>NC_090936.1:123272908-124640825 GCF_040938575.1 Ambystoma mexicanum | reverse complement strand
TGCCCAGCAGCCCTGGAGGGTGGTGGTGTCCATTGGTAATATTAGAACTCAGGGTGTAGCCCACCCCCTGTCTACAGTGACTGCGGCGCCCCTCCCTGCCCAGCAGGCCTGGAGGGTGGTGGTGGCCATTGGTAATATTAGAACTCAGGGTGTAGCCCACCTCCTGTCTACAGTGACTGAGGCGCCCCTCCCTGCCCAGCAGCCCTGGAGGGTGGTGGTGGCCATTGGTAATATTAGAACTTAGGGTGTAGCCCACCTCCTGTCTACAGTGACTGAGGCGCCCCTCCCTGCCCAGCAGGCCTGGAGGGTGGTGGTGGCCATTGGTAATATTAGAATTTAGGGTGTAGCCCACCTCCTGTCTACAGTGACTGCGGCGCCCCTCCCTGCCCAGCAGGCCTGGAGGGTGGTGGTGGCCATTGTTAATATTAGAGCTCAGGGTGTAGCCCACCTCCTGTCTACAGTGACTGCGGCGCCCCTCCCTGCCCAGCAGGCCTGGAGGGTGGTGGTGGCCATTGGTAATATTAGAACTCAGGGTGTAGCCCACCTCCTGTCTACAGTGACTGCGGCGCCCCTCCCTGCCCAGCAGGCCTGGAGGGTGGTGGTGGCCATTGGTAATATTAGAACTCAGGGTGTAGCCCACCTCCTGTCTACAGTGACTGTGGCGCCCCTCCCTGCCCAGCAGGCCTGGAGGGTGGTGGTGGCCATTGGTAATATTAGAACTCAGGGTGTAGCCCACCTCCTGTCTACAGTGACTGCGGCGCCCCTCCCTGCCCAGCAGCAGGCCTGGAGGCTGGTGGTGGCCATTGGTAATATTAGAACTCAGGGTGTAGCCCACCTCCTGTCTACAGTGACTGCGGCGCCCCTCCCTGCCCAGCAGCCCTGGAGGCTGGTGGTGGCCATTGGTAATATTAGAACTCAGGGTGTAGCCCACCCCCTGTCTACAGTGACTGCGGCGCCCCTCCCTGCCCAGCAGGCCTGGAGGGTGGTGGTGGCCATTGGTAATATTAGAACTCAGGGTGTAGCCCACCTCCTGTCTACAGTGACTGAGGCGCCCCTCCCTGCCCAGCAGCCCTGGAGGGTGGTGGTGGCCATTGGTAATATTAGAACTTAGGGTGTAGCCCAACTCCTGTCTACAGTGACTACGGCGCCCCTCCCTGCCCAGCAGGCCTGGAGGGTGGTGGTGGCCATTGTTAATATTAGAACTCAGGGTGTAGCCCACCTTCTGTCTACAGTGACTGAGGCGCCCCTCCCTGCCCAGCAGCCCTGGAGGGTGGTGGTGGCCATTGGTAATATTAGAACTTAGGGTGTAGCCCACCTCCTGTCTACAGTGACTGCGGCGCCCCTCCCTGCCCAGCAGGCCTGGAGGGTGGTGGTGGCCATTGTTAATATTAGAGCTCAGGGTGTAGCCCACCTCCTGTCTACAGTGACTGCGGCGCCCCTCCCTGCCCAGCAGGCCTGGAGGGTGGTGTTGGCCATTGGTAATATTAGAACTCAGGGTGTAGCCCACCTCCTGTCTACAGTGACTGCGGCGCCCCTCCCTGCCCAGCAGGCCTGGAGGCTGGTGGTGGCCATTGGTAATATTAGAACTCAGGGTGTAGCCCACCTCCTGTCTACAGTGACTGCGGCGCCCCTCCCTGCCCAGCAGGCCTGGAGGGTGGTGGTGGCCATTGGTAATATTAGAACTCAGGGTGTAGCCCACCTCCTGTCTACAGTGACTGCGGCGCCCCTCCCTGCCCAGCAGGCCTGGAGGGTGGTGGTGTGGGTGGTGGTTCTCATGGTGACTGTCCCTGGCCTAGGCTAGGAATGGGTGCTTCCTTGCTTGGGTTAAGGCCTAGGAAACAGGGGCCACATAAGCACAAATGCCACTAATTCTCACTATTGTGTACATTTTCCAGAACGTTCTGTGAACATGGAATGGAATCTAAATTATTTCTACAAAATATTTCTCTAATGGTCATGTTCCCACTATACATAATTCAAAACAACAATCTCCTGCCCATGCTGCAATTATCCTGCTTTGTTTATATTCCAACTGCAACACTTCTTCCCACACTCATTCTTTCTATCATCTATGCCATTCCCACATTCATTTGGCCTCTTCTGGACCCCCCCCCCCGCCCCCTGGAGATATTTACTGCAGGCTTTCCTAGTGATGCACAAGCACTGCTGAAAATTGTTCTGGGAGAGAATTTTGGATGTTGTCTATAAAGTAAATTAAATTGTGGCAAATCAATTCAACTGTAATACTTTTTGACTTGTGAAATCTCTTCTTCGTGCTCTTGTCCGATAATGGATTATCCTCGTTTTCCGCCTTGCTTTAATTTCTACCAGTCAGTCATTGGGGAGCATGGTAGGGCAAGGTTTAAGCATGGAAGTGTGAAGCGCTAAGACTTCAATTTCTATGGCCACTTTACATATTTTAAATTGAGGTTTGACATTTCCCAACGCTTCTGCGGCAGCATGATTGCTCCGTTCCATTTCAGGTGCATGAAACAGGTGGCCCAGAGAGTGGCAAGGTGAAACCATGTGCTACAGCAATCCCATTAGTTATGCTGAAGTTGCTGAGGCAGCCATTTTGGAAGTATAAAAGTGCAAAAAAAGGTTAAATAAATCATCTTTTTTTCATGAGTGGTTTAGCATATGTGGGTCTGTTCACACATCACTTGGTAGGGGAACCTGTGGGTTTATACTGATATTTATTCAATTTGAGCATGGCCATGGTTGAGTGATGTGCCTGGGTCGACGGTGAGTAGAATAAGGAGCGGCTGTCATTACCTAAAGCTTCAATTTTCCAAGTGTGAAAAACAGGATTCGTAGATCAGACATCCTGCAAAACTCCATCATGCAGCATAGCCGAGTCAGAGCCTAATTAAATAAATTACCTGTCTGGATTAACAGGTCCCAGTGCTTTGTTTTCTCCTCAGAGCACAATCGTATTACCGGCCTACTTATCTCAGAACTGTCGCCGTTCATTCCTGACAAGCAGTGACTCTTGATCGAACCAGTTCTAAGAAAACCCAAACCACATGAGTGGTTTTGGAGGCTGTTCAATTTTGATTAGTTATTTGGCTGAAAATATAAGAGAGGTTCAAGTCAAGAAAGAGTGTAAAGGAGGGCAGGGTGACATCTCTGCGGTTCCTAGAACATTGAAAGAATGGCGGGCCCTAGATTATGAACACTCCTGCGCTGAGCTGTAGGTTTTCGGTACTTTGGTGATTATATATGCAAGGTCACAGGTTGGTGGAGGTGAAGCCCACACCTCTTAGGTAATGTTAGAGAGAAGATCCTGGCTACCTTGCACTGGTATATCCACGCTGAGCTCAGTTGATACAGTGTAAGTTTATTTAAGTGAAGACTCTTAGTCTAAGTAGTGGTCTGCCGACACGTGTTTTGACCTCTGGGGTCTTTATCGAGGCTATGGTCCGAGTTGGGGGTTGGGGGTCTGTAGTCCCAGATGGGGTCCCCTTTAGGGCGAGTATGATTCTATATGGTCCCAGTCTTGGGTCCTGGATAGACAGGTTGCTTGTTTTAGGTGGTCCCGTGTGGAACAACGCTGTCCTGGAGGTGTCCTGGAACATACCTTATTGTCATATATAGGCAATCCGAGCCTCCTGTGGTTCATGTTATGGTTTTCCCTTTCTAAGTACAAGCATGCATGCTATAAATTGAAAAAAACATTTTTCTATTTTACGTAAGAGTGTGTTAGAAATAGAAACATGTTTCCATTTTTAATGTCAACACGCCCCGATTTTGCTAGGAGTAGAAACAAATATTTTTCTGTTCCTACTGCGAGCAAGTGCATTAAAAATAACAAGGGTGTTTTCTTTTTTCAACGCAAATGTGCCTGCTTACACTAGAAATAGAAAATACCTTTTCTACTTTAAACAAAAGGGGAGCAAAAGTAAGTGGCATGCACAGAGTGTGGTGGGGACGCAAAGCATTACTCAAGGTTTCATCAGATCTTTTTAATGCTTGGGAATAGACTTTTACTGGCACCCAATATCACTGTTGGAAGGTAATGTCATTGGGTGTCTACCAAATCCAGAACGCAGATTCACTTTGGAGATATCCTCTCAGTGATAGGTCGAAAGACCCTAAGTAAGATGGCTATTCTACCAGATTTATGTTACGCCTTATCTTGGAGAGTATATTCAAGTAGCCCTTTTCAAAGATTTTGGCAAACTGCTGGCGTCCTTGTACTGGGCACGGTGCAAGGAGCACCTCCTTACCCAACCTTCATAGAATTGATGGAGATGATATTGAAGAGGGGAACAACTATGAGAGGCAAATTCTATGTCAAGAAAAGATGAACAGAGCCCTGAACGGCTTATTCCAACAAAATCTTCTGGGCCCCTGGAAATGTCCTCTATTTTTTTTCTTTACTTATTTTTATTTGTGGTTATGGTTTAATCAATCCTTAACACAATATCACAACAATAAAAAAAAGTTACAAAATTGGAATACAAAAGGGCAATATATACACATTTAAATCTCTAAAATACATACCTTTGAATACAAACACTTTGGTGGGAAAAAATCACCCAAAATGGAATCCCCGTACTTGTTATAGAATTCAAACATTATTTTTTGCGTTGACCAATGATGTCAAATTAATTCAATGGGGAACATTGAAGCCAGTTATGCTAAGACCTTAAAATACACATATTAACACTACGTAACATACAATAATAGACAATATAATAGGCGTCTAATAATACTAATACATCTTTGCGATTTTATCCAATTACTAACTTAATCAAGTTCAGACGATACAGAAATCTCAGCAGGGCGGCTGTGTGCAAGTGAAGTTCCTCGATTCTTTACCAAAGGGAATCCGCAAGCACAGAGGAATGATCGTGCACGAATTTCATCGATTCGCGCTGAGGCACAAGGCCTCGTCTCGAGCGCCCCAGTAAGTGGGCACTAGCACTCCATTTGAAAAAGCATGACCTCTCGGAATTCTTCCATACTTTGCTAGGACCTCCTTAGAAATAGATGCAAAGCCGGGGATAAAAGCAGGGTTTAACTCATTAAGGGGCCGGCCGATTCAAAATATGTGTATTTACCCTGTTTGAAGATCTTTGGGATAAGTTTAATATTAGTAAAGGGAGATTTGTACAATATGCCAGAATGGAGTCCAAGGCTGTCAGAGAGATTCGGCCTAATTTTCCATACAACCCAAACCCCCATAACCCTTTCACTAGTCATCTGCCTTGGGTCTGGTCTTCATGCGATATCAAACATTTGTGAAGCAATACGCTCTACCACTCCTTACAAGCTGGGCTCGTTGGGCGGGTGATTTATGTAGACACATTGAGGATTCTGATTTCACATATTACTCACTTTAAGCAATTACAATTTACAATACTCCATCGCACTTGCAATACTCCAGTGATCAAGCAGAGCATGGACCTCACCGAACCCAGGGATTGCCCGAAATATAGGAATTCCAAGGGTATCCTTTTCCATATGACTAGGGCCGGGAATGTCCCAGTATTTCCAGCATTTGGAATAAAGGGAAAAGGGATTGAAATGGCGGCTGGCCTGACAGACGCTGCACCCCCAGTTGCATGCTTACTAGGAATTTTCTCGATATGCACCAAGACGAAAATATTAAATGTAGAATCATACTAGGGGCACGTGTCGGAATCGGAGCACGGTCCAGTTTGTTCAGCAGAGAAAGAAAATGTGGAACACTTTCCTGTGCCTTTCCTAGGATTACTATAGGAGGCGGTATTTAAAACCTGTTTTGCTAAAACATAACATTAGACATCTATCTTCTGCCTTACCTTGGCCTAAATCAGCTGCAGATTAATTGACTGAATTTTGCTCTCTCCAAATACATTCATCGTGCCCGGCTCCTCTGCAGGAGGCGGCCCTCAATCTGCACAGCCTAACACGTGAAGTATGTGGAGCGTGCCCATTTCTGCGATTGACGCAGCAATGGAAGATAGGACTTCAATTGTGGGCACATGCACACTTTACATCAGAATTATGCATCCTATGCTGTGACTTTCAAGTGATGAACATAAGGAATGTGTCACGGGAACTCAACATTTTGATATATTGCTTATGCTATGTATTTTTTATCTTGTTTTATGGATTAATCCGAAATAAACATTTAAAATGAATGATGATATATTTGGAGAACTGGGATATGTCTTAGTCAAACGGCTTAGAGCAATTTAAAGGTTATCAGCGACTGTTTCTACACTTTCTAGGTGGATTTAAGACCCGACTGCCTGGGCAACTGCTGAACACGAGCCAATGAAACATGTTATTAGTGCCCGGATAAGGGAGAATCACAGGGCATTCCACAGTGGAATACTCCCCTGAATAAATTATCCAATGAATATCCACCGTGGACCCATAACTCGCACTCTCTTTTTTTAGTGTTTATAATTTCATGATGATTAAAACAGGGAAAATTGACATGTTAACCCTGGAAAATTGCTTCCTCTGACATACATTGATGTACTTAAGTGTTTTCTGTTAACCCGATTCCCCGCAAGGGGCCAAACATTCTGCTCAACGCACACTGGAGGCACTGCTCAAGTATTACAGCCTGTTTTCTGCCTGTATTGATAAACTAGTTGTCAAAATGCCTATGGTTCTTTATGAGAGTATGGAAATCATGTACCCATGTTCATTTACTAAGATAAGTCAATTTTGAAGAATGGTACTTTATTTTTTATTTTTTTTATTAGTACTTGATTTAGACTGCATTTAATTTCGTATAAAATCTAAATCCCTGTGTACTTTACTCTTATTGTTAGACATGTGTTATTGAGAACATCAAACTGTGTACTTGTTTAGATAGTTTTACAGGTGCCTCCTTAATACAATGATTAATTCTTCTGCTCAAGGTAGTGATAAAAACTCAAATGGACAGACAAAAACACCTCGATGACTTTTTAAACATATCATTTAATGATGTTATCCCCAAATCTTCAAGAATCAAAAAGATCAAGAGGTAATATATTGATAATCGATAAAACGCTTGAAAACTAATGTCAATTGGGGTGTTTCACAAAAAGCGTAGGGCCTCATTACAAGTACGGCGGTGTGCTAAAATAACAGTGGTAATGGAGTGGTAATTCTGTTACCACTGTATTACCACACTGCCATACTACTATTTCAGTGGTAAAGTGGTGGATTTACAGCCAATAAAAAGCTGCAGGTAATACAGCTGGTTTACTGCTGAAAATGACACAGAAATCCTCATGGAGTCCTGCGGACTGCAATACATGGGAACTAACACCGCCTACCACCACTTGTAATCTGGCATAAATTAATCAAACCAAGTGGCAGTAATTGTAAATCTGTTTGGTGATATTTTGGCAGATCCACTGCTGAAAAACCACCAAACTTGTAACAAGACCCATATAGATGTGGAGTCCTGTACCTACTGCATCCAATCAAAATGATCGGATGTGGGTATTTTGGTTGATTGATGGCACGGTGCGGTGTGTAGGTGTGGTTGCATGTATGGGTTCCTGAGTGTTTAGATGGGTTGGTTTTATCTGTGGTTGTGTGGATGATCTAGTGAGTGGATGAACAAGTGGGACAGAATATATGATTATGTAGTTATGGATTAGTAAACAAACCAATGTGTTAGTGATTGCATATATATCAGGCTGCCATCATTGGGAATGGTCTTGCATACAGCTGCCAAATTGGTGACACAGAATAAGAAGTTTGACCCAATCACACCAATCTTGAACACTTTAAACTGGATGCCTTTGAAGCCATTGGGTTGTGCTACAAGTACGGCAGTGCAGTAAAAAGGTCAGTAATGCAGTGATCATTTGGTCACTGCTGCATTACCGCACCATGTGTTTGGTGGTAAGGTGAATAGTAAACCTGCAGCAAAAAACTGGAGGTAATCTTTCACCTCACCTCCCAATAATCAGCAAAATTGGCACAATTGCCGCCAGTGGAGTTACCGCCAACAGTAATTCTGCCAAAAGGCCTATGAAACATGTGGACACCAAATATTGGGACTTACACTTCCCTACCCCCACTTGTAATCCCACAGTAAATCCGCAGGACCAAGTGGCAGTAATGGTAATTCCATTTGGCGATATTTCCCCCAAAAGTTACTTTATAAAATAAATATGTGTGTCTGTGTGAATGAGCCACGCAGTGCATGGTGGGTACGTTTATTTGTGTATAATTGTGTGAATGAGTTCATAGGTGGATGACAAGCAGATGCGTTGGTCGATAATTGGATAAATAGCCAAGTGAATGGGGACATACGCGTGGGGAGTGTGTGTGTGATTTTGTGCATGGCTGGATGGATGTGAGGCAAGGAGACGAGGTAAAATGAGCAGTATTACCGCAGACTGCGGATACCTAGTTGATAGTTATAGGGCTCAGGCTTGTCCAGATAGCTCAGTGAACCGGAAGGGACTGAGGTGAGAGTCGAGTAAGTAGCGGAAGTGGGTTGGAACCTGATGTTGAGAGAGAACAGAGCATCACGGGTATACATACAGCAAAAACACACAAACATACTGGTAATGCGCCCCTAAGGAAAGGAGTGACAATAGCAAGAGGAGCAATTGGGAGCAAAGGCGTGTGCTGATTGGACAGGTGCATGGAGGAAGAATGACCAATTGCCACATAGATATAATCCTGTTCGTTGAATATTTGTTTGCTGAGCGGGATTGGCCAACCCTGGGTCTTCAGACTGATACATCCAAGAAACAATATGGAAAAACCCACCAGTGTGATCCATGTTACACAGTGTATTCTTTTCTTTGACTCGGACTGGTGAGGAATTTATAAAGAATAGACTTTTTGGTCCCTGCTTTGTATTTCCTTTTCTTTATAATGACAAACCACCGGCCTTGTGTAGCGTGATGGCAACTGTTCTCCCATTCTCACTTACTCCATCATACGCACTCACATGCTTAGGCCTCTTAACGCACTACCTTTTTTTGGAACCCCAAATAAAATGGTGCAGATTGAAATTTCTCGCAGAATTGAAGAATGCTGGAAGGGCAGAAAAATATGAGGGTTTTCAATGAAAAAATGGATCAGCCCTCGATCACACGGTCCTCTGTTTAAAGGCTGGCAGAAGGAAGCAGGAGACTTTGGCCTCCAGCCTCCTATGGTACCATCAATTGGGTGGCTGAGGTTCTGCCATGTAGCGGTAGGCATAGCTCTGGTCCACCTCGCCCGTGCTCAGCACTGCCTGCTCCCCTACCTTACTGAAACAAGCAGCAGCGCCATTTCTCAGTTTAGTCATTGTTAGATGGCGGGTGAGGTAAAAACCAGTTTCAAGCTGGCGTGGGCACTGACTATGCTATCGGCACCTATCACTCTTGTAATCCCAGGGATGCTAAAGAGATTGACCAATGAGGACTAGGGGTAACTTTGACACTGTCAAGAACGGGCGGAGGTTGATGCCCCCCTAAACCCCTGAGCCCTGAGCTGCACCACCTCCCGAGATAAAGCCAGGCACACAACTGGCAGTGCAACAATTCCACTTGGCATAAGTACTTCTGCCAGATGAATTGCCATCTTCATGCCACCATCGGTGTGCTTGCCTCAATATTTAGGAGGAGGCTCAGGCTCCTGGGAGGTGTCATTTAGTGAGTTTAAGGGGTAGATTCCTCAAGGGCTCACAATAAAGGGAAAGGGAGCACACCTTCACCCGTCACTCAATCCAGGACACTTGGGGATCAGAATTGGTCTTGTCAGTTTCAGAGCATTTTCTCCCATCAGACCAATGACAAAAATGAGACACTGTAATCATATTATATAACTCTAAACCGCAAAATCAACCTACCACAATGGGTAACTACATGATGGCCTCTCCAATTGGTACAACCTTCATTCGTTGTCAGGGTTTTTTTGTGGAGTTTTTTACCACTGATCTTTGGCTGAAAAAGCTCATAGAAAAATAGGGGGGGGGTGGTTAAAGGGATATGAGGGGTAGGCGGTGTGGGGAATAGGTAGTTAAAAACTGGGAAGAGGGGCTTGGGGGAACCCCCCACATTTAAACAAAATCTGATATGTTTTTTCAGCCAAAAATCGGTGCAAAAAACTCAGTGGAACAAACCCGGGCAATGGAATGACCTAGAAGCCTCACTAGACAATAACAGGTTCATCCTAACCTAAATGCTGATAACAGGTCTCATCAAGAGTCCTCATCCCCTCTCCTCTACCTAACCTTTATCCTTTCAGCAGCTTGGCACTACGCCCCCAACCCACACCGCTGTTCTATGCTTGATAGCACCACAACTGCCACGTTAACTGTGGCACAGACGCTCAGAATTCACGTTTAACCCTTTTGCATACCACCCTCTCCAGTACAGCCACTCTCCTTATGTCCCAGCACTGTCATTTCATAGATATCAGGGTTTCTCCTCTAGTTAAAAAGATATGTATATATGGGTCACCTTCACTCATATTCTAGAACCACACCAGCAGCCAGGACGTTAATACTTCCGCCGTGCACGCAGCAACATGACCTCTCACTGCAAGTCACTAACCACACCCAGTTCTTCTTTTATTTGCATATCCACACAGCACAAGCCGACCAAATAATGACAGATATTTTCTTCATGTTAGTTATTGATTGGTGATTCTTATGCTGCCAGCTGCAAGCACGTGTGCTTCTTTGTGCCTTCAAAGGGCAGGGGATAGGGACAACTGATCTTTCCCAGGATGTGACGTTATTCAGATCAGGCAAGTGAGTGCAGGAGAGCGGGGCATGTCAGAAAGCAAGGGTTACGTTGCCATACGTGCAAGGAGAACTGCATTGAACAGTCACTGCATTCTAATGGTGGACAGCAAATGCACGACGAATTAAGTAGTGAATCCAAGGCATAGAGCTGCACAGGCACATACCAGAGCAAAGGATGTTTGGGAAAAGAGGAGTCTTCAGCCTTTTTGGGAAGCAAAGATGAGTCCCCTCGATATGAGGGACGAAGGAAGATTGTTCCAGGCCGAACCTCCAGGCGTGCATTGTGCATTTCCTCAATGATTCTTTTTTCCGAACAGTTTGCAACTATGAAGGTTCCGGAAGTGGTTGCTCTCAGACGTCTAAGGGCCAGTACTTCCTTGCCTCTGGTGTGAGATTGTCTGGGCCCATGTTCCAGAAGGTTCTTTGAAGGATGCACATGAGTCTTGAACCTAATGTGGTCCTCGACAGGGAGCCAGTGCAGTGCAATTGTCACCTCGAGGCTTTAGGCCCCTGGCTATTCTGGCAGCCCTGTTTTTGCATTGCCTGGAGGAGATGTGTTAGGAATTTAAGAACGCCCAAGCGGAGGGGACTACCGTAGTCTTGATCTGAACTCCCTGCGGCATGTTCAGACGAAGGAGAAGGCACTTTAGTTGGTAGCGCCATTTTTTTGTAACCTCATGTACCTGTTGCGGGAAAGTGAGGAGTCCAAACCCACTACCAAGTTGTTTGCTGTGAAAGATAAAATAAATTTACTTTAAAAACCACCACCAGATCATCCAACTCCCTATGCCTGTCAGTGCCTAGATTTGCCCTAAAAAGAGCAGGAGGCACTAGTTTCACAGTGCTTGCCTCCCAACTTTGGAACACCCTACCACTCAACATTAAAACTATTGAGTCCTTTCCGATCTTTAGGAAACATGTTATTGGCTGGTTACTGAACAAAGAATAGCATTTACCTCCACTTTCTAAGAACTTCAACTCCCTAAGGCCGTAACCATGCCTATATTACATGTAAATTGTTGCACCATGTAATTCATGTAAATTGCTGTACTATGTAAATGTATATCTCATGCCTGTAACCGCTTCCTTAAGCGCCCTTCTACCTACGGGTCCGGTGCGCTATACAAATAAATAAAACAAACAAACAAACAAACAAAGAGAGGGAGGAAGAGAGGGACCCTAAAAGTCGGAGAACAAAAGTAAATGACCGCAGTTATTTAAGCAGTCAAACAAAGGCTTTTGCCAACCATCCAATCCTGATTTTTCAAAAGGGAGGTGGAAATGCGCTGTAAATACCGTGGTGAGCCAGTATGTTTTGTGTCTCTACTCTGCCTTAGATTGAGATATGGAAGAAGAAGGAGCGAGGATGTCTGCAAGGGGTTTGAGGTGGGCATTAAGCAGCCGAGGGGAGAGGGCAGAGCCACTGGGAAGGCCGCCGTTAAGCATGGTAGCTTTAGATAGACATGGACGAGGGTTAACCCTTTCAGCCAGGAGCCAGGAGATCCATTGCAGAGGGCAGCCATCACTGCCAAAGGTAGGCTTTAGACAGTTAAAAAGGTGGAGTGAGTGACAGGCCCAACTGCCACTGAAGGAGGTGGTGGAGGAGGAGGGCTGGAGTGTTCTTGTCAAGGGCCTTCAGGAGCCCCTTTATGGCTCTGCTGAGTCTGATTCTGAATTAGTTATTGTGTGAGAAATTCAATGTATACCATGCACTGAGGGGTGGGTGCTTTCCCCAAGATTTTGCCCATGAAAGCTGCGTTACCAATTGCCTGGCAGTTATACAGAATGCTAGGATCATTAATGGCTTATTTTTGGAGATTAAGAGCAGGTCTTCTTCGGGAGGATGGGGAATTCACCCAGGTACCAGGAACTAACAGCTTCATTAGTGCAGGAGGCAGAGAACAGATGGGAAGGCCGTTACAGAGTTCATCCGCGGGCCTGCAAAAGCCAGAGATCCAGACCTATGTGAGCTGAAACCAGGCAGTGGCCTGGACCGGGGCAGGGGAGGATGTGCCCTGAGAAGCAGTGATCAAAGTGAGCGGGAACGGTCGGGAGCCGCGTTCCACTGCTTTCAAGTGTTTCCGTTAGCAGTTCCACTGCTATCTACAAACATAGCATTCTGGAATGCTACTTTTTGAAGTTAAAGCACACCTCTTCACTTTACCATCTTAAAGCAATTAGGAAAGATGGGTGGGTGTGTGGGGGAGGGCAATGGCAACACTGAGAAGGAATCTGTACCCGCAGCCTGTCTCCCGCTGGTTTTTAATCTCAGGTAAAATGCTAAAGGTCCAGGCCATTCAGAAGGAATTATTTTTAAACATTATGTGGCTCTTGGGGATTTGTCCATTCTTGTCCCTGTGCAAGTGTAAAGTTGCAGTAGCGGCTTTAGTTAGTAGTTGCTTGGGCCATTGCAATGCCCTGTACGCAGCACCGGGTCACAGTTCCTTAAATCCTCACTAGCCCATTGGCAGGGTTTTTGACCTGAGCTGTGCAACCTGGCAGGTGTCTTTCTTCTTGTGAAGAATGAATGACTAGTAGTCTTTCAGTAGTTGCCAAAAGGAGGGAGTGCGAAGGGAGAGGTACGGAAGCATAATTGATTCAGGTGTTTGTGTTTTTTTCAAGAGAACTGGTGGTAATGACAAAACATCTGGCATTTGTGAATACCGGATGTTCTTCCACTCCACCCATCTGAGTTTGAAACTCTTACTCTCCACCTGCTTTTATTTGGCAGTAATTAGCGCCACATAAAAGCATTACCAAATGCGGTATTGACCACATTCGAGAATAAAAAATCCCCATGGAGTCCTGTGTGACTTAAAAATGGGGGATAGCGCAAGGGTCTGTACGACCTGAAATCATGCAGACTCGTAAGGATGCAGGTGGTAACAGAATTACCGTTTATCCGTATTTACAGAGGTCATACCACCAAACCCATTATGATTCCCTGATTGATGGAATTATTTGCGCGTAAAACGGGGATTTGCGGGCCATTCTGCCCGCAAATCCTCATTCGTCCGACAGGGATTTGCGGGCTGAATTGCACGCAAATCCCTGTTTTACGCGCAAATAATTCCATGAATCAGGGCCTAGTCTTTACTCCTTTTGAAGTTCATAACATGGTCACCACCTAGTTGGGAGATAGTGCCCACTAGTACGAGAGCTTGGGGAACACTTACTGTACATTAAGTACTGGTTGCTGAAATTGCAGTAGTGGAAGCAGATAGCTACCAACGGTTGTCTGTTGCCACCCATCAAGGGGCATCATTTAGGGGTCGCCAGAGGTCGCAACTGCGACCTCTGAGGTCTCTCTTGCGACCTCTAAATAAAAATATATATATATATTTTTTTTTTTGTAATGTAGTCTCCCGGGCTGCGGCCAGCACCATGTGGCTCTTTACTGCTGGAGTGGCTGGCTTTCTTGTTCAGTCCCCTTAAAAAAAGAAGAAAAATAAGAACAGGAGTGCCACAAGTCTAACACTTTCAGCATTGACCCTAAATAAGAAAGAATAGGAATACCAAATAATGTGTCTTTCTGGAATTCTATACAATAATTGCTAGAGTCATTAAAGGTTTATTTCAGGCACACTTCAGGGGATGAGTCACTCATTTAGTCTGTTCTTAAACACCTCAACTCAGCCTTTCATCCTTCTGAGGTCGATAAATGAGTACCAACACAGGTTGGGTGTTATATGGGTGTATATTTTTTCTATATACTGTGCTTAAGCTTAAGTGCTATAACACATCATTATCATTTGGTCATGGACGTCTGTTTGCATTCACAGTAATTTGGTAATATGGACCTGCACACTGATTTTAACGATACATATGGTGATCCATTCTTGTATGAAATGTACATCACATTATAGTGATATCGTACCCATATTTTTCGTAGTGTACAATGCTATGTGATGACACTTCCTGTTTTGTCAACAGGTGAAAGGTGGTGTTCCATCGCAGCACTTTGGGGTGGGGTCAAATGACATCACTTCCTGGGATGTCATCAGGGGTCAAGGGTCGTGTGATGTCACTTCCGCTACCCCTGGCATTTTGGTGAAATGACGTCCCTGCACCCATCACTTTAAATGGCTCAAGGGGTCGGCTGTGCGAGTTTGCACCCGTATCCGCAATGCAAACAAGCTGGGTGAGTGCCTGTCTAAAGACAATGCAGCCTTTCTACTGCAATACTGCACCCATTAAAGGCTCTGACCTCAGAGAGAATGCCTGGACCTGGCCAATCCGGTCTGGGATGTGGTGGCAGGTTCCAGCACCCTGAGAAGGCCCCCTCCGCTTCCCACCAATCTACTGGTAGGTCATGGACTCCCAGCAGTGCAAGTGAAGATCCAGCTGGGTAGAGATGACTTTCTGCAAAGGACTGCAGAATGCGCTTCTGCACTTCAGCTGACCTGCATATTAGTTCCATGTAATGCATGAGTGTGTGTAACTTCACACTGCCCTTTTTTGTTTGTTTTATGTATTCATGAGTTTTTTTTTTTAAGAACAGGCACATTTTCAACACATTATCGCTTAAACGCATGAGGAAGGGGGGAAACAGCTCTTGAAAATATGTGTGATAGCAGACAACTCCTACAGGAGAAGATTTATAACACGCCTGTACACAAGTGTTTCAGTAGATGGGAGGGAAGATAAGTACTAACATAGAGAACAAGTCAGAAATCCATGCCATACCTAGAACGGGAGAGAACGAAGAAAGGCAGTAGGTTGAAAAGGAAGAAAAAAAACAGGACAAAGGAAACATATAGAGCAAAAAAACACAGACATGTCCATCAACAAAGTAGATAACAGGCACTAGACAAGCAGTCTGCAACCTTTGGCTCACCAGATGGTTTGGACTACAAATTCCAGTTCTTCTCGCCATTGACTATGATGACTAGGGCAGATGGGAAGTGTAGTATAACATATCTAGAGAGCCAAAAGTGACAGACCCCTGCAATTGACACTTTGACCACCTCAGAGCTCCAAGATGAAGGCATGAAGGAGGGGGCTGTGATGAACAGTTCAGTTGCAGGATCGAGAGACAGACAGACAGATGTCCGTCAGTCAGGCGACAGCAGGATGGAGAATGCCCAATGTTTCAGGATTGGCGCGGTCCAGTTTCAGACACAGTTTGGAGATCATTTCCCCATTCCCAAGAGTGATAGAACAAGTGAAAATCATGCAGAAAAGGTGGACACATTTGTCTACGTTTGCTTTAGCACCCTGGAGGATTTATCAATTCTTTGCAGAGGGAGCTCATCGTGGAACACAGGTTCCATTTCCTCCAGCCCCATCCGCTCTGCCTGCCCAAACAGACCGCATTAACACCACTAATAGATTTGGATGCTGCAGTTAATGCAAGGGATTCCTAGGAAATCTGCCAGCTTTTATAACCTGCGAGGAGCTGGTGGATTCCATAGGAATCCCAGAGAAATGCTGTCAACTATGAATACATGGAAAGTGGAAAGAGGGCTTGCAAGCCCACACTATCACCATTCCATCCATACAATATGCACTTTCAGGAAATCTAGCACCTAGAGACTGTTCTGGGGTGAGATCGGACGGGTATGTGGTGAGGTGATAGTTGGTCTCCCTGTCTTGGACTTTAGTGTGGTCATATTGGGGATCGATGAGTCTTTGGATGGTCTCAATCAGAGTGAGAAGAAGTGGTTGTGTAAAATGATATGATTTTCTGTTGTTATTTGCAATGTTTTAATTGTTTTACGGTGATTGTCTTGTGATTTGTAATAGATGTTCTGTAAATAAAGATTTTTAAAAATGTTTTAAAAAAGTTCGACTGCATGGGCCCATTTTGGCAGCATGTGTCACATCTTCTGAGATTTTTAGGGAAGATAAAAGGGAACCGTGTGTGTATTCAGCAGTTAGGGTGCATTGTAGAAAATCGGGGATTACTTACGAGAGTTGAGGGAGGATTTGAGGGTGTGGAGAGGTACAGTACATTGGCTCAGATAGCAAAGTGGCATAAGTGCTGGTTGTCGTGGTCAATGTTTCACATTCATGTCACAGGCTCCAGTCCTACCCGTGCCACCTCAGCCTTGAATCCTTCTAAGGTTGATCAACTGAGCTACATTTAATTGGGCAACAACACATGCTACTTGGCATCATCAAAAGATTGCAAACAAGTAAAGTAGCAAGTGTGCTTTATGTTATGCTGTTATGTTACGTTGATTTATACAATGCACTACCGCCATTTGCATGGTCTCCAGGTGCTCATATGGCTATGTAGGAAGGTGGGCTGGGTATGTTAGTAAGGGAAGAGGGA
The DNA here is from genome assembly GCF_040938575.1 of Ambystoma mexicanum. NCBI lineage: Eukaryota > Metazoa > Chordata > Amphibia > Caudata > Ambystomatidae > Ambystoma > Ambystoma mexicanum. Next base: position 124,623,855 of record NC_090936.1, on the reverse strand, counting down.
AAGGATAGAGGTTGTGCTCTTCTGTTGGTGCTTGCAAAACCAGGAGAAACTGGCGTCTGTGTGTGTCGGCTTACTGAATGTGTTTGGATTGTGCGCACTGGGGTTATTGTGTCCGGAGGGGCTAGGTCCAGTGTCAGGTTTGTTTGTTTGCGGCAGTTTATTCTTTTGGTGGATTTGTCGGTGTGTGCTTTTTGTGTGGTAGGTCTGGCCCATTCGGTCATGTGAGGTATGTGTTGTAAGCGACTTCAATTCAACACTACAGCTAAGTCAATGCCTAGTCTGGGATGCTGATGGAAGCCCTTATTGATGTATTTTTTATGTCCCGTTCATTTACTCTGGATGACAACCCTTATATAACACCCCTCTCTCAGAATACCCCCAGCCCTGCTGAGCCAAGAAGTAGGTTTGTTTTACAAATTTAAAAGGTTTATTTGAAAATTAAACAATATATATCTATCACACTTTTATAGTAAATTAATATTTGATATCACATTTGAGAATATGATGTTGATCAACAATGATAATGTTATTGTGGTACACTCTTTTCAATGGCTTAGAAGTTGATATAGAGAGGATAAAGTAGCTGAGAATGCTTTTATGGCTTCAAGGACAATGCAATGATGAATGAAAATGCAGTACAGAAAATGAACTTGATATGACTTCAACAAAAGACAATGTAATCACTTTTCTTTGACAATTCACCTCCCCCCTCTATGTAAGGTAAAGAGATGGGAGGAAAGCACACAGTTCTCAATAATGCAATCAATATAATTCAGTTCCGCCCTAGCAAGCTTAGAGGAAAACAGGTAGGAGTTTTAAACACAGGTAAGATACTTTGATGGGGTTTGCAAAGAAGTGAAAAATATGCGAAAAATGCTTTAAATTCCCTATAGGAGGTTCAGGGTGAGTGAGAGATACTTAAACGAATTCAGGATCACTTTAGCAATGCTCTATGAATGATTGTCAGGTTGCACACGAATTTCAGCAAGGAAAGCAAGGACAAATATTTTTACACGTAGCTGAAATTAAGCAAAATGGCAAATCACGGCAAATTTAGTTGCGTGCGTCGAGCGCAATTACGGAGAATCGTTGGAAAGCTTAGAATCTTAGCTTTAAGATGACAGTTTAAACTCGCTCCTAGCACAAACGGTTCCGGAGAAACGGCCGATTTAGTAAAGGTGGTTTTTCGGATTTGAAAATTTAAAGCTCAGAATGACAGATGACAGTTTTCAGTTTTAAAGATGACAGAATGACACGATTCTAGGAGGCAGTTCTAATAAGCTAAAATTGTTTGGATTAGATTATTTTAAACTAAGAGATTGGTTTTGGCACAGTGCTAGCTGGGTACTCACACTAGATTTTGGACAGGAATGCGACTTTGTCACCGATCGGGTCAGGATTGGCTGGACTTCTGCTAGCGGTTCTTCACAGTGATTTGGTCTCTGGTTCTCTCTGGTTTCGGATACAGCACTGCTTTCTGGATACTGCTAAAGGTTCTTGCAAAAGTTCTTGGCAAAGAATTCAAACAGCTCGCCCGGCTGTTGAATAGTTTGGTTGGTTTTGAGGCCTGCTGAAGAGGATTCAGCTTGTGGATTCAGGCCTCTCTGCTACAAATTCTGGAGTTAATTTCTGGTCTCTGGAGATTGATGCATTTGAAGTCTGGATCTCTGGATGTGAAGTCTGAAGTCTCCCGGCAAAGCGTCCCGCAAGAAAGTGGAAAGTGAATGTCTCTACCTGGGTTTCAATGTTCCTTTTATGTGTTTTGAAAATGGGTGTGTGCCTGGGCCTAGCTAAGCCTGCCCCTCTCACTTATCATTGGCCAATCTTTCCTCTCTCCCTTGATTGGGGGAAAGAAATTGAGTGTCAGAGTGATGCTGTAGGTTTTATTGTCAGAGGAACCTCCCCTTGTCAAATTGCACACAAATCTTATTTCTGACCCAAATACATATTTATCTATGTACCATTTTTTTAATATTATAGGTCCAGTTAACATATTTTCTGTAGCACCAAACCATCCGATCCCTGTCTTTGTACGATGGTGTGTCCACTTATGACAGAATTCTCCCCTTTTCATCCAGATAATGACCTCTAAACCTTACCAGATTTTACACAAATGTGCACCAGGGATATGGGTTTCAGATGATAAAGTGTCAGATTTTTAACATGCATACATTTGGAGTAACAACCTTTTTTTCCGCTACTATCCCCAAGAACATACCACCGGGTCCTAACACCTCTTAAAATGTGCACAGAAAAATCATAAGAATGATGATGTTATTTATATAATTTTGACAAGTCCACACTGTGAATTATCCATCTTTTTAAAATCATGCTCTGGCCCCAAAGGGGTGTGGTTTTACAAAGCACATAGTGGAATTTCTGGTTTATCCACTTCCCCCAAGCTCAGCTGGCTCTCACAGGCACTGCCCCTCCCAGTTTCTCCCAAGAGGAAGCCATTTTACGACCCCCCCCAATATAACATTTGCCTGAGTTCAGGACAGGGCTTTGTTCAACTTCCTGCAGTCCCCAGGTGCTCCTCCCATAATCCAATCAGAGAGGTGTCATCTCCTTTTGGCAGGGGCAGCAGGATGCAGCCAGGCCTGGGAAGAGTTGTTGAGCCAGTTCAACTCCTGTCGGGGGTAGTTGTCAGGCAGAATTCAGCTAAATGTCACTTTAGTTCCCAGTTTTCCACATTCAAATCCAACATACAATTTTTGCACATGCAGCTAGAATGCTGATTCTAAGTTCAAAACTATGACATTTAAACAATTGCAACCGATGTGACACTCACAAGTAGGTCACTCATTTATTCTAAACATTTCGATTTTAGTGGCTTTAAACCCAAATTCACTTACGCTGCTGACATCCCCAGCTATTTTTTATATATACATTAAATGATTACTTCCTTCAAGTCATTTCAGAATATAGTTTTACATTGTATCCACCTCTTAGCAAGTCTTTCCTTGGCCTGGTTTGGGTTCATTTGTTCAGTTTTACACAAAAGTCTGGTGGTTTTAAAACACCGGCTTTCTGATAGTGGTGAGCACCAGTATTGCATCCATTTTGACATTAAGAAAATGAATTCCCCACAGTTCTGGGTTGCTTTTGGCAATCAGCATTGCTATTCCCAATGGTTTCAGGCTACTGGGTGTGTAGCCCAATGGTGGTTTTAGGCAGTGCCCTCCTGTGCTCACAACATAGGCAAAAATGGGTGGCAGCCTATTCTTCATGTTTTCCCTGTGCACTCTCTGGGGTGTTCTGGCCATCATGATGTTTTCAATGCCAGTACTGCATAGTTTTATGGTAGGGCTTGGCTGCATGGGTAAAAACATCCCACAAGCCAACCCCTCTTGCGATGGCCATTCTGATCTTTCACCGATGGAACTCGCAAGATCTGGGATGTTCGCCTCATCTTCTTCCAGTTCCGTAGATGGCACAGCTCAGCATCTTTTCCTCCATCAGGTTGGATCGATCGGTTCTCCACGCCGGTACTGATGGGAATATTGGGCGGTACCCTGGGCCCCTCGGATCTCTGCTCCCGGTCCCTGGATCGTTCTCCTTGGTCAGTCTCCATGGTTTCATCTCTTCCTAGGATGATAAAGCAAAAGCGGCAATACCTATTCATAGACATTTTTCCACTATTGATATAGTGGGGCGGCATATACATTTTATACATCAGGATACATTTTTCAGTCTTATTTTAAAACAAGATATAACATGAAACATTTTTTTTCCAATCATAATATTTTAGAGACCATATGTGGGATATTTTAGGATGGGAACTGAATTAATCTGGAGCGGTCCCCTCTGGTATTGCAGAGGACTCCTCCAGTTGCTGCAGAGCGTGCCTGGGATGGAAACACTTTAGCTGATTTATATGTACCCACTTGTCTTCCCCTTCCGAAAGACTACCTTTGGGGATGCGGATCTTATACGCTACTGGGGAGACCTTGTCTATAATTTCAAACGGTCCCTTCCATGTAGGCAAACATTTTCACTGTTTGGCCTGGTTCCTTTGGAAATTGTAAAGATAGACCCGGTCTCCCACAGTATATTCCTTCCTGGTGGTCTTCAGGTCGCAGTGGGTTTTCATGCTATCAGCTGATCTTTCTAGATTCCGCCGAGCATAGGCAAAAGCATGCTGAAGGTGTTTCTTTAAATTCTCCACATACTCATGAGTTGTGGAGGCATTTATCAGTGTCTGCTCTTGGGTCCTGTAGAGCAAATGCTGGGGAAGCACCATCTTGCGTCCGGTCATCAACTCAAATGGTGACATTTTAGTTGCAGATGAAGGGGTAGATCTGATGGCCATTAGGACTAGAGGTAATCGGATATCCCAACTTGGCCCAGAATCTGCCACAAACTTTTTTAAGATGCTCACAATGGTTCGGTTGTATCTCTCCACTGCTCCAGAAGAAGCTGGCCGATAAGCAATGTGTAGCTTCCTTTTAACCCCCAGTATCTCCCACATCTTTGTCATTACCTCGCTGGTGAAATGGCTACCTCTGTCTGACTCAATCCTTTGAGGTAGACCAAAACGGGAAAAGATGTGGTTAATCATCAGGGCAGCTGCTGTTTCTGCCTTGCAGTTTGGGGCCGGGAGACATTCCACCCACTTGGTAAACAAGAATGTAACGGTCAACATGTACTTGTTTCCTCTAGACGAGCGAATTACAGGGCCTACAAAATCGATTTGCAAATCTGACCATGGCAGTATCATCCCCCTCTTTTGGAGAGGAGCCCGGTGTGTGAGGGATGTTGGCTGAAATTGTGCACACACCAGGCACCCCTCCAAGTATTGGTCGAAGTCCTGCCCCATGTGTGGCCAGTATGCAACCTCTCTTAAGATTTCCAGTGCTGTGTGAAACCCCCTATGACAGGCGGTGGCCGCATCATGGGCGTGACTCAACATCAGGCTTCGGAATGAGGTAGGAACCACCCACTGATCATGGCCAGCTTGGGATTTCCTTACCAACAAACCGTCTTGGATTCGGAAACTTTTTGGACATTTCATCAACACTCTTAGGTCCTCTTTCCCAATGTAATCGGTATCCGTCAGGGGAACGTTCTCAGGGTCCTCAATGTGTTGGTAAAACTTACCAATTATTGGATCCCCCTTGTGAGCTGTAATCAAATCAGCATCAGGGGTCTCCTTACTCCATTGTGCAGTTGAAAGACCATTGTGAGCATTTGTCTGGGACCTAGTGATAGCAGTGACCTGGATTTCCCCCAACAGGGACTCTATTTCTATTAGATCCCCTTGGATGGCCCCGGTTTTGGCCAGCTGATCAGCTAAGTCATTTCCAGTTTTGTCTGGTCCCTCTACTTTGGAATGACCCTTGATCTTTTTCCAGTAGATGGTCATCCCATTCGATGTGACCAGATCATCAGTATTTTGGATTAACTTCCCATGTTTTAAGTGTTTGTTATTAGCACATAACATGCCTCTGGTTTTCCAATTAACCAGGTGCTCCACGAACCCATTCCGTACATAATCCGAATCTGTGATTATGTTCAGTTTGTGGAGTTGATGTTGGACAGCAGTGAGGATGGCCTGATGCACAGCCATCAATTCTGCCACCTGGCTACTTCGGGGACCAATTTTGTATCCAGCGCAGGGTTCTGGGGACTCATTCAACCATGCATTCCTACGCCGGCCACCAGTTCTTTCTCCCCGTTGTTATCAACATGGTAAGAGCATCCATCCACATAGACAGTGGGCATTCCCTCACACTTGTCTTCTTCAAAGACTTTGTGTGGGGAATTAAGGTATGCCTCCATGTTGTCCTTGATTTTTAGACTTTCGTCCTCGAGACAGTTTTCTCTGGCACAATCATGCAAGTCAGCCAGACCTTGCGCGAGGGGACTCTTCTTGTTTTGGCCATATCTGACCTCCACAGGAAAGCCTTGCATTGACAGAATCCAGGAAGTAATTTGGGAATTACTCACATTTCCGGCCAGGATTCTGTCACTTTGGAGATATTGCAGAGGCTGGTGTGGAGTCTCCACTATGATGTGTTCCCCCTGGATGAACGGCGGTAATTCTTCAATGCCCACACCGTTGCCAGGAGTGCCTTTTCACAATCGTTGAATTTTTCCTCCACAGAGGATAAAGTTTTGCTCGCATAGGAGATTACTTTATTGACCTTGTCATGCTTTTGGTATAATACTGCCGTCAAGCACGTATTAGAGAACCCTGTCTCCAGGAAGAACTCCTTGTTTCTGACAGGGTAAGCTACGCAAGGTGCTTGTGAGAGGCTTCTTTTGAGTTGTCTTACTGCCTCTGCTTGTTCTGGACCCCATTCCCACTTGACCCCCCCCTTCAGGAGATGAATCAGGGGTCTAGTGATCTCTGTGTAGCCCTCAATGAACTTTCTGCTGTAATTAGTCAGTCCAAGGAGGCGCCTTAGTTCCCGCAGAGTTGTGGGGTCTTTCAGTTTCTGAAGTGCTTCCACTTTCTTTTCCTGGGGACAGAGACCCTGAGGAGTAATCTCATGCCCCAAGAAATTAACACGGATTCTACACCACTGTGCTTTCTGAAAGGAAGGTTTTGCTCCGGCGGCCCTCAACTGTGTCAGAACATAATGGATCTCCGCTATGTGTTCTTCCACAGATGAACTTTTGATGAGGACATCACCTACATAAGCCAGGTTACCCCTCGCAACCAGGTCAGGCATGGCCTTATGTAGGAAAATGTTGAATTCATTGGCGGAGTTGAGGTATCCGAAGGGAGTCCGGGTCCATGTGTACTGCTGGCCCCCAAAGGTAAAAGCCAGTTTGTATTGTTCCTCCCTACTGACAGGCACGGTCCAGTATCCATTGGGCAGGTCTATTGCTGTGAATACCTGTGACCCCTGAATCTGGGCCAGCCCTTGGTCAATGTAGGGCAGAGGCCATCGGGAAGTATGGACCCGTTTGTTGAGCTCCCTAAGGTCGGCACAGAGTCTCCACTGGCCGTTTGTCATAAATCACCAATGTATCAATTGAAAAGGATACGGTAACCAAAAAAGGATACAATTGGTAGGGCTCTTCCGGATCCTTTTTCACGCGACTTGATTGTAGGTAGGTCAAATTAGACCTTCCAAATGATACAACTCTCTGAATGATAAAAAAGGCAGAGAGATGGATCACTGGAAAGGGCGTGGGTATTATATCGTAAGATATGCCTAGGATAGATAAAGTATCATAAGAAACTGTCACAAACTCAAATCACTATGATAGCACAGTATTAGCATTAATTCGAAACACTAACCTTTTGGCCAAACTGAAGAATACAACGAAAGTCTCTTGAAGAAAACCAGGAGTTGAAACAACGATAAAGGAGGGGAAGATTAGTAAGGGAGACTTATCCCGAACGGCACGAGGCTCACGCTAGATACAGGGTTGGTGCACCACTGGATAGCGTCCAAAGTACTGTGCACAATCACCTTCCAATAGTTCATGAAATACTTTCTTTCCCACGAAGAACAAAATTAGATTTTCACCTGTTAACTGTCACAGGCACCAAAGGTTCAAAGAAGTTCAGAAAACCACGTGCAGGATTGCACGCGACAGCGTACACACAGCCAGGCCAGCCGCCCTTGGAGACAGCATTTCCGCGTGAAGATTTAGCAAGCAAATAGGATACACGCAGCTCAGGACAGCCGCGCTTGAAAACAGCGTCCGCGTGTGAAGATTTGGCACACGAACAGGATACACAGAGCCCAGGACAGCCGCGCTTGAAAACAGCGTCTGCGTGTAGAGATTTAGTACGCGAACAGGATACACGCAGCTCAGGACAGCCGCGCTCGCAGACAGCGTTCTCGTGGAGATTTGGCACGCGAACAGGATACACGCAGCTCAGGACAGCCGCGCTTGCAGACAGCGTCCGCGAGGAGATTTGGCACGCAAACAGGATACACGCAGCTCAGGACAGCCCCGCTTGCAGATAGCGTCCACATGGAGATTTGGCACGCGAACAGGATACATGCAGCTCAGGACAGCTGCGCTTGGAGACAGCGTCCGCGTGGAGATTTGGCACGCAAACAGGATACACGCAGCTCAGGACAGCCGCGCTTGGAGACAGCGTCCGCGTGGAAATTTGGCACGCGAACAGGATACACGCAGCTCAGGACAGCCGCGCTTGGAGACAGCGTCCGCATGGAGATTTGGCACGCAAACAGGATACACGGCTCCAGGATTTAGCGTGTGGAGGAAAACACACTCAAAAAAGGCCAAAGAAGTTGCTGAAGGGAATGCGAGAACGCAGGTCCGGAGTTCAGCTACAAAATGCCAAAATTGACTTAATCAGAAGCAGCGATCGGCGTTTCCACACTGCTTATGTACGCACTGCCCTGATACACGTGACGGAACTAAATCACGTGAATTTTAACGACGTGAAAAATGCAGATGTCGTTTTCCGGGCAATGCATCGAACAACCTCTATTTCGAGTAGAATGGTCTAGTGGTTCTATGGGCGAAACTCATTTTGTATGGAGAGGTCGTTCCTGGTCCACAGATATGTCCAGCAGGCACGACAGTGCCACCCCCCTAAGGAGCAGCCTCTCCCCTTTTCGAGTGGAATCGCCTTAATAAAGCAGGAGCATGAATGTTAGACAGAGGTTCCCAGGATCTATCCTCGGGACCATAACCTTTCCAATCCACCAGATAATACGGTTTCCCAGACCGTAGCCTCATGTCCAGTATGTCTTGTACTTCATATTCGTCTGACCCTTTCACAGAAATAGCAACAGGCCGTATAGGCAATCTAGTAGCATCCGAGCATGGTTTGATGAGTGACACGTGGAATACAGGATGCACTCGCCACCGTTGTGGCAATGCCAGACGGACAGCAGCTGGATTTATAATGTGGAGCACTTCATATGGCCGATGTATTTAGGCAACAATTTCTTTTTACCGGGTATCCTCAAGTTTTTTGTGGATAGCCATATCTTCATACCTGCTTTGTAGACAGGTGCAGGGATTCTATGAGCATCTGCATAGGTCTTATCTCGTTTTTTAGCTTGGTCCAATTGCTGCTTAACTTTCGTCTGTAGACTCTTTATATCTCTAATATTACGTCCTGCTGCAGGAGTACCCAAAGACAAACTGGAATCCAAAGGAATGGATCGTGGGTGTTACCCATACAGAGCATAGAAAGGCGAAGTACCTATGGCACTATGGTAGGAATTATTATATGCGAACTCCGCTGCCGGCAGAACATTGAGCCAATCTGACTGAAACTGCAGGCACAAACATCGCAGATATTGTTCCATAGTGCTATTGACTCTCTCAGTCTGTCCATCCGTTTGAGGGTGATAAGCACTAGACAATCTGTCATCAATTAGTAATGCCGAATTTAGTGCTCTCCAAAAACGTGACGCAAATTGTGAGCCCCTGTCAGTGATTATCACTGAAGGTAGGCCAAAAAAACGGAATATATGCCGGATGAATAGATCAGCCAGACCAGCAGCTGTTGGTACACCAATACAGGGAATAAAAAGTGCCAATTTTGTAAAGTAGTCCACCACCACCCATATGCTATCGTAGCCTTTATTTCTTGGAAGTTCTACCACAAAATCCATTGATATCATGTCCCATGGTTTTTTAGGAACAGGTAGGGACTGGAGGAAACCCACTGGTTTGCCAGGAGTGTTCTTGCATTGACTGCATACAGAACATGTTGAAACATAATTTATAACATTTTGTGTTACAGACGGCCACCAACACCATCTTTTCAGCAACTCTAGGGTCTTCTTCTGTCCAGGATGGGCGGCAATCAAGGAATCATGACCCCAACTGAGGGCCTTGTTCCGAGTGGTACCAGTTGGTAGATAGAGTACTCCTTGTTTGAAAGGCAAACCATTGTATATATCAATATTCAATTCCTGAATCAATTGTGGATTTAGTTTCACCCACTCCTGTAACTCGTTTTTTTGGGAAGGTTGTGCAGAACAACTACATATCACGTGATCTGCCAACAACTTATTTTGCACCGATGGTTCTTCCTTCACTTCTTCACCGATGCGAGACAAAGCATCCGACTTGACATGTTGTCTGGCAGGGCGATAAGTAATTCGAAAATCGTATTGAGCAAAAAAGACATGCCATCTGGCCTGTCTAGCTGTAAGACATTTCATATTTTTGAATGCCTGAAGATTTCTATGATCCGAATGCACCAGCACCTGATGTTTGGCCCCAAGAAGATGATGTCGTCATTCTTGGAAAGCATCCTTGATAGCAAGTAATTCACGCTCAGTGACAGTATAGTTTTGTTCATATGAGGTAAGCTTACGTGAGAAGAAGGCAACTGAATGCTCCTCCTTGGTTTCTGCACAAACTTGCGAAAGTACAGCTCCTGTAGCGACACTGGAAGCGTCTGCTTCAACGATAAACTGACAATCCGGATCAGGATGTTGAAGTACAGGTGCAGTGGTAAATGCTTCCTTTAACCTCTCAAAAGAAGCTTGGGCATTCTGGTTCCAACAGAATGGAACTTTGGAACTAGTTAAAGCTGTCAATGGGGCCACTGTTTTGGAGAAAGAACGAATAAATCTGCGATAAAAATTCGCAAAACCTAGGAATGACTGTAATGACTTGACATTGTGTGGAACAGGCCAATTCAATATGGCCTTCACTTTGGAACGACTCATTCGAACACCTTGATTGGTAATGTCGTAACCCAGAAATTCCACTTCTTGTGTATGAAAGACACATTTCTCGGCTTTAACAAAAAGTTTGTTCTCTCTCAGTCTTTGTAAGACAGCTAACACGTGTTTAACATGTTCTGGAAAAGACGATGAATATATCAAAATGTCATCCAAGTAAATCACCACGAATTGGTCCATCATATCTCTGAAGATATCGTTCAAGAAGAACTGAAAGGTGGCGGGAGCGTTACAAAGACCAAAAGGCATCACTAATTATTCATAAAGGCCGTACCGCGTCTTAAAAGCAGTCTTCCATTCATCTCCTTTGCGAATGCGAATCAGATTGTAAGCACCGCGCAAGTCCAATTTAGAGAAGTACTTGGAAGTTCCTAATTTATCTAACAGAACATTAATCAGTGGTAAAGGGCACTGATTCTTTATGGTGATGTTGTTAATAGCCCTGTAATCAATGCCAGGCCTTAGATCTCCTTCCTTCTTTGGAACAAAGAATAAAGGAGAGGCAGCCGGTGATTGAGATGGCCGTATAAATCCCATATCAAGAGCTTTATCGATGTATTCTTTCAAGACAACATCTTCTTTGGGAGTTAAAGAATAAACTCGACCAGTAGGGATTTTAGCTCCAGGAATTAGTTCAATTGGACAATCATACTGCCTATGTGGAGGCAGCTGTTCTGCCTGACCTTTGTCAAACACATCAGCAAAATCTGCATATTCACTTGGTATATGTGTATCGCTCTGATGTACCACACTAATAGTGGAAATTCCCTCCATAGAGGCCAAAATATGTGATTTATTTGACACCACCTGACTGGTAAAGCAATGTTCATTGCAAAAAATGGAAGGATATTGGATCAATCCCGTAACCCAGTCAATGGAGGGATTATGAAGAATCAACCAATTAAGTCCAAGTAATATTTTGTACTGAGGAGCCGCAATGACATCGAAGACTATTTCCTCCGAATGACCATTTAATAAAGTCATCTGAATAGGTACAGTCTCCTCAGTTACCATACCGGAAATCAAGACTGATCCATCCACAGTATTAACAGTTTCAGGTTTGTACTTGTCTACAAGGGGTATAGAACATTTCTTGGTATATGTGATATCGATGTAATTATTAGTGGCTCCAGAATCAACCATAGCCTTGGAAACCAATTCTTGATCATCAAAACGTAAAGTCATCTCAACAGCTATATGTGCATGCGCTGGAAATGTAATGGAGTCCGATGTAACACTCGACACAGGGACTCCTGCTACTGTGGAGTTTTGGCGTTTCCCGAAGGCTTAACTGGTTTTTTAGGACATGCCGCCAGTAAATGCTCAGATGAACCGCAATACATACATCAATTATTTTTTCTTCGGTTCTCTCTTTCTGCTCTAGACAACCGGCCTCTCACCGCACCAATTTGCATTGGTTCAGGATCATTCGAAGAAGCTGCCGGTGTATCAGAACGAACCGGTGCATGAAGGAAAGGTTTTCTCTCTCCTTTGCGGGCATTTCTTCGGGCATCAATTTGTAAAATCAAATCAAGAAATTCTGAAAAACCTGTAGGAACCACTGGGACAGTGGACAAGGCATCTTTGAGTTCTTCTGAAAGACCTTTGTCGAAAACAGCCGTCTTCTTGTCTTCCGGCCATTGGGTTTCGGCTGTTAATTGGTTGAATCGTGCGATGTAAGCCAACAGAGGTTGAGTGCCTTGTTGTAGATTCAGCAACTCCAGATCTGTGGCTTGAGTAGCGTAGCGCATATCAAAGACTTTGTTCATAGCAGCCAGAAGATCATCGCAATCGTACAACAAGGGGCTATTTGATTCCAATAAAGGGTTTGCCCAAGCAGCAGCTGTACCCCCCAAATGGGAAAGCACAAATGCTGCTTTAGTAGTTAGATCGGGAAACGAAATTAGGCCGGCAAAGGAAATGAAGTCGGCACTGATTAACAAAAGTTCTATAGGTTTTAGGATCAACTGTGAACCTTTCCGGGGGAGCCAAGGGAAACTGTGTGGGCATAACCACTTTAGGAGTTTCCTGTGATAATGATGGTGCCGTAGTCCCAGATCCAGATGCAGTGGCTACTGGAACCTGTGCTCACTGAGGAGTGGCATGCATGGCTGGTTGCATAACATCCATTCAATGCCGTAGCATGTCCTGTGCCTTAATCATTTCATTTCTCAAGTCAGTGATTAACTGAGTCAAAACAGTTAAAGGATCCGTACCCGCCATGGCTTCTGATTCTGTCATAAATCACCAATGTATCAATTGAAAAGGATACGGTAACCAAGCACGAGGAGTAATCTCATGCCCCAAGAAATTAACACGGATTCTACACCACTGTGCTTTCTGAAAGGAAGGTTTTGCTCCGGCGGCCCTCAACTGTTTCAGAACATAATGGATCTCCGCTATGTGTTCTTCCACAGATGAACTTTTGATGAGGACATCACCTACATAAGCCAGGTTACCCCTCGCAACCAGGTCAGGCATGGCCTTATGTAGGAAAATGTTGAATTCATTGGCGGAGTTGAGGTATCCGAAGGGAGTCCGGGTCCATGTGTACTGCTGGCCCCCAAAGGTAAAAGCCAGTTTGTATTGTTCCTCCCTACTGACAGGCACGGTCCAGTATCCATTGGGCAGGTCTATTGCTGTGAATACCTGTGACCCCTGAATCTGGGCCAGCCCTTGGTCAATGTAGGGCAGAGGCCATCGGGAAGTATGGACCCGTTTGTTGAGCTCCCTAAGGTTGGCACAGAGTCTCCACTGGCCGTTTGTCATAAATCACCAATGTATCAATTGAAAAGGATACGGTAACCAAAAAAGGATACAATTGGTAGGGCTCTTCCGGATCCTTTTTCACACGACTTGATTGTAGGTAGGTCAAATTAGACCTTCCAAATGATACAACTCTCTGAATGATAAAAAAGGCAAGAGATGGATCACTGGAAAGGGCGTGGGTATTGTATCGTAAGATATGCCTAGTATAGATAAAGTATCATAAGAAACTGTCCCAAACTCAAATCACTATGATAGCACAGTATTAGCATTAATTCGAAACACTAACCTTTTGGCCAAACTGAAGAATACAACGAAAGTCTCTTGAAGAAAACCAGGAGTTGAAACAACGATAAAGGAGGGGAAGATTAGTAAGGGAGACTTATCCCGAACGGCACGAGGCTCACGCTAGATACCGGGTTGGTGCACCACTGGATAGCGTCCAAAGTACTGTGCACAATCACCTTCCAATAGTTCATGAAATACTTTCTTTCCCACGAAGAACAAAATTAGATTTTCACCTGTTAACTGTCACAGGCACCAAAGGTTCAAAGAAGTTCAGAAAACCACGTGCAGGATTGCACGCGACAGCGTACACACAGCCAGGCCAGCCGCCCTTGTAGACAGCGTTTCCGCGTGAAGATTTAGCAAGCAAATAGGATACAAGCAGCTTAGGACAGCCGCGCTTGAAAACAGCGTCCGCGTGTGAAGATTTAGTACGCAAACAGGATACACGCAGCTCAGGACAGCCGCGCTCGCAGACAGCGTTCACGTGGAGATTTGGCACGCGAACAGGATACACGCAGCTCAGGACAGCCGTGCTTGCAGACAGCATCCGCGAGGAGATTTGGCACGCGAACAGGATACACGCAGCTCAGGACAGCCGCGCTTGGAGACAGCGTCCGCGTGGAGATTTGGCACGCGAACAGGATACACGCAGCTCAGGACAGCCGCGCTTGGAGACAGCGTCCACGTGGAGGTTTGGCACGCGAACAGGATACACGCAGCTCAGGACAGCCATGCTTGGAGACAGCGTCCGCGTGGAGATTTGGCACGCGAACTGGATACACGGCTCCAGGATTTAGCGTGTGGAGGAAAACACGCTCAAAAAAGGCCAAAGAAGTTGCTAAAGGGAATGGGAGAACGCAAGTCCGGAGTTCAGCTACAAAACGCCAACATTGACTTAATCAGAATCAGCGATCAGCGTTTCCACGCTGCTTATGTACGCACTGCCGTGATACACGTGACGGGACTAAATCACGTGAATTTTAACGACATGAACAATGCAGACGTCGTTTTCCCGGCAATGCATCGAACAACCTCCATTTCGAGTAGAACAGTCTAGTCGTTCTATGGGCGTAACTCATTTTGTATGGAGAGGTCGTTCCTGGTCCAGAGATATGTCCAGCAGGCATGACACCGTTTGGCTTCAATATTCCCAGCACCGGATTATTGAAGGTGCTGTGTACTGGACGGATTATTCCCTGGGACTCAAGGTTCTTAATTATTTCAGTAAGGGACTCCATGGATGCGAGAGGCAAACGATATTGCTTCACAAACACTGGAGTCATGCCAGGGTCCGTGGGAATTGTTGTTGTGTGGATGTCGGTGCGACCACAGTCATATGAGTTTACCGCGAAGAGATCTTGGAAATCCAAGAAAACTTGTTTCAACTTTTGCTTCTGTTCCAGAGTCACACAGGCATCAGCTAGGTTGACTCTCTCTTCCACCATCTGCCTGAAGCCTGGAAAGACTTCTGGTTTGGCTATCTCAGCGGCCTCCTCCAGCTGGGTGGAGAAGTCCCTGGTCAGAGTGCTGATTTGGTCTGGAGGCTTCAGGTGGGAAAGGCAGCCCTCATGCACCTGGAAAATCACCTCATCCCTCCTGAAGTCACAAGTCACATCTTCCTTACCATAAGGGCAAGAAGTGTACACCAGGAAGTTCCCCCCATGCCGGGTAAAGATCCCTTATGGTGTTGTATTGTCATCACTGTCACTGTCAAAACAGTCCTTGGGGATTGGTCCTAACAGTTAATTTCCTAAATCAATGGAGAAATGTCAGTCATCAACCGCCATTCCAATAATGGTGCCAGCGGCTAGAGTAATACTCTGTAAATCGCTGTTATCCACCTCTATTGGAATGGTGTCATGTTCTATGTTGACTAATGGTGTTGGGTTTACCCCTAACCCTGGCTGTTGGAGAGAAGCATTTAGATGAATATAAGCATCAGGGTTTTTCAATTTTTGTCCTCTTTTAACTTTCACTTCCAGGGAGAATTGTCGGGTCCTTTCTGGGATGGTGACTTCCTCTTTAAGCTGAATTTCAACTGCATAAGGTAGCAATTGAGCTGACCTAAATGCTTTTTCTGGATCATCAAAGCCCATGGGATTATCCGCTAATCGGGACCAAGCTTTGAAGTTTATTAGGTCCAAACTAATGGCGAAGCGATTGAGAATGTCACTGCCTAAGTAAAAGGCGGCAGTGACGTCTCGCATGACCCAACAATTATGGACTATGCTTTTGTTGCCAATGGAGATTTTGAGCATACACCTGCTTGGCAGGAGATGTTTCGGATTGGGTGTTTCCAGATCCATTTCCCATTTGTCTATCAGTTTGAATGTGGGAATGGCTGGATCTTTTGGGAGTTGGCGGAACATGGCTTCGCTGATGAAGCTCTTACCGTTGTTCACACACACTCGAGCGAGAACAGAGTCCTTCCCATCATGTAACTGAACAGGGATGAACAACTGCTCTCCAATTTGCTGAATATCAGCCAGGCTCTGAGCTGATTTCACATCTTTCTGGACTATAGGAGTGGGAATGTCTGATTGTGGATTGGTAAAAAATTTCAGAGTGTTTCCTTCCAGTGTGGAATACCACCTTAAACTGGAAGGAAGGTTGATTTTCAGAAATAGAGAGGACCCCCATCACCAGTCTGTTGTCCTACTGCTATTACTGTCACGTCTGGAATTTGGTTGTTCTGGAAGTGAAATTCTACTTGGTCAGATTTTTGTCCAACCATGTGGCAGGTGCCGTTTAAACTAACATGGTTGACACTCTGTTTTAATTTTATTGGTCGGCTAGTCTGGGTCCAGAGGACCTTGTTTACACAATCTATTAGGGGTGACAACGTTCTCAGGAGGTCATTCCCTATTAAACAACGGGTGCCCTCTGGAGTTACTACTATGACCGGGTGTTTCACCTTGTGTCGCCCAATTTTAATGTCCAAATCTGCAGTCCCCTCGATAGGAATTTCCTTCCCGTCAAAGTTCTGCAGTTGTCCAGGAAGAGAGGTGAGAGGAATACGGTAATTCTCCCCCCTTCCTGCATTTAGTTCATCAAAGGCCCTTTTGGACAAAAGGGTACCTTGGGATCCAGTGTCCACCAGTGCCAAAATTGTACCCTGCCCCTGTACTTGTACCGGGGCATAGTATCTTCCCTCCTTCTCCTCAAGGGGGCACAGATAATGCACATTTTTGGACAACTGGTGGGCTAATTTTCTGGTTTTGGACATTGCTAGCGAAGAGATTTGGGCAGAATTCTGTGGAGAGCCTGGGGAATCTGAAAGAAAAAGTTGGCAACTGGAAATGGTTTCGGGTTCTGGGCCGCCCCCCCCTTTTTGGAGGCCGTCATCAGGATGGGTTTGAACCATGGGATTTTGGTATTGTTGGTTCTGGGATAGAATGATGGGCGGCGACAGCTCAATCCCCACATCTACCCAGTCTGTTGATTTGGTTTTAGGTTCCCCTGGTTCTGGGCAGCCTTGCCTTTTGGGAGGCAGTCACCAGGATGGGTTTGAACCAGGGGTTTTTGGTTTTGTTGGTTCTGGGATAGGATGATGAGTGGCGACAGCTCAATCCCCACATCTACCCAGTCTGGGTTGAAATCCCTTGGGACCCATTTTTGCTTGGGAGGAGTTCCCCCATCTCTGAAGGAGAAGATTCTTTCCCCAGGATCCTCTGAGGATCCCTCTCCCTCAAATTGGAAGACCTGTACCTCCTCCACAAAGTGGGTCTGTTTGGGTCCTTTGTTTCTCCTACCTCCCCTCTGCACCTTGGGTGGCAGACTTTCAGGGGTAGGAGATATTGTTTCCGGTTCCTGCTTTTCCAGGGGCTGTTTACAAGTTGGGAAGGAAGCTTCCTCCAAGGCTTTACACCCCCCTTTCCCTTGTGCCACCTCCCTGGGAACCGGTGGGTTATCGGGGTGCTGCCCCCGTCATTGTTCTGGAGCACCAGGCCCAGAGTTTGGGGCATTCTGCGGTGGCATGCTCATCTGAGGGTTCTGTTGAGCCCTCAGTATGCGGCCCAAATCCTGTGCCATGTTCTGAACCTGGCGCTCAAGTTGTGAAACCCGCTCAGGCTGATACAGGGCTCTATTTTCTCCCCTGGGCTGATCCCGGGAAGGGTAGCTATCCCTTCTCTGGTAATACCCCGGATTTGGAAGATTTGGGTACCCCTCCACCCTTGGCCTCCCCTCTCACGGATTAGGTTGTCTGGGCTCAGGGAATTGGGGAAAGAAGAATGGATGGTTTTGGGGATGGAAATTGGGTGGATGCCTGGGGAAAAAGTTCTGCCCAGGATTTGGTGAATTTCTGCCCTCCTGGGGGAAGTTAGGAGTGAAGTTCCCCGGGTTAGGCGCTTGGCTGGATTCCCCCCCTTGGGCTGGAGGAGTCCACACATAACCCAGGATGGGTCGGTTTCCCTTGTAGCGGGGACTTACATAATCAGGGGAGCGAGGGACCCCATTTGTGGGACTACCTCCTCGACTCCCTGTCTGTGACTGGCCCGAGGGCCTTCTGGGCTGTGAATTATTTGGCGCAGGCAGGTTTTTAGGCCCTCCCATCTCCAAATCTAAAACGGGGGCAACCTTTACCTCTGCCACCTTGACAGCAGCAGGGGTGCTGTTGGTTTTGGGGGTTTTCTGCGCATTACTTTTATTTTCTATGGGCTTCTGCACCTCATAGATCCGGTTGGCTTGCTCAATGACCCAGTCTAAAGATCTTTTCTCATGAAAATCTCTCACGAACTGGGTCATTATGTACTAGGGAAGAGCATGGAAAAATGTGTTGATGAATTCTCTGCTGTCCGTGCGCACCCTTCTGGTAGTCTGCGCAAAGGCACGCTTCAATTCTTGCACAAATTCTTGTGGGGCCTGAACCTCCCCACATTGCAAATTGTAGGCTGCCTTGCGAGCCTCTTGGGGATTTCTATGTACAGAAAAATGTTTCAAGATGGCCGCCCTATATGTGGACCATCTTGAATGCTTTTGGTCCTCCAGCCCCGCAAAGAAACTGGAGTATTCAGGGGAGAATGTCCATTTGACGTACTGGATGCAGCTACTGCTGTCCTTCAAATGGAAAGTCTCCATCATTTGCTCATAGAGCTCCAAGTGTTCCCAAACAGAATACTTGGCGTTCTTATGATAAGGCGTGATAACACTCCTGATTGCCTTAATCTGTTTTAAGGGGTCCTTAAGCAAGGCCCTTTTCACCTTATTTGCCTTTTTGGTTCGGGTAACCCTGGTCCATTCATCCTCTGATTCAGAAGCACTGCTCCCAGAGGTGCCCGTCTGATCTTCCAGGTTTTCTCGGATTCTGCGAGCCTGGGAATAGCTGGCAGAATGTGGGGACCTGGTCTCCTGTGTCCTGTGACGCTCAGAGGAGTCTTCGGATCCCTCCTTGCTACCAGGATTTAATGGGTACTCCCCCCACTGACCTAACTGGGCAAAGGTTTTCAGGATGCCCTTAGTGGGCCTACTCTCCTGGGGTTCTCCACTAAATTGCACTGTACTTAGGTGCCCATACCCGGATGCCCGCCCATCCATTCCTGGGTGGTACTGGCCTATGAGCCCCATCCTTTTGGCAGGATAGTAATCTGCCATCCCTATGGCCCTGTTCTCATGTGCGCCAGGGGACATGGGGGTGGCAGAGTCCAGGGACTGGGAGAGATGAAGGCCTCTGGTACTAGGGCTCCTGAGGTTATGCTCAGGCATTTCCCTTTCCCAGCGAACCTCATCTCTATCAGATCCTGCTCCCTGTTGCAATGCAAGAGCCTGCGCTTTCAGTTCCTCAGTTAAGGCCTTACTAGACTCTATCAGTCTCTCCTGCATGGCTACCTGTTGCTGGAGCCTATCATTGTGCTGGCAGAGAGCCTCATTCTCTCTCTGTGCCTTCTGATTGGTCCTGGAGTACTGGGCCAGTCTTTGCTGCAGGAGGGTTACCTCCTGAGTCCCATCCCTACTGGCCTGCTCCTTTCTTGCCAGAGCCTCTTCCACCCTCCTGGTGTACTCTAACAGGTTCTGATGCTCTTTTTGGAGGTCACCCAGCCCCTGGAGGGCCAAGTGATTTTTTTTCAGTTTTTCTTTTTAAATGGCAGACTTCCTAGCCTAAGGTGTCCCTTTCCTGACTAAGAGTCTGCATCTGTGCCGCCAGGTCGTCCCTTTGCCTTTGAAGGGCACCAGCTTTCTGGCGCTCCTGATCAAACTCTGCCTGGGTATCCAGGTCTTTCAGGATCAGTTTATTGCTCTCTGCCGTTTCCCTATCTAGGTGGCTTTGCAGGGTGACTACCTGCTCAGCACATGCCCTATTGAAATCTAATTGTTGCTCCAGCTTTTTCTGGCTCTGCAGTAGGGAGTCCAAACCTTCTTGGTACTCCTTCTGCAAGGCCAGAAATCTGGTATCCTGGTCAGACCTTTCCTGTTGCAGGATACACATGTCCTCTTTGATTTTAATGAGATACTGTCTGCTCTCATTTTCTGACACCTGGCTTCTGTGCATCCTCTGCTCAGAAGAGTCCAGGTCAGATTGGGCCTTCTCTAATGCCAACAGTTGCCTACTTGCCAGATCTTGGCCTTCAGCACATTTGTCCTGCATGGCTCCCATATATAGATACAAATATGCCGCTATCCTAACCATCTTGTCGGGTTCATATTTAGCTTTAGGAGCCATGTATAGTTCGCTCAGGGCCACATGTAAGGGACCCTGATCTCTCCAGATATCTAACTCAGTTGCAGTGATCTGTCGTGCGATTGCCTGCAACAACGCATCCTGGCCCTGCTCAGTCCAGTCACCTCTCACAAATAGCTTATGTAAGAAGTGCTCTCTGGCAATTTTGATGTCTACCAGTGTTGTCATTTTGGAATTTGAGTTCCTTCCTGACTTACAAAAGTTTGTATTTTATTTTGCAAAACAGACCGTTTCCTTAGAGCGTTCCTTTGAGGAGTGCTTTAACAGTGTAAAACAGCAGGGTGATCTAACCGGATATGTGTATCCGGTCAGTTGGCACACTGTATTAAGATGCACAAGTGGTAAATCTAATCCAGAATCTCCCCGCTCCGAGCCCCCACTTTGTAAGCAACTTCAATTCAACACTACAGCTACGTCAATGCCTAGTGTGGGATGCTGATGGAAGCCCTTATTGATGTATTTTTTATGTCCTGTTCATTTACTCTGGATGTCAACCCTTATATAACACCCCTCTCTCAGAATACCCCCGACCCCGCTGAGCCGAGAAGTAGGTTTGTTTTGCAAATTTAAAAGGTTTATTTGAAAATTAAACAATATATATATATGACACTTTTATAGTAAATTAATATTTGATATCACACTTGAGAATATGATGTTGATCAACAATGGATAATGTTATAGTTGTACACTCTTTTCAATGGCTTAGAAGTTGATATAGAGCGGATTAAGTAGCTGAGAATGCTTTTATGGCTTCAAGGACAATGCAATGATGAATGAAAATGCAGTACAGAAAATAAACTTGATATGACTTCAACAAAAGACAATGTAATCACTTTTCTTTGACAATTCACCCCCCCCCCCTCTATGCAAGGTAAAGAGATGGGAGGAAAGCACACAGTTCTCAATAATGCAATCAATATAATTCAGTTCCCCCCTAGCAAGCTTAGAGGAAAACAGGTAGGAGTTTTAAACACAGGCAAGATACTTTGCTGTGGTTTGCAAAGTGAAAAATATGCGAAAAATGCTTTTAATTCCCTATAGGAGGTTCAGGGTTACTGAGAGATACTTAAATTAATTCAGGATCACTTTAGCAATGCTCTATGAATGATTTTCAGGTTGCACACGAATTTCAGCAAGGAAAGCAAGGACAAATATTTTTACACATGGCTGAAATTAAGCAAAATGTCAAATCGCGGCAAATTTAGTCGCGCGCGTCGAGTGCAATTACGGGGGCACTATAAGGAGTAGGAACTTGGTTCAAGGCTCGTTGGAAAGCTTAGAATCTTAGCTTGACACGATTCTAGGAGGCAGTTCTAATAACCTAAAATTGTTTGGATTAGATTATTTTAAACTAAGAGATTGGTTTTGGCACAGTGCTAGCTGGGTACTCACACTAGATTTTGGACAGGAATGCAACTTTGTCACCGATCGGGTCAGGATTGGCTGGACTTCTGCTAGCGGTTCTTCACAGCGATCTGGTCTCTGGTTCTCTCTGGTTTCGGATACAGCACTGCTTTCTGGATACTGCTAAAGGTTCTTGCAAAAGTTCTTGGCAAAGAATTCAAACAGCTCGCCCGGCTGTTGAATAGTTTGGTTGGTTTTGAGGCCTGCTGAAGAGGATTCAGCTTGTGGGTTCAGGCCTCTCTGCTACAAATTCTGGAGTTAATTTCTGGTCTCTGGAGATTGATGCATTTGAAGTCTGGATCTCTGGATGTGAAGTCTGAAGTCTCCCGGCAAAGCGTCCCGCAAGAAAGTGGAAAGTGAATGTCTCTACCTGGGTTTCAATGTTCCTTTTATGTGTTTTGAAAATGGGTTTGTGCCTGGGCCTAGCTAAGCCTGCCCCTCTCACTTGTCATTGGCCAATCTTTCCTCTCTCCCTTGATTGGGGGAAAGAAATTGAGTGTCAGAGTGATGCTGTAGGTTTTATGGTCAGAGGAACCTCCCCTTGTCAAATTGCACACAAATCTATTTCTGACCCAAATACATATTTATCTATGTACCATTTTTCTAATATTATAGGTCCAGTTAACATATTTTCTGTAGCACCAAACCATCCGATCCCTGTCTTTGTACGATGTTGTGTCCACTTATGACAGAATTCTCCCCTTTTCATCCAGATAACAACCTCTAAACCTTTCCAGATTTTACACAAATGTGCACCAGGGATATGGGTTTCAGATGATAAAGTGTCAGATTTTTAACATGCATACATTTGGAGTAACAACCTTTTTTTCCGCTACTATCCCCAAGAACATACCACAGGGTCCTAACACCTCTTAAAATGTGCACAGAAAAATCATAAGAATGATGATGTTATTTATATAATTTTGACAAGTCCGCACTGTGAATTATCCATCTTTTTAAAATCATGCTCTGGCCCCAAAGGGGTGTGGTTTCCCAAAGCACATGGTGGAATTTCTGGTTTATCCACTTCCCCCAAGCTCAGCTGGCTCTCACAGGCACTGCCCCTCCCAGTTTCTCCCAAGAGGAAGCCATTTTACGGCCCCCCCAATATAACATTTCCCTGAGTCCAGGACAGGGCTTTGTTCAACTTCCTGCAGTCCCCAGGTGCTCCTCCCCTAATCCAATCAGAGAGGTGTCATCTCCTTTTGGCAGGGCCAGCAGGATGCAGCCAGTCCTGGGAAGAGTTGTTGAGCCAGTTCAACTCCTGTCGGGGGTAGTTGTCAGGCAGAATTCAGCTAAATGTCACTTTAGTTCCCAGTTTTCTACATTCAAATTCAACTTACAGTTTTTGCACATGCAGCTAGAATGCTGATTCTAAGTTCAAAACTATGACATTTAAACAATTGCAACCTATGTGACACTCACGAGTAGGTCACTCATTTATTCTAAACATTTCGATTTTAGTGGCTTTAAACCCAAATTCACTTAAGCTGCTGACATCCCCAGCTATTTTTTATATATACATTAAATGATTACTTCCCTCAAGTCATTTCAGAATATAGTTTTACATTGTATCCACCTCTTAGCAAGTCTTTCCTCGGCCTGGTTTGGGTTCATTTGTTCAGTTTTACACAAAAGTCTGATGGTTTTAAAACGCCGGCTTTCTGATAGTGGTGAGCACCAGTATTGCATCCATTTTGACATTAAGAAAATGAATTCCCCCTATTTCTGGGTTGCTTTTGGCAATCAGCATTGCCATTCCCAATGGTTTCAGGCTACTGTGTGTGTAGCCCAATGGTGGTTTTAGGCGGTGCCCTCCTGTGCTCACAACATAGGCAAAAATGGGTGGCAGCCTATTCTTCATGTTTTCCCTGTGCACTCTCTGGGGTGTTCTGGCCATCATGATGTTTTCAATGCCAGTACTGCACAGTTTTATGGTAGGGCTTGGCTGCCTGGGTAAAAACATCCCACAGTGTGGGTTATGCTGGAGAGGAGCGGGAGCAGGGGTGGTTGGTGGTTAGTACGGTGTGGTTGTTTTATTGTTGGTTCTAGGATCCGTAATGTGCCTCGATTGTCTTGAGCCAGCAGTGATAGCTGTGGGAGGTGGACAATGTTACGCTAGTCTCGATTCCAAGAAAATTGTTTGCAGTAAATTGTTTTTATCCTGTCTGTCATTTGCTAGGGATGGCTAAGGGTGACCTTAATGTGACATTAATGTTTATCATTTTAAAATTCTCTGTTTATGGACACATGGACTTGACCTACGCCATTGGTATCACACACCAACACCCATGGAGGAGCTGCAGCCTGACCGTCCCAGCCCACATAACCGTCCAGATCCCCCTCCATGCAGCCATGCCAATAACTGACAACATCATTACGCACATCACAGTCTGCTCCAGTCCTCTGGCCACAACCACATTACAGTCCACAATTGCATCTCGCAAGAGAGATGGTGGGTAGCAATGCACAGCATTGGTAAGCGGGATATACATCTAGGAGGCAGGCAGCTTCATATACATGTGGGCACATCCTTAATATGTAGGGCATAACATGTGCTTTAATCCAAGAGAGAAATGAGAACATGGGCATTAAAGCAAGATGCATAGACTGCTTAGTATTCAAATTAAGGGGCATTATATGGTATTAATCCAGTCGTGGCACCCATGCCACCACTCTGATCATTGCCTACATCCACACCCCTGCCCTCAACACCAATCAGACAAACCACCATCCACAACCACATCACCATGACAACAGCATTGCCTTCTTCATTGTTATCACCATCCTAAACCAATATCATCAGTTGCTGCCACCTGATGGTGACACCAAAGGTATTCTATTCAGGCAACATGGCTATAAGCATGGGCACTTCTTCCTCTAGCTGAGGTTTTGTCACACAAGGCCACCCCATTCAAATGTCTAAATCAATGTTATTGTACATTACATTTAACAGTGGAAACTCAGCCCCTATAAACAATACCTATTCAGAACTCCTGTAGAATTAGGCGCCCAAACAAACATCCAATTAGCATATAAATGATTATAAACGTTTAGTGTGAAAGACCCAAACACCAAAATACCATTTTGAATCCATACCATTATAATCACCATTCATCCTAACACCATCCAGATCTCTGATGCCATGCGCATTCCCAAAAGCACCCACTTCAATATTCAAATCACTGACACATTGCAGGCTACAGTCCCCTCCACGAGCCATGCCAACATCACCACCCGAAGTATCATCCTCTTCACTGCCCCCCTCCACATAGCCCACACCTTCATCTGCACCCAAAGTTACATTCCACTGTTTTTGGGAAGGTTAAAGGCAAAACCATTACAAAGCTCCCGCTGCATGGAAACCCACCGCAGGCAGATAATACTGAGACGCCCACAATGCGGGACGAGATTGTGAGACACAATCACCATGTGGAGCTCCTACAATAGGGAAGTCCAATTTACACAGACAACACTCTGCCAACAAGACAGCTTAACATGCCAAGAGACTGTGTGCCTACTTACAAGTTAGGTAGCACAGTAAATAATAAAATAAGCAATTATTCAAACCTATTTCGCCTGTCCCAGCTATATACACAATAGTTGAAAAATCAATAGGCAAACACGAAACAAATCAACACAACAGCAGGACAACTTGGAATAGGCTTAAAATAATGCATACAATTCGACATCATAGTTTCTATGGCAACTCTGAAATGGATAATATGTAGCCTTATTGCTGAATCTCCAAAGATGCAACGAAAAGAGATTATACTGTGTGCATGGCGCCTCTTTTAGTGCACAAATTGCATTTTCGATTGGTTTCCTTCAACTGTGAGGCTGCAATTAAGACTGTATCATCAAATCAAAACCTATTGAAATGTAGTCAAGGAAGTGACCCTCGTTTTCCCCTACTTATCTTTTCCAGAATGCAAAACAATGTGCCTCGAGTTGAGAGAGCTGCGCTCTGTGAGCAGTTTTTGAAAAGAAGCGGTTGACACGGCGGAGAGAAAGAGGAGGCTGTCGAGGAGGGGTCACGACAGAATTTCCATTCCGTCACACGACACGAAAAGACAATTGGACTCCGAGCGAGTACAGAGAGTCCACTTGTAGGATGGACTTTCCTAAGCAATATTTAACATTCCAGATTGTGGTAACTCTGGAAAGAGACTAATAACAAGTTGCTCCAGGGACTGTGGTGTTCAAGATGCTGTTGGAGAGAGGGCAATGCTTTGGTGGACGTTCTTTGCCTCCCTCAATGAGAAGCTGCCATTAAGAGCCTAATTTAAGTCAAAGTGATGAAAGTAATGTTTCCAAAGTTCTATGGTGAAAGAACCACACTTTTCCTAACCCTTTACCTTTCTGGTCGGCCCTCCAATCAACGACTATTCCTGTGTAAGCCTCTCCAGTGCTTTCTCTAAGAAGCCACAGAATAGGCAGATTGGCTTGGTCAGTTCACCAGGACAACACACTGGACCCAAGTATGTTCTTCAAATGTACTTGTAGCTCATAGCATCAGAGCCTAGACCGTGCCCGAGCTGCACAAGCGTGACCAAGCCATTGGGCCGTCATTTTAGGGGGACACCATGCCACCAGTACACCTTTTTTTTAAGTTGTGGGCTTTTTGGTTTGCAAATCTTAGCGGTCAAGCTTTCAAGTACAATGGGCCTCATTACGAGCGTGCCGGTCCGGTAACAACGGTGCCGGTAAGCCTTCCAGCGCCATAGTTACCGGACCGGCACACTCCGAGTCTGCGAGCGGCTGCCGTCCTGCCTGCCGGCCTGACCTGGTGGGCGGGACGGCACCCGCCCGCAGACTTACATGGAAGCACCGGCACTGTTGCACATGGTGCCGGTGCTTCCATGCTCCGCATTCCCATTGAGTCCTACATTGAAACTCTATGGGAATGGGGAATTACATTTTCTGACACCTGACTGTGAAATGAAAGTGCAGAACTGGTGAAGTGGTTTCCCAGGGGCATGGTGTCACCTGGTCTGCAATAAATGTCATGGATTAACCTTAACGAGGACTTGATCAGGGACCACCAAGTCCAACTCTCATAAAGCCCCAACAACACTAGGGTTTCAGGATAATCACTACATACGTTTACAAAAGAAACCCTTTTAGATTCACTTTATTGAAATTCATTTTGTGTGGACACCCTGAACATGTGATTTGCTTCTTGAAGACTGGACTTGGGGAGCAATGGATGAGATTCAGTGATTGTGTGAGATATCCATGCTCGGCAATGTATTAGAAAGTCTGTGCCTGCTACTAGACGACACCCGCTCACTTTATGCCTAACTTTTCTATTCTCGAAATCTCTGCACGTATAGTTCCGAAAAGGAAACAGAACTACTCACACCACCCCTGGGACATGCAGAAACCTTTTGCAAACAAGCAACAACAACATTTGAGCCTCTGTAGACAATTCTTGACCTGTGTACAATATTTAGATCAATGTAACATTGGAACCCATCTTTACATCTTCATTCTTTCTTAGACAGCCATGGCAAAGACATCCCACAACATAAAGAAACAGGTACCCACTACATAGATTACCACTCATTTAACTGCACTTCCTATCCGGCACTACGACCAAAGGATTGTCACGCTCCACACAAGCACCGCTGGCTTCCTTTCAAACTCTTCCAGCGGCAAAAGGCTAAACGCTTAAGAACAGAGGGATGTCTGTGCACTGTGAAAACACAAAGTGATTTTATGTACAACCTTTGTTTTATCAATGCATGCATTTTTATTTCATTCCCCCCCCCCTCTTTGAATTAAGAAACGGTTCCAGCTTGGTCTGGTAATTTCAAAGACATGTTAAATCAGGAGTAACAAAGGGGATCAAAGGGCAACCTCGGTCAGTTCTATGGGATTACACAAGGCTTTCAAAGTGAATGAATTGAAAGTCACTTGAATGAATACCAATGCATTTAGACTAATTGCAAGCAGCGACATCAAAGCAATTGTTCCTTCCTCTCTCTCCCTTTGAGAGCTGCCATGCAGAGGACATTCTGGTCTGCCCAGTATGCAAAGGCCAGCCGGCTTCTGCTTGCAGCATTTTAATGATTCTTATTGTTGTACTTGGTTTGTCACTGGTACATTTATGAAATGTCATATAATGGGAGATGTTTTTTTTTTCATGGTGTTTGATTGCAGATTCTTCAGGGTGGGGGCAGGGCAACCCAGAGGAAAATAAGCAGCGCCGTTTTCACAGTTGTGTTTCGTTCTGTGCATCTTTTTCACTTTCGTATCTAAAATGTAATTTAACTATTTATTTTTCTTTAGGGACATTTAACTGGTGAGTGCAACTCGTTGACATTGAAAGATTAGGTGTCCTTTCATACATGTTGAAAATAAAGTTGAACTGATCTCAGTTTAAGCAGAAGCAAAAGAAATGAAAAAAACTTAAACGGAGTATATTGAAAATCATTTTTTTTAAAAACATGTGTTTTTACCAAAAGACCTTGGTTAAAAACACATGAGTCTGATTTTCAAAGATTTGCACTACAGCAAATTAGGACATTCCCAGAGCATCTCTGATTTGCACCTCCTAACTTATACCCGATTCACAAATTCTAACTGTAGTAAATCTGGAGATGGCTGGCATATTGATATTGATATTTTATTTCTATCGCGCTCGTACACAAGTGTTTCAGAGCGCGACAAGGCAAGGGAGCGGAACAGGGGAGAATAAAACAGCGATCTCACTAGGCCCAGTGACATTGAGAACGCGCAAGTGCATGGGAGAGGGGGAGGGGAAAAGTGCATGGAAGGGGAGAGAAGTGAAAAGTGCGGAGCAAAGGAGAAACAGATAAATAATAATAAATAAATAATAAAGGCAACAAACAGTGGTAGTGCTGCCAGCAAGTGGCAAGTGATGGGTTTAAGGCAGCAGACAGGATAGGTCTGATAAATGCAGGAATAAAAAGGAGGGGCTGTATGGGTACAGATACAGACCCCAGTGCAAGGGGTGGCCCGGAGGCAGTACGGGAGGGTAGCAGGGTCAGTAGGTACCTGGGCCCAAAAGACAAAGGGTGGCAAGGTGCACAGTGACAAGAGAGAACAGATCAGCAGGGGAGAGGGGGAGCAAAAGCAGAAGCAAAGTGGAAGGTCTTGAGGTGCTTCCGGAACCTGAGATGGTTCTCCTCAAGTTTGAAAGGCTCCTGTGTGAACGTGATTCAGAAAGATTCCAGGTTTCAGGCATCACCAAGAGTGGCTTCAATGTTAGGGTTTGTAAATGAGGTGTAAGGCAGCTGGTGCAAAACTAAGAGCCTCACAGCCGCATCATGATTAATAGGGCGTAGATCTTTCCTGATCAGGCACCATAAGGTCAGACTGCATTCATAACACACGCTAAATATTGGACCAACTTTCCAAACTCTAGGCAGGGAAGTAATTGGAATTAATATTTGCTAAGCCCCAAATCCAGATAGGACTGGGGCTCTATGGCATGGATGGTGTCCCAATGTCGGAGGTGGCGGTACAATCTTTTGAGAGCAGGTTTGGTGGCCATGTGCAACCAATCTAAGGCAAGTGACTTTATGACTATTTGGTCTTTAAGTGAGAAGATAGGGACTGGCCAAACACATGCGCACCTACCCTGCATACACGTGCACCAAAAGCCCGGTGAAACAATGTGGCCTTCCAAAGGGAACATTCTGCACTGATTCTTGTGTCCAAGAGTTACTGAGACGTTTGGAGAACGCTTGAATAATTATCTGCTCCATCATTCGGAGTCCACCTCTTGGTCCAGTGAAAGAAAATAACTCACAAGGGCAAAAATCGTGTGCGATTCGATTGATAAACAAGCTTTATACGTTTAACGCGTTTACCGGAATAAATCTGTAAACCAAATACAATACCCACAGTTGGATTCAGATGAGAGTAAAACCCCATTCTTATTGTTTCAATGAAAAACAATACATTGAAATCAAAAGTAGATGTGGGACAAACCAGCATGAAGTACTCCATCAAAACATTACATATTTTCCTTGTTGGGCATCAGAACCCATCTTTGATCCAACTGCAGTGTGGCACAAGATCCTTAGAGGGTGTTCGACATAGTGAATAGAGCAATGGTGCAGTGATATTGCCAGGCATATGGGACAGAGTCTAGAGATAAGCACGCTCTTGTTTGTTGATACTATTTCTTTAACAGATTTGAAAGAGGATGAAATCAACCTGACCAGGGCACTGGTTAATGGTGGAAAGGTTATCCAAATTATTCCCACTCTTAATAACTCGTTAACTACCCAGGCGCAGGATATTTATTTTGTATTTGTACAGTGAATTTGATAGACAGATGGGAATGTTGACACTGACACACACATGCACACACATACAGACACCCATACATACACACACATGCACACACACACAGACACCCATACATAGACACACATGCACACACATGCTCACACATACAGACACCCATACATACACACACATGCACACACATACAGACACCCATACATACACACACATGCAAACACATACAGACACCCATACATAGACACACATGCACACACATACAGACACCCATACATACACACACATGCACACACATACAGACACCCATACATACACACACATGCACACACATACAGACACCCATACAGACACATGCAACCAGACAGTTTCCTCTGGAGTTCTTCTACGATAGGCAGAGTTTAGAGAGAGTTCAACCAAAAGGCACAGTCGGGGTACAGAATATAATTGATCTGACCAGCTGGGTTGAGAGCGAGGGAGAGGTGACAAAACACGGTCTGTAAATATCAGGTTAAGACTCTTCCACGAAGACTGTCAAAAAGTCAGATTTCACATCAGACACTGCAAAAGCCTGGTCCCGGGGATGCTAAAGAGACATACAGCTCGCCCCTGAATGCCCTGCCTTTGATTTTCCTAATAAGGAAAAATATGTTGTGGGAGTTGAAATGCTGCTATTAGGTACTTTTGCAATCACACAAAAAAATAAAAATGCATGGTTTCTGAGCAACTTTAATTTGAAGAAACAAAGCAGGGCCAGTCACTTTCAGTGGCCCTTGCCATATCACGAACATTACCCGCTCACATAGTTCCCGTCAGAAGAGTAACTGCATTTATGTCCAAGAAGCCCTTTCTTGGCTAAAGGTTGGACATTAAATAAAACAATATCCTCTGCCAGAAACCTGGAGACTCTTTATCCTGGCAAGACCTGCCTGCTCGCCCAGGCAAAGGTCCAGCTGTTGTGGATGTGAAATGCCACTGCAGGCCAGCATGGCATGGAATGCATTGTTGTTTGTGGATCCTTCCCATGGTGCAAAGGGAATCTGATCTCCTGCGAATAAGGGGCAAAAAGCCATCACAGGGCACATCGACTGGACACAGGGAGCCCAAGCAATGTTGCAGGGCTAGACACAGCCATGGAGTGTGTCCTGTCCTCACCATCTTCACACTCGCAGTAGAAATGCATTGTTTACAATGTCATGAAAGGGGCAGGTTTTGCAATAGGAAATAAGAGTTTTCCGAGGGAAGCGAAGACCATACAGAGGGCCGATAAATCGCTCGCGAAGAGAAGTGGTGCATTATAGAATAGAGCCCGTGGCCATGTGGAGGCCCTCCACTTCTGGAAGATCACAATGGATGTTCCTGCGCGAGTCATTTCTCGGGTGCAGGTAGCCTGGTGCAGACAAGAGAAACACTCAAGTTCTGCAAATTCAAGTTGCAACGTTCACCACTGGAAGATAACCCACCAGAGGAGATGAACAATGTCAATGGGGGCATGTAAAATGGGCACTGTGCATGTAGCTCCTGAAGGCCAATAATGTAAGCCTTCGATTATTTGGCTTCCGAGCCAAAAATATTACTGCCAGCAGCACAGAACATTCACCTAAGCAATGATCTTACTCCCTGCTTAATGCCCTTTGCCATTTACATCGATGTGTGCTGGTTACACTGACATGGCCGGTTGCCTGCGGTAAACTAAACTCTAAAATGTAAGAGGCAGGACGTCGTGTTTATGCTCAGCTGCAGATTGACGAAAGTGCTGTTCCTAATTAGATATTTCATCTGTATCTGCCCGGGGCTCGGTGTAGGTTAAGCAATGTAATATTGCATGCTCTAATTAAGCATCATCACCCAGAGTGGTAGGCTCATCCTGATTAGAGTTGCCCTCAACCACCCATAACCCTGAGCCAAAGGTCAGATCTTGTAATGAAAGTAAAATGCAAATAAAAGTAGCTAGGGCAGTAGAGCTTCAGCATTAGTTGCGTCAGGTTTAAGAGCAGCTTATGACCCCCAAGGGGCACCTTGGTACCCGGCTTGATTTTAACAGTCGACGGATGCTGTGCAGTGAGGGTAGTATATAATAATAATAGAATCCAATAATAGCATCCAATATAAAAATTCACCTTGGTAAAAGAAATATAGTAATAGAATCCAATACAAAAATTCAAATTGGTAAAAGAAAAATAGAAATAGAATGCAATACAAAAATTCAACTTCGTAAAAGAAAAATTGTAATAGAATCCAGTACAAAAATGCATCTTTGCAAAAGAAAAATAGTAATAGAATCCAATACAAACATTCCAACCATTGGGGTAAAAGGAAAGGTTTAAGCTGCTTTCTAAAAAGACAAGTGAATTTCTCGCTCGCAAATAAATTCTAGCTGAGCGCCGATTAATGTGAGGAAGAAAGTCCACCCCATTTTGTTGGATATTATTTATGTAGAACCTTTGAAGTGTGAAGGGAGTGGCAAGGAACATAGATTTTGTTCAAGGTAAACACGGTCGATCACACTTGGACTGCGCCACCTCCATTGTTACTTGGAAGAAATGGTCATTCTCACTTTGATGATGTTGAAGCACATTTATTATGGTTTGCTCCCATTGCCCATTAATTGCAGTTGACACGTGTTTCAGCCTCTCAGGGGCCCTTTTCAAAACAAAATCTTATTTGAGGGCATATTACTTGCAAAATCATACAATCTATCTGTGTAATCCACAAATGACGCAACCAATATAACACACATAACATGAATATAAAATATACATATACAGATGTACATAATATCATGTATTAATTTGTGAAACAAAAAATATATATATATGTATATAATAAAGGAAGAAAGGAAAAAGAGAGAAAAGAGAAAAAAGAAGAAAAAAATGGTGAAAAGAGAAAATCACAATGAGCTTTGGAAAGATGTACACATGATTCAACCTCCTAATTCCATTATACTCAAGATTCTAAAGGCTTATTTATCCTTATTTCCGCAATGTTTATCTTTGTTCAGTCAGATCACTGTACCATAATATGTCCTTAAATAGTTCTGATTCAAATATTCTTAAACATACCATTGTATAAAACATCGTGCACCCGCACATTCTTATCATTTTCCCGCGGCATTCCATACCATATTGTAAGATTGTCAAGTGTTATCAATAACTTACTCACATGTTCAACACATCGTGCTTGTGCACATAGTAGAATGGCATTTTATGACCTATTTGCACAACCTCTGCTATATTTCCTTGTTTTTGATTCATAACCGTTTATATAAAGAATATATATCATAATATGTAATTTGTGGCTTACCGGAATTCCATCTCACAAAAAAGTCTTGGGTTAGTCCCTGTGGAATAAAGCAAAGTACGTGTGTATTTAGCTATTTTTAACTTAAAAACCTGTAATTCTTGCTGTTGCACGTTCCCCCGCTATTTCTTAATTTATTTATAAGCTCGTAAATATGGCCGTGGTTTTCTGTCTCTATCGGCCCGTTTGTCTATTTAATCTGGTCTCCTGTGACACATAAAGCGCCAAGGCGTGGAGTGCGGACGTAGAAAATCGTCCCGCACTCTTCGCTTACCTTTGTTATCAGCGTTCTGCCCGTATTCCTCGCGTCGGCGTATAACTGTTGGAAAACAGTGCCCTGCGACGACAGAGATGTTTATCTGTTGCCATACCAACCTTCCTTGTTAGTCCCTTGTTGATGTTACCTTTGCCGTGTTTATAGCGGACATCTTATAACATTGTTTCCAACACGGAATAATCATTATATGATACTCGATTACTGCTCATTTCAACCTCCCATATTATTTATTGATTACATAGCCTATCTGATTGTATAAAAGAGTTTAGACCTAATGTTGGCATAATCCCAGAACTTGAATAATAATATTAATGATATTATGGCGTTACTCTTATCAAGACGCTGCGCAATTCGTACAATTTCTCTATTTCCTAGTCTGATGTGCCTTGATCCCTGAAC
Organism: Ambystoma mexicanum; assembly: GCF_040938575.1. NCBI lineage: Eukaryota > Metazoa > Chordata > Amphibia > Caudata > Ambystomatidae > Ambystoma > Ambystoma mexicanum. The sequence continues at coordinate 124,589,822 of NC_090936.1, read as the reverse complement.
ATACTCTTGTACTGTTATATACATTATGAATATGAATTCGAAATGTTATGTATACACCTCTTGTTTGTTTAGAACCTAAGTGGGTGTTAAGCCACAGCAGCAAAACGATTTAACCATAGAAAATAAAATTCAAATTTGATTCCTTTTAGTGTTTTTCAACAAAGGTGTCAACACTTCCTTTTCATGGCTCCTAGGTCATCTTTGCAGTCATCAGATTTGTGGGACTCCGCCTGTATCATAATTACATTTCTATACTTATCTGTACACATACATCGGAACACTATGTGTAATTCGAATAATTAAAAAATGCATTATGTCTCACACAAAATCACATACATATTACATGTACATTGCTATCACAAAAAATGCACCATCTCATTGTCCTTGTTTAATCCAAAATCAATCGCTCTAAATTTACAAATAATTCTTGCTTCTGTCTGTCTCAGTTTTTGCTCCCAATTCCCTCCTCTTCTGCCCATTTTCGCTTTCTGTAAGCCAATAAATCTCAGGTTCTTTTTGTCCTCTAATTGATGTTCTTAACACCCACTTAGGTTCTAAACAAACAAGAGGTGTATACATAACATTTCGAATTCATATTCATAATGTACATAACAGTACAAGAGTATGTTCAGGGATCAAGGCACATCAGACTAGGAAATAGAGAAATTGTACGAATTGCGCAGCGTCTTGATAAGAGTAACGCCATAATATCATTAATATTATTATTCAAGTTCTGGGATTATGCCAACATTAGGTCTAAACTCTTTTATACAATCAGATAGGCTATGTAATCAATAAATAATATGGGAGGTTGAAATGAGCAGTAATCGAGTATCATATAATGATTATTCCGTGTTGGAAACAATGTTATAAGATGTCCGCTATAAAGGTTGGTATGGCAACAGAAAAACATATCTGTCCGCGCAAGGCACTGTTTTCAAACAGTTACACCCGATGCGAGGAATACGGGCAGAACGCTGATAACAAAGGTAAGCGAAGAGTGCGGGACGATTTTCTACATCCGCACTCCATGCCTTTGCACTTTATGTGTCACAGGAGACCAGATTAAATAGACAAATGGGCCGATAGAGACAGAAAACCACGGCCGTATTTACGAGCTTATAAATAAATTAAGAAATAGCGGGGGAACATGCAACAGCAAGAATTACAGGTTTTTAAGTTAAAAATAGCTAAATACACACATACTTTGCTTTATTCCACAGGGACTAACCCAAGACTCTTTTGTGAGATGGAATTCCGGTAAGCCACAAATTATATATTATGATATATATTCTTTATATAAACGGTTATGAATCAAAAACAAGGAAATATAGCAGAGGTTGCGCAAATATGTCATAAAATGCCATTCTACTATGTGCACAAGCACGATGTGTTGCACATGTGAGTAAGTTATTGATAACACTTGACAATCTCACCATATGGTATGGAATGCCGCGGGAAAATGATAAGAATGTGCGGGTGCATGATGTTTTATACAATGGTATGTTTAAGAATATTTGATTCGGAACTATTTAAGGACATATTATGGTACAGCGATCTGACTGAACAAAGACAAACATTGCGGAAATAAGGATAAATAAGCCTTTAGAATCTTGAGTATAATGGAATTAGGAGGTGGAATCATGTGTACATCTTTCCAAAGCTCATTGTGATTTTCTCTTTTCACCCTTTTTTTCTTCTTTTTTCTCTTTTCTCTCTTTTTCCTTTCTTCCCTTATTATATACATATATATTTTTTTTTGTTTCACGAATTAATACATGATATTATGTACATCTGTATACGTATATTTATTCATGTTATGTGTGTTATTTTGGTTGCGTCATTTGTGGATTACACAGATAGATTGTATGATTTAGCAAGTAATTTGCCCTCAAATAAGTTACCATAATCAAGTCGAGCAGTTCCAACTTGGACTTGGATGACTAAAAGAGCAGGTGTATGTGTTTCCTCACTTGGTCTGTTTGGCTAAAGAAGATGCCAGTCACCACGCTAACCTGGGGGGCAAGAGAAACGTGGAGGCCAATGGGGACGCCCACTTTTCGGTCAATGTTTAAAGGAGTTGTTAGGGTACAGTTGGCCAGAAGGTTGCGTTCTAGTCATCTACGATTGGATCACGAATGTGACATTTTGTTTTGCAACCATTGAATTTTATATGTTTTTCCAGTTAGTTAGAACTGGAAAACCTGTGGAAATATTGAAATTAGATGATAACAGGCCCTCTCAGGAGGATAGCTCAGGGGAAATGTACTCGCGTTGGAAGCAAGACGACACGGAGCAACACAGGTTCGATCCCCAGGTCCGCGCTTAGAAACCTCTGGGTATTAAGCGCTTTATAAATAACCAATCATATCATATCTAGATGTAATCGAGTTTGGGTGTCATCTGGGCATGAGTAACAGTAGGTGTCAAAGTTAAAGAGGAGTTTTGCGAGCTCTATAAAGTAACAAAGAGGAGTGAGAAATAGCAGGCACTTGACAGACGCCACACATGATTTTTGAAGAAGACGATTTGAAGTTGTCAACTGGTGGTGTTAACTGCCCATCAATGGTAGCAGCTGCACAATGGTGCGAGTACCTGGGCATATAATAGCAGTGACGGGCTAATGTGTAATACTTTTACACAAGCCAATACTGTTGGTTTTGCCAATGCTTGTTTGTAACAGGACTTCAGTGAAGGACACGCATAGTGATTATAAATCGAGTGGCTGAAACCAGACCTGGTTCAGATATTTTAACTACACCAGTAACACGTTTACATCTCCATTTAAGTCATTAACTCTCAGAAGACTGCTTTGAAAAACACCGAGCACAGGGTTTGATGGTAATGCTTGATAAAGCTAGATGAAATTGATCCCAGGGGGATGTGTTTTGGGCAGGGAGGGGAAGGAAGTGAGTAGGAATGGCCAAAGGAATCCGCATGGCCAAAGGCAGCCAATGGCTGAGTAAATATCCAAACAGCACCTACAAGCTGTGTGCCCCTCCTCATATGTCATTTCTCCCTAGATGTACTATAGTGCAATAGCATTGGCTTATAGGCAGTGCTTTAGTGCCACCTAATAACCAAAACTAACAAAGACAAATGTCAAAGCCAGAAAAACATCTAGGTCAATTTGCAAACTCCCCATTGTACTTAATGAGGAGAGGTGTAAGGGTTTACATGGTAATCAAAACAATGTGGCACTGTGCCATGTGTTTTAACAATGTGAATAATCTACTGGAGTCCAACATTTAATCGCATCAAAACATTTGAATATGTGGGACTTCTCTTTATAAAAAAATAACGTTAGCATGCATCTCACTCAAGAAAGGAGCGGAGCTGGTGAGCCGAGGTGGGGAGCCAGTCTGCAGCAGTCCGCTGCAGACACGCAGCCGGAGCCGCATGGACCCGGACGTGCAACCTCCAAAAGTATCAAAATCCATGCGGGCGATGGTGCCGGGAAAAAAGGAGAGAAGCAAGTCGGAGTCTGCCCCGAGACCTCTGAATACATCCGGTGATGGGTCTAGTCTCCCGGTTGAAAGGAGCGTGGCCCCAGGGGTTGGTGAGGCAAGAAAAGTGCCCCAACTCCCTCGAGAGCATGGGCCTGCAAAGGGGAGTACAGTCGTAAACAGTGCGGAAGAAACTGTTAACCAACCTGAGCTGAGGGATCAGTGACTGGCATCAGCATTGCAACTAACGCCGCTGGCCCCGAAGAACTCGCAGACCCCGGCTGTAATAGTTGAAGAATTCGCCCGAGCGACGACTGCGGAGCCGCTCGGGGTGCAATGGTGTGAGGAACTTACCTCCTCCCCCTCTTCCAGCCTCTCCAGCCCCGCTGCTGGCCGTAGTCCGCTTTCTGGCGGGAAGGCGAGTGGCGTCTGTGCGAGTGCGGTCGGAGGACGGCGCACGCCTGACCCCAAGCAGAAGTCCGGCAGTGGGGGCGAGCACACACGATGTGCCGAAGAGGAAGGGGGGTGGATCTCAAGAAGCCGGAGCCTGACGAGATCGATAGGTTACTCAGAAGCGAAACCGTGGCAGGCAAAAGCCCGGGCAAAAACCCGGCACGGATCATAGAAGCTTCTAAGAGGGGAGAAAAAGAGGTGGAAACGTGTGAAAACTCACCGCCCAGAGAAGACAAACAACAACAACAAAATGGTAATGAAGATACAGCACAAAATAAACTGGTTCACTTAATGAATGAAAGTGAAATGGAAACGGTTTCCCAACCCCCCAGTAATAGAATCCAAATAAGGGCAATGATGCACAATACCAGTAAAGAGAACGGTACTAGCCCAAAAAAAGCAGGGGAACCAGACTATAAAGACGAAAAGAAGATCAAAGGACATAAAGACCATTATAGAGATCAGTGGGAGCGAGACGGATTCTGACATCGAAAAGGACATGGAAGAGGAAGAATCCGACGAAGCAGTCACTGATATGGAAAGTAAAGTGGTTAGCAAGCCGGACGAGGAAACAAAAGGAAAGCAACCAAAGATTGCCTCCAAAGAGAAAAGTAAAAAAATACTGAAAAGCAAAACCCAGGCGAAATTATCAAAACAAGGAGCCACAAACTGGACGAAGAAAAGATCAGTAATCAAACAGCCCCTGACAGAAGGGAAAGCCAAGAAGGCCATGAGAAGACGGGGTCAACCCTCCAAAGGGCTGCCTAATCCACTTCTGTCATGCCCCTTAAAGCCATTCTTTACCCAACATCACAAAAGAAAGCTAGTCACAGAAGATGAAGTATCCGACGCAGAAATGCTTGAAGTAGCACTGGAAACGCCACCAGCCCAAAAGCAGAGAAACATGGAAACAGACGTCTCCTTAAAAGACAAGCGAGGGTTGGGAGACCTGAATCCCCAAGAAAACAAGGATGCCTGTACCTATGAAGCGAGGACAAGCAAAGAAGCTCCAAAGTGGGCAGAGGAGATGGGCTGGAAGGAACCTGATATAAGGCGGAATCTCAGATTCAAAGCATTCAGTGCCGAAACGCAACAACTAAAGAAAGGCTCAAGGAGACCATATGTGAAACGGAAAGAGCGGTGGAGGGGAGTGAGGAGGTGAGGGTTCAGACAGAACAAACAGCACAGGAGGCAAATCAACGAACTAAGATACATATCAAAAGTGAACACCGTCTAACCTGGACCAAGCCCCACCTGTCTACGGGTTTGACAACCACGTCACCTACTAAAACTAGGGAAACGTCCAAACCCCTTTGGGACAGCATCCGCAGGAACAAAGGGTCAGCTGAGCATCCATCGACAAGCGATAAAACTCAAAGTCCACTATTGGATTGTACGCAAATAGATTTGCCAGCTGAAATGAGAAGGTCGGAAAAAACCCAATTATCCCCAAAAAAGAGAAGACTAAGTGACATTGCAGCATCGATGCAAAAATAATCTCCAAATAAGAAACCTGACATGATTGCAATCATGTCTGCAATGTCCATAGTGCTAGCGCCCTTCTGCAAGTTATACGAAGCTATAAAAGAGGACGTTAAAGACAACACCGCAATCCTAACAAATATGATAACCAAATTGGCGCACGTTGAAAGCTACATTACAGCAGTAGAGGACAGAGCAAGCAATCACAAATCTAATTGGGAAAGTAAAATTGAACTCCTGGAAAGAAAGATCGAAAGTATGGAAGTGCTAAACAAAAAACTAATGGCACAATCGAGCGCTTCGAAAGAAAAATCTCAAGAGGCACAGGCATATTTAAAGAACAAGGGAAAAGTCCAGCCAACATCAGCGAAGATAAACAATCCCCAATCTCAAAAAAAAGGTGCAAGTGAAAACACTCCAGACAGAGGCCAGTAGAAAGCTTAAAAAAGACTCGAAATCGACCAGTGACCCACCAGAAATAAATCATAGTCTGGCAGGGTTGCTAAGAGAGGGGAATCAAGGCGAAACAAAGAAACGGAGTGCGAAAAACACCACAGCCAGATCGCCTAGAACTACGGAGGAATTATTGACTAGCTCCTATTTAATTAATATGTCTCTACATGAAGACAACGACCTGATTGAGAAAAATGAAGGCTTCAGAGACGTATTTAGAACTGGTGAGAGCATCAGCCAAATAAAAGCACTAAAGGTCGCAGAACTAGGGGCAGAAGAGGCTCATGGCCTAAAGGACAATAGTACGTCAACTGCGTCAGAGCCAAAGGATTGCAAACATAAAAATACACAACAGTCAAGCGTGCAGGAGCATAAGAGGAAACCCAGAGAAACTAGAATGAGAGGGAGTCCAAGTAAACATCGAGCCCTAAGAGCTGAAATAGAGAAGCAAAACAGCACAAAAGAGGAGATACGAGTATTTAAGCTGGAGCATATGGATACAGTCGAAGAATACATAAAACTAAATAGATCGACAGTATTGAACATAACAAAGAAAATGATTACGTTGAAAAAAATTAGGACAGAGGACTTCAAACTAGTTGAACCTTACCACAATGAAAAGAGGGCCAAAGCCTATTTTCATCTAAAATCAACCGGAATCAAATACATCGATCACCACGCATATGACGAAATAGAAAAAATTGGTTTTTGCCTGACTGAGATAAATATGACAAGGGGAAGAAGGGACCCTGTGACGGAAAAGTCTGAAAGGCCTAAACACCAAAAACACTATCAATCGAAAACCAAAGAACTATATTGCCAAAATCGCTGGAAATACACCCAGGAACCACAAGAATCCCAGATGAATCACTGCGATATCCACGGGGAAGGCAAACGAAATAGAAAAATGAGCGGGAGGGAAATATCCAAACACGACTCAAGATGGAGCCAAAATAGCAGGGATTACCCGGAATTTGAACGAATCTTAGACAGAAGTCAAAGAGATGAGCAGCAAGTCCCGCGGAAATATTCAGTTGAAGGTGCAAGAACCCTTGAGGACAAGAAAAGGATTCAGTGAAATAGCACGGCAAAAACAACAGAGCCGCCTCGATCCAAAGGCCCCTGGAAGTGGCTAATATCAACATGGAACTAAAGTACAGGGAAATAGCAACGACCAGGGTCAGCCTGCCTCCATGACAACGAAAGTAGAAGAGGCGTGGAGCGGCCCGAAAATGAAATATCCAGTTTGGGATTGTGGAATACAAGAGGACACGCACATCTCACGATAGCCGGATAGGTCAACTTGGGGCTCTTTGACATAATTTGCCTGCAAGAAACGTGGTTGGTGGACCAACCATCACTCGACGGTTATATCGTGGAAATTTCACCGGCAGTAAAAGGTCTGCTAGGTAGACCATCATCGGGTCTCCTAATTGCAATCAAAACGGGCCAGGTTCTATCCGAACCTAGAAAGTGGAAAGAGGCATATGAAATGCTGGTTGTCCTGACTACATGGCTACACTCCAACGAGAAGAAAGAAAATAGCCACCTAAATTCCCTAGCAATAATAAATTGCTATTGGAACCCGCAACGTATGTCCAAATAAAACATCCTGTTTGAACATGAGTACCACGATCGATGAACTGTACAAAGAATTCGAGAAAATCGAAATCATCATCTGCGGCGACTTCAATGCAAAAAGCACCGACACAGGGGGCGCACAGTCAGGAATTGCCCAGCGGCCCGAGGGCTCGGAAGCAACCACAGAGAGAGGAAAGGCATGGAACGAAGTCATCAGACCAAGAAACATACACAACATAGCCTCACTGTTCCCTAATCAGGTAAACATCCTGATGTGGGAACGTAATTCCTCGAAAGCAACCCTTGATTACATATTCTGTTCAGATGGGCTGACACTCGGTATGAGGAGATTCAAGGTCCAAAAAACTCAACATAGCAACCACAACCTACTGACCTGTACATGGCAAGGAAGTAGGCCGAGTAAATCGACACAAGAAGTAGTCACCGAAGTAAATGCCCAATTAACATGACTCAGTCTAACAGAAGCAGACATTCTGAAAATCACAAGGGCATGGGACCAAAACGTCACCAACAATTCAGCCAATAGGATTGAGGAAAGACCAAACTATTTACCTATGCTACTGGCATATCGAATGCAAGGGTCTAAAAACATCAGGAAATCAGATCCCGCAATACACGCGTTCGATAAAGCACTGGTTGACAAAAGAAAAGTGGTGCGAAGATCGAAAAGAATAGCTAAAAAAACAAACGAACAGGAAGATTGGGAGAAATGGAAGCTGGAAGTGAAAATGTATAATAGCTGGCGAAAACATCATAGAGTGGCCCAATACCAACAGGATGCAGAGGAGATGATAAACAAAATGCAAACAAAAAAATCCAGCGAATTTTGGGAACTGTTAAAAACAATGACGAGCACATCCAGCGCTATACAGTGCAATGCAGTGGCTGAAGCAAGGTGGATAAGATATTTAACAACAGAATTTGAGAGTCCGGAGGCAGTCCTGCCTGTGGTGAATCAGAGGTCCAACACTCCGTGGGTAGATGTATCCGATCCACCAGACATTGAAAGGACAATCAAAAAGCTCAAAACATCCAGAGTCCCGGGCCCGGACGGCTTAACGAATGTGGATCTTAAACTGTTCCCGAAGGAATGGTCAGAAGTGATCCGTACGATCTTTACGGAATGTGGCAGGAAAAAGCTAATTCCGGAAACCTGGCTAAACGCTGTCATAGTTCTGATTTACATGAAGGGACACCGAAAAGAACATGAAAGTTATAGGCCTATCACCTTACTGGACATAATAGGGAAAATCTATGCAACTCATCTGTTCGAACACTTTCGAAGTTGGGAAAAAACTGGCCCTTCGAAAGACTTCCCAAAAAATTGCAGTACAGTGATCAACATCTTTCTGATAAACATCCTGAAAGCAAAAGTAAAGGAAGGAGCGCCCAAGGTGTTGCTGGCTTTCGTGGACCTATCGAAAGCATTCGACAGGATAGACCGGAACAAACTGTGGTCAAAACTACAAAGTTGGAATTGCCCTAAAGAGGTGCTCGATCCAATAAAAGCTCTGCACTCCGAGACGAAAATCAGAGTCAAACTAAACCACCATTATCAGAGGAGATTAAGGTGAACAGAGGCGTAAAGCAGGACTGCCCATCGGCACCGGCCCTATTCATCGTGTTTCTATGGCACTATCAGCAGTCGGAAAGTAAAATAAGAGCATTTACCCCAAAAATTGGTAAAACAGAGATCCCATGACTTCTGTACGCCGATGACGTGATCCTGATAGACCAGACCAAAGTTGGGTTGCAACGAAAACTATCAAACTTGGCAAAGTACATCAGCGAAAAAACCCTAGAGATAAATAAGTCGAAAACCAAAATTCTGGTTATAGAGAAAGTACCAAGTAAAACGAAGAAGCATCCGACATGGTTTCTTGAAAATACCAAAAATGAAACTGTCAAGAGTATCAAATATCTGGGCGTATATATGGATAGTTCAGGAACAGATAACTCCTTGCAGAGCCAACTGTGGGAGAAAGCCAAACGTTTAACTTCTCAAACAAGAGCGGTTGATAACAAGTACGGGAAGTTCTCGTTAATTCCGGCAATAACCTTTTATAAAACAAAGGTAGTTCCATCTCTTGTGTACGGAACAGAGGCCTCTCTATACATTCCACGCCAGCTTTGGACCAAACTGGAGGGCTATGTCTGGAAATCTGTGTTAGGCCTACCAAAATCGACCTCCATGCCTGCCATCAGGAGAGAACTTGGCCTTGTGTCAGTCACTAGCGTCTATGGTTGATCAAAGCTCTATGAGATTGTATAGGAAAACAATCATGTCTGATACCCTACGCACATATGACATCATGAAAGAAGAAATCGAAACAGGAAAGTGCAAAGCCCTAAAAAATGGCTAAAGGCCAGAAAAGACGATTTAAACCAAATAGCCTGTACAGAAAAAGACCTAAAGGAAAATCCAGATCGAATCAAACGAAAAAGGGAATAATGGGATTGGATCACCACAATTGAAAAGGCAGTTGAAAATAAACTCCTAACACACTTACCACCGACCTTCAACAAGTTGAAAAAAACGCAAAACTACTGTCTAAAATTCCCGGACAAAAAACTGAGGAGTACGTTTATGAAAGCCAGATTAAATCTGCTATTAACGCGGGAGATTATAGCCATTCGAGGATCAAAGACAGACAAGACCTGTCGCCTGTGTGAAAAGGAATCAGTGACATAAACACTAAAACATCTAGTAATGGACTGTCCAAAAACCAAAGAAAATAGAATGATATACCTCCTACCGCTGATTTCAAATGCATGGATGGTACAACCAAATGACCTGTGGAACAGATTGATCTCAGGCGAAACAACTAGTTGTTCGGTGGCCATGGCGAAACAAATAGAGCTAGCCTTGAAAAAGATAAACTTGCAAGTGGCCACCGGTAATCAGCTGACAATCGCCGAGCAACCTAAGTGAGTAGGACAAAGATGCAATCTCATGTATCTGTTCCCCAAGGTGGAACGTTAGCACTACAGGGTGGTGGATTTGCAAGAAGAGAAGATACATGAATGTAAAGAGAGTATGAATCTTTGATGAAACTCAGTTTTATATGAGTAAAAATCAAATACATTTAAAAAAAATTAAAAAAAGAAAGTGCATATGCAGTAGAAGTACATAGGGGCACAGGTCGTTGAACTTTCCCATGTCATCATATTGCATGGCATTGCAGACTAAGTTCGGTAGCGCTCCATGTACATACTTGCCAACATGACCCATTCCAATCTGTAGGTGCTTATCCAGTCCTGATTTTGTTTTTTGCATTCTGGGATTTGCAGTTCTGCTTTTCCCATTATATAACTCTGACAAGTCCCAGAATGCAAAGGAAAAACCAAGACTGGATAAGCACCTACAGATTGGAATGGGTCATGTTGGCAAATATGCACGAAATCAGGATCCACTTCCGGGCGTTTTAGTGAACACAATTTAGTGTGATGGCAAATGCGAGCACACACTTAAAATGGAAAACGAGCTTCAACACCCAGCATGCAAAGCGTTGCAAAACAAACAAAACAATGCATTGCTTAGCTTTGGAGAAATGGGGCATAATTATCCTATTTCTTTTGAGAGAGAGGAACCTGCACTTGTTGAATACTGGGTAGGAGCTAAACACATGCGTTTCTTCAGTGGAGACAAGCTAAGCAGATGGCCGAGCTCCTGCCAGACCATATGTTCCGAATGGCTCTCAAATGTCGCTCCTAATTTGACGACTCTGGAGATTTACAGGGATTGCATAAATAAACGAGCGGTATTGCTTCCTGCCTTCTCAAATCCATCAAACATCCTCGTGCTGAGGACGAGAAGGCAAATGATAGATTAAACTTGTAAGTGAACTCGCTGCCCAGGCTACATCTGCTCCAGGCAGCCTCCTTATGATGCAAGGGCAGACTGGGCTGTGGTTCATAAGCACAGGCACACCTGTTGGTCGAATCAAAAGGTAAGATCTCCTTGTGCACGTAATTTAGCAACTGTGTCCAGTGTGGGGTGGAGAGGGGCCGATGAGCCAACCAGAAACGACCGCGGGCTGATCGTGCGATTGGAGGCCTTCCTCTTACGTCACTAGACTGAGGCGTAATAACATGCAGTATCTGCGCGACCAGGACGTTCACCCCAAGGGCCTGATTCATAGAATTGTTTGCGCGGTGCGAGTGTCTTTTCTCTTGTGAAAAGTGACTTTAACGTTGCACTGCCTACACACACCCTGCCTGATTCATGGAACCGTGCAAAGTGTCTTTTTGCCGTGCAGAGTGGCTTTGCACGGCAAAAAGACACTTTGCACGGTTCCATGAATCAGGGTGGTTGTTGGTCGTGCAAGGTCAATTTACACTAGTGAGAAGACACTTTGCAACGTGCAATAAATCCAATGAATAAGTCAGAGCTACAGTGGTAACATTGCGCACGAGTAAAGCGCATATCCTCCCATAGATATGTCACGAGTCCACATGAGCGATACAAACACGAATTGCATGGAATTTGACACGAGTAGCGGTGGCAAGTGTATTGTGTTTTTTTCTTGTTAATGTCTCATCGAAAGCTGACCCTTTCCCACATTTAAAAAGTTGGCTTTTCTTACAGATAACAGAAATAGGTTTTCCTTTCTGCACGTGTTGGCCTTCATTTGTGTTGCCTCGGACTTGCTGCAAGGGCTGGCCACAAAGTGCTTTTAATAAAGCCCGCCACCACCCATTTCCACGAGCAGTTTACTACATGCATAACGTATGCACATAGGGACTGATTTAAGTAACGTGCAGCTCGGTGCAAAGTGACTTCGCACTGCCAACACACACCCTGATTTACAGAACAGAGCAAAGGGTATTTTTGCAGTGCACAGTCACTTTTCACTGAAAAAGTACTCTCTGCACCACGCTAAAAGTGGCCTAATTCACTGTGCAAAGAGTACCTTTTCAGTGCATAGTGACTTTGAACTGCAAGAACATTCTTTGCACTGTTCTGTAAATCAGGGTGTTGGTTGGCAGTGCATAGTCACTTTGCACCAGTACAAAATCACTTTGCACCGCGCTACAAACTCCATGAATCAGGCCCATAGTCTATGGAAGCCTATGTACTTGGACAGACCTGTGCAAATTAGCAGTAAGCCTGAATTGCACATGGAGTCATTTAGCCAGTTGCATCTTTGCAAATCCCCTCCCGAGTGAGGGGCATTCCGCTGGCAGGCACTAGAGTCTTTAGACATTATTTAATCAAGCTGTACCTTTGTTGTTCCAGGAGGTTCCTGGGAATGCAAAGCATGCCAGTCCAGGAGTGAAGAACATTCTGAGAGGAGCAACGCGTGAGGCTGCCGGGGCATAGGGAGATGTGCAGCTTGGCAACGACCCCATTGTTTGACATTCCCTTCTGCCTAGACTGTCTTTAGGCCTTTATGTTACCGGAACTTATGCCAAGCTCCGCTGCCATTTGCATGGTCTCCAGGCTTTACTGGCTAGGGAGGGACGATTACTTTACTGTGGTGTTGATGGGTGCAGACTGGAAGTACCCTGACCTCTGCACAGGGGTGTTGCTAGGTCTGAGAAAAGACCCGGGGCTACGCTAATGTCAGAACTGTTGGGACTCGGGGCTAGACTAGCCTGAGATTCTATCTGGGGCTACAACCAAAAGACCAGGGGCTACATCCCCCATAGCCCCCCCCTAGCAACGACTCTGCCTCTGCGCACCTATCAGTTGCTAGGTTTCCCATTTAGAGAGCACAACAGGCATTTGTGCCTGAAGGGGATCCATGCGTGCCTATGGTGCTGGGATGCACCGGCCAGGGATGCGGTAAGTAAGGTGGTGTTGAGACGCAGTGTTCTGATGATTGAGGTGCGTTAGGGAGTCCTCACTTTCCATGCCTGTGTGGCTTAATTGGTAGGCGCATTGTGTGTTGAAGCATAGAATGTGTGCGTGTTAGTGTGGGGATCAGTCAGCGACCTTGATGGGCAGGCCAACAGAGAATCCAGAAATCACAGATCCATCTATTTTTTTTATTTTTTTATACATTTTTTACATTTGTATAGTGCACAAACAGCCCTCGGGCATCGTGGCGCTGTTACTTGAGGGGAGCTTAGTTACAGGGAAGTTACAAGTGGATTATGCATTTACATGTTTTACATCAGTACATTTGAGCAGAGGTTACAAGTACATATGCGGGTTAACAGGAGATGAGGCAAGCAGTCCCAAAAGGGGACTGTGGTTTTGTCATAGTAACAAGGCATAGAAAAGCATCGGAATTTGCATCAATGTCACCACAAAGCCTTAAAAGTGTAGCAGCATATAAAAACGGCCCAACAAGGAAAGACAGCCCAGCATCTTCTCCACACTCTTTCCACTGCAGAGGGCTCCCTTTGCACTTTTGTACTTTGTACTCTCCAACCCTGCATCGCTCTCTCTCTTAGTCTCTCGCTCTCTTTCAATCGGTCTGAAATAGATCCATGTTCCCCTCTGTGCAACATGGAACTGGGGCTTGGCAGCTGAGGGAAGGGAACAGTCTGGAAACTGCTTGTTATCATAAAGAAAGTGCTAAGGGTTAGGGAAGGCATGAAGATATGGTGCAGATAAGGGCAGGCAGAGATATGAATATCCCAGGAACCCAGTCCTCCTTGCCCAGCATGCTGGTTGATAGCTGAGACCCCTCCCATCACTCACTCGAACTTGGTCAGGTGCTGTGAACAAGGCCAGCTGGGATTTCTGTCCATTGGGGAAACACAGAGCAATTGTCAGGTGCTGGATAGGTCATTTGAGGGGGGACAGGATTCCCTGGTCGTTTCTCCCAGAAATCTACCCAAGTGTCACCCACAGGCCTCAAACTCCTCCCACAAAGTGCAGATAGCCACATGACAAAAAGCATATTTTCCTTTTTTAACTTAAAGTGGCAGTGTCTGGAGTAACCCAAGCGACCACCCACTTCAGGAGGCTTTCTGGTCAAGGGGGAAAGAAGGATAAAGGACGTTTCCTGTACCTGATAAAAAGCTAGGGAAACCCTTTCCTTTCCTACGGGAAAAGATTAAGTAGCCGATACGGATAGCACAAGAACTGTCAACTTCCCAACAGTTAGCGACAAAGATTGGAGCAGTGACTGGCAAGTGGACTATCTCTCCCTGTAGAGTCTTCTGACACCAAACATTGAGCCAAAACACATTGATTGTCGCTCCCTTTCACTCAATCGCTGAAAGGTTTTGATGAATGTCCATGTAACGTCATGGGGCATAACACAATTGAAAGAACCATATATTCAATGCGAATCATGTTCGTGCATGTTGTCATAGAATTCTGCCAGTATGTGTGATTATGACGGACTCCTCAAGCCGACTGAAAAATCAATATTGCATCTTGTGGTTTCACCAACGGAAATCATTTCGTAGTAATTTACTTGGAAATGATGACTTCGAAAATACTTTGAAAAATGTATGGAGTTGTGGGTTTAGGGGCAAAAAGGTGTTGTGGAGGGGTTTGGGTAGGGATAGTGGTGAAGGGCAAGGGGAGTATGGGGGACCCCCAAATAACAAACCAAAAAACACAAATTCAAAGTAAAACTTTGCAGTAATCACTTCGAAGTAAATTACTTCGAAGTGATTTCCGTCGGTGAAATGACATGGAACCATCAATATATCCATTCTAATACATGCTCTATTTCTTAATAACCATATACCTGTATATTGATTTGTATAACCTCCCCCTCCCCACTGAGGGCAAACATTCAATAATGGGGAGAATTGGATCCTGGCTGGCTCCAAACTACAGGGGCCAGAATTCCTTGCTGTAACATCCTGGCACTTACCAGTAGGATTCATCCTTGCACACCTGAATCAGACCTGCCTCCCTGACAATTGCTGAGGTATGAAAGCGCGCTTGGAGGAGAACATCACTGGACTGTGAAGCTGATAGAAGCTAGGACCCAGAGTTGTGCCCCTACAATCCCCGCTTTGTCTACACACACACATATATATATTTATTTTTTATTTATTCATCATTTAGATGCCACTAAAGAAATCAAAACATGGCAAGCTGATATGTGGTTCTTCTGGGCTTTAGAGCTGTTAATTTAAGGCGGATACAGTGTTGTGCTGATATACATATGTATAAAATATCTGTGTACTATAAGACAAAGACATTGATCTCAGATGGAGCAAAAATGCAAGCATTTATTTTCTTGATGCCTACGCGTAGTGCTTTGCTTTGTCACTCTGAACATGAGCGGAACTTATGTCGGCCTTGTTAAGCAAAACAGCCTATTCTGCTCAGATATTACACAGTATATTTATTTGCTTTACTATTCGCATATTATAGTACCATTTGCTCTCAAATCGTGTGATGCATAACAGCGGGGAGCACCTCCCTTAGTCCACATTTCACCTTTGCTTCTGGTCTTTCTGATAATCCAGGAAAGTTTTAGATCAACTGAAGTTTTAAAAAAAAGACACCAATTCCTGAAAGCACTTTCTCACTTGGCAATTTACTGGGTTGGCATCAAGCTGTGGCCAGTGTCTCCCAATCCTTCCTTGACCACTCATGACTATGCTTCAGATGTCAGCAGGTATATAGATGATG
The DNA here is from genome assembly GCF_040938575.1 of Ambystoma mexicanum. Lineage (NCBI taxonomy): Eukaryota > Metazoa > Chordata > Amphibia > Caudata > Ambystomatidae > Ambystoma > Ambystoma mexicanum. Next base: position 124,573,832 of record NC_090936.1, on the reverse strand, counting down.
TAGCGTAGCTGTATCGAGGTGAGCGGGGGACCCCAATCTTCATGAAAAAATCCTCCCAGGGGCTGGTGCTTTCGACATGGTTTTAAAATGTTCTAAACATTTCTCTTAAACACTGTGTACAGCATGTGTCAAAATATGGATACAATGGATTATGCAGTTTTTGTTCATACAGTGCTTTGCATGTTCTCCGTTGCACACATGAGAGAAGCAATCTATGAGAACAGAACACCATTCCGGCAAGTCTACCGATACTGGCATCCATATGATTAAAAGGACACCTTGCCTCCTGCTGCCATCAAATCCATATGCTTACCGCAGTGTTCATAAATGTGGCCTGCCAGAGGAGATAGTCAAGAGAAGCAGAGGGCCCAATACATTGCAAAGGATTATTGGTGTCTCAGGTTGCCTAGAGCAAAGGCTGGGAAAGGATGCTTGGGAAACATATTCCACTGTCCACACACATGCACCAAGTCTTTCCTAGACATGCACGCCAGGTGTGGCAATTCATTTGCTTAACACATGAGAACACAATTTATAAAACAGACTGCGCTCCCACGTTGGTTGGCCTACAGATTAAAAATAATGAAGTGTGCACTTCTCAACAGAGAATTCTTGAATAGTGTTGGAATCTGTGAATCGCATCTGGAAAAACTCTTCGACAAAGGACAAGGGGTGTCAAAAAATAGCTCATGACTAGGACGCAAGGGCCTCCTGGATGATGAAGGTATGCCTCACTGTTACGCATTGAAAGATTGTATACCTATACAATAAATTATCTAAAGAAGCAAAACCTGATGGCCTAAACCTTATGGCCACGTTTTTATCCGTTACACTGTTTTTATCCGTTACACAGGGCCGTTTTCCTGCCCTTCGGTCTCACTTTTAAGGAATAGTGTGGCGGGCACTAAACACCACCTCTTTGTTTACAATAAGGCAACAGTAATTGACAAATATAAGCAGTGGCTCATTAAGGGGGTATTCCGCCATCTTGTACCGCCACTACCAATGCTTACGACAACCTCGAACAAGGCTCTTTGTGACTAGAACCTTTAGTGCTCAGTTGTGGTATAGACTAATTATGTTTGCTAATATGGAAAATAAACAGTCGTTTAGAACATTTTACGCAGTTGATATTCAACATGTTTTAGGGTCTAAAACTGTACGGTCACTTTTTTAATGAGTCAAGTGTATTATCGATTTTACGCCAGTCGATGTGTAATTTCAATAGGTTGCAGCTGTCCCTGTGACTGAGTCTAGTTGGAATCCTGTCATATCTTTGCTGTGTTCTCCGACTTCATGTGAACGTCATGTCGCCTCTCTGAAGTGACAGCGAGGAAAACCAAAAAACGTGTTTTACACTGCTTTTGTCTTTATACTGTCGTTTTTATAAAGATTGACGTTTAGGTTCAAATGACAGAGCGTATATGTGGAAATATCCTGGTAATAAAACTTGCGTTAATGTTTCAAACCCGTTTGTGGTTTTTTCAGGTTCTTTCTTTTTTTCTCTGTTGGCTGCATGTCTGTAGTGAACTCTACTTTGCGGTGTTACTTTGTGATTCTCATTATTGTAAATTACCCAACTGTTAATCAATTTCATGTCCTCTCTTTTCATCAAACTGTTTATATGAGAAGTTTATATGAGAAAACATTGACCGCCATTGACGAATTATTTTTTATATATTGAGCTTCTTACCACATTTTATCATTTTGTATTATTACAAATTTCAGCAATTCCTGTGAGACACCACAAGGATACAGAATCGTCTTTGAAAGAGATTTATTTTTAAAAACATTTGTTTATTGGGTTTACTGGTCATGAACGTTCCAAGACGGACACTCAGGTCGTACTCAAAAGGTCAAATTACAATTGCAAGATTCCAAAAGGCTAACAGACTGGGAACAGCCTTCCATATTAAGGCATCCACAATGTTGAACAACCTGCCCATCTCTTTAAGACTAGAACAAAAATACACAAGCTTCCGGAGAAAACTGAAGACTCATCTGTTCAAACAATAAACCGGTTCTAAGAAACTGATACCCCTAATTGACTTTTGAGCACCTTGTCCTGTCATTTTATAGGTTTTGTCCCCATGTGTACATGTAAGCACCCTGATGCTTGGAGCTGCTGGCGCTATTTAAACATATAACAATCCAAACAGTACAGGAGTGATTCTAGAACATGCAAGAGAACCATAGACGTCATTAATAGAGGACCTATACCCATATCGGAAAGTACATAATGCATTCAAGGGGCACAGCACTATTGGTCATCGTAGGAAATGTTCCTAGGCTTTGTAAACAAATATTACAAATACGGGCCCCAAATGTCAGGCGGACGAGCATGCAAGGGCATGGTGTGTATTAAAGCTGTTTCTATGTCCTGACAGTATGCAACATCTCCCAGCCAAGCAGCCACCCTTGGGCCCGGTCACTTCCACCAAGCTAGTGCAACATTCCTATGGGCCCGGATCAGGAGGAGCCCAGCCAGCCTGCACGCATGATTCGGAATGCTCCGAGTGAAACCCAGCAATGCCAATACCGGATACGTTACCACCTGTTCCTTTATCATAAGAGACAGAATCTCGAACACCTCTCTCCAAAACTCAGATATCCGAGAGCAAACCCATGGCAAATGAACTAAATCGGCATAACCTCTTTGGCATCGGCCACATTGGTGTGATGCCTCTGGATAGTGTTTACGTAGTTTGGCTGGAGTGTGGTATATTTGGTACATAAAACTTAAATGAATCAACATGTATCTTGCATTCAATGATAACCTCTTGGTTTGCCCCATTCTGTATGGCCAGTCCTCTTCCTGAATCTCTAGGCCCTAACAGGTCTCCCACCTTCTCGATGAATCCCCTGCAGACGAATCGTCCGCATAAGCGGTCTGTACATTCCTGAGACCAACCTTCCCTCTCCCTGGGCCTCAGTCACTTCCCGTAACAATGTACTTGTAAGCGGCTGTAAGGGGAATGACATAAATCATGCCTTGAGTACATTCCTAATTCGGAAATACATGAATAGGTCTAGAGGGGTGCTACCTCCTTTCTCTTTAAATACTGCTATGGTCAAAAAGGATCCATCCGGAATGTAGTCCCCGAATGTATTTAGGCGGAGTTTGGTCATGAGGACAGGTATACACATTTTAATTATTATTTTTTTTAAACAATGTTTTTTTTTTTAAACAACACTCCAAACATTACAACTTTTAGGACGTTCATAATCAATGTCAAACCAGCACACTATACATTTCCCATCCTCCCCCTTCCCTCCCCACAAACTCGAGCCGTTTCAACAGTGTCATCTGTATGAGCATTTTCGGGAATCTCAGTGCTTGTCAACTCATCTGAGTCTTCTGTTTCCTGATTGGCCTGGTGAGGGGTTGCAATTGAGGTCACTAGCTGCCTCCAGGCTATCAGGGGACCCACTTCCTCTTCTCCCCCCCTGGTGACAGCTTCAAACCAAACCGCAGTTTCTGCTTCTGCCAATCTCAGGAGGTCCGCCCACCATGTCTCCCAACACATTGCAATCCTGCGCTTGGCCAGGATACAGGCCAGATCCTTCATTTTGCTGATATGCTTTAAATTACGTGGCCTGGGGAAATTTCCAAGCATGCATGCCTCAGCAGACCCGACATCCAGCACCACACCCCCACGGGCCATTTTTGTCTTTATTTCTTCCCAGAATCTGTGTACCTCTGGGCAAGCCCAGAACATATGCAGCAACCCTGCCTCCTCCTCTCCGCACCTGGGGCATTTCCGTATGGCTGAGCCTCCACGCCTGGCTATTCTTCCAGGGGTTCAGGTAAGTTCTATGGGTGCCACTGGATCTGCTGGAGTCTCGCATTCCGGGACACCTTCTTATGGTACCTTTGAGCTCTATCCCACTGTCCATCTGTCATGGGTTCCCCTATCTCCTCCTCCCAGTCCTGCCTTCGCTCTTAAGAGCTCATATATGCTAGATATTTCGTGTCCACCCTCTGAGATGTCATACATCATTTCCAGGGTGGCATTAGGTTCTTCCGCTAGTGCTGTCTCAGGCCACCTTCCCCTTAACCTTTTCAGGAGCCTGATGTGTGTAATATATTGGCCACTATGCACCCCTGTCTCCTCCTGCAACCTCTGAAATTCCAATAATTCCCCTTCCTGCCACATATCTCCGAGGGTGGCTAGACCCACCGGTTCCCAGTACCTACAGACCGCTTCAAACAGTTGGGGGTCGTCCCCGCATAGAGCCACCAGTGGGACTTGCTAAGAGGGCAGGTCCGAGTCGGCCACCGTTTTCCATACTCTGCGCCAAACTTCCCAGCCCAACTCCAATAGTCTCCCCCTCCCCACCATCTTAGTTTTATGCATCCACACTGTCTCTCTTAGAAAGTATGGGGCTGAGTCACCCTGCAGAAGCCTGGCTTCAGCCGAGTCCTCTGCAGACAGCCATCTGCTGGCCACATACAACAGCTGTCCCGCCAAGTAATACAGTTCAAAGTTTGGCAGGTTTATGCCCCCCTTATCACAAGTGTTCTGTAGCTTCCACAGGGCCACCCTATTCCTGGAGTTGCCCCATATGAAGCCCCTGCACATGCCATGAAGTTTCACAAAAAAGCGTCTGGGAATCAAGTAAGGGACATTCACAAAAAAGTGCAAGAGTCTGGGCAGGACGACCATTTTGAGCAGCGCCGCTCTCCCCATCATGGCCAGCGGTAGTCTAGACCAGAACGCCATGCTATTCCTGATGCCCTCAATCGCTTTCTCTGTATTATGTTTGTGCTCTATCTCTATCTTGTGGTAAATGTTCACACCCAGGTACCTGAATGTTACAGTCTGCTAGGGTATCTGCAGGACGGGTAGCCTCACCGATGGGGTGCTCCTATACCCCCCCCCCAAGGGGAACAGCTAGACTTCCCGAGGTTCACCGATATGCCCGAGAGGGTGGCATAACGATCCATCACCTCCAGCACATATTGCAGGTTTTCTTCCGGGTAGCGCAAGTAGAGAAGGCTTTCACCGCGTCCAGCGACACGATAGCCATCTCACCCGAGTCTTCCTTAGTTTGATCAATGATATGGTGCAGCCTCCTGTGGTTATCTGTGACATTTCTGCCGGGGACATAACCCGTTTGGTCTGGGTGTATCAACTTGCTGATTACCCGCTTTAGCCTGTTGGCTAGCACTGCCGTAAGTATTTTGCTATCCTGGTTAAGCATGGACAAGGGCCTGTAGGACCCGCATTCCACGTCCGGCTTACCTGGTTTCAGGAGCAGGACGATCACTGCCTCGCGGAGGGACGCCGGCAGTTCACCCTGCTCATAGGCTTCATTAAACATGGCCAGCAGCGGCTGGAGTAGCTCCTGCTTGTATGTTTTATAAAATTCACTTGGTAACCCATCCGACCCGGGTGCTTTACATGTGGGGAGGTGTTGGATCACCGCCTCCAGTTCATCAGCGGTAATGGGGGCATCTAAGTCCGCGCATTCTATGTCATCCAAGACCTAGAACGCGCTGCTGCCCCATATCCTCCATTGTTTCCAGTATTTCCTGGCTCATAGCTTCTCCTGTATCCTCATACAATCGTCTATAGTACTTGAGAAACTCTCCGTTTACCCCCTCCAGGGTGTTATAAATTCGACCTTCCGCATCCCTGACCTCTCTGATCACCGAACGGGGGGTCACATTTTTGAATAGCCAGGCCAGTAGTCTACCCGGCTTATCCCCCCCTGCATGTAACCTCTCCGTATATTTCCTATAATTCAATTTGCATAATCTGTCCCAGAGTTCGCTACAAGCTAACTGTAAGTCTTTTATCTTGATGCTACTTTCTCGGGCGGTCCCCTCGCTTTGAATAAGGCCCTCCAGCTCTTTTCTGTTTCTAGCAGTTTCCGTTCAATACCCCCTTGGAGCCCCTTAGATTTTGATATGGCTACCCCATGCACCACCACCTTGAACGCCTCCCATACTGTTCCCACAGAGCGTACACTGCCCATATTAATTTCAAAGGATTCCTCGATGGCCTCCTTCAGATCCTCTTGAAATTCCGCATCCTGTAGAGCCTCAGTTCTGAGCCTCCATGTCGAGATACGCGCTCTGGGAGGTTGATGTTGCCACTCTACGACCAATGGCGAATGGTCGGATAATACCCTGGCCTTGTATTTGGCCCCCACCATTTCTCCCACTATCTCCGCCGCTATAAACACGTAATCCAACCTTGTGTGCAGGTCATGTGGCGCTGCATAGTGTGAATACTGCCTATCCGTTGGGTGTAGCCTTCTCCACACATCCTCCAGACCGAGGTCTGTCAATAGTGTCCTCAATGCTTTAGCAGCTGGCGCCGGCTTTCCTGGATTATCATCTGACCTATCTATCCTGGGGTTCAGGATGCAATTGAAATCCCCTCCCCACACCACCGCGCCACCCACCAGGGGGCTAATTTTACTGTATATGGACCTAAAGTATGTCACTGTATCGTGGTTAGGGGCGTACAGATTTATAATATTCACCTCCCTGTTTTCCAGGAGTCCCGCCACCACCACCATTCTACCCTCTGGGTCTATTGTAGAGCTGAGCAGCTGGAACGGCACGTGCGGTTCCACCCAAGGGATCACCCGCCTTGCATATGCCGAGTATGCGGCACCTATGACATTACCCTTCCATTTTCTTCTGACCACCTCCAACTTCTCCTTGGTGAGGTGGGTCTCCTGCAGCAAGGCTATGTCAATGCATATCCTCTTTAAATACATCATCACTTTGTTGCGTTTTAGATAATTATTGAGGCCCCGCACGTTCCAGGTCGCTACTCTGACATTACCCGATGCCATCTACTCGATGAACTCCCCCTCCACTCTCCCCTCCAATGTCTTCCCTGATGACCCATTGTCCGACTCTTAGCCCTGTTTTTTGACTCTTAACCCTCCCAATCTTAACTTTAACAACTCCCCCAGCCCTCTTTCCCCAACCCCGCCCCACTGCACACAACCCTCAAATCCCCAACAAATGCCCAGCTCCATCCCTGGATCTCAGCCCCCCCCGCGTCTGGTCCTGTCTCGTAGACCGTAGACTAGGACCCCGCGGGGCGTCACCGAACTAACGGTGACCTAACTAAGCGTTATGCAATGGGGTTCAAGGATAGTCTCCCAGGAGCTCCTACACACCCGATTCGGATTCGGATGAATTGCTACAAGCAGATCTTGCAAGCATGTATTTTCTGCTACACATTCCCACAGGCTTCATTTAATACTAGTCCCAGTGTCTTGTGCTATGTCTCCAGCGATGACCCAGCTGTGTGCTACTTATCTTCCGCGGCTCCTGTCTGGACATCCGATTCTTGGGGGCAGCCCTGCAAATCCAGCCAATCCATAGCATCCTCCGGCATCCCGAAAAACAGAGTTTTGTTCTTATAAAACACTTTCAGTTTGGCCGGATACAGCAGCATATATCTATGGCCAGCCTCTCGCAACCTCCTTTTCACCGAACCGAAGTTCATCCTGCTGCGTTGTACGTGCAAAGAGTAATCCGGATACGCTGTGATTTTCGCTGGCCCCCTCTCGATCGTGCCTCCCTTCCGGAAGAATTTGAGTATCTTCTCCTGATCCCGATAGTTCAGAATCTTTGCAATCAATGGCCTCGAAGGGGCTCCCGGGGGCGGTCTCCTTGCCAAAGCCCTATGCGCCCTTTCAACTGCAAATCCCTGGGTCAGTGCTCCTGCCGTTATTTCCTGCAAGAGCATGGATTCCACATATTCTGTTGGGTTGGGCCCTTCCATTCCTTCCGTCAATCCAACAATGCGAATGTTGTTGCGTCTGGCGCGCCCTTCCGCCTCCTCTGCCCTGTTCTCCAGGTTGCTCACACGTTGCACCAAGGCATGAAGTTCTGATCCGTGGGCGGCACATGCTGCCGTGTTTGGGGCCGTTTCCTTTTTCAGGTTTCCAGTGCACTCAGCGAGCGTCCTCACGTCCTGTCTCAGCAAATTAACTTCTTCCTGGACCGCTCCAATCTTAAGGTCTAGTCCCACTTTTAGATTGTTCATTGCCAGGCCCAGTTTGGTCTCCCAGGCCACTTTCAGGTCTGCTATTGCTGCCAGCACCTCCTGGATCGTGCCCGGTGTCTCCGTTTCTGGGCGTGGCAGCGTTGTCTTTGCTTTTGCCCCCGTCTGCCCCTGGAGGTGTCTTGGTAAAGGCGTCCAGTGTAGGCTGTTTGATCCTGGGCCTGATCACTTTATTAGACATCTTGCCGTGCCGTTCTCCTCTGCGTGTGCCTCAGTGTTGGTGGTCAGGTGGCCACCCTGGCCTGGCGCGATCCCACACCAGTCCATTGTTAGCCCGAGCTCATCCGGCCCACTATCTTGCCTTAGGCGCTCATGCTCAGTCTCGAGCCTGACTTGGCTGCCCCGTGTGGTTTAGAGGGTCCAGCAAGTACTCTGGGGCATGTCTAGCCTCTTTTCCCTCCTCTTGCAGCTCTCAGTACAGTTCCGCCAGGCTCGGGCCTACTTATGTGGATCAGCGCGTTGTGCGCTCAGTTTGGGCTATGGTGTGGGAGCCCTGGCTCCAGCGGATGGCTCGGCACCTACCTGCTTTCACAGGTGCTTCCTGGGCAATAGATGTATCTGGACCAATATCCGTGCCTCCAGCTTGCCAGTGTTGCACACGTGGCTCCACTGTCGTTAAGGTGGTGCCTGCAGTCCAATGTGCCTCGTGTCCGCCGGCTGTTAATTGGCGCAAGTGCAGCCTTGAGTACCCCGCCCACTTCTTTGTAGTTGAGAGTGCTTGGAGTACAGGGCTTGACTGTGGTTTCCTGCTCACTCCAAGACCTCTGTAGCAGTCGCCAAGGCCCCCTCGTCAGGACCCCAGAAATTGTTCTTTCTTATTACTTCTGCCCGTCCTGGGCTACACTGCTCACGGTTCCTCCGCTCCCCATTTGTGAGGCGTTGCCCAGTACGCCCCAGCTCATCGTCTCAAGGGCACAGGGCTACCTCATGCGTGTGCGCTCTTCATAATACTATAATGTGCATCCAGTGTGTCCTTGCGTGAAGCAGCAGTTCTCATTCCTCATCGGCACCTTAAATACCTCAATGTATGATCCACAGTGCCTCTGCGAGCTCTCAGCTCTGCTGCTCTCTGTTGGTCCTTGTCACTGCTTCCTATCGGTTCTTGTGTTCTCCCGATGCTGGAGCTCGCGTTCCCATACAGCACTCTAATTGTCAGTGCCGGTCCTCCCGTCACAGCATTTGCTTCCCTTGCCGCATCGATTGTATCTGTCTCAGCTGGGGGTCCCGCTCTCAGCCGGCCGCTTAGCCCTCTCGTATGCCTTGTCTTCGTTCTGTGGCCGCACCTCGCCCTCACAGCTGACATCCGAGATACAATATATCTCCTACTCCTGTAGATTAGATCGCAGCTGTCGTCCGCTCTCCCATCCAGCGCCGCCGTGCCTTCTGAAGCTGCCGCTTGTTGCAGGATTCTTCTAATGGGCTCTGGTGCTGCTTCTCCTCGAGACGGGGGGCCGTTTCAGTTCGCTCGCAGCAGCACGAACAATCTTTTCCTTTGTTCGTGACTCAGCGCCATTTTGTCGCCCTCTCGGGCAGGAACTTCCAAGCTTGTTTCCAGCCGCTGTCGGTTCCGCACACATTTCCCGTCTTGATCTATGCGCTACTGTGTGCCCGGAATATTCATACAGCTGTGGTATCCATTTCAAAGGACATGGCTCACTCGAAATGCATGTTCAGCATGCAGATTATTGACGGATCGACAGGAGCTCCGGGATGCACGTCCTTCTACACGGCCATGTAGCCACGCCCCAACATTTTCATTAGTTATTTCCATCCCTGCCACACATTTGATGGGTAACAGGGTGGAGTATAGGTCAACCACTCAAAGTATAGCCACTATCCTGTTCCAGGCATCACATGTGAATGAGACTACGTTACTTCCCCCCCACTGTATATCTAGCCCCATTTAATATCATCATTCGGAGTAATGCTGGAGCAGCCACAGCCCTTTCTGTCTGCACATGTGGTCCGACTGGTTTTGGGGAATACCAGAATGAGAGGAAATGCGCGTGAGCAGCCAAGTAGTACCTCTCAAAATCCAGGTGAGCTAGCCCTCCTCCCGCAAGAGGCTGTGACAGTTTGCCACTTGAGTCTCGGCTGAGTTCCAACAAGAGCCGCCTAAGATGTGGCCAAAAAGTGCATTGGAATGATCAGAAAAAAATATAGAAATCTGAGCAGTATTACTATTTAAACCCATGCAACTCTACCTACCGGCGAAAGTGGAAGGCCGTGCCGTCTCTGTACTTGCCCTGTGAGTTCATCTATCGCCCTATCATAGTTTTACGATGTCTAGATCCTTCGCTATCTCTATTCCCAGATATTTTGCATGTTCCAGTTCCCACCTAAATCTGAAATCATCTTGAAACACCGATGTAGTCGCAGTCAGGGGAAAACTACAGACTTGGCATGATTGATACGCACTATCCACTTCTTTATCAACAGCATCACATCATCTGCGTATAATGAAACAATCAATTTATGAGAATAAAGCTGAGCACTGCTCTGTATATGTTGTTCCCACAGCCTAGTTGTTCCATAGCGAAGTCAAACAGCAATGGCGAGAGGGGGCCTTCTGGGCTCATTCCCCTCCCCATTACTAGAGCCTCTGACAGCATCCCATTCACAATGATCCTGGCCATCGGGGTATCATACAGAAGCACCATCAGAGATGTGAATTTGTTACCCAATGCCAATTTCCCCAGCACTGCAACCAGATAAGGCCACTCGATCGAGTCAAATACCTTCTCGGCGTCTAGGGGCGCAGAGACAGCAGGCTCCTTCTGATTGATTATATTGAGAAGCCCAAAGAACCTGTGCAAGCTGTATGTAGTGTTTTCCCGGGAATGAACCCCAACTGATCAGCAAGGACCAGACCTTGCATAAATGGAAGCAGCCCATTAGCCAAGAGTGTGGCACATATTTTGTTAACCACATTTATAAGTGAGATTGGGCAATAGAATGCCCAATCACCAGATGCCTTCACTGCCTTTTGTAACCTGGTTATTGTGGCTTCCCTAATCATTGGGGGTGGGGGACAGAGGCCCCGGTCAATAGCTTCCATATATAGCAAATATGGGCTAATGCGCTTTTGCATGTTTTATAAAACTCGACTACTATACCATCGGGACCAGGGACTTTAGATCCCAGAAACTCTGATGACTCCCAGGATTTCCTCAATAGTTACATCTTGGTTCAGCATTTCTTGCTGTTCAAGAGTCAACCAGTAAAGCTTGACCTCAGCCAAATACCATTGGACCTGAGCAACCGATCCAGCCATCTTGGCAGCATACAAATTAGTATAGAACTCCTGAAACTTCTCAGTAATCTCGAAATTCTCCAATTTGTGCACACCATTTCTATCTGTAATAATGTCTATATATTTTGGTGTTGTGTTCATGGTGAGCATTCTCGCCAGTAGTGCACTGGGTTTTTGGCCTTCACCATATTGCTGCACCTGGTGGATCCTGCTAAAAAATGTAACTTCTCTCATAGCAGTCTCCTGAAACGTGTCCAGTTCTTGGCGTATGTCCACCAGCTTCTGCTTGTCACCTGGAACCTGGAAATCTCCCTCTAAACTCATGAGCCTCCAGAGGCTTCCAACTCCTTCCTAATCATCCAGAGAACCCTGTTGTCCTTGGCTATCCATACCCCTCCCCCCTTATTTAGCACTTAAAAGCCTCCCAGAGCATGCCATAAGAACTCCCACAGCCATCACTAGGGGCAGAATAATGATCAATCTCATCTTGCAGTTCACTGCAGTAGATCACACCCCTTATAGGAAAACAGGCTGGCGGTTTAAGCCTGAAGCCCTGTTTCAACTCAGGGATATGGCATTCCTGCATCTCCGGTGAGTGGTCAGAGATTGTACGAGGGAGGATGTCACAATTTTCAAACTGCACTATATTCGTCCTGGAGACAAAGGGCCTCATTACGACCCAGGCGCCGTTAACCTATTAGCGCCTAATTACGAGGTCCCTTTGCGAGACCTGACCTTAACGGCTGGTGTAGACCAGCCGTTAAAGTAGGGACCCGCAAAGGGACCTTGGTTCTAATTACGGTACCGCAATTTGCAGCACCATACTTAGCGCCTTCCCCATTCCCATTGAGCCCTATGGGGCAAAAATGGGAATGGGGAAGGGCCATGGAGGAAGGGGGAATTACCGCCCCACCAACCTTGTAATGGGGTGGTAATTCCCCCTTTCTCCATGGCGGAGTCGGTAACTTACCGGCATGGACCATGGTGCTATTAGCACCATGGTCTTCCGCCAGGGTCGTAATGAGGCCCAAAAAGTCGATTTGTGAGGCCATAATGTGAACTCAAGAATGGAATGTGTAACCAGGGTGTCTCAACCTCCACACATAAATCAGATCGTAAATCTGGAAAGTATCTTATTTTTTGGCCTGCTTTTGAGCTCGGTTGAGGCCGGTCACCAGACCTATCTATATCTGGGTTGAGGACAGTGTTGCAGTCCACTGCCCAAATCACTATGCACCATACCGCCATGGCCAATGCCTCAAGCATCCAATTATAGAAGCCCAGGCTGTCAGCGCTGGGGGCGTAACAATTGACCAGTGTGATAGGGATATTTTCTACATGTTCTTTAACAATGAAGGTTCTACCTTCCACGTTCTGAACCTCAGGGACTAGGAACTAGGATGGCAACTCCCCCAGCATATGTACAGTAACAGGAATGGTAACGCTGACACCCCCATTGGGATGCCCACCTGCCTTCTGAGGCACATGTAAGATGTGTCTCCTGCAAAAACATGTTTACATTATGTTGTTTTGTGTATAAAAGGATTGTTTGGTCTTACCAGGATGTTTGCCCTTCTTATATTCCAGGTGGCCACCTTAATCTGTTCTATGTCATATTTTCTCTTTTTGCAGGTCGCCTAACAAAAAAGCAGATTTTTTTCAGCCAATTTTAGGCGGGCCGCAAAAAGCAAAAACACGATGTAGCTTTGCCCCCACCCTGTCGGGCAGGATGTGCTATAAATTGGGAGGGTTTCATACCCCAAAACCCCTTCCTCTGTCCCACCTGCCCACCTCCTTCCCACAAAAGAATCCCGCTCACCCAAAAAAGCATGCAACAAACAACACACGCACACACTTACTGTTTCTCCCCCGATGGTGCTTCTGGTTCCTGGTGAGCCTGTCAGCACCTGCGCGAACTCATGTGTGGCCGGGGCATGTCAGTTTGATTTACAACGACCCCTCTGTGCGGTCACAGGGGGTCTTTCTAAATCAATCTTTTTTTTTCCTGTTTTTTAAGAAAGGTCTTTTAACCTAATACCCCTTAATCACCATGTAAGGACAACCTGTGATATGCATGTGTGTCGGACCATATTCCTGTCATTCCGCTGACACACCCAACCAGGAAGCTTGAGTCCCTGCATGCGGATGTACATCCCATATTCAACGAATCTCATGTACTGTGGTAGGTCAGAAGAAAGAGACAGACCTGTTTTGACATGTTTAACAAATGATTTATTTCAAGTATAAGAAAATAAACTTTCTATCCCTATTCTATGGGTTTCCATAACTACCAAAACTAACTAGGGTGCTTGTCATCAGTAGTGAAGCCTAAAATGTAAACAGTTTGTCTTCCATCTCAAAGCTAATCTATACTGGCCCTACCAAGAGAAAACAACAAAAATCCAGGATAATGACTCCCTCCTACTGGATTGGCTTTTCCAAGCCTAGCAGATGATTTTTAAATAGTTCTTGGCTATTTCTTGGATTAACATGTTCAGTTTCTCTCTGGGACTTTTTCACCTTTCTGGCGCCCCTTTTCCTTCTTAGGAGAAACTTCATCTCCACGCTGTGTTTGGGTTTTGATCCCTTCGTACTTTGATTTCTTGAAATGTCTCTTTAAATTTCAGGTTCTCGAATACTTTAGGGGAACTGAAATTCCTCTTTGCTCTCCTCCCACTGTACTCCTCTGGTTCCTTACTTCCTCTTGATAAACTGACTTTCTCTTTGGGACAAATATAGCAGCCCAACCAACTATATTTGATCCTTTGTTCAGTTCCTGTCTTTTTGTAATGAGTAAGACAGGTTCCACTGGGATTCTCCTTCTTATGAGTATTTGAACCTTCACTGAGATGAGTAAACTGAGTCCCAGAATTATTTTCACTCTGATGGATACTTGTCCATGCACTGGGATGAGTAGACTGAGTGTGATCTTGATCCCAGTATCGCCCCCTGTGTCTCCCACTTCTCCCATTAACTCCTTTCTCATGGACTAGCATCACTGGGTATTTCTCCAGGAACTGGGTGACACTCTGAGTTAGAAGAGCTCCTGCAATCACTCCAAATCTTCTAGGTTCTTCCTGGCCCCTCCGCGGAGCCAATACTGTAGCGGTCTCGGTGTTGTTTCTGGACTGGAGTGTCTACCTCCTACAGGTCACGCCACCTCTCACTCGGTGATCCTTCTCTGTGGGTTTTCTTCCTCTTCACAGCTGCGCCATATGCTCTCTTCGTGCCCCCTGGTTATGTCCACTGTCCAGACCCTACCGACAGAAGATCTGACAGTTCTCGGTGGCTTTCACCTCCTTGCTGATTCGAACTTCCCTGGTCTCACAACTCTTCCATAGTCCTTCTTCCATTTTTAAATTAGACTTCTGGATCCTCCCCAGCAGAGTATTGAAGTCCTTTCTCTCTTTTTGTGGAGCCCTCTCCCTTGCTTGTTCGTTCTTCATCATCACAGTTTGGTTGGCTTCCAACCATTGAGAATTTGGCATTACTTGCTAACCTCTCTTCTTCTCAGTATTTATATAATTTGTTTCTTGAAGTTGAACGTTAGGTCTAATATTGCAATAACAAAAAGTGACTTGTTTTGTTGGACTTCTCTGAAGCGGTTATTGTCAGTCCACCAGAAAGAGTTTCAGAGAGTTCCTCGAAAGAACAGGAGTCCTTGTCCCCAAAAGCAGACTCTCTCCCTGTGAGGACCCGCATTCTGCCATCCTAGGGGAAATATCGTGTAGGGTGCTCATCTCCCTAACCTCACAAGGAAAGGCTTCTGCCTAGGGAAAATTGTCCGAATCCTTGCAATTCATCACAGTACCTGTAGTGCAAGTCTTCTTCACGATCACGGTCACTCATGCATTTAACAAATATACAAACTGTCCCAATACTGCCCACACGGGTAACCCCAATCTGCCCGACTGCAATCCCCCGCTCAAATGAACAGCCAAAAGTGAAGCATGCCCAGGCTTGCTTGTGCCGATCAAGACTCAAGCCCAATCCTTGATGCTCCCCTGTGATAAACTGAACCGTCAATAAACCCTGCAACAGGTCAGGTATCTATGCTTATCCCCCACCATCTTTGAAAGTGTTAAAGAATGGATCAACCTCATTGGGATTCCATCTATAAAAAGGTAAACTATCAAAAGTCTAGTATTGTGTCGAATGCAAATATTAAGGCTTAATGTATATTTAAACTCTAAACATAACATAAAATAACAATAACAGCAACACTAAACATACAAATGCTAACGTTAAAACCAACATTGTTGGAATCTTAACTAACTCTCACAAGCAGCAAATTAAAAACTAACATCACCACATATGAATACATTTAACAAATACACCAAAAAACATCATATATTGCAAATATTGTATACATTCTAAAACCAGAAACAAAACATACATCCACATTCACACCTTATATTAAATGACAAACGCATGCACTCATAATTACTAAAATCAGTAGCTCACAAAACCAGGCATCTTCACACCACACTTTGCACCAAACGACAACTACCATTAGTATGTGAAGTACAGAAAAACACACATCCAACATTAATATACAAACGAACCACAAAATACTTTTAACACATCAACAAATTAATATATCAGCAACAATCCAAAAAATAGTGAGTTAAGCTGACAGCGATGTTGGTTTATTATGCTATTTTTTGTGGTTTTGTTATGTTATGTTAACTATACTTTAAATGTTAATGGGGCATTCCCAAAGTTTATTGACTAACTTGTTTTTAGAGAGTACTGTAAGGGTGCTGAAGTATGGGTCTTGATACAGTTGTGGTAAACAGGTTAGCATAGACATATTTACAACAGTAAAAGAAAAGAAAAATCCTATCTTACCCTACTTACTATGAGTGGTTGCCCTACCTCAACCCAAAGTACTACGGACCCAGTCAGGATGTCCGTAAAGTAAAGTATCCACTGTACTATGTCTAAACCTATATCCGTCCTTTACATGTTCAACTAACTAATGAAAACTGGATGTCTCAATAAACCAGAAGAAGACCCCCTCGCATCCTGGACGTAGACTCCAAGGCACAGTTTTTGTGAAAGAGAATGTATTAAAATGTTCAAACCAACTTAAAGAAAATGACATTTCGTCTCTCTCCTGGGATAAATCTCTTCCTTGGTTCTTGCTTCTACTTGTAGGCAAAACACAATTCGTCCCCCTCCTGGAGTAAATATCTTTAAAAAATAAAATACATTGTTCCCCAATCTCCTGGAGTGAACCTCTTGCTTAAACCACTTCTGTCTATGAAACACAAGTCATAGTTCCCCTCTCTCCTTGGAGGAAACTCTTTCTTGGTTGTTACTTCCACTTATAAACAAAACACAGTTCACCTCTCTCCTGGAGTGAATCTTTTTCAAAAAGAAACACCAGTTCCCCAATCTCCTGGAGTGAACCTCTTCCTCTGTCTGTGAAACAAAAATTGACCTTTCAATTCTTTTTTCAGGCCTGGTTCACTAGCCTGACCGTAGACTTTCCCAGTGGAGTATCAAGTCTGGTTCACTAGCCTGTCAGACTCTGTTTCACAACTCTAAGTCCCAAAAGATGTTTGCTCTTGTGCTGGGTTCCGGTTTTATCTTTTTATTTATTTATTTATTTTATTTTTTATTTGAACTTTACTCAGTTATCACTAAGTTTTGTCAAAACCTTCTAGGTTCCGCTAGTAGCGACAGGAAAAGGAGGGTCATGCAAAAACCTCCCCGGGGGGGCTGGCCACGTCTCTGTAGCAGGAGAGAAACAGCTGACATGGCGGATTTAAGTCATCTTTCCGCTGGATCAGAACCCAAGACCGGGCCACCCTCAGGCTGTAGACTGTTTATCTGATCAAACACAAGTTCGATCAGTTTGGCCAGGGCTTATTTCCATCTTGTGTTCTCACCAGAGATTAGTCTGTTCATCTGTTTGAAAAATCCACAGGTTTTCAGCCAATGCGGGAGGTGTAGCTTCCTACTTTCTGTCGTGCTGGGGCTCTCTATCACGAGGTGCTTCAAAGTCTCAGTGACAAGATCGTCTTTACATAATCGACAGCGCTTCTCGACACCATCTCCTCTGATTGTTATAATCTCTCTCGTAGGCAGGAGATTAAGTCTGGTTCTCATAATCGAGTTTCTCAGCTTTTTGTTAGGGAACTTTGCACAGTATTGCAAGGGTTTTTTTCCCATGTTGAAAGTCGGGGGTAGATGTTTTAACCATTTATTGCCCACCGCTTTCTCTGATGTCACAATCCAGTCCATGTTTTCAATTTTTCTTTTAATTCGGTCCGGATTTTCTTTCAGGTCTTCCTCGTACATTCGATTTTAGCCAGGTCATTCTTTTTGGCATTCACCCATTTGTTCAGGGCCTCACATTTACCTGATTCAATTTCTTCTCAAATGATGTTGTATATCGGTAACGTGTCTGACATGATGATTCGTCTGTACAAGCGCATAGCGCTTTGATCGACCGTTGACACTAATGATATGAGGCCCAAGTCTCTCCTTATCGCCGGCATAGCAGTGGATTTGGGTAGACCTAAGACTGCTTTCCACAGGTCGCCTTCATGTTTATTCCAAGTATTCTGCCGGAGGTATAACGCCGCCTCCGTTCCGTACGTCAACGCTGGGACCACTTTTGCGTTATAGAATGTTATGGCCGGAATCAAGGAACATTTTCCGTATTTGCGGTCCACTGCTCTTATTTGGGTCGTTAACCATTTCGCTTTTTCCCATAGTTGGTTTAAGAGGCTCTTTTCTACTCCAGAGCTGTCCATTTGTATCCCCAAGTATTTGAAACTAGTTACAATTTCAATTTTGGTCTTATCCAGGTAGATCTTTAGAGTCCTCATATTTTTGCTGGGGACTTTCTCAAACACCATAACTTTAGTCTTCGCTTTGTTGAGTTCAAGGTTGTTTTCCACAATATAGGACTCCAGATTGGAAAGTTTTCTTTGAAGGCCCACTTTCGTCTGATCGATCACGATAATATCATCTGTGTAAAGCAGCCGAGGGATCTCAGTTTTCCTGATTTTAGGGGGAAAAGATCTAATTATTTCTTCGGAGAGTTGGTAATCGCCTAAGAATGCCGTAAACAGAGCCGGCGCCAGAGGGCACCCCTGCTTAACTCCTCGGTTCACATTTATCTCCTCTGAGAGCGCGCCCTGTTGGTTTAGTTTCACTCTTATTTTAGTGTTCGAATGGAGGGCTTTTATGGGGTCCAGTATACTTGCAGGACAGTTCCAACCTTGAAGCTTAGCCCAAAGAGTTTGCCTGTCAATCTTGTCAAATGCCTTGGAGAGGTGCACGAAAGCTAGGTATACCTTGGGCGCTCCCTCTTTGACTTTTGCTTTCAGGATGCTGAGTAGCATGAGATTGATGGAGGGGCAACCATTTTTTTGAAAGCCTGTTTGGAGTCGATCTTTAGCCTGACTGTCTTTTTCCCATGTTCAAAAATTAACAAGGAGACGGGTAGTGTAAAGTTTGCCTAGAATGTCCAGGAGGGCCATAGGTCTATGACTCGCCGGTTCTTGCCTCGGACCCTTTTTATAAATCGGGACTATCACCGCTTTTTGCCATGATTCCGGCACCATGTTCGTTCTGCCACATTCCGAGAAGATTTTGCTGATCATTTCCGCCCATTTTTCTGGAAACATTTTTAAGTCCATATTCGTGAGTCCATCCGGACCCGGGGCTCTAGATGTTTTCAACTTCCGTATCGATGCTTCTATGTCTTCAATATTTGACAAGTCGACCCACGATGTCTCCGAGTTCTGCTGTGTCGTTAGTGTGTCGTTGGTCGGACCTTCAAATTCCGCAGTAAAGTATTGGATCCAATTTTCTTCTGCTACTGCGTTAGACATAGAGGCGGATTGGGTGTCGTTCATCTCTTTTATCAACCTCCAGAATTCACTCGATTTTTTGGTTTGTAATTTCTGCATCATTGCTTCGGCGTCGTTTTGATATTGTATGGCTCTGTGTTGTTTACGCCAGTTATTATAGCTTTTGATTTCCATGCGCCAGATCTTCCAATCGCACTCAGCGTTAGATTTCTTTGCTATTCTTAGCAGTCGACGGCCGACTTTTCTTTTTTCCACTAAGGCTTTGTCATACGTATGTTTGTTGTCTAGGCGATTTTTCGATTTCTTTGAGCCTTTCACCTGGAAGGAAAGAAGTAAGGGTAAGTAGTTCGGTCTTTCTTTCCTGTCGTTCCGGGAATGATCGCTGACTCTCTTCTCCCAGCTCTGATTGATTTTCCCAATGTCTTGTTCCGTTAGACTAAGGCGGGTCTGTTGCAGGTTTGTTTCGATCGTCCAGTCATACGTTTTCGATCTCATGATTGTAGTACGCCAGGTACAGCGGAGTAGATTGTGGTCACTATGGATGGTCTTTTGGACCTTGAAGCCTGTCAGCCCGTGAGTGAGTCCATTGGAAATGAAGATGTAATCCAATGTT
Source organism: Ambystoma mexicanum (assembly GCF_040938575.1). NCBI lineage: Eukaryota > Metazoa > Chordata > Amphibia > Caudata > Ambystomatidae > Ambystoma > Ambystoma mexicanum. The sequence goes on along the minus strand of NC_090936.1, from coordinate 124,554,095 downwards.
GCTTTGGATCCGTTGCGTTCCCATGTCGGACTGTTCGTTTGATTGGGGAACAAAGAGGCAACATTTTGCACATTTCTTTGGCTGATTGCTTCATTCCAGGCTTTACCTCTTTCAATGGTTGAATCGAGACATCCCCGCTGCGCGGCAGCGCATTGTTTGTCACCCAAAGCCTCGGTACATTTAGCATTCAGATCTCCGCATATGATGAGCTCGATTCTGTCGAATTCTGCGTAGAGCTGGTCTATCGTTTCAGAGATGTTATCGCAGAAAGTTTTGGTTGACATTCTCTGGGGAATCCAGTAACAGTTTACTATGGCCACTGTCTTCTGAAAGCCATTTTCCCTCTCGGCTTTTCCCTAGATTTGCGAGGTCAAGATGACTAGCATTTCGTAGGACTGTTTCCACTTTTCTGGTTCGCTCAGTCCCGTACCTGTTTTTATGGCAGTTAGAAGACCCGATGACGGTCTACCTAAAAGGCCTTTGACTGCGTGGGAGATCATCACCGAGAACCCATCGAGAACTGGTTGGTAGACGAGCCAGGTTTCTTGTAGGCACAGGATGCCAAAGGAACCCAGATCGGCATCTCCGGGTTTCGTGAGGTGCATATGGCCTCTTGTGTTCCATGAGCCCAAAATATAGGATTCCTTTACGGGTTGCTCGCTGCTTTTATCGCGGAAATTTTCGCTGGAGTCGCTGAGGCAAGCTAACCCTGGTCGTTGCTATTAACCATCCTTTTTCAACCAGTTTGTCATTTGCCACTTCCATGGGCCTTTCGGATTTCTTTCGTCTGCCATTTTTTCCTGATGCAGGACCTCTCTATTTGTCGTGTCCTCTGAACGTTCACGATCTGACCTGGTGTGGGATCCGACGTATCTCTGTTCTTCTTTGTTGTAGCTTGTAGAATTCCCCGTACGGTCGGACTGATCTTTAGTGCGTTGGTAATGCCTTTGATTTGTGTGATCTCTCTCCGTCCGGTCCATGGGCCCTTTTATGTTCCGGCCTTGATGGTATGGACGTCTGTACGTCTCCTGCCTTTCCTGAGTCTTATACCCTTGGATTTGCTGGTATAAGTCCTCCGTTTTAGATCTGTAGTGGTTATGGCGTTTAGGCATTTCCGTCTTTACCTCTTGAGGGGCTTGACTGTCCGTATTACTTTTATGTTCCATCAGTTGATCGAATTCTTCGTAGACTGACTCGTCGATATATTTGATGGCAACTGCTTTTAAATGTAGATATGCTTTTGCCTTCTTTTCCCTATGATAGGGTTAAACAAGCAGGAGGTCCTCTGTTCTGATCTTTTTCAAGGTTCTCATTCTCTTTGTTATTTGAAGTATTGTTGGTCTGTTTAGAATGCAGAAGTTTTTCTCCACTTCCTTTTGTTCCAGCGTAAAAACTCGTATCTCCTCTTTGGATTCTTTTCTACTTTCCAATTCATTTTTTTCTGGTCGGTACTTCCGCGGGCTTCTTTGAGTATCCGCTCTTTCACGGTGATCTCTCGACTGAGGAGGGCTTCTTCTTATTCTTGACACATAGGTCTGAAGCTTCTCATTTTCCGGAGTTGCTTGGTTGCCCGCTCCTTGTGTAGCTGGCAGGCTTGGTACGCTCTTTTCCCTCTGGCTTGGTCGCTCCCTGTCCCTTTTGGGCTTGGCTGTGTGACATTCTGATCAATCTGAGGGGTTTTTCACCCACACTTCTATGGTGGATTCCTTTTGTTCCAGTGGCCCCTTTTCTGAGTGAGTAGAGATGTTCATTAGGTTGGTACAACCTAGAAATTCCTCTATTGTTCTTGGAGATCTCGTGGGGCCGGTCTCCTCTGCGTTAGATCTCAAATCTTGTCGATTTTTGCTCGCTAGGGATTCGCCAAAGCCCTGCACACTCAGGTCTTCTTTGACCGACGTGCTGACATCCTTTTTTGGATTTGATTTCCTTACGATGAAATCACTTTTCGGTGGCTGCGTTTTTTGTACTTTGGCCAGTGGCCTCCCTTCTGTTTTTTCTTGAGTCAATATCAGCACAGTTTTCTTTTTTTCATTTGTCTGTGTCACGGGCTCATCTCCCACATCTTCGGAGGCCAATGGGCTTGTTAAGGACCTTTTATTCAAGAGTTCCAAGCTCTCGATCTTTTTTCGAGCGCTTCAATTTTGGTTTCCCACATTGTTTTCTGATTTGGCAAAATCTGTGGTCCCTATATCGGTCATACTGGGTTAATTCCGATCGGGTTTTCCATGTTCTCCATCTTTTTCTCCAGTGCTGCAATTTTCCTATCCCAGTGAGGTTTCTGATTGAATGGATTTTCAGCGTTTGTTGGTAGACGGGAGTCCATCTGGGCTAATTTTGCCATTATGTTGGAAAGAATTGCTGTATTGTCTTGTACATTTTCTTTAATTGTTTCATACAGCTTACAGAAGGGAGCTAGAACAATGGTCATGGCCGACATGATGGCAATCATTTCTGGTTTCTTATTTGGCGATTCATTTTGTAGAGCCACTGCAATTTCGCTAAGTCGTCTCTTTTTCGGTGAGGCTTTCATGTTATCCGTTTTTTTCAAATTTACTGATGAGTTTATGTCCGGACATTCCCCTGTTAATCTTGGATTTCTATCGGTGTTTGTGGGGTATCTTGGTGATCCAAATTTCGTCGATGACAGGGGTGAAACCGAGGATAACCTCCTGGACAGATGTGTCTTTGACCAGGCCAAACGATCCTCTCTGTCTTGTTGGGCCCGGTCCGTACGATTGGATCCCCCATCGGATGTGCCCCTTTTGAGCCCTCTTCTTCCTGGTCATCATCCGAGACGAGGATCTCCTCTATAGTTTGGGGAACCCCATTAAGGGCATTTTGAGTTTGGGGAGTTCCGCTCCTCCCTCTCAGGTTGTCAATTATGCTCGAAGGGACCGGTTCCGGAGTCTCTGGACCCTTTGCTTTTTCACTGTCAATATGTGGATGATTTATGGGGATCGTGGCTTTTTCCTGCTGAAAACCGTTTGACCGGGCTTGTTTGTCTCTCGCCACTTTGGAAGGGTCAGTTTTCCTCTGTTTTTGTGCGGGCTGGGATTGCATTGCTATTTCCAGCATCTCCGCATCTGATACTTCCGTATCAATGCTTTGTTTTCTTTTATGTTGCTGTGTAAAGAAAGCTTTTAAAGGGCGTGATAGCAGAGGATTTGGCAGTCCTTTTTTGTTAAGTTTTCTTATTTTTTGATCCCCCAGCATGGTGTTTTTTGGCAATCTTATATTTGCCTTTTTTTTCCCTCCTTGCGGCCTGGTTGTTGCTGGGGTATTCGATGTACCTCTTTTTTTTCTTTTAGGACCAGCTCCGGTTTTCAGTTGGTCTCCGTCCGTTTCTTTATTAGAATCTTCTGATTCACCCTCCGATTTGTTTTTCACTGTCCGAGTCCTCTTCAACCGAATCTGTGTCTTTATCTGGATCGACGATTATCGCAGTGTCTCTGACTTCTCTAGCAAGGTTGGGTAACCTTGCCCTATTGTTGCCCCGGCCTTGCACGGTTTTCTCGCTGTCACGATCAGTCTCATGCATCATAGCTTGAATGGATATCGCATTAGGCATGGGGTCGGTTCTTACTGTTCCAGCTAGCAGATTGGCTGCCCTTTTTCCTTCCACCATGGGAGCATTTCTCTCTCCCTCAGAAGTATTTCGCTGAGTTTGGGTTTCTTTTTTTTTTGGGTTTGACCGTTGTCATTTCTTCAAACTCTGTCACAGTTCCCCCACTTGCATCTATGTGGCCAGCAGTGGGATTTCTGGCTTCTGTCCGCGTCTCCTCTGTGACAGGGTCTCGTGTGGGAGGGAAGAACACTCCAAGGCGATCCTGATCGGGTTGTTTGGGTTCGGGTTCCATGTCTTTCTCACCGCCGCAGGCCGATAGCCTCCAAACGGGGACGGACACAGGTGCGGGTGCCGGCTCGGGCACTTGCGCGTTCGGGAGCTGCTACTCCGCTCTTTCTTCCCCGGTCTTCCCCGACAGCGACGCCCACTGGGCTGCAGCCGCCCCTCCGGGCTCCTCTGCTTGCCCTCGCGAGTCAGGTACGTTAACGTTTCCTGGTTTGATGTTCGTCGGAGGCTCCTCCCCCGGTGCTTGAATGTTCGTCGCAGCCAAGCTTGTGGCCTGTTTGGGAGATAACTGAGCCATTTGTAACAACTCTAGGATAGAGGGGGACGCCATCGGGGTGGTCCTTGGTCTGGGAGCCGAGTCGGACTTACTCCTCCTTTTTCCCGGGCTTAGTTTCCCTCCCGAGTGTGATGTTTTTTTTCGAATAAAAGTCCTTTGGGAAAGTTTTAGGACTTTTCAAAGCTTTCGGGGGACGTACCTCCGGCTCCATTCGGCTTTGGCTTCGCGTCTGCAGCAGACTGCTGCAGACTTGCTCACACCTCAGGCTCACAGCTCCGCTCACCGCTCCGCGGTGTTTCACAGCAAAAATAGGCACTTCCTAGCGCTTCCACACAACGATGTGGACTGGTGCTGCAGACTGGCTCTCACCTCAGGCTCACAGCTCCGCTCCATCTTTTTATTCCTTCTCTGGGTCTCCCCGACTGCTTCTGGTTTCCAGCCCACTGGTTCTAGATTTCTTTGCACTGATGGGGGTCCTTGACCCTTATATATACCTTTACTTTGGATACACAACCTTGTTGTATGCTGGGAGGTGAGGGGACTTCCCCTCTTTCACGTGGGTCCCAGACCCTGTTCTTCTGCCTCTGCAGGGTCCCTGTCCTTGCTTTACCTAGTGTTCTCTTGGAAAACCTAGCACCAGGTAATAACCCACAAAGGTTTATTCTCAAGGTGTGTGTTAATGTGTATGCTTTTTCTGTTATCCCCTTGTACTCTTTGGGATGTTTTTATCTGGTTTACAAAGTTTATCACAAGTTGTAAAAGTCCTCTTTTAGCCCTTTTGCTCTTTGGGTTATATTTACATGGTTTACAAAGTTCATATCAAATTGAGCGATTCCTCTTTTATCCGCTTGTGCTCTTCGGAATATGTTGACAAGGCTTTTCAGTGTATTCAGCTCTCTCAAGGCCCCAACAAACAGTTCGACCCTTTCCCTTCCTTTGGAAAGTCTTGTGCGGTCTCCGGTCTCTTCGGAAGGTGGAGCAGAGCTTCACTGTTGCTGGTACGCTTGGCGTGCTCTTTCTCGCGGCTCCACAGCTCCAGGTTGTTCCTCACATCTCCGACTCCTCGCATCCTAGTTCTTGATTCACTGTTGCCGAACTGGCTTCCTTTCTCTCTGCCACTGGCCAGGTCCTCCTCGCTGGGACCTCTTAGAGAGTCACTGCTCTGCATCCCAGTTTCCAGCCTTTGGGTCCCCTGCCATGGAACAAGCGTCTCATTTCTTGCTCCTACAGGGCTGGTTCAACAGACCCTCGAGTCCTTCTTTCCATTTTATGATTGGGGGAGCCTCTTGACAACTGTACCGTGTGTTGGTTGCACAGTGGGTTTTTGCCCCCTTCTTCCCTCTTCTGTGTCTCAGAGATATTTAACTTTGGATAAGTCTCCCTCTTCTTCATCCCAGTTTTGTCAATGAGACGTTCTACTCTACTATAACATATAAAGGTATGGAAGACCAGAGGGTCCTGTGTTGGTGATAATGAGAGTGGGGGTATCTAAGGGGTAAGTGAATACTGCATTCTCCCAGGGCCATCTTCAGTGGTTCCATGAAGGATTTCCCTGCCCATGAGATCCCCCCATTGAGTACCACCCTCAAGGGGACTATCATGTAGTGCCCTCACCTCCCAGTCCTCAGGGGAAAGGGTTTCCCCCATGGAAGCATTGACAAGACCCTGTGATTGGTCACAGTACCTTGATCTCTTTGCCAATTGCCCTTCATAGGAGAGAATAGCACAAAGGATATTTGACAAAAGCAGATTCACCTTAACATTAGCTAGTAGGCAGGCAGGAATACCCTTCATATGAGCAGAGAATGGGCGTGCTTTATTATATAATATGATACTTTGGTATTCTTCACAAGAGTAGCAGACTACAACATCAATGCAATTAAACTATGGTTCTATCCATATTTTCAAGAGATGACATCATATCCTTCCCAAACTCATATGGCATTGTTAGAGTTTCTGCAAAAGCAGAAGATGCATATATGTTCTATCATATAACATAATAAAGCTGCCTATAGTGAGCTTCTGCTTGCACTAAAAACCATTAACACAGTTAGGGCAAGATAGGATGTCTAGTTGTTAATCCCTCCCCTCCCACTGGCCCCATTTAACTTTCTGTTCTAAGATAGCCCTTGCTTACTTAACTCTGTATTGTTTGACCAGTTCATTTTGACCATATCATCTTTTTCTGCAGGGCAGAAAAGTACATTAACATGCAAATTATGCAAATAGCCAATTTTCAGCAAAATGCAGTATACATTTTATTTGATATGCTTTGATTTACCCCTTCCACATGAAGGTAGACATTTCTAATGTAATGTCCACATTGTAAAAGTTAGCAAGGAAGTACGATGTGTTTATTTTTGGACTCAACAAAAGTTGTGAAAGTGAGCAGCAGAACACATTGCGTGACTTATGAAACTGTTGACCACCCTATTCTACTTTCCTTCTCTTTGGGCATTTTTGACCCCACTCTTGGTTGGTGTAAATCTTATCTTTCTGGATGTTCTTTTATATATCCTGGGCTTGCCAGCTCTCCCCTCCACATTCACTCTTGTATGGTGTTTCCCATTGTTCCGTCCTCGGTTCTCTTTTGTTATCACTGTACACTAGCCCTCTTTCCTCGCTTATCTCCTCTTTCAACCTTTCCTGTCACCTCTACGCCGATGGCTCCCAAATCCTTTTCTCTTTTTCTGAATTCTCTAACTCCCTTCATTTCCAAGTCTTTGCATGTCTTTCTTCCACACAGTCCTGGATGAGCTATCATTTTCTTCATTTTAATCCATCCAAAATGTATTTTTTTCTCCCCCTCCCCTGAACTCCTTCCTCCTCCTCCTTTCCCCCCCCACCCCACAGCTTTCATTTTCCTCTTCTGCTTGGAATCTGTGTTCTCTTTGACTCCTCTCTTGCCTACTCCTCTAACATTTCCCTTACTGCCTGTAACTGTCCCTTTCTTCTGTTTATTCATCATCGTGCCTGTTCTTTTCTTTCTTTTTATGCTAGCAAACTCCTCTCCTAATTTTCTTCCGTATTGATATTGATCGTCTCTCCTGATTGGACTTGCCACATTTCGTCATACCTCTCTATGCTCAATTTATAACTCTGTTATTCGCCTACTCTTTAGTCTTCCTCGGCGTTCTTCAAGCTCTCCTTCTCTTCTTACAGCTACAGCTTCTATTCTACCATTTTGAATCTTGTCTTCGGTTTCATTTTCTTTCTATTGTTTTTAAATGTCTTCATGGCCTCGAGCCACCTTATCTTGCTTCTCTTATTTATTTATATTCCCCCTCTTGAGCCTTACACTCCCAATCTACCTTTCGTCTTGTTGTCCACAAACCCCAGTGTGCCTCCTCTTGCTTTTGCTCCTTTTCTCTCCTTGCTCCATTTCATTGGAATCCTCTTCCTCTTACTATTTGTTCTTCTTCTACCTATCATATTTCCCATACTCATTTAAAGGCCCACTTTCTGCCCTCTTTGTTCGCCTCATAATCAGGTGTTTCCTATCAATCCTGTTCTGTGATTTTGTACTGTTGCCTTCTTTTTTTAAAGGAGCTTTGGCGAAAGCACGTTCTATATATATATATATATATATATGTTAATATGTGTGGGTTTGTGGCTCACGTATGATCCCTATACAATTCCACACTGTTTCACCAATCCGCATCAAATTGTGCCCAGTCATCTATTAGGACCCTCCGGACATTACTGGCTACATGACATCTGGACACCCAACCCCTTTCCCCGGATTTCAGCAAAAGTGAAAATCTCGGTGTGGGTTTGTGGGTTTGTGCATTCACTTATTTTTCCCTATACAATTTCACACCGGTTCAGCAATCTGTAACAAATGTTGCACAGTCACCTGTTCGGACCCTGTGGATATTACTGGATAGATGACATTTGGACATTTGGACACCCCACCTCTTCCCCCGGATTTCAGCAAAAGTCTCTGGGTTTGTGGCTTCACGTATGTTCCCTATACAATTCTACACTGTTTCGCCAATCTGCACCAAATTTTGACTGTCACCCATTAGGACCCTCCACATATTACTGGCTACATAGCATTTGGACACCCCGCCCCTTTCCCTAGATTTCAGCAAAAGTGGGTTTGTGGCTTGGCGAAGCGTTGTTCCTTATACAATTCCACCAATCTGCAGCAATGTTTGCACAGTTACCTGTACCTATGAGGGAATGAAACCTCAGGCTATGCCGGGTATTTCAGCTAGTATTCAATAAAACACAAAAAATACATTACCAAAATCATGACTGAACTAGATATTACAATTGACCTACTTGGTTGTTCTTAGTACTTCATTTGGGTGCATAGCCCAAAGGAAAACCTTCAATATTATGTTTATTGGCAGGTGGTTGGTAAGCAGAAACTGGACACCACCAACAACTCAATGGGAATGGTGGACACAAGACGAAAGGGCATTGAAGTTTAAAATCAAATGTATGCAAAGAAAGATGTGGTATAACTCAGACACATTTTAGGATTTATTTTTGTAATATGATCTGGAAGGAATAGAGCAGGAGTGGTAAAGATCCAGTTGTTGATGATAATGAAGTATGTGAAAATATACTATATCATGATCCAATGTCTGTCAATTTTCATGTTCAATTGTTTTTTTATCTCCACTTAATCATTCCCTCATCATTCTCATTTTTTAGATCCAGTCCCAAATTTCCAGTCAATCAAATAGTCAGAAATTCGCTGAGCTAGTTGATGCATAAGTGCAAAAAGGTAAAACCTGAAAAGTCCAATGCAGGCAACAAGACCGAGGAGGAAATGAAACTCTGAAACACAGTGAAGATATCCACATTTTTAAACCATGAATCGTATACTTTACTCTAAGGGTAATATGCCTATATTAAGGACAACATAACAATCAAGGAGCCTAATTACATTGTCGCCGGTCCGGAAACAATGGTGCTGGTAAGCTCACCGGCACTACGTGTTTGCCTGCCGGAGCTGCTGTGCCCAACAAGTCATGGTAGGCAAACCCTTGATGGAAGCACCAGCACCGTTAGCAACCGTGCCGGTGCTTCCATGTCCCCACTTCCATAGAGTTCTAAACAACTCTATGGGGATGAGGATTAACAAATATACCGGTGCCTGACTTCCCAACCACCAGACTTATAATAAGCCACTAGCACTGGGAAGTCAGGCGCCGGTAAATTTTTAGAGGTCCGGCAGCAACCCACTAGTGGCACCGGCAAGGTTACCGCCGGACCTGTAATGAGGTCCAAGAAGTCTGATAAGAAACTTCATTTTACAATAAAGTACACGGTCATTTATATAGCAATTGCAAACCCACTGTTGTATCATTTTAGCACTGAAGATATCAGTAAATGTAACTGGCCCTCATTACAACACCGGCACTAAACCATGGCGCTATTAGCACCATGGTTGGTGCCGGTGTTGTAGGGAGCCCGCAATGGGGAAATACCGCCCCATTCCAAGGTTGGCGGGGCGGTATTTCCCCATGGCCCTTCCCCATTCCCATTTTTGCCCCATAGGGTTCAATGGGAAAGGGGGAAGGCGGCAATTACGGTACCGCAAATAGCGGTACCCTAATTGCATGCGAGGTCCCTTTGCGGGTCCCTACTTTAACGGCTGGTCCAGATCAGCCGTTCAGGTTAGGTCCCGCAAAGGGACCTCGTAGTAAGGTGCTAAGTGGTTAACCACGCCGCAGCCTTTTACGGCGCCGTTAACCACTTAGCGCCAGGGTCGTAATGAGGCCCACTGTCTGCCCTGCAGGCACCTCTGACATCTATTATCAAAACATCATCAATGAATTGGATAACCAGAGGATTTACAATCCAGGCAAAAATTAACGTTCGCACACATTTAATATTGTGTTCTCATGGATCCCTATTTACATGAAGCTATAGACTTTGACAGTCTCTCCTGGTCAGACTACGCCTTTATCAACTTTTGCAACACTAATTAACTAGCAAACATGCAAATTTTCATTCAAGGGACAACCAATGCCAGCACTTGTGTGCTGTCGGGTCACCAGCATGCAATTTTCAACAGTCACAAAGTGTAGTAAACGTGAAGAGCACATCAAGGGGCAATGGCCTTTACACTTCACTTTTGCTTTCTGCTTTGGAAGAAATATAATGCTGCCTGAAAACTACTCTTTGCAGGTGGTGTTTTGTAATTAATTCCGATGAAATAGTAATATTGTGTAGGGACAACTAGGTTGTCTCACTACACAAATGTGGAATCAATTTTGGATTCATTTTTATTGATTTGTGGATGAATGTTTGACACTGTATGAGATTTAATGAATGAATGGCTCACTGTGAATGGAGTGAAATTGTATGGCTTCTTTATGGCCTTTTATGTATTTCCATGCTCTCCTGCAACATTTATGAAATTTAATGTGTTGATTTATTTATGATAAACTCATTCTTTACAAATAATGTATCATAGTAAATAAAAGTTGATACTTTAAGAAACAAACGTCCTCTGGACATTTTTTCAGTATACTCTGGTACTTTAATACTCCGGTCCAGAGCGTGGGGTTCTCCTGCGCCTTTCAGTTTCTCATGTTGGCTGCCATAACAGAATTCTGAACAATGGGAAATCCCAACTCTTAGTTATGTTGGTTTGAATGTAGCCGTTTGCCAACTCCGGGCCTGCGATTGGAAAATATGAACCTTATAAAGTTATGTTAAGAAGGAGACCCATGTGTGGCCCTCGTGACCCCCACCTGACTCTCAACCCGAAGCAGAGAAACGGGAGGTGCATATCACTCCTGGGTCCTTCCTCGCCATCAATGATGTATCGCAGATGTGCGAAACTCTGTTGACTCAGACGGCCATTTAAACCGTACCACACTGACGATATGGAGGAGATACAGTTGTCATTGACCGAACAAGGTGACTGACTACAACCTTGGAGAAGGGGATGATGTCTCTACTGATATCATGCCATAGATGTGTTACACATGAAGCTTATAGGCATCCATGCACAAAGATACGCAGACACTTAGGCCACACTTCTCTTATACACGAAGCACATGCTCATGACTCAGATAGTTACAGGACCGACACACTTACACAAGTATATTTTCAGCTATGCGGAAATAGCAAGACGCCAATACTTCGCACAACCAGCTTGCACATGCTTAATTGCGACTAACATGGGCTGCCATAAAAACAAAGATGGAAGCCATAGGTGCATTAAAGTGAATGGGGAAAGCAAGACGAACTTCAGAATACAGGGAGAGCTGACAGACTGACCAGATAAAAGCAGACAGATGAAGCTTCCAGCACAGGAACTATATACAGCCTCACCAAGGACGAGCAGAGATGAAAAGTTTACCGTTTACCAAGGCGATAAGGCACCTGCATGGAACACAGTCTAAAATCCTCATAATTACAAGCCTCATTTTGTGGTCCCTACACACATGACCTGGAGGAACAAGACGGAGCCTGTTCAATCAATGTGGATGGGGAAAGCTGTTCCCATCGAACCAAAGGTGGGAAGATACAATTACTGTACGGCTTCAAAGACAAATGTTCTGTCTCAAGACTTAGGCTATCAGAGATGGTACCATGTAGGGTACACACAGCACCCTTGTGATTGTTCCCACTGCCTTCAGCAGTTTGATGTGGCCTGGTAGCTGTCTAAGTCCCCAAGGCTGAGGAGACCTGTTCTGCCCAATCCCTAGGTGTTAAACAAGGTGGTCAACAGAGTCAGTAGGTGGGAATTGAATGTCTTGTACAAGATTGGCGTGAACCCATCTGGGGCAGAGCCTTTGGGTTGAGAAGTGAGTTAATTGCCTGCCTGTTTTTTCCTTCGTGATAGGAAGTTCAAGTTGGTCACAAAGGACTTGAGAGTGTTTAAGAAGCATGGGCTAGTCAAGATAGAAGACCTGCACCTCAAGGTCAGGCCTCTCAGCTGACAATAATTTCTCATAAGAATTTGAGAAAACCTTGAGTTTTGCCATTTCTGTAAAGTAAGGGACTCTATTCCCATCCCTGATGCCTGCAAAAAGGTTTCTGATCTTTTGCCTTTTTAACTTGTAAGCCAACAACTTGTTTGCTTAATTACTGTGTGTATGATAGAATTGCTTTGTGCGAAGCAAGGAGTTGGCCATTTCCGATGCCATCAGTGCTTCCAAGTTAGAGCTGGTAAGCCCTAGCTCCCTAAGAGCCTTCACGAATTGTGTTTGAGCGTGGGCCATTTCACACTCACACATCTGGGATATCAGTCATTCTCTGTTTTGATTCCTAGTTTAAAAATAGACGGCTGATCGACTGAAACGCCCCTCTTATAAAAGCTTTCATGGCGTCCCAAGGCATTTCGGGGGAAAACCCCTCCTTGTCGTTACCTGTAAAGTAATTAACAATGGCCACTGCTATTTCTTTGCGGGTGGTGGTATCCTGAAGCAGAGGACCATAAAGTTTTCATTCTCATTTGACAGATGGTAGTAATCTGTTAACCTTTATCTGCAACAAGACCATAGAATGGTCCGAAAGCAATCTAGGGTCAATATTGGCACCAGAAACGCAAGGAATTGAAGCAGCCAAAAGCAAGAAGAACTCAATCTAGGAGAAAAACATTGTGTACATGCGAATAGTATGAATATTCCTTCTCATTCCCATGGAGAAGCTTCCAGTCATGCACCAAACCCAGCTACTGCAAGACTTTCAGCAAGGCAAGAGAATTCCTATTATCTGTAGCAGGTGGGGAAAGATTGTTTTTCTAACGCGGATCCAGAATTAAATTGAAATCTCCCCCAATTATCAATTTGCCCTCTACAAACGCAGCTAGTGGGAATTCATGTTTTGAAGTAGTTATGTTGGTTGTAATTTCGGAAGTACAAAGAATTCAAGCTCATACGGTGTCCATACAGGGTTCTCTTTAAGAAAAGGACCTTCCACTAGGGTCCTTAAAAACACCCTTTTTGGAAAAGGGAGTGTCTTTTGCTATCAAAATCACCACACCTCTTCTTTACTGCAGTGGAGGTTAAATATTGTTTCGGGAACGCTTTGTATCCCTTCCTGCATTTGTACTGCAGAATAAGATGAGCTTCCTGGACTATGACTATATGAATGCCGGACATCTGAAGTCTACCACAACATCGACCTCCTCTTTGACATGGGAATTTAGACCCTGTGCATTAAGAGTTCCTATTTGCAATATTTCAGCCTCAGCGACTTAAGCCCAGTTTGCAAGGGAAGAGAACGTTAAGCAGGTGTCTTAAAAGTGAGACAACTCTGCAACCGCTAAAAGAAGCAATTGTCCATCACATATTATCTTTGTCACAAATATGTAGTGCACACAACACCCCCAAACTCTTAAGAAAACAAAACCCCCGTTAAATTAAAACAAGCCCAACAACCCCATCCCACTCCCTAAACCCAACTAAGAAAACCCATGAACCTTCAATCACCAAATGGGAAATTCGGATAGCACAGGTAGGGCCCACAATCGACCCATGTCCTATTTGAAAAAATAAAGATTGCAATCATTTATCAAAATATTTTGACATTTGAGACAAAAAATCTGTTTATGGGGGGCCTGTGTCCTTCAATTTTTGCATCATCTCCGAGACGAAGCCTGCCATTACCCAATTAACCAAGGATCTATGTTCAAGTCAGTTCCACTGACCGATGGGTCTGCGAACTTCAGAGCTTCCTTTCAACAAGAAACTAATGTACAGTTAACAAGGGAGGAAGATCTTGGTCTAATCAGCTTACTGCTGCCCCTTGATCTTAAAATCTTTTACCAAGCAGCTAATCGGGACCAACGGCCATCAGGTGGGTCATGGTATGGGGTAGTGGTGGAGGGTGAAGGAGAGCATGAAGGTGGGTTCATGATAGTCATTGCTTCCTGCATTGATGTGACAGTTCTCTGTTCACCGTTAAGGGTGCACATTACCGCACAGGGGAATCCCTTGTGATATTTCAGATCTTTATCCCATAATCACAATATAAAGTCACGAAGGGTCCTTCTCTTGGCCAAAGTGGATGGAGCGAGGTTCTGCAGTAGAGCTATCTTGGAGCCACGGAAAACCAAACTTGGGACCACTCTGAATGCCTTCATGATGCCCTCTTTGATGCGGAAGTAGTGCACCCTGGTCAAAACCTTCGGTATCCATTTATTGCAAAGCTGAATGGAGGTGTACAATCTGTGGGTATATAGTCTAGTTCTATTTCTTTGTCTTGTGGCCACTACAAAATAGATCTGAATAGAAGAACAAGTTACTTACCAACTGGTAACATTCTTTCGACTGGATGTTCCTCCAACGTATTCCACATCTTTGACATGTAATCTCCACAGCTGTGTTACTTTGGAAATTGTTCGGCAGAGGCTGTCCTTCATCGATGGCGCCGGGTCGATGTCCCTTGAAGGCCTCCGTCGAGAGCGACGTCACCGGATCTTATAAATATGACGCACGTCTCAGTTTATGTTTTTTCCTCCATAACGTCTGACATGCTCGTACACAATGCCTACTTGACTGCACATATCCTTGAGGTAACGTAAGCTGCAACAGCATAGGAAATTCTCCAGAGGGGCAAGCTGCAAGGGCGATGTGGAATATGTTGGTGGAACATTCAGTTGAAAGAACGTTACCTGTTGGTAAGTAACTTGTTCTTGGAATGGATTGTGTCCTCCAATGCATTCCACATCTTTGACAGACTCCCAAAGCAGTACCAGAAAATGGAGGAGGTAAAAGAATTTACAATACCCAATCAGATGGCCGAATAAAGAACCGCTTTACCAAAGGCCATATCTTGACCATGGAGCGTTATCCAGGGAGTAATGTTTGACAAAGGTGTGGATAGAAGCCCATGTCATTGCGTGACAAATATTCCTAATAGGAACTCCCTGCTGCAGGGCTGTTGAAGTAGCCACGCCCCCAGTGGAATGAGCGTGCAACCCTTCAGGAGGGTCCTTGACCGCCAATCTGTAACATTCAGTAATGGTGAGGATAATCCACCTGGACAAGGTCTGTTTGTTAAGAGCCTGGCCCAATCGGTTTCCAGCTTACCCCACAAAGAGTTTATTGTCCACTCCGATGCTGGACATCCAAGAAATATAAAAGTTCAATGCTCTCCTAGGGTCCAACCTATGGAGTCGCTCCTCTTCCTTACCAGGATGAGGAGGAGGATAGAAAGCAGGAAGTACCACTTTCTGGCTCAGATGAAACTCGGACACTACCTTAGGTAGAAAGGATGGGCGTACCCCTCAGTACAACCCTATCCTTGTGGAAGACAGTAAAGGGTGGCTTAGATTAAAGTGCCTGCAATTCGCTCACTCTGCAAGCTGATGTAACCGCAACCAAGAAAACCGTCTTGAAGACAACAGTCTCAAAGGACAAGAGTGCAAAGGTTCAAATGGAGCACCCATCAGGAATTTCAAGAGCAAATTCAGATCTCAAACCGGCACCTGAAACGGAGATGGCGGGAACACATTAGTGAGCCCTTTTAGAAATTGGGAAATCAATGGAATCGTAAAATAAGAACAGTTTTAAGACGAGCGCTTGAAGATAGACAGCGCCGCCAGGTAACCTTTAATGGTACCCACTTGGAGGCCCCTGTGTGCCAAGAAAGCAAGAAAGACAGAACCATAGGAATGGAACACTGAAAAGGATCGACATTGTGTCCTCTGCACCAGTCACAAACCTTACGCCAACAGCAATGGTACAGGGATTTGGTTGCATGCCGCCTGGCCAAAAACAACACCTTCATCATGTCATCCGGGAGGTCGCAATCCTAATATCTCAACCTTTCAGATACCAAGCGTGAAGGTTGAGAGTCTTGACCTCTGGATGGCGAACCCAACCCCCCTCTCGCGAGAGAAGATACTCTCGGTAGGGAAGACGGCGTGGAGGGCTGATGGACATTTATAGAATGTCTGGGTACCATGCTCTCCTGGCCCAATCCGGAGCAATGAGGATCATGTGGGATCTGAACCTCAGCAACCTCCTTAACACTTGAGGAATGACAGGTACCGGAGGAAACGCGTACAGAAGTGGGAATGACTAATCCACGATGAAGGAATCTCCTAAGACTCTTGGAGGAAATTCCCTTGAGCAGAATCTCTCGCACTTCCGGTTGGCACTGGCCTTGAAGAGATCCACTTATGGGGTTCCCCAAAGAACATAGATCTCCAGAAGGACTTTGTGAGCCAACTCCCACTTGTGAGAGACCGTGCTCTGCTTGCTCAGAGTGTCCGCCACTGCATTCTCCTCTCCGGCCAGATGTACTGCCGAGAGTGATATTCCCTGCTGGATTGCCCAGAACCAGAGGATCATTGCCTCTCTGCACAACGGGAGTGACCCTAACCCCCCTTTTATGTTGAGGTAATGCATGGCCACTCTGTTGTCTGTCATGATCAGGACACTCTTCCCCCGCACAGCTGGCAGAAAAGCCTTCAGGGCCAGCCTGAAAGCCCTCAGCTCTAACAGGTTGATGTGGAATTTGGACTCCGACAGAGGCCAACAACCGCTGGCGGTCAAATCATCGACATGAGCTCCTGTCATGATTCCTGCCCATATCTCCCCAGCCCTCCAAGACGTCAGGCTGGAGCCAGGCCAACGATCACCTACTTGGCCCTCAAGGGCCTCTCCATCCCTCCAAAGGCCCACTTGGAGTCAGACTTGGCGCTTGTGGCACCAGACTCACTCACTCCCATAGGATAACATTGGGGATTGGACTTGTAGTGCATTGATGGGGACAAGATGGATGCCCCCACATATTTCAGTTCCCAGAACTGCATGTGCGGTCTAGTCTTTTGGGTGTGGTTCAGCCCAGAGACACCTGGGATACCCAGAGACTATTTAAGCCACACCGAGGCTGAGAAACATGCTTTGCGTTTTCTGCACCTGCAGCGTGACACTCACCGTGTTCGGATCGGTCTCCAGAGCTCTATAAATAAATAAATCAATCAATCAATCAATCTTTCTTCTGCGCTCAGCTCCTGCAAGAACAAGAACACTGTTAGGAACAGCCTAACCTTGCGGCGCTTCTGCCCATCATTCATCGCTCCTTCTGTTCTGCGGGCATCTTCGGCTGTGTCAGTCCCATCCCGGCACGCCGCTTCCTAAGGAAAAGGGAAAAGAACAGAAAAAAGGCATTAGTAAGCATTCTGCAAATCTTCGCTTATTTTTAAATACTGTACGAGCTTCAAACGCTTACCTGAATCCAAGCCGCTCAGGGGGAACTCTGTCTCCGGAACTTCTCATCCATCTGCAAGAGGGAAAAGACACTCCAGGTTAGCGTGTAATTATCTAGAGGCCCTGCATACCGCGCTTACCCACCGCATTTGTTCTTCATTCACGCTGAAAACGTCGCGGCACCTAAAAGACACAGAAAAAGAACTCAGTTCAATGCAAATACGAAAGGGGTGCATCGCGCATCGCGCTCTCACTCACCTTCAGCGCTACTCATCTCAGCAGCACGCCGCCATCCCCGGATGCCGGAGCTTATCTAAGGAAGGAAAGGAACGAAGTTAGAGAACTGTTCAAAAGGCTCATTATACTTACCTGTCGGACTCTTGCCAGTGAAGTAACTAGGCAGCAACGAGCCCGCATCAATCAACGCGCCCCTGCGCTGAAAGCAGGACGGAGAGCACACTATCCAAGAAAACAAGGTGAGCTGTGGAACAAAGGGAAGGGTTGGACCCCGGGGTGGAAGGGGTTCAAGCACACAGAGACAATAGGGAGTTCAACTCTACCAATCCTGTGTTTGAGGTCCAGTCTCCAGTCGAATAGCCTCCAGGGAAGTGTTTGAGGTCGTAAGAGGTCAGAACAGACTGAGTGACGTCCCCGTGGATACCAGGTGAGCGTTACAGCTCCCCTTCCCGTGAGGGAAGCGTCCGTCACTACTGTCACCTCCGGCCACGGTTGCCAAAAGGGCTCCCTCTTCATCAGGTTCCCCTCATTGGCCCACCACAGAAGATACTGTGATGCCGAGAGTCGAATCTGAACAGGATCTGACATCTTGCCTGAGAACTGTGACCACTGCACCTTGAGGACCCATTGCAGGGATCTCATCCTCAGCCTGGTCTCTGGCACCAGAAAAATGCAGGATGCCATTGGGACGAGCAACCTTAAGAATTCAAAAGCCGGGAGACACATGGGAAGCTTGAAATGTGTCCACCATCTGCACAATTTGATGAGCTCTCACCTTGGGAGGCGAGCACTTCCCCAAGGACATATCCAACACAGCCCCGATATACTGGAGCTGTTGGGTAGGTGTCAGATGCGACTTCTTGAAATTGAGGGAGAAGCCCAACTTGTGGAGGGAGTGGCAGGTGAGACTGAGATGATCCATCACTTGCTCTGGAGATCGCGCACTGATCAGCCAGTCATCCAGGTAGGGGTAGACGTGAATCCCCCCTCGCTTGAGATACGCAGCCAACACCACAATTAGCTTGGTGAAGACCCTTGGAGCGGAGGTCAATGCGAATAGCAGGACCCGAAACTGAAAGTGCGAGCTGCCAGCCGCAAACCTCAGGTACTTTCTGTGCTTTGGATGCATCAGCACATGAAAATAAGCATCCTGCAGGTCCAGAGACACCAACCAATCCTGAAGTTAAAGGGCCTGGAGGACTTGAGAAAGAGTGACCATCTTGAGCTTGTCCTTCCTGAGAAGTTTGTTCAACCAAGTCCAAGATGGGTCTCAATCACCAGTCTATCTTTGGAATAATGAAATTTGGGAAATACCATCCCTTGTTCCTCTCCGCTACAGGAACCAGTTCTATGGCGCCTTTCTCCAGCAGGGCCAAGATTTCCTGCACAAGGAGTGGATCCGGAAGCTTCAAAAGAGACATTCCCTGGTGGATTGTCTTGAGGCCGCTTTAGGAAGGGAAGGCAGTAGCCGTGGGCTATTGTATTCAGAACCCATGCATCCAAAGTAATAGATCGCCATTCTTCGAGATGCTGAGACTGTCTGCCCCCTTCCGGCGAACAATGGAACATGGCCTCATAGTTGTTTTGGAGCAGCTGAACGCAAAGAGGCAGCTGCCTGAGTGGCACCCGCATTTCCCCGACCATCACGAGTATTTTTACATTGACCTCTTTGACTGGTGGCTCCTCTCGTCCTACCAAAAGAGAAGTAGTAACGAAAGGAACCTCCCCTCCACTGCTGTCCCCTAGGATGAAAAGGCAGAGGTTGATGCACAGCTGCGCTAAAAGATTTAGCTGCAGTATTTGAGGTCTGCCACCTCTCAAGGCTCTCGTCAGCCTTGCTGCCAAACAAATGCAGGCCATCAAAGGGCATGTTCAAAAGACGGACTTGCACATCCGGAGGAAAACCTGACTTCCGCAACCATGCAAATCTGCGTATAACTGTGCTCGCAGCCATGGACCGGCTAACACAGTTGGCCGTGTCCAATCACGACTGAAGTGATTCACACATGGCATCCTTGCTATCTTGTAAGAGAGCAAGGAACCCATCCGTTTCTTCCCTTTCGGGAATATGCTCAGCCGCTAGAGAAACACAATTCCACAGAGTGTGTGAAAATCTTGCAAAGGCACAAGTAATCCCTGCAGAAACGGACCTTGATCCAAAACATCAGTTAAATCATTCTAAACAAAAGCTTCTGGAGGACTAGACCAACCAAGATACCCAGTGACCCCATCCATCAGTCTCCTATAGGATGACTCAGCATGAGCCCCAGGGTCAGGTCTGCCAAACTCCACCTCAGGAGAAGTGTCCAATCCACTGGCATCATGAAGAAATTGATGTAACAATTCCAACTGACTGTACAGACAGGAGCCACATCAGGCTCAACAGGGTCAAATTCCAAATCTGACCTCTCCTCATCCTCACAGATATCACCCAGAGGGAGAAAGAACTCCTGCCTCAGGACAGAAGAGGGTCTGCAATCCATAACAGCACTCACAGACTTGGAAGTAGCCTTCCTTGGAGCATCCACAGTACCAGGGACCTCCATCGGAAAATTCCAGCCAAAAGGCCCCAAAGGCGTCAAGGCCGCCGAAGGCTGGTGTGAAGGTAAAGCTTCGACATCCGTATCCGATGGACACGTCGCCGACGGAGTCGATGCCGACCTCGAGCCCTTACCAGATTTCTGCGGTTTTGCCAGGGACGAAGACTGAGATCTGGAAGC
This sequence comes from Ambystoma mexicanum, assembly GCF_040938575.1. Taxonomy (NCBI): domain Eukaryota; kingdom Metazoa; phylum Chordata; class Amphibia; order Caudata; family Ambystomatidae; genus Ambystoma; species Ambystoma mexicanum. The sequence continues at coordinate 124,533,875 of NC_090936.1, read as the reverse complement.
AGAATGTCTCTGCCGATCAACCTGAATCTTGTCCGAACAGGACCTCGAAGTTTCCCGATGAGAATCGCGCCGAATACCCGAGCCCGAAGGCGCACGAGCCCCGGACCGAGACCGTTCCCTGCCGGCTTCTTCTGAAGGTGCATATGGAACTGTGCTCTGGGATTGTAAAATCGCCAGCATCTGCTCCCTGAAGGCTGCACATCCCTCCGGAGTCGAGGACTTAGTAGGACAAGCCACTTTCCTTGCGGCACCATCCTCCGAGGAGGACGGGGAAGGCGACCGGTGACAGCGCTTCCGAGAATGCCTAGACGAGGAGGACAAATGGCGGGAACCACTCTGGGACTGAGATCCCTGGGACTCCTTCCGACTAGGAAAGTCGCCCCTCGAATTGATGGTGGACATCCCCTTAGCAGCTTTACGGGACTTACTGGGTTTAGACCCCTACCTACCGATAACTTCCCCTTACGCTCCTGCAAGGGCTTAGCAGTCAGCAACTGGCATTTGGAACAGTCGTCGGTGTCATGACTCTCTCCCAGACACCACAAACAAATGCGATGCAGGTCCGTAATCGACATCTTAGACTTGCAGTCCCAGCAAGTCTTAAAGCCAGACCACGGAGTCGGAGGGGTCGAAGAAGAAGACATATTCACAAGGAATACACGAGGCGCGCGGAGTCTCCGAAGCAAACAAGTTTGCGGAAAAAACTGAACTGAGGCTACGGCGCTGTGCGTTCTATTTATAACATCTGGTTACGTCGCCCTTGACGGAAGCCTTCGAAGGACATCGACCCAACGCCATCGACGCAGGACGCCCTCTGCCGAAAGATTTCCGAAGTAACACAGCTGTGGACATTACATGTCAAAGATGTGGAATACGTTGGAGGTCACAATCCATTCGAACATCAGCTTTCACATCCGAGTATTGAATCTGTGCTGGACACCTCTAAGACTTATATTATTCCTCCTAGACCTGATCTCTGAATCCTCCTATCAGAGCTGTAGTTGAGAGCTAGCCAATTTAAGCTCGCCAACCCTGTTGGACAAATGGGAGAGCTCATAGGAGTTTTTGCATTAACCATCCTTCAAGTCATCAATACGAGTAGACTCTATTCTCTTATCGATTGTGGTCAAGTTTTGATGCAGTTCACCCAGCAAACCTTGAATTTCTCTTTTATTTCCGCCAATATTTGTAAAGGATCAAACCTAGTGGCAGGTGCAGAGATACATTGCTGTCCTACTCACGTGCTGCATGGATCTGAATATCAGCAGAGTGTTCAGGCTTTTTGTTTTTATCCTGATTGGGGCCTCATTGCCAGGAAGTCACTACTTTTACAGCTCTTCAGTGCCTTCGCTGACGTTATTGTGATACAGAAACGAGGGAAACATGTTTGGTTACACTCGGTGTGTCTCATGTCTGGGGTTGGAAGAATGGGCTAGGCCAGGAGCAGCCCTCCAATCAAAGTGAACCAGCAGATAATAGCGGTGACCAGATACAAATAGAAAAGGCCTCAAGGAACAACTGTCAATATATGACTGTTCTTATGAATGGAGAGGAGTTCAGCATTAATGATGCCCCAGCAGCAAAGAACTTCTCATCTGCCACATCTAGACCTCTGCCTCCAGACCTGCAGCGGCTGACTCTGAATCTTCAATAAACAAGGAACATCTAGGCTGGCAGTGATATCTCGGAGAAGCCGTAGAGGAAGGAAGCATCACCACCAGGAAGGGACCGCGACAGACCCACCAGTTCCCACAGGGCAGGCGAAACAGCCATTATCCCAAGCGCTGTCCCCACATCCCCAGAGCCGCTGTTATGCTTACTGATGGGGGAAGGGTGCAGGATTCTCCATCCAAAGCTGGGTTTCAAGCACCTAAGCCATCAGGCCCATCTTGGCCTAGGAGCGCGATGTCAGGCACCATCTTCTGTCGTTGTGCTGATCTAACAATTCCAGTTCCTTCTTGGCATCAGGCCCGGGGAACTGCAATCGATTAACAAAGATGTGTTGGGGTATTGATGCAACCTTGGGGCTCCTTTTGAAGAGGTATTAGAGGACATGGGTCCGCATAGCCCCTATTCCCCCACCAGCTCATGAAGCTCCCATCGAGCACGTCAGCATCGGCGCTCGGCTCGGCCACGCCCTAGAGCACAGTTTTACTCTCACGCAGGCGTAAAACCCGCGAATTCCAATGAAATCTGCTTCGCTAAATAGCAGGAGGATCCATTGGCAGGCATTTTACAATGCTGCCGGCAAAGAGTAATTTGCAAGGAGCGTTTTGTTTCTCTCAAAACAGAGGGTAAAAGGGAACAGTAAAGGTGATTTTGCCTTGATTTACTCTTCACAATTGCACTCCGCTTTGAGAGTTTAAAATTGCTTGCAGGGGACAAGTAACAAGTGTCAAAGTTGGTGGTCCCCAGCATGCGATCAGCATATACCACAAAATGATCCCCTTTATGATTTACAAGCATTTGTGTTTAGGATTATTAGACGTAAACAGTCCATGGCCTGGTGCATACATGTCAACAGGTAGGCCTTGCTTTCCACTTGATGCTTTGAGTTCCTCTGGTGCTGGCTAATGGTGCCCATGTATCTTCTAAGTTTTGTTTTGAACAATGCCTTGCAGAGAGTCCTGCCAAGGAAGACTCAGTTCAGAGCAAAAGGAACTCCACCAACCATAGAGTTCCTGAGATACCTCCGCAAACACCGGTTTCCCTAAATCGTTTTTTATTTTTTGTACGAATCATCGTCTGACCTTAACAGCCCTCCACAGCACTATCGCCATTTGGCGTGTGCTGTAACCTTCAATTAGGGAACGCATTACCTGGAGAAGTTTTTCGAAGTGCCCTCCCTGCCAAGTTTTCAGTGAAGGCTTGGAGGCAAATGCAGGCATAACATCAAGGAAACAGTCTGCCTGGCAGAAAATGAAACCAAATACATCGGGCGAGACAAAAGACTGTTTGCTTTTGATAACAACAATACAGAAGTAAGTCAATACAGCGTTCACTGCCAATATCAAGCACGGTGTCGCCTGGAGAAGCTATGGCTTTTGAATTCCAAAATATGTACATTTTTATGCCAGCATTTTAGCTCTTTACTTCAATCCAAAGTCAGTGACATAGCATTTAAATCAAGGCCACTCATTCTTGGCAGAAGAAGCGACAGTGCATTTAAAACACAGCAGCTCGATTACCACTCAGATTTAGCAGAGGGGGTTCACATAACCCCAGCTCTAAAAGCAGGGGCGTAGGAGACACATACATTCTGGCGGTACAGAGGACACCTTGGGGACTTTTTTTCTCCTTTTAATTGTTATTTATAATAATTAATAATAATTTAGTCAAAGAACTCGACTTTTCTCAAAATTAAAATAACAGCACGTATTAAATTACATATATCATCACTGTATAAAACAAGAGAAAAGAAGAAAAGAAAACAGAAGAAAAATAAGAAAAAGAAAAGCAGTTCAGAGTATAAAATCCTTCAATTTGGTGTTTCACTTCAGAAGGCTCAGTTTACGTAAAAATGTTACCACTTCCCAGGTCAAAAGGCTTCATGGCCTGAGCATAGCTAGTCCCAAAAAGATTGTGTGTCCACCCGCCATTCCTTGTCCACAAATCTCACAAACATTACAACCCTCTTGACGGGAATTTGCTGCAGACACAAACCACAGAGTAAAGGATCTGCCAATTATTTTGTAGTGAGTGATGATCATGAGCATTTGCTAAAAAAACAAATATTTCTTTCCAGCGTTCTGTACGCATGATACACTCGGTTGCTATTGTTTGTATGTCAACCAGATCCATTATATCTTTGTGTATATTGCACACACAAACATAATTGAGTCTTTTCTGAGTCATAATGTGCAATGTGAATACATTGGAGAGGTGGCTCAAGACAGATACCCAATGTTACAATTTTTTTTTAAATCACGCTCTCCTTCCTCTAAGCCTGGCTTAGTGAATACCAGAGGCCATTAACAGCATGTACTGCAGTTAGGATCAAACTATTTGGGTAGGACTGAAGGCATCCCCTCGCCTGGCACAGTGTCTATTGGTTGTGGCACCAGGCAAGCTAAGTTAAAAAGCCTTCTCTCTTGTATAGCTGAGCAGGGCATGCAGTGGGCTGTTGGAGTGAGAGTTCTGTGTGCTTTCGGTGACAGCCCAACCCAGCCAGCCAGTGCAGTGTGTGACAATGATCCACAGTTTGTGATTAAGGCGGTAGAAAGGTATCTTGGCGAACGTTGTATAAAAAAAAGGAGGCCAGGCTGTACCTCCCAAAAGTAATGGGGTCATGGAAAGTGTTAATCCCTGCTTGATGGATGCGGTGCAAATGGCGAGTCCAAGTGATGTGGACAAGAAGGAGGCGATCCATGAAAGAGTGAGTTGATTGCACCAATCGCCACACAAGGTCATGGGAGTCTGGGATTGATGGTTGCTGGGAGAGGAGGCTGAGGATTGCCATGCAGGGGCTGTTTTTGATGTATACAGTGTGGAGCCTTCAGAGGGGGTCAAAGTGCAAGTGCCACATCGCTCAAACGTGTGTACGAAGAGGAGGTGTGTGTTTTTTTCATTGCTTGAGCTCATTCCAAGTCCTTCCTAGAAGGGTGTCAAATGCAGAGTCTCGACCTTATAGTGTCCACAAAATAACAAAAGGCTGTGCTCCCATATAAAAATTAAAGGTCCCTTCCTCTTTGAGGTGCCTGAGCACCACCAAACCGCAATGGGTGAACCATTGCAGCTGGTTTCAATCTCGGCTCCTGTGCTAACGGGCTCAATTGAACCAAAACACGTGGTCCAGGATAATGCAATTTCCTTCACTGCAGGCCTCTTGTTGCCCACACCCATGAGCAGAATGCATCAGCCCATCCATTAGCCAAAACCTGATTAGCGTCACATAAAGTAGGGCTGCGAGGGCTTCCCATATTCAGGAACCTCCCTGTTCAGCCTCAGGTTCCCCTGTACCTGCATCCCCTATCTCACAATATATAAAGCTTCTTTTATTCTAAGGATTTTTTTGCAGATAACTTATTTTTGAAGTCCCACGTCTAAGTGCTTGCATCTTACTTTCACCAATAGAGCTTTTAGCAGGCGTTAAAAACCAACCCGCTAAGGGGCCTTGGTGCTAATTACGGCACCGCAAATTTGCGGTACCGTAATTAGCACCTTCCCCATTCCCATTATGCCCTATGGCGCAAAAATGGGAATGGGGAAGGGCAATCGTGGAAGGGGGAATTACCGCCCCGCCGACCTTGGAATAGGGCAGTAATTCCCCTTTCCACCAAGGCGGTGCCGGTATTTTACCGGCATGGACCAAGGTGCTATTAGCACCTTGGTCCACCGCCTACCGTGTAATGAGGCCCAAAGTCACCAATGCCTCTAATCAAAGAGCGTTCATACATCCAGACACAGTGTGCTTCCAGACTGCGCGCAACAACACACAGCAGCCCAATGTTGCATTTATCCACTCCTTCTGACTACCGCAACCCACCCACTCTCATTCAGTGCTTCCAGAGCACGTGCAGACCCTGCAAATCCCTACAATGTCGAGTCAGCCTTTCATCATTCCCAGGTTGATAAAGTGAGTACCAATTTCAATTGGGTAATAAGTAAAGTGCTTTGGATAAAAGCGCTATATGAATACGTTATTATTATTATTAAAAAGGGAGTAGTGCATGGGACAAAACTCATTAACATAACATAATAAAGCGTAAAATTATCATACCCCTTCTTAATAATAGATTGTTTGTAATATATAGGACATATTTAAATACATTACTATTATTACCCAATGAAAGTTGGTACTCATTTATTGAACTGGACGGATGAAAGGCTGAGTTGGCCTTGCCAGGATTAGAACCTACAACCTGCAGATGAAACACTGATCACAGCAGTGAGTGCTCAACCCGCTGAGCCATCTTACCGGATTATCTTCCTCACTGAGGTTTCTTCCCTGGTAATTGTAGCTGAAATTGTTCTTCTTAACATCACAAATGTCCTTACTTGTTCCCGGCGCACACAATGACTTCCCTTATGATACACCCTCTGCCTTTGATACTTTTGATCAATGAGCCCCGTGCTCATATGTCTATCTTCCATGTATATGTATGACTCTTCCCTTCATGGCTCTCCTGCTGTCAATTCATGCATACTCTATACCCTGCTGCTAGTAATGCCTTCACTTCACCCCCAAGAGCTTCAGTGCCCCCCGGGGCTCAGTGGTTGCCCCTCTCCCATTCCTGCCCTCTTCCATTCCTCTCTTCTCTGTTGTCACCGAGAGGTCCCTCTCCCATTCCTACCCTCTTCCATTCCTCTCTTCTCTATTGTCACATCCTGTGGACTGAGAGGCCCCGCTCCCATCCCTTCCCTTCCCTCTTCCATTCCTCTCTTCTCTATTGTCACATCCTGTGTACTGAGAGGCCCCTCTCCCATTCCTTCCCTCTTCCATTCCTCTCTTCTCTATTGTCACATCCTGTGGACTGATAGGTCCCGCTCCCATCCCTTCCCTTCCCTCTTCCATTCCTCTCTTCTCTATTGTCACATCCTGTGTACTGAGAGGCCCCTCTGCCATTCCTTCACTCTTCCATTCCTCTCTTCTCTGTTGTCACTGAGAGGCCCCTCTCCCATTCCTTCCCTCTTCCATTCCTCTCTTCTCTATTGTCACATCCTGTGGACTGAGAGGCCCCTCTCCCGTTCCTTCCCTCTTCCATTCCTCTCTTCTCTATTGTTACATCCTGTGGACTGAGAGGCCCCTCTCCCGTTCCTTCCCTCTTCCATTCCTCTCTTCTCTATTGTCACATCCTGGGGACTGAGAGGCCCCTCTCCAATTCCTTCACTCTTCCATTCCTCTCTTCTCTATCGTCACATCCTGTGGACTGAGAGGCCCCTCTGCCATTCCTTCACTCTTCCATTCCTCTCTTCTCTGTTGTCACTGAGAGGACCCTCTCTCTTCCCCGCCCTCTTCTATCCCTTTCTTCTTTATTGTCACATCCGGTGGACTGAGATGCCATTTATATTCCGATGACACCCGGATGTTCCTGTCCTTGTCCTTCCTTCCCTTGCCCATTGCACGCATCTATTTATCTCTTTCCACCACCAAAATCTGGTTGCTTTGCTCTCTCTTAATAATAAACAGGGGAGTTGCTAGGTCTGGAAAAGACCGGGGCTAAGCTAATGTTGGAACTGTTGGGACTCGGGGCTAGCTAGTCTTTTGGCTGTAGCTCCTGAGATTCTATCAGGGGCTACAACCAAAAGATCAGGGGCTATAGCCCCCTTAGCCCCCCCTAGCAACGCCCCTGATAATAAACATCTCTAAAACGGAAGTTCTTTTCTTTCCTCCACCTCCTACCCAAACTGATCTTTCCTCTGTTTCTATTCTCTTCCCCCTACTTCTCCCTCCTCCTTTCTTCCGCCCCCATCCTTGCTGTGATCTTTGAGCCTTCCCTTGATAAGATTTTGTTTGCATTCAGCAACTTAGACCTATGCAGGAGAGGGCCAGGTGGGCCGAAAGCCCACTGCGAAGAATAAGGGGGGAAAAGGAGAACTGATGGAGCCGAATGTGCCCAAGCTGGGAAGACAACACAGCCACTATCTAATGCCTAAATAAACATCCTGATAGCACCCCAGAAAATAAGGGGAGACCAGGGATGGAAACAAAGTAACTGTCAATGCATTCAGAATTTCACCCACGTCAATGCAAGGCCATATTAGACTTAGATTGGAACCGACCATTCTCCACAGAGAAATGGACTATCAAAGCGAGGCGCTCATTGATTGCAATCACGCACAAGATGCTCACTGTGATAATACGTGTGTTGAGGACACAGACTTTACTGTCATGCCTCTAGCGTGCTCACACAACGCGTGACCGAGACCCCTAGTCCTCTGGTTATGGGCCATTAGGAGTGCCACAATACAGAGAATGCGGCACGAAGGCCATCAGAAGAGGAGGAGGATGACAGAGGATGGTCTGCATGACAAGCTGCCGAGCAAAAACATTTCGAATTCGGGCAGCCAAAGGGCTATTGATGGGACAAAACTAATACAACTTTCAAATCACATTTCTCTGCAGGATTATGCAGCTAAAGCAAAATGGTGCATAGAATTTCTTTCAAGAGTTAGAAAGAAAAAAATGAATATAGTCCTTTTGGCAAGAATTAAAAATACATTAGAGAAGTTGTGTGCTTATAATTAGGACTACTGGCTTTATTCTGTGTTAATTTTTGAACAAGTGTGTGCATGATTAACTATTAATTGGACCTCCCGCATAACACTCCGTGCATAGTTTGGGAATAATGTTGAGGAGAGAAGTGCATTGTGGGGTGATTAGGGGCACCAATGAAAGGCTTGAAAATGGAGCTTCGCAATTAACATTTTGTTGCATGCTTAGATGGGAGTTCTCCAGACTTGAGCGTGCGGTGGAGTTAAGAGGCTTCTCTAGCATACAGCATGCCCAGGCACTACAATATGGACATGGAGGTAGAGTTGCAGTGCAACATCCATTGAAAGATGTTCATCCTGATTCTGAAAAACTGTATTCAGTGCTTTAAAAATAAATATGAAACGTTAGCTACCACCCTGTTGAGAGAGTGCAAGTGGAGTTCCTTGTCTGAGCGAAGGGCGTCATGTTAGCGTGGACGGTCACTGTGGGTCTTCCTTAATAGATGGCAGGGGTTCCCTCACCCCCTTCATGTGCACTGCCCCTTCCTTTATTCTCATCGTACATCATTGTAACAATTCCCTGAGTTCCTCATAAGGCTGCTTGCTTAATAGGACATGCATTTTTCTCAAGGGCAAATATGGAGAAGGTCAACAGCGTCCATTTTGAGTGCAGCGCAGAATGGAGAAAGCACTGAAAGAGAAGACTTATATGACTAGTTTGTGGTCAGTGTTTTCAGGCAATAGAAAATGGGCATCCCAAGAAAGGGGCCAGCTTATGGATGCAATGAACTGCCGACAGGATCTTTTACTTTCATAGAAATCTGTGTTATTCATCCTTCACAGCAGCAAATTATAGTATAGAATTCAAAAGTGATACTCTAAGCAACTTAGGGGTGTGAGGTTTGGGGTCTCCATTGCACTGAGGAACTAAGTCGAGTTGCAAATATCTTAATGAAACAGTTATTGATAGTTGCTAAATAAATTAATAATGTCATTGCGCACTCTGCCTCAAACGTCTGCTATATTGATGATCTGATCCTGGTAAGGGCACTTAAGAGATGTTCCAAGGTATGGGCCATAGAGACAGATTCACTTCTAAAGACCCAAATCAGTCAGCTTTGCTGGAGCCAGCTCTGCCAAATATTGCACAGCTCAAATATATGAAAGAAATACGGATTAGTTGTGGAAGAGATAAACGTGTGTTCCCCCATTGACATTGGTAAAAAAAAAAAAAGAAAACGTAAATAGCATCCAGAGGAACCTAAGTGCATTGTGGACAAGTGACTGCTGGCTGGCAAATTTCCTTCCTGTCCCATTTTAATGGCGGTGGCCATCTTGTGTTTTTTTTTTATGGGATATTTGGCTTGCGGTGATAACTATTTGCACCCCCGACGAACCCCTGAGTGCGAAAAGCAATCATCGTGGGTCTGTCTCCTCTCATTAATCTTGACACACCTCAAACACTAAGATCGCTATAACTAGAGTTCATATATACATATGTAAAAGCAGAAAGAGAATATCGAGGCTGAGTACCCCAAAAGGAAATACACCAAACACGGGCTTACAAAGATACACAGATCTTTATTCTACAACTGAACAGTTTTCAAAGGAACAAAGTATCAGATAGCTATCAGGCCCTCAGTACATCACAGCGAATACCAGCCCTTTCGGTGTGAGAAGTGAGTGGGGCTGTACATCAGAACATTCACTCTTTTTATACAATTTCTAACATGATGTCCAGCCCATCTACAGGTTAATCATTCCTCGGGCTAGGGGTTCGTGCCACGTTCACTTCTAATTTATTCACCTATATGCATATGGATTATTCCCAGTTTATACACAAATAAGTCACAATGGCAACAGTGTATCTTTGGATTTAACATTAAGCCTTCGTACATGTTTTATACAATGTAGTTCAACAAGTGTTCACATTCAGTATTTAAACAACATTGTGCTTAATATATGCTCGTGAATCAGTTTCGTTGGCACAGGTAATCCTTGATCTACAGGTCAACGAAGGACAAGGTCTCATTACATGACCCTAACATTTGGCCTGCGGGCAGTTTAGACATTAACTTACATGTAGAGGTCAGGACGGCCAAGTTACAAACAGAAGAACACTGTCCACCATTTTAGAACACAGGGTGACTTTGGAGTGAGAATCAAAATGGCAGATGAACCTAAAATGGCGGCTAAATCGATCTAAGATCGGAACTTTGCAACGCGGATTTCTTCGCAGAGCGACTGGGCTTAGGCCAGTATATTCAATAAAGGAGGAACGATATAATATCCTGTTTAACACATAAACCCCGGTCTGCCTGGAGTTTAGTTTCATTGCCATCTGTTTGGTGGACTTGGGGGAGTTATGAATCACTCAAAAAACAACACTTCTACAGTTCGAAATTGAGGGAGTTGAGAGCTATTAAGCTCCTGCTTCTAGCCTACGAGAACCTGACTAGCTTGGATCCAACAACTACCAGGAGCGGCATTTGGCTCCCCAAGCAACTGGGGTGCCTTGCAAACCTGCATATGTGACATTAACTTTGATTATTTGAGAATGCTAATATAGAAGAACTAGGACACTTGAACATAATGAATCATACATAATGGACAAAAAGTTAAAGTGTGCATCTCATTTGGAAGTTAGATCCGCTGTTCGCTGGGTACCAGCTCATGGTTCCCAAGCGGTAGCTCCTACCTACTGGGCGTTGCATGACATCCATGGGCTGGTTTTAGTGCCTGCTCATCGAATCTTAATTTCGAACCATGCTTCTACAAAAAGCACAGAACAGACGAAGTTTAGTGCTTTGCCGTTAGATCCCAATTTTGTCCCTATGACTTTTCCAATATTTGTTGTTTGATCATTCACTTTTATGATGTTCAGTGTTTGGTGTCCCTTTCACCAACATAATTATTGTTAACACTGTAATGGGATCTTCCTCCCAGCACTCTCGCACACAAATTATTAGTAGATAAGGCAAGATTGGGGAGTATAAATCAAGACACATTCATTGATTTATGTAACTGGATTCTCAATGTCTAATGCTCAGGGCAAGATTGCATTAAGCAGGATAATTGCAAACAATGTATTGTGTGTTACTTAGCTCAGAACACAGGGGAACGTGCTAGGTTATGTGATTGGGCATTTGTATAGCGCCTTTCACCATTGGTATGATCTCATTGCACTGTGGAATGTACGCCCTTAGGGACCGTATTTCAGGTCAGTGGCAAAAGTAGGGTGCGGAGTAGTGCGTGGGGTCCTCTACGTGTGTAGCTAGACCACATTTTGTAGTGGGTAGCTGCATTCTAACGCTAGTAGTAGTGTGGAGGTTGTGAGAGACAAGTAGTATGGGTGCAGCTAGGCTGAATTGTCTTGGGTAGCTGCATTCTAGCAGAGGTGGTGCTTGTATATGAGATTATGTGTGCAGCTAGGCAGATTTTCTTTGTGTGGGATAGCTGCATTCTAAGGATTGTTGAGGTGCGCATGGTGGTGTAGTAATATGTGTGCAACTAGGCCGAGATTAATCATGGGGATAGCCGCATTCTATTTTTTTTGGTGCAGAGGAGTGATTCAGTATATGGTAGGTATGTGCAAGATCTGTGCAATTGGCTTCGCGGAGGTCCCATCTAAGTGCAACCCATTTCACCCCCCTCCGAAATCATCTAAGTGTAACACATTTCCTAACCCCGAAACCATTGAAGGAACACATTTCCTACACCGCCAAAACCATCTAAGTGTCGCATCTCCTACCCGCAAAACCATCTAATTGTAACACATTTCCTACCTCCAAAACCATTGAAGTAACATTTCCTACACTCCCAAAACCATCTAAGTGTAACACATCTCCTACCCCCAAAACCATCTAAGTGCAACACAGTTCCTCCTCCCCAAATTCAATAAGTGCAGTCCATAGAGAATTCCCAAGACAGCTAACTGACTGATGTGCTGAAGCAAGCAGCCCAGTGCACATATATTGGAAAGAGAAAAGTCAGAGGGAAATTCCTGGTGTAAAGCTGCACCAGACCTCTGAGAAAAGTGACCATATTTGTTTGTCTCTCAATCTAGAGTGGATGCAAGAGGCCCAGCAGTGTTTTTGAAGTAAGTGCTGTCCAAGATGGCTGACCACAGTGCCTCATGGGGCCTTTTCAAAAGTGTTGTTTGATGGCTGCTAGACAGTTCATTTTCTCTCTGACCAGCAGGACACATCTATCCTCATTCTTTGTACGGGATATGGCAAGGACTATAAACTAGAGCTGAGGGTTCATGGGGTAAGGATACGAGACCTATATGCTCTTCAGGTTGCCCGTCAATGCCAAGAACTCTGAAGCACGTTTAACCATCGGTTGGTGCAACTTCTTCGATCAGGATTTGATGCTTGCATATCATTATCCTTCCAGGCAGGACACATTATCCAAGACATCCTTTTATTACAAGTCAAATAGTGAGAACTAGCTTTGAGGCTATTTATTAGTATCCAAACAGCCAATGACTGCTCCAAAATAACCCCCACTAATCAGACATCATCGAAGTGTAGAGAAGTGAACCACCCCGCTCCAATTCCATTTAGATCTTCCGTATCATTTGCAGTCAGACAACATTCAGTTTGGGATCTACATTTTGTTGGTCAACTGCTTGTTGAGCCAAAAGCTAATCAACTTCATCAATTTCAAGGGGTTCGTAATGATAAACTTGGTTGCCACTTGTCAGAGGGTACTAGAATCACAGAGATGGTGTAAGGGTTTTTATGGACGTGTTTGTGGGCCCTAAAGCGGTCCCCCTTTCTCAGATTATTTTGACCCTCCGCCCTAACCCAGTTGCACCTCATCCTCGGGTTATCAGATTCTGAATGTTGACCTCCTATGGTCTAAAGTTAGTCTTGTACTGGTGGTGAAGACCTAAAGGTCGAATGCCTTATATCACTAAACTCTCTCAGGGACTTCTTACCTTTACCTAAACCATCTAGTGCTGAGTGTAATAATAGGATATGGGATAGTGCCTTAAAAATACCCTGGTGGAGTTAGACTCCATCTGATATGCTCACTCTCACCTTTCTCTTTCCTACTCTTTCTTCTCCATGTAATCTCACTCCTCCCACCAATCCTCAGTCTCTCACTCTAGGTTTTACCTCCACCCTTTGATTTTACTCCTTCTCCCACTTCTCCTCCCTCCCAACCACTACTCAAAAACTCTACTTTTCCTTAGTACCTTACACTTCACAAACTATTTGTAGTGGTGTATTTTGTATTCAACCAATCTGTTTACAAACATCAGCACACATTTTAATTAATCAGTACCTAGGCAGGTTTTGTTAGAAAGTATTCCATGGACTTAAGATTCTCATCTCTCATCTGCAAAAAAAGTTGGCATTCTGCCTTCAGAAAAAAACCTGTGGGACAATGCTCTATCAATGTGGGAGGTGCCTGCTTGTGGAACGTCCTTCCTGCTGACATACCGCAAGAAGATAACCTTGTAAAATTGAGGGAAAAACTGAAAGCACACCTCTTTAAGCAAGCTTACCCATCCGAATGACTTGAGGTTTCTAAACAGCTGATAAGACAAGTCTTTTCTCTGTGATCAGTTCCAACTCTCGGCCGCCAGGCCACTCCTTGCCATCTGTTCTACTTACCTCCTCCAGAATGTTCTTACAAACTCTAGCGCTTGCTTACCGTATTGCTGTTGGTTGCACTTGCCCCGTGCTCCCCTTCCCTCCGACTTACACTGATCTTAACGAAGCAAGACCTGTGACTGAGCAGTTTATTGTGTCTCTCACAGTCTTTTCCCTCCCTCCTGGGCTTTGCAAAGTAATTTTGCAATGCAGTAGGCATTGTATAAATCTATAATAAATAAAGAGACAGATCATTTGTGCAGGATGTTGAGGGGTAACTGTGTTGCTATCTAAAGGTGTCCGAGTAGAGCAGGCAGGGGTGTTGCTAGGTCTGAAAAAAATCTTGGGCTACGCTAAGGATGGGACAGTCGGGATTCAGGGCTAGCTAGCCTATTGGTTGGAGACCCTGAGCTTCTATCCAAGGCTACAACCAAAAGACCCGGGGCTATAGCCCCCTTAAACCCTCCCCTAGCAACGCCTCTGAACACTGACATTGATATTTAAGGGTGTTCGTATGGAAAGCATTGAAAGTCTGTGGTAGAGGTCTTATGTTCTTACTCCCGACGTTCTCACTTGACAATACAGTGATCAGAAGAGTTAACCCTCACACCACTCCTCTATGTTTCCCTCTACCACTTAACCTCTGTAGTAAGCTCGTCATGCTCCTTTTGTTCAGTCTCCCTTAACTGGCCCACATTATTACCTAGGAAGCACAATGCCACTTCTGGCTGCACCGGTCCATGAATGTCCACTGTATCCAGGGAGATAGCATCAGGGGCATGATTTTAATATTGCCAGGGCAGCCATTTAGGTGTCGGGCTCTTTAGAAAGGACACAAAAGTCATTAGTCTTAATTCAAAGGCCTCTCTGCCTTCTTCTCCACCTCTTCCCTCTCCTGAACTTCATGCATCCCAGCTGCATCACTGATATCATAGGCAAGTTGTACTGACCTCTGCTATATTTCCCGCTCAAAGCGAACAGCCAGTGGTTTATTGTGCAATGCCTACTTCTTGCTCACTTCCTGCACCTTCACTGCATCAGCAAGATCCTATAGAGCTTGTTCTGGCACCAGCCACTTTCACTCTCGGGAGGATAGCTCAGCGGCAATGTGCTCACCTTGGAAGCAAGACGACACAGAGCCACACAGTTCGATCCCTGGGTCCGCGCTTAGAAGCCTCTGGGTATTAAGCGTGTTATAAATAGCCTATCATCATTTCCACTCAATGGTGTCCCACTTGACAATGTTTCCTTCAAAATGAGGTTGAGCAATAGTATGGGCTGCAGAGGTGTTGACACTAAAGAAAATACAAATATAGCACAGAAATGTCATGGAGCCTCACAAAAGGGATGCATGCAGCTCATAACAATGTACCCATAACAAGCTCTTCCAAGGCTAAAAGACAATGAATGACACCCTTGGACGTGGGGACAACACACCACACTGTAGTGTATCGTATATGGAACTCTTACAATGCCAATGGAAAATGTAATGGTCTACAATAGGGGGTGGGACAGGAAGGACAACCACTGTACAACACAGTAAATTACCCACTGTGATAGAGAGGAGATTGTTCTTCCTCAGAGATACTGAAATGTTCTTGCTTTTGCGGGGGGATTGATTCGATTCTCCTTTTGATGCATCTGTCTTTTGATGGCAGACCACTCACACCCCAATAGTAGTATATTGAACAACTTGAGCAGTTTTCATGGCATGGTCCAACTACTGAAGAACTTGTTTATCACCCTTTAAAGATTGCTGCAGAAGGCGCAGAAACCATTTAGAGATTGGTGCAGCTGCAGTTGGAAAAGGAGACTGGAGCGGAGCCCCTGGAACCTGAGGAGAGCAGGCAGAAGGAGGCTGAAGGAAAGACCTAGAAGGTTGGGGCAAGGAGGAAACTGAAAACTGAGTACAGACAGACTGACAATGTGGGGAGTCAGGAGACTGAGTTGGATGGGAGGAGGACGAAGGAGGTTGGGAAAAGGAATGCCCAGAAAGTGGCAGAGATTTGGGAGGAGTGTAAAACCTTGGTGGGGGTGAGGAAAATGCCAAAAGTGTGACGAAGATTCCCATAGAGGTGAATAAGGTAGCAGAGTATGGCATGAATTGGGGAACTATTATTGTAATAATGGAAAGTATCCAAAGTCTTAAAGAAGGAGAGAGCAATAACGGGGACTTAGAAAGACTTAATTGTTTTAGGGGAGATGCCTGAAGGGCATAGGTAGGTATCCAGAGGGTGTAGAAAGTGAGGAGGAGAAATGAAAGGTTGCGTGTGACTATAGTGATTAGAGATGGACAAGGAAAAAATAGGAAATGTAGGAAAGTGAAGCAGAGTGGGTAGTGGAAGTGTTAACTGAGGTGTAGAAGTGGGAACATTTCCAAAGCCTGAAAGAGACGTTGTTGAAAAGAAGTGAGGTGGTAAGATTGGGTAACCTCCAAGAAAAATTAGAAGGAAGTGAAGAGGTGGAAATGAAGACCAGTAAAGTACTGGCGAAGGTTGTAGTACAGAGAGGGTAAAGAAGAAGAATTTTGGTGCAGAGAAGATAGTAGACACAAAGACAAAAAAAGACACCTCTATAAAGTTAGCTAACTGAGGAAAAGGCTTGGTGTGAGCATATCTTGAGGTGAGACACAGAAGAGGAAAGAGCGATCTGGGCATGTGGCTCGAGGGGCAGAACCCTGACCTGGGAAGGAAGTGGGGAACCTAGTAAGAACTCTCTTTCAGCATCTTCTTGTCATCATCTGGTGCCAATCCATCCTAGAATGCCCTCCTCTCATGACCCCACTTACAGAATCCACCCATAGGCTGCAAGTACCTCACTAAGAGCCGGGGAGGAAATACCTTTGGAACTGTGGGAAATGGGGTGAGAGAGCCCTTAAAATTGTGGAAAATAGCATGCTGGAACCCCTTAAAACCGAGGACAGACTTCGCAAGTATTGTGTGCATTTGCCAGGAGAAATTCAGCATCAAGAATAACGGAGCACTGGCATAACTTTTGTTGGAATATTTTACTTTTACACGACACACTATCTTTGGTTAAATTGTCCCAGAAAATGACCTCGTCAAGGAAAAGCACCACCTTGACGACCTTAGTTTAATTCAGGCGCTGTTTGTTTATCTTTGCCAATCCTATCCACATCATACAAGGCCATCATGCTATATGATAAAAGGCCAGATGTATGCTTGTCTGAAGCCAACTGCCCGCTTTGCCTGGTATCTCCGCTAAAGGGAGTCATTGTTTTACGAATACAATGATAAGACTTCAAGTCCATCTTCCAGATGAACAAAATATGTATTTCAACAATGATAACATACAAGTAGCTGCAGAAAAGGCCCAAGACAGGGACACCACTTTAACAGCATTCTTCAAGTTGCATGAAGAGAATCATGCTGCACGTGAATTGCATTACTTTGACATCCCTCAACATATATTTGAGTCCAAAACCCTTAAGTGCAATCCAAGACAATGAGGAGCAGATACCAAAATTAACCATATGTACTATGTTGAACTTGCAATGGATTCTGAGAGATTTTCCTTGAGGTTACTACTCCTCCATGTAAAAGGAGCAAGATCCTTATGTAATCCTTTCTATTAACATAACATAAATTACGTTAAAATCCACCACATAATATATTTGCACTCTGAAAATGTCTTCCTTTAAGCACATTAGCCCATGTGCACAGACCTTTCCGCTAGTTTAGTAAGTCATGGATAACCGGATTCCCTGGTCTGGACTGTTTGTCAAACAATATCCACTGTGTGACACAACATAGTGGCAAGGTGTGTCAATGAGTGGGAAGTTTCAGGCATATAAAAAAAGAGTGATATCTACAAATGTATCTGTGAAGTACAGTAGGCCATTTAGCACTGGAGCCTTCGCTTTTTTGAGGGCCTTGATAGTCTCCAAAATCTCTGAGCCTCATTGGGGAATTGAGATTGAGTGTGCTTGATGGGGACATTTGAGGAGGGAGACAGTTTTTATAGAGTGTTTGTGGGTGTTCTCTCTGTAGGGTGGCATCTCAGTGCAGTCTTGAAAAATGTCTAGAGAAAATCTGAAGATGTGATATTATTTTGGTGGGTGCTCCATCATCTAAAAAATGGCTGCTTTGGATTTATTTTGTTTGGCCTGTTAGTATCCAGCTGAAAGCCTGCTCACTCCCTTACACACCAACTATACTTAGACACATGATTTAGAACGGCCATGTAAAGGTGACTAGTGTGTGTAGAATAAAGTTTCAACTTGGCTGTTCTGAATTCCTTAAGAAATGTAGATCAACCAAAGACAGTGAAGTACATTCCCTTGGTCCTTAGCCTTTCTTTCTACAAATTGTGGTTTCTTTCGTATGGCTTTCCTTGTGTTGAAGGCATACAATAACATGAGACCTGTCAAGAAAGACTTGTATTCACCAGAGGCTAGTTGATATGTCATTGGGGAGATTGTGTGCAACGAGTGCTGCATGATGAGGGCTTACCATAAATTATCAATCCTGTTTTTGGAGGAGGGAAATATCCTGCAGTGGGTAGATCCAAATCAAGCTTGAACCATACCAGGAGAAGGTCAGAGATATCCACACAGACTAGCAAAGGATTCTCTCTGATGGAGCAACAATTTTGCTGACAGTGTAGTGAATTAAGGTATTTGCACTATGAAGGTTAGCTAAAAAGGATCAATCGAAATTAATGAGGTATACGGCATGGCATGCATTCCTTAAAATTCATAGATGTGAATGCAACTTTCTGATTTTGTGACTACGAGATTTGGAGAAATCCACACTGATATTCTGATACAAAGAAGGCTTCCTAAGCAAAGTTAAGTCACCATCCATGATTTTATAATGTACCATGTATTCATGTACACATTTTGAGATGCCACACTTCTGTGTGATCAGATGTTCGGGGTATATATGTTAATCAGAGTGACAACCGTTCACGATTGACTGTTTCGCTACCATCAATCTTTATCTTTGTTTTACTTCTATGAGGAAGGCCTCTAATTGTTTATTGATGATAACGCCAACCCTGTTCTTGGCTACGGCAGGGAATAACGACATGGGCACCGAACCTCTGTCGATTCTCAGCTTGAATCGCATTCAGGCTTTTTTTTATTACCTTTTTTTTAATTACTGCACTGTCACAGTTAGCAATTTGTAACTTGGTGAGTACAATAGCTATTGTAATTTGGCTGTTTATTGCTTTGACATTCTAGGTAAAAGACTTAAAGCAAATTCATTGCCTGGCGTCAACGGAGTGCAGAGGTACCCCCAACCTCTGCAACACATGTCAAAGGTGTACCTCATGAAGCTTCCCTAGAAGTTACTCACCCGAGTACAGCTGGGAATCTGGAATTGCCGGAGTGCTTTCCCACGGGTCTTCGGAGTGCTTTGCAAGGGCTCCGAGGTTGCACAAAAGGCACAAAGGGGGAAACCCGCTATTCTGCATCCTACACTAATCAATACTGGTGTTCCAACAAACAATGGCCCTCATTACGACCCTGGCGGTGGACCATGGTGCTAATAGCACCATGGTCCATGCTGGTAACTTACCGACTCCGCCATGGCGGAATGGGGAATTACCGCCCCATTCCGAGGTTGGCGGGGCAGTAATTCCCCATGCCGCCATGGCCCTTCCTCAATCCCATTTTTGCCCCATAGGGGTCAATGGAAATGGGGAAGGCGCTAAGTACGGTGCCGCAAATTGCGGCACTGTACTTAGCACCAAGGTCCCTTTGCGGGTTGGTTTTTAACACCTGCAAAAAGCAGGCGTTAAAGTCTCCAACCCGCAAAGGGACCTCGTAATCAGGCGTTAAGGGTTTAACGGCGCTGCCACCTTTTACGGCGCCGTTAACCCCTTAACGCCTGGGTTGTAATGAGGGCCAATGACTGGAATAAATGTTACCAGTCATGTATGCCAGACAGTACAATGAAAAGGGGTCTAGCCCTTCAGTATTGCTATTCTGAAACTGTAATTTGGTTGCCTTGCTGACCACTGCCATTTCCTCCAATTCCCTGAATGTTCATGTTTTGGTTTCCAACTTTGATGGGTCCATTGGACAGATCCTTCTTTTTTTTAAATTTGTTTTGGCGGAATAAGCCTTTACAAAAGTAAATAAAAACAATTCAACAACAACTGACAAACTTGCGTTACAAGATGTACAAATTTCTTTCACAAAACAAAATAATTATTTTCTTTGCCAAACCCTGCCACTTCCAGATGTGATCTCAGTAATCTATATTGATGGTCTATTTTCCCAGAGAACCATTTTAGATGACTATTTCACAATTAATTAACACCTGTATAGCTGCCGATGATAATGTAACGTTTGTGCCAGAAATTAGTCTTTCCCACAAGAAATCAGATATGATATCTTCTTCTCTATGCACAAAGTTCCTAAATAGTTTTGAGCGATAAGTCCATGAGCCTTCACAGTCCATGAGCAAATGCTTTAGTGTTTGTTTGGCAGGGTTTATGCAAATAGAGCACAGTTTTTTAGCTTTCTCCCCTTAATTTCATTTCTCTAGGATTGCCCCACAGTGGATTAAATGTAATCTCATTCTGAGGAAGTTTGAACCCGATTTTCTGTCAGGGGATTTCATTAAATAACCTGATAAACCCCCGAGTTTCTTCTCCCCCCTCAATAAGGCACTTTGGACTGGATCCGATCTAACAGTTTCTATTGTTTCAATCCAGTCCTACAGTTCCCATTTTATTTTTATATGGAGTGGATTTTGGATCAAGCTTTCTACTTCAAGATCTATTTTTGTCAATATTTTCATTACTTTTTCCCCCAAGTAAATTCAAGAGGGGCGATTTACCCTGTGATTTTTGAGCCCTGAGATCTCCATACAGGGAAGTTTTTTTACCCATAATTATCTCTGGAAACAGGGAAATCAGTTTCCAATCTGCCATACACTTCAATGACTTTAAGCCCAGTTCGAACCTCAAACATTTTATGGATGTCCTTCTGTTTCCCACTCGTTCTGTCTGGCAGGAGAGTCGGGACGGAAACCCCTCTGCTCTCAGCCGTGGATGCCTTACTGCTTTTGCACCAGTGGACACTTGGCTCCAGTGCATCCAACCCAACTTCAGGAGACATTCTTTGACATTACATTTGGCATATGGCTGATAATTATATGTACGAGCCAGCCATTTGGCTTTGTTCCGCTTTATTACATTGAAGTTTTGTAGCGAAAAGACAGGTGAAAAGCTGTGATAGATGCAGCAAGCCACAACCATCTGTCACTCAATGAACTATGCAAGAGAAAAGACAAATCTCAATCTGATGCGGAAGTGTGGAAATGGCGGGTGCAGGGATGTAATGTCAAAGGTCCCGGGAAGTTGGCAAAACACCCTGATCCACAAACCAATGGCAAAGTGGGAAACCATTGACAAGACTCTCACAGGTGTAACCTGGAAAGACTCTGGGAACAGCAGTGAGTTGAAAGCTTCAACGACAGCTGGGTGATTTAAAGTACTGGAGACCAAATACATGAGAGAAATGTAATGATGCTTTCTGGGAATTGGAGTAAAAGTCTTAAAGCATTCCAGAATGACCCAAAAATTATTTTATTAAGGAAATGCTGCATTCTGGGATTTGAAGTGAAAAATACAAAATGCTCCGTGTATACACAAAGAGAATTTGAAAAAGGCATCACAACGAGTGAAGGAGATACATGACTGGCCTAAAGCCTTTGCAATAGTTTAGCGACTTTACAGAGATAGGTTTGGGAGAAGATCTCCATGATTCCACAGAAGATGAGGTGTGGGGGATTTCTCCCCCCCCATAAAGTTGGAGACGTGTACATTTGCCAGAGGATTACAGCTAGGATCTTGGCTCATAGAGTGGGGTCTCAGAGCTGTTCATGGTTTTGTGTGTCCAGATGTTCCAGGCAGGAGAACGTTTAGTAATCCTTTAGGTTCTTTGACAATTGAATACTATCTCATGGAGGTTAAGCATCGGCACCTTATACACGAGTATGAAGTTCTCGCATAACCCCATAGCGATCATGTGCCCATTTGTCTGACATTTTCTTGGCGGTGTGATTCCACTCTAGTCATAAAACTCAATTTCATTGAGGGTATTTTGACTGCCCCACCTCAGAAATATAACGTAAAATGGGAGAAAATTGACCCAGGCACTTTGTTTTTCCAAAGTCTGGGTCACCTGTGCTCTGAGCGGATGCGAACCGTATTGAAGTCAGAATCCATCCCTCTGAGTTAGCAGTAAACTTCCTTGAGCTTATGAGTACGGTGTCAAAATAATTTCAGAGGGAATTCAGGGATAAGAGGTTGACACAAAAAGGTTGGTTAAAAGAACTATGTAGAGTTTCTAAGCAAGCTTGTATCTATTTTGCACTCTCTAGAAATATCTAAAGGAGTAGTTAGTGACAAAGACTCGAGTTGAGTATCGGATGGCACTTGAGAATAGGAGAAATTAACTAGAAGAAGAGGCCTTGCACTCCATGCTGAGGGCCAGTGAGGCAAATGATGCTAGAAAATGTTGGGACTTTGTAGCTCAGGGCCTGAAATACAAAATTACAAGAAAGGGAACCAGGTCCCATGTATAGGCTCTGGCCTAGGTTGAGCACTTCTCTTCTCTGTATTATGGCCCGTCAGAGTTGAGTAAGCTCCTTCCCAGGACATTTCGCTTTTCTTTTCCTCAAGGAGGTGTTGACAGCTGTCCGCAACCAATCCCACAATCGTGCACTTGATCCTGATGCCGTTCCCTCGGACTTCTTTCAAGCCTGCAAAAAGCTTTGAGTAGTTTTGTTCACCCATAATTTTAATGCAATTTTGGCAACTGGGAATCTGCTGCGTTCTTGGCAACTAGCCATAATTTGTCCTATCTTTAAAGAGGGCAATCAGGTGTCCCCAATGCCTTACAGAGCGAGAATCCTATTAGACACATCCTTTAAGATCTTTGGGCGAGTCCTGCAATGTAATTTGGAGAAGTGGATCTCTTCAAATAAAATCCTGTCGGACATTCAGCTGGGTTTCAGGCCTGGAGATGGCAATGTGAATCAGGCTGTGAGTTTGTATATGTTATTGGCTAAGTCTGTCTTTGTGAGAGGGGAGACAGTCTTTTTGGCCTTCATGGATCTGAGCACCGCCTTCGACAAGGTCAATCGAGCATTGCTGTGGGAGGTGCTCGTGTCCATGAACTCTCCTATAGAGAATAATGACATTCTCAGACATATAAATTTGGGCAACAGAGCATATGTCCACTACGGGCACTGGTTCCAGTGCACATCCTTTTTTGAAGTAAATCTGCAGGTGCACCAGGCTTGTGTACTGGCCCCTGTCCTGTTCACATTGTACATCAACAGACTGCACCATACCTTGGTGGAAACAGGGATGGACTTCCTGACAGTGGGTAATAGCGCATTGCCTTATGATGTTGACACCGCCTTAGTGGCCTGCACCCCAAACGCACTTCAAAGGTTGATCTTGGAATACACTGTATTTAGGAACTCCCTTGATCTACAGACAAATACGGCTAGATCTGCAACATGGCTTGTGGCCCAGGTAGGAAGCCAATAAAAATGCACCCCATGCTGAGTAATTGTGTGGCTATCCCTAGGGTGAATGAATATGACTACTTGAGTATTCAGTTCTCACGCTTTGTCACAGGAGAAGCCCATGTAAGCAAACAAGCGATCTGCATGGGCCAATCATTGGGAACAGTGTCTCGTTTCAAGGCCATGTGCACTGGCCAGCCACTGCACAGGATTTTTAAGGTATAAAAGACTCAAACGAAGGCTGCTACCAATTGTGGTGCATGCTCATGGGATTTTGAGGGGGTTACTGCCCTCCAAATGAGAGAGAATACGTTTCTGGGAGCTGCTGGGATTTCCCAGCTCAGCCCCGACTCATTCCATTGATGCTCAACTTGGACTTGGGTTTCGGATCGATGAATGTCTTGAGTGTCCTTTTTATTCTGGCTACAGGTGGGTATTGTCTAATCCAAAGGCGGCCCTGATGCAGGACATTCTTAGGGCCACTATATGGGTGGAAGGCTGGAACAGGAATCCTTGGCTCAAGTACATCAATGAATTCTTGATCCGGTCGAACGTTCTCTTGCTGTTTCTGCCAAATTAGCTGTTAAGCACTGAACTGGAATCGAGTTTGAAAAAAGCTTTCATGTGCAACATTAAGGAATTTTGTGAAGCCAGCGCGTTGCTTACTCCTGCCAATAGGAGTCTGGGCATAGTTTTCTTGGTGGATATCATGCAGCCATACCCTCATCATTGGCGCTCATTCAGAGGATCGTTGGGCACTAAGTAGGGCCGGTTTCAAGTTGCTGCTGCTGGGAGCCGTTGCTGCAAGTTGGAAGAGCTATCCAGCTTCTTCCACTTGCCTATTTTGTGGGTACCAACTGGAGGATATCCTACACTTTGTAATGTTTTGCCCTCTTTATTCGCTCATCAGGCAATGTATAATCTTGCCAGTCTTATGACAGATGAATTTTATGCAATGCAGGCCTGCATTATTTTTCCTTTTGAAGGCAGACACCCCTTATAAGGCATCGATGCTCCTTTTGTTCTTAAAGGGAGCTTTGCACCTGAGGAAATGTCACATAGTTCCCAAGCAAGAGGCTCAAACAGTAATGTCTTATGTTTTCTTGTGCATGGGTTTGTTAGATGTGATGCTTACTATGGGCCTCATCACAAGTTGGGCTGTATCCCAGCGGTAAATCTGCCGGGATACCGCCCAACGCAAATAGCTCTACTGCGACTCGGTACGGCGCTATTAGCGCGGGATCCTGCCTTGCAGTAAGGCTGTAAATCCCCATTTTATTTAAGACTCTATAGGACTCTATGGGGCATGTTAGAGGCTATTAGCTCAGACGCTAAGAGCACCAGGGTAATAACGCCACAAGTGGGAGGAAAGTGGCTCAAAGCTGGAGGTAAATCTGCAACTTCCCACCCAAGGAGGCCCTATGTCTTTTGCTTAAGGATCGTTCTCCTCTGTTGTATGGACTGTTGGTTCAATGAATGAGAAAATAGCTGTTGTATGATACTCATATAAGGAGTTATGGTCTATGCAATTGTGATCAAGTATTTTTTGCACATTTTGCACTTATTGCTGGTTTGGGCTTCTGTTTAAATATATGTTTTAATTTTTATGGATATTACTTATTTTATGTGTTTGTTTTATTACTTGTGCGTGTAACGTTGTAATCGGTTTCCTAACTACTTTTGACTTTTATGGCACATGGATGCCAAAATAAAGTACAAAAAAAGAAGAAAAGAGATAACTGTCTTTACTAAAAATGCAGAATTTCAGTTTAGTTTAGCAAATGGCACTTGGCCAGAGGTGACACCATGAACACTGCATGGCAGTATCATTTTCTATCAGTAAACCTCAAGAACCTTTTGTCACTAATGCATTAAGCATTATCCTCAGAAGGATAGCTCAGGGGCAACGCACAGACGCACCTTCTTCTCAGCTTCCAATGGCCACTGTGGAAAGGGAAGAGGGGCTACATATGGAACCCTGCCTTCCCTTTCCATGGTGACGATGTTGGTAAAGGATTTTCGTCCTACAACGGGACGTTAACTGGGGCTTACCCCCCCCCCGGTGTTGCATGTGGAACGGGTACATAACGCCACATTCAAGGATCTTAGGGTAGGGCCCATTGCCAGTAATTGCCTCAGTTCCACAGATGTCATAGAAGAAATGTCTTGGTTGATGGAAATGTTTTGACCAGGCCCTGTCAAGATGCCCCGGGAAGGAGCTGCACATTTTGTTACTTGCAGAAACCTCAAAAGACCGAAAACTCTCTCTCTGGCCTTAGGTTCATGTCAATGTGCTCAATTAATATCCAGTGTACCGGCTTGTTTATATAGGAGAGAAGTGCTGAAAGGAATTTAGAATTTTAAGACCGTAGATACGTTTTACCAGTGATTTATCAAATACCATTCTTAAATTATTTGTTGTATATACCAACAATATCTCATATCTTTTAAATTGGAGTAAACAATTCCACTTAGACCATACATACAGAAAAGATTGAGTAATGTCTCAAGCACCAAACCTGTATCCTCCCTATCCATTGAATTATGGTACAAAAACTCTTCTCAAGACAAATTTGGTCAATGGTAATGGAGAGATCATTCTGACCAACAAGCATTTCTTGCAGGCAGGGCTCAAGTGGAGGGTGTACACGGGTGGACAGAGTCCACCCACTTTTGTCAGACGGTGGACTCAGTCCCCCCAGCTAAAATGAGAAACATTGAATGTCCTCTTTGAATTCATGAATTAAAGCCGACCTCTGGGATCGACCTCTGGGATCGAAACACAGTCGTCAGGTTTGCAGTCCGGACACTTCACCACTGCATTTTATAACCAGATGAAAAATAGCAAACAACTAAAGATGAAATGTCCCATTTCGGTACTGCAAGTTCCAGGGAAAACATTTGTATTGGTTCTTGGAGGTTAAAACATGCACACCTTTTAACGTTTTCAAAAACACTATTCGAAGAAAATATCCTTTCTTGGTTTTGTGTGTGTGTTGATTTTATGAAAAGCAAATGCCATTTGTCCTGTGCAATTTGGGTGGTTATGCAAAACCAATTTAATGAAATGTGCATATTTCACCTTGATATGCCAATTTCTGGCAACGTCACATCCCATTGCGTTTGTTGACGAGTGTCCCCACTTTAATTTTTAGGGCTTGACCCCTGCTTGCTGGGGTCAATTAAAGACCCATGGTGTGCTTTATAATGCTCACAATCTTTCTTGTGAACCTTTAACATATTAAAAACAGGGTGTACAAATAATACAAATGTTTTTTCTTAACAAAAGCAAACATGCATCGAGTGCATCAAATGCTCAAATTAATGGGGAAAATGGGAGAAGCCAGGAAGAAGAATAACACCAATGAATGACATTGGTTGGGATCCTTTTGTTAGACCTGATAATTCGCTGATCTCATTATATGAATTACTATGCAGCATGCCTAATATCTCTTCTTTGTGATTTGCTTGGTTGTTCCAATGTTAGTCAAGGGTGCCATTATGGGCAAAGTACCAATCCCAACAATCATGAACTGAGTATTAGAATGCTGGGGCCCCTAACTGTGATAAGATACCACAGAATCAAAATTCCCTGTTGGGTGTAAAAGCGCCAGTGTCAGTTTGTGCCACTTATCTATTTAATTGAAAAAGCAATGTTCAGCTAGCCATAGTGTCATGTGAAACTCACATCCTTGCCAATGACCATCTTCAATTAAATAGGTGGTACAGGAAGGGTTTACTGACTAGAGAAGAGACTTGTTTCTGAAAGTAAACGTTCCTGTACACCAATTTATTTGTACCTTAAGTTTACCTAGCACCAGGCTTATATGATATGATAGGTTATTTATAACGCGCTTAATAATCAGAGGTTTCCAAGCGCGGACCCGGGGATCGAACCTGTGGTGCTCTGTGTCGTCTTGCTTCCAAGGCGAGCACTTTGCCCTTGAGCTATTCTCCCGAGATTTATAGTAAGTGGTTTATGGTCTTTGACAGAACAATTTTTCCAGTACATAGAAAACTATCTCAAGCCATTGGTGTACACATTTCCATCCAATCTAGAAGCTAGTATGCAGTTACTCAACAATTAGAAATGTTACAATTGAAGGGACATTACTTGCTGTTGGCAGTAGAGGTGACAACACTATACATCTACGTCAAGAACTCACTGGCCAAATCTGCAATCGTTTAGCTTTGATCACAAAGGCCAGCCTCTTATATTGAATAACATAAAATAATTAAGAAATGCTAAATTGTAAAATAAAGATTTTTTAAATTTTTTTTAATGGAGGCTTGTATGAGAAGTTAATTGGAGCAACCATGGGAGACACACATGCACTTTCACTATGGAATATTTTTAAACAGGAAACTGTGAGATTATGGGTGCATGAAATCATACTCTACACCCAGAAAAAGAATATGCTGTGAAATGGCGAAGACATAACAACAAAGGCCAAGGCGTGTTACCGCTCTCAAAATATTATTGAAAACACTTTAGAGAAAGGAACTTTAACTTCAGTTTAGATAACCTGTAACACTAGGTAAATGTCCAGGCACAGACGCTAACTGTCCCTATATGCAGGTGTGCCATCCCTAGTGAGCAGTGGTGGGACGCCTATCTGGGGGAAAGACAGAGAGCGAGCTGTCCCCATCTATACTGCCTGGTTAACACAGAACCCACCATTCGTATTCTATTTTTCAAAAAATGTGATGGTTTTCAACTAGTCGTACTCAATTGCATTCTCAACAGTTGTATTAACATCTATAAAGAGAATCTAACAACGCATACTGCTTTATTTTTCAGATGAAGACGAAGACTAGTCATTCTATTCTTATTCGCCCTTATCGGCTCTTTGTTTACTAGTGGTCTTGTTTTTTTAAAATATATTATACACCCTCTGAATGGGTGTGTGGCAAAAGGAAACAAATGGGGAAAGAAACCTTCACTTGAAAATGTATTATCCATGGCCTCCAGGCCAGGGACTGTACCTATACTGCACCACAAAGCATCCTTGGCCTCAAGCCCCGAGCAGTATCTCTCCTGCCCTACAAAGCCTTCACTGGCTCCCAGTCTCAGCAAGGATTACATTAAAATCTCTCTGTATCATCCACAAGGCTGTCTGAGGCCAGGGGCCACTCTGTCTGGGGCCAGGGACCACTCTGTCTTCAACGCTTCCTGACCAAATACTCCCCTTCTAGACTACTGCCTTTCTCCGGCACTTTCCCGGCGGGCTCCCTCATGTGGAATAGCCTCCCTCTCCCTCTGCGTCTTGAGCAGGACCCCCTTAAATTCTGAAAAAGCCTCAAGACCCTTCTATTTTCCTCCTCCTTTTCCTCCTCTCTTCCCTACTAATCATACAGTAACCTGACTGATGTGCAGGGCCCTTATGTCTCCTCAGGGTCCTGACACCCCACATCTCTATCCCAGTCGCTGTCTATTTACTGCACTTATTTAGGCTCACCCTCCCCACGGGAGGTTGCACTTACGTTCTTCTCCTATTAACACTTCACTTCGAGCACTTCACCATGAGCACCACAGCACCTATCCCTTATCCTCGCTCCCCCTGCACTTGCAAATTCTGAACACTCACACGGCATAGTAGGTTTGTCTCCCCTTCCTGTTACTCTTATTAATTGTTTTGTACTATTAATTAAATTATTTATCTTGTTATTTCATTGTCTACTTTACCCTGTCCCCACCATGTTGCCCTGTGGGCGCTGTGAAACAGTTGTTGCTAATTGGATAAGAACCTAACAAGTGACCAATAAACAAACAAACTATCCCTGTAACTTAGTCAGGTGTGTATTCTTCTTTCTGCGCATTCTTGAAATTATCAACAGGTTTCAGTGGAATAAAAAGTAAGTGATACCACCTTCATCATTACGATCAGCTCAGACTGTGTTCATGAACCACCTTGATTGTATTCTATTGCCATAAACACAATCTCATAGCATCATTTCTTCATGCTCTGGAAGGTGCCCACTCAGTGTGTTTCTTCACAGGGACTTCATCTGGATTGTGTGGTCATTTTTAGTGTTCTATCTGTGGGGGCCCCATTTCCTGGTACTGGTGCTGGGTTCCCTTCTTTTTTGTTTCCTGAGCAGTGTCCGTATGTCAGTTTAGCGTGTGACTAGCTCTTCTGATGCCCCCACAGATATGAACCCATAGGCCCTTTAAGCGAGGTAGCGCTATATGGGATGGATGGGGGTGCAGATTTTACTCTTACACCTTTAATAAGACCGACTCAGGAAGTTGGCAAAAACCATAACTGTTTTAATTGCAATTGTCTTTAAAACAGGGAGTACAACGGACATCAACTGACGTTCGCTCAAGTGTCTCTCGAGAACTCTCAAAACATTTCATAAAAAATTACATTTATATAGTAAAAATGTGTCATTATTGATGTCATACTACGTGGCAAAATAAGGAAACCTACTTGGGTTTGTGATAAGCTTAAAGGGAACCTCTAGGTATACTTTCTATGGGGACAGGATTGTGATTGGGTCTCTAAGGTCAGGTGGACAGCTATGCCCACCCCTAGTGCAAGTCATCTTTGCTGTCATGAAATACACAATGGGCCTCATTACGACCCAGGCGGATTTCGCGGTGCTAAATGCACCGCGAAGCATGGCGGAAAGCCGCCGATAGCGCCATGGGGGTTGGCGGATTTACCGCCCCATTCCGACCTTGGCGGGGCGGTAAATCCCCAATCCCCATTCTGCCCTTCCCCATTCCCATTTTTGCCCCATAGGGTATAATGGGAGTGGGGAAGGAGTTAATTACGCCACCGTAAAATACGGTGGCGTAATTAACAACGAGGTCCCGTAGCGCCATGGTTTTCTCCGCCTGGTAAAACCAGGCGGAAAAGGCCGCCATGGCGCTACGGGAACTCGTAGTATGGCGGAGAGGTACGCCATGCACTACGCTGGCGTAAAACCCTCTCCGCCAGGGTCGTAATGAGGCCCAATGTTTCATTGGCTTTCAAACTATAGGGCTCTTTACTATGTGGCCCTCTACAATTGGTTGTCACGTTCGTACCCTTCTGGACTATTCCACTCACCAGCAGCGCACAAGCTGGTACACCAGGTGCTTGTGGGTTGGACTTGACCATACCTCCCCACCCAATTAGCCGATCATTCATCATCACTCCTGCTGTCTGCCATTCGAAATTGTCTTTGAACTCAGACCCACAAAGTATCACTGTGCCTGAGAATAAAAGGGAGTGCGAGCATGGTTTTATCTTCAAGTCTCAGTGTAGCTTGCCCAAAGTCTATTTTCATCTAGACCATGTGACAGGAGACTGTGTTTGAGCTCTTTCTTTCGTATTTAACACTATTAAATAAATAAAACCTGGCACTTCTAGTGTTTTTCCATTACACCTCAGCAGGAGCTCACCTCAATTCTCATGTTCATTGTATCTTCTCCTCGAATAGATAACCAGTTTCTTGGCTGCCCCAACCCTTGATACTGGGTCAGACAACCTTTCTGAAATCTTCCCTCATCGTCAGCTGTTTTCTTCTACTGCACCACACTTTCAGCCCTTCTGTTCATGGGGTCCTAGGTTACTAAAACACATCGTGCAATATCCAGATTATATATATATATAAAATGGCGGCACATCTGCAGT
Source organism: Ambystoma mexicanum (assembly GCF_040938575.1). Taxonomy (NCBI): domain Eukaryota; kingdom Metazoa; phylum Chordata; class Amphibia; order Caudata; family Ambystomatidae; genus Ambystoma; species Ambystoma mexicanum. Next base: position 124,502,975 of record NC_090936.1, on the reverse strand, counting down.
CTATTCACTACGTATAGCCAGGCTTATGACTACTTAGTTTACTTGCGTTTCAGCATCTGTACAATTATAAAACGGCTTGCATTTTCTTCAGTGCTCTCTGCACGTGCAATCTTCATTCCGCACATGAAATCTTACTCAATTCTTCACTTCACCATCAGATTCTATAAGGTCTATATACTCTCTTCATTGGCATCTCCTCTGTGTGCGTCATTTCTGCTTCATGTGACGTCACACATCTTCTCTTTAATTAATCTTCCCACTTCTTCTGGAACCTCCTTTAAAAGACTGTCATTTAATTGTGGATACAGATATAGTGTATAGGGTTTTCTCAGTGGATACCTTGTTTCGCGTCATATTGGCATTGTGCCTGGCGCCATTTCCAGTTTCCAACATATGGGACTTCCGGTAGAGGCATTTGGCTCCTCCTCTACAGATAGATCACTATAAAACACCACACAATCCAGATTAAATCCCAGTGAAGATACACACCGAGTATGCACCTTCCAGAGCACGAATAGATGATGCTATGGGATTGTGTTTATTGAAATCCCTCTCTCTTCAGTGTTTTCAAGACATATCAACTGCATCTTTGGTAAATGGCAGGGTACAGAGGCAGCACTGAAGAAATATGTGCACTATTTAAATAAAAACACATTTGGTATACATTTCACTAATCTACCGTAAGAAACACATTTCTTCAATGGAATTAGATATTTCAGTGATAGATAATGAAATTGTTACCAGCAAATTGAAAAAGCCTAATGAAGTGAACTTTATTCTGCATGCCGACAGTTGTCACTTGAATCACTTGAATCATGTTAACAATTCGCTGTTCAGGGATATTGTTTTTAAGAGACCCGCAGAACTGTGGCAGGGATCTAGATTACAACAAATACATTTCTACTATATCAAAACATGCAGGTGGACGCATGTGATGTGTTGCTCTATTGATTGCATATACCAAGAAAAAGTGTGTGTCTTTTCCAAAAGATGTACTATTCCTTACAAAATATTCAGCACAGGCATATCATTTGTACAGACTCTTGAACAAACACTGGTATTTATTATACCAAGACAATATTGTGGAGCTATCTACAATCAAAACCTATGGTAATATTCAAGAAAGTGCAAAGATAGGGGGCACTGTTCAGCAGCGAACAGATGAGGACTTGAGTTAATGGAGCTCCGTTTGTGGCCTGTAACATCCTGTTCTAAATATCCTTCAATTCTCCGACACAACTGCTGCTTTCGATTCTGTCCATCTCAAGGTGACGTACAGAGCACCCGCGCGAGATCTTACCAGAGAGAGCGAGTACACACCTACAATGAGCATCCATGAGCAGAACTCGGTAGACGCCATCTTAAGACGCAGGTCTCCCGAGTGGGTCCTGGACAGGGATTGACCCATTATAAACTCCATGTCCGGTGAGATACGTGACTTAGGAGAGAAAACTGAGAAGCCGGTGGAAGAACTCCTCGAGTCTTGGGGATCTGCATATAGGAGAGAGCGCGGGTGACTGACAGCGATACAGAGAGCTGTGTCACATCTTCTCTTGAGCCAGGGCCTGCTGTGGTGCCCACTCCCACACCATCGGCATGCGTCAGTGGATGGTGCAGCGCACTTCCCCTTTCCCACTGCAGGGGCTCCTGGCATCCTCGCCTATCACCTAGCCCCAACTGCTCAAGGGCGTGGGCAGCTTGGGAGAGCGTACCAAGGTGGGTGTGAGTGGGCAGGCCCATTGTAAGCAGACTGGTTGTCGACGGTGATCCCCACCTGGTATGGCAAGAGCGGCAAGGATGAGTCCACCTTGGTTGGAGGGGACAAACCACAGAGCAGACGAGGTATTAGCGGTGGTTGGCCATGCCCGGTTGGAGGGCCCCATGAGGAAGGGGCAACAGTGGATAAACAACCCAGGGCACAGCAAGAATAGGGTGTCCGGCCTGGTGTGCCGAACTGGGTGGGTGATTGTAACACATGGAGGGGGAAGCAGGCAGCCCCACATGACCGCCATCCATAACGGGTTCCCACCATTACGGAACCCTCAGACCATACTCCAGAAGGCATCCAAAGGTCAGAAGAGGTGATGCCCCACAAAGAACCAGAGAAGACCCTCACCCAGCACTGAACAACTCCTATCAAGAGAGCCTGGGGGGAACAAGGCTACATGATCTATGGCCTTGTGTGACATTTGAAACCTCAAACCTAGAACCTAACGTACTTCCTCCTGCATGCGGGAATAGCCATACCAGGTGTCACTTCTCTGCTTGCCACTTAACTCCCAGGTCCCTAACATGGCAAAGGAAAAAAAGTAAAAAACAAAGCTTGCAAAACAAAATGGATCAATATAGTAATAATAATAATAATAATAATAATAATAATAATACATTTATTGTGAAATAGTTCAAATTTGAACTTTACACAAAAGATACAAATACATAAAAATACATAAAAACATATTACAATCAATACATTAAATATTTGAGTATAAAAAGATTGAATAAAATTATACATGGATGCATAGTCAGACACATTACAGTACAAAGATAATACAGTGCAATGCAGAGGTAGAATATAGAAGGTAAGTGTGGCACACTCCATACATACCATATGCAACTCTACACACAGGATGCCTGACACGGAAGAACACATACAACTAAGTACCAGGAATCAATCGTGATAATCCAACCTCAAACTTCCGGCTTTGAACATAAGGACTGATTCCTAAGGTTCCTAAGGTTCCAGGGGGACCCTGCACGATTCCACTAATGGCGGATGGTTGGGTAATAAACTTTTGACTTTAACCCATACCCTGTATAGTGCCAGTTGAGTCCTAATTGAATCGTAATTTAAACAGTAATCCCAAAAGGACTCTCCCTTAATAGTCTCATAGTTGTTTACCAACATACGGAAATGGATCAATATACGGTGAGCACTCCCGTCCTACTGAAAAACACTGCATTACCCGGACTTGTGCATGAGCATGGCTCTCCAACAGTGGAGTTTTCCCTTGCATGGTGGGTGCTATTGCGCAATCTATGAACTCCTTGGAGGGCAAAATAGATGGGCTCAGTTCTGATGCATCGCTGCTTCGCCATGACCTTCACAAAATGGTGGACAGACTGGGAGAAGCAGAAAAACGCACACTGAGAGAAAACGTTGGGATGTGAGGCAGCAACGTAAAGTTCGGGAAGGCAGGGTCAGGGAGAGTAAAGGACGCTTCCGGCAAAACAGCGTTCTCATCTTGGGGCTCCATGAAAAGACAGAGGGTCCTAGTATGGAATGATTCCTTGGAAAATTGTTAGTGGCCCTAATGACACCCGGAAGCTTTTCCAATTTCTTGTCTCTCGATGGAGCACATCAGACACCCTCTGACCTGGCCATACCTGGAGACACTCCAAGAACAGTGGTTGCCAGATTCCTAAACTACCAAGACCGAGATGCCTTGCTACAAACAGTCCGTTCCGAAGGGCTGATAATGTACAACGGTCATAGATCACTTATTTTTTTTCCTGGCTATACCAGAGAAGTACAGAAAGTCCACCATTAGAATCAGTCAAGAAAAGGCTCCAGGCTCAATGTATGCTCACTTCTTCCTGGCACAGCTTAAGATTTACATCAATGGGATGACTCAACTCTTCACTGACCCGCGCAAAGCATGGACATAGCTTGAAATGCACACCAATGGAGGAACTTATCCACGGTAACAAAGACCACCTCCTTCGCTTACCCGTGATCGCTCAATCTCCTGGAGTTCAGAGAGGTCCAAAGACTTTGTCCCCATCCAACTACAGGAGCAGCCGCAGACTTCCTGGAATGGGGGTTGATGGTACTAATCAGCTCACAGGACCAGTAAAGCACACCCTCTCATAGGTGCAAAACATTTTCGGTGATCTTGATATGATGGCTGTGCAGGAAATGTCAGGTGGAGACTCCTGCAATGTTTGCCCCCCTCTACCTCCTGGGGGATTCCGATATCTTTCTTTTTTCTTGTCAGTTCTCAACTTTGTGTTACATAGTTAATGGTAAAATTGGTTTGCCACCAGGTCACATGTTTGGGGTGACTGATACTTCTGGTTAGGAAGAAGTATGGGGTGGGAGGAGTTTGGGCAACTTGGTTAATCATGAGCACAACTGGGTACCTTGTTTTGGCTGGCTTAAAGGCAGTAATTAGTACCCTGTGTCGGGACAATTCAGCCACTAATATGTCGTATGGCTCATTCACTAGACACTTAGATGGGGGATGAAGGCACTGAAAGGAGCCTGAAGCTCCTAAAATGGAATGTCAATTTTACTTGTCAAGTTTAGATACTTACAAGGGCAGAGTATTAGGATTTTTACAACTTATTTTGTAATGGACATGTTTTTTTTTTACAAGATTTGTTATGCAACTTTGACTACTGTATTTGTGTTATAGATTTATTTTGGTTAAGCTCTTATAAGAAGAGAAACTCTTTTTTAAATGTACTTAACTTAGGACTCTAGGTTGTGGGCCCCTCTCCCTGCTCAGCAACTCCAATAAATAACTAACCATTTAAGTGGCACTATCTCAATAGTTCTGACAACCGCTAATTTCGCGTGTCGAAAGTTATCCACTCCCTGGTGCATCCTGACCAATGCAGCTTTATGCCAGATAAATCCACGCGTATGACTATCCAGCGTCTGCATTTGGCACTGAATCTTGTGTCAACCCTGCAGGAGCCGCTAGCCCTTCTATCAGTGGATTTTGAGAAGGCTTTTGGTTCAGTATCATGGGAGGGACTTTTGCCGATAATGGCACGGATGGGATTCGGTAGGGAGTTCCTCTGCTGGACCCGGCTGCTTTATGCAACACCTCTGGGTGAGGTTAGAGTGAATGGGACAACTTCTCGGTCCTTTCTGTAGAACATGGCAACAGATAGGAGTGTCCGCTCTCTCTGATTCTATTCACCCTAGCCATCAAACCACTTGAGATACAGCTAAGAGAGGATGCAACTTGGTCCGGATTCAGATGGCCAACAGACCACAAAGATAGAGAATCATTATATGAAGATGATCTCCTGATATATCTGGGAGATCCAATGCTGTCCTGCCTGATTGTGACCAGAAGAGTTCAGGAATATGAGGCATTCAGCATACTCAAGGGGAACTGGCTTAAGTCAGTGTTGTTCCCTTTGCATGGGGAGATACAGCAATTCGGCGGACTGTCCATATCACATGATGGATTTTAAATATCTGGGCATACATATGGGAGCAACCCAGTTACGTTTTCTCTCACACAATCTACATCCTATTACTGATCATCTCACGGAGGATGTGAAACATTGGAAGCCACTACTCAAAAGGCTCCTGGGGAAATCTGTGTTGTTCAAAACGCTGTTGTTACCTAGACATAGGTATATTCTTCAAAATGCCACTCTCTATGTCCCCAAACTGGAGTTTACTTGAATAACCTCCACTATTAGGGAGCTGCTATGGCTGGGGTATGCAGCCCTGAATTGCCCTCACCACTTTGCCAAGATCAGTTTGGGAGGGAGGCATCGGTCTGCCCAATATTCGTCAGTACTACTGGGCAGGCCAATTGGTACCGATTAATGACTTGTTGCACATCGATCCCAGACTGCCCCACATTAAAGCCAAGACAGGCTGGATGCTAGGAGTTAAGCCGACACAGATTGTATACCGGGAGAATGGGAGACTTCATATTGCCTTGCTTAACATGCCATACTCTTAAGATTTGGAAAGAAGTCACCCAAAGTATCAGATGGGGAAACAAACCGACCCTGGTTCAGCCCCTATGGCACAACACACTGCTACCCGAAGTCAATAAGATAGGCACCCTTAAGACTTGGGTCAGTTGGAATATCCTAGCCTTAAAAGATGTGATTACGGCGGAGAAAGGCAGCCCATTTGCTGATCTCCAGCATACATATGGGCTGCCTACCTGGGGGTGATACCACTACATCCAAATTACACACGCCCTGCAAGAGCAATTCAGGAATCTAAATAGCGCCCTGCTCGCCACAAGAGGCAAATCTTCTGCCAGAGCTGATTGCCACTCTGTACCAGGTCATAACATCTCATCGTAAAGCAAAATAGGAGAAAGATGTGGGCCATATGGAGCCGAAGGACTTGGTGGAGGCCTTGTTGTTCTCACGCGGCAATATCATCCCGATTTAGATTGGCTCAACTTAAAATCCTTCATAGGGCTCATTATACACACACCCGCTACTTTTCAGATGTGGACGGGCCGCTGACACAAGATGTCTGAGATGCGATTGCTCAGACGGAGCCCTTTTTCATACACTATGGGGCGGTCCACAGATTCTCATCTTCTGGGATCAAGCCCTGGGAAGACTGACCATGGTAATAGGGGTGGCAGTTCTGTTCGAACCTAAGCTGCTGATGCTGGGGATATGGAGAGAAACCCAATACAACCGATTCAAAGAGCTATTTGTATCCACAACAATTATCCTAATTAAAGGTAACAGACAGGTTATAGAGAAAGCCAGAGACTCCCAGGTATAACAAATGGTTTTCTGACATGGACATGTGTTTGTCACTCGAAAAAAAGAGTTCATAATGCAAGGAGATGCCCGGTTAAGTTCCAGAAGATCTGGGATAAATAGGATGAGGCTAGCAGAATGGGGAGGAGGTTGCTTTTTCTTCCAATGTACATCTTGAACTGCTTAAGAATTCTTGCAAATGTGCTCAAGGTGTTGTTTACATGTTTTAAAGTAATAAAGTGTAAAATAAAAAGAATAAAAACGTACAAACATTAGGTCATTACCTATCGCTACGCCATTTGGTATTCACAACCCATAAGACTTCTACATGGTTGGCAAATATATCAATGTTGTCTTTGTATAAAGAAAACAATTGAGTTTGCAGTGGTTCACTAATAGTTAAACATGTACATCAAAGCACAATAAGGTAATACAAGAGTAATCACAAACTCACAACAGAAGATAAGCTTCTCCTATGGTACAAGAAAAACACGTTGCCCCCTCTTCTGCCCTCCTCCCCCCGCCTTCCCTCCCAAAACCCAAACGATCCTCTTGTGCTGTTTTGCCAGTATCTTCCGTATGAAGTCCTTAAACAATAGCTGTAAATGAATCAGCATTCCTCTCGACCAGGTTCAATCCCAGCCCCATGCTAAGAGGACTTAACCCGGTGGAGCCCCTTGGTTTCCCTGTCTGTAGGGCGCCCAGCACTCCTGCTAGTTTTTGTTGTGTATGCCGAATAGACTGTGAGCCCTCAGTCTTTGTGGGCAGGTGATTATCATATAATATGACTCTAAAAAGGTTATCAGAATTTTCAATTTCTGGAGAAGTCATCCGGGTTCTTCAAGAGATTGGAGGACAGCTTCTCAATTGCCCGAATGTTCCATAATTTAACCCATCAATGATTTATGTGTGGGGCTTCCAATCTCCTTCCACTTTGATGCTATTACCAACTTAGTCGAAAGCAGCATTGTGGTTATTACCTTCCCTCTATTGGGGTGGAATGGGTAGATTTCCATTTGTTTTTTGCATAATGGTGCTTCTCCTGGTTCGAATGGGAAAGCCTGATCGCTTACCTCTGAGATAGATCTTAAAGCCTCCTCCCAGAATGATTTTATGTGGGGCCATTCCCACCACATGTGAAGAAAAGTTCTCACCTTCCCACAACCCCTCCTGCAATTCTCAGGGTATTTAGGGTTAATTCTGTGGAGTTGCACAGGGGTTGAGTATCACCTTAATGTCATTTTGTAGGACGATTCCGTGAGCCCGACTGAGGTAGAGGAGAGTTTATCACATCTCCAGATCTACTGCCATTCCTCCTCTGTTATCTCCCTATAAAGGTCTGCTTCCAAAATCCCCAAGCATCGAACATATACTAGGTAGACACTGAATACAACAAAAAAGGAACAACAGAATTCCCAAAATAATCACTAAGACCGAAAGTACCTTCCAACCCCAAGATCGCAAGAAGTCCCCGAACCAAGCGCTAAGATCCTGGTTACCCTCGGGAACATGCACTTCTGAACTAAGGACGTGCAGATTCTGTATTGCCTTGAAGATAGTTGGGGAGGAATCTGGCACAAAAACACAGCAAGCAGACCCCACTAATTTACACACTCCACCATGTTCAGCCAGAATGACATCTAATGCCAACCGGTTCTGAAGCGCTACTAATCTTATCGCTTTCTGTTCTAATGTCATGTTATAGAGTATGTCCGTGGTCCGGTTGATGGTTCTCTCCAGTACTCTCGCTATTCTTCTGATATCTTCGGAATTCGCTACTGATTTTGCTATATCTCCCAAGATTTGTGCTGGAGTGTCACCGTTCTCGTCCCGCCGTGGACGAGCCTTTGAAACTTCTATTGTACTAGCTATAAACACCCCATGTAACAGGATCCCTAAATAACAGGTTCCCTGCCAATCCCTGGGCAACCATGGAAATGCTACATTACCGCAAACAAAGTAGACAGGTTCGACCTACATACAAAGGTCTGTCTTCCTCAGTCAAATTTGCAACGTTGGCACAACCTTTAAAATCTCCCATTGACTTAGTACCAATCCTCTGTATGCAAAAAGAAACTGAATCGGGGCTGTGGTTAACAGTGTAAGAAGGAGGCATGGCATCCTTATTGCCTATCGGAGCCATCTTAAAGGAAATGAAAGATTGGAAAGAACAAGACAGTGGGCCTCATTACACGGTAGGCGGTGAGCCATGGCGCTATTAGTGCCATGGCTCATGCCGGTAAAATACCGGCACCGCCTTGGCGGAAAGGGGATTTACCGCCCCATCCCAAGGTTGGAGGGGCGGTAAATCCCCCTTCCGCCATTGCCCTTCCCCATTCCCATTTCTGCCCCATAGGGCATATGGGAATGGGGAAGGCGCTAATTACGGCACCGCAATTTTGCGGTGCCGTAATTAGCTCCGAGGTCCCTTAGCGGGTTGGTATTTAACGCCTGCAAAAAGCAGGCGTTAAAACTCCAACCCGCTAAGGGACCTCGTAGTAAGGCGGCAGGGATTTACCGGTACCGGTATTTTACCGGTGCCGGTAAATCCCTACCGCCTACCGTGTAATGAGGCCCAGTCTGTCAGAAGGCCTAATAAAAGCAACGTTGGGCTTACTCCTATATGCAAAAAGCGAGCCTCCCAGGGGAGTCAGAAGACATTTCTCAAAGCTATTCAAATTAGTGCCATCAAAGTTCCCCGAAATGCTATTGTTCCAACGGCCAAAGAACAGTGCTCTAAGAGAAGCATAACAAGCAGTTGTCAAAGGTAAAGGATGAATATACCAACCTAGACCTTTATCCCCGTGTTGCGGTAAATGTGAGCAGACCCAACAATTAGACTTATTAAAAATGGCATGCGTTGCATTCATGATAAGTAGCAGAGTATTATTGTGGTACCTTTGTCTATGCTGGGAGTCCCTAGGGGACAGAGTATGCAAATGTACAAAGGGAGTAGGAACAGAAGGTACATTTTCAGTCGGTAACAAGGATTCTAAAGGATGCATTTCCTTGAGGTACCACAAGCCTAAGACAGTGACTATTATAAAACCAAATATCATTATAAAAACACAGCAATAAGTTTTCGGGACCCGGTTGCATTGTCCATTGTCCCAGTTGGTCGCACAATCATTTACAAGTCCCATATGAGTGGTAGTGTTGGCAGGCATTTTAGTCTTCAAACGGAAACCCCAATGTTCGTTGCTGGCGACCTCCCAGCAGTGCGACTTCTTAGTCCTTCCACAACCCTAGCCAACAGAATCCCATTTCTCAAATTTGGGAAAAAACAAGCCCTCGATGAGCCTTTCCTTCTCCGAATGCACAGCCGAACCATGCCGTAGGTCTATCAGATGCACAGCAAAACTGTGCCGTAAGTCTATTTTCTTGGACGCAGATTGTACCTTGATTTTCCCGGTATTGATTGATCCGGAAACAATGTGTCATCACTTCCCGTTGGAAGCAACGTATCAGAGACAAGTGAAGATGCCGAATTTGAAACAGCAGTTATTGGAAGCAAGAGAGGAGAGGGTACAGACAAATGGCAGGCTTCTCGAACCTCACGGGCTCAGAAAGATTCTCTGATACGCTCTTCAAGCTATCTACTGCTTTGGGATCATTGGTTGCAGCGTTAGCAAGGGGTTCTGTTTCTTCTGTATCGTGTGGCACTGGGTGAGGAAGTTTCTTGGCGTGCAACGCGTGGATCCAATTCTTTCTTCCAGAAACCCGCACCGCAGTTTGCGTGACCAACGGAACCAGGAATGGGCCCTGCCAGCGAGGTGCAAGGCAGGAAGAGTGCTCAAATGCCTTGATAAGCACCCAGCTTCCAGGCCTGGGCCCTCGTATCGCACAGGTAAATCCTCTCGTCCCTGGTGATAAATCAAATACAGGTTTTTAGTCAACTGGCTGCAATAATCTAAAAGTATTACATTTTTAACATCTCTCAAAGATCTACATTTAGGAAGGTTCCAGATATTGGCAGGTCTCCCCATTACCACCTCAAATGGAGAGAGTCCAGTCTTAGTTTGAGGGGTTGTACGCATGGATAATAACACGATCCGTAAGGCGTCCGGCCATTTTAATTTAGTGCCGGCACACGTCTTAGCAAGCTTGTTCTTGACGATACCATTGTGTCCTTCTACTAGTCCGGCGCTCTGAGCGTGTCTGGCCGAATGGAACCATTTGTCGATCTGTAATGCCGCATATATCTGCAGAATTACAGCAGTGACAAAATGTGGACCATTGTCCGACCAGATGACTCTTGGTAGCCTGAACTGTGGGAAGTACTCTTTTAACATGGTTTTCGCAGTAGTCATGGCTGTAGCATCTTTGACAGGGAAAGCCTCAACCCATTTACTAAAAGCACAGAGGACCACTAGTACGTACTTCATATTACTGCACCGTTCCATTTCAATAAAATCAAAGTGGATGGGCCTCATTACGATCTCGGCAGTAGCCATGCCGCTATTGGCCCGGTAATTCCTCCCTCCAAGGACCCAGACCCGGTCCTTCCCCATTCCCATTTCAGCCCCAATAGGGCTGAATGGGAATGGGAGAGGGAGCAAACAATGGGCCATTACGAGTTGGCCCTTTGTTTGCTCCCTCTTCCCCTCTGGTTTGACCAGGCGTTGCTTCCTGGGTCCCGCGAGGGGACCTCGTAATGAGGCGGTATGGGGTAAACGGCACCGGCACCTTTTACGGCACCGTTTACCCCGTACCGCCAGGGTCGTAATGAGGCCCGATGACTTCAAAGGGGACAGAGGGTGGCCCAAAACTTCCCCTTGGAGTTGCTGTCCCCTTTCCCACATTGTGTTGTAGGCAAATCATGCAATCCTGGACATAGTGTTTGGCAGTTTTCGAAATTTTGTCATTTACCCAAACTTTCTCTAACATTTTCGTTACTTTCTGGGCACACACATGCGTAGGGCCATGGGCAATGATGACCATCATCATTACATACGCATCAGGGAGTAGCCATTTTCCTTCAACTATGTCCACCCAACACCCGTCATCATCGAGTTTCCCCAAGCCTTCAGCCCACCTCTTGGATTCTTCTAACGTGGCATCAGCTTGGATATCCTGCACAGACCCAACACCCTCGTCCATTGCATAGGCATTTACAGTGTCCCTTGAAACATACATCTCCGTAAAGAGATCGGTAGCAGTTTGTCTATCTATCTGATCAGCGAAAGCATTCCCTATTCCTATGTCATCTGTACTCTTTCGATGTGCTGAACATTTCATAATGGCTAACTGAATAGGGAGCGCAAGCGCTGAGAGCAGTTGCACTATTAGGGAGCCATGTTGGATCTTGGTACCATGTGAAGTCAAGAACCCTCTCTCTGAACAAAGTCTCCCAAGTTGTGAACCACCCCAAAGGAATACTGACTATCAGTATATATGTTTACTGCAAGCCCTTCAGAAAGTTCACAAGCTGGGGCCAATGCTATAATCTCTGCGGCCTGCGCAGAGTTATGCGTGATTCTCTTGGTTTCCACGACCGTGCTTAATGTAGTGATTGCATAAGCAGCTGTGGATGTACCATCTGGAAGTTTGAAGAAGGAGCCATCACAAAACAGCTCTCCTTGCGGATTATTCAAAGGAGTGTCTTTCAAATCAATTCTACCCTTTGTCTCTTGTTCGGTAGTATACAGACAGTCATGTGACTCTTCATCGCCGCAAGTAGTATCTTGCAGCAAAGGTCGAGTTCAGCCAGATTAAGGACACAACACCTCTTAATTTGGATGTGAGGAGCAAACAAGATCAATTCATATCTCGTCAACCGTGTGGAAGTGAGGTGTTGCGTTTGGGTTCGGTTCAGTAGAACATCTACAGAGTGAGGCACCATCAAGGTTAGATCATGGCCTAGGACCATTCCCGCAGTCTGTTTTACTGATGCAGCAGTAGCAGCGACAGCTCCCAAACATCTTGGAAAAGCGCATGCTACAGGATCAAGGGCAGAAGAAAAGTAACCGCACGTTCTATTCTTCCCACCATGTTCCTGCGTTAATAGAGCCAAAGCACATCCATCACATTCATGCACAAACAACACAAAGGCCTTTTCATAGTTTGGTGTGCCCAAAACTGGTGCAGTTACCTCTACAAAGGTAATCTCCCTCAATTTTTGTTTTCGGGGGGCCAGTATCTCAGAACGGGAGACACACTGTCAGGAAAAATACTAAAGCGAGACAACTGGCTACCCCACTCTCTGTCCAACCAGGGCAGGCGTGGTGATCTACAGAGTTATTGTGGCGCGGGTTTACACCTTTGAATTTGGTAAACCCAGTTCATACAAGACATATCTCATACTTTGTGGAAAAAGGAATGGAACCATCCCACTCAATTAAAACACACTAACAACATTACTATTCTTCAATAAGTCCATGTCAATTTATTAAGTGTTAAGACCAATTTAGAAAATTTTAAAGAGAGAGAAGAAGAACAACAAACAACTATATTAATCGTAGTACACCAAAAAAACATATATTTTTCTCGCTCATTTCTTAAAAACAGTATGCTTTGTATGGGGTTCTTTGCCTAAATGAAAACCACTATTTTCACTTCAGCAGTTTACAGATACAAGACTATATTATTTGGCTAGTCTATTGTCAAGTGTCAACATGTTTCGGCCTTTTATGGAGATGAAACACTATCCCTAGTGTCTCTACGACCAAAAACTTTTACGGCCTTCTTCAGGACAGACAATTTCTTTTCAGATGATGGGCACCTCTTTCAAATCCCCCATGACAGGGTAAGCACAATCTAAAAACAAACATATATAAATTTACATACTATTACAAAACAATGGTTCCATTCCAACACACAACTTTTTTTTTCTTTTTTTCTTTTTTCTTTATATTGTTTACTAAATGCATAGTATTCTCATAATATCTTTCATTTTCTTCACAGCTTTTCACACAATAACATTGTTTCTATCCATAAATCACCCAGCCTTTACTTACATTCTGGTTGGACCTGAGCTTTACACTAGCTTCATCCTAGTCGTGGCAGGGCTTAATTTCTACTCTTGAGTATTCATGGATCAAATCTGGTTTGTTCAGAAATTCCACACTGTGTAAGGAACATATTTAACAAAAAACCGAATACACATTTAGTTCATTTTCATACAAAACAGAACCTCAACTTTACTCATGGTTTACTGATTCTGCCTCTGTTTATTGTCCCATCGGACCGCTGTGTGCATACCATAATTTCTGTATATTAGCCACAGGTTTTATTAAGTACTTTTATCAAGTGATTTCATTTTTATTTTTTATTTTTGTCACGTTCTTTTGCCACACATATAACGCATTCAGAGCACTAAGGCTCCTCAGAGTCAATCACCACCAGTGATGGACTGTAAACCTACTTAATTCCCACTGGATGTGAAACCTTCATAAAACAAAAGCGTTTATTGCCTCATGCTTTTCAATACAGGGAAAAAACTCCACAGCACAACAAAACGCCACAGCTCGATATCCCCACCGTCAGAAGAAACGTGTAAGCAGAAGCGTGTAAGCAGAAACGTCTCACTCTATTGCCTATGTAAACAGAACCAGACCGGCACACACAATTGTCAGTATTTCCCCAAATCTGTACTTCATAGTCTAAAAAAACAGAGAAGAAAACAGCACATGCAGCTGCCGCCTGAATTTTTTTAACCATAGCTTAAAAACGATCGCATCAATGCCCTTTCCATTTGGCCGCGCGTGGTTTAACACGCAGGTCCATAAAATAGCAGCCTTTAATCATTCTTGAAAGATCTGTCTGACAGGCTCACCTTCATTCGTAAGTAGGGCTCCGGCATCACATCAAGAACGCGTCCGAACCGTCGTGTTTGAATCCCGCTGTTGATTGCCTTTATGTTTTGTAGCTGAGATTTGCGTTCACGTGACATTTTCGTGTGCGTAGCCCTTCAGGGCAAATTAAAGGCACAGCGCTCACTACATTGTCTCTCGCGCACCGTCAAAGTGTCTATCAGGGTGCTATTATTGCGCGAGATGTCTCTACAGGTACTTGGCGCTATGGGAAAATGCGGTGCTGTGGAAACTTTTATTAAATGTACAGGGCTCAACATATTTATGTGCGAGGCACCTCAAAATCACTTTCAGAAATAATAATTTTCAAAAAACTCTAGTATATGAGGGAAAGCACACCGAAGGAGAAGGTCCTAATGATCCATTTCGCCCTGTGATTTTAGGTTTGCACGCCACTTGTGTATTATGTTCTGCAGAAATGTGGAAGACATACACTTCCGGATGACCTCATACAGTATGAGCACCCCAACAAAATTTTTCAAATTAATCGGGGCATCCCTTGTTATTAGAGCTCTCCATCACACACGGTATTCTTTTTCACCTATTCGGATCTAGGTTACATTAAAGCAACCAAAGAGTTCCACTCTACCGCTGTGTTCAAACCTTTATTCGCTGTGTTAAGGGAATAAATCCACCTTTGTTCACTGAGGTTGAGTAACATTTCTCTATTGCCTCCTCTCTCAGTGGCCGGAATTGTTTGTAACACAGACCATAAGAAATCGGTGTGTTTGTGTTTTTTTTATTTCATAATGTGTGACTAACAGTTTGTTGGGCACTTTATTTTTCAGACAAGATTTGTGTTCACAAATACGTTGTCTGATACATCTTTTAGTTTTTCCTATGTAGATCAAATTGCACAGACATTTAATTCCATAAATGACCCAAGATGATCCACAATTGGTAAAAATGCAAAACACCCAGTTCTTTCCATTAAGGTCGATTTCCTTGAGGTTACTTGTAAATGAACAGGCGACGCATGTACCACATTTAAAGTGTCCAACCACTGGCGGCAAATGCCACAAAGTTGTCTGGGAGGGTGTTTTCTCTTTTCTGGGGTACGAGTGAACTACTAGGTCTCTAACATTCTTTTGTCGCTTAAAAGCAAAACGTGGAGTGACTGGTTCAAAATCAGCAGTTTTTAGGATATGCCAATTCTTTTTTATAGTCCGTTTTAGCTGGTTACGGATTGGACTAAATGTGGTCACACATGTAATTTTTTCTTGTTGTATTTTTGGTTCCGGGTGAAGGCACCTGTCTCTATTCGAATGTTTTGCTTGCTTGAAAGCGGCATGTACTATTCTTTTGGGGTAGCCTCTAGTCTTGAGTCTTGCTTTCAGATCCTTTTCTTCCTTCACGTAATCCTCGATATTTGAACAATTTCTCCTAATTTGCAGAAATTGCCCAATGGGAAGGTTTTCGCGTAGGGCCAACGGGTGAAAACTATTGAATTGAAGAAGAGTATTCTTATCTGTGGGCTTTCAAAAACAATGTGGTCGACAACTGGCCACTATCAGTTTTGAGAATTAGCCGGTCAAG
This sequence comes from Ambystoma mexicanum, assembly GCF_040938575.1. Classification (NCBI taxonomy): domain Eukaryota; kingdom Metazoa; phylum Chordata; class Amphibia; order Caudata; family Ambystomatidae; genus Ambystoma; species Ambystoma mexicanum. Next base: position 124,487,145 of record NC_090936.1, on the reverse strand, counting down.
AAATGCAATGGACGAGGGATTCCATGTCATGGTGAATTTTATGTACATGCTCTGATTGTTGAACACCAAAAAATCTTGTAGTATAGCTACATCGGCCTTCCAAATCATAAACACATCATCTATATAACAGTACCAGGGTCCTATCTGTTCTTTAAATGGGTTATCGGCATGGTATATAGACGTGTTTTCGTAATAGTCCATGTACAGATTTGCTAAGTCCGTGGCAAACTTTGACCCCATACTTGTTCCATGGATTTGACGAAAGAAGACTCCGTCACAAAGGAAGACATTTTCTGTAAGTGCTAAACGAATGCACTCCAAAATGAAAGGGGCAGGGACTAGATCGAGGGTCCATGTTCTTTTATTTAAAACACCTTCCATAATTCTCAAACACTCTCCCTGTGGTATGCTCGTATATAAAGTAGTTACGTCTAAAGTGACAAGCAGACTATCGTTTTGACACGGTAGATCGGTAATGATGTTAACCATGCTCGTGGTGTCTTTTACAAAAGACTTCATACTTCTGACAAAGGGTCTCAGGAACATTGAAAGGGGCTCTAAGACCGAATTGATGGGAGACACAATAGGTCTGCCTGGAGGTGCGACTGCATTCTTGTGCACTTTTGGTAATAGATAGAAAGCAGGAATGGTCGGGTTAACTTTGACCAAAAAAGAGTATTCATCTTTTTCTTTCCATCCTTCTAGCATAGCATGATCCATCAAACTTTTAATGTCGTCTTTCAGACGCGCTGTGGGATCTCGGTCAAGCTTGCGATAAAAGTGGGGATTCTGGAGATGTATTTCAATCTCTCTATCATAAAGTAATTTATCCCATAGGACAATGCCTCCACCTTTGTTGGCTGGTTTGATGTGAAAAGTCTGATTCGCTTGTAACGATAGTAAAGCTTTCCTTTCTTCTCGACTCATGTTGTCCTTATGTCGGTTGTTTGAAAATATACATGTTTTACTTTCTTCAATGATTTTATTTTTGAAGGCTAAAATAGCTGGGGATACCATACTATTAAGGGGAATAAAAGTGGACAGTGGTTTAAGACCTGTTATACTTTGTTTTTTATTTGATGTTGGTGAATCTTTAAAGAGGTATTGAAGTCTAATCACTCGAAAGAATTTCTGTAGCTCTATTTGAGTTTCGGAATCCTTTGCTTTAGTCGTGGGCACAAAACGTAAGCCCTTTTTAAGGGCTTGGATTTCAGGATTAGTTAGTTGGTGGTTTGACAAATTAAAGACTGGAATTACCATGTCCTCGTGGGGCATCTCCAGTTGCGGGTTTGCATTCTGGGGGGCCCCTGCTGCCAGTTGCGTGGTTTCCTCCCGCGGCCTCTCTGAAAATTGGGCTGATTAGTCGGATTACTATTGCCTCCCGAGTTAGTGCTGTCAGAGTCACTACTGGTAGTATTAGAGGTGTTAGAAAATGTTACAAATTTGTTCCTCTGGCGGTTGGTATTTTTCCCCCTATTTCTAACTAAATTGTTTTGATCTTCATAGCAGGATTCGACAAGGTAAGGTAGGTATTAGTCTCCTTGTATGTTTCTGCATCTTTTTTATACTTCCATATCTTTTTGTCCAAGGCAAATTTTTTAAATTTTACAACTTCTTCCTCTATTTTCTCTAGTTTCTCTTTTTTATCTTTGATGTCAAAACTGGTGCAGAGCATAATGCAGTCTTGAGCAAAGCAAACGATTGCTGGTGTTCCGCGTTCCACGGCAATGGCGAAGAAATGCCCTTCTTTGTCAAAGCCAACATCAGTTTGATCACTAGTGAAAAATGTGGGATCCACAACCTACAGTAAGAAGCCATACCTATCAAGACTCTAACTTCCTTCTGTGTATTTGGGACAGACATGCCAGAAATGTGTTTTATACGTTCAGGTGTCAATCTTTTTCCCTCCTTTGACAGGAGATAGCCTAAATAGGCGACCTCCTGGCAACAATATTGAAACTTTTTAAGCAAAGCTTTGTGACCATGCTTCGCTAGATGAATAAGCAATAACACAGTGCCCTCCTTACAGGCGCTCTCAGAATCAGCAGCTAAAAGCAAGTCATCAACATATTGAAGCAATGTACAAGTAGAGGGCAATTCAAGGGTATCACACTGTTCTTTCAAAGCCCTACTATAGATACTAGGACTCTCTGTGTACCCTTGAGGTGCACGAGTAAATGTGAACGAGCGTCCTTCTAAGGTGAGCGCAAACAAGTATCTACTATCCTTGTGTATAGGAATACTAAAGAAAGCATTCTTTAGATCCACAACACTAAAGTAAGTAGCTGTAGCTGGAATCATGGTTAATATTGTCGTCACATCAGGCACAATTGGGAATTGTGGAGTGACGACTTTATTAATGGTACATAAATCAATTATGAAATGGAATGAAATTGCATTATCGCCTTTCTTGTACATGGGTAAAATCAGACTATTGCACAAACTTCCTAAAATTTCCTCAATCACCCTGCGATGCACAAAATCGTAAACAATGCATTTCAAAGCTCGCTCGCCCTCAATTGAAATCGTAAACTGGGGAATGTGTGGCAGCTCAATTCCATGTTTCAAAACTATCTTAACAGGCTTAATCTGTAAAACACTGACATCGTTGTCGTCAACAGCCCATAAGCTCTCTGGTACATCAATGAATTCTGGCGGCAAAGGTTTAGTCAAGAATTGCAAGACAGAAAATTGCTGTGGGGAAACCGTCAAGCGCACTCCATCAGAAGAACAATAAATCACTGCATTTAATTCTTTTAACAGGTTCATCCCCAGCAAATTCTCTCCACAATTTGAAGTCAAGAGAAATGGACAGTGGTCCCTAAATGGACCCAAAGAAATGGGTACCAGCGAAGAAACTGTACAAACAACTGGTGTGCCAGAAAACCCTACAGAAACATTGGTTTGCCCTGACAGTAGAATGTTTGGAACCCGTGAATGATCAATGGAACACTTCTGTGCTTCAGTATCTATCAAAAACGGATGTTTCCTATTTCTCACCACCATTTCAACGTAGGGACCTTTCTGATTGACGGGAATAGGTGTAGGTTCCAAACCCTTCTTCGGGCAATCCTAACGAAACAGAATATCATCAAAAGGAAGCTCTTCAGATAAATATGCAGCAGAAGGATGATCAAATATGTTCCTAGTGTCCGCACTCGAAGTCTGATTATCCTGTGAAAAAGGTTGCTGAGGATCCTGTGCAAACTGACCTCTACCAGGGTCCCCTACACACGGGCGACCTCTGGATCGTCTACCCATATTCCCAAATGTGTTATTCGACCTCTGTCGAAGGACGGGGCATTGTGCATGCCAATGACCCTCTTGTCGACAATAGGCACACTGGTTAATGTTCACAGGACCAAAGGGCACATTCCCTTGTGGAACATACTGACCTCAAATCAGCGAACTACCCCCTCTGGGGCCTCTAACAATTTTCTGTAATAGTACTTTAGTTTTTAAATCAACTTTTCATTTTTCCACTCTATCTTTTTCATTATTGACACGATTCTCGTAGTACTGAGCCATGTGCAGTACTTCTGATTGGGACTTCGCCTGCCAAGCGCTCTCAGAAGACATAATTTGTGACTGGATGTCAGGCAACAATCCACGCACAAATTTGTCCGCAATAACCTTTTCCCAGACTCTGTGCATAAATCTTGTCCACTGAAATCCGAGAATACCTGTTCAAACCGATTAAAGAACTTGGTAGCACCCTCGGACTTCCCTTGGACACAGGCCGTGAGTTTGTCCCAAATAATTATTTTCTCCGGGATTATGGTTTTTAATTTTGTAATGATTCTATCAGGCAAGGTTAGTATCACCTGGGGCGGTCTTTCACCAGCTGGCCTTTCCCCATCAAATCTAGTTATATTCGCCCATGTATCTCCCAAACCTGGCACGTCGTCCATTGTCCTAACTTGTTTCCACAAATCTACGGGCAGGAGCACAGGAAATAATAAATCAATATCGCCTAAGGTGAACACTGAGGACTGCAAGAAGGACTCTATTTCTTTATAGAATCCTGTCGGATTTTTCCTAATATCAGGAATAGATTGTCTAATAGTATTCACTTCTTGTCTTGAGAACGGGACATGACAAACTGTGATATATAATGTGCAGGAATGTTCACAGCGACTATACCCTGTGCAGCATCGGCCGCAATCTCAACCTTCGGGACAAATGTAGGAGGAACCTCTTTCATAGGCAACTGAGAAGTAGGTGACTCGAACGCTTACTAAGCAACAGAGCTAAGTCGAGCGCTAAAGTGAAAAGCTCTCTTATAAATACTCAATAACTCTGTGGGACAACTAATCTTTCTTTTTACACAATCATCCTGTAGGTACTCTATCATTACCTGTATCACTTTCCTCTGCATTTCTGGCGTATACTGACTATATGTGTCATATACCTCAACTGGAGTTATCGACATATCTGAAATACATCTAAGCGCGTCCTTCGTACAAATTCGTGCTTCCTCAGATATCAATTTTCGACAAGGAAGGAACCGTTTCTGTACATACATACTTTCTCCCTCATCATCCTCATTCTGTAACCTTTCCAATTCCTTTCTATACTCAAATAACCTTCCGACATGCTCATTTACTTTCTCCACAGTGTCTCTTGAAAACGCTAAAGTGTTTAGATCCCTTAACCCTTGTGGGAGAGCTGCATTATTTAATTTGCCCCACATTACACATAAATGAATCCCTAAACCTTCAATAAAAACATTTTTCTCAGGAAAATTATCCATATTATAAAGTGTGGCAAAAATATTAGCTTGATCATCCCTCTCCATACAATGCTTAACCCAGCAATCAAATCACACTTCTTCTCTGGTGGTAGAGTATTGCGAGTGACAACCTTGGACCCCGCACCTTGATCGACTACAAGCGGCACAGGACCACTTGGAAGAGAGGGAGCAGGCAAATTCAATGGATGTACTGTTACTGGTGTAATAGGAAGGGGTGGAGGAATAGGTGGAGGAACAGTAACTGGAGGAAGAGGAGCATTAGGAGGAGCAGGAACGACAGGAACAACAGCAGGTAGAGCAGGAATAGCAGCAGGAAGAGGCAAAGCAGCAGGAAGAGGAACATACAGAGGTGGCGCAGAGGCACCAGGCCTTTGTTCATTTAACAATTTGTCTATGAATTCGTCGGAAACACGAAGGTCTTTAGAAGGATAGATTTTCTGAATTCCAAGTGAGAAAGCCCTATCCATATTCCTAGTCGACTCAGAATGTTTATCTTGGTCATACAATAATGCTTTTTGGTGTTCGTTTTATGACAGCGCGCATGTTTTTCTCTACTTTTAAGTTGCTGCAACGCTTCTTTTTTCCAATTCTGCAAAACATCAAATGCTGCAGGTCTAGCCTTTTTCTTCAATAGAATTGACTATAAATACTCCATACGAGGGATTTCAAAACTACCATTGATTGGCCACTGAAATTTCGGTGTTCGTCTTATCACGGCGCGCATGTTTTTCTCTACTTTTAAGTTGCTGCAATGCTTCTTTTTTCCAATTCTGCAAAACATCAAATGCTGCAGGTCTAGCCTTTTTCTTTAATAGAATTGACTCTAAATACTCAATACGAGGGATTTCAAAACTACCATTGATTATCCACTGAAGTTCGGAGGCATGTCTGGTTTGTCTGTGCCAAATATCATTAAATACTATACTTCCAATGCCATGCTTACAGTACATAGTACACGGCGGCGACCCCTCCTGTGGTGCTGGACTGCTAAATTCCAAAGATTGTCTATCACTGCGGAATTACGCCCTGAGGAAGGTAGAAAATTTCCCAGGCATATCAAATTATTGGTGTTACCTGGTCAATAATTCTGTCTGCAGATACAATACGCCAAAATCAAATTATCAGAATTATTTAAGAGTCGGGTCACAACTCACCTAATCGATTTCCTAAGGAGGTCCGATCGGATTTCAAAGAATCTTACCTAACTAATCTTACCTCGTGTGTGGTGATTTCGGCAAATCTGCCCGCCTCGATAAGTGGACCCTCGTCAAGATGCCGTTCTCGGACCACAAGCTAATCATCCAGGGATCGGGTCGTGCAGCGCTGCTGAGGTGTCGCGTCTCATTCAGTGGGGCCCCTTTTTGTCACACCGTCCGATCCCAGTCCGATAGCGAGTGTCAACCTTCGATAATCCGGCATCAATCTTGAGGGTCCCTATTCAGATGCCAACTGTGAAAACAAATTCAAAATATCGAGGCTGACTAGCCCAAAAGGAAATACACCAAACACGGGTTACAAAGGAACATACGAAGATCTTTAATTTATACTGAATCAGTTACAAAGAACAAAGCAAAATCAGATAGCTATAGGCCCTCGGTACAACACAGCAAACTCCAGCATGGTTCGGTGTATTCAGTGAGAGACGCTGTACATGAGAATTTGTTGCTCTTTTATACCATTTGCAAACAAGATGTCCAACCCTACTTCGGGTTAATATTCCTCTAATACATTACTGATCTAGGGTTCATGCCGAGTTCGCATATCCACATGTAACTAGTTTGCCTTTAATACATACGTCAACAAGCCTGCTCGGCAACTGTGTGTTTTGGGATTTCCCATGCAGGTCTTCTCAAACATTAATACACTGTAGTTAACCAAGTGTTCTCAGTTCAGTATTTGAATACATTGTTCTTAACATATGCTCGCGGATTAGTTTCATTGACGCGAGTAATCCTTTACACACAGGTCAACATAGGACAAGGTCTCAATTCAGGACCTCAACAAGTGGCTTGCAGGCAAGTTACATATTAATTACGCACAGAGGTCAAGACGGCCAAGTTGTATTTCGGAATGACATTGTCCACCATTTTAACTCACAGGGTGACTTTACAAAGCGAACCTAAAATGGCAGATTGACCTAAAATGGTGACTTACATTGATTTTAAGGTCAGGACCTTGCAACACGGATTTCTTCGCAAGTGACTTACAAGCAGCTTGGCGTAGGCCAATATGCACATATTCGTTGCAATAGGAGGCACAATATAATTTCTCATTTGACACTATCATAGCTATAGTGCAGAGTAGGGGTTTTTCCAACCCCCAAGAATTGAATAAAGGTTCTGAAACTTGTGACTCTTGTGTCAGTGTTATACTTGCAATACCATACCTCCCTTACTTATGGCATCAGGGATGGGATACGACTCAATTGAGACAAATTGAGGGACCCTAAAATTCCAGAAACTTAGCCACAGAGCCTCAGACCCCGCTAATGCCACAAAAGAATACATAGGCTTTAATATATGTAGCAGCAGAGAAGCCACCAACTCTCCCGGGAAAAGGGGGATGATTGCCACTGACCTAGTTCTAATACCCCTTGTGGGTTGCTATAAAAGACTGGCCCCAAAATCTGGACTAGCCTGGAAATTTGGTCTTGAAGTCCCAGCAGGCATCATAAATGTTTGAGGAGACATTAAAGTTATTTTACAGAAACATGGTCAATCCCTGTTTGAAATACGTCCCGAGGACACAACTGCACAGGTAATTCATTAGAAGGCTCAATTTCCCTGTTTTGAGGGAGAAACTGAACTCAAGTAAACTGAGAGAAGTAACTTAGGCTTTGGAGAGGCCGGTGAAACACGTACCACCGGAGAGGAAAGGGAAGATGAACCTACCATCCTTCCCGACCTTGCCTTCGCCCAGCAAAATGATCCAGTACTTGCAGAGGCTTTCTTGCAAGTTACTCCTGAGGGAGAAGGACAAGAAAAGGGAAGTCCTTTTTTCTTCCTGAAACAGGGATTACTATATAGAGGAGAAATCTCCAGGGAAGGGGTAAGTAAGACTCAATTACTAATACCCAAAGCCCATCATAAGATCGTGCTAGAAATTGCACACTCTCACACTCTCACTTGACAGGGGGACACTTGGAACAATCTAAAACCCAAGCTCACATCAATGTGAAATTCTATTGGCCAGGTATCCACGCTGACATAAATAACTTCATTCATACATGCAAGATATGCCAAAAAAACAGCTCACGTATTCCCCTACCTGGCCCTCTAAACCCACTAAAGATAATAGAAGTTAATGTCTCTAGAATCAGGGTTGACATTATTGGACCATTGGAAACTTCTAATCTTGGCAATACATATTTTCACGTAATTATCAATTATGCTACCCATTACCTAGAAGCCTTCCCCATACAGAAGATGACAATTAAGCAAATTTTAAAACACCTGCTACCATTCTTTTCTAGGGTTGGTTTCCCCAAGGAAATTCTAATGGATCAGGGATCAAATTTCATGAGTAAGCTCATGGGTGAAGTTAAGGAATTACCACATATTACCACCTTAAGAACCTCAGTTTAACACCCCGAAACAGACGGATAGGTGGAGGGATTCTGAGAAAGTTAGTAGACGAGGATGGGAAAGACTGGGATTGTATGATCCCTTCTGCCGTGTTTGCAGTGAGAAAGAACCCTCAGGCAAACACCAGTTTGTCCTCTTTTGAGTTACTCTATGGTAGAAAACCAAGCAATGTCTTAGACCTGCTTAAGGAGACCTGGGAAGAAAGAGAAGAGGCGCAAATCCCCCTCTCACAGACAGCTACCCAATTGGGAGAGCACATGAAACTCTTCTGAAGTCTAGTGCACACTCATATGGTGAAAGCTCAAGCCCAACAAAAACTTACCCATGAAAAGAAGGCAAATCTAAGGACATTTTCAGTAGGACAGAAAGTGTTAGTCCTTTTACCTACCTCTGAAAATAAACATGTCTGAAAGTGGCACAGGCCCTATGAGGTACTAGAGCAAAAACAGGAACTTATACCTATAAAATAGCCCAAACCGATAGAAGGCAAAAGACCCACCTCTACCACATAAAAATCCTTAAAGAGTGGAAAGAAACTCCTTCCGCTACTACCTCCTCTATATTGTCTTGTTTGTTTCCTGAGGAGATCGACAACTCAGCGCTTATTCCCCAAGAACTACCTAAAGATAAGCAAAGGGTGTTTGAACAACCTTATTACTGCATACCCTGATGTATGCTGCGAGAAACCAGTGAGAGTACATGATACTTACCACTATATCAGAACTCCAAAGGGGAAAGTGATCAATTTGAAGCCATACAGACTCCCAGAAGCACGAAAGCAGGTGGTGATGGACGGGGTTAAACAAATGTTAAAGGCAAATATCATTGAGCTCTCTACAAGCCCATTTCCTCACCTATTGTGTTGGTGACTAAACTCGATAACTCTTCAAGGTTTTGCATAGACTTTAAGCAGATCAACGCCATCTCCACCTTCGATGCGTATTCTATGCCATGCATCAATGATTTCATAAACTAGGAAATGCCAAATTCTTGTCAACCCTAGATTTAACCAAGCGATATTGGCAGGTCCCTGTGCATGGACCGGATAAGGAAAAACTGCTTTCTGAACGCCAACATGGCTATTCCAATTCAAAGTCCTCCCTTTTGGACTGCATGGGGCACCAGCGACTTTCCAATGACACATGGACAGGATATTACAACCCTACTGTTTTGCTGTGGAACACCGTAAAGGTCAAGAACAGGGGAACGTTGATTTCCTTTCCCGGTTTCCCAGCGAAACAGATGCGGCTACATCACATAGGGGAAGGGTATGTGAGAAACCAAAAGGTGTCTCACTTACTAGTACCCATGGATCTCTCTCTCAGGTGCCCAGGCCACGGCCATCGCCTTTGGTTCCAGATCATGGAGGTGGACTACTGCAGGAGGATCACCTGGGTGAGGGGTCTTCAGTGAAGGTGAGACACCCAATGGTGAAACACGGTATTCCCCCCTTTGCCGTACCCATAGCCCATCCTATTTTATAGGATGCTCCAACATCCCAACTCCCCCCCATTCTACACAAACACTGGGTGCGAGGAAGAGGGTGACTGAGGGTAGAACGCCTAACACTTACATATCCCATTGGACACGTCTCGCTAATCAGGTCAGGCAAAGTCAGGCACTTGACTTTAATTGCATATGTCTGATACCCATTAGCTCTCCCTGCATTAGCTCTCCCAGCAGGAATTAAATGCAGAACATAGAGACACATTCTGAGCAAGGTGGAACAAGAGAAGGAGCAGCTCTTCCAGTTTGTCGCCTCCGTGAAGCGGTGAAGGAACTGCAGAGAAAGCCAAATCCCAGACAAGAGGGAACCTGCATTGTGTTTCAAGGATGCCAGCAAACCTCCCGGATGAACGACAGAGTTGGGGAGGCGAGGTCAAGCCTGTAGTGTCAAGCTTCACCTGCAAATCAAAGCCAAGAAAGCAAACCAGTGATGAACTTTTAAGTTGCCGATAACTGGGAAGCCAGTGATACAGAGTAAGACCAAGAAACACTGGGGCAAATAACCAAAAGGGAGAGCAGAAGTGAAAGTTGAAGTGTTCCTGCAGCTGTCTGTAGTAAAAGCCTTGCACATTCGAAAGTCTTTGACATCAGAGAATGGTCCGTGCCCGACTGAGGGAGACATAGAATATGAAGTAAGTTAGGGGAAGGGAACCCCTGATGAAGATGAATAATGCTTGGGGAAGGGGACCCCTGCAAGTGCTGTGATTGTGAGGTCCGAGCCCAACTGAGGGAGATCTACGCTGAATGAGGTACTTTTTGGTTGAAAGGTCCGAGCCCGGCTGAGGGAGACCTACGTGAACTCTTGCTGCCTTGAGAGGTCCGAGCCCGACTGAGGGAGACCTAAGTGAACTTTTGTCAAACTGTGAAAGAACTTTTGAAAAGCTGGAATTAGTCACTTTAACGTCAATAACTGCCCATCTGCTACTCGTGATCCAGCACTAACAGCGCCAGACCAAGTAACAGTAACGCTATTTGCGATGGCGGTATCCCTGTGGTATTACTGCCAGGATACCGCCAGACTCCTGATTAGGCCCATATGTCTTTTAACTTGCAGTTCAAATTGCAGACTTGTTGGAAATGCACACCTGTACTGAACTCCCTCACCCTCAAGTCTATCAATTATAGACTTCAAGAGTCTGCGCTTCTGTGGTTCATGTGACTTTGATAAAGCCTGCCTTGGGACTTTCTCTTTGTTCAGATCCGGCACGTGTTTTGTGCGATGAGGAATCTCTCCACTACCATTGGCCTAACTTGCTCTCAAGGTGTTTTTTTATAGCATAATTCAATGGAGAGGTAGGAAAGCTTTGTGTATATTAGGGACATTGGGAAAAGCAATAATTTCTTTATTGCTGCTCTATATGGAGTTTTATACTACAATTTAAAGATATGGGAGATATTGTTGTATGGCAGTGATATTTTATAATAGAATTTGAAAAAACAAATTCTAATGTTTGTAGCATGCAACAAACCTACCCTATTATCCCTATTATCCCTATTATCATAACATTCCAGAATTCCATTGTGTGGAGTGCCTCTCTCCCATATGCACAAGCTAATGGGTTCCAGTGCATCCCAGCAGGAGGAGGTATTTTGAGAGATAGATGCAGCGCCATTACACTACATTATTATTAATAAGACAATACAATTGTCTAGATGCAGAGGCAGGATTATCGTCTGCAATTCTCGTTTCAGACTTTCCAGTATAGTTGATGATGGTAGCTTGAGAAGTTGCAGAAATATTTTTGGCTCCAGAGGCATTGACATCTTTATGCTCAAATGCTTCCTGAATATTAGTCCCAGGAGAGGCTCAGTGAGTTTGTAAAATACAAGCTCATTGGCCCTTCATCGGGCCTCACATGCCCAACAAGGCTTCGAGCCCTGTTCTGTCCTGGAGTTCTTACTGCGAGTCGCCGCCATGGAAAGGGAGAATGGACTACATTTAGTCCCTTCGCCCCCTCCCACGACGGCCATCTTTTTGTTTACTTTTTTAACATTTGTTTTAATGGCCGTCGTGGAAAGGGAGAAGGGACTACTTGTAGTCTCTGATCCCTGGTGGCCTTTCTTTGTTGCTTTTTTTTCTCAAGTCGAGAATCAGCCACAGGACCTTTTCTCAATTTGAGAAAAACTTCTATTAACCCTGGTACGACGTGCCGGGGTACTAATGGCAATATAACCCTCGGAGGGGGTGCCCCCAGAGCTACGTTAAAGCCATCACTTCTCTCAGGCTTCTAACTATGGCCCTAGGGGCGTTGCCATACCGGTAATGCCCCACCTCTATCGTTATATTGCCTTATTGTAACTTTGTATATTGTTCCTTCATTTTCTGCTTTCTGGCATATTAAACTGTTTGCATAACACAGAAACATCAACCTCTAACTCAGCCAGTTTTTCTAGGGCATCCCTGCACATACATACTCGCTTTCAACCTCAGCCATGTGAAAATCTATGTTGCGTTTGGCAGGTTTTATCTTGGTGATGTCATTTTGGATGATAGCAAACACTTTTCTTGGTCTGAGCCATACATGGTTTAAGTGAGGTGACTGCAGATCTGGTTTCCATTGAGATCTGAACCCCGATTGTGATAATCAAACCACTACATTTGGAGAATAAACTGGGATACTCTGCAGGGATTATGTTAGAGGTACAATACATATGAATGTTGTGCAATGCGTCCACGATGGTTTTGAGGTGGTCAGCACTGAGGAAGCCCTCAGAGATTCGACGACCATGACTGAGGAATGCAAAAGCCCACCGCTGTTCAGGCTCCAAGTGAAACATAGATGAAGGTTTGTAATGGGCTGTCTTCGTGCGATTTGCAAACACATTATCTGTGAAATAGCTGCGGTCTACGAAGAGTATATAGTGACTTAGGGTCAGCTGCGCCCGTTCATTCTGGAAATTAACTATAGATTTACCCTGAGCAGACACATGACAAATGTATGGTTGTAAGGTCGATGCTTTGGATGTGACATTGCAAAGGTGAGTAGTATGTTAAATCATTGTGGGCTGTCTCTTTTGATCGATTTTTTTTGTTGGTGAGGCAACATCAGTGTATATAATAACTGTATTCCCTCTGGTGGTTTTCGCTCCTGACATGGCCATGCTTTCCAGGAGCAACATATCTGTGTGTTTCTTGGCTTTAGTCAGACATGAAGGGTTATTAATTAACTGATGAATTCCAACCATCAGAGAGCATAATGCTGTTCAGCAAATATGCACATATCCTCTATGGTGACAAGTGGATTCCTCTCAGGGACACTCCTTACCTGTGGTAGCCTACGGGCCAATCAGGGGAGAGAATAGGTCTGTCCCATTCGGGAGGCCACTACAATGAGTGATTGGACAGAGTGAGACTGGTTTTTCCTAAGGGCAGATCCCAATTCAGAGAAAATCTCCAAAAAGGTGAAAAAGCCCTGATGTAGACAGGCGCCTTGGATACCCGGAGAGCAGTTGAATGGTCTCAAGGAAGCAGGTGGAAATAGTCACCAAGGAGAGTACTTCCAGAATACTAAGATGAGGAGGAAACAAAGGGAGCACTGGACCGATGAAGGTAAGATAGGTAAAATGGGGAGCAATGTAGGGAACGTAGAACAAGAGGAGGCGTGGCAACACAGACACGTGTTGTGACGCATTAGCTTACCTGCCGTATCTGCTCTGGTTACAGTGATTTGACTGTGTGCATGCCTGCAGTGTTCCATGTAGCTTTCGTGCTTATGCTAAGCCAGAGGTACCATCTTGGTATGTCGGCTGAGGTAGGTCACAGCTGCCATATTGGAATGAAAGCAATTTGTCTCCAAGGGGTCCATAATAGTCTGTGTGGACACAACTTGACAATTCCTTTCTTGGTGGGGCTGCCGTACGATCGTGCTTGCTTCAAGGGCACCACACAGCTCCGCAAGGAGTATCAACGTCCCTGCATGCTGGCACATTCTGATACTTTCTTTGCATTCAGGATTCATCCAATTTTGGCATCCAGGCACAATCCCATCACCACTCCGCCAGCCCCCCCACAGTGCGGTCCATGTCACATCAACTGTGGGGCTGCTCCAAACCCTCAGAGTGAGCCCTGATCCGGTTAAGAGCCAAACATGTGTCCAAGGTCAGGAATACATTTGATGGCTCCACTCAACGGATTATATGGATCATTTTCTTCTTATTTACATTGGGATTCTGGCGTTGGTTACAGAGAAATTAAAAGCAATAAGGAGGAGAGGGAGGCTCCAATGAAAGTCAGAATCTTGGGTTGCACACCCTGTTGTTTCCCCTGCAATAGAAGGTTTTAAATTAACTAACATGTCAAATAGTTCTCAGGTTCTGACCTTGCTGTGCGACAGTCAGGTGTCATGGTGTCAGGTTTGCCCTTGCCGCTTAAATGGGCACTTAAATCAGTGTGTGCTTCCAAGTGGAGCTGAGCTGAGCCTCAAGATGTGGCTAGGCCTGTGGAAGCGGTGGCCTCCAAGATGGAGATGAGCCTAAAGCTTGGGCTGGGACACAAGGTAGGGATGGGATTCAAGGTAGGTTTCGGACTCTGGTTCCCGTGCTGGGCAACGGGAGTGGATGGGTCACATCGGGTCAGGGTTTGGCTGCATCACGACGGGGATGAGCTTGAGCTGCCAGTTCCATGTGATAATATCCCAGCAAAGATTTCGCCATACAAGAACGGCGCCTTTTTTTTGCTGCAATATTACCCCATGGAACCTGTGGGGGACATCCCCGCAACCCCCACATTTTTTTTAAATGGAGCCGGGGACACAACCGCAGCCGCCACTCCCATTTACCCCATATATTATCCCCCTAAATAATGTGGCCTATGCTGTTTCCCGGCGACTATATGTATGGCGACATTATGTATGGGGATAATATTACCTGATACCGAGCGGCCTCTGTTCTGTTTTGAGTCGCAAGCCAGGCATGGACCTCAGGGCAGATATGTGTCTCAGGGTAAGGAAAGGCTTTAGATGGGGATGGACTCAAACAGTTCCAGATCTCTAAGCAGAGATGGGTGTCAACAAACTATGGGGATGGGCTGTGGTGGAGGTTTTGGACTAACATTAAGAGGAATGTTTGAAAGGTGCTCTTTGGGAAGAATAGTGAAACTAGGTCTCTCACGTCTGTGATGTCAAAGCTAGCAAATTAGGCTAGAATTGGCTTGTTATGAGCAGAGGCGTAGACAGGGTAGGGCCTGAGCGGGCAAAGCCCACCCAGCATCTGTAAATGCCCACTCAGCAGCAGTGTGTGGGCATTTAGAGATTTAATGTCACTGCAGTGGGCTCAACTACATTAGCTTCAGGCCAGACTTTTTAGACAATCCTGGCTGCGTCTCTGGTTATGAGATAATTTCTAGCGGATTATAGGTTTATTCTGAACTGCAAATCATATCTATTATGCTACACTCAGTATTATAAGATCATTATGTACACCATAAGAAGAAATGCCCGTCTCCCATACAACTTTAAAATGTATCCTGCGCTTCTTGGGCCATAAGAAAATGTACGATTATCCTGGGCAAACCATGGTCGCCAAAGAATGACGGTGGGCATACTGAGAATAACAGTGGTTCATGCAAACAAAGTGAAGTTACAATCCAGAAGTCAATTGGCGTTGCTTCATTTTTGCTTCACCATTTTTCCAGCGGTCTGTTTCATGAGTCAGGACGCTCTGAAGAATCACACCTGCTTCTCTGGGACCTGGCTAAGAAGCCTAACTCTGTGTGGTGTCGGTGTTGCCGAATTCTCCACCGAGATATACTCTACTGATCCGAAATCTGATGGAGGTCAAATTCTTTCAATCTTGCCATTATTATTATTTTTCTTTTTGCTTCTATTTTCCTGGCAAGGCATGCACAGCCAACCTGGCGATGCTTATCTGGCCTCCTTCAGAATAGAAATGAACTGTTCTGACAGACATCATCTGATAAAACGTTCAGATGTTTGCTCAATCAATGGCGGCAGCTGCAACTGTGAGGCCGCGCCGGGTTCCCCAAGAATAGATATTCGCATTAGGCCCAGTTTCTTCCTTCAGAGTTCTGTGCTATTTGCAGAGATCCAATTTATCACTTCAGATGAGAATGGTTCGCCGTGCTGTCTCACCCGGGGTCTGCGGCAGGGCTCCGTCGGTGAACTGCGCGTTAGCCACATCGTGGTGACGCGCCCGCAGACTGGCGGCCGCTCATCGATAACCATTATAGGACAAGAAACTCCTTAGCAAATTGATATCATGCCAGAGCCTGACAGCTGGGAGGTGGAAACATGTGGAAAAGTGGAGAATGGATGACTCACCTCTTTTCAAAGTCGCCTGGGAGGAAAACGTTTTTAAAAAAAGACAATTCTGCTATAAAATGAGGAAACCAGTCAGCCAGACTCAAACCATTCACAAAACCACATTTCACAATATTTATGTGTTCTGGTTGTATGTTGGAATCCATTTAACTTTGACAAATGCCTACAATTAAAGACCTCCTAAGGTAACAGAATACACATTTTGTCTAGGGCAATTGGAATTAATTACTAATAATTTATTTGAATACAAGAAAACCAACAGAGACAGGTGTGACTAATTAGAAAGAAAAGAGATGAGCCAAGATTTGCTTGATTAAAAGACAAGTCAAGATCTCCCTACATACTGGCGGAAGCAAGTAGAGGAGAAAAGGGAGCATACAGCTGATCAAATCCAAAATACTCGGTATTCGGATCGCTGCGTTTATGGGAGCACGGGGGTAGCATTAACAGGCTTCGTGTATTCAAAATACGGGCTTGATCCCCACATGTAGAGCAAGCTCAAGGGCCTGAGATGGCATTGAAAGGGGAATTCAGTGGGGCATAGAGCTGGAGGATAAACATTGAGGGGGAACTACCCTGTGTCGGGTGTTCATGAGGAGGAGGCAGAACTCAACGTCCAATTGAAGGTCCAAGGCTCATCGCTCGGGAGTAAAAGCTCAGGATTCCTTGGGGTTTTCCCTGTGTCTTCTTTGGCTCCAATGAGAAGAGCACCTGGGAAAGAGGTTGCCATTGCATAGTTACTTTTTTACAATTAGTTTTCAAGATAGACCACGTTGATAGTGGCAGGTATCCACAAGATATTGTGAAGGCAAATGGACCTTTGATATGGGAAGCCAAAGATGTGCATGTCGCCAAATCCTTAGAACTAACAAACAACATAATAGAACAAAAAGCATAAAGAACAGACTTTTAGGAATAGTATATATATATATATATTTCATTGAAAACATCTTTACTTAAGGCGCAGTTAAATTGCACAGATTTACCGCATCAAAACCCTTAAAAATGTGGGAAGTCACAACCAGCTTAACTCTGCGACCTCCCGTTGATGCCCCCCATAATGCCATTTTGTATGTCATTGTGAATCGCTTCTCTTATAATATGTTTATGCTCATGGGCTTTGCATTGGGGAACGTGCCGAGTTAGGCTGATCATGGCTTCACACATCCGCTGAATTTCAAGGGTTTTGTACATCTGCGCAATTTACCAGCACCTTAACTAAGGGTTTTTCAGTGATTGTCTCGGGTTTTGTTATAGCATTGTTTTTTTACAGGCCACTAGCCATGGCCTTCAGACGTTTCCACTGTACATGTTACCCCAATATGTCTCTTTTGGACCCTTCAGGTCACAATACATGTTTTTCAGGCCCAGGCGAGTGAGCACAGCCTTCAGCCATACCCAATGTATATTTTAAAACACTAAAGGGCCAGAAGGCATGGTCTTTGCCCATGGCCAGTGGGCACGGCCTTCGGTTGTGTATACTGGGCATGCTCCTCGAATATGTTTCTTTTGGACCCTCTATGTCCCCTTCGGCCATGGCCACTATACATGTCTTTCGAGCCCACTGTGTATTTTAAAACTAACTCACTAGACATGTCCTTCGCCTATGACAATGGCCCTTTTGCATGTTTCCCCAATAGCTTTCTTTCGGTCCTACCACCCATGGCCTTTGTCCATGACCAGTGCACATGGCCTTCAGCCAGGTCAACTCAACATATTGCTGTAACAGGTTTCCTAACTGGGCCCACTAGCCATGCCCTTCGGCCGTGGCCACGCCACTAGGTTTATTTTGGACACACTAGCTATGGCCTTTGGCCTCCACCTTTGGCCGTTTCCACTTTCCATATTGCACCATTCGATTCCTTAAAGTAAGTCACTACCTATTTTTCTTTGTATTAATCACATTTTTTGAACAAAAAAAGAAACCCTTTTCCATTAACCGTGGTTTTATTTGCAATGTACTACAAATAACCACGGTTATCCATAACCACCTGCAAATAACCCTGGTTATTTTCATGTGACACACTCTCATTCCCAATACCATTTTCTACTATAACCCCGGTTATCCCCAGTATAATCCCGGTTATGCACAAATGTTCAAGCTCTGAACTTGGTCCCAGCCTCCCCCTCCAACTCCCCAATTTCTCATGGTGTCCTCTTTCCACCTCCCCACCTCTAGCCTGAAGCCGTTTCATCCTTTTGCTTCCTCCAAATCGCATTATTTCACTGTTTCGGCTAACCCCGGTCAAACCAGTTATAACCCTGGTTATCTCTCGCATTGAACAAAAAAGAAAATGGTGGCTTTTTCATTTCTGAAAGGCCTCGCTGATTTATTGTGGGAGACATATATAGCTATAATTTTGGGCGAAGGGGGCAACCCCTTTTCCGTCAAAGATTTTAACTAGTGGACGGAAAAGCCCCAGACTCTTCCCAGAAATAGAGTCAACGCTTCATGCCCAAGTTCTTTCTTACCTGGTCCAAATCTATCCAGTGGATTTTGCTTTGCGCTGTGCAGAAATTTTGACTTTTTCTCTGTGGCAAAATGAAAGGAAGTAGACCGAAAACATAATTTTTATTCTTTCATAATAACTTTTTTCATTTTCTAATGATTCTTTCCCAAAATATCCAGTCGGGGGTGAGAGGGCCAGTGACAAACCTTTAATTTGCAAAATATCAGCCAAATGCGCCATGCAAGTCTAAAGGTATTAGCAATTCAAATTTAGGATTTCCTATGGAACTTGATACTCAAATTAACCTTAGTGCGGAAGGCATAGTTAAGGTTAAGACGCGGACTCTATGGCATTTTCAGAAAATGACTTTTCTTAACTTTCAAATGCATGCATAAAAAAATCTGCAAATATTTCTGCATTAAAATTTCAAGCCAGCCGCCTGTGCATGGAAATTTCAGATGTCTACATTAATGGCTTCATAGTTTTAAAATGTTTTACTTTCATGGTGTTTTGAACAGCTTTTAACTAGGAGGTTTCCCACAGGGAAAAATAAATGTGGGCCAAATAGCTCTAAATTGTCCACTTTGATTTTCCCAATATCTACATTTTAGTTTGGTTTGGCGCACTGAATCCGAATTTTGAAAATCGACTCAGACAATTTTGAGATATTTGGGCAGAAAGAATGTGCATATTTCTTAGACTGTACACAGAGCATATGAAAAACTCACACAACATACACAGTCCAACATACGCTCAAGCAAGAAACATGGAATTCACACAAAGCACACACACATACACACAAAACATGCATGCCCACACACTTTATATACACACACACGTAGCACACTCAAGCAAGGAAGCACATAATTCAAACAGCACACACACATTTATTTATACATTTATATAGTGCTCCTAACCCTGAGGCATCTGGGTGCAATTCTTGACAAGAGCAGAGGTAAGATAAATGTAGTTTCATCATAGTTAAATGCAGTTACATCGTAGTTAAAGTATACAATAACAATTGTAGAAGGAGTGGGATAATTATGCTGAGCAGTGTAAAAAAACACAGAGAGATTGCAACGGACCAAGTGTTTTAGGGGATGAAGGGTGGTGCAATTACCGCTCTTGTGCGAAGAGCCATGTATTCAAACTTTTTCTAAAGGTCCAGAAAGAACGTTCGGCTCTTAATGACAGTGGTAGAGTGTTCCATAGTTTGGCAGCTACCACTGGGAAGCTCCTACTCCCTGCTTTCTGTTGTTTGTATCTAGAAATAGTGAGTAGATGTGCAAGGGTTGAGCGTGTTGGTCTGTTGGTTTGGGTTTTTATAAATTTGTTGTCAATATGTTTAGGAGCGTAGTTGTATAGGCACTTGTACGTCACGGAAAGAGTTCTGAATGAGATTCGATCCTGTACTGGCAGCCAGTGGGCGTTCCGCCGTCTTACAGTAGTCATGTGATTTTTTCTGGGGGTGTTAAGGGCTGCTCTTAAAGCATTGTTTTGGATCACCTGGAGTTTCTTTTTCAAATTATGGCTGCTAGTGCCAGTGTAAAGGGCATTACAGTAGTCTAGTCTGGATAAGATAAGGGCTCTGGCCAGAGTGAAACAACCGTCTGATGAAAGGAAAGGTCTACAGGCAATAATGAGCTTCGGCCCTAGTGTTGACTAGTTAACGTGAGGGCAGAGTCGAGGTAAACACCTAGGGTAGTCACTTCTTTGGAGACTTCGATAGTGGCGCTGTCAATGGCGAAGACTTGAAGTGGTTGTCTAATTTATTCAGTCGGACGATAAAACTGAGCTACTATGAGGAGTAGCTCAGTTTTATCGTCGTTTAGGCATAAACCGTGAATGACCATCCAGGCCTGGATAGTTTGGTAAATTTCATTTAGTAGTTTAGAGTCAATGTCGTAGGTGACTATAATAGGTATGAGGATTTGGGGGTCGTCAGCGTAGTTAGTGTAGCTGGCACCCAAGTTATCCAGGTGGTCGAATAGTAGTTTCGTAAAGATGTTGTAGAGTGCAGGGGAGGCGAAGGATCCTTGTGGAACTCCACAGGCGACTGAGGCGGGGTCTGCTGCTGCCTTAGGGGCGAAGACCATCATGGTTCTGTTGGATTGGAAGTACTGAATCCAATGAATAGCTTTGATTGAGAAGTGGGCCGGTGAGCAAGGTGTTTGCAGAGCATATTGTGATTGACCAGGCCAAAGGCAGCTGAGAGGTCTAGTAAGAGGAGGAGAGCTAGGTTGCCTTTGTCTTTAATCTCGCCCATTTGTATTTATAGATCTGCGAGGGCTGATTCATTGCCAGGTCCAGGCGGGAAGCCTGATTGGCAGAGGCCAAGGAGGTTATTGGATTCTAGGTGATTTTGGATTTGCAGGTAAGCTGCCCGGTCCACTATTTTGAGTAGGAATAGTACTTTTGTTATGGGGCGATAGTTGGTCGGCATGTTAGGATCTAATGTGGGTTTTATGAGCAGCGGGAGGACCCACCCATCTTTGAGGTTAGTTGGGATGGTACTAGATTCAAATGAGGTGTTTATTAGTGATGTGATGAAGGGAGTACATTCAGCTGCACAGCCCTTAATGAGTGAGACTGAACAGATATCCCCTTGACATCTGGATGGTTTAAGGCTTGTGATGATTTTTAATACTTCAGACATGGAAAGTGGTGCGAATTCGAATTGAGTGTTGGATTTCAAGGAGGCATAGTTTGGCATCTGGGTGTGTAGGGCAGGTATTAGGTTACACTTTTTGATTCAATTTTTGATTGTAGTAAGAGTAAGATTAAGTTGTCTAAGAGGGCTTTTTGAATGTTTGTACACCAAGTCATGTCTTTGAGGCATGATTCTTGTAGTGGCACTGCAGATTCTAATTCGCGTAGAATAGAAAACAGCTCTTTAGTTCAGAATTGGCTTTGGTAATTAGCTCATTGTAAGTGGCACTTTTGGTTTGGAGGATAGCTTGTTTGTAGTTTTTGGAGGCCATAGTAAAGCTCTCTTTGTTAGATTCAGTGGGGTATTTTTTCTAATTTGTCTCTGCTATTCTTTTGGTGTTGCACATGGTTTTAGGGTTAGGAGTATACCATGTGTTGAGGTGGGCAAGTGGTTTGGCTTTGCGCATACTCAAGGGTGCTACTTTGTTGACGGCAACTAGGAGGGTTTGATTGTATAGCTCAACCATAGTGGCTGCGTCAGTGCTAGAGTTATATATGAAGTCAGTGATAGGATGCATCAAGGGTAGTAGATTCTCAGCTGTGGTATTGCATGTATTTCACATGAGGGCGGCTGGTGCTTGGGTTGCGGAGGTGTCTATGGTGAGATTCTTCTGGAAGGAGAAGGTGATAACGTGATGGTCGGACCAAGGGCATGGTGTGTTAGATAGAATCTTAATGTTGCAGTTGAGATCTGCCAGCCAATTCAAAGTTCTACCTTTGGTGTGTGTAGGGTTATTGACACGGTGCGAGAAGCCTATCACAATGATAGAGTTGGCTATGGCTAGGGCATGGTCATCGGTGGGATCATTAAGTCCTAGATTTAAGTCTCCCATCAATATGATTTGCGAACATGGCTTGGTATTCCATGAAACAATTTGTGTAATATCTTCCTCGAAGGTGGATGTTGGACCTGGTGGTCTGTAAATGAGATGGAGGGTCAAGGTGAGGGAGGCGGTAAGAGACAGTTTGATGAAGAGTAGTTCACCGGAAGAGAACAACTGGTTGGGTATTTCTCTTATGGAGAGTTGTTTTTTGTCGATGAATGCTACTCCTCCTCCCTTGAATGCTACTCCTCCTCCCTTGGGACCATCTCTATCTTCCCTGAAGATAGTGTAATTTTTGGCGATAACCAAGTAGTGGGCTAGGCCATCTGCTGCGTGTAGCCAGGTTTTGGTGATTGCTAGGAAGTCTGGTTTGTCTGGTGTGATGAGGTCCGCGATGCCCAACGCATGTGCTGGAAGCGATCTTGCGTTGATGAGTGCACCCTTAATTGTGGAAGTTTCAAGGTTTGCATTCTCTCTCGCAGGCTGATTAGAGTGTGCGCATTGATGTTGGATGATGGCTGGTAGCGTTAAGTATTATGGCTAAGGCTGGTGGTTGGGCCTGGGATATTTGCACATTACAGGTATCATTGCCGTTTGATGTGGTCACGAGGTGTCTGCTGCTAGTGGCCTTTGGGCTGGGGGTAGTGTCCTTAGAACTGCAGTGCATGGATAGTAATGGAGTCATACACAACATACACAAACCCATACACTGTGTACACCCACAACATACGCACCCACACCCACTGTGTGCACATGCCCACACGCAACATAGACACCCAAACACAACATACATACTGTGTATACACACAACATATACATCCATCCCCACTTTTTACACACACAACATACAAACACATTTCATACAGACTGCACACGGAGCGTATGAAACACAACCTATGCACCCACCCACACTGCTTGCACATCGCAACATACACAAGCACAATAACTATGCTATATATTCATACGCCCTCACCCTTCTACATAGATAATACAAATACACTGAAGCAATGAAATACACAATTTTCAAACACAATAACTATGCTATATACACGAACAAAAGTAAATCAGAAAGTAATGCAGCCCATTACTTCAAAATATGAGTAAGGCCTTCAATAATATTGGCTATAACGAAAATATTTGCCTCATTACTTAAATGTACTCATCAATTTTAAAACTGTTTTCATTTTTACTTTGAGTGTCGCAGTGAAAAATGTAATGTAAGCCCTGTTCAACTGCATATGTAAATATACATCTAATTACATTAATAAAAGCACACAGCCATACATACCCTTCTGCATGGTGTAAACACAAACATACATATCCACACACACATTTGATACAGACTGTACATGGAGTGTATGAAACAACCCATACAACCCATGCACCCACCCACACTGCACACACATCCCAAAGTACACTCAAGCGCCCGCGCACACACACACAACATACACACCTACACACACTCCTACTGTGACGAATCTGGTCAATTCATCCGTTCTCCCGATGGGGAGTCACCCCCTGTGCGGAAGGGGTGGAGAGCCTGCTCCTAAAAAACCCTCTCAAACGGTTTGTGCAAGTGGCTCCTCACAGAAAGTGACCTTTGTGGAATAAGGACTCCCGGTCCAAACAAGATCTTCGAAACAAGACCACTGTGTCCGCATATATGAATGTGAATAAGACTGTTCCTACTAACATCAAACAGTGACACTTCTTGTTTTTCTCGGGGCAAGGGTGATTTTTGTTTAGAAGTTGTCATCAACTCAGAACACATCCATTTTTACTGCAACAGAGTATTTGAACCCAGAAACAACTGTGAACTGAGAGCGGTGTCCTACGCTGAGAGGAGACTGAGTCCCACGCAGAGATGTGCCTCTGTGGGAGCGATGTCTTGGAGAGGTGGAACCACACCTGACCGCGGGGCTGGCGGTGGTATGGATAGAGAGCTGAGCATAGCCGAACACCGGGATGCTGGCATCCCCTTTGACCAAGAAGCCAAGGTAGATGGGAGAGGTGGAAACAGGAAAGCCCTTTTTTTCTCTGGTGGCATGACACAAGTCAAAAGCAGTAGGCTAGGGGCCTGCCAAACAAAGGCAGATTTCTGGGAAGGATATTAATCCAGACTTCGATATCTTGCAGGTGTCTATTGTCAAGACAGCAATTTCAAGAGAAACCAACCTTTCCACAGAGAAAGGACCGTTGGCGGGAACAGACACCACTGAACACATTTAAGAGAATCTGTGAGGTCATGGGAGCCTGAGACTCACAAACAAGCAAACAGCTGATAAATAGCTGGGTGAGGAATGTTTGCACAATCGGGGTTAAGAGAACCTCCAAAGATCTGGGAGCCTAATATCCAGAGACGCAGCACAAGGGAAACGAAAAATACCACTGAGAAAATGCTTTCAGGGGCATGTACATATTTTGGCTTTAACCTTCAGAGAAACTATGAGGACACAGGAGCCTGAGAATCCTGAGAGAGTAGACACCCAGTACGTAGCTGGTAAAGAAAAGTATAATCATTTTCAGTCAAGAGAACATATATGGTTGAGAGAGCCAAGCATGCTCAAAGGAACAAGTGCTCAGTGTGAAGGATAATGTAAGAAACAGAAGAATCTTGGTGCTGGTTGGAAGAACCACTGATGCTCTGGCACTCTGAGACGTTTGAATGGGCAAGGACCTTTGTGAAACTGAGTGACAGGAAAATCTACTCCTTTTACTTAAATTGGAAAAGTCGCCAAGCATTCAAAAGCCTGAAAGGTCAAACAGTGCTGAGCCCTGTTTGAAGCAAGTTGATTGGTATATAAACATCATACCTCCAGGTTGGGGAGGCCAACAAACGTGTGAGAAATTAAAGTATTGAAAGACAATGAGAACCCTGTATGAAGAGTAGTAAAACGAAAGAAGTATATTTTGCATCCAAACCAGGGAAGCTGGTGAGGTTATGAGAATCAGAGTAGCCTAAGTGAACTAATATTTTATATAGAGAAAATACCAAGTTAGGATCAAATCCCTGAGAGAGCTGCAAGACTTTGTGGAGACAGAGAGACTGAGAATCGTTCCCACGAAAATTGTGAGAGACGTTTGGTTTTAACAAACTTACTTTGCTGATCCAGGTCTGGAGGCAAGACTGAACTTATATTGGAACTTTCACTTTTGAACTTTGAAAGACTTGCCATGTTCGGCCACGCAGAAGTCTAACTACGAGACCACAACCTGATCTCCGCCTTTCTGTTTTGTTTAAGTGGTAGGGCCAGTTAGGAGGTAGGATTTGGATGAAGAACGTATTCGTTTGATAGGAACGCTTAGTTTTAGTTTGATAGGCAGGGATTCCCACTGACAGAAAATGCCTACCTTGCCCTTTTGCTTTCGAGTTAAATAAAACCTTTTAAAAATGGCATTAAGTCGTTGGTCTCCTCCTTCTGGTATGCCACAGTACACATCACAACATACACTCTAGCTCAATGACTATGCTTGTACTCATACGCATTCACCCCATCTCTGTACATAACACACATACACTAAAGCTATGAAATACACAGTTTGTTTAGAAAAACAATAACTATGCCATATACACTAACAAAAGTAAACCAGAGAGTAATGCAGCCAATTACTGCAACTATGAGTAACGCCTCAATAATATTGGCAAAACAAAGGAAACCCTCATTACTAAAATGTATCCATAAACTCTAAAACTTTCATTTTGACTTTTCATGTTGCAGTGAAGGCGTTGTTCACCTGTACATTGATGTATGCATCTATTTACATTAATATGAGCACAATTAATGTTTTGATGATTGCCACCTCTATGCATCCAAGTACAACCTGCTGCCAAGTGGGAAAATACAATTTTGGTTCCTGGAAACAATCTTGATAGCCGAACTAATTCATTTTTCCAATCACAAATTGTTCCCTCCAGCATTAATCACAATTGCACCAGGGATATTGCCACTGTTATGATGTACAACAAGTTTCCTCATTATGTCTTTTTATTTTCCACTGCGACAGCCGTGCCATTACACATATATATTTGCAAACAGTGAACCGATTACCAGTCGGAAAACATACTCCCATCATCAAGAAATTCACACTTTACATTAAAACAAACAAATAATTAATATAATACCTCCAATGTATTTCACACAAAAAACAAGGAGTTTCCTATTAGTAACATTCTTTCTCTACATTGAAATTTACAAACATAGTTTGTTTTCCATTTTATATATAAACTTCAACAGAAACCTTTCTAACATTCTCACCTCAAATCACCACCTGCCTCTGAAAATTCAAAAACATGCGTACTGCAAAATACATACAAAACACTATGCACATGTGCTTGTGCAATGTCTATCAAAATACATTACCTTCAAAAGTGCATGCGTAACTTGACAAAAACGTTGTGCACATGACCACTATATTTGCACTACACCATGGAAGTACATAGAATCTACAAGCACATGTGTCATGTTCAATCGACACAAGCTGCGGATGTATATAATTAAGAACTGCACAACAAGTTAAAAATACAAGCTTAATAACAAACAATACACCACTTCTATTGATACTTACTTACAAAAGCAAAATCACTTAGTACAACTTTGAATATAAATACACATGTGATAAAAGTAAGTGCACATGCAGTATGTAAATTAAAGAATTGTTGCTATAGCAATCTCCAAAAAAAGACTAAATCATCCCACCAAACTTGTTTTACAACAGACATGTGCCGTAAATGATTGTTTTTTTTAACATTTTTTTCTTTATTGTGCATTTGGTTAAATGAATAAAATAAACTTTAAGCACGTGAATGAGCAAGCAATATATGAAACAAGAAGGGTATTTAAAAACAAGTCATAAATATCAGACACGTTAAAAACCTTTACACATTTCATTCTAGCATAAAATAGAGACATTTCCACGTATGCTTGTAACAGTGCCTACACGTGCCACCTTTCCAACAAGGCCTATACGCAATAGGAAATATGTTTGAAAACAGTGATCATAGCATATGTAAAGTAAGTATCCTTTATAAACTTTGAAAATAATTGTACAAATACAGCCACTATACAATTAATACAATGCTAAAGTAAACATATGCTATTTTCCTTTTTAAAAGTTAATTTATACTTCCTTTATTAGCAAATTGAAAAGATGTCAAAACCTGGAAATGAGTCTTCGATGGAGAAATGTAAATACACATTTATTTTTAATTATACTTATGTGTGCATGTAGGTACTAGAATGTTGGAACAAAAATAAAATAAAACTGAACAAAAGTACCTTTGTACTCATGCACTAGTCATATTAAAAAAACAAACCCTTGTCATCAATATAAAGGGAGCATAAGCATGTGTCATCTTGAGTTCTATATGTACAATTAAAAACAAATAGCCGTCTCCATTAATATAAAATCACCATATAAAGTATAACACTTATCATCAATATGAAGGGAGACTACGCATGTGTCATCCAGCATAGCATACGTACATTTAAAAACAAATAGCTTCTACATTCATATAAAATCAGCATAAAAAGTTATATTACAGTGTAGTACTTTCATTGTGTAAAATAGATTTTAAAAAGTCTATGTATTAACTTAACATGCCATTGTATGTTTGTGCATAATAGTTACATATTAAAAACCCCTTGCAGTTACAAAATAAACTTCAAATTAGCAACAAATGACTTCCAATTAATATAAAGTTAGCATATGAATGCATGTTTTCATGTTTTATTTGTACATGCAACAACACTTATGGGGTGTGTGTGTGTGCGTGTGTTTGTGTGTGTGTGCGTGTGCATGTGTGACAATCACACATTAAAACTGTTTCCGCAAAATTGTAATGCTAAAGCCCATAGTATGAATGTACTCATATGTGGACCATTTACACATGCCAATACCCCACCCATAATCAGAAACTGAAAACATATGTACGTTTTCATGTGATTTTCTCATTAAACACAAAATGCCTAATAAAGTTTAAAAAAAAGATTTTATTGAAACAAAAGAATCAGTAAAATGTACTTATATTTTAAAAAAAATACAAAATATTACATTGTTATTAAAAGACATTTTAACTTATCAAAACAGGTCTTATTTATTATTGGTGAAACAACAATATCAAGGCAGGATGAAAATGATGCAGAGAGCAAGATTGAGGCCAAAATGAAACATGGAAGTGCATTTAACTGTTTTTTATTATTGTATAGTTTTATTAGATTTGATATTGTATTGAACATTAACAACTTAACATATAACTTCGCCCCCTCCCCACCAGCAGTTATTGTCTGTCCCTCATCCGGCTAGTACGCTTATATGTGTTCATAGGATGTCCAATATTCTTATCTTATGTGGACACCACTTTGTCATATAGCCACTTTTTAGATAGGTCAACACTGGGCACCATTCCTACCGGAATCTACCTTGGTCTCTCTGGATTTTATAAGTTACCCATTCCAATGCCACAAAGCTCCACATTTTGTACAGCCAGTCCTGTATCTTTGGGGGAGTTTGTTGTTTCCAGTTTTGTGCTATCCTCAGCCATGCTGCTATCAATAGGGGTACCATGCCCCGCTTCTGTTGTTGGTGTCTTTGCCTTTGGGTTCCCACATACCACACATACCAAATGTTTCCCCCAGTTCGTCTGTGCCCTGGTATATTCCAGACATCTGTTCCTTGACCTCCACCAGAATACTTGTACCCTTGGGCAGTTTCTCCATATGTGCTGCCAGTCTCCAAATACTTTGCATCCTCTCCAACATAGATTGGACGCCTGGGGGAACATTGTATGTATTCTTTCCGGTGTATAGTGCCACTGCAGAGTCACTTTGATCCACATCTCCCTGGGGGATCAGATTCCACAGATGCACCCATTGTTTTTTGGAGTAGATTCTCCTAGAGTATCCCCCCATTTCCTCATGTAATTCCACTTAATGTGTTCTTCTTAGTCGTTCAAGTCTTTATAGAGGGTAGAGAGTAGGGTTTTCGATCCTGTGTCCATTGTGATGTATTGGTCAAAGGGCGTCAGTTGTCTTGTGGCTGCCGCTTTTATTGTTGGGGTACTTAGCCAATGCTTCAATTGATTAAATCTGAATCTGTCCCTTTCCTCCAAGTCTATGTCTTGGATGCAATCCTCAAACGATCTAAGTAATTGTCCTTGGTACATGTCCCTTTTTTTCAGGCAGCCCGCTTTCTCCCACTTCCTGAATGCTTCCCTCTCCATCCCCAGAAGGAAATCTGGATTGCCAAACAGAGGGAAGAAAGGTTAGGGTTTTGTGGATAGCGCCCCCCAAACAATTGCCCCTTCCCAGGTGTCTACTCCTACCCCTACTATCTAACTAATCCTTGTGTTGGGTGTCTCTTCCTTTTGTATAGCCACAGGAATCCCTGTAAGGGTGTTCCTGCGACTGACCTGTCCTATCGCGCCCATATTTTTTATTGGTCTCCTCTTAGCCACTCTCATAACCCTTAATTGTGTTGCCTCGTAGTACCTGAGAAAGTGTGGGAATTCCAGCACCCGTTTGTTCCTAGGCACCATGAGTGTTGATATTGCTACCCTGGGTGGTTTCCTCTTCCATACGTATGCATGCATGTATGGCCGTATTCAGGGAGCTAAAGAAGGACCTCAGGACACTTATAGGTAGAGCTTGGAAATAATACACTAATCTTGGCAGAATCACCATTTTTACTGTCGTCATTCAGCCCCACCAAGTTACCATCAGTGGATTCAATTTCATCAGGTCTGTTCCAATTGTTCCCATTAGTTGTGGATAGTTAGCCCCTTATAATTGTACAGGTTTTTTTGTGAGGGTTATTCCCAGGTATTTTATGCCTTCGTTTGCTTGCTTTAGTTTTGTCGTCTGTTCTAATATTTTTGTTATCTTGGGATCGGCTGATATATTCAGCCTTTCTGATTTTTGTTTGTTTATTTTTAGACCCGAGATCTTTCCGAAGTCTTCCAATTCTTTTATTAGGGTCGATAGTGATTGTTCCGGGTTTGATAGGGCGACTAGCATATCATCTGCAAAAGATATCATTTTATGTGATTCTCCTGCCATGTCTATTCCCGCTATTTGGGTCGATTCTCGTATCCTGACTAGTAGTGGTTCTGGGTATAAGGCGTAGAAGAGTGGAGATAGAGGGCACCCTTGCTTCGTTCCCCACCCCAGGATGACTCTGCCATTTAACGTAATGCGTATTGATCGAGTTGCATAGTTGGCTCTCACTATGCTAATATAATTCTCACCAAACCCTATGTGTTTCATTGTCTTAAACAGCATTGTCCATTCCACCCTGTCAAATATGTTTTCTGCATCTAGGATCGCCGGGTTTTGCGTTATTCCTGTTTTTTCTACGAGGTGGCAGATTCTACGACTATTGTCGAATGTTTGCCAGGTTCGTATGAAACTGGATTGGTCCTGTCCTATTATGTTCAGTTGGAGATGGATTTATCTATTGGCTAGTACTTTAGTGTAAAGTTTAGCATTTAGGTTGATTTATGCTATTGGTCTGTATGTCGCTAGCGTTAGTGGGTCTTTGCCTTGCTTATGGAACACTACTAGCTTTGCTTTGTTCATGGATGGCGTAATGTTTTTATTTGTCTTGAATGTATTAAATAGTTTCGTGAGAATTGGGGTCAAAATATTGCTATATTTTTTATAGAATTTCTCTGTGTATCCATCGGGCCTGGGGCTTTATTCTTTGGGAGGTCCCGTATGGCATTCTGGACTTCTTCCCTTATTACCCCTCCAGGTCTTCCCATTCCTCTTCTACTATACGTGACATGGGGAAACCTTGCAGATATTCTTCTTGTAGCTCTTCTGAGGGGCTATCTGATGTATACATTTTCTGATAGAATTCCCTAACTATTTATCCAATATCTTCATTTAATGTCTTTTCCTGCTCCTGACTGTTTCAAAGCTTCATGATTGTTTGAGTCCCCTTTTTTCCCCTTAACTGTCTGGCTAAGTGGCTGTCAGCTTTGTTGGCTTTCACGTAGTGCAATTGTCTTAGGTTTAGTAGGGCTTTCTCTGCTTGTTTTGTTATAAGTTTCTCCAGTTGACCCTGGATATGCTGCAGTGTTTTCCTTAGTTTGTTACTAGGGGCTTCCGGCATTTCTTTTTGTGTGTCTCTTAATTTTGCCTCAAATTCTTTTTCCCACTGCCTACTCTGCTTGTCCTTACCCACCTTTAGAGCTTCTAGGTTCCCCCTCATTACTGCCCTAAAGTCGTCCCATACTATATCTTGTGGGACCTCTTTTGACTCATTTTCTCTAAAGTACTGCATCATTTGGACCCCTCTTAGTTTGCTCTGTAATGGGTTGTGTAAGAGGTCAGTGGGTAGGTTCCAGTTCCACAGGCCCCACTTCGTTTTCCCTACTCTTATAGTGATCCTTAGCGGGGCATGATCCAATAGGGAGATAGTTCATAATTCTATTTCTTTCACTTTCCCCACTAGGTCTGTGGCTGCCCAGATGTAGTCTATTCATGACATTGATGAGTGTACATGAGAGAAGTGTGTGAACCCCTACTGCTGCCCTCATTTAATCCTCCAGATATCATGTAGGGCCAACGTGGTCATCTTCCGTCGTAGTGCTTTGGACGGGGCTTGAGTTCCCAGTGTGCTGTTGCCACTCCTGTCCTGTCCTGGGACCCATGCTATGTTCAGGTCTCCGGCCAAAATGATGTCCCCCTTGGCGAAGGTTTATAGCTGTGACAGTGTTCCCCTTACGTATCCATCTTGTCCCGTGCTTGGGACATATAGAGACGTGAGCGTCAGTGCCTGGCCCCCTATTTCTATGTCCTCTTCAAAGCCTTGACTTGGGCTCCCAGCCTATCATGTATTGCTATCAACACCCCTGCTTTTTTCTCCCCCGCATTGGCTTGGTACATTTGTGAAAATCCTTTCATTTTGCCTTTCCATTTATCTTGTGTTCTTAAGTGTGTTTCTTGGTACATGAGTATGTCAAGATTTCCCCCCCTGAGATGCTGTTCTACTTTCCTCATTTTGACTGGGGTATTTAACCCCCTTATATTGAATGTTAGTATTCTGACATCCTTTGTCCGACTTTTATTCGTTTCTTCCCTTCCCTTGTTTTGCAGATCCTGCCGGTGGTGTGCCTCCCTCTGTTTCACTCCCACCCTTCCCTCCCCCTATCCCCTCCTCCAATTTCCCCAAGTTGTCAACCATAACACCCCTCTTCAACTCCCCCTGCCCCCTCCTACTTCTTCCCTGAGGAGGGACCAGATTCCTATGTGTGCTCGAACAAAGGGTCTGTCACACTTGGCCCTCGTTTCTCCCCAGATATAACTGCATGGGGAGTCCTAAACCCCACTTAATGTTCCAAGATGTGCCCCATACTGCCCCCCTCCTCTCCAGCCACATTCTTCTGGTACGCGACATTGCCTTACCCCTTTCCAGGGCTTTGTGTGTCAGCTACTCCTATTTTACCATAGTCTTACTCGACCAGAGATTTTGTTTCCTGTTCCCCCTTTTTTTTTTCTTCTTCTCATGTTTTGCTTCCGCCTTTCCCTTTCCTTGGTACTGTTCTCCATTCCCATGGCTGCCTGCGATTTGTTGCTCCGCTTCTTTTTTCCTCCATGTTCTCGTCCCCTTCACTTTGGATATTCAGGATCTGCACTCCTTCCTTGCATGTAGTTATTCCGTGATTTCGTCCCTCCCATGTGAATAGAAGGCCGAACGGGAATGTTCCTTTGTACTGTATCTGTTTCGTTGCTAGATAAAGACCCATGCATTTTCTTTTTTGGAGCGTAGTCTGTGCTAAGTCTTTTTTTTTTTTTTATTTGTTTATTTATAAAAGTTACACATATATAATCAATCAAACAATCAGAACAATAAATACTCAGCAAAAATACACAGAATAACAGAATATTATATGTACATAACTTGCAATAAATCAGTAAATATCCAGAAAGTCATCCCACACCTTTCCGTACAACCTCAACTTCCCTTGCCTCTTGTAAACCACCCTTTCCATTGATGCAAGGGCAGACATGCCCTCCACCCAATCATCAAGAGAAGGCGCATTCCGTGATTTCCAGCCCCTGAGGACCAACTTTTTACCCAGACAAGCTCCACTTTTTCCGTGACACAGAGAGATCATCCAGCAAATCTCCACCTCCCAAAATCATTGTCATAAAATCCAATTCAACATCCAAATTCAAAACACGCAGACAGGCACCACAAACATCGTGCCAAAATCCCCGTATACGCACACATTCCCACAACAGATGTTCCAGACTTCCCACAACACCAGCATTCGTCTGTGCTAAGTCTTGATATAGATGCACCTCCTCCCCATTTATTCTCACTTACCCTGCCTGCCTCGCTTTTCTCAGGATTTGATCTTTCTGGTTGTATGACATCATTTCTACCAGCACATCTCTTGGGCAGGTGCCCGGCTCTCCTGTTCTTCTTGGTCCCACCTGATGGATCCTGTCCATTTGGGATGTGTTCCTCCTTGCCTACCACTAATATATCTGCAAATTCTTGTGCTGTGCCCTTCAAGTCTTTGTCCCCCACTGCTTCCGAAAGGTTTTTTATTTGTATGTTTTCACGCCTTTAGCAGTTTTCCAGGTCCTCGCATTGGATTTCGAGGTTTTGGGATAGGCATGCTAAGTGTTCCACCGTTTCGTCATTTTTTGGTGAGTCTTCTTCCATATTCTGTATGATTTCCTCTAACGTGTCCGTTCTCTCCTCTAGTTTGGCCACGTCTGTCCGTAGTTTCTGCAGTGACTGCCTCATTTCATTTTTCAATGAGTCAAACTGAGTTTGGAATGATGTCATGAATTGGCTTTGAAATTCTTTAAACCAGCCTTGCATATCTTTCTTGCTTACCATCGTATCGTCTTCTTTGTTTGATGGCATGGGCTGGTATTGGGCTGTATCTACTTTCTTGTGGGCTGTTGTGTTTCCTTTCATCCACAGCTGTCTTATACTTGGTTCTTGCCTTCCCTGGGGGCTCTGCTTGGATGTTGATACAACCTTTGCTCTTGTCTTAGACATGTGGGTGCCGCTGGGATCTCTTACGATGTGCCCCTTTTTCGTTGGG
Organism: Ambystoma mexicanum; assembly: GCF_040938575.1. NCBI lineage: Eukaryota > Metazoa > Chordata > Amphibia > Caudata > Ambystomatidae > Ambystoma > Ambystoma mexicanum. The sequence goes on along the minus strand of NC_090936.1, from coordinate 124,452,974 downwards.
GGTATTTCCTTGTCTTTCGCCCCTAATGCTTGCACTGTTCTTTCTTGGTATTCTGTGGTCCCTTAATTGTGTCTCCTTTCACCTTGGGTTTTCAAAGAGCGGGGGGGGGCCTTGCTTGTTGGAACCCTCTCCACTGCTTCATTCCAGTTTGGCCCCTTTCAACCACTGCTCCTTTTACCTCCCTTCTGCTCTTGGGCTTGTTAGGGGATGGAGACCCCCCCGTTTTGTTTGCTTATCCCCTCTTGGGGACTGATGGGTCTCACCCTTTTCCGCGGATCCTCCCTCAGTTGCTGCTTCCGCTGGGTTCCTTCCTGTGATGGTTGAGTTTTATTTCTCCCCAAACCCCCTCCTGGGGCCTTTGGGGTGCCATCATCGTTGCATCTGCTCCCCACCTCCTCCTCTGAGTCTTATATTTGGGGTCAGGTGAGTCTAGCCCCTCTCTCCTAGTCACCCCTCTCTAGCTTCTTCCACTAATGGCCTTCCGGGGGTGGGTTGAAGATTGTTTCTCCCCTTTGCCCCTCCTGACGTTCAGGGGTATGTTTCTTTTTGCTTCCGCTCCTCACCCCCTCTTAATCTTGTGTGTGGGTCAAGGGCTACTTTCCCCTCTCTGAGGTTTGAACTCCCTTGTGTCTTCCTTACCTGATGTGGGGTATTGACTGTATCTCCCCTTTTACCCCTTCCTTGCGTTCAAAGTGCTGCCCATGTTGCTTCAACTCCACACCTCCTCTTTTCCACATTGTAGCTGGATGACTTGACTACTCCCCCTTCCTCCAGCTGCTTGATCCTGCGCTCTTTGGGGCAGGGCAGCAGGGGGCACCTTTTCAGTCCCTCCTTGTGCCCTTCTTTCTGTTTGCCTCCCTGGGGCCAGCCAGCCTACTGTGTCTCCTCAGCTTTATGTGGTACCAGCCGCTTCGTTGTGCATTCCAAAGGGGGGAGAGGGAGCGCGCTTCTCCTCTGTCCCTCCGGTTTCACTGGCTACTGCTGGATGACCCTGGTTGCTGCTCCGTTCAGGGTCGGTTGTGCTTGTTCCGCTCCTCTTGCGAGGCTGCTCTCCTGCATATCCACCTCGTTGCTCTTCTCTACCCTGTTAGCTTTGGTCTTCTCCTCCTTCGTGGTGCGGGCCATCCGCTGCCCAAGACCACTACCGCTGTGAGTCTCAGATTCCAGTCTACGGTGGGGTCAGTTCCATCAGTTAAGGCCGCTGGATGATTTGTTGGCCTTCTGCTGGGCTCCTTGCCTCCTAGGAGGATTGTAGCGGGGATATGTAAATCCGCATCCACGTAGCTTTTTTGTGACACTGTGGCCCTCATTACAAGTCAGGTGTTAAGGGTTTAACGCCGCCGTCGGCGCCGTTAACCCTAAACGCCTGAGTCACACTTTAACGCCTGCTTTTTGCAGGCGTTAAAGTCCAAGGCGCTAAGTGACCTTGGTGCTAATTACGGCACCGTCATTTACGGTGCCGTAATTAGCGCCTTCCCATCCCCATTATGCCCTATGGGGCAAAAATGGGAATGGGGAAGGGCAAATGGTGAATGGGGAATTACCGCCCCACTCACCTTGGAATAGGGCGGTAATTCCGCCCCCTTCCCCTTGCACTTTTTCCCTTCCCCCTACCCCTGCACTTGCGCGGTCTGAATGACACCTGGCCTAGTAGGATCGTTGTCTGTCGTCCCCTTGTTCCCCCCTCCCTGCCTCGTCGCGCCTTGAAACACTTGTGTATAGGCGCGTTACAAATGCCATATCATATCATATCATATCCACCATGGCGGATCCGGCATGGACCATGGTGCTTATAGCACCATGGTCCACCGCCTGACTTGTAATGAGGGACTGTTTATTGCGGCCCGGTGGGGAGTGACGCCATGCACGTCCTCCTCCGCCGGCCGCCATCTTGAAGTCTCTTACTATTGCTGCATTTAATTGTTTTAAAATAAAAATCTATAACAATGTAGACACTGAATACAAGAAAAAAAAGTATTCTCCAGACAAATAAACAGTCCTTTTTTTTAAATTAATAGGCCCTCATTACAAGTCAGGCGGTGGACCATGGTGCTATTAGCACCATGGTCCATGCCGGATTCCGCCATGGTGGATGGCAGAATTACCGCCCCATTCCAAGGTGAGTGGGGCGGTAATTTCCCATTCACCATTTGCCCTTCCCCATTCCCATTTTTGCCCCATAGGGCATAATGGGGATGGGGAAGGCGCTAATTACGGCACCGTAAATTACGGTGCCGTAATTAGCACCAAGGTCGCTTAGCGCCTTGGACTTTAACGCCTGCAAAAAGCAGGCGTTAAAGTGTGAATCAGGCGTTAAGGGTTAACGGCGCCGACGGCGCCATTAAACCCTTAACGCCTGACTTGTAATGAGGGCCATAGTCTGTAAAAATTAAACATTGTCCTTGCAAAAAATGTCCTTTTCCAACTAAAGTACAATATCCAGTCCTTTGTAATTGTCCTTTAGAAACAAAAATAGAATGAACCTGTCATTTGTGATTATTGTTTTTTTTAACAAAATTAAAATGAAACTATCCACTTTGATGGAATTCCAGCAGGAAACACAAGCATGAAAGTTGTGTATCCACCCAACGTCCATGTGCAGAAGAAAGCCGAGGGAAGCTGGAGAAAGGAAGACTCTCCATTAACGAGACCGGATCAGAGACCCCCTTGCAGCAGAGGGGTGTGGGTCCCAAGAGTGCCCACAGCAGCAACAGCAGAAATTACATTGGGAAGTCGAAGCAGCCTGCCGCCACTGTGTTTGTTGAATTGGATAAGGAAGCGCCGTACTCCAAATCATCAGGAATAACTTGCTGGTAACTGTAGCCAGCTTCATTTATACTCACATACACATAAAAGCGAGTAAAAGATGTTCACAGAAGTGAGAAGTCAATTTTAACCAGGGAATTGTATCACAAGCTTATATTGTTGAAGCTAAAGTAACCACGTGTAGAGAAAGCCTCTCTTTTCCCTATTGTTAACTATAACCTGTTGCCGAACAGTCACATGTCTCCTATTAAGGGGAGAACATCACTGGAAAGCCTTATGAAGCATAAACTGACTTTGTTGCAATGTTGCAAGTACATTTAACATCAAAAGAGATCACGCACCTGAAAACATGTTTCCCAATATCTTTTGAAGTATAACGCTGACTGAAAAGAGGGAACACACATCTTACACACACCTTTGTAGTGGCATTTCATTATAAAAAAATAGTGTATACCTAATTTTGTTTCTATAAAGAAACTAACTACTTGTGACATAATCATAATTTGCATTTATATAGTGCTACAAACCCTCAGGCATCTGAGATCTGCTTTTTTCACTAACCATGTTGTGTGGTGCTCATTTATTGACCTTGGAAGGATGAAAGACTGAGTTTGCCCATGCCGGGATTCAAACCAGTGTCAACAGGCTCTGCACGATTGTCAAAGCAAGTACTCTACTCACTGTGCTTTCTGACAAGCTATACTGAACACTTATGTAGCAGTAGCAGGAGCTGCTGAAGACAAGAAAACAAGTATTACCGAAACCAGTAGACCGAACCCTGTCAAAATGAAACCAGCTCAAGTAAGAACTAAACACAATTGTTTTGAAGCTGTTGTAACCCCTGAGCCGTCTGATACAAGAGTGACAAGGTTATCCAAGGCTGGTAGAGTGGCAATACAGCTTTGGTGTAACTAATGGAGAAAAGAAGTTGCATATGAAGCTGGGTGAGAAAGCTGGTTACTTGTTAAAAAGAACCCATTGCAGAGCTGAGACTCTTCAAGTTAAGAAGCAGCAGTCAGGGAGCTAAAGACAGATTTTCTGGTAGTTGCAAGACAGAAAAGAAAGGCAAAGAAGCTGCCCTTTCTTCGCATAACAAGAGAGAAGAGTGCTTTGCCAACCTGTAGAGGTCGAAGAGTCTTGTTGAAGTGGCCTAAAATACCAAGTCACTATAGCAGAAGTAGAACTGTGGTTGCCAATACTTTTGTCAGAACATCATTATTTGAATGTAGTAGAAGCAGATGTAACCTGTGGGTTCAAGAGAGCCAGCCCACACAGTATCAGTGACAGAAGAGAGTTGCTAGAGAGAACAAACCCTAAGAAGAAGCATCCTGGTAAACTGTATTCAAAAGCGCTGCTGAAGTTATAAGAAGAGGAGTTGTTGCCAAGCAGAAGCAATACTTTTGTCTTCAATTTTACCCATTCTTTCCTGGAAGGAGGTCCTACAGGAATACCATTGGTGCTGTTGTTTTCTTTGTGGAACTTGGAAAGGGAATATTTTCATCAAGCGAAGAAGAAACTGTTACCATTGGGTTTTTGGTTGTGTGAACTTTCGTTCCTTTGGAACTTTTTCAATACTTGATTTGAGACTTTCTTTTCCTTGGAAGAAAAGAGACTTTAGGACATTCAGGGGAGAGCACGATCTGCCGAGGACAAGTAGAATTCATCGTAGACACTGGTTATTTGGTAACCTTTCATTTATTTTGTTTCTATGTTATTTTGAATGTTTCTGTTTATTGCGAGGGTTAGTTTTGTGTATGCTCAGAGGTTTTCCCTTAGATCCCAAACTTGGTAGGGAATTCCCTGGTACAGTAGGTTTAGATATGGTTTATTTTATATTTTTGTTTACAAAAAATGTCCAACCTTGAGAAAACTAAATATAGTTGTGAGTCTCAGATGACTGACCCCTCACAGTAGACCAAGGAGGGGGTATTGAGAAAGAGGTCAAGAACCTTCAGCACGGCTTGGGAAAAGGAATACACTAGGACACATCTAGCTAACATAAGTGACAGCTTGCTATCTGCTCTCCCTCCTGTGAAACTCAAGCCCTTCCTGCCTCCAGACAGCTTCCTCCATTCTTCCTCGTCTCAGTAGCTGGGACCTAGCCTGCTCACAAGGGATCTGGAACCATCAGCAAGGCTTAGGAAAACGTATTTAGCCAATTCTTTCTCATCACGGGGCACCTGGGAGTCAGGCAGATCATCTAAAGATATGGACCATTGAATACACAGAAATCACTTTGTGTAAGGCTGTAAAGGCTCTGGGGAAAGGGAAAGGGAAAGGGAATCAACCAATAAGGCGGGTGGAACTTTTGTTTGCTTTTCTACACATTTTTGGAACTTTCATTTTTGAACTGCATAGCTGGACTGCAGGGCAGCAGCCAAAAGACATTTCCTTTTTTTCTTTATATTAAGTTTAGTTTGTGAGGGACAGGTTAGGATTAGGGCACAGGATAGCAAACTTTACTTTGGACCTTCTAACACAAGCAGTTTCGTTAGCTAGTTTTGTTGAGAAAGCGAACCCCCTCTTAGAGGTAGGATTAGTTAGTATTTTCTCCAACCCCCTCATTTTTGTTGGTAATAAAAGTCTTTGTCAACCAACATGCAACCCTTGCGTCCCTCCTCTTACTCCTAGACACTCACAGGACTTAACAAGGAAAGTATTACAGTGGAATTAGATGAAAGCCACTGCCCTCTTCAAAAAACAAGTACACCATGGTGTGTATATAAATATACAGCAAATATAAAAGTATATTGTCAAGTCAAGTCAAGTCAAAATAGTTTATTCGGATGCAAAATCCATTAAACATACAGATACAAATGCAGAACACATTATATTTTCACAATATTCAATTTCAGATTTTTTAAATATTCTCCATATGAACATATACAAAAATCCATAAAAATACAATAGTATATCTATTCACAATAAAAACCTAATATCCATAAAAGCCACTGTTCCAATAACCTTTTAATCCATCAAGGCATTCCATCTCCCTGTAACCTCATCAGCCCCTTTCTGAAATACATCGCTCTTTTCAAGAAGGAGAGCAATGCCCAGGCAGTAAAGATAGTGTCTGCGCTCAAAAGAAAGATGAGTGCTGCCTTATGATTGCGGATCTCTGTCTTCTTTAGAGCCGGTAACAATGTTACTTTACGTATCCCAGCATAGCCAGGACAAAACAATAATACGTGTGACAGATCTTCACGCCGGTAACCACACACCTGACAACAGGTAGAGTCTGGGAACCCTTTCCATTCTGCTGTATTTCCTTGCAGTAGGAGGCAATCAAACCTTGCCCTTGTGATTAGCCACCGGTCTTTTTTCTGGGACCTCCAAACTAAGTACGGTTGAATCACCAAGGGCCTACTGATTGCAGAATGTAGTTGACCTGATTTAATCCCATATTCCAATAAAATTCTCTTCCTTGTGACAGCCTCCTTCACCACCATTTTATGGCTTTTCCCCTCTACCTCTGTTATTAACACCTTAGGCAGAAAGAGAGTACCTAGGTTGGCCTCCTCAAGGGCTTTAGAAATATAGTCCAGCCAGGGAATTTTTCGGCATTCCCCATTTCCCAATACAGAACAAATAATAAAATGGCAGAGGGAGGCAAATTTGTTTGCCCATAGCCGGATCCAGAACAGAATCGGGGCCAATGCCCACAGGTCTTCCCAGAACTCCATTCCCAATTCACGATGAATTGCAATAAATCAGCCGAGTTTGGGAGGCCCAGCAGTCTCCTGATAAATTTGCTCTCTTTTATTTGCATTTCGTCAGCCCTCTGGAAGCCCCATATTGGGGCACCATACATGGTGATGGCCATTGCTTGGGCACTGTAGATCTTAGATATCGCTTCTAATGGTTCTCCTTCACACTGTGACATAAAGCGGAAAATGCCCAGTTTGCTGGTTCATTTTTATAGATTGTTTAGCTAGATGTGCCTTTGCAGATAGGGCTTCCGAGTAGCTTAACCCTAGGTAAGTACACCATAAATATACAGCAAATATAAAAGTATAATGTGTTAGTAGCTATAAAATGTGAAATGTGTTAGTTTCCAAGTTTAACAATAAATAAATAAAGTATAAATAAAAGTATGCAAATAATTAATTGTCAGAATACCAGAGGGAGAGAGAGTACCGACACTCTCCCCCGAACCACAGAAGCCGAATAGATTTGACCCTCCCACCGTGGTTGGCACGGGTACCTGATGTCAGATAATACAGGAAAATCACGTGGCAGCCAATGGGGGGAGAGGGATTAGGGAGAGGTTGTGGATGGGGAGACGGAAATGAGGAAAACCGGAAAGAGGGTTAAGGTAAAGCCTAGGTGGAGAGGTATGGGGGAAATAGGAACAAACATACATAGGCGTACACAATAAAACCTGTCTCCTGACCTGCCTGAATCCTTACACTTTGACTTAATGCAAACCTTAACATCTCATAACATAACCACCTTCATGTATGTCGCTGTGTCTTAAGAGCGACCAACTGTAGCATGACATAAATGCACACACAACATTGAGCATAGTGAATGGTACAAACAAGGATGACACCCTACATGAACATGACATAATCATGGCCCTTCAGGCAAGCAAAGTGACATACTGTCCACATAAAAAACTCCAAAAATCATATAGGCTGGGAATCTGGCATGCCTCTGCCACAATACGTAATGTTTTATAATATCTCTCCCAAAAAATACTGCACAATGGATGTTTCTGTCATGCGAGGTCCTTTAAATCAGAACATAAGACATTGAACCTCTTTCAATATTTGCACATGTGAACATATGAGCTTCCCAGCCCTGTATCAGACTTTGAGTAGTAAGTAATCACACATTGGCACCAAACTTTTGCTAGTACTTATCTGTGTGTCCGGGCGCCCCATAGGATGACGCAAAGACAACCCTGCAACGTGGCTTTCACAGCCCCAACCCAGTCTGCAGCTTCTCCTTGATCATCGGTAAAAGGAATGCTTTGATAAGCATCCAACGTGCAGACTCACCGCCCGTGACCCGGGCATGTAACCAGCTGTCCCCCGCATCTGTAAAGCTACGAGAAATCTTCCTGCATGTAGCCGTAACCGCCTGGGCGGCTGGCATAGAAATAGACCTGGTGATGATAATCAGCTGGGGAAGCTCGCGCAGATAGGAACTACATTCCACCCACAGGTTGGTGGGAAATGTGGTCCCATAATTTCTCCATGTAGCACACTAACATTTCTTGGCCCCCACACGCCTCCTGCACGACCAGATAGTGAACATGACAGTACCTCCTCTTAGGGCTTCTCACAGGGCCTGGTTTTTCCAGATGCCTTAAATGAAATTGTCTCACTAACCTGGGAGCATCAACTGCACTTGCCGGTTCCCATGAACAGTCTTTCGGACCATAACCCAACCAGTGAATTAAGTTCCCGTGGGGTTTTTTTGCTTCCTCTTAGAGCCCAAAATCATTTTCACCTCATATTCCAATTCACCTTCTTTCAATATGGCTGGTGGTCGCTACGTAATCACCCGAGGAGCTGCGGGTTTAAGCAAAGAAACATGGAACACGGAATGTATCTTCAAGTTTTTTGGTAATTGCAATTTCATGGCCACAGAAGACACACATTTTATAATCTCATAGGGCCCAATATATCAGGGTGCAAACTTGCGTGACCCCACCAGCGATAGATTTCACCTGGACAACCAAACTCCGTCGCCCACCTTGTATTTGGGAGCCGCTTGCCATTTCTTATCAGCCTGTATCTTATAAGCCTTCTTAGCCTTATCTAACTTAGCTTGTGCCTTCTGCCTAATGTTCAGAAGTAACTGCTTCCTTTCATGTAAAACAGGTATCTGCTCCACGTAATGTTAACTTACGATGGTTCTCCTCCTGATACTACATATTGTGAGGGGTCAGAAATGTGAGGCGGACAAACTTGGTAAAGGTTTTTCATAAGATGCCATTTTATTAACTCAAATGGGTTTGACAAATGCCCCTCTATCCCTACCCTGACAAGAATTTCCCTGCCCATCAAAATAAACTAAAGGAAACACTCTAACAAAAAGAATCTGTCCATCACACTTACACATACAACAAAACTAAACAAAGTGATACATGGCAAGTCAAATATAACAGAAATGACAATTATTTTCAATATAAGCTTTGTATAGGGTGTGCCAACCCCCCCCCCTCAACTGAATATAGATAACATAATAGGCAGATCAAATAGTTCCATCATTGAAGAAATCAGGATTTGATTGCCCTTATCAAAAGTAAAAAGTGCGCATGGCACTGCACATATTTCGGTTAGGAAGGCCCAGGAAATGAAAGGTGCTTTACATATCACACACATACCATAAGTGTATAAGGATATATTATGAATAAAGGCTACAAAGTGAGAGATGCTTAATTAAATAAAGAATATCTCCCTGAAAAAATACAGTGTCGGAAGTGCAAAATGGTTTCCAGCCCTAAGCCAGGTATGGAGGACTATGAACCATGCCAAGAGTTTTCAGACAAGCAACAGGGGCTGATGCATTTGGAGACAGACTTTGGTAGCATTTCGCAGCGAGATAATTAGGTCTGTTAGGTTAAAAATGGAAATTGGCAGAAATGGCAGACAGATTGCAATAAGGCCAGATGAGTAAGGGAAGTTTAGTTACATGTATCTATTTTCATATGGAAGAGGGCACAACATGTGTCATGCAAACTCTTCTGAGAGACCAGCTGCATTATTTTGGCAGCCTTAAGATTTATCATATATTTGCTCTAGGGGTGTTAAGCACTAAACGAACTCAGCAGGACCTCAGCAATCAGATAAGGATTAGACATTGATGCATGGAAGATGTTCTTGGCAGGAGTTGAGCATTGTCATAGTTGTGTCCATCTAAGTCTCAAATAAGCATATCAGTTTTGTGCGTCAGAGAAAATTGAGGATGCCAGATATGCTAATGTGGGCGTGTTGTAGGCATAGGGTAAGCTATCCAATGATACTGAAGGAATATTTTTTCTCTGACGAAAGTCACCTATCAAAAACATACCATTTACAAGGTGGTCATTTGCATCAAAATATTAAGACACTATAAAGCAGGTTAGAAGAAAACATTTCTTTGAGTGTGTCCCATTATTCCAGCAATAAAGACAATTATGAAAATTCTCCCAAGCATCTGATTTATCTTGCCTCTGTCTGGACAATGAAGTGTTCATTAATGCCTGGTGCCTGGTGCTTGATGGGATAGGAAGATATGTTCATATGGCGCAGCCAACGTGGGGCCCTAGTCTTTCACAAGATTACAGGGACAACAACCCAAGACCCTTTTTCTTGATTGTGATGTGCTGGCGGACAAGAAGAGTTACTAAAAGAGGTGATAGGTGAGTGACAACCTGCAGTATGATCTCATTTCTGTCATGTGTCCTCATGACCACCAGCATAGCAAACCTGGCATCTATAAATGATGGTATCTATCATGAAAGACAGAGACGGGAGAAATGAATAACATATTTGTGTAAATACAGGGGATTGTGTTATTTTGAGTAACAATACATTTTGGGGAGATAAAAGAATGCCTAAGTAATCGCACTTCAAGGGAAGTGCAAGACATTTCAAATTGCAACAGGAGTCGGGATAAATTAGAGAATACGCACGGTCAGGACCATGAAAGGTGATGTCTTAAACCCTGTTTAGGGTCAAATAAGGAGAGGCGAGAGAAGTATACCCCTTATTATAGATGGTTAATAAGTAAGGGATGATGATCAATTGTGTTTAATCTGCACTGTGCTGTTAAATTATGATTGCTATTTTGTTGAAAAAAGCTTTGAAATGTGCTAAACTGTGTAGAGTGTAGCTTGTGTTTAGCACCAGTATATGGTAGTTTCATGTTTAATGTATATGTTGAATAAAACTTTTGTGTGTTTAAGAATATAAAAGATAGACAAACAAATAAATAAAAAGCCAGGTTTTGTTACACTTTTTAAACAAGGGATTGACATCAAGTAAGGGATTACAAATAAATAAAATCAATATATGCATAGAGATAAAACTCTGGACAGATTACAAAAACCAAGAACGATATAAATCCGACTAACAGAGTATGCAAACAAAGGATGACGTAAGACAGGAGTAGGATATTCTGCTAGAATTTCTCTAATTAGGAAAGTGTGCAGTCTGTATTTTGTTTTAAATAGGAGATAAAAGTATTTCCAGGCTGGGTTATGAGCAAAAACAACAACAGTGATTCTATTTTTTCTTTGAACAAATGAAGACAGTTTGAACATGGCGTGCCCTAGAAGTGAAATGAAAATAGAAGTGTATTTATTTTAAAGCACAATGTGTGCATAGTTGACAGAAACCACGCATACGGTGTAGCCGAGGTTTACATTTCAAACAGATACAGCATTCTGTTGCTTTGAAATAAATTTAGGCTCTTTTTTCAAAACCCAAGGTAAGAGCTGACACGAAGCGAGGGAGTGATTGGTAAAAGACAAGAAACAAGCAAAAAGTAAAAGGTAACTCTAGTGTTAAAGCAACTGTGGATCGGTTCTGCATGAGAAATTAAGAATATGCTGGATTTTAATAAAGTTACATACCTTTATAAGACACAATCGAAAATATAGGAAACATAGAGAAATGACAAGTGTCTGAATTAAGGAGAAGCTTGGTGTAGATGTAAATATATGCATTAACATCGAGACAGAAAAACAAAAACAAATTTGTGAATATGTGATCAAAATGAATAGGAATGAGTGGGGCTAGAGCTGATACATGTATGACCATGCATAGAATAAATTGAGAACAAAGACAGATTTAAGAAAAATGTGTAACTTACACATTTTTAGACCAAAATATTATGTTTTGTATAGTTGCAGAGCGATTTTTGATCAACATTATTAATAGAGTATTATAATGATTGAATGGTGTATTTTTAAAATATTCATATTTTGTGTACAAGGTTCTAAGTGTGCCAGGGCTGACTCACAACCTTATGAAACTTTAGCCTTGAACCAGAACTCATTGAATTGACTTTCGTTTTAGGGGGGTTTGTGACACACACACATGTAATGCTTGTGTTTCTTGAGTAGGGAAGCTCAGCTTTAGGTCTATATAACAAATACCAGTTGAAGAAATGTGAAATTGAATAGGCTTTGAGAAGAGCATTTTTCGTGATATTTGTGCATGTTATGTTGAAGCAATGTGCTAGAGGAGCACTTGATTGAAATATATGATATTGCGGGAGGGCTAAGCCCCTGGTTTTTTAGTTAAGTAAAGGTATATATTTTGAAAAATTGTTGTTTTGCCAAGAAAGCTGTATGTTACTAAACCATATGTGAGCCCACTGTTTTACACTAGAAAGTGTCCTCGGTCATTACACAGATATGAATTAGATTGGTTCTATTAGATGACATTTTAAAATTACACAAGCCACTTCCCATTTTAAAGGGTTTGTTAGTTGTTTTGGAATGAATGCCAGATACTTTCTCTGTTAGGCACACACTAGATCACCCCTGATTTGATAATCTCATTTTAAGCAATATGGGCATTTTTTATTAGTAATAAATGGGGTATTTTGAGGAGCATATATCAGAAGCATGCATAGAGCAATTACGTAGATGAGAAAAAGGCAATGGAAAGAAACCATTTAAAAAGGTCTAGACACATTGATGAAAAGTAATTGGAAAAAAGGAAAGGTGCGTCTATAAAAACTTTCAGTGCGCTAGTAAAAGTAAGAGCAGATGCACACAGTTTATTCTCATAGAATGTGTAACAAAAAGGCAAGGAAGTATGTCAGCAGAAGGAAATGGGAAAGTGATGGCAGAAGGAGGGTGAGCAAAAGTAAGACAGAAATTGCAAATGAAAGCATGGGAGAGTGCTAAAAGTAACCAGAACAGTGACAATATCGGTAATTAAGGACAGAGCGAGGAGGAATGGGATATGCACCATAATACAATGCAGAGTTATAAGGATATTACATAGGCAGACTCAAGCATATGCACCAAAGCCACAGAAAATTAGGCATGCTTCAAGAGGAGGGACGGCATCTCCCCTATTGCACAGCATAGAGGCATTAAAAAAGAAATGTGCCCAAGATCACACAATTTGTGAGACATGCACTGAGAATAGAAATGTAATTATGAATGCAAATTACATTAAAAAATAGGTTAACCCAATAGCAAATGATACAAGATTAAGCACATTAAATATTGATGGAGAACAGCAAGAATTAATAAGATAAAACACCTTCTTTCAGCAACAATGTTAAAAGTGCATGCATTGATGCAAACATTTGTATCTATAATGGGGAAGCAAGTAATGAGAGGAGGTAATCTCAAAAGCACGAGGGCTAAGGTTACACACACTATAGATAAAAAAACATGATATATTTTATAACAAATTAACAGTTGTATTGAGGAATGATCTCAGTAAGTAACTAGGAGATATCATGCACTAGTTTTAGGGATTAGTTATGTAGATACACAAGAAATCACACTAATATCTTTACGGCCTGATCATGTAAAGGAGTGTGCCTTTAAGTTAAAGGAGTATTTTTTTATAGAGTACACACTCTGATTAGTATTATTCTTAAGAATAAAAGAAGTGCATTATTTAGTTTTCGTGCAGGGTTTGTTTAGATGAAACATATTCATGAATAAGTGCAAGCAGGCTGGGAGCTGACAGGGAGAAACAAGGAGTGCTTGGCACAATCATTGAGCACAATATGGATTACTATTATGCATGATTAATTGATTTATGAGGAGTAGAGAGAAGTGGAATTTGGAGATATGAAACGAGAAGAAATTTCTCATGAGATTGGGGAAAAATAGAGATAATAGGTTAGAGTCCCTGTCACGATATGCTTATGAGGCGGGGGTGATACACACACACACACACGCACGAACACACAATCTTGTGGAAGTACAGGCACTTAATGGGTCACAGGCTCAATTCACATAAAAACACATTTAGGTAGTCCGAGAATGAATTCAATACTGTAATGAGAACACACACATATAAGCTACCTTCGCTTTACAATAGGAACACCAGTTAGAAACATTATGTCCTGCTGAAACACAATATAAGAGTATCTGGATGTTTGGGGTCTATAAATGGAAGAGAGATAGGGATACCTTGAATTTACAGTCTCAAGAAGAGACAGGAAGGGTGCACACTATAAAACTTCATATAAGAGTGATAAGAATTCCAACTGGCAAGGCCAGGTAGAAGGGTGCGCATCAAATTCCCAGAAGGGGTAACAAAAAGTGAAGACGATACATCTACAAAGACAGTGGAGGAAAAATGTACATAAGGGACCAAATAAAAGTACACATATGTAAGGGATTTGAATATGTCAAGTATAAGAGTTTAAGATGTGTTTAGACTAATTAATATAAGATAATACACAGTTCAAACTAAAGTGCTGAAGTAAGAAGTTCCTAACCAAAAGATTGACATCAATACAGAAGGTGAAATAAATTAATACATATAATTAATGAATGAATTTTAAAGCAACAAAACATACAAGTTAATATAAAGTGTAAATAATGGAACAAAAATAACATTGTGACACAAGGTTGATGGAGGAAGGTGTGGATAAAATATTTTGATTTTCAAACAATGAGCAGCAATGGATGGTGCCTGGTTAAATGGATCAGTGTAGTATATTTGATAAAATAAATGCAAATAATGTAGAGAACTTCTAGCAGAATTGCACAAAAGAACATATGAGAGTAAGTAACAAGAACATTGTTTTTGTTTATGTGAAATTGTCGATTTATGTATTACAGATTAAATAATTGTCATTTTTGGAGCGCGGGAGGAAATGTATATATCCTTAGTGGAGTGTAGCGATATAATGGGAAGAAACATTATGACAAAGGTAAGTAATAGAGGATGAGTAGAGAAAGAAAAGGTAAATACTAGTGGACAAAGTAAGTGTGTGAATAACCTTATTGATCATTATCAGGAGAAAGAGGACCCAGGTGAGTACAGAAAAAAGTAGTAAGGGCTACAGTCTTTGTAAATAGGTATCATTTTTCCCAAGAAAGGTATAAACAGGTGTGAGCACAGAATAGTACATATATGCAAGTATGGCCATATCTAATGAAGAGAATGAAGAAGACTTTTGGATAAAAGGTGGATCAACCTTTTTGTAAATCCAGGCGATAAGGAATGTCAAATATGTACATTTGGCAAAAACATGAACCTTTTAATAGGCAAAATATTGTATGCCTACACGCCAGGATCAGTGCTTATTTCCAAATACCATGGGTAGGTAAGATTACTGTAGGAAGGGCAGCAAAAAATGTTAACTATGTCTCAAAAGAATAAATACAGCAAAGAAAGAAGAGACCACGGTCCCATGCCATCAGGAGGAGGACTACAAAAGTACAGAGAACATTTTCAGCATAGCAGAAAAGATTAAAAACAGGCATGCCACTATATTTAGGATAATTCAAAAGAAAAGACAGATTAAAGTGCACCGTCATTTCAATTTTTTAATAAAACAAGTTTGCCATTTTATTGAGCTGAGGACACAAAGAAATGACCCCAGCAAAATAATATTTAAAGAAAAAATGAATAACCAAGGCCTATTTTAAGGAAATAACTAATCGCTGTGTTAGCTTATCATGGCTTTGCCTCTATTTTGGATTCCACAGGGAGTAAGAAATCATATGAGTCATGTTTACGCCAAGAAGAAAGAAGGGGAGCGGCTGACGCAGACATGCTTTTTAAAAATGTTTTAAAATGTGTTATGTTGTTTGTTTTGACTTTTATATTATAAAGAAGGAAACAATGCAACTCTGGTGGTGTGAAGAAGAACACAACCACAGACATTTTTTCCTTTGTTACTTAGCAATTAAATACACTATAAGGAAACAAAATGAAGTTTGAGCCCATGAAAGATGGGGAAAGTAAAAGATAAACAATTATGTATGTGCTTTATGGTCTCATGCCACAGACACACCCAGGTATCAGTCAGTATATGTATAGCATATGTGACACTAAGATATGCATGAAAGGGAGAAAGAATCAGCCATTCTATTACATTAGAAAAAGAGACAACTCCGTAGCGATTGTTTTTAGGAGGTACGAGTGCTTTAAGGAAAGGGACAGAGTTATTATAAGGTTTAGGTTTGAGGAAGAAGTACTGATGGTAAAAATGCACTTATTCTTCAAGAAACTCACCCAGTTTTTATAATACAGATGGATGGGCAGCACCTGCACTCTGTGTGATTAAAGGCAACCGATCCTGCGAGCAGGGAGAAAAAGCCCCCATTGTCGTGAAAAGGGTTTTTGAGGGACGCAGCCAGATGCCCAGTTGCAACTAAAGCTGAAGACACTCTTTATGAAACTCCCCCATCCTTGTGTTCCCCAGAAACAATCTAATGACCCCAACTGACTATTTATTCTAATCAGAAGATTGAGGGTCCGAGTCCTCAGTGGTTATAAAACAGTGGATCCTAAAAGACTGGCCTATGAATTAAGGGGCCCTTGAATTTGCTGCAAAGCAGCAGCCTTTTATAGTTTATTTTATAAAAATAAACTATGGACAAAATTGAGAAAGTCGTTGGACTTGGAATAAGGACAATAAAGAATTGGATGGAAGATGTGCAGATGGAAGATGAATAAGATGAAGACAATACTGAATGTGCATGGGGAGAGAGCAGGGGTCAAGGAAGTGTTGTGGGGTGTGAGGAAGAAGAATATATATATACATGAATAAATATTTTGCAAGTAGAAGTAACAGTAGAAAATGGGCTGGTGGGTTCCCTCAAGGAATGTGCAAATGTTCTAATAATCTCTACCGATTTTTCATGGTGGCCGGAATCACTTGCTGTGCATGTTATTTCAACATTTAATTGGGTAACATGGGTGGGAACCAGATGGGAGCAAACAGTGACTGTTTGGGGATATGTACAGAAAAGGATTAAAAGAGGGCAACACATATGCCATAATCTTTTGACAGAAAAGAAATACACATATATCTTACATTGGGAGAGTACAATATGGTTGAAGACACTATTGGTTCTTAGAAGTGTCTTTTATGATACCTCCTATGTTGAGATAGAGCATTGTATTGAGGGGGGTGACTCAGATAGGGATGCAAATGTATAATGCAAATGGGGAAGGGTGGACACAGTGTAGTAGTCGAATATTAAACACTGGTCGAATATCGACCAGAGGGTGGAACTGTATGGGTTGTTCCAACCCCTCCCCCATCAACTGAATATAGATAAAATGATAGGCAGATCAGATAAATTCACTCTCCCATCCATCACTGCAGAAATCAGAATTAGAGTGCCTTTATTAAAAGTAAAAAGTCCATATGGCAGTGCGCATACTTGGGTTGGGATGGCCCAGGAAATGAAGGGTACTTTTAATGCTATACACACTCCATACGTGCACAACGATACAAAGTGAGAGATGCTTAAATAAATAAAGCTCCCTGAAGGAAAATACAGTGTCAGACAAAAATATATTCAAAATGGATACTCAAGCGCAAAATGGTTTCCAGGCCTAAGCTAGGTGTGGAGGAGCATGACCCATGCCAAGAGTTTTCAAACAAGCAACAGAGGCTGACACATTGGCCCTCATTCCGAGTTAGGACTACACCATGGAGTAAATAGCTCCATGGTTGGCAACCATGGAGCTATTTACTCCATGGAATACCGGCATGGTGAATGGAGTAATTTCCGGTCCATTCCAAGGTTGGATGGACCGGTAATTCCCCATTCACCATAGCCCTTCCCCATCCCCATTTCTGCCCCCATAGGGCTCAATGGGAATGGGGAAGGAGGTAATTATGGCAACGTAAATTACGGTGCCGTAATTTACTCCAAGGTCACTTTGCGGGTCCCGTAATTTACTCCTGCTAAAAGCAGGAGGTAAAGAGGGACCCGCAAAGGGAACTCGGAATACGGAGGTAAGGGATTACTGCCATCGGTGCCCTTACAGGCGCCGGTAATCCCTTACCTCCAACCTCGGAATGACCCCCATTGTCTTTGGCAGCATCTTGCAGTAAGGCAATTTGGTTTGTTATGTTAAAATTTGAACTTGGTAGAAAAAGCAGACAGGATTGTGATGAGGCTAGATAAGTAAGGGAAGTTTAGATACATTTATCTATTTGTATTTGTATTTCTTTATTTATATAGCGCTCCTGGCCCGCAGGCATCTGGGCACATATCTTGGGTTCCAAACACAGCATCATTATACAGCTACAGTTACATACTATACATTTGTGAATATATTCATAGTAATTAGAAGCAATAAGTCTAAGATATTTACAGAAGCAGGCTACAAAGGATTTTAGTTAATGAGCTGGTCATAGTGTAGGGACTTACAGTAGGTGATTGTGTAATTCTTGGGCTAGAAGCAAAGATTTGGCTTTGTTGTTAAAGGCATAGAAGGATGGTTCCAATCTGAGAGAAGTAGGCAGAGAATTCCATAATTTGGAAGCGAGGACCGGGAAACTGACCCCGCCAGATTTTTGTCATTTAAATCTGGGTACAGACAGGCAGTGGGTTTGGGCTGGTCTTTGTGGTCGGCTGGAGGTTTGCAATGAGAACCGGGAGGCCAGGTAAGGGGGTGCCTTGTCAGTCAGACATTTATGTGTGAGGGCCAGAGATTTAAAGGAAAGTCTTTGGGCAATGGAGAGCAACGCAAGTTGCGTCAGGTGTCCGACATGTGTTGGTTCCTCGGGATGTTCAAGGCAGCCCTGATGGCATTTTTTTGGGTGACCTGAAGCTTGCAAAGGTTTTGGAGACTGGTCCCAAGGTACAGGGCGTTGCAGTAGTCTAGCTTGGACATAATTAAGGTTCTAGCAAGAATGATGCAGTTAGCTGTGGTAATGAATGGACGGCAGGCAGTGATAAGATTGCAAGTGTAGGCAGATGCTGAAACCACAGCATTAGTTTGACGTCAGAGAGATAAGGAGGAGTCAAGGTAAATACCTAAGGTTTTGGTGTTGTTAGTCACCTTGATAATGTTACCATAGATGACAAAGGATTTGAATGTAGGATCTAACCTACTCAGACGGTTGGGGGAGCCTAGGATGAGGAGATCTGTTTTATCTTCATTAATACCGTGCTTGTGTTGGGCCGTCCATGCCTGGATGATGAAATAAACATCATTTAAGGCTTTGGTGTCAGCTGTGTGGTCGCTCAAGATAGGGATGAGTATCTGGGTGTCATCCGCATAATTAGTGTAGGTGACAACCAGATAGTCGAGAATATCAAAGAGCAGTTTTGTAAACACATTGTAGAGCGTGGGTGAAACACAAGATCCTTGGGGGACACCGCAAAGGACTGGAGCAGGATCAGCTGAGGCCATGGGGGAGAAGACCCTCATGGATCTGTTAGCCAGGAAGGATTTAATTCAAGCGGTAGCTTTATCTGAAAAGTGGGCTGCCTCTTTGACATTTCGACACAGGATTTGGTGATTCACCAAATCGAAAGCGGCCGATAAGTCCAGTAGCAAGAGGAGGGCAAACTTGCCGTTGTCTTTCAAGTCTTCAATTTGAGTTTTTAAGTCTAACAGGTCCATTTCCGTTCCATGCTTGGGCTGGAAGCCCGACTGTCTGAGGCCAAGGAGCTTACTACATTCCAGGTAATCCTGGATCTGTAGGTAAGCTGCTTGGTCGAAAAAAGTTTGCAGGAACGGCAGAGTCATGATAGGCCTATAATTGGTAGGTGTGTTTGGGTCTAAGGACATTTCTTTTAGAAGGGGGATCACCCAAGGTGTTCTTTAGGTTATCTGGCATGGTGCCTGTGCTGAATGAAGTGTTAATTAGCGCTGTGATGAAGGGAGCTAGTTCATGAGAAGCCTCCTTTATGATGGGAGCGGGACATGTTTCGCCCTGGCAATTTGAAGGTTTGAGTTTGCTAATGATGTTCTCTACCTCTGGGATGGTTACAGGTGAGAAGTTGAACGGTGTTAGGGTATGAGAAGTAAGAATGGATTTGTCCAGAAGGGAGTGGAGTTGAGCGTTGGATTGGAGACTGCTTTTTTTGGCATTGATTTTGGCCTGGAGAGTGGAGATTTTAACTAAGAGAGCTTTTTTTATATTTGAACACCACAATATTCTTATTGAAGAGGGTACAAAATGTGTCATGCAGACTATTCTGAGAGACCGGCTGTATTATTTTGGCACCACATAATGGAGAATATATATTTCTCCAACAGTATAGAGAACAAACTAACTTGGCAGGACCTCAACAATCAGATAAGAGTTAGATATCAGTGTGTGGAAATGTTCTTGGCAGGAGTTGAGCACTGTCATAGTTGTGTCCAGCCAAGTTTAACATTAGGCTGATCAGTTTTGAGCATCATAGAAAATTGTGGATGCCAGCTATGCTAATGTGGGCATGTTGTAGACACACTTTAAGCTATCCAATGCTACTGAGGAATGTTTTCTCTCTGACTAAGGGGAGTTATCGGAAACATACCATGTACAAGGTAGTCATTTGCATAAACATGTTGCATCTTCTAAAAAGACTATTAAGCAGGTTGAAGGAAAACATGTCTTTGAGTGTGTGTCTTGTTATCACAGCAAATAAAGGCCATGATGAAAGAACTCCCAGGTGTCTGATTTTCTCTTGTCTCTCTCTAAGAAGTGTTCATAGATCTCTCGTGCTTGATGGAAGATGGGGAACAGGGCCTTCAGTTCACAGGAAACACAGAAAAATCATTTTTCAGAGTTGCTTTTATAAAGCTGCTTAACAATGGCAGAGAAAAGGGCAGGAAAATGTGGGCAGAGCTGCTTAATATCTTGTGGGGTCTTCTGGGAGTGGGTGGGTTAAAGGAGAACATTGTGTTTCATCTCTCCTAGTATAAGGCATCAAGATGCAGACACAGACTGAAGTGTGCATTTATGTCACTGGAATAGAATGTCAACTGGAGCAAAGCTAAGCTGTATTACCTCTCTGCAATCCCCTGTCTCTAAGGCATTGCAAATGTACTCCTATTGGCCGATCCTTCGTTTGTATCCATAAATCTGTAGTCTATTACTGCATCCCCTTATTGTACACTGCTCTGTTGCTTCAAAATAAATGTTGTGCTATATAAAACATAATCTTTTAGCTTTTGGTGCCTTGGTGACATAAGCCACCTAATAGCTAAAACATTGTAATAGAAATGTAAAAAAAGGAGAAAGGGGAGCTAGGGAGCAGTGTATGGCATTGCCATGGCAACTTGCTGACGTTTGGCGATAAAATAGCCTAAGCACCATTTCTCCATTCACCCTCTTGCTGACATGCAGCTCCGAAGTGGGAGCAAAATGACTGCACTTTACAATATGCTGTTTTTTATTTGTATTTGTATGCACCAATACTTTT
Organism: Ambystoma mexicanum; assembly: GCF_040938575.1. NCBI lineage: Eukaryota > Metazoa > Chordata > Amphibia > Caudata > Ambystomatidae > Ambystoma > Ambystoma mexicanum. The sequence continues at coordinate 124,431,898 of NC_090936.1, read as the reverse complement.
TTTGCCTTAAACTCCTGTGCACTATGTTTAAGGCAGAGTGATATCTTTTTGAGCCAAAACTACAGCCATTTGTAGCCTTGCTCTGCTGCCATCAACGCTGGCGTGCGCATAAAGTTTATTGAGGTCTGCAATGTGCTCGTTTTGTCCTGTTTTATCTGAGCTGCTTCTTGTGCATATTCCTGGGCCATTTCCCCTGCTGCTATCAAAGCTAGACTTCCGGCATTATGTGCCGGTGAACGCCCCCTCTGCCGCAGACCATCTTTGGGCTTGATTTAGTCTTGCCAGAGAGGGGCGAGGAGGATGTCTCCCTGGCTGTCAGGCATACAGCCAAATACTATTTTGAAGCCTGTGCTCTCTCTGTGCGGGTTGCCACAGCGAGTTCTCGAGGAAGTCCTTTCCTTCCAATGCCCCAAACCATCTCTATACCCACCTCACCCTACCCCACACAACCTACAACCACTCTCTCTACCTCCACCCACCCACCCTACCACCACTCTCTCTAGCCCCACTCAACCTACCACACTCTCTACACTCACCCACCCTATGTCCACTCTCTTTCTACCCCCACCCTACCCCCACTCTCCTACACTATTCTCTCACTTGCTTTATTTCTTACCCTATCACTTTCAACCTTTCTCACTCATATTACCTCTTGCTCAACATTGATGGCATCCTCTCTTATCAGTGGTCAAAGTGAATGGGAATGGTCGGGAGCGGTGTTCCACTACTTTTATTTTTGACTGTTAACAGCTCCACTACATTTTGTAACAATTTTCACCGTTCCAGAACTGTTCTTTGTGAAGTTAAATCACGCTTCTCCTTTTTAACACGGATATCAGTTACAGCTAATCTTAAATCTGATTTAACTCAATTGGATGACCACCAGCAGAACTGCAACACTTGGAAAATGTCAATGCTTGTTTTTATTAAGTGTATCTGGTTTGAACATATAAACCACACAAATATATATATATATGTCTTACTTCAGCTGTCGTTTCCGCAGTTGGTGGAGGAGCACTCCTTGGTCCCAAAAGAATTTACAAAATCAGGTAACCAAAATGCAAAATTGTTCCACTTTATTTAAGTATCAAAAAGGAAAGGAAAAATCCATAAAATCATTGCACATCCTCATGGCAAGAAAAAGTTTTCACAAGCCACTCACATTGTGGCCCTCCCAAGGTAGCTGGCACATAGTCGATGGAGTCTACGCGTTTCACGGTCCACTGACCGCTTGTTCATATATATATATTTATATATCAAAAACATTGTTGAAAGGGATGTTATGATTAAGTTGCACTAGCAAAAACCTATGAAATTCAATGGAAAAGTTTTGTTACAGGGAAGTTATGATTACAGGTAAAACCTAAAAAGCCCCGAAATTCAACAGTTATGGTAAGCTAAGAAACTATAAATCATGCCATCAGTGTGCAAGGACTAACACCCATGACATCAAAGATGCCATCACAAATCTCATTCATGACATCACTCATGCACCTTTAAAAAAAAAACACAAGCAAAAAGGTTCTTTTAAGAGCCACCACAACTAACGAGGTCCGCTCCTCTGGTTGAAAGTTATTCCCCCACTCCCGCGCACGCCCAGTACGAAACGTCTGCAAATATCACGATAGTTGCAGGGTGGCACATGTTACACACACCCCTTTTGCAGATGACAGCCATAGAAATGGGCCTGCAGAGGCTACGGGATTGGGCAATAATGTTTGTGGGTGTGGTGTGTACAGACAAACTGTGCGACATGGTGTTTTTGTCGACCGGTACAGAAGGTGCAGCACCTACCTGGATACTATAGGGGACGTGCCAGGAGACTGAATTATTGGCTGTCCCTCACCTACATAGGCGGAAGTCATTGTAATGCTCCCATAAGGACTGTTCCCACGCACTTCCAAGTAGCTTCTCTCTGTACAGTAGCATGTTACAGTACATGCACAATACAATGCCCTTTGCCGAGTAAGTGTCTGTAGCACGGCATATGGTTTGCAAAGGTTGTTTTACAGCTCTGCTGCCCTACAGTGGTGCCCATCTTATTGCCTGCAGCACATGTGGTACATCAAAGTACCCTATGTAATTGGTGGAAGGGCGGTAACCTGCCCACTGGTCCCTTGTGCTTTCATTTCAGTTGTCATCACATGCAGTACAAACACTTTATGCTACACCATTAGTGTTAGGCATAGCATTCCTGGATATACATATATTGTGGAATACAAGAATGTTTACACCAACGCGAAACACAGCTTCATTACGTGCAGCAGGAAGCCATTTATACTGTGTGACCCATGCAGCTACAGCGCTTTTCTAACCACCACGAAGATTGTTTGCACTCTGCATATTCTGCTTTTTCCTTACTTGCCGTTACCTGCACTAGTATGTGCGTGAGGAAGGTGTAACAGCTTTGCCATTTTGCAGACTTACTACAAAACTGTCCCACCTGCAGTTACATGTTTTCTTGAACTATACGACCAGCAGGCGACCTCTTGATACTTTCCATCACACTGCTGAGTGCAGACACGATGTATCTGTTTCACGGGTCATAGAAAGGCAAGCAGCAGATAAATAAAAGTAATGTGACATTTAACACGCCCACGTGACACTGCAGAGTGTTGTTTATTGTTTACCAGTGGCCGTTATACCATTAGGAGTACTTTAGCCACACATTGGTAGGTTCGCAGAGCCACCCACGTAGTCGGCAGCAGTACTTTAAATGCGGGAGCCTACTGCATAAATCCGTAGGGCTGGCGACAGGGGCGGTGTTACCAGCATACACTGGATGACCTATGCAGTGGATGACCTATGGCGGTTTTCATACGTAAATGTGTGTTTTCAAAGTCAGCTCACATTCTTACAATAGGGTCTTCAGCGCAGTGTGTAGATTTTGATACAACATTTCATTGCCACTGGTCAACAAAGATATGCCAGTTGCCTTGAAAAGGTGTATGTATCATGAACCAATATTCTCATCCTCACAGGAGAACATCCCAGCAGCACTCAAGAAGTCGCACATGCTTGTTTTTTAGACCCCTTCCGACCTCTGGCTGGCGACAGGAATCATTGGAATACCTCCACACTATTCTCTGGGGTATACATGAGAAAAGCATCTTGGCAGTAGGAAAAATGTGCTGCACTGCTTTCATCATAATCTTCAGTTGATGGAACACACAGTAACAAGGCATGTATCCCAAAAAGAAGTCTCCAAATTGCATGATAACAACATGTGCAGTTGCCAAAGAGTCCACGCGTTGACATTCTACAAGCAGTCCGCCGAAACAGCACATTTTGACACTACACCACAAAGCGTCCACTCCCTCCAAACTGACACAGTGTAAAAGAAAACAGCATTGCCAATGGCGCTCAAATAAATTCTATTTATACGGAACCACTGCATATTTTGCATATCTTTCTATTTTTGACATGCGTGCAAGCAACTTTTTTTGTATTTTCTCTTTATATGCGTTTGTTTGCCTCTCCTCACATTTTTACCACATTCTGGTCAATGCTTCTTGCACAGTGTAAAAGAAAACAACATTGCCAATGACGCTCAAATAAATGCCATTTATACAGAACCACTGCATATTTTGCGACCTCATGATCTCATAGTGGGTGTCACCATGTCACCAACTACGACCATCCACATACACAACACTGCCACCAGCACTCCTACCCAACCTGCGCACTGCCATGGAGCTATGCAGCAACAAATTGCAACAGTTACCATAATGTACAAACAAAACACTCTTTCTTGCACTCATGTGCACTTTCATTCACATACTATGGGCGTACCCACTTCCATTCACAAAGTACTGTGTCACTGCTAACCTACCCACATTCTGTTCGCAACACTGGCCCTACTGCTACCAATCTGCACACACCACACTATGCAAGCACTATCCTCTACCGGATGCAGAGACAAACTTGCGTTCCTGCGGTGGGTATGTTGCAGCCCTACGCTCTTGAGTGCATGCCCTATGACCTTTCGGCCATGCACCCAATAGTCTAATCCTTCCACGGACCCACCCCAGCTTCATTCACCCTTACATGCCACCAAGTGCCCAACTACCCCATTCCATCCACAGCGCACAGCCACCTGCGCTCCCATCCAACCTATGTCATGTGCAATTACCTCCCCTTCTGCAATTGACCTGCCACCACTCACCACGAAAAGAGGTCTCTACAAACAGGTTGCAACAGAAGATATGAGGCCGTTACGACAGCTGCCTCCAATCACCACACAAAGTACTTGCCTACATATGTCACATGAACCACTTCCCCCACCCACTCCCTCCCTTATTGCCGCCAACACATAGGGCCTCATCACGAGTTTGGTGATAACCCTTAAATGCAGCAGTAGCGCTATTACCGCCGCATTTAAGGTTCCGCCAGATCATGGCTTTGGCGGATTTCCCCCCAGCTCCGAGTTGTGGGGAAATCTGCTTCAAAATTGCCGATTTTCGGCATGATTACCACCAGCGGGAAATCCGCCGGCAGTAATAGCGCAAATTTTCCCCATTGGACCCAATGGGGAATGAGGAATTCCCGAATGGGCCCAATGGGGAATGGGCAATGACAGTTCCGCCGAACCCGTGATCCGGCGCCAATAGTGCCGGGGGTTTGGCGATAGGGCTATTAGCACCAGCGTTACCGCCCAACTGGTGATTAAGTCCATTGTGTATGGTACATTTTTCAGACCCTTCCGCCAAGCACTCTCCTCTGATACACCATGGTGGCTTTCCCCAAAAATGTTGACACACAGCACGCTTCCCTCCAGCCAACCACCGGCCGCGTCCAAACTTCTCCGACAGCATGTCGTACCGAGAGCCAATGACACTTTTGTCTACGGAGCGAACAGAGAAATGGGTCTGCGTAGCGGACCCAGATATCACACATTTTTTGGGACGTGCATTTCAGTATTTTGCAAGGAAATTACTGGTTGGATTTCCACCAAACACACAAAAGCATGCTTCCTGGCCCAAACCCCGCTCCTGACGCAAATTTGTGGAAAATCTGTCCAGCCGTTCGGCTTGTAGCTGTGCGCAAAATCTTTCCCCATTCTGTCTATGGAAAAAAAAAATGTTGGGACCTCGCCTATAACTTTGCCCCCCCGCATGAAACCTTGCCCAACTAGGCAAAAAATGCAGAGCCGACCATATACTTTTTTTGCAAAGTTTGGTGAGGATTCGTCCAGGGGGAGCGAAGTTATAAGCCTCCGAAAAAGTGCTCTTACTATGAGTTTAGCAACTTAACCATAACTACACGCCCGCTACCGCGGGCCGTGTTATTTATCTTCGCGCCATTGGCAATGCTGTTTTCTTTTACACTGTGTCAGTTTGGAGGGAGTGGACGCTTTGTGGTGTAGTGTTGAAACGTGCTGTTTCGGCGGACTGCTTGTAGAATATAAATTATAATCTTGTTCTGGTTACGTTGCACTAGTAAAAACCTGTGAAATTGAATGGAAAACCGTTGTTACAGCCATGTTATGGTTACAGGTAAAACCAAAAAACCATAACTCGCTCCACCACCGTGCACTGCTAAGACTAACACCCAGGACATCAAAGATGACATCACAAATGTCATTGATGACATCACTGATGACATCACATATCTGGGCCACTTGTTTTTGATAACTGACATATGGAAGCCAGGTGGTTCTGTTCGCTGTCAGAATATTAAAATTAAAAAAGGTGCCTATATATCTAGACGTTACCTGTGTCATATGATCTTAAAGTACTTTCCTTAGGGGTTGGTCTCAGGTCATGGTGCACATACATGGGGCAATGAGCAGGCCTCAAACACACAATTCATTTGTATACATGAAGATAAACTTTAATGTTATTAACATTTTCTGATGATGCAGTTTCTTTCTTCCTTACTTCCCTGTATGTGCCTCTGATTTGTATGCATTGTGGGTCTTCATATGTATTGTTTGTACTAGCACAAGTGTGTAGTACGTCTTGAATTGTTAGCTAGTTATTACATGTTTAACATTACACAAACCTCTGATAAGGTAGCATTCATTATTGTACTATCCAAAGGTACAAGATTATAGATGTTGTACTTCTATGGTGCATGCTGCAGCCATCGCCTATGTTTATGTATGATTAGGTTCCTGTATTAACAACAACACTCCAATACAATGTTGTTTAGATGAGTACATTCTTTAATAGATTAAGTAGTTCATGATAGGTCTCCCGATCACCCCATACATCTTGTTACCAACATTATAAACACAGCCCGTTGTAGGGACTTTTCATCAAAACTAATTGTACATGTGATGTCATCAGTGATGTCATCAATGACATTTGTGATGTCATCTTTGATGTACTGGGTGTTAGTCTTAGCAGTGCACAGTAGTGGCGTGAGTTATGGTTGCTTAGCTTACCATAACTGCCGAATATCTGAGGTTTTTCGGTTTTACATGTAACCATAACGTGCCTCTAACAACGTTTTTCCATTGAATTTCATAGGTTTTTACTAGTGCAACTTAACCATAACGTCACTTTAACAAAGTTTTTTCACTGAATTTCATAGGTTTTACCAGGAAACCCTTAGCTTGTAAAGGTGTACCATACAACATAATGAACCCGCTGGCACCATGTTAATGCGCACAGCAGTCGCTGAGTATGCGTCTGGTCGCGGACATCGGGTGGTATCCAACCTGCTCAGAAAGGCAGAGATTCTCTTACATAGTGGTACCATTCAGCAAACACAAGGAACATATACAAACAGCACCATGTACGTGAATTGCAAGGGAAAATAGAGTAGGTCTACAAACTGTGTACTTAGGAAAGAAACACAAAGGCATAGGGAGTACAGCATAATGGAATGCACCAACAAGAGAAGTGACATCTGCCTTCAACAATCTTAAAGCACTGCTGCTTTACATAGGAACAAAGAACGAATGGCTAGAGTAAGGACTGGAAAGTACTAACACCAGAATGTCACTACAATGTAGAAAGCACACTAAAGTGTGTCTGATAATTGCACAGGTGGGGCAGTATACAATGGTAGATAACCATATTGTTTCTTTTTTTACGCAGCAACGGCAAGCACCTTAGAGTGCCTGGAAGAGAATTTCCCTCATGATGAAATGACTAACGATAGTAACCCCATTGGTAAGCACCGCATTCTGAAACGTAAAATATTTAATATCTATTGCTTCATGTACACCTAACAGAATTTTCTTTTCTTTAAGAGAACATATTGGAAAGGAAACCAATGCAGCACAAGCAGCACCCCTTCCACAACAGCCTGGAAGCCAAAATGGAGGAATTGGTGAACAATTTTGCAGCCTTAAAAGATTACGTACAAGGACATATTATGGACAAAATGAAATGCCACAGCCCGACCTGCACTTGTACCCCTGGCCCATATCACAGCTCGCCACCCCGTGATCAGAGACGTTACGATGATACCTCAATCCCTTACTCCCCTCACAAACCGAATTGTGCAAATCCCCAATTGCCCATAATATGTAACTACTTCTGCTACACATTCGCTTTCCTAATAGTATCTATGAATAGGTGGAAATAAAGGTTGATATGTAAATTGTTGCTGAGTGTATATGTGGCTTTTCCTTTATTTTTAAAATCCTGTTATGACTCAGTGGTGCACAGTACTGGTGGGAATAACTACAATTAAGCAAAAGGGAGGTGTCCTACGGACACCACACCTGTCCAACCTATCCGCAATCACAATGGAGGCATCCATACGATGTCAGTACGAACCGCATGTCCGCATCTTGTGAGCCACCTATAATTAGTTGTTGGAGCAGATGTGTGTCTGTTGCACAAGTACGCGCATGCTTATCTCTTCCTCTGTCTCCCGGTAACACCGCCCCTGTGCAGCATATGGAAAGAAACTTGTGACGAACTTTCAGTAGTTGGAGGCACCCACCCACGTCCTAGAGGTAGCTGTACACACAAACATCCCACCTGCTGTGGCCGACACACACCCAGCTTGTCCCAATATGGTCTGCGCACGTGTGTCGCACTATTAATCAGTCCAGGGATCGCAACGGAGTACATACGACACCTATGCACATGTGCACAAAGTATTCCACCCAAAACGCATCCTGGGGACAGCATCCCAATCGAGAACATTTGCGACGTCAACATGCGACCACACCCATGGGTGAGCCCTTATTTCACGGACACAATCCGGGCCCTCGGACAGCAGAAAAGTGCAATGTTCTACGGAGTGTGAATGGGAAAGTACAGGCTTACAGACACCCCACAATGTGCCATTGCACATGTATGTATTTGGTTGAACGGTGTAGGCCTCTTTTCCGGTTGCACAGTCTCCACAGCAGCCCTACAAAAGGCCACACCCCAGAGCTGCTCTGCATTCTGTTTGTTGCTTTTCAGAACAGAGTAGTGGGCCACACAGCTTTGAGCTGTAATTGATTTCGGACCAATTCTGCTATGCTACATTACCTTTGCAAGTAATGGCAACCATGTCAGGCTGGCTTACTACACACAGTAATGGATTAAAGTATTAACACCACTTCCTGTGTACCACACCCGCAGTACCGATAATCCCCACTGTCCCATTCCCATGGGCAGCATGCTGAAAACGGTAGTATGTGGCACGTGCACTTTCCCAAGTACTGCTAAGGCCGCGCCCCAGTAAAGCAGGAACAGTCCTCCTTCCCTTTCCACTATCTTCTTTCCAGCCTGCCCTCATTGGGTACTGTTAAATAGTCACATACACATCCACCAATCACATTAAAGAGCTCTCCATGTAACAATATCAGTTCTGTACAACATTCTTCTGTGTAGACAACACACCCAAAAATTTTATTGCGCCAGCCTTAGCCTCCACAGTCCAATTTCCGTGCCCGCCATCCTCAAAAGCCCAGGATGTGGCTTTTGTGCTGGGTGCGGGCACGGGGGAATAAATTGGAACCAGGGTAGGGTATTTTGTCTTAAGTGGTGACTCTGAAAAGAGCATTTTTTTTAGATGCTTCTAGAGAAACACCTTTAATTTCGGTTTTTATAGGGTTTTCTGTTTTCTTCTCCTCCTCGCATTCTTGCAGTAATCTTTGCAATGCCTCCTGTAGATGGGCAAACAAAGGAGCATCACCAATGCTGGACAAAGAAATGCCATTTGCATGGAAAAACTCTGCATTTCGAGAATTAATTATGTCATTGTTGCAGAAGAACATCCCACGAGCGGACAAAAAAATAAATAAATCACACATGCTTCTGTTGACGAGACCCCTTCCAGCCTTACTGGTCATTTGGTCGAAAAAAAAAAAAGGTCGACAGGACAAATGGTCGACTCACTTTGGTCGAAAGACAAATGGTTGAATTTTTTTTTTGTATTTTTACATTTTTTTTTTTTTGGGGGGGAGTTTGGGGGGGAGTTTTGGGTGGGGTCCCCCCCAACCCCCTTTTTTTGCTTAAAAACCCTTTTTTTTCCTAAACGAAAACCTGAAAAATATATATAAACATTTTTTAAAAAATTCGACCATTTGTCTGTCGACCAAATTGCGTCGACCATTTGTCTGTCGACCAATTTTCTGTCGACCAAATAATCAGGCAGCTCTGGGAACAACATACATTAGGATAGTCCCATACTCTGCTTGGTTGTATGGCTGAGAAAACCACCTGAGCAGTGGGAAAAAGCCTCTTCACTGCATTCATCAACCTCTTCAGTTGATGGAACAAACGTGAACAAGTCATGTAACCCAAATGCATGCCGCCAAAATGCACAACGACAACATGAACAGTAGCGAAACTGGCCACTTCTATGCAAAGTGCAAGGATAGCGACGAAATTGTGGACATCGAAAGTGCACCACAATGCCTCCACTCCTTCCAAATCAAAATCACCATCAAAGTCTCTTTCCTGGGCATACCTGTGCAGATCTACCACAAAGGCATTACCCAACATCAACACAGTGCGGCTCTCCATGTGAGCCCGCCTTACTACGCAGAGTAATGAAAAACAGTACTAACGCCCCTTCCTGTGAACCACACCAACAGTACCTGATTGGATAATCCCCACAGTCCCATTCCCATTGTCCAGCACGCTGAGAAGCACAGACTGTGGCACATGTGCGTCCCCAAGTACTGCGAGGGCAGCGCCCCAGTAAAGCAGGAGCAGTCCTTCCCTTTCCACAATTTTATGTGCAGCACTCCCTCATTGGGTACTGTGAAATATTCACAAACGCATGCACCAATCACATCCAAGACCTCTGCACCCAACACTATCATTTCTAAACAGTATTCATATGTACCATTAAACATTCAGAGTGCAAGTTTCGGGTGATTTGCAAGCACCTCCAGTAGAAAGTTCTGTGACACTATCCAAGACTTCTGCATTCAGATTCATCCACATAGCCAGCAGTGGGGGAATACATTTCAACCAGGCTAAGGGATTTCGTCTGTAGTGGTGGCTATGAAAAGAGCCCTTTTTTAAGTGCTTGCACAGAACCTTGTTTGTTTTGGCTCTTTATCTCAGTTTCTGTTTTATTTTCCTCCTTACATTTTTACAGGATTCTCTTCAACGCTTCTTGCACAGTGTAAAACAACACAGCATTGCCAATGGCAGTCAAAGAAATGCCATTTGCATGGAACCAGTGCAAATTTCTCTCATTAATGATGTCACAATCGGTGGAGAACATCCCAGCAGTGCACATAAAGTGAAACATGCTTCTGTTTATAAGACACCTTCCGACATCTAGCTGTGGACAAATTACACTGGCATGGTCCCATGCTCCTCTTGGCGGTATTCTCGAGAAAACCATCTTGGCAGTGGGAAAAATCTGCATCACTGCTTTCACCAACTTCTTTAGGAGACAGAGCAAACGTCTACACGACATGTACCCCTTAGTTGAGCTCCATGATGCACCATGACAACATCAACAGTAGCGACAGAGGCCACACATCTGCAAAGGTCAACCAGAAACTGCACTCATAGAGAGTGCCCCAGAAAGCCTCCACTCCCTTCAACTCAAAATTAACAGCAATGCCTCTTTGCACGGCATACCTGTGTAGATCTTGCACAAAGGTATCACCCACGATCAGCACTCTGTGTCTTTCCATCTCTGCCAACCTCACCACACAGAGTATTGGGAAAAATAGTACCGCCCATTCCTGTGAAGCACACCCTCGACACCTGATTGGATAATACCCACAGTTCCATTTCTATGCCCACTATGCTGAGAAAGGCAGAATGTGGCACGTGTGCTTTCCCAGCTACAGCAAGGTCCATGCCCCAGTAAAGCAGGGACAGTCCTTCCCTTTCCACTATTTTTTTTACAGCACTCCCTCATTAGGTTCCATCAAATAGTCACGTAGGCATGCAGCAATCACATCCATGACATCTGCATCGCACACTATCATTTTTGTACAGCACTTCATATGTACCATTACACAGAGTACATGTCTCCTGTGATTTAAAAGCACCTCCCGTTAAAAGTTCTCCAAAAGTATCCACGGTTTCAGCATCCAGATTCACCCAGAGTAGCACCCATCACCATTAAGTGGTCGTAGCAATATTTATTTTCCTCCCAGCACTCTAGTAAGTGCAAAGAGCCAATACTTCAAAATGCAGTGCATTAGTCGGTAATCTGCACAATACACACTACCCAAGCACATAAAATATCCAGTTCAACCCTATCCACTTCTCTACACACAGTATTTCAACACAGCACTCAGTGGACACACTGCAGGAGTGTTCACGCCATAAGCTCCAGCCATGAACTAAAAACTGTAGGATGTGTCAACAATCACCACACCCATGGAACCAACAATGTATGCAATGCTCACAAACCACACACAGAATGCAATAATGTCACACCTACTTGCAAGCAGGCCACATAGATGTTGGTACAAGGGCTCCAGACATGCATCCAAGACGCTAGGGCCTCACCACACACAACACACCATAGTACACCCTATGTTTAAATGCTCATGTCATGTGCAATGCACTCCCCATCTGCAATTGAGCTTGCCAACTTTCACCCCGGCCACATGTTTGCATGCATGGCTGCATGACGTTGCGTCGGGTGTGGTGAACGGTATGTGGTTGGCTGTGTACATTGTCCATATTTGAAATGTGTGATACTGAGGACTTCCTTTCATGGCGCAATACCTTAAAGCACTTCCTACAGGGTCTTATAAGGGGCAAACCATAGCAAACGCAAATGCTCACATGTGGCTCCCTAATGTGCAACACGTACAATGACCTACACCATAAGGTAATGTATGCATATCACCTCACTTCGGGTGTTCTACCAAGTCTAAAATGTCCTCAACAACCTTTCTTTAAAGGTCACCACCATCAGAGGGATGCAGAGATAAACCTGCAGGGCTGCTTTATGTTGTGGTGGCTATCGTTGAAGCATATGCTCTTGAGTAAGTGGCCTACGGCCTACGGCCTTTGGCCATGCACCCAAGAGTGTAGGCCTTGCCCACACCCACCACAATATAATAGAGCCATGAATGCGAACATGTGGCCACATACCACAATCCAACCATAGCAAACGCAAATGGTCACATGTGGCTCCCTAATGTGCAACACGTGCAATAACCTACACCATAAGGTAATGTATGCATATCAGCTCACTTCTGCTGTTCTACCACGTCTAAAATGTCCTCCACAACTGTTCTTTAAAGGTCACCACCCTCAGAGAGATGCAGAGTTAAAACTGCATGGCTGCATTATGTTGTGGTGGCTGTGGTGAAGGCCTGGGCTCTTAGGTGCATGGCCTACGGCCTATGGCCTTTCACCATGTACCAAACAGTGTAGGCTTTGCCCACACCCAGCACAACATAACAGAGCCATCCAGGTGAACGTGTGGCCAGGTACCACAGACGTAACAAAGGCAGCAACACTTCTACCCAACCCCTGCACCATAATACAGCAATGCATGCACACATGTAACAGTTAGCAGAATCCACAAACATACCACAGTGTCCGGCACCCCCTACCCACTTCTAGTCACATAGCATTGTATTACTGCCAACCCAACCACAAAATCTTCACAACAGTGACCCTGCTCCCAGCACTCTATTAAGTGCACAAAAGCAATACTTCATGGTGCAGTACAGTAGCCAGCACAATGTGCAATGAACCCAAGCCGATAAAAAATATGCAGTTCAACCCTATCCACTTCTATGCACACAGTACTTCAACACTGCACCCAGTGGACACACTGCAGGACTGTTCATTCCATCAGGTCCAGCCATGGACTACACAATGTAGGATGTGCTAACAATCCCCACACCCATGGAACCAACAGTGTATGCAATGTTGACAAACGACAGACACAAGGCAACAATGTGAAACCTACTTGCAACCAGGGCACATAGTTGTTGGTGCAAGGCCTCCATCCATGCATCGAAGGGGCTAAGGCCTTACCACACACAACACACCATAGTAAAATGTATGTTAAAATGTTCATGTCATATGCAATGCGCTCCCCTTCTGCCATTGATCTGCCACCAGTCACCAGGGAAAGAGGTCGCCGCACCAGCTATCGTGCCATAACACAGGCTGCCTGCATTCACCACACAAGGTAGTCGCCTGAGGAGGTACCCGCGAATTGGTGCAATATGCAGGGATACTGCAGGCACACCACTGTCTTCTTCCACCTAATGAGATATATCAGATGAGCCACTTATTACTCCCCCACCCTTTCCATCCATTCATCCCACCACCACATGGCGTAAAGTATGTTTTCCAGGTCCTTCCGAAGCTGCACTGTCCTCCGATACACCATGGTGGCGTTTCCCAAAAATGTTGACGCACAGCACGCTTCCCTCCAGCCAAACACCGGCTGCGTACAATGTTCACCGACATCACGGCGTACTTCAAGCTAATGAGACTTTTGTCAATGGAGCGAACAGGGAAATGGGTCAGCGGAGCCAGATATCACTAATATTTTGAGACGTACATTTCAGTTCTGGTTGGATTTCCACCAAACACACAAAAGCACGCTTGTGGAATGAAGCCCCCACTCCTGCTGCAAATTTGGTTAAAATCTGTCCAGCCGTTTGGCCTGTAGGTGTGCGCAAAGTTTTTGCCCATTAAGTCTATGGAGAAAAAAAAATTTGTGACCCCCCTATAACTTCCCCTCATTGAAGAAACCTCCCCAAACTTGCCAAGAAAAATTCAGAGTGGAAAGGGACATATATATTCTTTGCAAAGTTTGGTGAGGATTCGTCCACGGAGAGCGAAGTTATAAGCCGCCCAAAAAGAGGTCTTCCTAAGGGTTTAGCAACTTAACCATAACTACACGGCTGATACCGCAGGCCGTGCAATATATATAATTCATATAAATAATCAATACAATTAAAAAAGATAGAAAGAAGGACAAACAAGGAGATACCAAATTCCAAATATAAAAAGAAAAAAAAATCAAGAAAAAAATCACAATATTAAAATTAATATTATATCCATTACACACAATCACACTGCCAACTTTCCTGTGATGGTTTTACAAACATGTTTCCATATGTCATATACTGCATTTAATATCACATTAGGTGTAGAACCTATCGCGGTAGACCAGAACTGATCCTCCACTATATTATTAATACTGCTCACATACTTCAGGTGATGGATGTCATATAATGGGAGTAATTTTAAACATTGCAAAATTACATACATGTCTGTCCGTCTCCAACAACGAGTTACATATTCTACACATTCGCTCTTCTACCGGGAACCGCTCCCAAGCTTCTGTAATCATACGCGTTGGGAGCAGGTTGAATCTAAGGTGCACAGTAAACCGGCGCAAGTTCTGGCCGTAACAAGAGCATCTATAGCTAATGGATTGCAAAACGGGGAAGGACTGTCCTGCATACTCCATATATATTTTTTCCCGTGTAGGTGAGCAATATTCTGGGCACAACCCCATACGTGAACTTGACTCACCAAAGATTCCCAAACCACCATAAAGTTAGTTCCAAGTAAGTCATCCAAAGACCAGTCAGTTAGCTCATGAATTACCACACAAGACTCATACAATACTTTCATTGAGTTTGACAGGAACCTCCAGTTTGTTTCAAAGCCCGCCAGCTAAAAAGGGTCTGACCATCGTCAGTCAATATTTTTTAAAGCAGCAAGGTTACTTTTATTTTTATTGCGGAAATTAACGAGATAAGATCTAATTCCATTCATATAGCCTCTATGGGAGTCAAGGGTGCCAATCCCAGGTTGTGTCTCCACAAATTACCCTCCAATACGTTCAGCCAATTAAGTTATTTGTCTGTAAAAGTTTGAAGGCGATTTAATATGGCCGGAATAATGCAAGTTTTATAAGCAATAAGCATGCCCTCCACCGAGTCCCCCCTTACCTGAACATACCTCTTAATGAGTCCAAATTTTCTAAGGACCTTGGGGACAATCCATTGCTGCTGGTTCGTAGGGACCATAGTGGTGGACAGCATAGTACCAAGAAACATATATAATTTTATTCACCTGCTCTGTCTCCCTTCCTGCAACCTTCCATTTGCATTTTTTAATTTATGGGATCTAACCACCACCATCACTTTTGACTTGCTAAGGTTTATTTTCAAGTGGTTTACTTCCGAATATGCTTCGAAGGCCGTAAGCGAGCTCTGTAGCCCATTAGAGGTTCGATCTAACAGCACAATATCATCCGCATACGACAACCATTGGATGCTCGTTTTAGCAATTTTCAGAGGAAAACTATTACAAGATGACAGTGCATCACCCATGTTAGCAATGTAAATGCTTAAAGTTGAGGTGCCAACATGCAGCCTTGCTTAAGGTCATCAAAGGTCAAGATGTACCTGCTCAATTGACGCTGCCGATTGAGCCTAATTGCTACAGTGCTTCCAGTGTAGAATTGCATCGTTAAATTAAGCAAGCTCAGATTTAAACCCCATTCAATCATCTTAACACACAGCCTCTTCCGGACCACTCAATCGAATGCATTAGAGAAATCTATGAATGCAATATAAAGCGGGGTACCAGCATTGCGTATTATACTTTGAACAATCCAAATGTTATGAGTGATGCTCATTCCACGTCTGGATCCTGCTTGATGAAGGGAACAGAGACTTATCAGTTTACCAACTGTACAGCTCTTCAAGGAGAAAAGTACAGAAGAGCTTACCATGGGTGTCCAGCATAGCTAATAATCTATAGTTTGCTGAAACGTCTTAGAGGCCCTTCTTATATACAGGGATCAATCTAGATGTCCTCCATGAATCAGGGATGTCCCCATTCTCCAACATCCTCAAGTATCATTTGTGAAGGATCCTGGCCCAAAGCTCTGGGTCCCTCTTCATAACTATATTGGCCAGTCTGTTGGGGCCCGGGGCCCGGGAGGATTTTATCTTATGGATCCTCTGCAGCACATCGTCCTGTGTTATGATGCAAATATGTGTACTCTGTTCCAAATGTTAATCATGTCTAGATGGTTTATTAGGTCCCTGTCTGCCATAGAGTAGAGTGTAGTGATGTATACAACCCATTCCCCTGCACTGATGGGATTAAGATCACTCTAAACATTATACATTATGATGAAATGTATTAAGCGCACGATTAAATGATTTTTTTGTCCTGTGGCCTAACGGTACAGAACATGGGCTGTATGCGTAGAGCATCTGTGTGTGTGCAACCATTTCTTAAACCGTTTTTTGCAGTGATTTTACCTGCTGTCTACCTCTTTGTGCTATGGTCTGCCCTGTGTTAATCTTAAAATATGGTGCTTTGTTTGCCACAACCATCTTTTTCTCTGCTATGACTGCATCATAAATGTCCCGTCCTGCAACATTCTGGTTTCTCCTAATCGGGAATTTGCCCGTACCAGATCTTAGGGCCATGCCGGACAGGTGTTCAATGATTACATGTATACTTGCACTCTCTAATGCATCTTCAAATAGCATAATGTTGAGATTTTCAATGTGTCTTTCAGTCCAGCATATTCCATAACGTAGATTATTTATGCTATACTGACCACTTACATCATCATGTTGTATCTTAGTCACACTCTCGAACATTACTCGCAGAATGTTATGATCACTGAAAACACACATTCACATGCTTGTAGGCACATACTGTGGGGCTGCAGGCGGAAGCTTTGGGAGCTAAGGGAGGCATTCACCATACACTCCCTAACTGCATTACTGTGATCCCATCCTGCGCTAACTTGGTTAAGACCATGTGCAGCTACAGAACATGTTTGAATGGGGAGATATGAGGCACTGACAAGCAATATTGCACTTTAAAGTAAATGGTACTGCTGGTCACTGCTGGTAGGCCAGGAGTCTGGCCACACAGGGGGTTTGAGGGACTGACCAGTTAGCTTCAAGTTCAAAGAGGATACCCATACTGTGGGGTATATTTAAAGGCCCCAAACAGAAGTTCCTTGCACATGAATGGCAGGATTTTAAACACTGAAACAAAAATGGCATGGCCTTTGTTTTTCAAGTAAAATTAAATAGACATGTGGAAAGGGCCCTACCTGTCGTTACCAATGGACAAGCAGCATTTTAATTCACAAAGGAGGAGGAATCAAAGATCCCCATCACATAGAAAACAGGATTTTTAAACATTGAAAACAAAAACGGCCTGCACATCTGTATGCAAATAAAAACATTTTTTTTAAAAAAAGTAAAAGTGAAAAAAATATCACTGCTCACAGAAAAATGTCAGGAAAAAAAACATGATGTGCAGGTTGACCAAAAGCAATGTATATTATGTTTCACCTACCCAAACTGAAGCGACATTTGAAGAGCCACTTTGTCTTCATGGAAAATGTCAGCCCAAGGCAGACCCTTTTGCTGGCTGTGGGCAGAGCCTCACAAGAAGATCTCCCATTTCCAGCCTGAATGTCACATCTCCCATCTAATGACCAACCGCAATAAACATGTTCTGCTAAAGGTGTTGAAATTCAGTGTTCTCCAGACCTGCTGGCTCTGAAAGCATGGACTTCAAGAAAAGTCACCCTTAGCTGGAGCACGACTAATGTGTGTGAACATGGGGGCACCCACTTCAAAGAGCAAGCGTCCAACACAAAGGAGACTGATAAAGGCACAGGCTGACCCAGTGAAAACAAATGGCCAAAAGCAGGAGCAGCACCATTTGTCCCACATGAAGATTCACAATTTATATAAAGGACTATTATCATTTAGGCCTTTTTCTCAGCCATCATAAGGTGGATGGATTTCATCATTGTACCATTGTTTATGTAATTTCCAGGCGATTCATCATTCTGTGACTCTGGGAACTGCAAAGGCCAGTTAAACTAGGCTTCTGGCTGATCTGAACATTTTCCAAATGTGAGAGATGGTGAGTGGGTGGAAATTGAAATTAGGGATATGCGTAATAACTTACATATTCATAACTGTTGTGCTTTTTATCGAAATGGCAAAAAGGTGCCAAATGGCCGTGCTACATGATACAGATTTGGTGGTCGGCTTTTCTAATTCCCTATTGTTTGCGGAAACAGAAAATATGTTTAATCTGGCAGTTTATAGTAAAAGTATGAAGTTGTGATACATAACTAGTTTTTGCCAAAAAGTTGAAAGGAGAACAAAGGATGACAAATGGGAATTGCCATATGTTGCTCCAGACCCCTAAACCAATCCTGACTTGGAGGCTGGGTTTTGGAGGAGAGAAAAGGGTAACTGTCCATTCCTAGTGGCAGGGATTATTGCAGGTCACTTCCCCACGATTGTAAAAGTGGTGGTGTCATCACTGCTATATAAGGGGAACTACAATAGGATAGGGAACAAAAGGAAAAGGAGAAACACAGGAGGACAGAGAGAAGAGACAGACCATCAGGAAGGCTGCTCAAACTTACCATCTGACAGCTGTAAGGAGACACCAGAGGAGATTGCTGGGAGTGCATCTGGGCGGAGCTGTCTATTTTAAGGAAGGCCTCAAAGCTGTCTGGGTCCTATGGTGGAGAGCGGGAGGCCATCTTTGAGAGTGGAGTGACCAGACCCATGCCCTATCTTTCCAGAGTGTCCTGGGATGCAGCTGGCTTTCCTGAACCTTAAACAGAGGCTTGCTACGCAAGTAGAACTGAACCCTGAGAAACCAAAAGGTGGGGGAGTCTGCTTGCCTTGAATCCACTCCCTTTATAGTGGATGGAGGGGACAAAACTGTGTAGATCCTTAGCCTATGTAACCAAAAATATGAATTTAATTCCCCATTTGGCAGAACACTATGGGGTGCATTTTGTTAAAATTTTAAATTAATAAAGCTCACTTCCCAAAACTATGATCTACAAATCAACAAATCATTTGGCTAATCCTTGTTGTCCAGCTGATCCCGACTTCTTTAAGGAAGAGGGGTGTCTTTGTTTCTAAATCAGTCCAACCTTTTTATCCAGCTTCCCCAACACAAGCCGTTCAGTAAGGTGGTCTGAAATCCAAAATTCCCCAAAGCATTCCAATTGTTCTGTCTGACTTCCCAACCTAGACAAAAGCAAGGGTGGGTCTGAAAAACAAAGAGATAAATCACCCTGTGTTTTTTTAAACCAAAGTGTGGGGGTGAAATTCTAATTGACAGATGTATTTTTACCAATCTTCAAAACCTACTGCTACCCTTTTAAGCCTGCAGGAAAATCTAAATCGTACATCATTACATAAGGCCCTTTGTTATTGATCAGTGTAATTATTTCATTTCGTAAAGTGAAATTTTCAGAAAGTGAAGAATTGTAATTGTGTTCTTTTTAACTCACTTTGAGATTTATTTATGCTGAGAAAAGTTGATTGTGTTGTGCCATGGATAAAGTGGTTTGACATTTTCTTGCTAATTTCTATTACTTTTAATTTAAATAAATACCAATATATTTCCTGTACAATGTCCTGGTTCTTGGCTCGGGGGGGGGGGCTAAATAGTTTGTTGCATAACCATTTGGGTGGGGAAGGAAGGAACTGCTTGTTTTGAGGGTGGCTTCTCAATAAACCCTTACAAAAGAGTACAGTTTGTTCAGTGTACCAGGCCGCCCATCTGCATCCAGCGCGCTGTACAATGAGATTGCTACATAAAGAAAGATGTGTTCATTTGTTAGCAACAGCCATGGACCAGGGGTCTTGACCAATCAGGCGGGTGCACTTGCCGAGGCACTCCCTACTTCAGGAGGACATTTTGTGGAGATAACTCCTGAAGTGGAGATCCTGCTGAAAGGGACCAGTACAAAATTGCATTTGTGCCCTCCTATATGAAGGACAGTACTTACTAAACTTGGAAGTACTGGCAGTCAGCAATATCGAGAGCCACCCCCCAACACCCTCATTTAAGGCAACTCTGGTAGCTCTGATTAGCGCAGCCCAATAGAGAGATGCAATGGCTAGGAATAACCCATTTATTCACAGTTAGAATAGTAGAGACCTTTTGTATGTGCAAGGCTTATGCAGCAAGTTTCTCTACAGGCAGTGAGTGTTCCGTGAAGAGCTGTGTCTCCTGCCTGAGTGCAGCATATATAGTAACAGCTAATATTATTTGTCTTGAGGTAATTTGGTTGAATTCAATATGAACATTATGGCTAATTCTTCTTCATGAACCATTGGTCATGCATAGCACAGTGCAGAAGGGAGATACAAAGGAGACGCCCAGAAGTACAAAAAGACAGAGAGCTATCTGTGCTGTGTGAAGAGTGCTTAGATAAACTATTAATAGCTTAATACGTTGAGCACATGCTGCAAAGCAACATGTCACCTACAGATCGCAATAAGATTGCTCAGAAAGTTACCAAACCTATTGAAGAGGTCTGTGTGTAGACAATAGGTCATATGGTAAATGCCAGTGAAATAGTCTCGGAGGTATGGGCGCCTCAGGTAGGGATGTGTGTATGACATGCCCAGAAAGATAGCTCACGGAGTAATGTACTGGCCTTTCTACATGAGGCCAGTCGGTGTTTTACTGGTTCAATTCCCATGGCTTGGATGACTCAGGCCTACATCGTTCTGAGGTTGATAAAGTGGATACCATAAATAGGGTAATAACACCACTTGTGGTTTACTAAAAAAACTGCAAGAGCATGGGAACTTGCGCAATAGAAAATACCACATTTTATGTCAATTGCAGGTTGCAGAATCCAATGCCAGTAAGACGGTTAGGGGGATAATTCGATTGCTATAATGTTGTGCGTGTCACCGAAAGATCAAAGGTTCCCATCCCAATAAGATTGCAAATGGGGATAACAGGCCTGCTGTAGAGATCAATGAGTAACCTGCAGAAATTGTGTTCCAATCCTAGCAAAACAGCTTAGAGGGTAATGGCTTTGTAGAAGTGATCTGGGTGTACCCTATAGATTACAGGTTAAAATCCTTCAGGACCAACCTAAACTTGTATCCCTCCAGAGGCTGATAATACAATATGCTTTTTTTTCAAGTCAGTCACATGCTGCACCTATTACAGGATTTGTATGAAGAGAAGCATTTACTTTTCATGTTACTGCCCACCTTCCCTTTAAAATCATAATCGCACTTTACATTTTAAAGTGTCTTTGAGACCAAAAAGATTCCAAAAAAGTGCAACTCTTGGTACAACTGTGATCTGGCTGCTCTTAAACGCAAGTGTAGGGCAGCAGTTCGGAAATGGAATACTTCGAGCGGACCCGCTGACAAACTGGCTTGTCGCCTCCTTCGAAGGCAATATCCACTCTGTATCCAGTCCAAGAAAAGAGGCTTTATTCAAGCCTGCATCTCCATGGCATCAAGCAACACGGGCACACTTTTCAAAGTCTGTAAGGAAGTGGCCAATCCTGCAGCGGCCTCTTCTTCTGTCACACCCACCCAGGACCTTTGCTCGGCCCTGGCTGCACACTTCATAACGAAAACCCAAGACATCCTTTCCTCCCTCTCTTCCACACCACAGCACACACCAACACCGGAGCCGCCCTTGGACCCCCTCCACTTCCCCTCCCTTCTCTCTTACCCATCACACCTGATGATGTCACCAGACAAGTAAGGTCTATGAAGCCTTCATCCAAACAGGTAGACCCCTGTCCCTCCAAAACCATTAAGGACAACATTGACTCCCTCGCCCCAGCCTTGCCTATCTTTGCAATCTCTATTCCACTGGAGTTTTCCCAACTACTCTTAAGCACTCCCTTTTGCACCTTCTGCTCAAGAAACCCTCTGCCGACCCCTGCATTCAGGCAAACTACCACCCTATCTCTTTCACTCCTTTCCTGTGCAAACTCCAGGAGTGGTTGGCTATTTCTCAGCTGACCCTCCAGACTGAATCTATTGGTTGCGTCCACGACCATCAGTCTGGCATTAGAGTATCTAGAGGCAATGAAACTACTCTTCTGAACACCTGTGAAGACCTGCTCTCAAACCTTGACTGTAACACTCCCTCCGTCCTCATTCTCCTTGACCTCTCCTCTGCCTTTGACACAGTTAACCCCAACATCCTTATCGCACATCTGCATGACACCCTGCGAATCACAGGTCAGGCTCTGGTGTGGTTAACCTCCTTTCTCTTCGACCGCCCATGCCAGGTAGAAATCGGAGCCTTTCTCTCGACTATTGCTCTCTCAAACTGTGACATTCCCCAGGGATCTGACCTATCCCCCTGGTTCTTCAACATCTATATAGCTGCCTTGGGACATGTGATTGCCGCTCAACTCCAGTGTTATGTGGAAGATGTGCAACTATCTTTCAGGGTACCCTCAGCCGCCTCCACCTCGCATTTGACTGTCTGCCCGCTATTCAGTCATGGTGTGCTGGAAACGACCTCTGCGTCAATGCCAGTAAGACTGAAGATTGTTTGCATTGGGACTCTTTTTCCTGCATTCCCACTTTCACTCTGGCCGGCCTCCCTTGGTCTTGCGCCCACAGCCACCTGTGAGGCTAAAAACCTTGGGGTCATCTTTGAATCCACTCCCTCCTCATCTCACATTTTGGACATTTCTAAAATGTCTAAATATAAGCTACAGCTCCTCAGATGTGCTCTGCCTTGTCGCACTTTCCCTCAGCAGGTCAATCTCTTCAGAGCCCTGGTTCTCTCGAGGCTGGACTACTGCAACAGCCTCTTCCTCAACCTCCCTGCTTCTGCTATGTGCCCTCTGCAACTCATCCAGAACAGAACTGCAAGACTTATCCTTGGCCTCAAGCCGATGGACCACATCTCTCTGGCGCTGAAATCCCTCCACTGGCTCCCCGTGGCTGCAAGGATCAAGTTCAAAACCCACTGCACTGTCCGCAAGGCCTTCTGGGGCCTGGGACTGACATATTTGCAACATTGCCTACCTAAATTATGTCCCTCCTGAGCCCTCCGCGTATCTATCTCCAACCTTCTGTGAGTGAGCCGGTTCTCCAAGCAGAGATTGGGATGGGAGATCTTTATCCTCAGCAGGGGCCTCCCTCTGGAATAACCTCCCTGCTGCCCTCTGTCTGAAGCCTGATCTCCTTAAGATCCAGAAATTCCTCAATACTTTCCTCTTCTGCTCTTCCTTCTCTCTCCATCAACCCTGCTACCATCTCTGCTCTTTCCCTCGCTCTGTCCTTTTTTCCATACAGCTTGCTGACTGACCGCCTGGTGTACCTCGGAGTCTCACAGGTCCCTGGCAGCCCCGCCAGTCCTTTCACACTCACCTCCGGGCCCTGCACTCACCTTATCATCACTGCACTTGACCAATGCCCCAAGAGACTGGCTCTCTTTACACTTACCCCAGTCTCCACCGACTGGGTGCACTTGCACCCCCCACTCCCCAGTACTTGTCTCCCCCTTCGATCTCCCCCTCCCCTGTAACCGTCTGTGCACTTGCATGATCTGAATGCACCTGCCTGAAGATCGTCTGTCTGTTCCCTCCCTTTCTTCACTCCTTAATTGCACTTGGAAAAACTGCAGAATCGTCGTCAGACCGATTTATTGTTGTTTCAACTGTTAATTGCATTATATGCACTTACTCTGCCTGTGCAGACTATTATCAGAATTTCAAGGGCTCTGAACGACTGTTTTTCCCCATGTTCCCACCCTCTTTGAGCGCTTTGAAACACTTGCCTTGTGTATAGCCGCTTTACAAATAAACATTACCATTACCATTACCTCTTCTGCACTTTGGACTATGAGAAAAGGCCCTGCTTAGCAACTCAAAGGTCGTCAGTAATGCAAGGGGACACCTTTTTGTTCAGTGCTCCATTTTGACAAGTAGTCCTGTCCCCATTTTCGGTCTTCGCCATGCCCCTTTTTCTTAGTCCCGCCCCTTTGATATTCATTTAATATACATTTTACATACTTTTGATAAGAACCTCTATATTTTTATGTATATAAATTGTATATACATTTTATACATTTTGTATAATTTTTATATACATTTTATGTAAATTGAGTGCACAATATTTAGGTCTGCAGCAGTTCTTAGGTTATGACGCTGTTGGGGAGGGGCTTATAACATAGCCGCAGGCCTGAAAACACACATGCTCTTCCTGCTTCATATCCAGGAAACAATGATTATGAACCGCTACAGTTATAACGAGGGGACAACAACCCCCAGAAGTAGAGGCGATTCTGATGATAGGTATGCCCATGATTGTCTTACAATGTATGATGGGATGGAAGATACTCAGGATTTTATGGTTGACTGTGAAGGCGCAGTGTTCTGGGACGAGACGTAATTTTGGAGCAGCTGCTGGCTATGGTACCTGCGCGACCATCCATGGCTGACTTGAACCCTGAAGAAAATGACTATTAATTCATGGTTTTGCAGGAGTATTCAGTTATGATGTTGGAGAGACCCCGCCCCATGGGACTTTGAGGAAAACAGGGACCGTTGTGTGGGAGGGAGGAGAGCCAAGCTGTAGCAGAGACTATCAAAATGTACTGTGTTTGCTGTTCAAATCAACTTGAAATCCCGGGGGATCTCACTAAGAGGCTATGTAAAGACTATTTTTCCCTAATGGAGACCAATAGCTTTCAACACAATATCATTATTTATTGTGTTTGCTGTTCAAACCAAATTGAAAACCTGGAGGATCGTGATAACAGTCTGTGTAAGGAATGTATCTCGCTATTGTAGACCAATAGCGTTAAAGGTGATAAAGACACAGCAGCCCTCCCCAAGCTGATATCAGAGCTATCCAGGGTTTTACAGCCATAGTGGCAGGAGCGTGTTTAAAACACGACTTTTACAGATGATGCTACGGGCGCAAAATTGATGATCTGTAACAGGATCTTCACAAATGTTTGGAAATATCTTGCACAGGTAATTCACTATGTGAAATATATCATGTGTTGAGCCCTACACGCCTTGAAATGATGTGGTTGATACAGCTGCTAACACAGCTAAGGGTTGGGAAAGTGACTGAGTAATGTGTATCTAAAACATTGTGGGCTATAGAATTGCAGTATAACCTCCTTTTGAAAAGGAAGCAGTTGAGATGGCGTTGGCCGCTGTGTGCTAGAAGCATAGTTGAAAAAGCTGTTCGCGAGCGGGAGCGGATAAAGTATATCTTTATATCAGTATAGAGCAAATTGCTCTAGGAAGATTGTGAATGTAGATATTTGACATGTATTTATGCTTATTTTCAGGAAATAAAAAATAAATGTCTACTGGAATGTTTGCTTATCGATGCACTGGAAGGAAGTGTGGTTATGAAGTAATCGTGCGTACTATGGAACCTGTAGCGCTATTGATCGGCATCCAACAATTGACAAATCCACACTATTCAATTTGAATAAAAAATGTGAATTCAAATGGATGTTCCAAATGTTAATAAAAATCTGTTGCTTATAAAACCTAGTTGCATCTTTATGTTCAGCAGTTATGGGGCAAACATGTCCGATATAAAGCTGTCCAGAATATATTACGGAGGGGTTGACAGCCCGTGTCTTAAACTTAGAACGGATGGTGAGAATGGGTCAACAGGAACTGTCAAGACATGGCTTGCAGAGCAGGAGGCCTACGCGCTGCACAAGCCGGCCTGAAAACGTTTGAAATGACGAATGACCGTGGTATCTAACATCGATCAACAATGGCAGGCAGATATCATGGGTTGCAGCCAGTTAGGCAGAGACAGCGATGGTTTCCGATATATTCTAGCAGTCATTGACGTCCTATCAAAATGCACCTATGTTGAGGCTTTAAAGAACAAAACGGGTCACAGCATAGTGTGAGGGGTCAGCAATGAGAGATGGACAGAAAGTTGTCATTTTCTCAATGCTTGCCATATTTAATAATAAGTAAAAAGTAGAGGGATGAGATAGACGCCTATCAATCCATAGCCTAAGGAGAATGTTCCTACCTAGCAAAGTAAAACTAAAGAAAGATGGCCTTGTGTCAAATACATCTGTCCCTCACACTAACATATACAATCAAAGTGCATAAGGTCAATATATCTCATTTCAGTTGAACAGAAATGTGCAAACGTTCAAACTTATAATTCTCACACAAAGCACTCATTGTGACCAGGGTGTGATTCCCTTCCCCTGAATCAATTCAGGAAGACTTTTGAAAGAGTTCTGTTTCAATCAAATTCTGTTCAGTTCAATGAAAATGTATTTTCTATCCAATATATCTTTTAAAACGAGAAGGTAAATGTCTCCTACACAAAACACTTTTTCAAAACCAAAGCAACTATTTCTTACATAAAGTAGTCTGCCCAAGAAGTTGAGTGGTCATAAAAACATCACAATTATTTTTTCGGTATAATACTTTTGTCAGAACAGCATAGCAAAAATCTCTTGTTATGTAACACGTTGTCACAATGATGAAATTAATAGTTTCTTTCACAACACTTTTTACCACAATCATTTTTCAAGTAAGACATGTTCTCCTGGTTTACTCGCCTGCCAGGAATAACTTCTACTGGTGGCAATCCTTGTTCCAGGTTTCTGCAGACCAATATCATTTGTGAGAGAGAAATCATTTTATCCAGCATTAGCCATTAACAATAAGTAGACATAAATACATAAAACAACAAAAAAATATAAAACCGTGAATTCGTTATTATAGAAAGGGTCTACCGTACCTTTTGGGTGCCTCCTTTACAAAAATACAAATATCAGATATAAAACTCAAGTCATTAAAATTCATAAATGAACACATAGCATTTATAATGTCCCTAATTCCAAACTTGACAAAATAATTTGTAAAATACTGTCTTCTAAGTGTATTCAGGATAGGATATATCAGTGTAAAATATTCTCTTCACCTCCTAGCCCACAGGAGCATTCCTTATGGCCACTCAGCCTGTTCATTCTTGCTAGCAGTGGTAAAATATTAAGGTGGACCATTATTATTATTTGTCTGTGCTCCAGAGATCTCAAGGTGCCAACAGTGCCCCTTATTAATATTCCAGCTTGAGGCAACATAAAATGACATTGTCAACAATTAACATAAGCGATTCATCGCACATTAATGCTCCAGCTTAATAACCTTATCCCTAAGGACTGTCTTCACTTCAGCTATGCAATTCATTTGATCAAGTTCAATACCCCACTTATTTATCAGATTCCATATTTGTGCCATGTATATTTCTCATTGGCTGGGGACAAGAGAATTTCGCTCACTGCGTTTCGCCTGATAGAGTTTCGAATGTCAAATTTATTTGTTTTTAGGTAAAATTCCATGAAGTTGTGCTCAGCAAGGACTGCAATGATATGCACCCCAAGTTCTGCTCGTAAAGCATCCCTTGTGTCCGAGGGCTGATTCCAACTATGTTCCTTAGGAATCCATTCTGTACCACATCCAATCTTGTGCAGTTGGAAAAGTCCCATATTTCACAGCCGTACAAAACAGACATGGGTACATAAGTACAACGTCCTTTCATCGTGGGATGTTTTTTTGCTGTTTTTTTTACAGCGAATTTTCTAACAAAAAAACCCATTGAATTTTTTAGGTAGGGGGTTAGAAAATTATATATATGGGGTGTGGGTGTTTGGGAATAGATAAAACATTAAAAGGTATGGGGCTTGGAGTGACACCCCCCAAAAATAATTAAAAAAATTCTATGGGTTTTTCCATTAAAATATTTGCGGTAAAAAAACCTGCAAAAAAACATCATGCGATGAAATGACATGGAACCGGTACTAACACTTCAATGACCTGTAAACATGTACCCATTCTCTTGCCTCCGTAATTGCAATAGAAACACCTCAGACCTCTATAGCCTGTTTGAGTGGGTACCCTCCTATTAATATGGTGAAGCCAGGTGCCATGCCAATGGAAAAGAAATTGTAGATAATTATATGTATTCTCCATTAAAATATTTACATTGTTTATTGCCCATGCAAAATTCTTTTTACAATTTCCAAATTGGCATATCTTTGCTTTCTCCAAATTCAATTCAAGACTGTGCTCCTTAAAGAACCTGGCTGCATAGTTTAAAGACTGTTGGAGACCCATGTGTTAGATCAAGGAGAGACGCGTCATCAGCATACATTAGTGCCCCAAATGTTGTCCCATTTATGACCGGGGATTAGTCCTCACTAAAGAATTGCATGGAGCGAAATCTGATATGAATAAAATAAAGAGTAATGGAGTGAAGGGGCACCCTTGTCCGACCCCTTTATTAGTAGAAAACTCCCTGAAATAACTGACCAGGCTTGGGCACCTTACAACAGCTGAGCTTTCTGTGTATAACAGTTGGATTAGCTGTATTAATCCTACAGGCACCCGCAGCCTATACAATTCTTTCCACTGCATTGCCGGTCTAAGGAATTACTATCTAATGAATCAAATGCTTTTGATAAGTCCACGAATGCAACAAAAACACATCCCGCCCTATTCTTAACATATTTTTCTTTAATAGTGTTCAGCAGGTAACAGTAATCCAGTGTACTATATCCTTTTCTAAAACCTGCCCTGTGTTTCGGGGAGGTTATTATTTATCTCAGAAAACCACAATTGTGTTCACCATGCACTCCTATTGATGATGTTTGTGTATTTGCATAAATGTTAAATAGCACAATAGTGCTTTTAGGACAATTTAAGGTGCAGGGGAGATAACAGTCAACCCTGGCATATGGGTTGTAAAATATACGAAAACAAAGTAAGTTCCTAATAGAGGAACTCCCGTCCCCTGCACACTTTCACTAGCTCAAATAGAGCCCAATTATTAATATGACTTAGATACACCAAATATGTGTGTACATACTTTGCAATACTTATTATTTAGGTTAAAGCACAAAAAAATTTTTAGTATTCAATGAAGAACCTCCACACATAAATTGTAGGTATTTCCAGTTTCTTTAATTTTCAATAATTCATAGTTGGCCCAACGCATTTCGAGAAGTTCATCTCTTCTTCAGGGGCATATTGAACAAAATTTATCACATCTAAAGGGAAATTTCAACAAAACATGTAATTATCTATATGATAATATATATTCAAAGTCAATCATAATTCAATATATTGTATTCACATGCATTCTCATCAGGAAAGAACCCAATGTACTGCTGCCTTAGGTAAATATCATTAAAGTAAACATATTCACTCAGTTATTCAACTATAAAGTTGTTCGGTCTATTCTATCCTAGACAATCAGGTGTGTCCAACAATCAATATACCAAATTCAAAGTTTCAAGTAGTAGATATTCTATATATTTTTTTTAAAAAAGGCATTCAAGGGTCTGACCGCCAAATGGCGGTGTAATAGAGGCATTCAAGTAGGAGATATCATTGTCATTGTCGGTAGTTGACAAGAGAAAGAGTGGTTCATTCATAAATGGAGGGCTATTAATCAATGATTATTCATGTTGAGAGATATGAGGCGGGCTGTATCTTTACAAAAGAATATTAGTCTCAAAAGGTTTTTGTGCTTACCCTTATGGTAAGCAAAGTAGTCACTGTGACGGTGGAATGGCAACAATCTCAACCCGGAGGATCCGGCAGAACACGAGATGCTGTGACTTCTCAGTCGTCTGGGTCGTACTCTAATGTTTAAAATGTGTAGAAAAAGGCGTTAGAGCCCGATGGTGTAGTTTAAGGAAGCAAGGTAGTGCAGAGGAGGATCTGCTTACCTCTCAGTCAGGCAAGAAAGGAGAAATGGCGTGTCCGTTCCCGTGCTCGTAGTAAGAGTACCGGGCGGCACACTGAAGTAATGGCGTTTGGCCATGACGTCACCGCGCAGTGGCGTCAGGTGACGTCACTATTGTAAACAAAAAATCGGGAAGAGTAGTGTACGTTAGTGGCGAGTGCAACAAAACATACGAAGGTAGAAAATGTATTAAGAATGTATGGATGTGATCAAGTTCTGAAAGGTAGGTAAGACGTCAGAGCGGACGGACGTCTTGGGATAGAAAGATCCCTTAGAAATATAAGAGCAGAGTTGAAATAGTTCTCGAGTGGTAATAGTGTTCATGGGTGTTTCTAAGAGTAGGTCTCAAATGGCATTACAGTAAGATAGATGTCAAACAACAGTAAAAAAACATACTAGTGGTTCTGGGAAATGTGGTTGTGTAGGTACAAATGTTTCACCTGTACAAAAGTTTAGAAAAAACATACTTGTAGTCCTTTGCAACGGTACTGCTTAAAGCAGGTGTATTCCTTTAAAAGTCCATTCGGGCTCACACTTTCTGATTCAACTCGCCTGTTGTTTTGAGGCTTACAGTCTACATCACCCTGATATTTCATGGAAACCTTTGTATATATCTACAATATGCATGGGTACATATATCATTACATACAATGTTCTACATTGAACGTCTGTCTCAATGACGGGAGACTTACACTCTAATGAATTAACCAGTTCACCTTTGTTACATTGGAAACTTTGTATCATTCGTTTTTTTTTAAGTAACTTACATAAGTGTATATTGGACTAAATTTGGTTAGTACATTGGGTATTTCACAAGAATGGACCTAAGTAAAAGTCTTCGTTTAAGCCTAATGGAGTCATGGCATCCAATTTATGTATCCAGAATAATTCTCTTTGTGCCAATCGTTTGGCTAAGTCTCCCCCTCTTGGGGCTGTTCGAAGCACCTCTAGTACAACCAGTCTCAATTGAGATATATTATGTCCATTTTCTTTGAAGTGTCTGGCAACTGAGGATTTAATGTTGCCCGTTCGTATATTGGATTTATGTTCCGTCCATCTCTCACGTGCTTTGCGGGTGGTCTTGCCCACGTAATATTTTCCACATGGACACTTTAATCCGTAGATCACATTTTTACTTTCACAAGTGGCAAAGTCCTTTAGCATTATTTTTTTACCACTATTAGGGTATCTTATGTGGTCCCCCTTGATGAGGTTGGAGCAGTGTTGGCAGTTGAGGCAGGCATGTGTTCCCATCTTCTGTTTTCTGAATGTGGTTTGGGTTGGTTTCTTCATTCTTTCTGCCCTAATTAGACTATCTTTAAAGTTTTTGCCCCTCTTATAGGCTAACATGGGCGGGTCGGGGAATAATCTGTTCAGATTTGGATCTGATTTGATCAGATCCCAGTTTTTGTTGATTATTCTCTTGATTTGTAAAATTTGGCTGGAGTATTTTAAGGTCTCTTATAGGCCCATGTTAGCCTATAAGGGGGCAAAAACTTTAAAGATAGTCTAATTAGGGCATAAAGAATGAAGAAACCAACCCAAACCACATTCAGAAAACAGAAAATGGGAACACATGCCTGCCTCAACTGCCAACACTGCTCCAACCTCATCAAGGGGGACCACATAAGACACCCTAATAGCGGTAAAAAAATAATGCTAAAGGACTTTGCCACTTGTGAAAGTAAAAATGTGATCTACGGATTAAAGTGTCCATGTGGAAAATATTACGTGGGCAACACCACCCGCAAAGCACGTGAGAGATGGACAGAACATAAATCCAATATACGAACGGGCAACATTAAATCCCCAGTTGCCAGACACTTCAAAGAAAATGGACATAATATATCTCAATTGAGACTGGTTGTACTAGAGGTGCTTCGAACAGCCCCAAGAGGGGGAGACTTAGCCAAACGATTGGCACAAAGAGAATTATTCTGGATCCATAAATTGGATGCCATGACTCCATTAGGCTTAAACGAAGACTTTTACTTAGGTCCATTCTTGAGAATACCCAATGTACTAACCAATTTTTGTCCAATATAGCCACTAACGTACACTACTCTTCCCGATTTTTTGTTTACAATAGTGACATCACCTGACGCCACTGCGCGGTGACATCATAGTCAAACGCCATAACTTCAGTGTGCCGCCCGGTACTTTTACTACGAGCACGGGAACGGACACGCCATTTCTCCTTTCTTGCCGGACTGAGAAGGTAAGCAGATCCTCCTCTGCACTACCTTGCTTCCTTAAACTACATCATCGGGCTCTAACGCCTTTTTCTACACATTTTAAACATTATAGTACGACCCAGACGACTGAGAAGTCACAGCATCTCGTGTTCTGCAGGATCCTCCGGGTTGAGATTGTTGCCATTCCACCTTCACAGTGACTACTTTCCTTACCATAAGGGTAAGCACAAAAACCTTTTGAGACTAATATTCTTTTGTAAAGATACAGCCCGCCTCATATCTCTCAACATGATTAATCATTTATTAATAGCCCTCCATTTATGAATGAACCACTCTTTCACTTGTCAACTACCGACAATGACAATGATATCTCCTACTTGAATGCCTCTATTACACCGCCATTTGGCGGTCAGACCCTTGAATGCCTTTTTTAAAAAAAATATATAGAATATCTACTACTTGAAACTTTGAATTTGGTATATTGATTGTGGGACACACCTGATTGTCTAGGACAGAATAGACCGAACAACTTTATAGTTGAATAACTGAGTGAATATGTTTACTTTAATGATATTTACCTAAGCCAGCAGTACATTGGGTTCTTTCCTGATGAGAATGCATGTCAATACAATATATTGAATTATGATTGACTTTGAATATATATTATCATATAGATAATTACATGTTTTGTTGAAATTTCCCTTTAGATGTGATAAATTTTGTTCAATATGCCCCTGAAGAAGAGATGAACTTCTCGAAACGCGTTGGGCCAACTATGAATTATTGAAAATTAAAGAAACTGGAAATACCTACAATTTATGTGTGGAGGTTCTTCATTGAATACTAAAATGTTTTTTTGTGCTTTAAACTAAATAATAAGTATTGCAAAGTATGTACACACATATTTGGTGTATCTAAGTCATATTAATAATTGGGCTCTATTTGAGCTAGTGAAAGTGTGCAGGGGACGGGAGTTCCTCTATTAGGAACTTACTTTGTTTTCGTATTATTTATCTCAGCCCATTCTTCTATTCTTGTCAAAATGCATTGTGTGAGCAATTTACTCATACTATCAAGCAAATAAATAGGGCGATAACAATGAAGCAACAACCTCTTCTACTGAAAATTGTGGGCACTCAACGACAGATGTTCCCAGCCCTGCCCTAGCTATCCCAGCCTGTGATGTAATAAATAAAATAGCAGAGAAACGGGCACTCCAGACTTCTGGCTTAATTATACTAGTTTCATTATTTGCACTGAGTTTTTACCCTTTTGCTACCATGCTCCAAAACCCCTGTATATTATTTTCCTGCACCATTTGGTCCAAACCTTCCCACTGTTTGTCTATGTGCTCCGTATCTTTCTTTTTACATAGGCTTTTATACACCATTTTAAAGCATGGAGTTCCCGCATTTAAGCGCCCTGGTCCTAATTTCCTCACACAGTCTTTGTTTTGGCTCCCATCAGCTCTTCTTCTGATCCGAGTACTCAGCGCGCCGATTTGTCTCCGTTTAAGACCCTCTGCTAATCTCTGTGCTAACAGCTCAAAAGTGTCAATTATTTTGGAATCTTCCTCATTCGGATTGAGTATAGCTAATTTTAAAGTGGCAATATCTACTCTATTTAATAGTTTCAGTCAGTCCCTTAACAGTCCCCTGTGAGGAGGTGTGTACAATGTTTGCCTGACTTTGTAGTTTCTTGACTCTTGGCAATGTGGGTTACAGGTTTTCCCAGACTGACATTTCATGAAAGGAAAATTGTGCCCTTGTTGCCCTTTTCCCACTTCTTTATATTCGTTTGGTTGTTGGCAATGCGGGTTACAAATATCCCCAAACTGATAACTTCATGAAAGGAGAGTTGCGCCTTGTTGCACTTTTTTTCTATTTGGTCGGTATTCAAAATTGTCCTTTTGTGACAATGGCTTTGCTCGGAGCACCTCAGGGTTACCTTTCTCTCCAGGCCAGCTCATCTGCTTTCCTCAGCATCTCTGTGTCACTCTCTGGTGTTGTGCGGTAGCACTGGTGCAACAAGGATAGCTCTCCTGTGACTGCAACCGCCAGCACAGTCCTTGCCTGGAGCTCCACAGGCTCCTTTGGGTTTCCGTGTTGTAAGGAAGACATGGTATCATTAGTGAAGACAGACACAAGTGATGCACAGCTCAAGGGTTTTTTATTGAGCAAGAGGGTTGGAAGAATGCCTATCTAGCCCTATATCTAAGGATGGGAGCAAGCTCAACCATCAAATAATAAATAACACAATGGGCCTCATTACACGGTAGGCAGTAAGGGTTTACCGGTACCGGTATTTTACCGGTACCGGTAAACCCTTACCGCCTTACTACGAGGTCCCTTTGCGGGTTGGAGAATTTAACGCCTGCTTTTTGCAGGCGTTAAAAACCAACCCGCAAAGGGACC
Source organism: Ambystoma mexicanum (assembly GCF_040938575.1). Lineage (NCBI taxonomy): Eukaryota > Metazoa > Chordata > Amphibia > Caudata > Ambystomatidae > Ambystoma > Ambystoma mexicanum. Next base: position 124,397,360 of record NC_090936.1, on the reverse strand, counting down.
AGGGTGCTAATTACGGTACCGCAATTTGCGGCACCGTAATTAGCGCCTTCCCCATTCCCATTGAGCCCTATGGGGCAAAAATGGGAATGGGGAAGGGCAATGGGGGGAAAGGGGAATTACCGCCCGCCAACCTTGGAATAGGGCGGTAATTCCCCTTTCCACCAAGGCGTTGCCGGTATTTTACCGGCATGGACCATGGTGCTAATAGCACCTTGGTCCTCCGCCTACCGTGTATTGAGGCCCAATGTCTGTCAAATCAAAATGGCCTACACACAAAATGTATTGCCTGCCCTTAAACTATAACAAATATGAGCTGGAAAATGGTGTATGCAAAGAAAAGTTGTGTTCAAAAGCAATGAATCAGGATGACGGAACAGTGAGGTTCCCTTCCCCAAGTTTTCAGCACAGGACAAGGTGGCACACTAAGGCTTTGGAACACACTCTGGCTTCTTGGGAACGAGGATGCAGTTCGGGACACAAGCCAAGTCTTTTTTCCAGACAAAGGGCCTCACTTCGAGTGTGGCGGTCCGGAAACAAGGTGCCGGTAAGCTCACTGGCACCCTTGTTTCTGGGCTGCCACACTACGAGTCTGCCTGCAGGGGCTGTAGCGCCAGGCAGATCTGACCCTGCATGGCACATAGGCCACGGTAGGCAGAGTCGTCACAGAAGCACTGGCACCGTTAGCAACAGTGTTGGTGCTTCCGTCTCCCCACTCCCATGTAGTCCTATGGGACTTCCCTTCCCCATGCTTCAAATCACATTAATTCACAGTTCTCCCTGTGTCAGGCTCGGACCTCTCAAGCTTTCCCGCTGCCTTGCTGCTTCATAACCTTTCCCAGAGACTTTCGATTGGGCATACGTCCTCTGCCTGACCAGTCTGACACTTTTACAGAACACAACAATTGGCTCTCTTTCTCCCACGTCTTATTATATTGCGCATGACCTTCACTACTTGGTGCTGTTACAAGCCCGCCAACACACAGAACAGACTTTCATTGTGCTCTCTTGACTCACTGGTTGTATCAGGAGGCTTCTTGACTTTGTGTCTTTTGATGTGAAAATCAAGGATATCAATCTTGTTGCATCCGTGCGTCCCTAACTCTGCCGTTCACCTGGAAGGGTGGCTTGCAACTTTGTAGCACTTCAGACGCTCTTCTCTCCAGCTGGGTTGACGTGTGTAGCCCTCGTGGCTTCTGAGACATAGCAGATTCTCGCAAACGGCATCTCTGGCTTGTAGATTCTTGGCCCTAGCCCTGTGGCATGTTGCTCTCCTCTGCCTGGCTTGCCACCGCTCTTGTTCTGTTTATATCAAAAACAAATGTCTGTGGACCTCAAGTCCTAGAATGCAACAGTCATTTTTGCTACCACTTCGCCAACTCTCCTTTTTGGTACTCTGGCGATTTTGGGAGTTGCTGTGGGCCTTAATGAGATGTCCACGAGGTTAGGTTATCACCACCTGCCCCTCAAAGTCCTGGGCTTAGTTCTGTGCCCAGGAGAGGAGCTCTGGCTTGGGTGCTGCCAGGTAGTCTCCAGCTGCTCCTGGTTCGGCTGCCTGGAGTCACAGCTTCCTGTCCATACTGCAGCCTACTACTCACAGGCCAAGCAAGTCGGCCGTCCACCTTCCTCCAGACCTTCAAGGGTCTCTCCAGCATGAATTCTCTCCTCTTGGCCTCTGTGCATCATCTTGTATTCCCCGGCTCGCTCAAAGTGTGCCGTTGTGCTCTGCCTTTTATACTGACTGGGCAGTTTAACAGATTTCATGTGGGAATGATTGTAAAGAGAGGCATGACCTTGCCCGGCCTCGCCTCATTAGCAGGACAAATGGAGACTGCCCATAGGAACTCATGCTAGATTGGTTCCTATAGGCAATCTTCATGGCTCTGGTTTGCCTCTTCCTCGTCCCAGTGGTTTTAGGAAAAAGCAGTGTGGAAGGATTATGGAAGTTATAGTTTCTCCGAGGGATCATGGAAAAACCATGTGACTTTTGTCAAGGTGAAGGGGGTAAATCTAGTGTTGTGGAAAAATGGCCTTTCAGTAAAAACATGCCATAAAGACAGGGGATGTCGGGTAAGGATATACTGGAACGGTGGAATACTGTGTCATGCCTGGGTACGTTCCTCCCACAGTCTCCAAGGGTCCCCTTCCAAGGTGATTCTCCGTCACTTGTCTGCCCCCCAGGGTTGGGATCCAAGAGCAATGGCCCTTTGGATATTTTGTTTGAAGTGAACAACTATTAGCAATACAATGGAAATTAATTGGAATCTCTTAAAATCTTAAATAACTAAATGTTTTAGGAATTTAATTAGCTGAATGAATGAATGTATGAATGCATGATGTTTAGGATGGTTTTTTTTTTTAAAGAACTAATTAAAAATGTTTAATGATTTTTTTACATTCAAATCAAAATAAAATAAAAATAATGATTTGATCCCCATAATCTTCTGCCTTCTTTCACCAGTCTCCCCCGCTACCCTGGCACCATTTTTTGTTTTACTTTTTGTTTTACTACCTTGCCTGGCCACCTGAGTCAGGGATCCCCGGGTTTAGCATGGGAGAAACGCCTCAGGTTTCTCACAGCTTCCTCCAGCACACCTGAGCGACTCTCTTCGGGTTGGGAGTACCTCTCTCGTACGGTTGGCTTTCTTTCTCTGCTGCTGTCTTCCCCGATTCTGCTTCCTGCTTGGCATACTCTGCAAAACCATATGCCTTCTTTTCCCGTGTCGGCTTCTGTTGAGGCTGTCAGTTCTGCTTCAACTGCTTCCTGGCTCTCAGTGGCATTTGCGCCACCCTCTGCTTCTCTCCTGACAACTTCTGGTTCTGCCACTCCCTCCTCCACCTGCGCATAAATAAGACCTTTAAATGCGCACAGGTGCTTTGTATTAAAACAACTAGACTGCACCGTTTCCTTGGTAGCATCATTGATCATCAATGACTCTTTGTTCCTCTTCCTCGTCCCAGTACCATATGCATTACGGGTTGAAGTCCATAATGGTTTAAGTTTCCCATAATTATTTAGCTTTAATGAAGAATTGAACTGAACGTTATCAGAGTCATAAGATGTTATGTAAATGGTAGCTGCTTTGACATTAGAAATTGTACCTAAGGCAGAATCATGATAATTAGAGGATATCACACTTGATTCATGATTTTTCCAAGGTATAAAACCTATTCTGTTTAGTGAATTTTCATAAAATGTTCTTTGGGTTTTCTCATGGGAGGGACTTGTACAGTGACAGCATGTCATGTTATTTATTTATTTATTTATTTATTTATCAATTATTTGTAAGGCGCTCTATTCAACAGAATTGTGTTTCAAAGCGGCACAAGGCTAAATGGGAAGGGAACAGGGGAAATAACAGTGGCAAGAAACAAAAAGCAACAATAACATATATAGTTGTGGTCCTAGTAGGGCTTGTGGCATTAGGCCATGTAAGTAAATTGATGAGAGGTGCAGGGGAGGGAGATGGAAAGGAGAAGCAGAGGAGTGGACAAGTGCGGTAGGAGGGCCCAAGAGGGAAGTGCTTGGGGGAGCCAGGAAGAGCACCTCAGGCTAAGTGCTAGTACAGGCAGCTCTCAAGGGTGGAACGTGGAGCCACAAGGCAGGGGACGCAGGGCAATGCAGTGGGGTGGGGGTGCTGGTTATGACTGGGAGGAAGAGCCTGAGAGCCGGTGAGGTTCATGAGGATCAAACTACCAGTTACAGCGGCAGTGGGGTGATTAGCAAGGAATGGAAAGAGGTAGAGAAGAGCAGAGTTTTTAGCAGTGTCTGGAACTTGAGGAGGTCTGGCTCAAATCTGAGAGGAGCCGAGAGGCTGTTCCAAAGGGAGACACCATCTGCAGAGAGATATCTGCACCAGTCTCTGCTTAGAGAAATGTTTGACAGTAAGAGAGTTGGAATTAGAGGAGCATAGGGCTCTAGCAGAGCAGTATTTAGAGAGGGGAAGTTGGAGATAGCGTGGGCCCAGACCCCAGAAGGCCTTGTGGAGGATGCAGAGGGTCTTAAATTTGATCCTGGCAGCCAGTGGAGAGATCTTAGGGCTGGAGAGATACAATCCCTGGGTTTGAGCCCAAGGATAAGTCTTGCAGCCTTATTCTGATTAGCTCGAGGAGGCGAAGAAAGGAGAGAGGGAGATTGAAAAAGAGGTTGTTGCAGCAGTCCAGCCTGGAAAGGACCAGAGCTGTGGAGACATTGAGCTTCTTGAGCTTCTGGGGGAAGGTGAGAAAAGGACAAATGCCTCTGAGGAGACGGAGCTCGAGGTGGGACTTTTTGGTAAGGTCCGTGATATGAGGAGTGAAGGAGAGAGCGGAGTCGAAGATGACCCAGAGGTTTTTGGCCTCACAGGATGGTGGGGGTAGAGGGCCCAAGGAGGGTGACCAAAATGTAGGAGGAAAAGAGGGCGCAGGTTTCCAGATGAGGAGGATCTCTGTCTTACTGGCATTGAGACGGGGATCATTTGCTGAACACCATGCCTGAATGGCAGACATACAACAGGGATGAGAGAGGAGGAAGAAGGGGAAGAAGAGGGAAGTTTGAAGCGAAGCTGTGTGTCCTCTGCATAACACTGGAAATTAGTATAGAAGGAGATCGGATGAGCAAGAGGGGCAAGCTAGATATTGAAGAGCCAGGGTGATAGGTGGTGGAGGAGGAGAAAGGGCACAATTGCAACTGGGAAGGGTGGTTAGTGAGGAAAGAGATCAGCCAGTCCAGCTCACGGTCAGTGATGCCGAGGGTGTCATGAGGTTGCTTGGAGGGAAAGTCGAGATTTGCAAGCATGGTTTCACAGGTGTTCAGGAGAAAGGTTTCCGTGACTCTGGATGCCCGGAATCCAGATGGGTGGTCATGAAGGCAGCCAACAAGATCAGTTGGAGGAGGGCCAACCTTTCCAAGAGTTTATACAGGAAGGGGGTAATAGAGATAGGGCAGTAGTTAGCTGGGCAGGAGGGGTCTCTAAGAGAGGGTGCACAAGGAAGTGTTTGAGGGATAGACAGAAATAACCAGAGGTGAAGGAGTAGTTACGGAGGTCTGAAAGGGCCAGGCAAGAGAGGAGATGTTGTCCTTAATGGTTCTGGGGGAGCAAGGGAGCATCGTTTGGAGGAGGCCTTCATAGAGCGGAACCCTTTAGAGACTTTGTCCGGTGTTACAGGCAGGAGTGAGGAGAGTGAAGGCGATGGGAGGAGGGGGGGCCAAGGGTTGACAGGGGAGTAGGAGTGGGAGAGGAGATTGGGTGGATTAGAGTGAGGACAGGATGTCCTGAGTTTTGGGCGTTAAGTGGGAGGGTAAGGGAGTGCATAGGGCCTGTGAAGGAAGGATAGAGGTGGAGACTGCAAGTGGATTGGCAAGTTCCTTGCAGATTTCAAAATGTTTGGCCTAGTTTTTAGAGAGTCCAGTGATGCAGGCTTGAATGTGAGCCTGCTTTTTGGAGTGGATAGAGAAGCGATATTGCCTTTGGAGCAGGCGGCGGGCAAGTTTGTCATATATTTGGGAACTAAAGAATCATGAGACGAGGAAGATGTGTCTCTCATAAGGTAGTCAGCACTTTACCCCAACAGTCACCTCCTCCCATGTGATCCTGCCTCATAATGCCACACCCAGGTTTTGGATCAGGTAGCGGCTGACTTCCCCTTGGGCAGGAGAGCAGACTTTAGGCTGGGGATCAGTGATGACTCCACAGGGTACATCGCAGAAGCTATTTCTTTTAAATGCATATTTAACAAAGGCTGAGTACCCGTTAAACTACAGACGGACGCGGGTGAGGAGTTTTTAAATATACCATTACAGACTCTTGCAAAACAACACAGAGTGCATCACTTCGTAACACACTCCAACGTTTAAGCCTCTATGAAGGTTTGATATGCACCTTTAAAACATGGCTCTGGCATTTCTTCATGGCTAAGAAACACCTGTAGATATGTGGCAGCATTACCAGCATTTATAGATGTGTATAACAACATGCATCATTGATCTTTTAAAACCACCCCCACTGCTGTAACACCCCATAATTCCTTGGAGGTCTGGAAAAAACAGTATTGCCAAAGACTTGTATAAAAAGGAGACACGAACGCACCTTAAAAAGGGGGATTATGCACGTATCTCAAAACACAAGGACATCTTTACAAAGGAGTATGAGCAAAACTACAGTGACGAGATCTTTATCATAGAGTGGCTCAGCAGGTGGGTCTTCATATATACAGACTAATTGATTGTTCAGGGGATGCTGTTCAAGGTGTTTTTTTTAAAGGCAGAGATCCAGAAAGTCAGTCAAGACAAACAACAGGTTTATAGAATAAAAACGGTCATAAAGAGTAAATGTTGTGGAGCTAGGAAGCCATATCTAGTTAAATGGTTGGAGTGGACTGACAAATTCAAAGTTGCGTGGGCGCCAGATCTTTAGAGGCCACAGGTGTAAAAAGGGAGTGGCATGGAGTCTACACCTTTTGCCATTATGATCCCTAGCAACGCTTCAGCTGAGATATTCCAGGGAGCAAAATATCGAACTTCACCATGAAACTGACCAAACCCATACATTTGGAAGGCCAGTGTACTGTGGCACTCAGGGAAGTTCAGTACGTCTGCTCTTGGGATACTTTAGGCGAAGGGGAAGCCACGTTTATCATAAAACGAACAAACCCTCCGCGGAGCTCACCAAGATGGTTCACCAAGGGATATTACCAGAATATGCAGGAACTACCCTGTATCATTCATACCAGAGTATGGTGAGATGACGTTACAGCTAGACCCGCATCAGTGAAATGTTTTTCTGCAGGGCCTGGATGCGTCCGTCAGGTTTTCATCAACGGGGAGATTGCACAATATACTGGGAACTGTGCAACATGTTCGAAGTGAAGTGAAGACGAATCACGGGACAATACTCACGCTGATATTAACAGGGACTGTGACAGCGTATTGCTTTACAGTGATATTGTGGCATACGAAAGGGTGGGGGATAGCTATACCCCGCTACTTAGAACCATGGAGATTAGAGGAAAAAGCTAGCATATTGTGAGCATTCAATACAACAAATCTGATTATGTCCCTGTGTTTAAAAAACATTTTGGCACCAGTGCCATACAGACAATAGACAATCAAGGACAGTTTAGCTCATTTAAATACGGGAGCATCTAGCTGCAGCTGTACTTCAGACCACTATGGCTGAAATACTAATAAAACAGCATTATAATGGCCATGGTGAAGAACCATGGAGACCCTGGGGCCTAGATGGAATATTACCTGAATCAGGGCGGCTATGGCGATCAGCCATCATTTTGTGAGAGCCCCGTAATGTATGGAGCACGGCCCAGCAGTATCTTTAGATGTCTCTTCAGACACACAATGCCCTTCATACACTGCAGCTTCAAATTAGCTAAACAACACGTGAACATGGCGGCCACCAATATTGCAAAAGACGTCATGAGGAGGGTGACAACCGCGGTTGCAGAGCTTCTCACCAAACAGAAAAAGGAGGGCCAGGACGAAGCAGGCTTCATATATAGACCGCATAGTAGCTTTAAGTGGAAACCCACCAAGAAAAGAAGATTGAGGGCCTGACGCAGAAAGCCGAGTAAGAAGAAGAAGCAAGTTATCCCTAAAAGCCACAAGGGCAGTGATTTTTTCAAGTACAATAGCCTTCTTACACAGAGCCTCCAGGGAGAGTGTCAAATCGGTGGTCGATCTCTTCACCACACCCCGACCCAGACTAGCACCGCTAACAGTTTTTTCATGGAGGTCTCGCCTTTGATGGCACTATCGCTGCTAGCCCCCATAGAATTCTTAGTATCACGGTCGATCCTGGATTTGAACAATATGCTGCTGCACCTAACCTGCAAAATAACAAAGGGGGATGGGACCGACATAGTGGCTACAGCACATGTGGCCACGATCGCCTATTCCATAGCCACCATGTTCAACCAATTGTACATGACATTGGGTGATCAAATGATAACACAGAGTGATAATATGTACGCCTACATGTCTTATATAGAGAGCCTATTAAATTATGACCACAATGCCCTGGATAAGCAGCTCTTTTACAGCGACAAGCAAGAACATTTTAACACCACCACTCTGGATTGAAAAACACCGGGTTTGCAAAGAGAGCTAGCCAGGACCAATAGAGTATTCAATTTACTAGGCTGTCTACATGCAGACCTTCTCTTCTACGATGAACTATTGATCAACTGTGTCAACCTTAAAGTGAAACTGTCCAGAAACACAGACACTTTTTTGCCTAATGAGCGGGGACAATGACCAATATCAGCTTGTCATCATATCATCGACTTTATTTGTTAAACATGTGAGCATCTCTCTGACCATTGGACTAGTGCATGCAGAGGCATTACAAATATCTAACGTAAAGTGCCCGGTGGAGAGCGTCGCCCTTAAAGTCTTCAGCATTCCTACCAGCAGCCTGGGTACCAGTTAAGACAACCTGTTCCTGGGGCAGCTCCCAAAAATAATCATCATGGGAATTGTTGAAACAGTATCGATCAACAGCGCATACGATCGAAATCTCTTCAACTTCAAACTATGCAACATTAGCTATGTGGCACTGCATAAGGATGGTGTCCTGATTGATCCCTGCCAAAGCATACACGCCCAACATTGGAGTTCTGAACATAATTAGGGAATACATGTGCCTGTTGGCAATCATGGGGAAGCAAATCTGTGATGTGCTGGTTTCAATCACACGCAACGGGTATACCCTCGACTATACCGTATTGGCCTTCGATTTAAGACCCGAAAACGCATCGGCAGGTCATTTCAACCTCTTGATGAGTGGTAACTTCCTGCGCTGAGGCAAAGTTTGAAAGAAACCTAACCGCTACACACTCAATGCTGGTGTGGAGCGTTTTCAATAGCGTCCCGAGATAAACGCGCAAATAAACATACTCTGATATTTAATGGATACTTTGAGTTTGGCATCATGGAAGGAGACGCAGACAACAGATTCAATGTATAACAAAAGGTTTATATTAAAGAAAATGTAATGCTCTCACGGGATGTTAAATGAAAAGACAGCAGACAAAACATCAACGTTAGGCTCAATATTACCAGAATGGAGGTTTGAAGTTATGTTATGTTATCCTATACAGTGCACCGTTACTATTGGCATGGTCTCCTGGCGCTCACGTGGCGCTGCAAGAAAGAAGGCAGGTTGGGTTAGTGAGAGAAGAGTGATGGGATATGTCCAGAGCTAGGAAAAACTGGCGTCTGTCCGTTTTGGTTTGCTGACGAGTAGATTTTGTGCACTGGCTTGTATCCGTAACGGTAAGGCCCAGTGTCCGGGTTGTATGTTGTATGCAAATGTTTGTTAGGTTTGGATGTTTCATGTGTGGTTTGGCTGACACTTTTCATTGTGTGCTCTGGCTTGTATCCATAGGGGAAAGGTCCACTGTCTGGATTGTTAGTTGTATGCAAGTATTTGTAATTGTTGGGTGTGTGTTTCGTGTGTAGTTGGCTGGCAGTTATGATGGTGAGCATTGGCTTCTTGTCTCCGTAAGGGTACGGTCCAGTGTCTGGGATTGTTTGCTGTATGCGAATGTTAGATATGTTGGGCTAAACCAATTATAAACACAATAATTGTCAAATGCAGAGCAGAAGCAAATGCAGGTCAATTAGATGGAGCATTCCATCTCCTAAATTATTGTGTGCATGTTGTCAGTGTTGTGTTCATGGGAATAAGTAACCAAATAGAAACCTGCGCTGTTAGGTTGAGAAGTGACTTGCCTGGACTGCCCCTCCCCCTTTGGTAGGTGTCGGGCTGACTCATTCCCCATCCTGGCCCTTGCTGGGCAGTGCAGGATGTTTTAGGAGCACGAGAGAATGGCATCTGGCCCTCTTGCCCAAGTCCGGACTGCTCAAATATTCTCTTTGTTAAATTACCGAAAACGTTTAGTGATCCAATAAACTGTAAATGTGCTCGAATTGGTTATGCGGGAATAATAGGGTTGAACATTTAAAGTGTGATTCTCTGAGGATTGTGCACTTAAGTTAGGGTGACCAGATTTGGAAAAAAAATAACGGGACAGGATAGAAGTGTGGATAGAAGTGTGACTACAGTGAATACAAATAAAACTGTAGACCTACTTCTATGTCGCTGGCCTGTTACGGGTGGGACGCGCACGCGGCGGCGTCACGTTGCACGTCGCCGTGTGCAACTTAAATAAACGGGGCGTTCCCGGATGCCGCAGAGCAACCGGGGAGCCCGAACTAGATGGACGTGTGTCGCGTGTGGTCTGTCTAGTGTGGGGGCTCACGGGCATGCATGGGGGCCAGGACACACCCCCAACAGTGGCGACGAGTGCAGACGGATTCCCGGGCCCGGCGGTGAAAGGCATTCCGAAATTTTTCTCCATGATACGGAACGTTCGTGAGTGTTTCGTTTCACACCGTGGCTGCGAACCGTACACGCGGCTGGCGGCCATTTTGTTTATGAGGCCGTGGAAGTTCACCAGGCTCCAGTTTGGAGGGTGAAAGATTTGTGTATTTTACTCCAGTTTTGGGATTCCTACGTCGAGTGAAAGCTAGGGGAAGGACTAATATAGCTGGGCCGGATTAGTCCACTCCACCATCTCAGCTTAATTTTTGGGACATCCACACCACTGTGGCCTGCAGCAAGGTGGAGACACGGCTCTTCTTTGTTCCCTTCATCATCAGGACTCTGTGGCTTCTTCTTTGTCTCCTTCATCATCACAAGGTTGGCTGCAGTGGATACTCTTCTTCTCATCTGGTGGCTCGTGGTTGGAAGCGGTACCAGGCGAGCTTGGGGACTAGTCATCATCACCTCTCCCCCAGTTTGGACTGCCATTGTGCCTGGAGAGGGGGAGGAGGTCTGGTGGTGTGGTGCTGAGGGGCAATTGAGTTGCGGCCCCCAGGACACAAGGTGGGGGTGCCTGTGCGCTCAAGCCCATGAGTGACTCTGATGATCAGGAGGGTGGGGTCGCAGCAGCTGCTGAAGATCCTCAAGACGGTGACCAGGTGGCACAGCCTCAGCAGGCCCTGCAGCCTCCAGTGCTTCTAGGATGGCAACCAGCGCCACAGCCTCAACAGACCCCCCAGCAGCCCCCGCAAGGAGGGGGACAGGCTTTACCCGGGGCACAGCTAGGTGCTCCTCAAGGACCTCCCATCATGGCTCAGGCTAGAGCCCAGGCTGCCCAAGCTGCCCTGCAGCCCATCCCTGAATTCGATGCGTCGGGCCCACCTTCCAGCATGGGGCCTCGGTGGAGGAGGTGGGTTGCTTGCCTGGACATGTACTTCAGAGCTGCTCAGGTGACAGACAATGACAGCATGGTGGCCACAATGTTGTATTCGGCGTGGCCTGCGGTCCAGGAGATCTTCGAGTCGCTCACCCCGGTGGACCAGTCTTATGATGCGGCCAAGGCAGTCCTGCTTGCTCACTTTCTGCCCCTTGCCAATGTGGACTACGAAAGGTTTGTCATGTTGTCGGCCAAGCAAAAGGACGATGAGACTCTGGATACCTTTTATGGTCGCCTGCGCCGCCTCTCCCAAGGATGCGCATGGGGGGATGCGGAGGACATGATGCGCACAATGCTGATTCAGGCATGCTCCTCCGGTAAACTCAGGAGGCAGGTCCTGAGAGAGCCGGACTTCACTCTACCCCGCATATTGGAACTGGGCCGGTGCCATGAGGTGGCCGAGGCTCGCGCCAACAAGATGGAAGCGGGGTCACGCTCGATTAAGTCGGAGGAGGTGTGTGCGGTCTGGCGGGGTGGCAGAGGAAAAAGGAGACCTGGTGGAGGACCCCGGGACAGGGCAGGAAGATCAGGGGAGTCGTGCCAGAAGTGTGGCTATGACCTCCTCCACCCGACAGAGTGCCCGGCAGCGGGGAAGGTTTGTGGCCGGTGCGGCCTGCCGGACCACTTCTCAAGAGTGTGCAGAGCAGCTCTGCCAGTGTTGGTACCGAGAGGCTCGGGCCGGACGTGGACTCCGTGCCAGAGCCGACCACCAAATGTGGCCCAGGTAGACCAAGGTGAGGAGGAGGCCCAGGTGGATGAGGCAGAGGAAGACGAGGAAGAGAACATTTTCTTTGTTTCGAGCGTGGGGATCCTGAAAGGGAAGAGCAGGAGGCAGCCAAGGTGTGTGGTGGAGGTGAACCACTCGCCGGTTCCAGTGCTGGTGGACACAGGGGCCTCAGTCAATGTCATGGCGAGGGGACACTACGATACCATGGATCCGCCACCAGACTTGGCCACACCGAGAGCCCGCATATTTGCCTTTGGAGGGCTGGAGCCCATACCGCTGGACGGTGCATTTGTGGCGAAGGTGGAGAATGAGGGCTCGACGATCAAGGCTCGGTTCTATGTCACCCCTGTGAGTAACAACACTCTCCTGAGTTGTGCCGCTGCAGAGGCCATGGGGATTGTCACCTTCGCATACTCAGTGTACTTGGAGGACATCAATGACCTGCTCGACAAGTACACTGCCCTCTTTAACGGCATTGGGATGATGACTGGTGACCCAGTCAGGCTGCATATCGATGAGTCCGTACAACCCATTGCCCTAAAGCACCGGAGTGTGCCGTTTCATTTGAGGGAGCAGGTTGACAAAGAGCTAGACAACCTGGTGAATCTGGATATTCTGGAGAAAGTCAAGGGCCCAACGCCGTGGGTATCCCCCATTGTTGTGGCAAGGAAACCGAAACAACCAGACTCTGTTCGTATTTGTGTGGACATGAGGCTGCCCAACAAAGCCATCAAGAGAGAGCGGCACCTCACCCCTACCATCGATGACATTATCGCCGAGGTGCAAGGGGCCCGATTTTTCTCCAAACTAGATCTGCAAGCAGGATACCATCAGGTTGTCCTCCACCCGGAATCCCGGTACATAACCACGTTCACCACCCACCGGGGGCTGTAAAGGTACAAGAGGTTGAGCTTTGGGGTGTCATCGGCTGCGGATGTTTTTCAAAACATCATACGGGCGCCCTCGCCGATCTGGAGGGTGTCCTCAACATTAGCGATGACGGAGGTGGACCATCTGAGGAGGTTGGCAAAGACCTTTGAGAGGCTGCAGTCGCTGGGCCTCACCCTTCACAGGGACAAATGTGAGTTCCTGCGCCCCTCCATTGAGTTCTTCGGGTTCGTGTTCAAGGAGGGGGGGTGTCACCAGATCCAAGGAAGGTCCAGGACATTAAGAAGGCGCAGCCCCCGGAGTCGGTGTCGGACGTGAGAAGCTTCCTGGGCATGGTGACCTACTGCGGGTGCTTCATCCAAAATCTCGCCTCGAGGTCCGAGCCGCTCAGAGCGTTGACGAAGAAGGAGACAGTCTGGCATTAGGGCCCACTGGAGCAGTCGGCCTTTGAGGACATCAAGAGCGCACTAACAGCGGAAGACACCATGGCGTTCTTCGACCCGGCGCTGCCGTCGGAGATCATTGTGGACGCGAGTCCATTTGGCCTGGGGGCTGTTCTAACCCAGGTGGCCCGGGATCGGAGCGTTCGCCCAGTGGCGTATGCCAGTAAGGCGCTCTCGGACACGGAGCAAAGATACTCCCAAATTGAGCGGGAGGCCCTGGCGGTCCTCTGGGGATGCAGACATTTTCGACTCTATGTCTTGGGGCGTCCTGTGACCGTGGTGACTGACCACAAGCCCCTGCTCCCGATTCTGGCTGGATCATCCTCAAAGCCCCCGGCTAGGATTGAGAGATGGATGCTCGCCCTGCTCGAGTATGGAGTCACCCTGGTGTACCGGCCGGGGGCAAACAATGCAGCAGACTACCTCTCCCGACATCCCGGAGTGCACGGGGGAGAGGAGTATGACACCTGTGCAGAAGAGTCCGATGACCATGTCCGGATGGTGGTGGAAGGAGCCACGCCAAATGCGATGCCCCTGTCGGAGCTGGAGGCTGCAGCGGCAGCGGATGAGTGCTTCCAGATCCTAAAGAACTTGATGCAGCACAGCTCCTGGAAATCCATCTTGGAGGCTCTGGCAGGGCGGACCCAGGAGGCCAAGACTGGACTCGAGCAGTTGTGGAAGGTGAAGGACGAGTTGTCCTTCTCGACGTCGGGCTTGCTGCTCCGAGGTGATCGCATCGTGGTCCCCCAGTGCAAGGTACAGGAGGTGATCACTCTGACCCACCAGGGACACCAGGGTGCCACCAAGACCAAGGCGAGGCTGCGGCTGAAAGTCTGGTTCCCGGATTTGGAAAGAAGGGTGGATGAGTTTGTGGCGGCGTGTGTGTGGTGCCAGGCGGCCTCCCCCGTGCAGCGAGAGCCGACCATCGAGGCGATGCCTCGGGGGACCCGCCCATTGGAGGTCGTCCATGCGGACTTTGGGTCAACGGCCGTGGGAACCCACTTCATCGCAATTGTTGATGAGTACTCATGGTACCCGGAGGTGGAGTTCATGGAATCGGTGGCCTTCGAGCATGTGGTCGTAGCGGTGGAAAAGATATTTGCGGCCCATGGGTTCCCTTTGACTCTGTGTTCGGACAATGGGTCTCCATTTCAAAGTGAGCGGTTCTCTGAGTTCATGGAGAGCTGCGGAGTCAAGCACAGGAAGATATCCCCATTGTGGCCTCGTGCTAATGGAGACGCTGAAAGGCTGATGCGGACCCTGAATAAGACCTTCAGGATTGCTTAGGGACAAGGGCAGCCCCTCCAACGCGCCCTTTATCAATTCCTGCGGGTGTACCGGACCACTCCACATGCCTCCACTGGGGTCGCCCCTGCGGAGGCTCTGTTCAAGCGATGCCCCCGGGGTCTACTGCCTGAGGTCCGGGAGAAGGAGCCCGGGGTGAGGCCGATAGGAGGACCAGGATTGACTAGGAGAACCTGCAGAGGGGTCTTCACCCCAGCGGCTGGAACCGGGGGACGAAGTGCTCATTCGAAACAGACACCCCCATGGCAAGTTCTCGCTCCCCTATGAACCGGAGCCACTGGACATGGTGGCTGTAAAAGGGTCCATGGTGACGGCCTCAGATGGACGATGCTGTCACCCGAAATGTCAGCTTCTTCAAGAAGCTGGGGGACTCCCGAACTGAACCACCCCTGGACCCTGACATGGCGGAGGTGCCGGAGGACGTTGGAATCCCTGTGAGCGCTCAGAGCTCTCCAGTCCGGGGAGCTGTGACTGGTGGACTTCCCGTGCCGGAGGTAAGCGGGAGGTACCCCCAGAGGGCTAGGCGAGGGAAACCCGCTTATCTCAGCGAATACGTGTTGAGACATGTGGAGACATTAAAGGGGCATGGGCTCAACATATTGGTGTTATTTTGTGTGTGTGATTTGCAGTGTTTAATAAAAGCAATTGTGTTTCCTCCCGAAAAAGGAAGAGTGTGGCGCTGCCCCGTGTGGGACGCGTACGCGGCAGCATCACGTCGCACGTCGCTGCGTGCAAGTTAAATAAACGGGGCGTTCCCGGACGCCGCAGAGCGACCGGGGAGCCCGAACTAGATGTACGTGTGTCACGTGTGGTCTGTCTAGTGTGGGGGCCAGGACACACCCCCAACGGGCGCGCAGGGGGTGTGCTCACAGTCATACTCCTATCATTTGCTACCCCTCGTTTACGGGGATTCTGCGTGGAACCGTTTTTTAGGGGTTGCAGAGTGCAGTAGGATTTTTGAATAATTATGCCGCACCAATAGCATATCCCACAGTGGACGTTTTTTGTGCAAATTCCAAGATGTAAGTCTCCCAGCCACATGCCCAAAAAAAGTCCAGGAAAAAGTCTGGCCAAAAGGTGCGCTCTCACATTTTGGCTGTAGGCAAGCACTCACTGGACGCACCCTCCTGCAATACCGTAGTAAATCTGTCCCACATTATCACAATTTCCCATGGCATCTCACCATATTTAGAAAGCAAACGGGCATTTCAGTTTATGTTCAAGCACAGCCACATAGATGCCAACATTACCCATTCCATTCAGGAGACACTAGTCTAGTTCGGGTTTAAAAGTTGAATTCTGGGACCTGTAGTCCTGTGTTTATAGTGGGAATCCGGGACTACAAGTCCCAGAATGCAAAGCAAAACCGGGACCACACTTATATCTGACAAATGGAATGGAAAATGTTGGCATGTCTACGGCCCCACGGCATAATATCGCACTCTTCAAAAAATATTCTAACAGTATCCAAAAACCAACGCCACTTCACAACAACACATCAATGTCACGTGATGTTCCTTCATCAGGGTCGCATGAAGGAACATCCTACCGTCACATGAATCGATTATGTTTGTACATTTTTTAAAGGTTACTTGTTAAGCACATAACAATAACATTTTTAATAATGTACCGTACATTGCCGGCCTCGTGTCTTTTTAGAATATCGCATAATTTAACCATGGCATTGGAGAAGAATTGGATGTGCGTTCCATCTTAAATTCAGCCCTGGTGGCAATACGAAGGAAAGAAACACAGAGTGCAGCTCGGTTTACATATTACACGGCGTACGCAGCACCTATTAACTGCATTAGGAATGATGCTCTGAAGAGTAAGGTGCCCTTGAGCTGCCTCCACAGAACGCTGTCTGCATTCATAGTGGGAACAGGACGAATGCACTCCATGGAAAGTGATAGAAATGAAGGCAACACGAAACGAAAGCAGCGCGCCAGTCCTGCAAAAGCATGTTTCTGTTACGATTGTATTATATAAAAGAGGCAAGCAAGGGCTGAAGAGAGTGGTATTCGCATGCGCTTGTTATGTTATGTTACTTTGCATTTATATAGCGCCTTATAGCGCCTTATGTACTTGTGTAAGGTGCTTCTCCCTATGTGTCCGAAAGAAGTGGTGAGCAGCAACCTGTAGGAGTCCTGAGCCTGGGATACTTACACCTTACCGCACACATGTGCAAATGAAAACCCAGCGGCATGGTTGATGGATCCTCATCGGAGGGCCTATGGCAGACCTCTGAACGTGCCGGCGGCCCAGTGGGAGGGTAGGCCCTCTCCCAATGGCAGGTCAGCCCTGGTGGCTAGCAGTCATTTGTGTGCACCTGGTTAAATAAACAGTCACAGCCTTATGTCATTTGGCAAGCTTGAACAGCCTTCTTTATGTGAGAGTATGTAAAACCAGATCCTCAGTATGCCCAAGTAATATTACACCACAAGGCCCCCATTTGAGGCACTCTCGATTAGTTCAGGAACTGAATAAATACTTAAAGATCCTACTTTCATTACCTCTGGTATTAAACAAATAACTAACATCTATGGGGTCAACTGGGAGCAAGGTCATTCACATTTGATAAATAAATAATGAAACTCCTTTTAGGAGTAACGGGCAGCTGCAGGCTACCACATTACGCACAACATATAGAACAGATACCAACCATGCAGTGCACCGATGTACTAAGGGAAAGGATCCCTAATGCGAACGCCACAGTTCACAGTGCAGGCAATGGCAGATGTTGTTACATGCTCTGTAGCCACGTGTAACCCCTGCCTCTGTGGTCAAACAGGGTTTGATTCAGTTTATAATATTCCTGAACCATGACTCGGCGCGCTTTTCCCGACAAGAAAACACCACAACAATTACACTACCTACCTCTCTAGGAAGGTAAGGGAGAAGAATCAGGTGCCAAGAACTATAAAGAAACCCCCTCTACACCTCCATGGCTCACCGAGTCCCTCACCCTTCTCGTTCATGGAATGCCCAGGGGCCTGTCAGTGATGAGGAGGACCCTGCAGGGCAGTATTTCTGAACCCAACAACAAAAAATCCTGTGGTACTAGGCTGCTGGTTTACACTAGGTGGTCAGCGGTGTGGGTCTCACAGAATCTCCCTACAATGGCTCTCTTACATCCGCACAGCGCTGGATGGCATAGGCAAAACAAACCCTGCTAAAACACCTTCCAATCACCTTCCCCTGTGCCTTCTTCCGACGGCAGCAAAGAGAAATGACAGGCAACGGCACCCTGGCCGGCTGCCAACAGTATACTTTTCTCTTCACACTGTAATGCCGTATTACAGCCCATTTCGCAAACTTTCCCCACTCCTGCTTACAGAAACTTGACGAACAGTGCAGGTCCTTCACAATGGATAACACCCAAATCCCAGTTTCCCAATCGGTCAAAACGTTGAGAGTCTACCTAGGCTCCAACCTCTCAATGATCAGACAGGTCAATGCCATAGCGTCTGCCGCAGCATAGCACTCTAAACTGCTTAACACTGCAAGACCCTTCTTATCAGAGCAGAACTTGGCTTGACTATTGTAACGACCCTCCTAGCAAGCACTTCAGCAAAAAACATCTACAAACTCCAGCCTGTCCAGAATAATACCCTAAGGGCTGCCACCGGCATCTCCAAAAGGGACCACATTTCAGCAACCAGGAGACTAGTTCACTGGCTTCCCATCAAAGAGCACATTATCTTTAAAACTCTCACCATCACGCACAAATGTGTCCACAACAGGAATCGCCCAGGAGGCTCCAGCTTTCCTGTCATGGCAGCAACCCACTGGAGCTCCCTACCACCACACCTCAGAAGCATGGACTCCACATAGCTTTGCGGAAAGCTATAAAAACGTTGCTTTTTGTTTAACACGGCCTTGACCGTCTACATAGCCTTGGCCAGCCAGACGCTTCTACTCATTCTGTGCTGTGCTACCCTCCTGGCGTTGTATGCTAAGGCATCATATACCCAGTCTTTGCTATCTTCCACTTCTACATTGTAAGGCTACATGCTCACTGTAAACCCTGAGCACAGCGTGTGTTCCATGCAACTATGACACCTCCATGCAACAGCGCCGCAATGTCTCCGGGCTGCTAGTGCTCTTTACAAATTCCAAAAACTAAAATAAAAATACCTCAAGTCACGGAGTGGGCAAGGAAAATCACAACTGCTACCGTCTGTCCCTCACGATGGGAGCACGCCCACGGGCACTCTCTTCGTCCCGCGTTGAGCTACCTCCCTCTCGGCCCTGCTCGCTATCTCAACCCTGGAGAGGGAAGAGCGAAAGCCGGCCCGATCAACGGCCCACAGAGGACCTTCCTGCCTGGCCACCCTGCGTCTTCCTTTGGAGAAGAGCGCCCCTTGCGCCCCATGATGCGACTAAATATTTGATTGGTCCTCCCCACCTTTGGCTCAAAGGAGGGGGACCTATGACAGGATTTTACGTGGAATCACCTCATCCACACTCCCTTTCCCCCTGCTGGCGGAGCATACCATGTCCCCAGGAAGGATATAAACAGTCATAAAAACAGCACTGATAAAATGATCGTGAGCACACCATTCATACACAAAAATGAAACGCCCACAATGGATTTGGGGTTTACACTTACGTTTCCTTCCCCAGAACTTTACGGTTCCCAATGGGGCATTATGTTTCGGGCCCCAGCATTTGTGATGTTAGCGTTGGGCTAGTCCTTAGCAGTTTTGCTGTAATGATCTAACTCTGTCGGATTGGAGTGCTCTTCTGCCCACAAGGGTACCAAAGATGACATTCACAGGTGCTATGACCCACTAACCTACTTGCAAAAGGCACAGTACATATGGAATAGGGCAGCCACCTGGGGTCCAAGGCAGACATTGGAATTTTGCAGAAGAAGTGCTGGGTTCATAAAAATTACCCATCTTATTCATGGCACAGGAAGAACAGATATGCGCTGTCAGCTCTATGGAAGCCCTGATGAGTAGTCACAACCCCATGTGGATGCAAAGGGTGGCTGAAAACAGTGGGCCTCATTACGACCCAGGCGGATTTCGCGGTGCTAAATGCACCGCGAAGCATGGCGGAAAGCCGCCGATAGCGCCATGGGGGTTGGCGGATTTACCGCCCCATTCCGACCTCGGCGGAGCGGTAAATCCCCAATCCCCATTCTGCCCTTCCCCATTCCCATTTTTGCCCCATAGGGTATAATGGGAGTGGGGAAGGAGTTAATTACGCCACCGTAAAATACGGTGGCGTAATTAACAACGAGGTCCCGTAGCGCCATGGTTTTCTCCGGCTGGTAAAACCAGGCGGAGAAAACCTCCATGGCGCTACGGGAACTCGTAGTATGGCGGAGAGGTACGCCATGCACTACGCTGGCGTAATACCCTCTCCGCCAGGGTCCTAATGAGGCCCAGTGGGTTTTAATGTCCTCCACCTCTGGAACTGGTCAGCTAAGTGCAACACATATGAAGATGGCGACCCTCCGCCTCTTGTTGCTCTCTGGAGAGAGGTGGTGGCTTCCTGGGATATATGTTTTTTGAGCAGACATCTGGAGGAGTCCTGTTACTAACTCTGATACTGCATTTGCCTTTGGTTTTTCTCTGAGGCCCCTGTGATGCCATGAGACAGGGCTACAGCTGAACACCCGAGCCAAGCCAGGTCGCAGCGCTGTGGCATGTGTGTCAGGACCTCAGGCAGCCCGCCTGAGAAGTACACAGCGGACGAGAAGGCTGCCTCTCAGATATGACAGAGAAAGCATTTCCTAAAGGCGGCTTTACTCCTTCCCCCTTTTCTCCGAAATGGTCGGAGCAGGCACGAATCCGCTCAGGTCCTCACTATCAACGAAGTACGAGAAGCTCTTACCACCATTCTTTCAAAAATCCTGCCGTGCGAAGCCTGGCAGACAGCATTGAGAACCCTCTTCCCTCGTCCCCTGGTGGTATGCCCCTCACGCTTAGCTTTACTAAGATGATTTTAATGTTTATGGGAGCCAATGTAAAATGGAACAAGCATTGGCAATTCCAGATGTTTCGGCTTTTGTGTAGACTTGGGGAAGGTAGTTTCCAGGCAACGCTGTAATGCTACTAACTGGCCATTAATGGTAGCATCGGGAAAATGGTGCCAATACCTGGGCATACAACAGCAGCGCCTGGCAAATGCCTGACTGATACCGGTACAGAAGCTGGAACAGTTGGCTTTGCCAATGCTTGTTTCAAATAGGACGTCAGTGAAGGGCATGCTTACTGCTGATAGATCAAGTGGCTGAAGGCAGTCGCGGTTAAGACATTTTGCATTACACCAGTAGCGTGTTTCCAGCAGCGATTAAACCACGAGCTCGCAGAAGACTGCTTTGAAAAAAACCTGGCAGGATTTTTGAGTTCAAAGTTTGATTTGAAGGCTTGATGAAGGTAGCTCAAAGAGATCCCATAGAGGGTGTGTTTTGGGCACAAAGTGACAGAACATGGGTGGAAATGGCCAAAGCGATTAGCATGGCCACAGACAGTCAAGCATCGTCTCCCTCCTCATATGCCATTTCTGCTGCAATGCATTACTTTCAGTTTATAGGTGGCGCTAAAGCACCATCAAATAGCCCAAACTAAAAAGAATGTTTGCACGATGATAAAGTAACTCGTAGATGAGCAGCGACTGTCATAATACCTTTGACACTAACTTGCCAAGAGCAGCACAAACTGTGACCTCTGCCCACCCGGTGCTTGGGGGCTTGTAAGTGAAGAGGGGCTTTTGGAGGGTAGGGGAATAGCAACAAAGGGAAAGTGAAGTGGAAGGGAAAAACAGGTTATTTTTCCATAAGGGTTTGTGGCCATGCAGATAGCGTGGGGTAAATGCCCAAGAATTGAAAGTGGGTTTGGGAGGGGCAGACTGCAATAAGAGTGAACACAATAAGCAGTCTTAAGCTAAGATAACCTTGAGCCACTTTTCAATGTTTGAAAATGTAAACCAAATCCACTTAGCTCTTTGTGTCCAGCTTTACTACATGGCTATTAGGGACTTAAACAGCGGGAGCAGGGCAAGCAGGCAGGAAGGGTACAGGTTGCGAGGACACTCAGTGGAACGAGGGACTAGGGTCGCAATAGAAGGTTATGAGGGATTAAGCAAACAGGAACCTGTCAGGAAATAAGGTGCACAGACACTGAAATAAACTCGTGATTGTGCATAGACTGGGACAAGTGGATCATTGGGACAAAGCTTATCTGATCATGCTTGGGGGTCAGTGGTTGCACTGTCCTGGTTGGAAGGAAGCAACTAGGTTAACATGGCGTCCCACATGAGCTGTGGAATAACACAACTGTGATACATTCGCCCATGAGATGACCCTAGATAGCGAGGTTGGAGGTACTGTTGAGGACAGGGTTGCCCACCCATTGCATGGAGTGTACCCTGGGGATGGTACATGAGGGATGTCCCTGAACCATTGTCCATTGCCTGCAGACCCCGAGTCACCATCCTGGCCAGTAACATCTATTAAGGGAAGGCGATTTGACAACCACGCCTCCCATAATGCATAACATTACCAATCAGTATCAGTCACACCTGGAGTTGAACCTAAAACATCCGAATCATGTTCACTCAGGAAAAACTAGCCAAGACCCCAGAGAGGGCCTAAGCTTCAAGTCAGACCCAATCATATGCAAGGGCCGACTACTGGCACAGGACCAGTCACAGCATGTGTTCATCCCACTACACAACTCCTAACCGACAACCCGGCAAGTCTCCAGACTCCTTCCCTCACCAAGAGAGACTAGAGAAAAGATCCCCCCCCCTCTTTTCTTCTTCATGAAAAACATATTTTCACACCAACCCACAGTAAAAACAAAGTTTTCAGGAGGCAAAGGGATGATTCTAAAATTAGCTTCCAGGAGACATGTCGGGAAACCCTTAGAAGCATAAAACCTCCAGGGATAACCAGAAATCTTGTGGGGTGGAGCGACAAGCAATCTGTCTGAAAGAATCCAACACACTCACTAACTGGTAAAACAAGATGGCTGCCTCACGTTTTGAAAAATGTGATCCTCCTTCCCTACATGTACAACTAACCCATCAGGACACAGGACACTCTTCTTTCTCCCCCCTGGCAAACAGCTAGCCTCAACCCACTGTGACGAATCGAGTGAATTTGCCACTTTCCCCATGAGGGAGCCCTCCTCCGGCACCTTTGAGCCTGTGAGGCTAGGCAAGAGAGCCTGCTATGCAACACTGTGTCTAGGGGTCGAGGCAAGTGGGACCTCGCCGAGCGAGACTCCCCCCTTAGGGGACAAGGTCTCCCGCTCCTGTGATGCACTCCCTAAACCAGTACAGATAATGGCCTACATGGGACTTTCTGGAATGCCAAGAAGTTTCAAGCTTCAAGACTTGGACAAAAGAAAAGTTAATGTATATCCTTTGCAACAAGAAAGCGCTGGTCTCTTTTTTTTTTTACTTGAAAATTTGTATTAACGGATGTCACACATGTCAAACATGTCTGATGATCAGTTCATAGTCATCTTACAGGTAATGATACCAAAAAAATATTATAGCTTTGGCTTCCATTAGCCTGGGAAGGCAACTAACGAAAAAACACACACTGTGCCCATACATAACAAACACCGTCTTCCCCGCAGAGGCAAAACAACCATCAAACATCTGAGCTTTAGTTCAAACCCATGAACCTAGTGGAGAGAAGATAATCATGATATCGTCCCTGTGATATGACAATCCTAATACCTTATATATGAACATGTGGAGAGGAGAGAAAGAAAAATGGAAAGAGAGAAGGAGAAGAGGGAGAAAGATAGAATAGACACCAATAAACGCGGTAAATTGTAATGGGTTATTTATAACATGCTCAATACCCAGAGGTTGTGTTGCTCCGCGTCGTCTTGCTTCCAAGGCGAGCGCGTTGCCTCTGAGCCATCATCCCGAGCTGTAGCATCAACTGATCTACGGCACAGTATTCCAGTTGTCTCACAAAAGTGACACCACCATGCATGTTTAGGTTCTGTTCCTCAGTATACAGCGACAGCTTCGTTGTTTCTGAGGGGTAAATCCTCATAAGACAGTTTCAATATAAGAACAATATCATTAAAAAACCAAACAAGACCGAAAGCCCGCCCCCCCCTGCGTGACTCAAATCATCGAGGTAGAAGTCACCCCGAGAACATATATTACCAGATCGATAGACAATGAAGAAGTTAGCATGGAATAAACAGATGTTCAAATGAGGAGAGCAAATGTATTCCATTACTGTCCTGTGACTTCACAGAGAGCCATCCCAAGCGGTAGCAGACTAATGCCGGAGAACCATTCCTTCAAAACTGTTGTTATACACTACATCCTGAGGGACCCAGGTTGCCTGTCACCCATTAAATCCTCCATGGTCCTAGCTTCCGAACATTGCCTGCAGTCTTCCTCAAGAGGAAACTCTCCATCCGGTGGGTGTAAGCCACTAGGTTCCACCATCTTAATTCAGACAAGGATTGTAGGTCATTCCAGTTCAATGTACTATTCTTGAAGGCTACTGGTATCAGGAAGTCAAACAAAAGATGCTGGCCTCATTTCCCCGAAATTGAGGGTGGATATTACCAAACAATATAGCTGACAGCGACAATTGCATCTGTACTCTGCATATGTTCAAGATCAATGTCCAGAGAGGCAACCAATATGAAAATGCAAATTTACAATCAAACAGTATGTGGCGCAGTGAACCCGTACCCTCCCGATACAAGCAGCATGGGCCAGCCTGCACAGCTCGTTGCGACCTCACCACCCTAGGCGGGGTGAATAGATCCCTGTTATATATCATGTATAGGGTCTGAGTGACCGAGGCTGACAGCGAGGTATGCCTAATCTTCATCCCGATGTCAGACCAACTATACACTGGGAAGTCCCCTCCACATACTTCTACCCAAGAGTGGAGTGGGGAAGCAAGAAGGAGGATAGAGTTCTATAAATTGATGCTGCTGATGAGTGGGGGAGACTTAAGTACACCCGCCGCTGTAGTGTGTGAACGTACACTTCCCCTACCACTTTCTACTAACGGCCACTTTAAGGCAACCCAAATCTGTCCTGCAGCTCCTGGAAAGAAGTGGTACTCCTCTCAGACCAGATTTGTTTGACATACAATATCCCTGCTGATGCCCAAGTGGGCCAAAATATTGGTTTTCCACCCACTTTCATCTCGTCATTATACCAAAGCGCCTGCTGGACAATCACCCACTAGGGACATCCCATAGCCTCAAACCAAGTGTGCAGAACTTAACAAGTGAAGACAATTGTGGATACAGCTAGAAGCACTGGTTTATCAACCAGAATGGGGATCTCTGAGGATTTGTATGGGGCCGCCACGGCAGACTCCATCTCAAGCCATCTAGGTGTAATGAAGCAAGTAGAATCTTAGAACCGCTCTAACCTTTGCCTTATAGCAAAAGCCTCCTGGTACCTCTGGAACTGTTGCAAATTGGCTCCACCTTGTGTGGGATGTAGTGAAAACCTGAGCAGCGAAATCCTAGGCTTCTTTTTACTCCACAAGAATTGAGTAATAGGTCTGTTAAGTATTTTGAAGAATTGTGGTGACCACATGAAAGGCAGTATCGAAAGAGTGTACATAATCACAGGGTCCACTGACATTTTGATTGTTTCCATCCTACCCCACCATGACAGATGGAGCGGAGTCCACTTAGATAACAGGGTCTCTACTTTGGACAATACCTCATCAGCATTTGACCGTAGGAAGGATAGCTCAGGGGCAAGGCATTTGTCTTGGAAGCAGGACAATGTGGCACAATGCAGGTTTGAATCCCAATCCCACGTTTATAAACCACTCGCTGGTATTAAACGCATTATAAATGAACAATAAAATAAATAAATAAAATACTGTGCCCCTGATGTCAGCCAAAAACTTGACACCAAAGTATTTAATCCCATGAGGCTTCCCCATGAAGTGGGTTCATTCGGTGGCATAATTTCTGTCTTGTTCGCATTCAGCTGATATCCTGAGACTGTTGAGTAGAGCCTGATCTCCTGCAAGGAAGGGGGAAAAGCACTACGTGGATCTTCTAATAAAGCTAAAATGTCACCTACATAACACCTTGATCCTGGTGTCTCGAAGTCCAACTCCACAAATTTCTTCCTTAGCCCTGATGCGCTGATGTAACAATGAAAAGGAGGGATGAAAGAGGGCATCCCTGATTGAGAAACAAAAACAGACAGTGTGCTCTTAACAAACACGGCTGATCTGGGATGCTGATAGAGTGAAAATGAAGGAAATAAATTGGGCGTCAAACCCATGCCATTTCAGGGCCTAAACCAAGAATGCCCACCGAACCTGTCAAAGGGCTTCTCAGCGTCCAGTGTTAGCACCACCCAATGCCTGTCAGAAACCCCCACTTGCTAGGTCAATGAGGGCACACAACAGGCAAGTACTCACAACCGCAGGCCTCCCCTAAAGCCTGACTGATCCTTCATGGACCAATTCTGGTAAGAGTGGATCAAGCCTCATGGCTAAGATCTTAGTGAAAATGTTAGCTTCCGCATTGATCAAAGATATAGGTCGATCATTTTAAACCAGGGAGGGGTCTCTACGCTGGTTTTTTTTACATGTATCACGCCCTCATCAAACATCCCCTGCGGATGCTCGTCCTCGGTATATTCCTGGTATATCCCTGGAATATTTTCACAAAATCTCGGACCTAACCTTTCAGCAAATGTTTGGAAAAGATCCACAGACAGGCCATCCCGTCCGGGAGCTTACCCAAGTTTCAATTTGCATATCGCCAATGTAACCTTGTGCAATGTAATCTCCTGGCCCAGGGTTTCACATTTGTACTCAGGATGCTGCCCCTTTTGGGATGGGGAGCATCCTTCAGATACTGTTCACCGGGAATAGAAGGAGGAATTACTTCTGGCCTGTATATGGTCTTATAAAATTCAACAAAAAAGCCTGGTCTATCTAATCACCCGCCGTATAGACCCCACATCCCCCTATTATTTTGGTTTCTGGGTTCCCTAAACCTGGCAAGTAACTTCCCTGCCTTATTTGCCCCCAAAGACCCACAAAATATTTCAAGTGATATTTTGGCAGGAGACCTGCCGCCTTGCTGAAGCATTGCTGATTATACTCAATGTTCTCTCTGATCACTGCCATTTACTTCCCATGGGAAGGTCAGTTAATATAATCATCCTCCAAGTCCTTCATAATCGGAAGCCGCTTGGCTGCCTCCGATTTCGCAATTTCTTTCTCCCTTGCCACATGACCAATAATGTGTCACCGAAGTGACGCCTTATAGACGTCCAAAATCAAGCCACGAGAGAGATCCTCAGACTCATTACATAGAAAAATTCCTCTGTCAAAATCTGGATAAATATAACAAATTCAGGCACCCCCAGGAAATCTGTGTTTACTCTCCATATATTATTCCTTGCTCGCTTCTCTACCAACTCAATCAACTATCACTGGTGCATTGTCCGAGAGATATGAGTTGGGTATACAGCTGCCCCTTGCGCCCGCGCCATCAGTCCTTTGCACATGAATACGCAACCTGTTCTAGAATACGATGCATGCATGGGGGAGTCACATGTAAACTCCTGTGCATCCGGGTTGCATGTCCTCCACACATCTACTAACTCATTCTTCTGTACCAACCGCTCAAAGGCTGCGGGCATGCTAGATCCTCACAGGGGGGTTTGAGATCTCCTGTCTAGCACCAGCTCCAACGACAAGTTGCAGTCCCCACCCACTATCTTGAACCTCCCCACCAATTGCTGCATTTCCCCACTCAGGGGCCTCCAGAACTCTGACCTGCTGATTAGGTCCATAAACATTCACAATGGCTAGATGGGTACTACCCACTGTGCCCTTGACAATCAACCATCGGGCCCTTGCTTCTGAACATGACGCCACCATTTCAAAGCAACACTTTTTGTGCACCAATATCGCCACCCCCATTTTGTGTCCCGCAGCCTCACAGGCCAGCGCCTGCCTGACCCACTGTTTATTGAGTATGTTACACTCTGAATTAGACAGATGTGTTTTTTTGTATAAGGGCCACCTGAGTGCCCAGCCTTCTCAGGTGGGACAAGACCTTTTGCCTTTTAATGGGCGAGCATAACCCCTTGACATTCCATGTTATAATACTGATTATGGATCTGCAGAGCACACGTCTACATGAGAAATATTACACCATTGCTAAGGTCTAATGTCCTAAGTCAGAGGAAGTGATGTCATGTGACAGCCCCAGGCCGGAGTGACATCACAGGAAGTGTTGAAACACGACCTTTCACCCCTTGAACAAAAAAGGAAGTGGCATCACATAGCATTGTTCCTAAGTACACTACGAAAAATATGGTAAAGATATCACTATAATGTGTTCTACCTTTCACACAAGACGGAATCACTATATGTATCGTTAATATCAGTGTGACTAGGAACATATTACCAAATGACTGTGAATGCAAGCAGACATCCAAGGCCAAATAATGATGTGTTATGATATAGCACTTACGCTTAAGCGCTTTATATATGAATAATATACATACAATACCAAGCAACCTGTGCTGGTACTCATGTATCCACCTCCGAAGGATTGAAGGCTGCGTTGAGGTGTTTAAGCACAGACTAAAGAAGAGACCCACCCCCTGAAGTGTGCCTGAAATAAACCTTTAATGAGTCTAGCAATTATTTTATCGAATTCCAGAAAGACACATGATTTGTTATTTATATTCTTTCTTATTTAGGATCAAAGTTTGAAGTGTTACACTTTTGTGGAACACCCTGTTTTTTTTTTGTTTTTTTTTAAAGAGGCCGGAACAAGAAAGCCAGCCTCTGCAAAAAATAAAGAACCACATGGTGCTGGCCACACCCCAGTAGCTTACATCTAAAAAAAAAGGGGTAGCAAGGGAGACCACAGGGGTAGCAAGGGAGACCTCGGGGGGTCACAACTGCGGCCACTGGACACCCCCAAATGACATCCCTGCATTCTGTGTTCATTATATGATGTTAACATCATCACATCACATAGTTTAAGTCGTATTTTTATTTTAACACTGTACTTCTGTAATATATAAAAGGAGCACCCTCGGCGGGGGAGCCAGCCAATCAGGAGGCTAGGAACGTGGGCTTCAACCGCCAGTGTAAGCCTGCGTTCTAAGCCGCCTGACGGCCAGCTCCCCCGCTGCCATCTTCCCCCACCCTCCTTCCCCGTTTTATTTTCTTCTTTATTAACCCCCCCACTTACCTTACTTCGTCTGCGGCAGTCCACGCCGCCGCACACCCACACCTTCCTCTCAGCTTCCCATGGCCGCTATGGAAAGGGAAGCGTGCCTAGTATGGAGCCCTGCCTTTCCTTTCCATGTACGGAGAAAACAAGGGGGTCTCCCTGCCAGACATTAGTCCTGGTTACTGGGAGCCTTACCCAGAGTCTTTAGCTCACTATCTTTCACAGAGGAGAAATATCCAAAATATATCAGTCTTTCTCCTGCCCTGGGGCAGTCCAGCACCGAAATGCTAGGCAATTCTCCTCTGAACAAGAGTACCACCCTTGTTCAGAGGAGGATTGCCTAGCATTTCGGTGCTGGACTGCCCCTGGCAGGACAAAGACTGATATGCAGGGATATTTCTCCTCTGTGAAAGGGACAGTGAGCTAAAGACTTGCTTGAGACTCACCCAGGGGCCATCCACCCAAGAACAGGTCACTGGGCTGTGTTCGTGCTGGTAGAGAGACTCCCAGACCGCCCTTTGTTTTGCATATTAAATAACTTTGGGTCTCACCCTAGGTTACATGGGGAATCCAGGCGTGGACCCCTTGCTCACTGTTCTTAGAGAGGCACAGCTCCACCTCTCTGATGAGGCCCGACTAGGCTGAAACACGTGTCTGGGGATGCTGTTGGTACTCTTGTTCAGAGGAGAATTGCCTAGCATTTCGGTGCTGGACTGCCCCTGGGCAGGACAAAGACTGATATGCAGGGATATTTCTCCTCTGTGAAAGGGTCAGTGAGCTAAAGACTTGCTTGAGACTCACCCAGGGGCCATCCACCCAAGAACAGGTCACTGGGCTGTGTTCGTGCTGGTAGAGAGACTCCCAGACCGCCTTTTGTTTTGCATATTAAATAACTTTGGGTCTCACCCTAGGTTACATGGGGAATCCAGGCGTGGACCCCTTGCTCACTGTTCTTAGAGAGGCACAGCTTCACCTCTCTGATGAGGCCCGACTAGGCTGAAACACGTGTCTGGGGATGCTGTTGGTACTCTTGTTCAGAGGAGAATTGCCTAGCATTTCGGTGCTGGACTGCCCCTGGGCAGGACAAAGACTGATATGCAGAGACATTTCTCCTCTGTGAAAGGGTCAGTGAGCTAAAGACTTGCTTGAGACTCCCCCAGGGGCCATCCACCCAAGAACAGGTCACTGGACTGTGTTCGTGCTGGTAGAGAGACTCCCAGGACCCCCTTTGTTTTTTGCACAATTTGTATGCAGACCACCAGCGTATTGCCCCTGACATCCATATATTAGGAAATCTAGTACAATGAAGCATCCTATTCATTTAAAATTTGCAGTCCTGTAATAAAATATTATTAGTATTTGGTTTAAAAAAACCGAGGCGTTGAATAAGTATCAATCACAGAGTCCTGGTCCTAAGGATCGGGTCCGCTCCGAGCACCTCTGTTTCCACGAATGCTGTTTGCGATTTAAGCTTTGGACACATACTCCCTTCTGATACAAAAACAACAAAATGAAACAAATATAAAAATCTATAAATTCGACTATCGGAGGCAAATTCACTGTACAGGGTTTAGTTAAAAAGAAATAATAAAAGCAGCGTTGGGCAGCAAATGGTTTCAAAATTTGGTGAACCACGTGCAGCAGGAAGGGCTCGCCCTCGCCTGATATTTCCCCTGAGCCTCTGAAGCTGCAAGATTAGCTGCAGATCCAAAATGCATTGTGCTCAGCAAGTGTTATAGATGTATGCTGTGTTGCCTATGAAGCCCTTATAATATGAAGTGCTGTGCACCTTTAGGTCATGAAGTCTGCTCCTTTTAATTCCGTTGATCTGCAATGTAAAAAATAAAAAGTACAATGCCGGTTCCAAAAAGGCATCGTCAGAGGTGGTATTCGAACTCTGCTCCCATCTGGTTGCTCCTCACTTGGGAGGCCATGTCCTATCCACTTGCCGATCCGAAGCTACAGGAGTGAAGCCCGGAGAAGTGTAGATGAGCCCTGACACTTCCCCAAACATCACCATGAAAGCAGCTCAGACACAATGGGCCACATTACACGGTAGGCGGTAAGGGCACCGGTGCCGGTAATCCCTTACTGCCCTATTACGCGGTCCCTTAGCGGGTCCCTTCCTTAACGCCAGGTCTGACCTGCCGTTAAGGACGGGACCCGTTAAGGGACTTCAGAGCTAATAACGATACTGCAAATTGCGGTACCGTTATTAGCTACTTCCCCAATCCCATTGAGCTCTATGGGGGCTCAAATGGGAAGGAGGAATGGTTCCCAGAATGGGGACTTACCGAGTCCTCCAATGTCGGAATGACCCGGTAAGTCCCTATTCCGGGTACACGGACCCGGAATGCGGTAAGGGGGTAGCCATGGCGCTAATAGCGCCATGGCTACCGCCTACCGTGTAATGAGGCCCAATGTTTTGCTTCGGCACTGCGGTTAATATCTGGCATCACACCGCGGAGAGAGTGTAGAGGTGTTGCTGGTTTCTCTTTGCACAGCCCCTGATTAGAGGTCAGGTCTCCTATCAAGGCAAACAGTGTGCCTTGTATGTTGACTAATACCACAAATGTTGATGACGTGTACAGAAGTCTTGAATTTTCATCCTGGGCAGGACATTGTCTGAGTCTGCAGGTTCAGTTGCAAACATTCCTGCTTTGGGTAGATATGGCTGTGAGGATGTACTTATATCGGACCTCTGCCTTTCATCTTTCTGACTCGCTTTTTATGGTATCAGGTAACATGTCCCCATACATAATGTCCCCATACATAATGTCACTGGGAAAAGCCATTGGCGACATTATATATGGTGACATTATGTATGGGGAAGGGTTGCAGGGATGTCCCCTGCTCCCCTTGTAAAAAAAAATAAACATTTGGGGGTTGCTGGGGTATCTGCTGCATGTACAATGTAATAATGTCTCTGCAGAAACTGCAACTTTTTGTCAGCAGACATTTTTGCGGGGACATTATTACATGGAACCGTTTTCATTCACTTTGGATGATGACATGAGGGTATGACGCACTCCACTCCCAGTCAAAGAAGACGGGTGAAACCAGCCATCTCTTCAGCGTATGACATTTCTCAAATTCCTCTTCCTCCGGCTATCAAGGGTAGGTCTAGTTGGGGAGGCGCTACTGCCTCAATGAAAGGGGGTTCCATGCCAGATAGCTTCAAGGCTGCTCGTTCATTTTCCTGTTCCACATTTACTTTGCACTACACAATTCTTTTTGAGAATTCCCTTTAACCCTGCACTTACTGTACTGAAGGTTGCAACAAAATGATTCTTTATGTTGGAAAAATGGCTCATGGGTTTAACCACAAAGTGGTGTCCCGTGATCCTTTTGGTATTGTCTTTTGCTATATTGCCCAGGACTGTTCTGTTTACAATATATTTAGGACTGGCCCAACGAAGTGGGATTAAAGGGAAGGGCCAGATCATGCACTGGTACTTGCCGTTACAGTCCTAATATCCTGATGTCGCACTTCAACTTCCTACAATTTCTGACCCAGAGTGGTGATATTGACGATGTCGCACTTCAACTTCCTAACTTTTCTGACCCAGAGTGGTGATATTGACGATGTCGCACTGCAACTTCCTACCTTTTCTGACCCAGAGTGGTGATATTGACGATGTTGCACTGCAACTTCCTACCTTTTCTGACCCAGAGTGGTGATATTGACGATGTTGCATGTAACTCCCTACCTTTTCTGACCCAGAGTGGTGATATTGACGATGTCGCACTGCAACTTCCTACCTTTTCTGACCCAGAGTGGTGATATTGACGATGTTGCACTGCAACTTCCTACCTTTTCTGACCCAGAGTGGTGATATTGACGATGTTGCATGTAACTCCCTACCTTTTCTGACCCAGAGTGGTGATATTGACGATGTTGCACTGCAACTTCCTACCTTTTCTCACCCAGAGTGGTGATATTGACGGTGTTGCATGTAACTTCCTACCTTTTCTGACCCAGAGTGGTGATATTGACGATGTTGCATGTAACCCTCTACCTTTTCTGACTCAGAGTAGTGATATTGACGATGTTGCATGTAACTTCCTACCTTTTCTGACCCAGAGTGGTGATATTGACGATGTTGCATGTAATGTCCTACCTTTTCTGACCCAGAGTGGTGATATTGACGATGTTGCATGTAACTTCCTACATTTTCTGACCCAGAGTGGTGATATCGACGGCATGTTGTTGCTCTACTCGCAGCGACAGGATGAAGTCTCTGAGAAAGGTGGAAAAACCTAATCCTGCCCTTTTGGGGAAGAGCTGAATTTAAATGTTTCTTTTATAAATTCGACATTTGTGAAGCTTCTCAGACTTCAAGTGGAACAAATGTAAACCTGGCTTGCACAGTATATTTTATTACTTCCGTTAAACACCTTCAGATTTTCCAGGGGCAATAACTGATTCCAAATGCAAAGCAGTTTGTATGGGATTAGACCTGGGTGTAAAACAGCAGGACTTGGTTTCTTCCAGAGCTTCGTCGGTGCAGACCCGCAGCATGCAAGGAAACGGCCTACATATGCCTCTGCGCTCTTGGGAGATTCCTTTCCGCAGGATGTCGGGAAATCAGGAAGGCGGGATTGGGCAGCTCTTAATCACAGTAACACTTGGACTGCTCCACACAGAACTACCGCCAGGCACACACACATCAGATATCCTGTACATCTGGAGTGTGGGTTAGAGGTCAGGCAGATCAGATGATCTCAGACCAGCATGACTAGGAACCGAGGCTCACACTAGCCCTCTCCAACCACGCTCATTAGTCAGTGGAGACCTCTCATGATAGAGCATCACACAGGTAACTCACCAACCGCCAATTACTACAATTTTCTCGCTCCTCGCGTCCACCTAGGCCTTGCCAAATATCCTTCAAGCGTGATTTTTTTTTGCCCCACATGAGAGGCAATAAAAAGAGAAGAGGCGTCCGATCAAAGGGATGGGAGGCAGATGAAAGAAACGGGAAATTGGGAAAGACGAGAGAAAGAACGCAAGGTAGACAGAGCGGCTGGGATTAACGATCAAAGGTGGAAATCTGGCAAACACCTGCCCATAGGAGGAGGATTTGCTGAGGTCCAGTTGTTTCATGTCACAATGAATTTGAGAGAGGCGTTTGTGAGGTGCTGTTACATTGCAAGTTAGCATTCAGTGCTTTCAATGTTAGGCTTACCTTGCCCACAGACGACACATGGAAGCAATGATTAATAAAATTGAGGGCTTTCAGCGTAACAATGCGAGCGACTTGGCTCGCGCAATAGGAGAAATCACGAACAGGGGGCGAACCTACAAAGAACAGTAGGTTCATATATCATTTCCAGTGCAGAGAAAATCCAGAGAAGGATGCAGTAAAAAGCTTGGTGTATTTTAGGATCAGGCAGCAGGCCTAAGGCCAGTGTCTGCTCTGAGCCACGCATTGAGGTTTTAAGCGGCCGGATAATAGCGAAATCATATCTTGCCTTGTCACAGAGTGCATCCAGGTGAGGACAATGTGCAGGATGGATTCTTCGCTCTGATTTTTTTATTTTTTTTATCTTACATGGGCACTGGGCAAAAGGCATAGACAGGGTAGGGCCTGAGCGGGAAAGGCCCACCCAGCATCTGTAAATGCCCACTCAGCAGCGCTGTGTGGGCATTTACAGAGATTTCTGTCAGCGCAGTGGGCCCAAATACATTATCGTCATGCCCCATTCTAGACAATCCTGGCTAGGCCTCTGCACTGGGCAAGCACCAGTGGGTACAGAAATGTTAACATTAGTGCGTTACATTGGATAAGGAATTGAGGGAAACGTAATCAGTGGTCGAAGTGAGCAGGAACGGTCTTCCACTAATTTTATTTGTTTACTGTTAACAGCTCCACTGCTTTTTGCAACCATTTCGGAACTTTCCTTTGTGAAGTTAAAGCACACTTCCGCACATTACCACCCAATAGTCAGTCACAGGTAAAGTGAAATCTGTTTCAGCTCAATTGGCTCTGACCCAGCATGACTGCAAGCCTTGAAAGGTGTGTTGCACGTTACCCCCATTTCTGCTGCTGGAGTCACAGTTCCACTACTTATACATGTGTCACCCCAGAAGCACCGCTAAGGAAAGGTGTGGGGTTGATTATTTAAAGCGCCTATACCCGTGTCCGGTTTCTAAGCACGGATCGGGATTCGAACCTCTGTTGCTCTGTGGTCTCGCTTCTTAGACCAGCACGTTGCCCCTGTGCTATCCTCCGTTCACACGTGACAACGTGAGTGGCCTAACAGATGAGCTAGAGCTTCTGTAGAGTTTCCCTACTTGGAATGAAAAAGTAAGATCAATTTTTTAATAAAATTAACGTGCAGTCAAAAAAGCGGCCAAAATAAAAAAAACATTTGCATATATCAAATCGAAATCAAATATAAATAGGTCACTGCATGTAAACTCCCTCAGTTCTTTTGAATGAAATCCATGATTGTTACATATAAAATTTATGAAATCATTCTAAGGATTCGACTCGCGTATATTTTGCATAGAAAAAAAAGAAAAATGGAACAATCTACTTTCCCATCTGTGCACTATTTCAAATATATATCACTGAATGTTATTCCAATGATGGCTGACCTTGGCATTTATTGGGTTAGAGCAGACTTGCCATGCTTTCGCTTTTCATTCACTTTGCCATGATGATTTTTGCAGCTGAGGGAACACTCCTGGACAGTTCTCTGTGTTAGTTCTGCATATTGAAGACGCAACACAAAAGAGACCCATTTTCTTGGGCCGTTTTTGTGCAAGCTTCAATATGTGGAAATATGACAATAAATGACCGCCCAATCTACTCACCTCCGAAACAGATTCCCCTGCCCGCCACCACCCCTCCCACGCTGCTGGGATCTCTTGATAATTGGGGGGTTTCACCGCCCGAAGTCCCCCTTTCCTCCTCCACCATTGCCCATCCCAGCACAAAGCATTTCTCCTGTACCCACCCCACCACAGACACACTAACAGTCACACAAACATGCACACACACGTGTACCCGCTCCCTGCCCCAACATTACTCTTAACTAAACACACAGACACAAACAAACAGCTACACAAAAGCACTTACCTGTTCTGCCAGAGACGTCCCTCATCTGGCTCTGCGGTGCCTTTCAGCACCTGTGCACACACGTGTGCGTCGCAGGGGCTGACAGTTTAATTTAGAAAGACCGCTCAAAGCACTCTCCAAGCAGTCTATGTAAATTGGTCATTTATAAAATGATTTATTTTAAAATTGTTTTATTCACTTAATACCCTCCTGGGCTGGCTTGAAGTATCAAAGAGAAAAGCAGTTTCCCTTCGACAGTTCTGTTCTCCAGCCACGCATGATCAATGAGCAATGCAAAGCCAAGGCAATTTGCTTCCCCACACCTGCATACCCCATTGGTAATGCTGGCTGCTGAACTGCATGTTTTTACTGGGCAACTATGATCGATGCCTAGTACAAAATATTATGCCTGCCCTATTGGCCCTACAGCGCCTCGCATACACACAATCACATTGATTGTGTGTGAGGTGCCGGGTCGCAGCAGGCAACAATGGCATTTTGTTCTGGGTATGCCCAGTAAGAAATTCCATGCCTGTGCATCCCAGCATGCTGCACGGACACAATTGATAGTGTGTCTGAGTCGTTGGGGGCTGGCATAGCATTTTTTAAACAGCATTTGTACCCAGTGAAAAATGCCATGCTGTCTTGTGGAACCCAGATCCTCGCACACAATCTGCTCCCTATGCCTCCCACCGCCTCTCATGCACACATGTGTTTGTGTGCATCTTTGATAAATCAAGCAAGCCAGTATACCCATTTCTTACTGTTGAATGACATTTTGTATTTGGCATCTTTGAAAAAAGCATGCATGGTAAGTGTTATCTGCCTGGACTGGCATTTTGGTGCAGCCATTCTAGCAATTTCTTACTGTGGCATATCATTTTGTATTTGGCATCTTTGATAAAGCAAGCATGTGATGAATCTTGCGGAATCCTCATAGCATCCCTGCCTAAAGTCTCCTCCAAGGCTGGCCTCCTGATCCTAACCCTGGGGGTGGTATTAGCCAGATGATCACCTGGGAGGAGAAGAGTCTCAGAGGAACAGAATGATTCTGTTAGGAAAGACGCAGTATTTGTCTTCTTCGGAGAAGGAGATTTCTACAATGCTTGTATATTTAATGGCTTGTTGCCATAGTAAGACTCCCCCTCATGCAGTTACCCAAATTGATGGTAGTGAAAGCTCATGTATTCAACAAGAGAATATATGTGGAAATCAGAATTTTAATATCCAGACCTCTGATGAACATAACTCTCCCATAAATTGGGGCCAACCCTTGACTCCTTTGAAACCCTCCTTTATAGGTCCATTCAATACCCAGAATAAATTCAATACAACCATAATTGGTATTCATAAAGGAAAAGGTGATCAGATCATACGTGACTTCAAGTCCCACAATGCCCTAACTACTGGGACAAGGAAGAGGGACTCAACTCTAAAGTGCTAAACTGCAAGATGCAGTCCAGTGGTTCTGATGACCCACACCTGAGCAGGACTTTTATATATAGAACATCCTCTCAGGTGCAGGCCATTACAACAGCAAGAAGGAGTTGCAGAGGTCGCCAGCAGCAGGAGTTGCATTGGAGGAAGAAGGGAGACGCAGGAGCTTTGCTAATGTGAATGCGGATGTCGGTTCTGAGAGGGTTTCCACAGCTGAGGGCCTCGAATGCAGATGCTGCTCAGTGGGAAGCAGCGTGATAGCAAGATTTCCTCTGGAGATCGAGGCTCTCCTAATTGTGCACAGTGTCCCGGTGTCTGGCGAGCACCAGAGTGCGGTGGGAGCGAAGGGAGCTCCTTCCCTGGATGGATCGGGCCACAGAAAACCAGACGCAGTCTGCTGTGTGAAAGGCAGCAGAATAAGCAGAAGCAAGCATGGCAGGGGATTGAGCGGATGCGTTTGTTGACACCGGTGAGTTTACCGTTACGAGGCAATCCGGTATGCTCTGTGATCGACCACCACTGGGGACTGAAATCATTTTTTAATACCGAACTAATGTAAGGAAGTTAAATTGGTAGAAGCAGAACTGGTCAAAAAAAGAGGAAGGAAAGGTTACAATCATTGTTAACTAAGCCAATACTATTGCCAAGACAAAGAAGGGACAACATTTAAGCGGGCTAATGCCAAGATAAAGAATGGCAATACTGAAGCCAGCCAATTACAACCACAATTTCCAAAGTAAAGAGGGGGCAATTCTTCACACAGTATAAAGACCATATCCTAGGAGCAGGTGAGTCGGACCCCCTTGCGCGACCCTTTCCATGTGTTTTTATGGCCAAAATGCCCCCAACCCCCGCGTGCCCCGAGCTCCCCAGCCCCGCTTCCTGGTCCTTCCCCTCCCGCCTCCCATCCCGCCTCCCCTCCATGTGTTTTTAAACCTAAATAGTGCCCCCAGGCCCCGCATGCCCCGAGCTCCCCAGCCCCGTTTCCAGGTTCTTCCCCTCCCCCTCCCGCCCCCCATCCCGACCCCCTCTCGATGTGTTTTAAACCTAAATAATGCCCCCAGGCCCGCGCATGCCCCGAGCTCCTCAGCCCCGTTTCCTGGTTCTTCCCCTCTCCCTCCCGCCTCCCATCCCGCCCCCTGCCCCTGATTGGTTGTTGCGGCCGAGGCAGCGTCGGTGTAGCGACCCGCTTCCTGCACCTGCTCCTATTTCCCATCCTAGGAGCAGGTGAGTCGGTCCTCACTTCCCCTCCTCTAAATCCTCTTCCTGATCCCATCCCTCCCGCCCCCCCCCCCTCTGATAGGCCCCTCGTCCTTTATCACTGGTCCTCCCAGGGCAGCCCTCTGCCCGGCAGCCCCCAGCAGCTAAGGGCCCCAAGGCCAAGGGCGGCTCCAACAGAGGCGGCTCCAAGATGTGTCTGCAGGTGTCCGCAGGGGAAGCCAATGAAGCCAGCAACTAACAGACACCACCAAAACCGTGAGTGTGGTATGGGTGGGGGAGTAGAGCAATCACTCCACTCCAGAAAGCCCATGCCACTCTATTTTACCTCCAAATAACATAGACTGCCATAATGTTAACATGTCCACTCTTAGAAAGAACTGTGAAAGTTAGCATGTCCACTCTTAGAAAGAACTGTGAAAGTTAGCATGTCCACTCTTAGATAGAACTGTGAAAGTTAGCATGTCCACTCTTAGAAAGAACTGTGAAAGTTAGCACTCTTGGACGGAACTATGAAGGTTAGCATGCCCACCCTTAGATAGAACCGTGAAAGTTAGCACGCCCACCCTTAGATGGAACTGTGAAGGTTGGCATGTCCACTCTTGGATGGAGTTGTGAACGTTGGCATGTCCACTCTTGGATGGAGTTGTGAACGTTGGC
This sequence comes from Ambystoma mexicanum, assembly GCF_040938575.1. NCBI lineage: Eukaryota > Metazoa > Chordata > Amphibia > Caudata > Ambystomatidae > Ambystoma > Ambystoma mexicanum. The sequence goes on along the minus strand of NC_090936.1, from coordinate 124,358,167 downwards.
ATGTCCACTCTTGGATGGAGTTGTGAACGTTGGCATGCCCACACTTGGATGGAACTGTGAGGGTTGGCATGTCCACTCTTGGATGGAGTTGTGAACGTTGGCATGTCCACTCTTGGATGGAATTGTGAACGTTGGCATGTCCACTCTTGGATGGAGTTGTGAACGTTTGCATGTCCACTCCTGATGGAATTGTGAAAGTTAAGCATGTCCACTCTTAGATGGAATTATGAATATTGGCCTGCGTCGCATCTTGATGGAACTGTGAAGGTTAGCATGTGAAAGTTGCATTTAGAAAGTGTGCCCTACAGCCTCTCCATCAAGCTTAGAAATGTGCCCAATAGCCTCTCTGGCAAATGGAACTTAGAAGTGCGCCCAAGATCCTCTGTGAAAGTCTTATTTAGAAGTGTGCCCAATAGCCACTCGGGAAAGTTGCATTTAGAAGTGTGCCCAATAATCCTCGCTGTGAATTTAGTAGTGTTCCCAATAACCACTCTGTGAAAGTTGCATTTAGATGTGTGCCCAATAACCCCTCTGTGAAATTTAGAGGTGTACCCATTAGCCTCCATGAGAGTTACATTTAGAAGTGTGCCCAATAGCCACTCTGTGAAAATTGCATTTAGAAGTGTGTCCAATAGACATTCTGGAAAGCTGCATTTGAAATGTACCCAATAGACACTCTGGAAAGTTGCATTTAGAAGTGTGCCCAATAACCTCGCTATGAATTTAGTAGTGTTCCCAATAGCCACTCTCTGAAAGTTGCATTTAGAATTGTGCCCAATAACCCTCTGTGAAATTTAGAAGTGTACCCATTAGCCTCTGTAAGAGTTACATTTAGAAGTGTGCCCAATAGCCTGGTAAATTGAATTTAGAAGTGTTCCCAATAGCCTCACTGGAAAATTGAATTTAGAAGTACTCCCAATAGCCTCGCTGAAAATGGATTTAATAGTGCGCCCAATAGCCTCTCTGTGGAAAACTGAATTTAGATATGCGCCCAATTTCCTCTGTGAAAGCTGCATTGAAGTGTGCCCATTAGCCACGCTGTGAAAGCTGCATTTAGAAGTGCTACCAATAGCATCTGTGAAAGTGATTATAGAAGTGTATCCAATAGACACTCTGGAAAGTTGCATTTAGAAGTTCGCCCAATAACCTCTCTGGAAAATTGAATTTAGAAATGTGCCCAGTAGACGCTGTGCGAAAATTACATTTAGAAGTGTACCCAATAACTTCTGCAAGAGTTACACTTAGAAGTGTGCCCAGTAGCCTCGCTGATAAATTGAGTTTAGAAATGTTCCCAATAGCCTCTGTATGGAAAATTGTACTTAAAAGTTTGCCTAGTAGCCTCTCTGTGGAAAATAGAACTTAGAAGTTCGCCCAGTACCCTATCTGGGAAAGTTGCATTTGAAGTTTGCACACTGAAAGAGCATATAACCATTCATACCACACCCCACGCTTACTCTCTCCTTTACATCACCACTCAACTAGAACACAGGGATACTATGACACCATTCGGTATAACTGTTCTCATACGAACATCCGCCGCTTACTCCACATCATTCTATGTAAACACTGCTGGTCTCACACCCTCAGCCAGGCGTTTTCCCCAGGCCTAACGCAGCCACATCCGTTCCGGATTAATCCTGCCAGAACGAACACATTCTCCTGATCTCTCAACCACCACACCTACCGATAAGAACCAGCTATTACACGTGTACCGCACGAGCTGCACACATATCCGGTGCACACACGCACCTTTTGACTCTCCCTTCTCTCTCTACTGATCTGAACTTCGGTTCCCAAGGGCGTTCAACCTACCAGCGCCTTCAGACCATACCAATGGTATATAAGGCGCTATATAAGTGCAAAATAACAATAACAATAACAATATTGGCTAAGCAACAAGATAGCATTGTTATAGCAGAATTTTAATAATTGTTGCCAGAGTGAGGAAAAGTCAATAGTTGAACAATACATAAAGAAGCTTGCCAAAGCCAAAGAAGGGCAAGAGTGTTAAAGAAACCTTGTCAGCAGTTACCTGATGTAAAAGTGGGAAAACTAGAGTGGCAGGAGGGACACCCCCCTGATAGAGAGTATCAAGGAGGAGAGAAGTATAACCTGCATTTCATGTGGCAAATACAACCGTGGAATAAACAGCACCAACGTGTCTCATGTCCTCCCAGAAGAAGTTGTGAGTTTTGATGTTCTTGAAAGTTAAAGACGGTTTCCCAAATGGTTTCAAAATCCACCAGAGAGCACCTGTAGTAGTGTAAGGAGCTTTTAGTTCGGGCAGACGAGTATACCAAAGCGGGGACCTTTTTATTGTAGGTTAGCTGAACAGGAAGAAATCATAGAAGTATTATATTGTGGTGGAAGGTTGTGGAGAAGAAGGAGTTGCAAGGTCACTAAAGTGTTTCGTGAATTATTGTGGAATCATCCTGACAAAATGTTGCTGTTGATACAGAAGAATTGCAAAAGCATTTTGTTTCTCAAGAGGAACACGTGTTGAACGTTTTGCTATAAGTGAGGAGATAAAGACTTGTCTATTTGAACTGTTGTTTAAAGTCCAAGTGAAAGACTTTTGGAGCAAGAAGAACTTTAGGATACAAACTTGGCTATAAAGAGGAACTTGCTTATTGAAATTTTTAAGTGAAAATCCTGCTTTGAATCGGGGGGAGGGGAGCCGACCGAGGTTACAGGATATACAGTTTATAGATCTATAGTGAACTTTACTGCTATTTCTGTTACATTTAAATTGCCATGTACTTAGAGATAGTTAGAGATAGTGAAGCATTTATCAAACCCTGTTGAGTTAATAAAATTGACTTCTTGTGAAAAACCTTCACCAAGTTGTCCGCTTAACATTTCTGGCCCCTCACAGCATGATAAGTGTTATTAAGTGGCTAGACTGGCATTTTGGTGCCGGCAGTTTGAACATGTTTTCATGCATACATTTTTAATGGTAAAGCCAACTGGAGTATGTCCTTACGTGGGGATACGGCCATGTATTGGCAGAACAAGGGTGGACATGTTTTGTTATAGTATCATTACTGGCCTTTTGCACAAAGCAAACATGAGTATGTTTTTATATGGGAATACTAGCATATAATTGTGGAGCTAGCATGGAAATGTATGGGCACAACCAGCTTGAAAATGTTTATATAGTGGTACATATTGTGGGAATCATGAAATTGTGTTGGAGAAAAGCTCCTATGCACTGTTGATCACTTTCATGAGTTACCCTACAAAATCAATTTTCCCAAAGTTTTTCTAAAAAGTGTCATTTGAACCCATTATTTTAAAAATGTTCACGGGGGCAACCCCCTTGACTCCCCTTGATAGTTTCGGGCTCCCTCACTATGCTCTGTTGTTCGTACATATTTGTGGGAAATATTTACGCCCCTTCATTTAAAAAATTCACCGGCCGCCACTGCGCCTACCTGTGTACATTCGTAAGGTACCCGATTTGAATCCTAGCAACCTACTCAGTGTTTTAGGCTTCTGAGGCCAATAAAATGATCATTGTAGAGTTGAGTTATCAAACCTTTCGACAGTACCGAAAGACAAGTCATGTTGTAAGGTGTGCTCCATTAGAGCAGTTATTGTTATTGATAATAAAGGGGCACAGACTAATATTCCCCCCCGGGGCCTATGAAGACAGAGCGATTAATGGGAAACACTGAATTACAATACGGGTCGTCTCCTTAACTGGGATATCTTTAGCCCGTGGCATCACCTCAATGGAGTCATGAAAGAAACTTGTGAGCACCCCTCTCAGCCCCCCTGTTCTGATGAGGGTCCAACACACAACACACGTAGGGTTTAATTGAAACGCTTAATAACGGGCCAATGGGGTGAGGGTTAATTTGAGTGCGCTACCTTTGTTGCATGTGTGCTTAATATGCAGGCCAGCTGGCTGAAGAAAAGTTGCAATCAACAAGTGACTCTTGGGCGAAAATATCGGAGGTGCTCCAGGAACAGTGAAACAGTTTGGGAGAAAGGGGGTGACCATGAAGGATACCGCTCATTCTTAAATTGAGAGATACCTGTGGGGGTTGCTACGAGGAGGAGCTTGAGCAAGGTTTTATTCCGCCTTTTTTAGGGCACTGGTTTCGAAGATTCAACTTTCGATGAGCGTCTTTTAACTTTCTTGTATATGCTAGATTGGTATAAAGCACCGGTCATATTTCTTTCCAAGGACAGTGGCAATAGCTTTATGGAAAAAATGAGGTAAATTAGTGTTAAGCTTACCATAGTGCCGAATATTGTATTAAGGTGTTCTAACTCCTATTTCACAGTATCATTCAGGGATGTCATTTAGGGGTCGTCAGAGGTCGCAAATGCGACCTCTGTGGTCTCCCTTGCGACCTCTGTAAAAAAAGAAAAGTAGCAAACAGTTGTTTTTTTTCCTTTTTATTCATTTTTTTTTCAATGCAAGCTCACAGAAGACTTTCCCATTTGAAGTTCCCGGGCTCTCCGGGTTATGCACCTAGTTCTCTCTCTCTCTTGCCTCGTCCTTCTTCCTTTTCATATCACTCTGCTGAACCTTCCCCTACGTAAGACTATACCATACTTTCCAGTTCCAAGGTTTATTCTTCATATCTCCTGGCCACTCCTCATCTCAGTACTTGTTTAGTCGTTTTCACTTCGGTAGACCCTACACTTCTTCATCTCAGTCGTTGTTAAGGGAGTCATGCCTAGCAAGTCTCTACTCTTCCTCGTCTCAGTGGATCTTATGTCCCTCTCATAATCCATGTCATTGACATCATCCTCATTGGCTGACTTAACAGTGGATGGGAGGCCAGAGATAGACACCTGGAAGGTCCAATCTCCTTCCACTGCTTAACTGCATTTTCAGTCGTTATTCCCTGCTCTTTGGTAGATAACATCTGGTGACATCGCTCAACTTCCTCAGAAGTAGTGGAATGAGCTGTAAGTGCAACCTCCTCTGTCAGTCTCAGTGGAGTTACATCATTGTGTTGCAGTGCCCATGCATGTATTTGTACTAGTGCATATACTCGGCACCATGTGGCTCCTTACTTCTGGGGTGGCTGGCTTTCTTGTTCAGGCCCCTTAAATAAAAAGAAGAAAAATAAGAACAGGAGTGCCACAAGTCTAACACTTTCAGCACTGACCCTAAATAAGAAAGAATAGGAATACCAAATCATGTGTCTTTCTGGAATTCTATACAATAATTGCTAGGCTCATTAAATGTTTATTTCAGGCACACTTCAGTGGGTCAGTCACTGATTTAGTCTGTTCTTAAACGCCTCAACTCAGCCTTTCATACTTCTGACGTCGATAAATGGGTACCAACACAGATTGGGTGATATTGGGTGTATATGTCTTCTATGTAAATCGCTTAAGCAGCGTAAGTGCTATATAATAACACATCATTAGCATTTGGTCATGGACGTCTGCTTGCATTTACAGTAATTTTGTAATATGTGCCTATACACACTGATCTTAACGATACATATGGTGATCCATTTTTGTATGAAATGTACATCACATTATAGTGATATCGTAACCATATTTTTTGCCATATTATTTGTAGTGTACAATGCTATGTGATGCTACTTCCTGTTTTGTCAACGGGTGAAAGGTCGTGTTCCATTGCTTCCCACGATATCACTTCGGGGTTGGGTCAAATGACATCACTTCCTGTGATATTATCGGGGGTCAAGGGTCATGTGATGTCACTTCCGCTACCCCAGGCATTTTGGTGAAATTACGTCCCTGGTATCATTTGGAGCCAAACAGGAGGAGAAACATTTTCTTCTCGAATATTCCCCGTCTGGATTTCTCATTTCCTGGATTCCTCATAGTTGCCAGCTGGCACGAGGACACTTTCTTTGACTTCTCTGACCTTTAAAATATAGGTTATTGTCCAGTTCGCTGCTGCAAGGTGACATGGCTTGAGAGGCCAGACGGGCCCACGTGATCTATCGGCGCCATTCCTCCGTGCCATTTCAAAACGCTGCCTCTGAGCATTAATATTTCACCCGTTAACGGTTTCTGGGCCTGCGTGAGGTATTTCACGGAAAGTAATTAACATCAAATTGGGATGCAGGCGAATCGCCAAAAGCACTGCAAAATCGTTTCATTGGCTCCATCGGATGAAATATAACGCTATTTCATTTTTAATGTAAATCAGCGCTGTATATTTGACGTCAGCGGGCCAGTGCATACATAGCCATATAAGCGATGGGGACCATGAAATACAGACAGGGCAGAATGGTCTTCTCACCAAACTAGGTCAGAAACTAAGTCGAAAATATTGGATCGACCAAAAATAAAATCCTATAAGTTCGTAAGTACATTTAAAAAAAATGTGTATTGCTAATGCCAGCTTTGCATTTTTTAAATTGCCAAAATACTCCTTTGTGATCACGGTAACATGCTTTAGTGGCGAAAGTCCTTTTCGATAGAACCGAGACCCCCTTTGTCAGCCTTTTCTCACCTCATGGTTGACTCACTTCATCACTCATGGACACTCGCAGAACTCCAAAACGAGGGCAAAAAAAAAATCAAAGGAATAGTCTGCCATCCATAGGTCAAGCACAGGGCCATAATGTGGTATCATGGGCCGCTACTCTGGCAACTCGCAAACGCCAGCACAAACCCTAAACATTGGCATTGCATGCAAACCTGTGCCCCATTCTTGTTTTAATTCTTTTTTTTAATTTTATTTTTACAGGTTAGCAGCTCCTGAAGCCTTCAGTCCACAGAATCAGCACTTACCCACGCCTCCAACTCTTACCAATGCCCGACACTCCAAACTCGCCTTTCAGCTCATCTTGCTGGACCCCTCAGCGGTCTTTGGCACCCTCGATCACCCTTCTCCCCTTCACTCCAGATCTCCACTTTGGCACTCAACGCACTGCACTTCAGAGGCATTGCTTGGGGGGTGGGGGCTCGGAGGAGCCTGAGAAACTTAGAAAGAAAAGCCGCAGCGTTTTCAAAGACAATAACGTTGTATTTATGTTTGCGGTAGCTTCAAAAGCTACCGCAAACATAAATACAACGTTTTTAAAGCTGCAGTTTTATTTCTAAGTTTTTCGGGCTCCCTCAGCCCGGAAAACGTAGAAAAAAAACCGCAGCTAGTGCTTATTTTAAAAATAAATAAATAGCACTTACCGAGATGCAGCTGCAGCTTTTCTGCCTGTAGTCTCCAGTCTGCGTCCTCTGAGTCCCGGCACCAATGAAGGAAAAGCCACCCAGTGGTAGCTTTTGTTTACTACAGCTGGCTGGCTTTTCCTTCATTAGTGCGGCAAAAGCAAGCACAGGCGGGCATCCATTTCACAAAATGGATGCCCCCATGTGCTTCCTTTTGTAAATGTTGAGCTTCATTTGCTCAAAATTTTACATAGGGACTTAAAAAAAAAAGTGCCAATCTATTTTTTTTATTATTGCCCATCTTTTTTTGTAATAAAATGTTTTGGGCAAACCATTCCTTTAACGTAGCCCCAGATCTTTGCCAGACCTAGCAACACCCCTGGCTTGCATTGCTGCCTACCTTTTTGCTGCACCTTCTCCATATCACATTTGTGATCCCACGCATCTCCCAATGGGAGGTCCCCCCGCTTCTGTCGTTAGCCCTCTACTCTGTACCCTCTACATCTCCGATTGGCAAGCCATTCTCCACCCTATTCTCTTAGCGCCTATTTGCAGATGGCACCCTGATCATCTCCTCCTTCCCCACCTTTTTACCCCTCATCTCTTCATGGTGTACATTTGTTGTATGGCCATAGGACACTTGGTGGCACTTTATTGTCAACGACCAAAGCCAGCTACCTCCCAGCCTATCACCGTCCTTCCCACTAACTTCCCACAGATTTCCTACACCTCCCACAAAGACGGCAACCTCAGGATCCTCAACAGTGCTGTATTGTGGACACACCAAACTATTTTTGGTTAGTTTACATTTGATGGACACTATTTGATACGGTCAATCAAATATACATATATGTGTACACATCATTCCTGCCTAGTCTCTGGGTTTACCCCAGAGACTCAGGGTTTTTATGTCCTTCTCCTGCTCTCCGGGGAAGAGCGAGAAACCTCCGGTATTCCAAAGTAATGAGGGCCAGTGATTCTCGGCTGCAAACCGGCATCACTCGAGGGTGTGACCGCAGGTTGTAGACAATTAAAGGTGATAAACGGCAGCACCGAAAGCTGCTTTTAAATCTGGGAAACTGGGACCCTCCTTGAACGATGACAGCCCCTTTTGTTCTGCCAGAGGACCACCCTTTGCCGAGTGTTAATAACATTAACATTACAAGAGCTGACCAGAGGCCTGAACGGCAGAGGACCGCAAGAGCAAAAGCAGTGCACATGAAAACACTTGGATTTAATAGGGAATGTTTTGGATGCATGAATACACAAACATGTTTTTAAAAATAATTTCGATATGAAAATAGTTTACAATGTGTTTTTCTTTTATGCATTGATGGGTATTTGATGTGTTTGGTAGAAAAATAATGCAATCAGCACCTTTGGCCACATGTGTAAGGGTATTCTTGCTCGGTGTCTGGTCAAAGGTTCGAATCCAAAAGGATCGAATGCCATAGGGTCGAGTCAATTTGACCTAAAAGAAAAGGGTCGAATTTTTTTTTTAAATATATTTTTTGGGGGGTTTCCGTTTTGGAAAAAAGTGGTTTTTATCACAATAAAGGTGGATTGGGGGGGGGGGGCAAAAAAAAAATATGTGAAAAAAATAAATAAAAATCGAACCCTTTTGTTTTCGGTCCTTTTGATTCAACCCTTTTGTCATTCGATCCTTTGCATTCGAATCTTTGACCTATAACCTTCTTGCTCATATGCTAGCTGCTGTTTATCTGGCCATGGGGAATGGCTGCAAATGTCGGGGGCCTTAGAGGTGCAATGAGGCAAGGAGGAGTCTAATCATGCACATTATACCAAGAATATGGTATATAGCCCCCAGCCTGCATTTGAAGTTCCTTTTTTCACATGTCGGCGTGGCAAGTGGGTGGAGTCTAGAATAGCTGTGGGTGTTGCTAGGTCTGGAAAAGATCCAGGGCTATGCTAATTTTGGGGCAGTCAGGACTGGGAGCTAGCCTTTTTGGTTGTAACCACCCCAGCTTCTATCCGGGGCTACAACCAAAAGACCCGGGGCTATAGCCCCCTCAGCCCCCCCTAGCAATGTCTCTGGCTGTGGGGGTGTGGCATCGCGTGGTATACATCTCAGGGATTTTGAAATTTAGGCAGGTATGGTAGATACACGTATATGTATGTTAGGGTTTAAGGCTGTTAAGGGCTTGGGGAGGTGCAGATGGGGTATGGGTGGCACACTCCCTCCCCTATAAAAAAAAAAGCAAGTTCAACCATGGGTGATGAAAAAGTAGCAACCAAATGAACAACAACCAGTAAGAGGTGGTTGTACTCACGTAGAACCCTCAGCAGTGCTCTAACAAACCCCACCAACTTTCCCAGTTAAACTCTTATTCTCCCAAGCTCCTCCTAAAAAGTCCCAATGGCTGCTGTCCCCCTAACCCCTCCATCTAACTCCCCCAAAAACAAAAATCTGCTCCCTGCGACAGTGGGCCACTTTTAGCCTTAAAGATGGCATCTCCTGCACCACGTGTTAATGCTAGCATCGGACATGGGACCTGAAGCTTCTGTCTCAAAGCAATCTCATTTGCTGCAGCATTTCGTATGCAGCCCAATTAAGCAACGGTGATCTGTCCATTCACACCCACCCCAGTTACTCCTTTCCTGCTACTCTGAGGTGTAGAAAGAGAAACCTGACGGGTATGCAGAAACAAACCACTGCCACCATCCAGGCGACTGTATTCATGTTCCTGAAAGTGCCTCCAGGAATATGAGCAACATGACGCTAAGGTTGTGGCCGGCAAGACAATGTGCGGGAAAATCTATCAATCATCCATTATTTTGTACTGTGATCATGAATGACTACTCCCAGCCCTTCACTTTCCACCTTCCCTGTTTACAGTCTGGTATTTAGGGCGCTACAAAGCAGGTCTGGCCAAGCGCACATTCACTTAGGGTGGCCAACCTTGCCGTATTTTGTGGGACTGTCCCAAACTGCGGACATTGCAGACCTCATAGTCCTAGACCAACTTGACTTCCTAGCTATAAGGGAGACTTGGCTTCACGCCGCAGCAGATCCAACACTCACACTAGCCATACTGGACAACTACACCATCCTTAGGCTAGACAGAGAAACCTCCAGAGGTGGTGGGATTTGCCTAATGGTCCTACCTAATCATCCTTTCCCTTCAGGAGAACTCTTGTCAGTCAAACTACCACTTACGGCATCACATACAATAACTATCCACCTCATATATAGACCACCAGGCCCAATATCAACCTCCGAGGAGGATATCACATCACTACTCAGTGCGAACACCAAACTAGGGTCACACATTTTGCTGGGAGACCTCAATCCAGGCCTCCACGATATGAATGAGGACAACAACCTAGCACTCGCCAACACGATCACAGAATTAGGCTTCACACATTGCATCAACATGCCCACGCATATCAAAGGGCCCCTACAGCACTCACTAGAAATAACCATAACATTACTGTAGAGAAACTACTACCCCTACTACAACCCATTATAATCACCCTAACATCAGTACACACCCCACTGCATTAGTTGAATTATACAACCACACTTTACAGCAAGCTATCGACAAAATAGTGCCACTGAAAATGTGAAAAAGCAAAGCCTCGCTCCCACCTAAACTCCTGGTTAACTCCTAATCTCAAAGGCCTACGCAATGAAAAAAGAAGTGCTGAATCGATCTAGAAAACTAACTCCACATTACTGAACACATAAAAACTCTCAGAAATCTTCAATAGCTACAAAACTTCTATCTTTCAAACAAAAAGTGACACTTAGAACGCTAGGTTCAATAAAGCCAACTCACGAACGAAAGAACTATTCATCATCCTCAGAGAGTTAGAATCCTACCAACCACAGTTAGAAATCTGCACCAAAAACATGACCTGGTGTACTAATATTCAAAAAGCACTGCTTGACAAAATATTGCTTCTACAAGTGAAAATTGAAACATAAAAAACAGTCTTACAGTGGACCTATGCCCACAGGAGACTCAGGCTCCTTCGGTAAAACCATGCAACCTTTTTAAATTCGATCCAGTCTCCATCCGTGAAGTAGAGGGCATAATAACCAGCCTTAAACAGTCAATATGCCAAGGGGACATCTGCCCTGCAACAATCATCAAAGAGGCAGCTAGGGACCTAGCGCCATTAAGCATTACACTAATAAACGCATCCTTCGAAGCCTGCACTGTCCCTACCAACCGAAAAGATGGTTGGGTCTTTCCACTATTAAAAAACAAACCTTGATCCTATCAATTATAGACCAATAACCACAGTACTTTTAATTCTGAAAATCCTATATAGGGCAGATTACTTACAAATGCAGGCTCATATTGAATCTAACAATCTCCCTGGCCACGATCAAAACATGGCACAGAATCAGCCTTGATAGATTTAAAAACTCAGATGGACGATCTAAAAGATAAGGCAACCTGGCGCTCCTTCTACTTGACCTATCGGCTTCCTTTGATTCAGTCAATCACAATGTCCTCTGTAATCACCTCACGACAGCAGCCCATTTCTCCCCAAAGCCACGTCTTGGATACAATCCTTCTTGGACAACCGAACCATGAAGGTATTTGCAATGACCACGCCAGCTGAGCCTGCACCAGTCAACTGCGGAGTACCCCAGGGTTCTTGTGTCTCTCCGATGCTTTACAATATCTTTACCAAGCCTGTGCTCGACAATCTCGACAATTTGGTTGTCACCTACACTAACTATGCAGATGGCACCCAAATCCTCATCCTTATCACAGGCGCCTACGACACTGACTCGATTTTGCTCAACAAAATCTACCTGACTATTCAAGCTTAGATGGCCACACATGGTCTCTGTCTCAACGATGACCAAACAGTTACTTCTCACTGGCTCCCCAGCAAGACTGAATAAACTAGGTAGCCAATTGAAAACATTCAACATAGATGGCATCAACATAAAAGCATCCAAGGAAGTGAATTCTTTGGGAATTTATCTTGATTCTGCCCTGACCCCGACTAGACAATACAATGCTAAAGCTTCTGACATGGCATACACGTGAAAACGAATTAACGCTTGTAGACCATCCCTGTCAACAGCAAGTTGCATTCCCTTGGCAAGAGCACTTATTCTATCTACATTGGATTATTGTAATGCCTTGTATCTAGGGACCAGTAAGCTTTATGTAAAAAAACGGAAATAATACAAAATAATGCGCTAAGAACCACGCTCAATATCCCGAGAACCCAGCATATATCAGCAGCAAGACATAATGCCCATTGGCTTTCAGTTAAAGACAGAATTGCATTTAAAACCTTAACACTCACACATGAATGCCTTTCCAACTCAGCTCCTAATTGCTTGTCATGCAAATTTTCCAGAAACATATCAGACAGTCCAACAAGATCCTTACGCCTACACTGCCTCAAAGTTCCTAGATTCAAGATACAGAAAGCAGTGGGCACTAGCTTCCCCGTTCTAGCAGCTAAACTATGGAACTCCTTGCCTGTTGACCTAAGAGCTGAACCATCTTACTATGGCTTCAGGAAAATGCAGAAACTTGGCTCTTTTCTCAGGAGGCATGACAAATTTGTTAATTTGTACATACCTGCAATGCACTTGTAACAACTTCCTGTAAATGTTTATGTCTGTTCATGTAATTGTATATGCAACGTTGCAATGTGCCCAGATACCTGAGGGTTTGATGCACTCTATAAATAAATAAACAAACACATGAATGGCCTGTATGTCGTCCCAGGCAGCTGCTTGTTTGGTAAACATAAAGAAAAATATCAGTGTTTTAAAGTTTCCCACTAATGGCAGGATTATATAGCCTTTGTCCACCCTCTCCACATCCTGCTATCTGTGTCCGTCATTGGGCAAAACCTTGCTAAGTAGGGGACCCCCACTTTCCCGACTGGCGGAAGGTGTGCAGAGCAATCTTTGGGAGGAGTGTGGTCGAGGGAAAGAGGCCAGTGGGGCAGATATACCCACTGGTTCTAAATTACCTTGCAATGTGGGTAGCCAGGTGGTGACCAGAACAGGGGGTCCAGAGGTGAGGGAGTGAGCTGGCTCCATCTTTTCCTCCACAGCGCAACTTAATGACACATCACATTGCCTCGCACCACATTGCTTGCACTGCGCTCTGGATCTAGCGTGTAAAGAAGGTTACTGTCAGAAGAATAGAAGGGGTCACAGATGGCACAGAAGAAAACCCTTCGAGTCTTTGAGAAAGTTGAAATGTTTTTCTTTTCTTTGTGCGGATGAGGACCTGCCCACGACCCTCATCCCTAACACAGGCCAGTGCTATCAATTGGTAGCCCCTACTATCTAAAAGCAGATTTCAACTAGATACGATTCCCTATATTGTCAGCTATCGAAACTCTCCTCGCACCATTTCCTCCATCCCTCTGAAGTGTCATTCCTCCTTCTCTGCGCCTCCACCCTATGATATAGCCACTCCAATACGACCCCTTTATACTAATATTTTCCATCATACTCCTACTTCCCTCCTCTTAATACTACACCCCTCTTACTACTACTACACTCCTCTCGCCACTACTACCCTCTACCCATCACTACTGCATTCTTATCACTAATATGCTCTTCCTACCCCTATCGTCCTCCTTCCACTACTACCCTCTTCCTATCACTGCTATCCTCAAGCTACCACCTCCTCTCTCCTCCTATCACTACTATTCAGAGACCTATTTCACACTCACCCCTTACACTAATTTCTTCTAGTCACTTGCTACAGAAGCACGCACACCCAAATCGCAGAACCACTTTCTGTCCTAAATCAATAACTCACCTGCTCCAACACTCTTCGCCACAAGTTGCCACTTATTCCTTCCTCCTGCTGGTCTGTTGGTCGACATCCACCTCTGACCTCATCTGAAAAACAAGCACTTCCTGCTTCCTTTTCCTCCCTTAAGTAACCCTTGGTCACTTTTCCCTATGCAATCTGCTCTGCTTTTTCCAGCCTTAGGATGTGTATTGTGATGAATCTAGTGAACACATCACTAAAACCCTGGTATGGGCCCTGCTCATGTGGCCAAGGGAAGGCGGCTGCTACCTGATCCTGACCCTGGGGGTAGTATTATGAGGGAGGATCACGTGGGAGGAGACTCGTATCAGCAGGAAGTGGTGGCCCCCTTTACTTCATGATTCCTCTATTCTTCCTGGAACATTGATGGCATATTCTAAAGTAGAGCCCACCAATGTAACTGCTATTCACATACTATCTCCAAGCTCTGATTACATTCAATTCACATAGCAATCAGAACTAAATGAATGTGAAAGAACCAAAAACATTATGGCCTTCAGGATCCATAAGGCCGGTAGTACTGGGACGAGGAAGAGGTACCAAGAGTTAGTACAGAACAGAGGTGCTATTGAAACCAATATGCCGTTTAGTTGATGTGAAGCAAGGCACTTACGTGGGACATTTAAATGCCCGAATGAGCCACAGCGAGAAGGAGGAGTAGCAGAGGCAGAAAAGTCAGGAGAGAGGCCACCGAAGCAGTAGGAAGACTGCCGGCAGAAGCAGATGCAGCAAGAGAAGGCGTGAGGTTTTGCAGAGTTCACGCATCAGGAAGCAGTGTTGTGGACGGCAGTGGGGAGAGAAGCACAGCAGTGTGTGAAAATTGCTCCTAACCCAACTTGAGCTGCTCAGGTGTACGGGATGCAGAAACTCAACAGAGCCTGTTGCGCTCCAGAGACAAGCCGTGCAGACAGCTGAAGCTACTCTGGAGCTGTCAACGGTATGGACAGAGCATGGAAGGGCTGCTGTGTCAGCCAAAAGCAAAGCAGAGACGCCGAAGGAGACTGGTGAGTTGGCATGAAGTAAAAGGTAACCCTGGGGCGCTCCATGAACATTTTTCAGTAGCAGAACTTTGAATACCAAAACAGTAGAGTAAAACGGCAACTTGGGTGCAACTTGGGGAAACCTCTAACTCCCATTGCCAACAGTCAAGAGGCTTTCCAAAAGTAGTAAAGAAGGAACTTGTGTGAAATTCTCCTTCTATGAGATATCAACTTGGGGAAACCTGTAACCCTCATTGCCAGCAGTCAAGAGGCTGTGAAAACTAGTAGCCATTGCCCAACTCTCCTCATAAAGGATGCTGGTGTGGAGAACCGTGGAACAGACATTGCTACTAACAGAAAAGACCAATTGTAGTTGTAGGAATTTTTTTTCTTCCTGGCAGGCGAGTACACCAGGAAAGGGATCAGTTGTACTTAGTTCTGGCAGGCGAGTGTACGAGGAACACAACTGTGGTTTTGAAGAAGTGTGGTTGTGGCACAAAGGTGTTGTGTAAAGAAACATTTACTTTGATAAACTGTTGCATAACAAACGACATTTGCTGTGCTGTCCCGACAAAGATATTCCACTGGAAGAATATTATGGTATCCTTATATCTGTTTTATATCCAGGGAAGAGCACTTTGTGGAGGAAACAGTTAGTTATGATTTTGAACAAGTGTTTTGTGAAAGAGACCTTAATTTTGCCAAGCGGAAGGACAAGTTGAATGGAAAAGAACTGTGTTGAATCCAAAGCTTTGCAAAGGACTTCTTGAATTGATCCAGGGGAGGGGAAACAAACCCTGGTCACAAGAATTACTTTGGGGGAATTATAAGTTTTAATTTCTTTTGCAATGTTTTGTTGAGCTGAAATCAGATATATTTACCTTGTACACTTTGGTTATATGTATTAGTGCGCATGTCAGATACAATTGGACACAAGGTCATCCTTGGTTGACTAGGTAGGAACATTCTCGTTAGGATAGCGACAGATAGGTGTTTGTCTCAACCCCGTTTTATTTTAATAAAATGGCAAACCTTGAGCAAACTATACCTTTATGTCCGTCTTACATTTCTGACCCCTCGCAGTATGTACATGGAAAAACTTTGAAAAGAGGTCTAAGGCAAGCACACTGTCACGGCGCAGGTTAGTTGTGTAATGTTTATGGCAGCGTAAGAAGGTTGCTGCAGCCTTTTGTGTTTTGGGATCTGTTCTCCTGGATCAAGTTTAGGCCATGCACCTATTAGTTTAGTGGATACTTATGAGTCTGCAGGGGCTTGCCAGCGAACTTTGCAGGGTCATAACTTTGGTTGTTTTGAAGCTTGGGGCGCAGCACTGCAGCATTCTCTTGAGCGGCGCGGCGCTCAGGTGCCTGCGGGATGTGGCGTGCTTATCTACTTTGCTCTCAGCTACTTGAATCCTGGTCTCCTAAAGCTGGTCTTCTCATTGAGAATACTCTGTTCTTCGTTCTACTTGCAGGAAGCACCAACACGAGAACAGGGAAATACTGGTGAGCATGTGTGCTTGGAGGCACAACTGGAGACAAAGGCCTGGCGCAATGGGGGATGGGAAAGAATGTATATTGAATACGTTATTTATTAGGGCCGTACTGAATAGCATATTGAGAATTTAGCAAAGTACCGAATGTTTAGTCAAGTATTCAGCCGAAGTGGAGTTGTTTTATTTAATAAATCATGATCCAAGCTTGAAAAACACATTTAAATATAAGAAAACAAAACAAATGAAAGCACTACTTTTAACGTTTCCCCATTCCTCGTGTATTTCTATTAGTATTAATCCACATATCCTTATTTAAAGCATAAAAACCATAAACGAACATTTTAACAAAAAAAGCAGGGACCAGAAAGAAAAATGTTGAATATTCAAAACTACTGTTACTCAAAGTGGAAAGGTTCACATATGCAAAAGTGCATGGCCGCAACTAATGGATAGTACAGTTTGCATTGAAAATCACACGCACTGAAATTCCTTGCAGGTTCGAAGGTAGCTTAGATTGAAAGTGAGTTTCAAATCTTGGTTGCAGCTCAAATAGGAATGTATACATGGTTTTGTTACACTTGCGCACAAGTCAAGGGTACATTGGAGGCGAGTGGACTGCATCACCCTAATATTTCCCCCACACCCATATGCAAAATGAGGGAGAGGACTTTCCCGTAGAGGATGATTATTTGGAGCAGGGTTAATCACACATAGGAGAGCATGCCACTCAAATGTGTCCTTTCTTATGGGAAAGCAACTCAACCATATCAACAGGGTTGGTATCGCAAACTTGTATATACATTCAGGTTAGTTTATTCTGTGATTTATGTACTTTACTAGTCTTCTATGTCAAATTTAGCATTGAAATTCAAACAATTATTTATACAAACTATAGCTAGTGCAGGAAGATATGTGATAAAGTGGCTACATCGCAGACCGATCTCAAAGTGTTTGATCCTGGGCCAATCATGTAATATCACTGTCTCTTATTTGCAAAAGATGGGAGTCCCTATTAGTGTTTCAGGTTGCTGCTTATGCTATTAAAAAAGGCCAACTCATGGTATACTACACTATAGTGTTTCATATTTAGTATTAGTGATCAATCCTACATTGCCCACCATAAAATCAAATCCCTCTTGGCCTACCCATAGCAACTTCTTTAACATGATACCATGCAGACTCAGAGACTGATGTCACTCGTTGAAATGTCCTTTTTGTGCAATGTTACTTTTGATGATGCCAATACATATGAAAATGAGGGGGCTGGTATGTATTTTGCCTCACTGGACTTCGGAAAACCTAGGACCGACCCTGGATAAAAATCCAATCTACCAGTACGCCGTATGCATAACAGTGCAGCTACACCTCGCAGTATCAAACCAGTCTCATTAATAACAGAGAAAATAACAAGGGGGGTCCTGGGAGACTCTCTGCCAGACATGAGTCCTGGTTACAAGAGCCTTACCCAGAGTCTTTAGCTCACTATCTTTCACAGAGGAGAAATATCCCAAACATATCAGTCTCTGTCCTGCCCTGGAGCAGTCCAGCACTGAAATGCTAGGCAATTCTCCTCTGAACAAGAGTACCAACAGCAACCCCAGACACGTGTTTCGGTCTGGTTGAACCTCAACAGTAGGGTGTAGCTGTGCCTCTCCAAGAATAGTGAGCAAGGGGTCCAGCCATATGCAAATCAGTCAGGTACTGCTTGATGATCAGTCACCATCTTGATTTTTTTTCCATAGAGAAACAGGTGGTAATGCTTGCATGCCCATAAAACAGCCAGGCTCTCCTTTCCCGGCTGCAAATAGGCGCACTCAGTTGTGGATAGACTTTGACTGGCATACAGTACGATGCGTCTGGGCGTATTACATCCTTGTCTGTACTGTGCCAAATGCCCCCTAATCCCACAGGGCTCATGGTCACCAGCAGCTTGATTTCGAGTTCAGGATCGCAGTATGCCATGCACTCAGCTGACAAAATATGTGCTTGATTTCATTGAAAGCGGCCTCACAGTCCTCTTCTTTCCCTGTGAGCAGCCTCAAAGGCATGTTGACCAATACAAAGTCATTAATGTACCTTGTGCAGTAGCTGGCCATTCCCAAGAATGACCAGACAGATGAGATAGATGATGGTGTGGGTGTCATGATCAGCGCCTGTACCTCCATGGGATCCGACTGTAGGCGTTCACCTGAAAATATATGGCCAAAGAACTTTGGCGTGGATTTGCTTAATTCGTGTTTGTTATTATTGAGTGTCAGCTCCAACTCCTCTAATGCCCTGCAGACCCCTCCTTAATGTGTCATCATGTGATTCTAAATTGGCCCCAAATATTAGAATATCATCGCTATAGTTCAAGCAGTGGGGAATGTGCCGTATTATTTGATGTAGTGGATTCTGGAAAATGTCTGCCGCCAATGAGACGTAGAAGCATAGTCTTTTTTATCTAAGCAGCCCTATGTGAGTAGTGAATGTGGTGGTATAATGACTGTCCGGGTGTAATTTGTGTTGATCATAACCTTTATTGAGGTGCAGCTTTGAAAATACCTTGGCACCATGCAGAAGGTGCACGATGTATGTAATTCTGGGGGATAAGTGTCTCTCCCTCTCAATGACAGGTCTACGCACAGGCGTTTCTCCCTCTTCCCTCCCACCTCATGTTCCTTTTTGGAAACGGGCCCGATTGGGGAGACCCAAGGGGTCGTCCCTTTCAAATGTTCAATTATGTCCTGATTTAGTAATGACCAACTCCTCTTCCACCTGAGCCTGAATGTTTAGAGAAATTCCTATGTAATGTTGGGCAATCGGTTTGACATCTTTGTTGATGTGAAGCTGTATTTGTTTGTCGCTCAGCTTCCATGGTCCCTTGAATAATGAGGGAAATAGCTTTACCACCATGTCCTTTGTTTAGGGGTTACATCAGGCCTGCTGAAAAGGGTTCAGCTTTTTGGGTTAGGCCTCTGCTTCAGGGTTCTGGAGTTTGGATCTAGAGTCTGGTTCTGGACTCTGGATCTAGAGATGGGTTCTTCCTGCATAGCACTTCACCGGTAGATCAGTGATGAGTGAAAGTGTGTCCGTGTGGGTCCTCATCAGTCCCTATTTATCCATTTTCCAAAGTGGGTGGGGAGGCTGACTGTCTATGCCCAACCCTCTAAGGATCTGATAGGTCACAGAATTCCCCCTCTCCTGATTTGAGAAAGGAACAGTGTGTCGTGATGTGTCATGATGTGTCATTTTTATGGCTTAGAGAGAAAACCTCCTCTTTGTCTCTGTACAGTATATCTTATTTTTCATAAAAAAACATATTTACAATAAGCACAACTTGTTCATAATACATATTTACATGATAGATTGACTAATGTACGTTTCTGTCAGAGTCTCATGTTCCTACGAGTTTTGGTTCACAAATGAAAGTTTTTCGCGCTTTTGGTTGGTTACACATTTTCGGATCTGTACAATTATTTACACACACATGCACATACCGTCTGGGCATATTCCTGTAATTTTTCATGTTCCTAGCATAATCACAATAGCCAAAATATTAAAATTGTCATGGTTCATTCTCAGAACATGGCACAGATTCCAGATTAGTTTTAAACTTTGAGCGAATTTTTCATTTTAGTACCCTATAAATCCCATATTTTTATCAGTTCCGTACAATTTGCTATAAGTCTTTTTCTGAAACATACAGTTACTTTAGTTTCAAATCCACATTTTCAGTCTGGCCCGCCTCCAAGGCTCGGCTGAGTCAGAGAGTCACATGGTCTTCTTCCTTCCAGGGCAGTTGATGTCAGTCACACCCGATTTAGCATTTTCATTCAGCTCAAGGGAGCCCTTTGTCTACATTCAGAGCAACATGCCAGAGTGCCCCTCCCAGTTTCTTTCACACCAGCCTGCCAGTTTCTTAGCTGAGAGCAGGGGGAAGATTCCTTTGTTTGGGAGAAGGTGTGGAATGTCTTTGAAACTCAGTGTGGCTAACTTTAACTTTTAAACACAATGTCTGAAATTGTCTTGTCCTAAAATATAA
This sequence comes from Ambystoma mexicanum, assembly GCF_040938575.1. Taxonomy (NCBI): domain Eukaryota; kingdom Metazoa; phylum Chordata; class Amphibia; order Caudata; family Ambystomatidae; genus Ambystoma; species Ambystoma mexicanum. The sequence goes on along the minus strand of NC_090936.1, from coordinate 124,337,758 downwards.
ATTACATTTTTAACAAATACATCAACTAATTTCTTAATTCAAGCCTTTTTAAAATATAGTTTTGAATTGTATCCACCTCTTAGGCTTCTGATAGCAAGTCCTTCTTTGGCATATTTAGCTTTTGAGACACAAGTTTCACCTGTCAGATATAGAGATCGCCAGCGTCTGACAGAAGCGAGTAACGGTATTGCACCCATGTTCAACATAATTTTCCAAGCAAGCAATCTTCAATGTGGATTTTCTTCTGATAAGTGTACTTCTGTGGATATTATATTTATGTGGATTCTTGAAGTAGAATGATGTTTATCACCCAACAAGGAGGTTGGGTCTTTTGGGTGGTTTGTGAGCCATGATTTTTGCAAACTTGATAACCAAGAAAAACAGATTTTCACACAGCTCTGTGTTTCTTTTGCAATCAGCCTTGCTTTGTGGGCAGCCAAGTGATGGGTGTTGGCAGTGGTCTCCTGTGTTACCACTGACAGAGGCAAAAGTGGATGGTGGCCTATTTTTTCAGATTTTTACTGCGCACGTTTGGGTGATCTTTAGCAGGCAGCATGCTTTCCGGCTATCATTCTGATGTTCCTGATGCAAGCAATGCACAGTAATCTTGCAGGGCCTGGACTAGTGGGTTGAAACATCCCACGATATTCTGGCATCTTGATGGTTTGAGGCCTTTGATGATGTTCTCAACTTCTTTAGGTGATACAGGTGAGAAGGAGAAAGGTGGGCAGGTGGTGGTGATGCGGTTGGGTGAGCGAGCAGTGTCAGTATTCTTGGACAGGCTGTTCTTTTATAATTCGATTTTTGATTGAAGCAGTGGGATTTAATCGGAGAGCTCTTTCTGTATTTTGGCGCTCTAGTTTGCGTCGTCTTTCACACAGGCTCCATGGGGTTCCCCAAGGATGCTGAAGAGCAAGAGCTGAAAAGCTCCATGGTCCTAGATTTGCCGTTTAGGATTCTATTGTTATAGGACTCCTTCTTAGTGTTATGGATAGCAGTTTTATAGGTGGCGGCAGCAGAGGTGAAAAGCTCCTTGACGACATTGATAGGCGATTTCCTCCATGAAGATTCAGCCGCTCTTTTGGCATTCCGGAGGATCTTTAGTTCAGGTGTGAACCATTTATTAAGATGGGCTAAGGGTTTGGCTTTATTTAGTTTAATGGGGGCAAGGATATTGATGGCTGAGTCCAGTGTGTTATTGTAGAGGTCAACTAGCTTGTTTGAATCTAGGTCTTTGTAGTTAGGTGGGTCTAGGATGTTCTGGATCAGCGGGCGTAAGCTTTGAAGTGTTATGTTTTGGTTATTTCTGAAAAAGAATTGCAGGGCGATGATTGGATTCAGGTTAGGGTGTGCATTCCCCTGAATCCCAAAGGAGATACAGTGATGGTCTGACCAAGCGGTAGGCTCGTTCTGGAGGATGGTGGTATTGCAGTTAAGATCTACCAACCAGTCCAGTGTTCATCCTTTATTATGCATAGGTGCCATGATGCGGTGGTTAAAGCCGAGCTGTGAAATGGAGTTTTCCAGAGCTGTGGCGTTACGGTCATTGGGATCGTGGAGACCTAAATTGAAATCTCCCAGCAGGATAATTTTTGATCCTGGTTTGGTATTATTTGTTGGTAGGTCAGTGATGTCTTCCTCAAAGGAGGAGATGTGAACTTGTGGCCGGTAAATGAGGTTCATACTTAACTGACAAACGTTCAGCTGAGAGGAGGTTGGCATGGGAGGTGGCTCTAAGGCCCAGGTGAGTTTTAGCTATGAATGCTACTCCGCCTCCTTCTTATTGAGTGGGCTAAATGATGCGTTGAGAAGAGGTACACAGGCTATGTAACACAGTAACATGTGGAAGTAGCTAAATAGCAAAATGTAAAATTACACATGGGCTAAATAATGCGGTGTGAAGAGGCACACAGGCTAGGTAACACGGTAACGCGTGGAAGTGGCAAAATAGCAAAATGCAGAATTGCACATGGGCTAAATAATGCGTTGAGAAGAGGCACACAGGCTATGTAACATGATACAATGTAGCGCTCAAGGGAGTGCAAATGTAGACTGGGAAGACATGGCTAGGTAGTAGCAGTGAAATGTGTTGTGATATTGCGCCTAGAGGAATAGCTGTGGCAATGGCACGGCTAGAATAGCGTGGCTGATTGACAAGACGGTATGGTGTAAAGCAGTAGCTTAGCACAGTAGGCTATTTGCAAGGTGTAATACGGCACGCATCTTAGAGCAGCATAACACGACAAGGGGTACTTGGGATACTGTGAACATTCAAAGGTGCAGATTAAAAGTTCCATATGTCCAAGGGTATGTGTAGAGACTGTATAGAGTCAAAAGGTTGATGAGCAGCAGGTCGCAGAGAGGTCTGGGGAATGGGCTGGAATCTCGGATGGCGTGGATAGTGCTTGCGGGTAGGGGGATGCAGAAGTCAGCATGCTGTGCCGGAAGGCTGCATGATCCTGGAGGTGTAGTCGTGTGGTGGAGATCACATTAAGTAGGACTCAGTGAACAATTAGTAATGCTCTGACGGCTCACGAAATCGGGAGGAGCGAGGGTAGGTGGGGGTATTGTGGTACGTGCACCACTGGTAGCCAAACGCGGAAGGAGAGTTGAAAGGAAGGGACAAGCTTGGAGTTGCGCCCACATGTAAAAGGTGATCCGAGGGCTCCCTGTGGCGAACAGGGGCAAAAAGGGACTTTTTCCTGGCCTTGTTTCGTCTGCCGGCTTCCGCCTGCTGGCAAACTTGATTGGACTGATTGAAGTCCAGTTGCTTAGCAACGCATAAACGCCTCGCTTTGGGGCCACGTTGCGCCCGCCATCATTTAATCAGGAGGTAATGCGGACAATGGCCCAACGATGCTGTGAATATTGACAAAAATAAATATATAACAGTAGCGGACGTAGGCTCACTTCAGATTCAGAAGGATTACCTCTGGTAGGTAATCAAAGGAACAAAAGGATCCACTGGATGGATCAATATGTTCGGCGGTGATGAGGCGGTCATCAGACCTCAATGATGGTTGCTCCTATGGTGAGGGGAGAAGGGCTACTGCCCTTTCAATCCCAGAGTGGGGAGGAATATGTATGTCCAAGTGTGGTGTCTTTAGCCTTGTGGCATGCTTTAGACTGGTGTATGTCTCTTTGCTCATAGCATTCACTGTGGCCCCCATGTCTATAAGGAATTCCTGAGTGCTTCCATTGATGCTTAGCAACAAGGTGGGGTTGTATTCAGCAGCCATCTTATTTCAAATGGCGTGGACATAACCCCGCTTTGTCTCTCCACTAGATGATGAATCTGACTCTCTGGCGCCTGGATGGCACTTCTATATAATCAAATCTTCTGACGCCTTGGTTTCCGCTGTCGCTCCTCAGGTGTGGTGTTCTACCTTCGTTCTTGGGATCTTCTTGTTGGGAGTTCAGGGCTCCTAGGTGATGGGGCATATCTGCCTCCTGATGGTCTTCTGAGATAATTGGGAGATCTTTGGGTGGAACTGCGCTTACTCTCTGATTCTCGGCCGGAGTATCTTCTCTCCAAACGGTATGAACTACATTTCACGGTTTTACACATGCATCGAAAATGATTCTCCTTGCCACATGCATCACATCTGTGTCCATTGACAGGACACGTTCCTTCACAAGGAAAGTCGTATCCACACCTGTAGCACTTCAATGCTTCTTTCTTCACTATCTTTTCTGTGGATTGCACTTGACACGCTGGGGCCAGGGTGGCCCGAGATATTATTATTTTTCCCAGGGATTTGGCTTGCATGTTGATGGGCGTGTCTGTGCACGCTAACATTAGGATCTCCTCTGGCGACCTTCTATTCTGAAGCAGCTTTTTGCAAAAGTCATCTGACTCACATCCTGCTATCACTTGTGACCGAAGAGCTTCAACTACGGAATAATTATCAAAGTCACAATACTTCACACTTTTCCTCAGCTGCATTACAAACATATCCAGTGTTCCACCCTTCTCTTGGGTTTTTGTGTGAAACATGTGACGTTCATTATCTATATTTCAATGCGAGACAAAATAGGCGGTGAAATAGTCAATTACACGACCGTATGTGTCAGTGGCATCCTCCGGCATCTCATAGACCATGTGCCACACTGTGGGACATCGCGAATGGATCCAAATGTTTTGAAAACATCTTTGTTCTCACACCCCCATGGCATCAACATAAATGTCTTTCAACCATGTGGCCCATCTTGGCCGCAAGCTGCTGGTGTCCATAATATCAAAATGCGGCACCTCTTGCAGCTGTATAGTTTCCTGATGCTCATCTGGCGGGCTAGCATTACTGATGAGAGTGCGGAGGCAGGTCTGGAGGCCAGGGAGGTCATGGAATCATCAGCCGACATTGTGATTATCACAGCATTCTCACCTGTATAAGAGGTGGCTGTGCTTATGTGTTTGCCATCTTGCTGATCTCACATTGAGAGGCCTTATAAGATTGCTGTCTCCAGAGCAAACCACATTGCTTCGAGGGTCTCTCCCCTTGGCTTCTCCTACCAGTGGATGTGGTTCCCAGGATCAGCAGTGTCTCTTGTGGCTAATAGGGTTCGCTCCCCTCAGCTTCTACTCTGCGTAGGCTGTGACCAGCACACATGCTCTCATAGAGCCAGGGGACCTCGGGATGGGAAGGGGGCTGGCCTTGTGCCAACTCTTTATCGCGCTCACAAAGAGTAGCTAATCCACCGGGTGCCCTGAAAAGGATTGGATCTTAGCCACTTTCAGTCACTCCCCTGGAGTGGCTGCTCCCTACACTGCGCAGCAGTAGGTGTCTGCGGCACGCGTATGCTTGTCGGCTTCGTCGGGTCTGCAGACTGCATTGCTGGAGCGGCTGTGGTGGGCTCCAACACCTGACACCTTTGTTGCCAATGTTTCATTCGAACCAGCTACACCTTGTGGTGTCAAACAGGTCTCATTAATAACAGAGGCCACACGGAGGAGATCTGCTTCACACGTCTTATTTCAAACTCTCGTAACTCGGACCCCGTTTCCCTACCTCACGTGTTTCCTCCCTTCACACCAGACAGAGAAACAGGACAGGATGTCCTTTAAACAACTAGAACGCTACAAGTGCTAAAATGTTTGTTGTACCGTGTACGTGATAAACTGCCATTTGTTAGTAATTTTACCAAAACAATTGGACAAAAGAGACATGAATGAGACAGCATGGAAAAACATGCTGCACAGTGATTCCTATGCGCTTCTGCCCGTCACCCCCTTACTCCAACCTTCACTGGTGCAAGACAAATCCCCTGCAACTCCTCCAGGGGGGCTTTTGGCATTAAGCATATCAAAAATGCAACACAGCAGTCGACTCCCCTTCTACCTGAAATAACTCCTTCCCGTCAGCATCCTCCTTTTAATGGCAACTGCAGTGGCCATTCATCACCTTCAGCAAAGAACACCTTGGCCACAGATGTCCAACACGAAAAAATGGAAAAGGTCCAAGAAAAAAAGAAACAAGAAACCCGGAGAAAGGAAATCAGGAGGTGGACACCAGAGGGTAGCCTGACTGTGACGGAGGAAGAAAAACTGCAGAGTGATGAAAGGAAAAGAAATTACCTAGTGGCTGAATACCCTGATATGAAGAGGAATCGCCAATATAATGCCGGACCTGTCTGCCACCACCCCCCCCACACACACACTCCGTCTAGCAACAGGTCAACTACAACCAGTGCCAGCAAAGTCGAACAATAACGCTTCTGACAACCAATCGAGCTACTACTCGAGGGCATAGGCTGAGCTATTTGTCTTTTATTCTGCATACCGCCACCATAGTGGCCTTAAAGGGCCAAGTCTAGCCTGTGTAGGGGCAAATTGTGACCGTGTCGAGGGTGGCAGCCAGACTGTGATCATTGAGGTGAAAAGGAAACCAGGCCAAGGAGAGCAGGGAATGGTCAGGGAGACCAAAGTGTATAGACTTAACTCACACAGGTGAGCAGTGCTTTAAGTGGGATTGGAAATCGAGGGTGCGGTCTAGTTAGGGGGTGTGGCCTAAAGACACGCCCCCTAATAAGAGCCCCCCCCCCCTCGATTAGGGGGGCTGGTAAATGAGGTGGAGCTGGGGCACACTGGCATCATTACCTTTGATGCTCCCAGCCCCTCCTTCTAAACAAAAGAAGGGGCTGGGCGCACCAAAAGATGTGACACCAGTGTGCCCCAGCTCCCACACAACAGACAGCCCTTTCATTTAAGGAGCCCGCTTTAAACACGGGCTCCTTGAATGAAAGGTCTGCCTGCTGCTGGTCTCTCGGTGCTTGAAACAGGAGGAGCCCTGGAGGGCCCAGTCTCTCCTTTTGTTTTAGAGCGACTTGTCATCTCCAGCATGAAGCCAGCGCTTCATGCTGGGTGATGACTAGTTACTCGGAAACAAAAGGAGATCTGGGCAGTGTGGACCTCCCCCTGTTTTCAGTACATAGACATCAGGCAGCCCGCACTGCACGGTTACACATGCTGGATGCTGGTGTCAGTACTTCAGTTTAGAAAAAAGAAAAAGTCAAATGCCTGCAGGCAGTCCGTGTAACGGGCTGCCTGAGCTGTCGGCTGGCTGGGGCTAGTCAGGGGTGGGTCCCTGTAGGGCCCCGGCTCTGGAGCCCTTTCTGGAGACTGCCGGGGCCTGGCCCCAGCCCTTTTAAAGCCCTGCGGGTGAGTGATCATGACTATTGCCGTGAATGTGCAGTATTCAGTGTTTTGACCATAATACATTACAAGTCTGAATAAAATGCAGGACTATGTGCAGACCTCACTAGCTGCAGGAAGTATAACATGTGCAAGCAAGGGTTCTTTCCCCCAAAACTGCAAGGGGTTTCTTCCCTTCGTGTATGCATTGCCCTTTTCACCTCTTAGCCCACCGTTTGGCTACTACATATTCTTGTGTTTTTTTGGATGGCTGATTTATTTGTGTTGCCTGGAGGGGTGGACTGCTCTTAGGGGTGTAGACTGTACATGTTTTGTGATGGGGAGGAAACCATATATGTGGAGTAGGGTTGGCTCTTAGAGATGGTGTTTTTTTCTTTTTTGGATGGCCTTTTTTTTTGCAGTCATGATTTACTGCTGGGTTTTCTGAGTTTTTTGTGTATTTGTTTGAGGGAGGCAGGTGGAAATTATTGTTCAGATAATTTATTGTATGATTGCTTATTTTCTTAATATATGTCATTATAATCTGAGGGAATGATGTGGTATCCCCCCTCCCCCACACACAAACATTGGCCATTTCCAGGCCATACGAGCCAGTATGGCCCAGAAATTTTATAAATAGCCCAGATATCAGCCGATGAGGGGGGCATGGGAGTACCACTGTGTCTCTCCCAGGGAGGGCTCTCACTGCAGTGCTCCATCACATCCCGGCTCCCCTCCTCGCCCAGGCCACACCTGACAGACAGGCCAGGTACTCGGAATTCCTGACTCCCCCGCTTCTAAACTCAAACCTGGGTCTCTCCTGGTATGCGGGACCTAGGTGCCTAACTCCACCGCCTCCACCACACTCAATCTCCTTTCCTCACCTGGGAACCAGCCTGTTCCCAAGAACCACCTTTTTTGTAGCCCCTCCCCCAAAACACTGACCATAGTAGCTTTATAGAGCAGCGACTCAGGCAGTACCAGGAATTATGGGCAAGTAAAATCATTAAGTACCCTTGTTGCGCTTGGACCTTTACCTTGGCCTTCGGGGCCCATAACTCCAATACGGCCCTCTGGTCTATAAAGTTTAATTTGCACCCTTTTGGAACATTCCGATTGGCATCTGGAACAAAGAATCTTAACACATTCTGGACACTAATGCTCAGCAGGTGCTTAGAATCCACACGTGCTTTGCTGGTCCAAGTACTATACGTACGCATTACCAAGCATTGACTGAGGAAGTAGGTAGAGGAAAGAGAAGGGTACAGAACAATAAACGGATGCAGGGGGAAAGAGGGCCGAGGTCAAATCTCTCTCAGAGGGGGCAGATCCCCATGGAAAGTCTCCCTGCCAGCAGGCCGGCAGGACAGCAGAGAGGACAGACGGGGGTGACAGGGAGCGGAGTGTTAACAAAGGCTCAAAATCAATCGGCCTTCCTTATTAGAAAGCACCTATGGACCAATTCTTTCTGGACAGAAGGCTCCAAATTAGACACTTGAGATTCTCCAGAAAGGGAGCAGGGACATCTCAAACTGACCAATAAAGGAGAAGAGATTCCATGTGTTAAAATCGCAGCACAAATCCCTGTGGACACAAAATATCGTGGCAAAAAGGCAGTGGTTTTGCCACCGCAATCCATGTAAAGGATGCAGGGACACCCCCCCAACCTTCGCTCCCCTTAAATAGTGTAATGGGGTACACCTTTAACGGGTCAAACCACAGCATTTTTGCTGCGATTTTTTGGTACAGGCGACATTTTTGCCGCGATTTTATCACTGCATAACCGAGAAGAGGGAAAAGGGGCTGATCAGATGTAAAGGGCCCAGACCGAGATACTTGTTGAGCTTTTCTGCTATCTGAAGGGACTTCTGGTTATTGAGGAATAAAGGACACAAATGCAATCCGTGCCCCAGTGGTGGGACCACTGTTCAGATGCAAGAAGGAGTGGTCCTTACACACTTATATTTTCTCCTACATCCTCTGACTTTAGTTTCATTTCTTCTCTGATATTTAGGGTGCCTAGGGAAGGGTTTACATTGCAGCAGCCAGATGTGCTTATTCTGCCTAATCTTAGTATGTCCTACCATGCACAACTTAAAGAGCAAAGATTACATGATATACTTTTTTTGAGCCTGTACATGAACCATTGGATTTGAATTGGCACCATCTAGGAGTTCACGTATCCACCCAGTAGATATTTTCTGAAGTCTCTGGGGTTCTTGTATATTTTCCAATGCTGGAGCCCCACATTTAGATCATATCTCATTTTTAGTACCTTTTTTTGTAACCCTGAACTGCTTAATGGAAAGGCCACACTTAGGAACTTAGGAACTATGCTTTGTCGTGCCACTTCCTGTTTTGTCAAGGGGTGAAAGGTCGTGTTCCATCACTTCCCATGATGTCACTTTTGGGTGGGGTCAAATTACATCACTTCCTGTTACGTCATCAGAGGTCAAGGGTGCAAATCATTAAGCAGTAACATAACAGGATCTAGTTTAAACAGTGTTTGCACCGAGAGAATGGGAGCTTTCCTGTCTCACGGGGGACACCGTAATTGAGGCCACGCCCCCTTCCACGACTTCCTCCCCAGGCCCTAGCCCTGCAGGTTGAAGCCCGCGGGACAACGGCGCAGGATGTTGGCGGCCCGCTGGCGGCCCGCTGGAGCTTTTCTGTACCAGGAGGGACACCATAATTGAGGCCACGCACCCTCCCACGACTTCCTCCACAGGCCCTAGCCTGGTAGGGTGAAGCCTGCGGGTCAAGGGTGTAGGGTGTTGGAGGCCCGCTGGGATGTTAGACCCGCGGGTGTGTGCCCACCACCACCAGCACTGTGAGGTGTTATCTGGACAGTGAGGTGAAACAGAGACAACTTCAGCAAGAAGGGCACAAAGCCCTCAGTGTTGGGAGGGGGAAGCTCCAGTGGAGAAACTTTGCTGAAAATGTTGGGGGGACATGACCTCAAAAGAAAAGGTGACCCATTCAAATGAATGGGGACAAAATAGTGTGCCATGAAAGTTGGGGGGGACAAACACCCTCGTCCCCCCCTAAAATTACGCCCATGGGAAGCTCTACTATTCTCCCACCATTCCTCTACAGGTGCATAAGGGCCAGAGCAGCAGCCTAACAACCCCCCTCCTATGGTGTAGTGACGTGAGATGACTCCTCCGAGGAAATGAGCCCCAAGGCCTCCCCCTACCCAGGCCGTATGATGTTTGACTTTCCCCGGGTTTCTGGCTTTGGAGCTATGGAAGGAGGTGATATCTCCACCCCTTTCTCCCCCCTCTACCTCTCCAAATCCTCCCTTTTATCGAATCTACAGGGCCCCCCAGGCCCACCAGCACAACAGAAGCCAATCATGGGCAGAAGGGGGGTATGTCCCACAAAGCTTTGGGGGTCACGCAGGGAAAGGGAGCTTGTACTGGGAACATTTCCGGGAATGGAGCATCTGGCCAATTGTCTCCGGCCAATGTCAGTGACAAAAAGGTAGACTCCGGGGAGCTCACAGCCAAGCTTCCCGCACGTCCAGCCTGCAGGTGGGGCCCCCACTATGGTCCTTTGGACTCACCATTGTTCCTGTTTCGATCCCTCTCCACATGACCAGCCCGGATAACTCCTTTATGAATGAACTGTGCCCCCTGTTAATCTACTAATCCCTGGAGGGGGTCTTGACTGTGTGGCCACTGCCGACCTTCTGGATACCCGGGCCAATGGCTGTGAGAGGATCTCAATGGGCATCTCGAAACTGACTGGAGGGCATGTCTTGTTGACTCCACCTTGGGCTCCACCCCTGACTTACTCCCTGGCGCTGGCCCCTCTCTGTCCTTTTGACCCAAACCCCAATGCCATAGCCCCGCCTGAAGCCAAAGCCCATTGCCCTGCTTCTTTTGTGCCGTTGTCTCTGGATTCTGGGGACATGGTCCTGCTGGCTTGAGCGAGGGAGAGAAGACCAGCCTTCCTTTCAGCATCGGGAGCAAGCCCACATCTGTTGTTCCCTCGGGGTTCAGCTTCTTCCTTCGTTTTAGCCAGATTTGGGCTCCCAAACCCCCCCTCAAAAGTTGATCATTGTCCACCAGCTCCATCTTCTACAGCAGCTGCATCTCTGTCAAGTTGCCCCTGCCACCTCCTGCTCTCTGAGATGGCCGAGATTAAAAACCTCTTGCTAGTTCTGACCAAGGGGGTGCTGGGGGTCAGGAGGGAAGGAGGTGCGGGGTGGGGAGGAGAGGGCCCAGTAGAGGTTGCCCCAGGAGGTACAGGGGGGCCAAACCTAGACTCTGACAATGGGATCTAGTCTTTGCACCCCTGCAGGACTCTCCAACCCACGAGGAATCAACCAGCAGTAGTTCTTCACTCAGTGCCAACCTTACAGAGGGAAACCATTGACCGCACCTCAGGGATCGCACATCCATCTTTGCAGAATCCCATGGGGAGTACCTAGGGAAACCTGCGCCCGGTAGGGAGGAGGGTCAGTGCTTTCATCCCCTGTCAGGGGAGGCCTCTGCCGGTGCATCACACACCTGATAGCTGTAACAGTTCCATAGTGCTACTCCAGAGGGTCCCAAAAGTCTCCACCAACTTTAGGGAACCAAGGGACGCCCCTTGGAACAAATGTCTTCACTGGTTGCGGGCAGTCGGGGGAGTGTGGGTTTGTGTCGAAGGGTACTCTCCTGGAATGCACCAGACTGTCCAAATCTTCTCCCAAAACGGATATTGTCAAACTGGTTTTTGGGGATGCTAACATGGCAAGAGCTGTCATGGAAAAATGTAATGGCCCCTGGCGGTCAAGGAAAAGTGGTATCTCAGTCAGCGCACCCCTCATTCCTGCTTTTCTTCACCCTCACAGGATCCCCTTTTAGCTATAGTCCCCTCTAAGGGGCTAATATGACTGCCTTAGGCCCGAGACGCTATGGGAAAGTCCAGAGGAAAGGGGATGGTGGGTCCGGATTTTTTGCTAAATTATTTGTTTGGGGGCACTTATGGAGGGTCTGGCCTTCTGCATGGCTCTGTTCTTTTTCTTTTTGTTATGTTTTTTGTAATTATGTATTAGAACTGTTTTTTAGGATGCACTTTGATGGCTTTTCCGGCCGAATAAAGTTGTCTGACTGACTGCCACTGGTTCCGTGAACAGAATATCCTGGAGACTGAAGCCCAAATCTAGAAAATGTTTTCACTAACTTCTAACAATAATTATTAAGATTTCTTCAAAACAGTTAAATAATGAAGGCGTCTGACTTGCATGGATCTACTGATCTTTCAATAATTCTGTTCAACACACCATCAAATTTGACCAGTAGATTTCAACAGTGTTGGCATTGCTTTGTCTTTCCATTGCTTCCGTTCACATGATTCTTGGCATGTAACTTTGAAAGTTGGAGTTTGTAGTGAACATTGGGCACAATATTGGGGTGAAACTGTCGCTCTGAATTTATTTCAGGTCTGAAGGGGTTAAGGTACCCCTGAGCAGGGGTGGCAAGAACAAAAGGAACTGTAATGCGTTTGAAGAGAAGAGTCAGTGAGAGAGGCAAAAGGGCAAAGCTATTAGGGGCAAGTAGCCTAAGAATGTTGATCATGGCCATAGTTTAGAGGGAGAGGAATTATTTGGGAAAGAGACATGGATGATACCCTAGGGTAGTCAGTAGGCATTGTGGCGAGCAGCCCAAGGTCAAGACACAGAGCCGTGTCCATAAGCAAGTTTGGGTGAGTGTGGTACAAGTGTGAGATAAAATGGCCAGCCTGTTCAGACTTAATGTAAAACATGCACACGTGTGTGTCCTTCTTAAATTTTATGTGAATGGAAGGATCCATGCTGGAACAAAAGCACAATCCAACATTGGATGGCAGATGTCACAGGGGCGTAAGGTGGCAAAAGCTCTTCTGTTGACATGCCAAAGACGCAGAGGAAATAAACATGTAAGCAACACAAGAAGTGGATGTCTGCGGATGTCCAATCATGACATGTCCAGTGTTGGCATCGATGTTCTCTAAAGACTTTTCACTTTTACATAGATTTCCCCCTCGTGCAGCACCCTACCATTCTCATGCACACCATAAAACCTTGTTAACCACAGATCTCCAATATCATTGGATCTCATTACAAGTTTGCCAGGCCGGTAACACCAATACAGGTAAGCTTGCCGGTAGTGTTGTTACCGGACCGGCAAACGAGTTCTGCTTGCGGGCACCTTTCCGCCCGCCAGCACTGACCTGCCGGGCGTACCGGCACCCGCGAGCAGTCCATGTGGGATGCACTGGCACCATTATGAATGGTGCCGGTGTGTCCGACCTCCCCTTTTCCATTGAGCACTATCGGGCTCAAATGGGAATGGGGATTAATTATTACCGGCACCCAGCGATGAGGAAATACAGGGTCCGACAGGGCTGTAATGCCCCCGTATTTACCCATTGGCAGGTGCCAGAATAATTTGCAAGTTCAGCAGCAGCCTGCCGGTTTTACAGGCAAGGCTACCGCCGAACTTGTAATGAGGCCCATTGTATTTTCCCACTGAAGTAGATGACAACCCGGAAAACTGAACATGGTTTAAGGCCCGCACACACTGGAAAATTAAGTGTTTTAACTCCAGATTCTTGGCACGTATCTTATATTAGCACTTTTCAAAATGGCGTTTTGCAGGAAGTGAAGTGAGGCCCCAATGATGAAACAGGGCGGCATTCCTCAGTCCAACACATAACCTTACCAATGCATCATTTATCCCCAGTCATCAGGTCAAACGTTACACCGCTTCCTCACTCATCAAGCCTCACATGGGCATTCATTCATCCGCCACCTCTGCACCCTACCTACACCCGGCCTGCCTAAACATGTGTGTGTCTGTCTGTCCGTCTGCCTGTCTGTCTGTCTGTGTGGTCAATGCTTCCCACGTGGAACACTTTACAGTACCGTGATTTACTTCGAATTTGTGATTGATTTTTCTTTTTTGTTTAATTATTTTTTGCTGTGAAGTAGCATCTGCTTCTGGAATGCGGATTGGGTTTTTGTGAATTTTGCTTTTCCCCACTGGCGTAGAATACTGATAAGCGCCACCAAGGGTGGAATCATCTATCATCATCAGTCTTTCATTCCACACTGAAGGCATCTTCCTTTCTTTATGAATAAACATTTCTTCTGGGCTGGTACCGCTTGTCCATCTTCTTGTTTTGGGTCACCAGAATGAAAACATGTTGCCCAGGCCTCACTAGTAATATATATATATATATATATATATATATAAATATATATATATATATATATATTACATGGACGCGGGAGCGTCCATGTAGTTATGGTTAAATTGGTGTTTCCATAGGAAGAGCATTTTTTGGGTGGCTTATAACTTCGCTCCCTCTGGACGAATCCTCACCAAACTTTGTAAAAAAAAGTATATGGCCCACTCTGAATTTTTTTTGCAAAGTTTGGTGAGGATTCGTCCATGGGGGGGAAAGTTATAGGGGGGTCCCAAAACTTGTGTTTTTTCCTATAGACATAATGGGAACAAACTTTGCGCACGGACACAGGCCAAACCGCTGGACTGATATACACCAAATTTGCGGCAGGAGCGGGGGCTTGGACCCGAAAGTGTGCTTTTGCAAATTTGGTGTAAATCCGTCCAGTAGTTTTTTATAAAATGACCAAAACGTAAGGCAAAAAAATGTGTGATATCTGTGTTCGCTTCGCGGACGGACTTCCCTGTTCGCTCCGCGGACAGCACCCCGATTGGCCCATGGCCTTGCGTCATGTCCGCGGACATGCAACGTGTTCGCTGATTGGACGGCGAGGGGCGTGGAGCGCGTCAGATTTTCTGTGGCGCTCGCCATCTTTTATTCGTCGTCGACCACGTACAGCGTGGTGAAACGTGGATAAAAAATTGTATTTAGTGCCGTGTGTTGGTATGTAAGAGTGTTTGGGGAGGGTGGGGGAGTATGAGATAGGTTCAATGTTTTGTTTTTTTATGTGCTAGACGTTTTTGTTGCGTTCGATTTGTCCGCGGAGAACACGGCTGTTCTGACATTTTGTAAATAAACTAAATGATGGGGTGTTTAGAGGACGGAGTATGTGTCATTTTTGTTCGCATGGAAGGTAAAAATGAAATATGAACACTCGCGGTGTACTTAATTGTTCGTAAATACGCAAACTGGGGGTGTCCTCAGGACGCTGTCCGTATTGTAATCTGTCTAGTTCAATGTGTTCTAAGAACACTCGCGGTGTCCCGAAATGGTTGCAATTACACAAAATGGGGGTGTTCTGAGAACGTTGTTTGTATTGTTCGTTGTCAGGGTGAAAGTGTTTTAAGACCACTCCTTTTGTCCGCTAATAGTACAATTTCCTATGGGCGTCAACCGACTTTTTGTCCACTAAAGAAACGATAAATCCGGCTGGTGTGCGCCGACATTATGTGATAATCCTATGACTGGCGCTATTGACCTGGCTGACTTGCTTTTGCGACACTAAATCATATCTCCCGCCCCTAAGCCTGATATTATCAAAGCATTCATATTCCCCGCCTCTCTCCGTGACGTTACAGGGTGCGTCATCAAACGCGCCCAGTCCTCTGCAGTCCTAAGTGACTTTACACAGAACCCAGAAGACAACACATATTATGTCACAACACAGCGCGTCACAATTCAGAATATGAAACAGTGATTTAAAAGCAAACAGCAAGATTGTAAATTTTGTAAAGTACATTTATTTGACATCAAATGTTTAGAGAATATTCAGCAATTTGCATTTGTCTTTGTTGTCGATCCGCAAAAGTTCATGTTGAGGCACGCGATGTTCCTTTGCGGTACAGAGGGTGTTAGATCAGCTTACAACTCAGTGCGCCACAATTCAGAATATGAAATGTGCTTTAAAAGTAAACAGCAGGATTGTACATTTGGTAAAGTACATTTATTTCACATGAAATGTTTAGTGAATATTCAGCGATTTGCTATTGTCTGTGCTGTCGATCAGCAAAAGTTTATTTTGAGCCACGCGTTGTTCCTTTGCGGTAGATAGGCTGTTGGTTTATGATAAAAGCAGTAAATGGTCGCTCTGATAATCGGAAGGTTGTCCAACAACGAGCCATTAGACCACCCTATTGGTTGGTATGTTGTTTGTAGCCGCTAGTACTGCGTAAGGGCATATTGGTCATTGGCGATTGTCCCATAAAATGGGGAGGGTCATGAAGTTGCATATTTGGACCTGCACCTGGCAGTTGAAGACCCCATCCGCTGGAGTCTGTAAATCGTGACATAGGCAAAATGGGGCCACATACCTGTTTTAAAAAACATAAATTAGTCTCACCAGCCGATCTTCATTAAAAATCATCATTTTATTTATTAGGGCGTGAAACTATTTGCTATCGAAGATAGTGCAACGGAGTATATTAATAATAAAATTATAATATTTTCCCATTCATATAGTGCTAACAACAAAGAGGTATCTAAGCGGTGCTTGTTATTAACCACAGTGTGTGGTGCTCATTTATCGACCATGGAAGGATGAAAGGCTGAGTTTGGCCTTGCCGGGATTCGAACTTGCGTTAGCAAGCTGTGCACGGATGTTAAAGAAAGCGTTGTACTCGCTGTGCCACTTGACAGGCTACAGTGAAGTGGCACAGCAAGTAGAGCGCTTGACCGCCTATAGACCGGTTAAATTATTTCTATTAACCCACCCTGTGTCGTCTGCCTTTTTCAGAGCCCTCTAAATGACAGGGGATCAATTCGGCGGTGATAGTGCGCGGTAGAAAACATTATGCCACTTTCAACGAACAAGTTCAACTTGAGCGGTCTTTAATGCTACGCTATTGTAATTATATTTGGTATAAAATAATCTAAAGGGTTACTTACAGTACAATTGCAATTTCCACTGTGTACAAGTAGTGCAGTCCCAAAATACGACTCCGCGTGTGCGAACAATCTTTCGCATAGTGATATAATATATAAAAGTGGTTTCGTTTCAGAAATTTCATCCTTATCTTCTCTTACGTTTTAGCAACACTCCTTCAAGAGAAGTCTTTCATCACAATCTCTGTCTGTCAAGGTCAAAACACAATACAACCTTATAGTCCGCTTCGTGAGCCTCTCCGGGGCCCGAGAAAAAAATGGAAGCAGCTGACCTTCACTGTGAACGAGCATAAATTCTAAGTACAGCCGAAAGACCCCTGAAAATCGCAAGTTATGGTAAGCTATGAAAAATAACTTGCGCCATCACCGTGCACTGCTAAGACTAACACCCAGGACATCAAAGATGACATCGCAAAGGTCATTGATGAAATCACTGATGACATCACATGTGTATGTACTTTTCATGGAATTTGTGTACTAGGGATTTTTATTATAATGTTGCGAAAAAAGTGTCAAGTATATTGCAATAAATATCATACCGTTATTAGTACTTTGAACGATGCATTGATATAAATAGCATTGTATTATGGGATTCTATCTAGTATACTGAGCTACTAATGGAGAAACATAGCATTGTGTGCAGAGTACAAGATGAAAGTATAATATTTGTAATGTTAATATGTTGAATAATGAAATGATAATTGTCCTGAAATGTTCGAAAATTCACAAAATGGGGGTGTTCTGAGGACGTTAGTCGTATTGTGTGATTGCTTAGCTGTATGCAATGAGGGAATGGCACAGAGAGTAAAGTGGACGCCGTCCACGGACACCGCGGCTGTTTGTGGACAGGGTGTCCTACATCCGGGTTTTTCCAGGAAATCCAACATGGAAAGAAGACTGTACGGATCAGCCAATCAGATGTCGAGGTTGTGGATTTGTGTTGAAAGAGACTGTGTGTGGTGAAGATGGCAGAAGTAGAGAAAGTCGGGGTGTTGGTGCTTGGAGATATGTTTGTGTATGGTTTACAACAGTACGCTCAATGCAGGCATGTTGCAAAGAACTTTGATGTGAAAGGAGTGGAGGTGGTGTGGAGCACTGTGCCTGATTGCAATGTACAGGGAATTGCACAGGTTTGTGAGGATATGGCCACGATGAACAGTCCGCATGTGGTAGTTTTGCACTATGGTGCTTTCCATTTGGGCAACGTCAGTGCCCCTACTTTGTTGGCTGATTTGGAATGCTTAGTTCAAGCCGTAATTACTTTCCAAATGCGAAAGTAATTTTTTCTGGATTAGGGCATCTTTGATGTCCTGGGTGTTAGTGTTAGCAGTGCACGGTGGCGCGAGTTATGGTTGCTTATGTTACCATAACTGCCGAATTTCAGGGGGTTTTCGGTTTTACTTTGAACCATAACGTCCCTTTAACAAAGTTTTTTACTGAATGTCATAGGTTTTTAGTAGCGCAACTTAACCATAACGTCCCTTTAACAAAGTTTTTTCACTGAATAGATATATATATATGTGCTTCAAAATGTTTAATGTATTGTTAAGGGTGTTCTTTATTCATTGGATGGTGAGTCATCCTATAACTTACATCGTAGGCCCATCACCCGTTTTCCCTGGCTCTTGAAAAACATTGGGCCTCATTACACGGTATGTGGTAAGGGATTACCGGCACCGGTAAGGGCACCGGTGCCAGTAATCCATTACCGCCCTACTACAAGGTCCCTTAGCGGGTCCCTTCCTTAAAGCCTGGTTTTACCAGGCGTTAAGGAAGGGACCCATTGAGGGACTTCAGATCTAATAACGGGCCCGCTAATAGTGGGCCCGTTATTAGCTCCTTCCCCATTCCCATTGAGCCCTGTGGGGGCTCAAATGGGAATGGGGAATGGCTCCTGGAATGGGGACTTACCAGTCCCGCCAGGGTCGGTTGACCTGGTAAGTCCCCATTCTGGGAAAACGGACCCGGAATGCGATAATAGCTCCATGGCAACCGCCTAACGTGTAATGAGGCCTATTGTCTGGCTTAGTTCTACTCAAGTCAACTTCATGTTTGAGAGTCATTTATGTATCAATCTTTTCCAGCAGCACAGCAGTTATGTCCTGACTTTTCAATGACAATGTCCTATTCAAAGTTGTGCAGTGGCCAAAGGATTGTACAAATAAATGAGTCCAGGTTAAGCCAATCTGGGTTCTCCATCCCTCGGTGCACCACAAATAAACCTCACACTCAATGTTATCTTTCCTTGAGTAAGCATTTTGAATTAAAGCTGTGTTCCTTCCCAGCACAGTTATCCTCTCCCAGCTGGAATGCAGAAAACGGACTTCAATTCAGCTTCATTGCAGCATAAAAGCTGACAGATGCTCCACTGGCTGTGACAGGCTCGGACTGGCCTATAGGGAAATAGGGGAATGCCCGAACCAAGAGCGCACAATGCTACTGTGGGCCAGTTCATGTTGCTCCAAGTGGCCACTTCATTGGCCAATGTGATCCAGTTTGATGAGCTACTTCATAATGCGGCTAGTAGTTTTGACCAGTGTTACTGAATACATATTATTTAAAATGCCCAATTTGCATCACATTGTATCCAAAAAAATCCTCCTTGCGTATTACTCAAACAGTGGGCTGGCAAAGGAATGAATATCCATTTGCAACTGCTGGCCACTTTTTCATTGGTGCCCGAGAACATGTTATGCCCCATTCTGACCCAGGTCGGCGCCAGGGATTGGCCTGTATTTGTGCTGAGTCGTTGCTGACCGAGGTACTACTGCCTGTCCTTGGTTGCTGTGCTGGGGATGGATGTATTGTGTCTTCAGTGGATGCGGTCAGCACTTCCGGGTAATCTGCAGCAGGAGGGCCCTTACGGTGCAAGCCATTGAACTTGAAAAACGCTCCACGACACGCTAAATTGCTCTTTCTAGGATCCATTCCGCCTCTAACCTTTGGCGACGTATGCATCTCTATCTGGTGGATAAGAGCACGGTGCCAACAGAGCAGAGCGACGACACAAAGGAACGGGATTAGGATGCGGTGGAGTAGAGCCTTGAGAAAAATGAAGTCCTATAATCACTGTGCCATCCATATAAGAAGGATGCCAAGGGGGAAGCCAAGCCTGCGCTTGCAGGACCCATTTCCTCCAAGGAAAAGGGCTCCACTCGAGGTAACCGACAATGAAGATTCCCCCTGCTTATAGCGCAGGGAGCTCTTGATTCTATTAAAGACAAGGAGGTGAGCATTAAGCTTCATCTTCTTTTATTTTTCACTCTCCAGCAGTTTCAACAAATATAAACTTTGTAAACTTTTTATTTTCAAATTTAACTTTTTTTTTTTAAAGAAACTTCAAGTCCCATCATTCCTGTAGTCCCATAGTCTCTGGCCAGGTGACCTAGTCCTTCCTGTTCCTTTGTTCTTCCTCTTCTTGACTGCTCGAACTGTAATCCTTTCCTAACTGTGTAACCGACTGGTCAATTTGCTCTGAACTTCCTGCTTTATGCCGGATTGGTCTTTCACACTTGAACTTGCGAGCCCGCTCCAGGCAATTTGATCTGTTTAGGGCTTTCAGCTGTTCTTTTGCTCATCCCCTAATGCAAGGAAGAAACAAAATTGTATATGTTAGGGCGGGGAATACACACCCTATTCTGGAAGGAATAGTCATATTAATCATAGACACTGCATCATTTCATTTACTTCATCATTGCCCCAGCTTGTGTATTCGGGACGGGAATGTAATGCTCGCCTCCTTGTCTTTAATAGAATCAAGAGCTCCTTGCGCTATTAGCAGGGGGAATCTTCATTCTATGTCAAGACGGAGGCGAGCATTAAGCTTGTTCAAAGCTTCTTACTACTGTATCTGCTATTGTATTGATTGGTCTAAAATAGAACGTCCTAAACATTGTATCGCTAGCCCAATCTGCTGCTTTCATGATCTCTTGCAACGCTGCGCCTTGCCCGATTGCTTTTGAGGCCATCGCACCTCTGACTGAGTGCGCACCGAATTTGGACATGTCAATGCCTGCAAGATTCATGATGTCTCTGACCCATCTCGCTATAGTGGCTGTTGCTACTCCTCTATGCGGTTTCCTGCGCGCTATTAATTGTTTGGTTGTTCCTGCCGGCCTCACTTCTGCCGTTCTAGTCTTGTACTCTTTAAAACATGTCGCTACGCACCATTTAGAGTGGTCTTGCATGTATGGGTAAGTGATTGAGGAAGAGTCTGTTTTTGTCCTTCTGACTATGTTGAATGTCACTTCTTCCGGTCCGTAAGTCTTTCTATTGATCTCTAGTGCTTTTACATGATACTATACACAGGAGCATAGCTAGCTTTCCGGACAACTGTCCCAGGGACAGATATCTTTTGTTGGGCCAATCTGCTAGAAATTTCAGCACTATGGACACGTCCCATATAGTTTTGTATCTTGGTTGTGGGGATTTCCTGAATCTAATCCCTTTCAAAAGTCTTATCACAGCCATATTTTCTCCTACTATTCCTTCTATCGGCAGGTGTCCTGCTGAGATTGCGGACCTATAGACTCCTATAGTCCTGTAAGCTTTGCCGTCTTGTAGCAGTTTCGTTAGGAAATTTAGTATTTCGACTATAGGGGCAGAAACGGGATGAATATTTCTCCTTCTGCACCATGTCGACCACCTATTCCAAGCTGTGTCGTAGCTCCTTCTGGTAGAGGGTGCCCAGGACTCGGCAATGAGGCTCGCAGCTTGTGCCAAAATTCCCAGGAGATTCCAGTGTCTCTTGCTATCCTGCACGCCATCAGCGGCAGCGTCCCCTTCACTCTCAGAGGGTGATATGACCCAGCTGGGTCCGTGAGCAGGCTCACTCCTTGGGGTAATAGTCTCGGGTAGTCTATTAACAGTTCCATGAGCGTCGGAAACCATACTTGCAATTTCCATATCGGAGCCACTACTTTGAGGCTCGCCGCCTCTCCGTGCACTTTCGCTAGCACCCTGCTTATCATTATAAATGGCGGGAAAGCGTAGAGTATCTGCTCTCTCCAGTCCTGCAGGAAAGCATCCGCCCCTGATGCTGGGTCTAATCTCCAGCAGAAGAATCTTTCATTCTGTGCGTTCAGTCTGGACGCAAACAGATCTGTGTGAATCGGTCCCCAAAGTTCTTCCAGCTGTCGGAATATGCCTCGCTCCAGCATCCAATCGCTGGAGTCTGAGAGGTATCTGGAATTCCAGTCCGCTGTCACATTCAGCGATCCTGGAAGGTACTCGGCTACCACTGAAATCCCCGATTCCAGGCAGGTGTGCCAAAAATCCTTGGCTATCTCTGCCAGCAATCTGGATCTCGTCCCTTCTAAATGATTTATGTACTTGACTGCTGAAATGTTGTCCATTTTCAGCAGAATACAGGAATTCACTTTTCCTTTCGTAAAAGCCTTGATCGCAAAAGATCCGGCTAACAGTTCGAGACAGTTGATGTGCAACTGGAGTTCTTCCGAGCTCCACCTCCCTCCTGTCTGGAGATCTCCGCATCGGGCTCCCCAGCCTGCTCGGCTGGCATCTGACTCTATTATCAGATCTGGACGGTCGCTGAATATGGCTCTTCCGTTCCATGCTTCCATATTTGCTAACCACCACTGTAGCTCTTTCCTGGATTCTTGGTGAACTAAGTGGTGGTAATGCAGACCCTGTTGTAGGTGTCTTATTTTCAGCCTTTGCAGAGCTTGATAATGAAGCGGACCTGGAAATATCGCTTGTATCGAGGCTGCTAACAAGCCTACCACTTGTGCTATAGTGCGGAGGGATATAACTGTTTTGTTGAGACATGTTCTCAATTCTCTGTTTATGTCTCTTATCTTCCTGCTTGGCAGCTCTAGAGTTGCCGTTCTGGTATCTACGATGAACCCTAGGAATTCTAATCTCCTGGTTGGTTTCATCTCCGATTTTTCCTGGTTCACTAGGAATCCCAGAGACGTCAGGAGCTTCACCTCCCAGTCGGCTTGGTAAAGGAGTGTTTCCTTGCAGCTGGCCATCAGTAGGATGTCGTCTAGATATATAATCATACGTATCCCTTTCTCCCTGATAGCTGCTGCTACTGGTTTCATGATCTTCTTGAATGCCCATGGCGCTGATGCCAGCCCAAAAGGCATCGTGGCAAATTGCCATAATTGCCCGTCCCAGTCGAATGCCAGGAAGGGGCAAAACTCCTTGTGTACTGGTATCGTCAGGTATGCATCTTTCAAGTCTATCCTCACTAGCCAGTTGTCTTGCCTGAGAGTATCCCTGAGCTGATGGGTCCCTTCCAGCTTAAAATGGTTGTAGACTACCCATCTGTTCATGTTCTTTAGGTTTATTACAGGCCTTACTTTGTCCTGTCGGTGGACTAAAAACATGGTGCTCACAAATTTTGGGAATGTTTTGCATTGCTCTATCGCTTGCTTCTCTGTGTAATAGCCTTTTCTCTATTTGTGTCGCGGCTAGAGGACGGGGTGTTTGACCTTGTTTGGGGGTCTCTATGAACTCTATGTGCATGCCTTTCACTGTCCGCAGAATCCAGGCGTTGCCGGAAAGCGTGCGCAAGTTCTCCCAGAATATTGCTGTCCTCCCCCCAACTGGCGGGTATGCGAAAACTCTCACCTGTGGGGAAGTTTTGTCCTCTTCCCTGTCCTCTGCCTCTCCCCCCTCTCGGGAAGCGACCTCTTGGTGGGAAGAATGAGTCTGGTTGTCTGTTATCCCAGTAGGTGTTTCTATATCCTTGAGGCCTTCTGAACGCTTGATGGCGACCGGTCGCTCGGCCTCTGAACCGATCGGTCCTGCCAAAAACTCTCCCCAGGAAGATTTTCTTCATCGACGCTTGGGCCTTTTCTAGGGAGGTCTATGTTCCCACGAACCTCCCCATTTCTTTGCCAAATGTGTCGCTGAACAAAAATCCTTGTGCTGCCTCACCTGCTTCATAAGATGACAAATCTCCTAATTTGTTGTCAATTTTTAGCAGGAGGCCTCTTCTGCGTTCCGATGAAATCGCGCAATACGCATTGCCTAATAGGCATACGGCCCTCTGCTCACAGTTTGCTAGGACTCCTGGGTTCACCTCCTCTCCAGTGTCCTGAGCCCGCTCTGCTAGGTCCATAATTTTCGCTAATGGACCAGCTATGTCCAGGACTTTTTCCTGGCAGCTTTTCCAGGAACGGTCTATCCCTTTCCTTGGGTTTCTGGAGCATCTTCGGGTCGAGTTCCGGTGCTTCTGCCACCTTGCCCGGCAAGTTTGATCTCGGACACTCCGCTCTCATCCTCTGCCTGACTTCCTTCTCTAATGCTTTATGCAGCCTCTGCATCATGTATTTCGCTACCCTCGGTGAGGGCACCCATTCAGATGACCTGGGATTTCTTATCTCTTCAGGCTGGAACACATCCTCTTCTAGGTTGTTCAGCTTTCTGAGCCTTTTCTTTGGAGAAGGCTGGCTTTCCTCAACCCCTTCATTGTCTGCTTCCTCTTGTGAGGAGTTCGGGGAGTCCTGTGTTTCCTCTTCTAGGAAACCTTCCTGTATGTTGCCCATATTATCATCCCCTGGGTAGGGTGTCTCGAGGCTCGGCACCTGCGATTTTTTCATGAACGCTTGCCTTAGTTTGCTGAAAGAGTCAGAAGCATCTGGAGCCATTGATCCTGCCCCTTCCATCTGGCCCGGGGGGTCAGAAGAGTCTTTGCTTTTCCGGGCCTTGTTACACCCCTTTGGGCCTTTTGCTGAGACCCTAGTGGACATGCTATCTTCGGTGCTTATCTCTTTCTGGCTCAAAAATAGCTCAATGGTCTGGAGTCTCTCTTGTAGGGGTCTAACTCCCTAAGCCACTGCCTCTGTTAGTGAATCTCCCAGCACTTCTTTAAAACTGTAGGCCAGGTCTTCATGATAGCCTGCCTCCTGTTCCTCCTCACTCCATTCAAAATGGGACATTTTTGTGCTGTCAGGTGCCTTAAATACCTTAGAAAGGCATAGTGGCACGTCCACTGAATCCACTCTGCGAGGCTGCACCTATTCTGCACCCAGTAGACGATGTGCAGTGTCTCCAGAGACTCTTCTGGTCTCTCTCGTGTAAAGATACACTTTCAATTAGCTTTATACTGCTTTTTCTTTAAGCGTCTGTTTGAAGAAAACCACGTTATACGAGCGTATTCTTGCTCCGTGGTATCACGTCGTAGGTCTGCTTCTTCACTGTGAAGCTTCACACGTAGCTTTCTCTAAAGGCTCTGCCCCCCTAAGGGTGGGGGCTCTCCTTAGTGAGCGTTTTGCTACTCACTTCTGTGTACTTATAAGAGGGAATCCCTCTGACTGGAGGCACGTTAGCGCGCCGTGGCTCCTCCCCCACAAGGGTGGGGGCTATCTCTGTTCGCGTACGCGGCTGAAATCCGAAGGTTCTAGCTTGCGTCGCGCTCCTCCCCTATGACATTGGGGCTTCCCTTAGGCACGCGATCAGGAAAAAAAAGGAGATTCCCGCTCGCGCTTGACTCCGCCCTCCCAAGGGTGGGGGCGAAGAACCCGCTCTACGGCGCGATCGCAGCGCCGCAGGCCTCACGCCTGGTGAGAGGAGATCTGCGAGCCCCTGAGCCCTGAGGTGCCGGGTAGGTCAGCACGGGGCCGCAGACTCCTCACGCTTTAAAAAATATGTGCAAAATATGCCGCTGCACCACGCGCGTGCCTCTGAGGCTTACTAACATGTTGTAGTATCACGTAACTTTAAATCACTTAGAAGTTATTACTAATACATCAAATATCATGGAGCTTGAGTTTAAAAGGTACTTATCTCTGGAGAGCAGGAAAAGAAGAGGAAGGACAAAGGAACTGGCAGGACTAGGTCACATGGCCAGAGACTATGGGACTACAGGAATGATGGGACTTGAAGTTTCTTTTTAAAAGAACAAACAAAAAAAAAGTTACATTTAAAAATAAAAAGTTTACAAAGTTTATATTTGTTAAAACTGCTGGAGAGTGAAAAATAAAAGAAGATGAAGCTTAGTGCTCGCCTCCGTCTTGACATAGAATTATCCTTTCTCGCTGAATTGACTCTTGATGTCACGTGCCAGCTGTTTTGTCTGATGTCTTGGCATGCACACCGAGGCCGGCGGGCTGTTCGTGTGTCAGAAATAAATCCATGAAATAAAATTATGGCGCATGAGATTCTCCGGAAAGTGAGTGGGAGCATTTCAAACAGGTAAAACATTTTTTTTTTTCTGTAAAATCAAGTACTGGTGATCCTCAGGCTAGAAACACAATACAATATATATTTTTTTTTGCATAGTACCCAACAATTGTGAAAAAAGATTTCATCGTGGATGGGCACCTTAGTAAAAATGGCAATCGTATTATTCCAAGCATGAATGCCCTCCCACGTTAGACATTCAAAAGACATGTTTCTAGTGCAGGAGATAACAACAAAATCTGGAAATGTTAGAACTTCATTTCCCCACAATGCACTTGCATATTTGCTAATGGGTCTTGTACCGCGCACTGTCGCCACTTGCATGGTCTCTTGGCGCTCTGGCCATTCTGCAATGGAACAGTGCGGGCTCTGTTAGTGGGGTTGAGAGGGAGAAGAGCAAGAGAGCTTTGATGTGCTGTTGGCAGCTCCAGTTTGGAGAACCCGTCTGAGTAACTGAAGACCTCTGAATGAACTTCGACTTGAATGGCCATTAAGTGCTTCCACTTTTCACCAATAAATGTACGCAATCTGCCCTCCGACAGCTGTTAGGGACCGGATATTGCCTACATCTGTGGCCCCGCCCACTTTGCTATTTCTCCTTGACCCTTCTGAAGCGTGCAGCTGAAGGAAAACATTGAAACCGTTTGTTTTTACGAGAAAAGACTTGGCATGTTGTGCCAAGTTGGAAACAAAACAGAGAGAGGAGGCTTTTCATATTGTGGCGATTTCGTTTACATTTTCAGTTAAATAAAGGTTAATGTACAGTTGAAAATCAACGGAAACATCAGCATTTTAACAGCTCCATGACACTTGTCATAGGCTTTGTTGCCCAGGGTGTAGGTTCACCTCCTCACAATGCCCACTAATTACAGCGATGTGGCTATGACTCCAAGCAATCTTCTCCTAAAATATGATAGCTCAGCTGGTTGAGTGCTGGCTGCTGAGATCTGTGTGTATTCTGCAGGTTCGAATCCCGGCAAAGCCAATTAATCCCTTTTTTTATTATTACTCAATAAATGAATATATGTACGTCAAAAATATACTTTGCAAGGTTCCATGAATCAGGACTTGTGTCAACAGTGCAGAGTTAATTTTCAGCAGTGCAAATATTCCATGTATGGCCCACAGTGTTTGTGCTGAATTGATGTCTCCTTGCGCTGTGAGAAAGGGCCTCCCACTCCCCGGCGACGAGCTGCACAGTAATTGCACGTTTTAGGCAGCGGCTCAGTTCTTGATCGAAGGAAAGGCTGGTGAGGGAGGGGAAGGGGGGAGGGGGAAAGGTTGATCCAGGACTTAAAACCCCCAGAAGGTGCAGTATCTCCGACATGATGTAGCACGCCGTGAATACTGCCGTCCAGGTTTGTGATTGGACAGCCCATTGTGAAGACACGCTTGAAACACAAAAGCAATTTAAAAAGCAGCAGGTGTGAACAGAATTGGAGCCCGAGGGGACATTTTACAAATTGGCCTCTGTTGTGGCCCGTATTATTGTACACACAGAAGATGGCGTTATTAATCGGAGCCGAACAAACATGAATGTAAATGAATTAGGTTTTGGTGTAACGAATCACAGCACAGGCAGCAATGGGGCGAATCATGTAATTATATGCTAAGGACCTGCATCTGAAAAATGGCCTTCTAATAAAACTCCCCAGCCGACACAAATTCCCAGCTGGTGTTGGGGGGGCGAGGTGGGCGGGGGCTATGCATCTAAGTGGTCGAATATAGTAAAGGTATGGCGCAGTTTCAGGCTAAAGTGAGAGGAAACCAAGTCATTGATAACCTGATGGTCTGTAATGGCTACCCAATTATTGTGTGGTTTTAGAAAGAAAGAGCAGCAGTTTCTCAATGTCGAGAAATGGGGACTAGCCAGAACAAAACAGGGTTACCTGTTGGCCTGTGCTAGTTAAATGGTTCTCGTGCATTTGTCATGCCCAAGTGCCTTCCTCAATTTCAGGGTCCAGACGGATGTGTGATGGCCCGAGTGTGCTCTGGAGTCCCTCAGGGTTGTTGCGAGTTCTGGAAAAGATGTGGGGGTATGCTAATGTCAGGACTGTTGGGACTCAGGGCTAGCTAACCTTTTGGATGCAGGCTCGGAGCTTCTATCAGGGGCTACAACCAAAAGACCTGTGGCTATAGCCCCCTCCCCCCAGCCACGTCTCTGGCGTCTCTTGCCCAGCTTGTGCATGCTTGCGGTAGATCATTCATTTATTAAGCGAGGGTCTACAGTCCGTGGCAGGGACCGGCTCCTCCGCGCTTAAGGAGGTGCCTTGGTTTAAGCGTTATCCGGCGCAGACGTGAATAGAACAAACATATGTTGATTTCCATTCCCGACAACCTAACGAGCAGCCCAGCCTCTACAGTTCTAGAAGAAGCATTTTCAATAGGAATCGGTCATTCACAGCAAGAGGAAGTCCATGCTCCTGTGTTTTTCACAAAATTATTACCAACAACACAAGTAACATATGAATGCGTGTATGTGAATGTACTTCTGAATTATAATATCCAGAACCCTGAGGAGGAGCTAGTTTGTTCGAAACACGTGGTGGTACAAGGGAAACAAGACATTCTAAGGAAATAAAGGAAAATCAGATTTGTTTGTACTGGTTAAGCGCTTAAGGCAACTTTTCAGCAGTGCAAATATTCCATGTATGGCCCACAGTGTTTGTGCTGAATTGATGTCTCCTTGCGCTGTGAGAAAGGGCCTCCCACTCCCCGGCGACGAGCTGCACAGTAATTGCACGTTTTAGGCAGCGGCTCAGTTCTTGATCGAAGGAAAGGCTGGTGAGGGAGGGGAAGGGGGGAGGGGGAAAGGTTGATCCAGGACTTAAAACCCCCAGAAGGTGCAGTATCTCCGACATGATGTAGCACGCCGTGAATACTGCCGTCCAGGTTTGTGATTGGACAGCCCATTGTGAAGACACGCTTGAAACACAAAAGCAATTTAAAAAGCAGCAGGTGTGAACAGAATTGGAGCCCGAGGGGACATTTTACAAATTGGCCTCTGTTGTGGCCCGTATTATTGTACACACAGAAGATGGCGTTATTAATCGGAGCCGAACAAACATGAATGTAAATGAATTAGGTTTTGGTGTAACGAATCACAGCACAGGCAGCAATGGGGCGAATCATGTAATTATATGCTAAGGACCTGCATCTGAAAAATGGCCTTCTAATAAAACTCCCCAGCCGACACAAATTCCCAGCTGGTGTTGGGGGGGCGAGGTGGGCGGGGGCTATGCATCTAAGTGGTCGAATATAGTAAAGGTATGGCGCAGTTTCAGGCTAAAGTGAGAGGAAACCAAGTCATTGATAACCTGATGGTCTGTAATGGCTACCCAATTATTGTGTGGTTTTAGAAAGAAAGAGCAGCAGTTTCTCAATGTCGAGAAATGGGGACTAGCCAGAACAAAACAGGGTTACCTGTTGGCCTGTGCTAGTTAAATGGTTCTCGTGCATTTGTCATGCCCAAGTGCCTTCCTCAATTTCAGGGTCCAGACGGATGTGTGATGGCCCGAGTGTGCTCTGGAGTCCCTCAGGGTTGTTGCGAGTTCTGGAAAAGATGTGGGGGTATGCTAATGTCAGGACTGTTGGGACTCAGGGCTAGCTAACCTTTTGGATGCAGGCTCGGAGCTTCTATCAGGGGCTACAACCAAAAGACCTGTGGCTATAGCCCCCTCCCCCCAGCCACGTCTCTGGCGTCTCTTGCCCAGCTTGTGCATGCTTGCGGTAGATCATTCATTTATTAAGCGAGGGTCTACAGTCCGTGGCAGGGACCGGCTCCTCCGCGCTTAAGGAGGTGCCTTGGTTTAAGCGTTATCCGGCGCAGACGTGAATAGAACAAACATATGTTGATTTCCATTCCCGACAACCTAACGAGCAGCCCAGCCTCTACAGTTCTAGAAGAAGCATTTTCAATAGGAATCGGTCATTCACAGCAAGAGGAAGTCCATGCTCCTGTGTTTTTCACAAAATTATTACCAACAACACAAGTAACATATGAATGCGTGTATGTGAATGTACTTCTGAATTATAATATCCAGAACCCTGAGGAGGAGCTAGTTTGTTCGAAACACGTGGTGGTACAAGGGAAACAAGACATTCTAAGGAAATAAAGGAAAATCAGATTTGTTTGTACTGGTTAAGCGCTTAAGGCAACTTGGCATTTCTTTTTGATCGTGCCAATAATTAGCCTCTTTGTTGTTTTGGTGATGAGAAATACTGGATTCAAAGTGTAGAGTACTTTGATACTAGCTACGCTTTAAGCATTTTGCTGTATTGTTTAAATGTATTTGGCCTATATAGACTGGGAAAGTGAGCCTCTCCTCTGTGGCCCTCCTAGTCAGAAGGCCAGGTGATGCATATGGGTTTCCAAAGAATCTCGAAATCACAAGTGCCGGAGCGCTGGCTGACCTGAAAGGTCTGCCAGGAAAACCTAGCAACAGTTTCTGCTGGAGAAATACTGTAGCAGGATTCCATCATAGACCGCCTGATGGATAAGTAGCTTACGATCAATCGCTGGAGCTACTGACGCCCATGTAGGCGATGCACACCATGTTGAAGGCCTCAAAGGAAGCGTTCTTTCATCTCTGCGTGCTGGGGCTGCTTAGGTAGGCACTGCTGCATAATCTAGGCTTCACAGCACTATGCAGAAGCGCATTGGTCCCTGTGGGTAAGCCAAGTATGGCATAGCTGCTCCATTGTCTCCAGTGGAAAATGACAGGTTTGCTATTGCATTGACCTGGGGCTCCAGTGTATCTCTTGCTCCTCAATTACACCTGCTTGTTTCACATGAGCGGTTGCCATGGGTTATAGACCCAGGGTAGCCAGCCACACAGAGTCCATAATGGAGGTGCACAAGGAAATGTAGCATCTATATCATCTGGGTTGTGTTTTAGTCTTATGTGACAATAAGCCAAGGAGTTAGACATGTGTTTGGCAGAATCCATCGACCCGTAAAGAGATAGCTGGGAAATCGGCATGTTTACATTGAGGAGAGATCTCACATGACAGAAGATGAAAGCAGATACTTGGAGTCCATGAACCATCAGAGCTTCTGATCACGCATCTAAAATAACCCTCTTGCCCAAATGCCAGCGGACAGAGTATTTACCAACTCCCAATGCAAAGCACAACACTGGAGTGGATGAAGAAGAGGGATTGAGTACTGGCCCAACGCTACCATCACACGGCAAATAATGGAAATCGGTGCTCCAGAGGATTAAAAAAATGCCATAGAGACACTCTGTTAATCTAGGCTTGGGGATAGAGTAGGAATTACGAAACAAGAGCATAGTGGTCAGAGTCAGGGATAGGTGGTGAACCCAGTAAGAGCGTTTGACCCAGGTGTTGAATATCCAAGGTGAACACTTGATGCAAAGAGATGCAGAAAAGTCTGAGGGAACACTGGACCTTAGAAATTGCTGAGGCGCACTAGAATCTAAAATACCAAAAACCTTGAAATCTGCTTGAATGAAGAAACGCTAAAAACCATCAGAGGTGCTGAAACATGAGCAGTGCTGAAAATTAGTCAAGGCAGACATGTTCCCATCAACACCAATTGTCAGCCAGTTTGGTCTTACTTTGCCTGTTCAGAGGAGGCAAATGGACCCAGAAGCCCTTGCAGCTCTGTTAATGACAAGCACAACAGATTCAGAGCCAGTGGTGCTGGGTGACAGTGGTGAGGATGAGGAATACTTCTCATCAGTGTGGAAGCACAGGAGAGCAGAAGGACTTATGAAACCCACCAGAATGGTGAACACCATTACCAGGACAGTGTCCTCGATCAGCGCTGCACTTCCCAGATGAGTGCCAAAAGTTCCCGGACCTGCTGCAGCATTGGCCTGCCCAGAAGCAGCCCTCCCAAAGCTGGCATCATGGACATGGGGCTATGCCAAGCTTCCAGAGGGAGTGGCCATGGAAAATAAGGCCACCGTCACCTGCAAAAGTGTGGCCAGTCAGTCAGTAGGGGGTTCTCTAGCAACAATTATTTTCGAGTCAGATCGGACAAGGATATAAATCTGTCATGCCACAGCAATGTCCAATGTGGCTCTAAGGTGACTATAGCCACCAGTGCAGATACAACCAGAACATCCTCCATCACTAGCATGATGATCACCACCAAAAGTGCCCCCCTAGCTGGATAATGACCACCACAGCATTGGAACCCCAGCACTACCACCAGCATGGTAACCCCAGCAAAATATCCACGAGCACCGCCACAACCACCAGTGCTCAGCATGCCAGTGATATTGCCCACAGCAGCTGGTGGCCATCATGCATCAGACTTGCTTGCTGGTTCCATGCTCTGTTGGTGAGTGGTGTACCAGCCCCAGGATCATGGACATTCCAGTCTTTAGCTTCCCTGTGCTGTCCTAATGGATTTGAGGGTTGCTGCTATTGTGCGGGTAGATGGTGCTAAGGGCCTTGGTTAGTAGCACCCAGATCACTGCTGTTGGATCCCAGCAAGAAGATCTAGATGACAGTTCTGGCATCCTAGGGAAAGTCAAGTATTCCATTGTGTCCCTCTTCTACCTCACTTCCTTCACTCTGTTTCTGTACCAGTGTAGCACTTTCTGTGCGATTGTTGTAATGGTAACGGCTAAGTGACGCACACAACATTACACATTAGAGATCTATGTGACAACTACGACCCCCAGAATTCCGACGGCCGAAAATGCCGACTTTATTTATTTTTCCAACTCCCTTTTCACCACATACATATGCGGGGAGAGACTGCACCCCCCATACTACTATTATATCCCATACCCCCCAGATATATCTGTGGTGTAAGGGAGTGAAGGGTTGGGGGGATCAGAAAAAAAAATAGGAATTGCAGGAATCTGAAATTCTGACGGTGAAATTTTGGTGCATTTCCCATATTAGTAGTTTATCTACTCCACCAACACATCAACACCAACAACCGTACCAATCCATATTCAGAACCAGGTGCAGCACCAAAATCTCAACCATCCAAGCAATCATCAATGCATTCATCATCCAAGATACCAGATATACCCATCTCCTAGTTCTCCTCGACCTCTCAGGCGCATTCAACACAGTATACCACCTATTTCCTACCGACATCCGACTTCACCACCTTGGGGGTCAGGAAGACCGTCCAAAAATAGTTCAATCCTTTCGCACTAACATCCATCGGTTTGTCCAGATGGAACCCTCCAGATAACCTATTCCACCCATCTCCAGTGAAGCACCACAACTATCCATCCTCTACTCCATGATCTTCAACCTGCATATGGAACCCCTTGTTGCCCTCCACCCAATATGTTGATGATGCGAAGCTCTACCAGAAGGTCTCCTCCATCAAAGTCATCCAATGACTCGATGCCTGCCTCACACAAATCCAGTCCTGGATGTCCAGTGCCTGCCTCAATTCTCTGAAACCCAGATTGTTGACAAAAGGGAATGGCAGCAGGTCCAAAGCCAATATATTTAGCGTGACAGCCTACAGATGGGGATAAACAGACTCTTTTTGATGGTAGTTTACTACAACTAGAGTCATAGGGTTTTCAAATTCTCTCCTGACCCATCAATCTTGTAGCACATCACAGACAGAATAAATGTATTACAAAAGTTATTCCTCTACCTTTGCTCCCTTGCAATAACTAGATGTCCCTACCAAGGAGTTTCTCTCTATCCCTATAGATGTTCTATCCCTAGTGGCGCGCTGGTGTGTCACCTGTCTAGGTAAGGGGATAGCAGAGAGGTCTGGCCCTATCCTAACTCACTACTTTCCTAAGTCGCTGAAAACAATGCACACTGTTTGGAAGTCAATAAGCTATTTTATTCATGTTGCTTCCATTCAGTGTGACTTATCACTAACAAGGTCTATACATATAAGGATGAAGAGTGTGATTGATGCTTGTCACACTCGTCCTTCCTATTATTAAAATTAGGAAATTCAACCTGGGCCACTGTTGGTATGTGAGTCAAAGGGGTCAGGGCATCGTCCTGAACCTTTGTGTGTCGACCGGTTTCAGCGGGCATCTACAATTAGCCGCTTTCTTCAGGACTCAAAATTATGGCAACAATGTGTCATTTATCACTTTCAAAAAAGACAATATTATTATTTCTTGTCTTGGGCTTCCATTTTGCTCGCCTGGACAGGGCGTCTTGCACTTTTTGGGCGACGTCTTGTCTGGTTACACAGTCCCTATAAGGGAATACGTATAGAGGGAACCATGAGTCTGCATTCTTATTTAATTATATCTATATCTCCATAGTCTCATATTGATCTTACTTGTGTGGTTGTGCACACCAGGGTACGTCAATTCTCTCGTAGGGATCATCTCTGTCTTGACTGTGTACTGTGTGTCATCTCCTGGAAAAACATGATCCCATGTCACTGTTTTGTTTAACAAGTTATATGTATATAAGAAGGTAGGCCTAGCTGTATATTACTTACCCATCTCTCAAATGCGACACAAAAAGGTTCATTGTGATGCCTGACCCCCTTGACTCACATACCGACAGTGGGCAAGGTTGAATTTCATCATTTTAATAATAGGAAGGATGAGTGTGACAAGAATTAATTACACTCTTCATCCTTTTAGGTATAGACCTTGTTAGTGATAAGTCACACTGAATGGAAGCAACATGAATAAAATTGCTTATTGGGCCTCATTACGAGTCTGGCGGTAACCGAGGCGGTAAAACCACCTCGTTACCGCCAGACTCGTATTACCATTCCGCCTCTGTGACTCCCGGAATTACCGGGGCATTACAACCCCGGTGTCCCGGGAATTCCAGAGGCGGAATGGTGTTAATCCCCATTCCCATTGAGTCCTACAGGACTCAATGGGGATGGGGATCATGGAAACACCGACACCATCTCGCAATGGTGCCGGTTTTTCCTCGTCCGCCTGCAGGCGGCCGGTGTTAAACCCGCCAGGTCAGACCTGGCGGGTTTGACGCCTCCGCCTGCAGGAGTTGTGATCGCCCGGCATGGAAACAACGGTGGCAGCGGGTTTACCGCCACTGTTGTTTCCATACCGGGCGAGCTATAATGAGGCCCATTGACTTTCAAACAGTGTGTGCTGCTTTTTAGCGATTTAGGAAAGTAGTGAGTTAGGATAGGACCAGAATTCTCTTTTTGATGGTAAACACTTTGCTCTTACAAGGCATCTCCCAGGGTGGGTTGCTACATGTTCCATCTGATTTGAGCGTCAAGTGTTTGGTGCATTGCTACATTGTGTTGAATGTTCCTCGCATTGTGAAATCTATGGGAAAGTCTTTCTAGTTTTCATCCCACATGATTAAAAGTTAAAAACACCTTGGAGGAGCGGAGCGACGCAGAGTGCATCGAGTGTTTGGTGCATTGCTACCTCGGGTTGGATGTTCCTCGCATTGTGGAAGCTACGTGAAAGTCTTTCTACAGTTTTCATCCCACATGGTTGCAATAGGTCACCTCTTGCAATAGGCTGGAATAGTCAGGCGTGTCCCAGCCTTGTCCCGGGAGCCATTTTGCCCTTGCCTTCTGGTGTGCAATCTCGAAGGATCTGGTATGGAAACCGCTTGGGAAGCAGCTTTAGGGGTTGTTTGAAGGTCAGTGAGGAGTTGTACATTTTTTGTAATATGTTTTTGGCCTGTTTAATGTACTCTAGTGGAGGGTTTTGAGTGTATTTTCAATCGTTTTTTGTCAAATTTTTGCTATTGTGATGGGTTTCTCTTGTGTTTCTGTAGCTTCTGACCCTGTTATTCTGTGCTGGTCTACATGTAGAGCGTGCAGTCCCTGGGGTGAAGTCCTTTGTTTGTGTCTGGCTTTCTTCCAGTCCCGCCCTCCCCCTCCGGCCTCCCAGCCTGCCCATCTCCCCTTATTGGTACGTCCACCTGGTCATAACTGACCTTCCAAGTGCCACACGTACAACTGTGAATGTTAGCAAGTGCCCCACTAAGATAGAATTGTGAACATTACCCTGCGTCGCATCTCGATAGGATTGTGAAGGCTAGCAAGTGCCACATCTAAACTGCATTGGGAATATTACCAATGCCACATTTAGATAGAATTGTGAATGCTAACTTGCTTCGCATCCAGACAAGATTTTGAAGGTTGGTCAGTGCCACATTTGCATACAATTGTGAATATTGGCGTGCATCAACTATATATATAGGATTTGGAATATTAGCCGCTGCCGGATCTAGATTGAAATGCAGAGATATTCATGCGCCACATCTAGAAAGAATGTGGAAATTTAGCATATATCACTTCTCGTTAGCAAGGCCAAAAACCAACCCACTAACAATTTCCCCCCTCTGCATACACCTCTCAAACTCTAACCAAACACAACCACAACCCTAAAGCACAACAAACCGCACAAACTTCACTACACCGCAACAACAAAATAAACCACACATAGCTTTGCACAACAGCACACGACGGCTAACGACCAGAAAGCACCGCCAAGCTCAGCGAACAGTGTTAACCGAACTGAAGATGCCAACAGCACATCATTGCTCTCTTGTCCTTATCCCACTCGTTCCCACTAACTCAATCCCTACCCCTTTCCTTTAAGATACGCCAGACCGCCAGGGGACCACTCTGGTGGTGATAGTGCATGGTACAGATATCCTTTAACATTAACATGGTTAAAAACTCTTTGTAGGAGGAGAGCGACGTGGAGTGCGTCGAGTGTTTGGTGTTTGGTCGTCGGCTGGGTGTAACATTGCAACATCGAAAATAATTGAAGGATGAAGCCGCTGCCTTCATTGGGTGGATTGGGGGAGAACATATGAGGCCACGAACGTGGCAACAATTGCTTTGAAATCGAGTGGAGGAAGCAGATTCTGTGGAGTCATCTGCTACTGCTACTGCTGATATTACTGAGGTGAGTCTTGAGGCACAGACTGTAGCAATTGCAAGCGACATATGTCTCCTGTCTTGCAATAACACACCAGCCCTCATCGCAAATACAGGCGATTGCCCCCTCATACAAAAGGCACACAGTCCCTGGTGCTTCGAGCTAGAGCCATTGAAAGGGACGGTAAACTTCACATCACAGACGCAGAACTATTGGAAGCGGAAATGTTGCAGGAGAGAAGTCAATTGATCATGAAGAGTGGGGAGACAAAGTAGCTGACGATGTAAAAACCAAGGAGATGCAGCCAAAGGACTACGAAATTCAGCCCCTCCCCCAGCCCAATACCGGCGAGTTCATTTAGCCTCAATGCAGCCACTTAAGCACCCTGAGTTACAACCAGTGCCTATTCAGCTTTGTGTTCAATTAAAAGCAGAGGCTGATGGAATGCCGAATGAGGGTGATAATGTGGATGCAAAGTGCTCAGCAAGAGATTTAAGAACTCAAGCTCTGCCTGAAAATACAAGCGAAATAATAGCATTGGCATTGGATGCAGTGAACTCAGCCGCAGCGCTGATATACAAATGAAAAATCATGTTGGGCATCAAGTCCGTAAAGAAGTGCAAAGTGAAAATAGGAAGCTGAATTGTGGAAACTTGACATGGAAAAATTGTGTGATTGAAAGAGACGCGGGTAAAGAGACACATGCTATAAATGACAATGAAGCACTGTGGAGGGAGGCGCCTTTAACCATGAGCTTGCATCTAGATTTCAAAAATCTGAGAGATCGACTGAGTGAAAGTTGTCACGGTCACGTTCGCTGGTCCGAGATGAAATCAGGCTGGAAAACAGTGCATTACACCAATATCTCACTCAATCAGACCAGTAAATCCTAAGACTTGTGCTGGCAGGATGCAGGCCATGGAGGAAGGTCCAAGTCTCTTGTTCAATGAACCCCAGGTGCTTTTTAATTCGGCGAGTGAGTCGCAAAACCACCAGTTGTCTTCAGAACAGAAGTGTCCAAGACGCAATAGACATTCACAGTCATGTGCGCGAGAGTCTCCATGTTCAGATTCCTCTTTAACATCAAGTGATTACTGACAGGTAAATCCTGCTATCCGTAGCAGCTGGTATTCAAATACATAATGTGATGGCGGCACTTGCAATATCATTGACTCCCTTCATTAAATTATATGAGTCAATAAATGACAGATTGAAAGATCATAACACTCGCGATGATTCACTCAAAATTAATTTATTTGGAGGCATTTACTTCAAAGGTTTAAAAAAGATTGGACGAGGAAGCCGAAAATTCAGCAAAATGGCAGGCCCGATTAAGTGATCTGGCCGGAAATGAGTTGTCAGAGAAATCTACTTTAATGGAGGCAGTGATGGAATCCACAAAATGGATGCAACATAACTTCAACAAAGCGCCACTGAAACAAGTGGAACCTGATTATGAGCGCACCCTACAAAAGGGAGGGAGAAATAATTTTGATCAAAAGAAAAAGAAATGCCAATGGAGCTGTTGACACGGGTGTGGATGGTGGTCTGAATGACGTGAAGAAGTGAGTACTCTACCAGTAGCAGCATGTGTAAAAATCCCAAAAGGAGTCGCTCAGTAAACAGTGGAAACAGCAACTCAAGTTTGAGACCGACCGACAGAAGAGGTGCTAATGTGGAGAGTACCAGTGAAGGTTTCAGCGATCAAACATTGATATCAAGTGAGGAAAGTGTGGAGAATCTCAAAATAGCACCTGATATACTGAAAAAGACTGCTGGAAGTAAAACCCTCACATGTAGTCCAAATGAAACAGAATCCTTTTTCAATTATTAAGACAAACGTTCCACATAGTTTCAGAATGTTTACAAAAACACTCTCCAAAAGTGGCATAGCAGTGAGACCATGGGGAAATCACAGACACAAGAGAGATACAATCAAGAAAACGCAGGTAAAGACAGTCATTTACAAAAAATGAAATCGATTGGGTCAAGAGCATTTATTAGAAATTTGACCACTCTGCCTCAAACTGTATTATTCCATCGAAACAGCTCTAAATGAAAGTCAATCATAATAATGCTCCCAATGAGCCTGTGTTGTCTCGCTGCAATCCAAAATAGATTTGACGTCCAACACTACAAAGAGACCAAGGGTGGGTGAGGAGGCAGATGAAAGTAGATAGGTGGATGAAAACGAACTACTTGAAAATCTGTCTCAATATCTGGAAGATAGTGTTTAATCAATCATATCTCTCAAGAGTCATTGGAAGAAGAGCAACCTCCATATGTGGAGAATATGACAAAAAGTAGGCTGGAGGACTCAAAAGTGTCAAATGAAAGAGACAACTTTTATGGTCAGGTGTGGGAAATTAGACAAAATCAACCCCATTTAATCCCCTATAAAGCGTAGAAAGGTGCAAGAGAAAACTGATCAGATGCGTGAGTGGGAACGTAATGAAGAGGAATCCATGATAAACCTGAATCCAAAATTCACAAGGGCACAGGAGCATATGAGGGGAGAAATGCCAAGAAGCAGGATTTTGTCCACAGGAGAGAGAAAATGGGAAACTACGATTGGAAAAATGAAGTCAACTTAAACAGACGCAACATGAGGAAACTTCTACACTGTGCCCCTTCATTGAGAACTAAATCAACAGATGATATAGGCATAGTTGAATATGTAACAGAGTCACAATCAGATTGGGGGATTTTGCAAGTGAATTCAAAAATAGTCAAAAGCACTCTCTTTGAAGGAAGAACTGCCTTACTATCCTTTTAATATGATCTGACTCGGCATTCACCGATATCAGAAGAGAAAGGAAAAGTGGATGATACCTCAACACAAAATGATGCTAAAAGGGGAAATTCAAATGAGAGAAGAAGGGAAACTCTCACCCCAAGGCAACATAATAGAGATTGTTGTATAGATTCATCAAATTATCGCAATGTAGCTAACAGACAAAAGTCAGCAAGAGGGGAGAGAGACTCATCATCAGTAGCTAAAGACCAGCAAGAGAACAAGGATAGGATCTCTAATCTCATGGAACACACAAGGATTCTCACACTTGTTTAACAAGCTTGGCATAAGTAAAGTGAAACATATAATTTGCCTACAAGAAACTTGGCTGCGTAAGATACCAGTGAGTGATCATATTCAGCGCAGCGAGTAAAAACCAAAAGGACAGTCCTTTTTCAGTATTGATAACAAATGGTTGGGAGTGAGGGGTCGTCTGGGCCCCCCTTGCATGTTCTGCACGTTATGGACCACTTGCTCGAGCAATAGCGGGGGGACGCCTCTATTGCCCATATGCTAACATTAGCATAAGTGGGGCTATTGCGGGACACACTTGGCGTCCATTTTGTGTGCCCCCGACTCCATCTTTGGACTAGGCCTCACTTCGATAGTACGAAAAGGCTTCTCTCCCCTCTGCAGCGCCGTGCACAGCGCACTCATGGCCCCCCATTTCCACGTTGTCTGAAAGCTTCACAACTCCCTTTCTCATGGATGCGCCAGGAATAATTGAAAAAAAATAACATAATGTATCATCTCACCCTTCCTCTGTGATCACTGTCCTGTGTGTGAACCGGGCCGAACCATGCCTTGTGGCTCAT
Source organism: Ambystoma mexicanum (assembly GCF_040938575.1). Taxonomy (NCBI): domain Eukaryota; kingdom Metazoa; phylum Chordata; class Amphibia; order Caudata; family Ambystomatidae; genus Ambystoma; species Ambystoma mexicanum. The sequence goes on along the minus strand of NC_090936.1, from coordinate 124,297,729 downwards.
CCATCTCCACAAATCTGCCCCTGCCCCCTTGGCCCTGTTGTTGTAAAATTACGGCCAATGTAACCCTGTGCCCTCCTAAGGTATTCTCTTGATGTACTTGATTCACTGTGCAGCCCACCCCACAGTGCCCCCAATAAACCCAGACTTCTGTCTCGGTATATTGTGCCCTAAAACTAACACATCATTACAGCTCCCCACTTGCCTTGATGTGCTAAGAACCACCCAGTCGCCCAGGTTATCACAGAGGACAATCCCTCCACACCTTGTACCCCATAAACATCCCAATGAAAGGTGGTGTAATTGTATGCATGCAATTTATAGGTTTTCTAGATTTACTCAAAGGTACACTAATGATTGTTGTTTATTATATATTGAATGATAGTTTCTCATGCCAACTTAGTTAGTGTCAACTCTGTCTCGCCATGACCTAACCCTTGCCCCTCCCGGACACATGCAGCTGGACTTCGTGACGCTCACCCTCCCGCCATCCGGGGAACAAATCCAGAAGAAGCAGCGACTACATTGCTATATGTATCTTTGCTTCCCAGCCAATCCCGCATGGATGTAGCACCCTATGTTAGTTGCGTCATCTATGATGCTGTTTGTCTTTATTACTCTCTGTAATTGTAATGTTTGCCAGAGCACTCTGGAGGCAGCAGAGTTCTCTGGATGCCACTTTATATGAACTAATCTGAATCTTGCAACCTGTTCTCCTAGTCTCATTCCCCACTGGGGTGTATTATATTTTATGAATATGCATGTGTAAGTCGGGGAGTGAGCCTTTACACAATGATAAGGAATTCAATTGGCCTATCAGTGCTTGAATGGAAAAATGCTAATTTATTTGTTCAAGGCATTTATCTGCAAAATGCAAATCATGACAAAGACCACCCAGAGTGCATCATGGAATCCAGCAACGATTACATCTGAAAATTTGATCGGGTCAGTGACTTAGATGATTTATGAGTCGAGTGGAGTTGAACAGCCCACATATTATCATCTGTGGAGATCTAAATATAAAATGCATCAGTGCTGAAGGGAAACCAATTGAACATACAATGATTTCAGATGATCTACCCAGAAATCGAGGTGGTCGATGGGCCCATGAAATGAACTTGAGAAATGTACATGTTGAATGGACAGACTAGCGGAGAAATACCTGCGATATCCACATGGCAACACAATAATAGTCAAGCTATCTTAGATTATACATGGTCCTCGAAGAATTACCTGCACACCATAATAGAGATCTGGGTCAATCCGATGGCTGACAGTGACATGATGCATTAAATCTGAGATGGGAAATTAAGAGGTTTGATTCTGCTAAATACCTTGGCGGTGATCTTAAAATAAATCAAGGGAAAAATCAACTAAGGCAAAGAGACATTTGAAACCTAATGATGAACCTCTAAATTAAACAATCAAAGAGTACAGGAACCAATTATATTCCACTTCTGGTAATGTACAAAACAATGAATACTGGTTTTAAACAGTGTCATCTAAAACCAAAGCATCTGTATAGTGTGGAAGTAGTGTCAGAAAAAAGAATCATGCGAAGAGTCATCAAAATGATAAAGAAAGCAGTCCTACGAAATGGGACACAGAGGATAAAGAAAAGAAAACAAAGATATTGAAACTGGTTAATTTCTTTTAAGACACTACAAGATCAAGAACAAGAGGAAAACATGTTAAAAACCATGTACCAATACAATTCAGGAGAAATATGTGCTATTATTAATGAAGGTACTCTAACACAAAAAGCCATTTTGAGTAAAAGTGTAAATGCCAAGTGATGGGTTGAACATTTCACAAAGGTTTTTTTCCAATTCAACGGCGGCTGAGTCCAAAGTGAGGGAAGAGGTTGTGATTCTGTGGGATTTTAATATAAAAAAGATCAAATTGTTGAAGCCATATAAAAACTGAAGAACTCAGGTGTAGCTGGTCCTGACGGTTTAACTAACATCATATCAAAACCAAATATAGCAACCGGGGCTATGTTTATTGAAGTACTATTCTACCCAAAGAAATACCATCCACCTGGAAATAAGTGAAGGTGATAGATCAATACCAAACAACTACCGACCAATTGCTCTGTCTGACGTTATTGGCAAGTTATTGGCATAATTTTTTCATACAGAATTATCAAAATGGGCAGAGAAAAAAGGAATCACAGACGTAAGAAAGACTGGCTTCACAAAAGGAGCTGGGACCGAGTTAAATCTCTTTCTGTTGAATGTCTTAAGGTTTGAAACATTAAAAAAGAAACAACACATTGTTTATAGTCTTAGTTGATCTCCATCAAGCCTTTGACAGTGTCAATAGATTAAAAATGTGGAACAAACTTAGGGCATGGAAGTGTCCAGAAGATGTGCTGCAAGCAATTGTGGCCTTACACTCTGATACAACAATTCAAATTCGAATCAATGCTGAAGGAGATGTTACTGAAGAGATTAGAATGGAAAAGGGTGTTAAACAAAGGTGTCCCTTAGCCTTGCTAGTTTACGTTGTATTTAGCCGACTTACCCATAGCATTTACAAATACAAATATATTTCCGCCAAGAGTAAATGGATCTCCTATATCATGGGTAATATATGTTGACGATTTGGTGTTGTTGGATGTCACACAAGTTGTCTTACAATGACAGATAAACCATATACAGGACTATTTCAACAAAAACGATCTTGCAATACATGCAAACAAAATAAAACATTATGCCATTTTGTACTAATCCAGGGAAAAAGGTAAGATCATTTTGTTGGAGAGCAGACAAGGAGCACATTGAAATTATGGAGTCCATCTGATACTTGAGAATTCCATTCAATAGATCAATCAGAGAATGGAAATGGATTATTGCAAGGTATTATATTGTATGCCAAATATGGAAAATTCACGTTGAAAACATTAATCATTTTCTACACTCTAAAGTAACCGCAACTGTAATATTTGGAAGTGAAATCGGATTGAATCTAAACTTGTCAATATGTTTTGGAAGGTCAATTTTGGAGGAAAGTTCTACGCCTCCCAGTATGTGTTCCTATCGTAGTGATTCGATATGAATCAGGGCTACAATCCTTGCAGTCAATGGTTCTAATGAAAACATGATCATTACTGCGGAAAGCGATAATACCATCCTCAGCGAATCCATACCATATATTACTCCCACCATCAATGGGAGCATATCTCGTCCTTCTAAATAAACGGTACAAGAAATGTTTAGATCAATTGAACAATTTGGATGTACCAATTGAAACAAGAGATAGTCCTTGTGCTGTGAAACAAAAGATAATCAACAGTGAATAGGGAAGATCCAAACATACCTTCTCTCCCGATGGACCTGCCCAACCGGAAGAAGTATCCACGACAAAATGATCACCGACTGTATGTGTTTGCACCGATCCCCACTGCTTCCACCATCGGCACGCACCACGAAAGATACCCGGCCAGCCGACCATAAAACCCTGCAGTGGTATGAACCCTACCCAAAGTGTGCGAGGAGAGGCAAGACCGAGCTGGAGACCACTACATGGAAAGAATTCACTAACAATACCACAAAAGCCATGCTGCAAGTCATAAGAGACATCATGATGACATAGCTATGTTAGACAGGAAGCACACGTGCACTCTGCAAACTCGGGACATTCACACACCAACCTACACGAAGAATACATGCGTACAGTTCTATGAGCTGGAGGACGGTAACATATACATAGGGCCTCATTACGGGGTGGGCGGTAAGGGATTACTGGCACCGGTAAGGGCACCGGTGCCGGTAATCCCTTGCCACCCTACTACGAGTTCCCTTTGCGATTCCTTCCTTAACGCCTGTTTTTTTCAGGCGTTAAGGACAGGACACGCAAAGGGACTCTAGAGCTAATAACGGTACCGCAATTTGTAGTACCGTTATTAGCGCCTTCCCCATTCCCATTGAGCCCTGTGGGGGCTCAAATGGGAATGGGGAATGGCCCCGGTGAATGGGGAATTACCGTCCCACCAACCTTGGAATGGACCGGTAATTGCTCCATTCACCAGGGCGCAGTCGGAACGAGTTTGAAGGCAGTCGTGGCGCTAATAGTGCCATGGCTACCTCCAACCTCGTAATGAGGCCCATAGTGTCTGCATGTTCATTATTTTTCCACTTAGGCCGCAACAGCTCTGCAGAAATGCAAGATGCCAGAAGAGGTCATGCACATGCTTGCAGATGCTACTTGCTATTAACCCTATGGAAGGACAGGAGCACTCGAGGGACCTGACCGACCATGTCTCATTTTAACCTATGAACATTATTCAGAACACCTATTCAGAGCCAGAGTAGGCCTTATGAAAATCCAGAAAGCCAAGATCATCTCAAAGAAACCCCAAGCAGCGAGATGCTGTGCAAGCAGAATCGCCATGGCAGACGCAACGACAGCCAAGGCCACGATGTTGCAAACGACATTCCACACACACCGAGCCAAGGTAATACAGGCCCCAGCAGGGACTCGTCCATGTAAAATACAAAGCAAATTGAGGTAATTCAGCCTCACACACGGTGGCCTCACACGTGACTCGGCCGAAGCTGATGTGATGCCAAGACCTGCAGGCTGGGAAATCACAGCAGCCTCACACTCAAGACCGAGCTTGCAACAAATCACAACATATCACCAATGATATACGCTGGGAATGGAATGCTCTCATGGCAGTCGTATACCCACACCATTGTTACTCACTGTCACATAATCACATTGTCCATGAGCAGGTGTCTTGCGGGTTGGGAACTAAGTTTGCCCCAGGCTTGGGGGCCCGTGGCCTGGCCAATCAGAACACTGGGGGCTAGGGGCAGGTGGCGGGAATCACCAGCCAATCACCGGGAGAGCTAATGTATCACTTCCAGAGTAACCATTTTTTGGGATGATCCAAGCACACCACCTGACCCAGCGGACTCCACTAATATTGTGTACTATATGTCCCCATACTGGACCTACCACTCAGGGAGCCAATCCTGTGTGGTGTTGGGTTTAGGGACAGAACTCGCTGAGTGACGCAAATATCAACGTCATTTGCCTACAAAACTGGCCTGCGAGCCAGAATAGGTGTGATTTTTGACTGGAGTACTCCATGTAGATGATCCCTGTGGTTTGTACTAATAAACTGCAGAAACGCTTGCTCCTTGTGTGGACCTCTACTTCTTTGGGACAAGGGAAGGAGTTAGGGCCTTCCGTGAACCAGAGCTCTTCGGACCACAGGTGCGGCTCTGCCGGCCCTGGAATTACCCTAACAACTTGGAGGTCCCACCGAGATCGTCTGTGATGTCAGCTTGGCCAGTTGCTGCCCCTTCTGCCGCCGGACTTCGGAGGACTGCAGGACCATCGTGGGAATTGCGAGAGAACCGGATTGCGCAACCAGAGATTGGTCGTCGGGAGCCGACTTGAAAATCATCCCGCCCATTGTTGGCAAGTAGTCCAATGCAGTCCAGAGGCAGTGAGACAAGCCGAGGGCGGAGAGTCAGCCGCAGAGCGGTGCCGCCAGATGCGGAACTAAAGTAAGTGTGGTCCACACAACCAGCAACCAAATATTGTGTGGGTGGGGGATGTGTAAATAAGAACGAGGGTAAGGTGGCATTGTCATAATTGTTGGTAAAGAGGTATTGTTCAGCATGTTGCGGGTGTAGGTATTGGAGTGGTGGTAATCCCTTTTCTGGGTTTAGTAAATGTTCCGGTTGCAGGGCAACAGGCTCTCAAATAAAGCAAGGGTTGGCATACCTACAGGTCTGGACAGTGATCATACGTCTAGGGGTGTGGTTTGAAAGTTCTAGTTCGGTGAATAGATGTTGTTATTCCACTAAAGGTTAGCTGGAGCTATTTTAGATTGTGGGAGGTGGTTAACTGGTTAAGTTTCCCTGGTGAGAAATATATCACATGTCAGGCGACGCAACGGGTGCAGTTTAATCACGAAACAAATTGATGAAGTATACTCCACTCCGGGGGAGGTGGGAAGACAGCTGTGGGAATTGTGGCTTAACAACGTGGGATTGAATTGAAGGGGGGATTGTCTTATGTGTGCACGGGTTGTTTTGTTTTATGAACTGTTAGGTTAGTGACGTCACCCGTAGGCCATCACATCGGCCGCTGTGCCCTCTGGCTACAAGGGCCGCAGCGCGATGCTGAGATTGTCAGACAGGTGGACAGGCAGCAGTGTGCGGAAGGCGCCTGCGCACAATCGAGTGGGTGTGCCGGGCAGCGGCAGGTCTGGTGGAGGCGGGGCAGTACAAGAGTACATAGTGCAATGGTGTGGGGCCACAGAGGTCCATAGATATTGATAAAGCAAAAGTTGAACTGTATAACCGACAGCGGAGAGTCAAAATCCTCGATTAGAGGTCAGGTAACATACAAAACAAACTGTGATGTACCACAGGGGAGTGGGGGGGCATCGTACGGTGGGACCAAAACATTAGTGACCCCCATCCAGCATCTCTGTAAAACGTTGCCCATTTTTAAGGCAAGGATAGTGATATATAGTGTACAATGGACAAAAGGTACGGATGGAGAGGTAGCATGGCCGCCTAACAGCAGTTTCTCCAAAGACGTGCTGCAATCACTACCGACCTATTTACACAACACATACAAGGGGAAGAAATTAGCTAACCACATGGAGATATTTGAACTGTGGCGGATGTTCCAGGAGCACCAGCCTTGGATGATGATTTTACAGGGGGTAAAGGAAGGGGGTGGGGGATGTCCTGCACTCTGCCTCCTACACCTCCTAGCTCTGCGTCGGATGAAGTAGAAGAGGAGTAGGAGGAGGAGGGGCACGGCTTATACATGGTGCGAGAGTTAAGAGAAGTTAAGGAGCCTCGAGAATTAACAGCAGCAGAAGGTTACTCGAACCCAACATACAAACCACCCCATATGCTCCAGAGGAGGCCGCCCCTAATGCCCTGTGAGAAGGGACAAGGGCAGAGGCCGACCATGCATGCCTCGATGAAATCGGGTTGTGGCAAGCAAAGAACGAATTTACAGGACTAGGTCCAGACGAATGGGTAGCGGCAATGGTGCTCTCGAGGTTGTATGAGGTAACTACTGGGGAAGCCGAAGGTGCAATGAAGGCCATAGGGGAGTTGGAGCTGGGACAGGGATGTAGAGGAAGGTCAATGCACGCAACAAGGGAAGGGCAGTTGCGGGAAGAAGAGGAAGCAGAGTTAGAAGCAAAAATAGCAGAATTGAAGGAGAAAGGAATGTGTTAGTGAGACAGCTAGAGTTAAAAGAGCAGGAGAGGAAGGAACAGTTGGCATTGATGGAGAAGAAGCAGAGAGAGGGGATAGGGGAGAATACGAGCAAGGTGCAGGCGGAGACAAGAAAAACGGAAGTGGACGAGAGTGAAGGGGGTGAGGCTGAAGGGGAAATGGCATTTTGGAAGCAGAAGATATTCCTAGAATAAATATGTAAGTATGAGGAAGGAAGATTAAGGGAGTTGAAAATGGCAAGGAGAGAGCGAACCCAGAGAGAGGAAGACGAGAGACCCCTAAAAAGAGTGAGGCGCTGGACAGGAACAGACGGGGAAGGAGCACCGGGAAAGACAACAGAACAGGCAGGCCCCTAACAGATGCACAGTGAATGGCACAAGTATGTCTAAGGTGAATACAAAAGGGACCGATGTCCCAGGTCCGGAGGGAAGGGAAGAGGAGAAGGCATGTGGCTTCACGAACATTGATCTTGAGACAGTAACGGTACGCTATCCACTCCTGCGTAAATTAACATTCTCAGATTGACTCTGTAGCGATGAGGAAGAGACAGATGGAGACGGCGAGGACAGTGATGCAGAAAGAAAGGGGCCAACTAAACTTTACATAACGCAAAAAGGCACGGGAATGTTATGGGATTGTAGAACACCTGATGAGAGGAGCGGGGGGCAGCACATTCACAATATAACCCAGGACACAACCGCAGAAGTGGCCCCACAAACACCCTACACTAATAGACTGCGGGACCTCCCAGGATGCAGGAGAGATGGGGCAGCAATAATAAACAATAGGGGCCACTCGTGCACACGGGACAACACACCATGATCACACACTATAGACATGCCAGACATTGGGGCAAACAAAAAGGATGAGAGGGGCCCTATCCAGGTGCGACCATACAGACGCGCACCTGAAGAGAGGGCCGTACATTCACAGATGCCCCTTTGGGAAACGGGGGGGACAAGACCACAGTATGTACTTTGGAAACACACGGATAAGGAAAGCAAAGTGCAGGTTACCGTCCTTAAGTGGGGGAGCGGGGAAATGGATATATGAAATGGAGAAGTTGACGGCAGGACACAGGCTGGCAGTGGGTGATGTAAAGGGCTTGCTGTTCTACATACTGGGTGACGCCGCAGATTAAATTTTGAAAAGGGCAGGGTTCCCGGGAGTGACTACCCAGACCACAACACATGACTGATCCCCATTTGCAAACTGTAGACATGCGGTGTGGCAGGCACTGCGGACACAATATCCCGACACATCCAACATAGGTGCAATTATGTCACGCAAGATGCATGACGATGAGGACCCTGTTAGCTATATCCAAGAAATCCAAGAACTTTGGCGCCTCAAGACGAGGGATCCATGGGATAAAACAATAGCAATCTTTTATCACATCTTGATACAAGGGTTACCAGCGCAGGTGCAGAGACAAATGAAGAAAATGGGGGGGACGGAAGCAAAAGCATGGTCAGAAATACAACTCACAATAGTGCAACATTGCAGACTGTGGCAGGAAAAGATGAAGAAAAATGCAGATGATAGAAAAGCAGATGAAGCAAAATTGATCCGAAAGAAGCTATCCAAATACCCTCTAGAAGCAGCACTCACAATGAGCCCAGCCCCACAACCACAGAGAGCATACTGCAACCCCAAACACAACCCCAACAGCAGCAGCAGTATAATACAGTGCAGCAATACGCACCACAAATCGGAGAATACACGGGAATGGGTGGGTATCAGAACAATTATAGAGGAAGAGGGGGGTTCCAGAGAGGGCAGGATTTTGGACCAAAATCACATTACCCGGGAGGAGAGTTCAGGGGATACCAACAGCAAGGGCAACAGGGACAGGGCGTAGAAGGAGGAGGATTCCCATGGCAAGCCCGAGAGCCACCCCAGTCCTGGACGTGCGGGCAACTAGGTTACGTGTCCTGCACATGTAGGAGTAGAGGCATGCAACAAAGGTGGGATAAACAAGGGCAACAGGTTTACCGGGGCAGATACAATGGATACTATACGCAAGACATCACAGACAGGCCAACAACAAATTCTGTCACAACAAAGCATATATCCACCACAGACACAACACCAAAAACGCCACAAACACAACAAATACAAACACAACCAGCACCACCACAACAACAACAAATGGCTGCACCAGTGGCCAAACACACAACACACACAAACAGCAGAGAAACTGACACAGCTACAGGACAACTCAGCACAACCCATGGACACAATGGCAGAGGTACCAACAACTAGAATGGGCGGGGTAACTATAGTGGGGCACAGCCCTTACACAGGAAACTGACAATCACTATACCTGTAATAGGACAGCCCACAGACGAACTTGTTGTGTCCCATCCTATCAGTAACACCTAACCCTGCGGAGGAACCTTGAATAAAGGTGGCGATAGGTGACAAAATCTCCTTTCTTGTTTACACTGGGGCCACTAGGTCATGCATACGGGAGGGAATGTACTCGTTGTCAGGCGATGCCATGAACACTGAAGGGTTTTATGGGGCTCAAGAAGTGGTTCCCTTTACTGATAACATCTCCTTATCAATAGGAGATCATGATTTATCTTTGCCTTTACTTTACTCTAAACAAGCACCAGTAAACATACTGGGTCGCGACATAATGAGCAGACTGACCATGACAATATCCTTCAAAGACAAAGGCATAGTGTGTTCCACACCAGGCATTCACATGCTCAAGGCCAGACACATACTACAGGCATATTGCGGATAAAGTGTACAGAGGGGGGAGCCGGTTGATCCCGAAATGTTTCAATACAGGACAGACATGGCACTTGCATGGCTACCAGGAATAGCAGGGAAGGTTTGGAGAAGGCCAGGTGAGTACCTCGTTAGGCCAGAGACACCAGCAGACGAAAAGAAGGGAGCATTCATATCAATTGATATAGAGGGAATTGTGGCAAGAGAAGACTGGGTTGCAGTGCACGCCCTAGATGACAAGGATAAGGCATGGAGGGTGATAATCGGAAGGGTGTCGACTAACTCAGGTGTCAGATGAGGAGCTATTTTCACAAGAGAAAGGAAAAAGCGAGATGATGATGGGAATGACTGTATATTTCTGGCTATGCATAACCTATAGAGAGGTGGCCCAGAAAATAACACACAGAAAGCACCCCTCCCAGTACCGCCTCCTTTCTGCGAGGAAGATCTAGTGAAGGTACCCAACATTCTATGGACAACAAAGTCCCTATGACGTATGATGCATAAAAAGCATAGGGGGGAGTAACAATTAAGCTGAAGAAAGGGCCGATTTTACCCAGAGTTAGACATACCCCCTGATGAAAGAAGCAGATGAAGGCATTCATGAGACAATCAGCGCCCTCATACACAGAGGTATCCTAGTACCATCAGAATCCCCATGTAACACTGCTGTGTACCCAGTCCGCAAGGCAAATGGGGGGGTTGTGGCATTTTATCCAGGATTTACGACCCCTCAACCACATTGTAGAGGCAGAATACCCCATAGCGGCTAACCCTGCCACGATATTCTGTGGCATCCCAGCTGAGGCGGCATGGTTCACCATTATCGACCGCAAGAATGCCTTTTTTTCAATATCGTTACACCCAGACTCACAGGATTTGACAAGCTTCACGTGCCACAATCAAAAATGGAAACACACTAGATTACCCCAAGGATATTGTGAATCACTGTCCGTCTTTAACAGAATGATCCAGATGGACTTAGGCAATATTGAAACAGAGAGCACAATCATACCGTACATAGATGACATTCTCATTTGCAGCACCACAGAGGAAGAGTGCCGGAAGGACTCAGTACACATGCTCATTGTCTGAGCTGAAAAGGGGTACAAGGTGGATAAGGCAAAATTACAATATTGTCAGAAGGAGGTACTATACATTGGTCAGCTGATATCTCAAAGCAGCAGCCACATAGTACCAAACAGAGCACAGGTAATACTTGACACACCTCAACCAAAAACGATACGGGAACTGCAGCAGTTCCTCGCCTGTGCAACTATTGTAGGGCATGGGTTTTTGACTACAGCACCTACACATGTCCTCTACTTACCACCCTTAAGGAAGCACAAAAAGGATGGACACAGCTGGGTTGGACAAGGGATATGACTGATGCCTTCCATGAGCTGAAGGAGGCAATCTCTACAGCCCCGGTTTTAGGGACACCAGATTACAAAAAGGATTTTTTTTAATATTCTCACACTCTGATGGGGTGGTCATGAAGGCAGTTCGCACACAAAAAAACTAGCATGGGCCACAAACCAATTGCTTACTTCAGTGGACATTGGATCCAGTAATGACAGGACACTTCCCTTGTGAACAACATTTGGCTGCTGCAGCCTTCACTGTAGAAAAAGAATCATCAATAACTATGGGATGCTCCACCATACTTTATGTGGAACATGCCCTCTTCACGATCCTGCACAAGCTAAAAAGCACACTGACGACACAGAGGGCAAGAGGATATGAAATACTACTGTCACGACCAGAATTAAAAATAGTGAGGTGCAAAAATGTAAACCCAGCCCACTTCTTGGCAGAAGAATATGAAAAAGGGGAATATGCCCATGATTGCATAAATGCTATTTAAGTATATAGAGCAACACAGAAGGTAGAGGAAGATGCACTTGAGGGTGGAGGTGCTATTTTTTGATGGCTCATTGACAATTGATCAGGGCGATGGGTTCAGGAGAACAGGCGCGGCAGTGGTTAGGTTAGCAGAAGATTGGACGAGCAAGGTAGTAAGAAGTGTTTGACTACCCCCCCAATATTCAGCACAGGCAGCAGAAGAAGTGGCCCAGATATTGGCCCTCAGGGAATATGAAGGAAAAAGGGTAAAAATATACTCCGAAAGTGCCTACGTAACATCAACAGTACAATCCGGCTTTGCAAGATGGTTAAGAAGGGGATTCAGAAGAGCGGATGGGACACCTGTACAGCATGCACTACTGTTGGGTAAGTTAATAGAGGCTGTTACATACCCAATGGAACTCGCATTAGTAAAGTGGCAAGCACACACTAATGGAGACGATCCAATATCGAAAGGGAACGAAGCAGCAGACTGGCATGCAAAACATGCCCCATATTTTAGGGAAATGTGGGACCTCAAAAGAAAAACAAAAAGAAAAGGGAGGGGTGAGACAAATGCTGATGAAGGAGGGATACAACCTCCTACTAGAAACTCAGATTATGGAACTGCAGGCAGCAGCACCAATGGGTGAGAAAAAGTTATGCATCAAAAGAGGATGTTCAATGTCTCCCACTGACGCCCTATGGTGACAAAACACTGGAAAAGTAGTCATGCCACTGGCTCCATTGAAAATAACACTGGTACAATTACATTATCCAACACACACAGGGAAGGAGGTCATTGCAGCACGCATTGGAGAATCATGGGTTTGCCCTGACCTAAATGCGCAGGTCACAAACTTCATCAGCAATTGCCTGATGTGCCAGAAGTTCACTGCTGGACACACACTAAGAGTAATACCAGGAACAATCCCCAGACCAGAAGGACAATTTGTAGACCTCCATACTGACTACGTAGGCATGATTAATGTGTGTCAAGGCCACCAATATATGATTGTGGTAGTGTGCCCCTTTTCAAGGTGGGTGGAGACGGGACCATGCTCCCATGATGATTCCCTCAGAGCAGCAAGATTCCTGGTATGAGAAGTATTCCCAAGATGTGGTTTCCCGTGAGGTCCTGCGGTCTGACAATGGAGCTCACTTCGCAAATTAACTGTTTCAGAACATAACAGCCCTATTAGGGATCAAGCTCAAGTTTGCATGTGCATATCACCAGCAAGCTAATGGCATCTGTGAATGCCTCAATGAGTTTGTCCTTTTGTACCCCTGAGAGGTACATTGGCAGGAATAATTCATCAGCTACATGACGGGTTCAACTGCCAATCGTGGCACACAGCCTGGAACATTAACAGGGTAGTTCTGACAAGTGGGATGTCCAACCCTGGCAACTGAAAAATGTGCACCCACAAGTTTAGATATGAATGAATGGTGTCAGTTAAGTCTCTTGGGTGAAAACCAAATGGATGTAGTACTAAATCAACAAACAGAATTGCCTGCATAAACATAACACTTTCCCAGTTTTTGAATACCCTGAAAGGCATAACGATCTTTGAGAAAGATGGTGTGGAAAACAAATTATTCAGTATTAGGCCAGTAGCATATAAGACTGGGAACTAAAAACAATCTCATAAGGGTGATAACCAGCATATTCTGTAGAAACATAAAAGTGACTGTTGAAGATGTTCGAATGATGCGAGTGATGTAGTTTGTAAAGAAAATGTTAAAGAAAGTATTTTCCATTTTCTAACTGGTGTAGAATTTGGATTTGTATAAGAAATGTAATAAAACAGTTGTAATAAACTGAATTACAATAAAGAATATTAAAATAAAATGTGCGGTTTTGATGGTGCAGATGTAGGGGGCATATTGGTTGCATGCTCAACTTTAGCAATGCTGTTCATGCTGGCATTAGCCAATACTTTAATAGACAAGGGGGTTATGTCTCACGGAACAGCCAAAGATATAATATATAAATAATAGATTCCCATTAGTAAATAAGAGGGTGAACTTGGTCAGGAAACAGACAATTATATATGTTCAAATTTGATTAATATCATTCCCATAATTCCATAAAATGCAACCAAATGTTTATTCTATAATTCATCTGAACATCAGGATACAAAAAACATTCCGATTTCATATTACACTGGTAAAACATCACCACAAGCAAAAAGAAAAAAATGTGCAAATGAGCTTCTTGATAGATACCATCATACTACATTAGAAGAAAAAGCTTCCCATACTTATTTAATTTTTCATGTGGGGCTTAAATATAATCCTCTAAAGGTATCTAATAAAGTGCTAAGCAAAAAACAGAAAGTGCTAAGAATCAAAGTGACAATACTTTCTCATATGGATGATGTAGCGCCAAGTGCCCACACTACCAACAAGCTTGCTTCTGCTGACTTCCTTTTTGCAAATACCAAAAACTGAAAAGGTGTGCCTTGTGTACAGTGATGTAGTCTCACATTGCGGAATCCGGTGGGTCAGCATCTTTGCTTGAGCTCTGTCTTCAGTGTGTGGGCTTGCCTTTGGCTTGTGGAGTGCATGATTGTGATTGTGGAATGTTCCTCTACAGATGCCATGAACTGTGGCAGGATTGATTCCCACTACTGCTGGATGACTGGCAAGCATTGAATATGTGGTACATTTTGGAAATGTACTTTCACCTTCAAGCCCTCCATTAGTTCATTTTATGTTATTTATTTATTGGTAATGTGGGTGTGTACTTCACTAAGTGTCTCCCCATCTAAGCTTATACTGAAATATTTATTCTAACTACTCCAAATCTACATTTAACCTAAATCTGAGGTACAGGCTTCCATTGGCCTAATGTTGCGACACAAACCCAATGTCACTACATTTACAGATTAAGACAATGCACTAGACCACTTGCGCCAAACCTTGCAAAGTAAATACAATGACAACTCAGCTGTTTAAGCAATTATTCTTTTTACTAATATTCCAATGGTTTGCCAACACATGTTTCGACCTTCACAACCTGGTCGTCTTCATTGCCAATGGAAAAATCCACATATTTGCAAAGTGAGGTTATAAAATGTTACACAAACATATAATGGTGTTTGTTCATATCAGCATCATAAGTATTCAAAAAATATTGCATAATCATAAACAGACCCATAACACATTAGTACAAATTGAAAAAACGTAACCACAGGACATAATTACAAACGCCAAATACAGTTATAGTAAATTAAAAGACATATGAACCAGAATGCTGAATCACACGTAGGTTGAGGTAAGGGAAACAAACAGTTACAGCTTAATTATTCCTAAATCGAAATACCCACTTGTCTGATTAGTCAGCACCTTAACCTTACTGGCCCATCTTAATATCTAATATGTATTACACCACAGTTCCACCACAACAGGCATGTGACCACCACCAAAAAAGCCAATTCATGTGGACTTCCAAATACTATTCCCAGTGTCATCCCTACGTGGTAAATATTAGTATAATATTATCTACTCGCACCACATTACAAACACACTCATGACTATGTTAAGACCAGCAACGTACAACCCAAATGTTGGATCTGGTCTAATAACTACCTTAAATTTTCCCTTCTGAGTGAGTCAATGGAATGCAGTTGCTCCCCCTGATTATTTCAATCTTGAGTCCAGTCTCATCAGTGTAAGGTCTCTGCCAATATATATACTTAACCACTAGGTATCTTGCCATTCTAAAATAACATCTCAGTTAGCAATATGCTTATTAAATTGAAACCTCACATTACCTTAGGGCGAATGCCAAAGATACATTCTCCTCATATTAATCAATGCAATTGTAGGGAAATCCTGTTTCAAATTCTCCTAAAGGATCAAACTAAATCAACAAACAACCACAAAAAAGTTGTTATTGCTAAAGCTAAAAGTGTATCTTCGCCAAGGGAGACACCCATGTATTATTAAGGACAAGCCTTACCTGCCTAATGCACTTGAGGAGTGCAGTATTCTAGTTATAACATCAACAACCTTTCACTTCTAGGTCCTGTCCAGTATATCTAAAAATAACACACATCGCCAACTGGTTGGAATATTTAAACCTTCCAATGTATCTTTAGACAAAAAATTCAAATCATATTGATCCTCATTCACAGAAGGCCCATATGTACTTACATAATTATATATTTTATCTGGTCCAAATGGTCCCATTCACAGCGTACTGCGTTGCTATAAAGGCTGCCATCTTGTTTCTGCTCCAACTATATACTCATATCGTCACTGACATCATACTAATTTAAATAACCAAACAAACACTCCCGGTCGGTAGACGTGCTACAATATTTCCTGAGTATATATATTCAAGAATCCTGATGCGTTCACAAATAAGTATTGAAATATTAATCTTAACCCACTTAACAAGTTCTACAATTGAAGTAACCAATATTGCTCACCAATAAACAAAGGATCAATGTTCTTAATCCATTTAGCAAGTACCGTACGCAAGATAGCATTGCGCATTATCCAAATGAGACATCTATGATCTATATATATCCCCTAATCTGTAGCCATTCTAAACACTAGGTTAAGGCTAAACTGCCAAAAATGCAGAATTTACTCTACAACCACAAAAGGGTTTGTTGTTTAAGCCACTAGGCCACTAATCCAAATGCCAGCCCTTGCCGGCCATGAATCAAAATGTAAGGCAATCTGTTGCCATTCTAAAAACTATATTACGACTAAATTAACAAAAATAGTTTGCTCTACAACTACACAAAGGTTGTTGTTTAAATCATTAGGCTACTAATTCAAATGCCAGCCCTCGCTGGCCATAACTCAAAATGTAAGACAAACCATCGCCATCTCATCAATACAGAATTCATGCAAACCGAGTGGTATGCCCCAAAGGCGAATTGGGTAATTTGTTGGTGGCAACATGCTGTACTAATACTTGAAATATAGAAGCACCAATGCCTGTAAATAAATATAGATCTATGTTCACTGTTTATGGTCGTACACTTTGATTCACAAATGAAACTTTCAGGACTTCTGGGGAATCTAAATAACATCCTCACTGTTTTTCTTATACGCTCATGTCATTTTCATCGAAATGACATGCATCACATGAATTTGAGCACGACTGCTGTTGTGCACATTTCTTGGATATTCATGAAACAATCATCAAATTTACATACATAACATGAATAACATACTTTTGAGATTAAAAATAATACTCAAAGATATAGGGCCTGAATCACAGAAGCCTTTTATAATGGCACAATCCCATTGGATTGTAAATCTGTAAATCAGGCCCATAATCTCAGTTATTCTCTCGGTTATTGGTTTGTTCCACAAGCAAAACCAAACTATTCACTCTGAGCATAGCATATGTCAAACTGGAGCATTGAGCTCCCTAAAGTTGTTTCATATATAGGCTATCATATAATTATAATGTAATACCTTTCCACACCCGAGTCCACTCAATAATGTGCCTTCTAGACAGATATTGATGTTATCAACATTGTTATCAAACACATTTATTGTACATACAAAAGAATGCTTTAAATTACACAAGACAAACCCTTGAGACAAGCTGAGGCAAGAATAATTTGTAAACATAGAACGGTTCTGTGAGGATTCAATCCTGATCACAAAATGGGGCTATTTATATAAGATCATAAGCATAATATGGATGGATGTTGTCCATGGCCGTGTGTTTAAAGATCACTCTAAAGAAGCAGAACGAGCAGTCTAGTTTTCAAGGACCGGTGATTGGGCCAAAGCAAATTCACCAATCCCACCTCAGAGTTTGTGGGCAGGTCAAGCTGAAGTCTAAGCGCAGGAGAGACGTGAAAGTAAGAGAGACATCCCTTGAAGAGGAATAGCAAAAGCTGTGAAATACCCGGCGGAGCGTGGAAGAGACAGAAGGTGCAGCTGGAGAAAGGCAGCAGACTGTAGAAGTGCTACAGACAACGAGGGATGCTTGAAGACTACCGGAACCTCCTGAAGGAACACAAATGCCCAGGAATGGATGACACCACCGAGATGGAAGCAAACAGGCACGCGGGTTGCCTGAGAACTGTGAGAGGTCCAGGGGAGCAACAGGGCGAGCTAAGGAACTCGAAAGAGGAGGTCTGGGACCATGAAGCAAATGAGAGAGAGTTGTATACTTAATCAGGAGAGTGAACCAAGCAGATACAACATAACAGTGCAACCCACACCCATATGAGAAATCAAGATTGAAAGCGAAGATGGTCTGAGACCATGTGAGAGGGAAAGAGACAGTCCATGGGAGAGTACTTGCTTGGCAGGAAAGTGAACGAAGCTGCATAAAATATTGCGAGTCTCAAACCCACACAAACATGAGAGGCTGAGAAGAAGAGGGTGAAGATCCAGAGCACTAATAAAAGGAATCCTATGCTTGGTGGTGGAGTGTGGCAAGCAGATAGGATACAAGAATTGTGAAGCCAAGAAACAGTTCCTTGTGAGTTATCCAGTGATTGATTATTTATTATGCTCTTATACACAAGTGTTTTAAAGCGCAACCCTGCATGGGAGGGAGAGCCACAGGGAACACAAGACAAACAATCTCACGAGGCATGGTACATTCAGATGAAAGAGAAGAAGTCATCTAGGGGAAAGGAGCACAACACAAGCTTTGAAATCTTGTATTCTGGAACATTATTTTGAATCACTTTTATTACCAGCAAAACGAGGAACTGTTCTGTTGGTTAACAACACAACGAACACTGTATATTTTGAGAAGAGACTATGCTTGCACAGTTATCTTAGATTATTAGTATTAGGGCCAGAAGAAGGCTTTACAACAAGACAATGACAGACTTTTTAGTTTCTGACTTCCTGACAATTTCACTAGTTTCCTTTGAGGCCGGGAAACCCCACTCACCTTTAGGGATAGAGAGGCCTTTTTCCAACCCTCGTTTTTATAAATAAAAGTCTATATCCAAAAACATGCCACCACTGTGTCCGAGGTTTACTTCTGTGCCCCTACAGTATTTATGTATGTTTTCAAAAAGAGTCATGGCTTGCTATTACAAAGTTTTCTATCTGCTCATTTGGTTTCCTATAATGATAAGAAAGCTGATGTCAACATTTACTTTAAATAGTAAGCTTTAATATCACAGCGGTCACATTACAGTCATTGCGTGTACCAATATGATATGGAAGCCAACATGTGCCACGTGTTTTCTCACACGTCATCCTTTCAAGGATGCATAGAATACAAAATAAAACAAAAATACTTGAACAGTGCATTTGGAAACAGAGTATTTGGAAGCGGAGTAAGAAACAACCATTGATTTAAAGCAAAATGTATTCTAATCCAGCATCCATTGTTTGTCTAGAATATACTATTGTTTAGTGTTTCATAAGATCTCATATGCAGCATTAAACATTTCAACGCAATCGGCTTAAATATATTTTTCTGAAGGGGATTCATCTTTAACTAGACTTTTCTAGAAAGGATGAGTATGTAACAAAAGGAGGAGAGGGTATTGATGTTATATTGAATGAGTTTGCATAGATGCAATTCCTTTTTTCATTGTGTGTGCTTTAGAACTCGACGGATGAGATAGACTTCTATAAAATGTCCTTTAGTGTGAATATTAAAAAAATAATGATTACTCAACACTGTACATATTTGATAACTAATGTATTATTACATTCTAGTTTGCAATGTATTAAGTGTTTGTACATTCTAAGAGTAGAGTCCCATGTACATCTGTTAACATGACCATTTATTAGTAATATTTTGTGCCTTGCTGTATGTGAAAAACAGCGGGGGAGGAGGTGAAAAGCAAAGGAATGATTTGAGAAATTGAGAGTTTGAAGCTCATTATTATTACAAGACATTTCATATAAGATAAAGACATGTGGTTTGGTAGTCTACCTTCTCTGGCTAGATAAAGAACTCAAGAGTAGCTTTCGTTTTGAAAGAAATTGAGGAGGCATAGATTTACTATGCCTCAGTTTGGATATTCCAGCATTACTGTAAAACACATGAAAGGCTGGAGTCATGTACTGTTGACTTCTTTACTAGATCACAATACCAGAGGTCATAGGGAATATTATTCATTTACGGTTTAAATAGCTCTGAACGTATCTGCATTTTCTATATTGCTTTACGCGACCAATGAAAAAGACGCTGTGTGCAAGTCTTCACTCTGAACTGACCGTTCATAAGGACGCCCAAATAAGTAATTGGCATGATGGAAAGTAATGAATGGCTAACCGCTTTCCTGTACTGATGGGTGCCATGTCTGTGTACGAATATAGAAAAACAACCTGAAAATCCTGAACTGCGAATACAACTGAATGACATAAGCAGATTCAAAGAAAAACACAACGTATGGGTAATCTGAAAAAGGGAGAAAGAATTATTAGAATAACTTGATGTATTTCATACTATTTTAAACAACTCCATAACGCACACTATTTATGGTCATTAATGAATCGATGACTTTCATAGAGCTAGTAAATTGATTCTTGGCAGGCAATAAGGCTGGCAGATTAACCAATACCTCAGCATAATACTCATAGTTCTACGGTTGAAAGTCTGATCAATCATGAAATAGAAGCACTGGGAAATAAGTGGGACAGACCCTAGCACTGGACAGTAGCCAGAGGTAGAAAGCCCAACAGGAGATTTCAATGAGTACATTGACGCTTCCACGTGATTAGTAGTAAGAAAAGACAAGAGCTTTGTGGAGGCAGATGGTCGATCACATTTCATATTAATCTATTAAAGCTTCCTGACAAGATTAGCATCAGGTGGTTGCATTCCATGGGCAGGTCCTTACCTTGAGATTACCAACCACTGAAGCAAAATAGATTCAATCCCTCTGTGTGGTCAGTGTCCTGCCTTGAAAGCCATTGATCCGCTGAATGAAAGGTTGCAGTAGATTCATGAGAGTTCTTTCCAGAAGGAATGACTACTTTGGAAATACCTTCCAATAAGATAGTTCTTCTAAAGCAAGAGAAGGCTTTTTCAGATGGCATTTTAAGGGCACCAGTGTTAGTTTGAATGTCCTATCCTGTAACATTATATGAGTACCCTCATATGATGAGGTTTTGGAAACCAGGCACTGAGGGACCTGGAGTTAGCATCTCTGAAGAGCGACAAAGTGCTGCAGAAGTCTCCGGGACGGCAGTTGTCTATAACACTCATGCCTCCCTATCTATAGAGCAGCAGAGACAAAGGCTACCGGTGTTCAAGCACTGCGAGTCAGGAGACTCTTGCTGTTCCACGCTCGTTCCCCAGAGGGGGCGGAGACTGCTGCCAGTCACGTGCTCGTCACCTGACTCTCAGCCACCTTAAAGGGCAGCCACAGTCTGCCGAGCGGCGTGCTTCTGCTGCATTATTTGAACTTTTCCTGAAACGAACGTGCGTTTGTTTTGTCATTTCCTCACCAGCACTGCGAGTCAGGAGACTCTTGCTGTTCCACGCTCGTTCCCCAGAGGGGGCGGAGACTGCTGCCATTCACGTGCTCATCACGTGACTCTCAACCACCTTAAAGGGCAGCCACAGTCTGCCGAGCGGCGTGCTTCTGCTGCATTATTTGAACTTTTCCTGAAACGAACGTGCATTTGTTTTGTCATTTCCTCACCAGCACTGCGAGTCAGGAGACTCTTGCTGTTCCACGCTCGTTCCCCAGAGGGGGAGGAGACTGCTGCCAGTCACGTGCTCATCACGTGACTCTCAACCACCTTAAAGGGCAGCCACAGTCGGCCGAGCGGCGTGCTTCTGCTTCATTATTTGAACTTTTCCTGAAATGACGGTGCGTTTGTTTTGTCATTTCCTCACCAGCACTGCGAGTCAGGAGACTCTTGCTGTTCCACGCTCGTTCCCCAGAGGGGGCGGAGACTGCTGCCAGTCACGTGCTCATCACATGACTCTCAACCACCTTAAAGGGCAGCCACAATCTGCCGAGCGGCGTGCTTCTGCTTCATTTTTTGAACTTTTCCTGAAACGAACGTGCGTTTGTTTTGTCATTTCCTCACCAGCACTGCGAGTCAGGAGACTCTTGCTGTTCCACGCTCGTTCCCCAGAGGGGGCGGAGACTGCTGCCAGTCACGTGCTCATCACGTGACTCTCAACCACCTTAAAGGGCAGCCACAGTCACCCTTGCGGCGTTAAACCCGGTAGGAGTAAAGCCCAGGGACTGTTAAGCGACTGTTTGGCGCACTGGGGCTGCACCAGAAAGGTAAACAAATTCAAAGGCTACTCCATTAATTGGTATAAGCATCTGTCTTTGTTTAAGGCCCATAATGAGATTACGGAGTTCACCTCTTGAGGAAGATATGGCTGGTCATATTTGGAGGCTGGGAGCGAGGCTGGCCAGGGGGCATCTACCACTCTCGACCCTGCTATAGCTCAGCCGGTATGTGCTACGAACTACACTCTCAGTAATACAGAGAGTCAGCAAACCCCTGAGGGGTCGTTCCCAAACCTCCATATCCACAAAGGTTGGAAACGAGGGCTGGAGTATACCCTGACGACACGAACAATTCAGAGCAGAATTAATGACCACTTCTGCAGAAAAAGAAACAAGAGTGCCAACGACCTGGTTGACATTATTGATTCCATCTGGCAGCCACCCTCCCACGACAATACGAATTTGGAAAATACTCCATCAATAGAGAGTGAAGAAAATAATCAAACGCCCGTAAATACAATACAAGACAATAGGGCGAGCTCGCCAATCAACCAAGACCAATTGGAAGATCCAACAGCAATCTTTCCCGAAAGATCCCCTCCACCAGGAGAAAGTCCCTTGGCAGCTTTGAGCTTTGTTCTAAATTCCTTGGTCTCGGTATTTGACCTTCTTAAAACTGAGGTACAGACACAAGCGGGTCTCCTCTTGGAGATGTCACATGAAATCTCGAAGAATGAATCAGCACTGGTTGCCACTAACAACATCATGAATGCAATTTTGATTCCAATTCTGAAAGAAACCCAAATTGAGGGTGTCAAACAAGGGTTAGACATTGCCCAAATCCATAATCTACTGAAAGAGGGAGCAGAAAGTAGTGTTACAACTCAAGAACTCTTAAAGAAGCTCTCTTCGGAAATACAAAACTCCCAAAACCAGAATGAGATTCCAACAGGGGAGGGTGAAAAAGATTGCTTCGATGACACCCCGCTTTCAGACTCTATTCTGGAAGAATTTCGAAGACTGGCAAATGTCGACATTGACATCATTGAAGACACTGGCGATAGCGCCCAAAAAACTGACAGAGATAATACACAAGATCAACTGACTGGCAGTGGGAGCCAGAGCCCAGAAGAACCTTTGAAAACCAAAAGCAAAAAGCGGCAAAAAAAGAAAAAAGGGGGCAGGTCTAAAGAAACCACTCCCTTTACTTTACATGACAAAAACACAAAGAAATCAAAGAACCAGAGAAACAATGTTCCTAAAAAAACTGGAAAGAACACATTTCTGAAAAATCTGACCACTCCGTCTGGTGAAAAGACAGTGGAAACCAGTACAGCTGCTCTGCCTCTTTCCAATCCCTCTCAGACCACAGATCTGCTTACTTCACAAGCCACAAGGAAGGTCCCAGTGTTAGCAAAATTCAAACTTCAAACTTTGGTATGCAAACGGACCCTATAACATCTCCATCTGCGGCCCTTAATAACAAAAATCAAAAATCATCCCATACAAACATCAAAATTGCCCCAATATTTTTGAAACAAAAATTGAATAGGGGAAAAACAAATGTGGGTAAATTGGAGGGAAATCAAGTTGCTATAAAATTAGCGCCAATTAGCGCCAATTTTCTTAAAACCGATGGGGAAAACAGGCTTCACCTCCGCTCTCACTAGTGTGGCTCCCTTAACAGCTGCCCAAGAAGCATCTCCACCAAGAGCCACAATTATTGAAGTTGATTGTCGGAATGGATTAGGGAAATTCACAAATCTTGCAATTCCTCCTCAGGATGACAACAGAGAGAAACTGGAAAGAAAACAGTACTGCTCCCCCATAAGAAAAGAAGAAACTGTGAAGCCTAATTTTACCATTCCAAAAGTGTGGCTGAGATTAGAAAAACAAAATAAGGAAAAATCACTGAGCAGATCAGTTCTACTTTCAGAGATTAAAAAGAACTACAATTTGTTTCTCTTTGCCTCAGAAGACATTGAGTATCTTTCATTTCCGATCAGAGAAGATACATTCTTTGTGGAAATAGCCCTCACTTCTAGAAAGGCGCAACAGGCCCTCATCACTAACAAATACAATCTAGCTAAAGAAGGTCTTTGGGTATTTGAATCAGAGGAGGAAGGAAGGTATGGCAATCGCTCAGGTCCTAAACAGACAGGAGTGGAGGACGCATCCTCCTCTGTGGGCACCACCAGAGCGACAAGAGAGCCCAAAGCAAAGTTTCACCTGGGCCCAAACTAAATGAGAACCTGTTAGCAAAAATCCCAGAAATTGTCACACAAATCTTTCTGAAACTAGGCGAGGAGCAGAACAGTCTTTAGACAAAGGGGTCTCGGATTAATTTCCTGGAACACCAGAGGGCCGAGTTTCCTGAGGAAAAAGCAGCTAAAAAATAATCTTTTACAACAGAATGACATCATGCTGTTTCAGGAAACATGGCTGGTTAACCCCATTGAAATAGAAGGCTTCACAATACAAAATCTTAAGGCCGCACAAAAACTGAAAGGGAGACCAGCAAGAGGCCTCTTAATAGCAACCAAAAATTCTACTGTCAAAGAAATCGTTCCACTATGCAACAACATGCTGGGCATACAAGCCTGCAAAGCAGAGATAGGACCGAAGGATTCTCGGCTTACCCTAATCCTGGTTAATGTCTACTGGAACCCTTCTAGGTCAAAACTCCAAGACTTCATAGAATCCCTACACCTCCTACTGTCAACGGCTAAGAGCAAATATGAGGGAGCACAGATCATCATTGCAGGGGACCTGAATACTGACTGTATTAATTCAGGGAATGTGAGGTTTGGCCAAACTAAACAAAGTACTATACGGAAAGGGAAGCAATGGTGGGATTTTTTCCAGTCATGGGACCTGGACATGATGAATGAAAAAAGTAGGTCTGTGGAAGTGTCCGGATCAACCTGGCGTCAAGGGGCTCTGCAATCAACCTTAGACTACATCTTCATTTCATCATCTTTTACCCTACTTTGTCCCAGTCTTACTCTGGATTGGGAAGGGGGGAGTGACCATGCCAGGCTGGAACTCCTCTTCCCCAAAATTCAGAGAGCCCCCAACCCACATGTCACACAGGAATTGGAGGGTTACAAAGGTAGACTGAAAGTGGTTAAATACAGAAATGGGGGAAATAAGCTAAACAAACTTCTGGAGGCAGTTCCTCCTGTTATATGGGCAAATGAAATGCACCCAGAAAAATTTGGGAAATTTGTGTGGTCCACCTGCCAGCCAAGTGAAGGAAACACCGCAGGGAAGCAGATGCACCTTCATAATTTCGATGAGGAAACATTCAACAAGAAGAGAATACTGCGCCAAACATTACGCCATATAAGACAAAATAAAACAGAAGACCAGCCCAGCTGTATACAAAAGCTCAAAAAGGCTAAACAAACGTAATCGGAATAGGTCAAAGAACCACAAGCATCAAAAACGTCAAGAAGACGGGGAGAGAATGCTTTTCCTCCTCAATGCAAATAATTGCAGGAACTTTTGGGCGGCATTAAACCAACTGGAAACCGGCCAAAATAGCTCACTCTGCAATTTAGTCCCCGAGCACAAGTGGGTGGAATATCTGTCC
Source organism: Ambystoma mexicanum (assembly GCF_040938575.1). Taxonomy (NCBI): domain Eukaryota; kingdom Metazoa; phylum Chordata; class Amphibia; order Caudata; family Ambystomatidae; genus Ambystoma; species Ambystoma mexicanum. The sequence goes on along the minus strand of NC_090936.1, from coordinate 124,272,167 downwards.
AAAAACTTTGAAGCAACTGAACTCAGAGATCATCCTCACCCAAACGTAACCTGGTCGCTGACATTCTCTGAGGAAGAAATTGAGGACCTTATTACATCCTCCTCTGTCTCTAAGGCAGCAGGTCCGAATGGCCTCACTTATCAGGTGCTCAAAAACCGACCAAAGTTGTGGGCAAAATTTCTCTTCCATTTATTTCAAGAAATTCTAAAGAATGAAGTCTTCCCACCATCATGGAAGAGCGCACTTATTACTCCATTTTTTAAGGCGGGTGACAGGCAAAACCCAGCGTGTTATCGACCGATCGCCCTTTTGGACATAGACAGCAAAATCTTTATGAGACTAATACTGAAAGAACTTACTCTATGGGTAGACTCTAGACACATCCTCCCCCCTCAGCAGACAGGTTTCTGGAAAGGCCTTTCTACCAGTCTTAATGGACTAATCCTGAACCTGTTGAGCGAAAGCTCAAATGAGAAAGAAGGTTCTCCACTATACGGGGCGTGGGTCGACTTATCAAAAGCGTTCGACCTTGTAGACAGATCCCTCCTCTGGCAGAAACTAAATAATTGGGGGATTCCGGCACCCCTTCTTGCAATGCTTATAGAACTCCACAAGAACATTACCATCAGAGTGAGATTGGACGAACCAGGCAATTTATCTGAAACAATCAAAGTCCTGAAGGGAGTATGACAAGGTTGCTTGGGTGCACCATTATTCTTTAATTTGTTTCTTTCAGACATTGGAGACTTTCTAGCATCTGCATCATTAATCTGCCCGAGTATTAATGGAAGAAAACTCCATTGGTTAGCCTACGCAGATGACTTGGTGCTACTGGATGGTTCAGCGATAGGGTTACAACAACTCCTATCCAAACTTAATGGGCCTCATTACGACCCAGGCGGACTTCGCGGTGCTAAATGCACCGCGAAGCATGGCGGAAAGCCGCCGATAGCGCCATGGGGGTTGGCGGATTTACCGCCCCATTCCGACCTCGGCGGAGCGGTAAATCCCCAATCCCCATTCTGCCCTTCCCCATTCCCATTTTTGCCCCATAGGGTATAATGGGAGTGGGGAAGGAGTTAATTACGCCACCGTAAAATACGGTGGCGTAATTAACAACGAGGTCCCGTAGCGCCATGGTTTTCTCCGGCTGGTAAAACCAGGCGGAGAAAACCTCCATGGCGCTACGGGAACTCGTAGTATGGCGGAGAGGTACGCCATGCACTACGCTGGCGTAATACCCTCTCCGCCAGGGTCCTAATGAGGCCCAATGAGTATGCCAAACTGAACGGTCTCATAATTAATCCATCTAAATCTAAGGTCCTCATCTTTAAACATGCAAAAAAAGGGTGACCTCAAGAAACTGGGTTTTGGACAGCAAAGCAATCCCACGGGTGGACGAGTTAACATACCTGGGATATGAAATTCTTGCCCACCCTACCTTAAACAAGGTGATACACTCCATTCTGGGGAAGAAATCAAAAATGATTGCACAAATGAAAAATCTGAATGGAAGATTCTGCAAATTTTCTATAATTCTGCTCAAGAAGTTCTACATAGGCAAAGTTGTCCCGGTCCTTCTCTACGGCCTTGAGGCAAAGCCTCTTTTGTGGAACTATGATTGGAGCAAAGTTGAGGGCTCTTTGTGGAAATCTTCTCTTCATCTTCCATTGTGCACTCATCTCGCTAGTCTGATATTTGAGTTGGGTCTGACCTCTCTGAATTGGCGCGCAGAGTGGAAGCTACTGTCCCTCTATCGTAACATAATTACAGCTAATGTATCCACCCTTTTCTTCGACGTAAATCAACATCTAAAAAAGTCAAAATCAAAAAAACTCCACGGCTTGGAAGAAAAGATTGCCTGCATTTTACATAGGCTGGAATTAACAACAGAAACTCTCACACAAAATCCTAAGAAAGTCAAAAAAATATTAGAAACGGAGGACTGGATCAAAACGATCGAGGGAATCAGAAGGCTTAACCCCCCAAACCTATTCCTGACAGCGGACAGAAAGCTCGGCACCATCCCGCGCTACCTGGAAAAATTCCCGGACCAAAGAATCAGAAACAATTTCCTCAGACTCAGACTGAATATAGCCCACACGGGTGAAATACTGGACCAAAGAAACCAGGGTGAGAAGGCAATAAGCTTTTGCAAGATCTGTGCCTCTCCGAATTTACAATCCCTCAAACACCTGCTGCTGGAGTGCGAAGGCACATGGGCGATAAGGGTATCATCACTGGGGAGATTTGTAACTAGAGAGGAGAGCCTAGTTCAGGACGCATTTTGGGATAGACTGATCTCTGGCCAAGAAGTCATGCTAACTGCTGAGATAGTAAACATTTTGGAGAAGCTTACTATCTTAAGGAACTATCAACAGACTAGTCATGTTCTTGAACTCTCCAGTCAAGGGGATCAGTCTGTCTAGTCAAATCCCTGGTTTCTGAGCCTGTATTTTGCCTTGTTATTTTATTTTGTCACTTTACTCCTTCGCTTCCTGTATTCTTAAATACGCAGGAAACAACTGCTTTTTGTATGAAATTGGAACTTTTAATATTCTTTCTTTGTAAAGGTTTTCTCATAAACCAAAAACAAATAAAAAAAAAAAAAAGAGTACCCTCATTTTTGCTTGCCCTACTCATTCGCCAGCCTGTTTCCGCAGTGAGTGCTTATCCAGGGTCCATCACTGGTGATGTAACTCTGTTTAAGTACTCCAGAGAGTACTTAAAGCTTCCGGTTTGGGGTGTGCAAAGGTACCTGTACTTTCTTCGTGGGCAGCTCTCCACATTTGCCTCGTGCCCCTAGTTTAACCGTTGGCAGCTCTTGTACATTTCCAGAAGGATGCATGCTGTTTAAAGCTATTTGACTGTTTCAGGGAACAATTGCTTGTTCTCTTCTCTGCAGGTCCCCATAAAATGTCAGATTGATCTTAGAATACACAAAGAAGGGTTGTTTACCCTGTAATCACGTAAATGAGTTTATGGACATATAAAGTCGCAGCCTTCCTGAGACTCCAGTTGGGATACCAGAGTGGACAGGGCTGGATCTGGCCACCTACATGAATGGGTGTTTGGGATTCTCTGCTGAATCCACATGCCGTGGTCCCATCTGGAAGAGCTTGAATGTGGTAAGCATTGGTGATTGTGGTGTGCGCCAAAGGTTTGACTACTAAAGTGAAGGATTGAAAGTTGGATGTTAATCTAGCTCCCAGGAGTGCATTAACAGTGGGTATTTCTGCACCATGCCCTTGTCAATCACACGGACTCACCTGAAGAGGAACTCATCAAATGAAGACAGAAGAAGCTCTGTTATTCCGCCAAGTTAACTCTCATTTCCATTGGTAGGAGCCTTGGGCAGGGCATGGTGCCGGCCCTTCTTATTCCGGTGGGTAGTGTAACACAATAAATGGGTAGGTGATCTGTCCAACGGCCCCCAATAATCAGTAGCCTCCCTCACCGTCCTCTCATTTTGAGAGATACCTGCTGGCGGACTGGAGATTATTTCAACTAATCCTCTGGAGAGTTACTTCCCGTATTTGTCTCTGTATTTGTTACAGACAGCACCAAATTCTGCTCACAATGCTTCCTTTTTGGTGCCTTTGTGGCTCTTTGCTTTCATCTTACTATTATTTTATGTACTTCTTTGTATCATTGCAATGAGGTATCATGATCTAATTAAGTGAGAAACTATTCAGGGTGATACAAGTGCTCTTCAAAATAACCAAGCCCTTCCCAGAGACAGACACACGCGAGAGCACTGGCGTAGAAGGAGCCCCGCAGTCCCTGTGATGAGGAGGCCCCGTGGCCACGTGTCCTGGGAGGGGGCCCCGGCCCTCGGACTTCAAAAATGACTCATTTATTTTTTAGTTTACTCTGCTTCATAAAGAAATTATTTCTCTGCGGAAATAATTTGAAGTCATGGAGCTCCCCCCACTCCTCTCCATGCTTCCATGTCAGGAGTGGGAGGGGAGCCTCGGACTTCAAAAAGAAATAATTTCTTTTTGAAGTCTCTCTGCTTCATAAAGAAATTATTTCCCTACGGAATAATTTCTTTATTAAGCAGAGTAACTTAAAAAAAAACAAAATTATTTTTGATGTTCAAGGGTCCTCTCTCTATGGCAGGCATGCAGGCCTTGCTGGAGAGGAGCAAATAACAGAAGCGGCGTGGCTCGGACTCTGCAGAGGCTGTTTCCAGTTGTGCTTCCTCTCAGCCTCTGCAAAACCCTGTGCAGACCAACAGTGGAGGGTATTCAAAGGCAATGGTGGGTTGTTCCGTTTGTCTGTTCTTAAGGATTGTGCAAGGCGCTTGGCAGTCGGGTTTCACTAACGTTTACAACAGAACTCTGCCAGCCTTCCCTAGAAACCGGTAGAGTGGCTGGCCATTCAGATGGTGAGGCTATGTACTATCTGACTTATATTTACATGTTCATATTTAATAACACCCAAAAATACATTATTTTGGGGCTATAATATAACATTTTCCTCATATAATTATATATATGTATATAGCGCTTATAACTTTGCTCCCTCCGGACGAATCCTCACTAAACTTTGCAAAAAAAGTATATCCCCCCAACCCCCAGAATGATTCTGTGAAGTTTGGTGCGGTTTCATCCAGTGGGGGCAAAGTTGTAGAGGGGGGGTCCCAAAATGTGTGGAAATCCTCATTGACGCAATGGAAAAAAATGTTGCTCACTCCTACAGCCCAAACCGCTGGATGAACTTTCACAAAATGTACACCAGGAGTGGTGGCTTGCGTGCTTTTGGAAATTTTGTGTAAATCCATCCAGTAGTTTCTTAAAAATTGTGAAAAAGTAGGTCTAAAATTATTTGTCATATCGGGGCCTGGTCCGCTGGCTCACTTCCTGATTCGGGATCTGCGGACGCCTCTGGCCCAATCAGAGAGCAGCGTGACGTTCGTGGACATCGTATGCACCGCTGATTGCTCATTTAAAAACATGAGGTGCGTCAACACATTTGAAACAGATTCCATGCTGGATTCACGAACAGCACCCATAGTCCACAAACATCACGGTAAAAACTTTAAAAAACACAACATTGCACTTGTCAAACAAATGAAAATATCTCTGGGGAGGTGAAGGGTGATGAGGATGGAATAGGATATGGCCATACATAGCCAAAAATGTGGCGTTTTTTCATCTCAGATGTTTAGGGACCTTCCTGTGATGTTTGCGAACATCCATGCATATTTCTGTATTACAGGGTCGGAGAAAAGCAGTTTTTGGATGGCTTATAACCTTGGCGCCACTCAATGAAACTGCATGACATTTTGCAATATCATTTTAGACTTGACCTTAAATGGTTATGCAAAGTATGGGGCGGTTTCGCCAAAAGGGGGCAAAATCATAGGGTGGATCCCATTTGGTGTCGTTTGACGGATTAGCACAAACATTTATAAAAAGATTTTCGACCCAGATTTGCAAATTTTTATGGGATTTTGTCAATGGAGGGCAAAATTAGAGAGGGCTCTCAACATTTTTAGTTTGCTTACAACATTGTTGCCGTTTGACGAATGTGCACAAATGTTTTCAGAAAGATTATAGACCCAAGTTTGTGTAAAGTCTGAATGGATTTTTTAGAGTGGGGGCTATGATATATGACTATTTTATGTATGTACATTTTGACACTTTAAAAAGAAAATAAATAAATATTAACAGATTTACAGCAAACTCGTGCAAGGAGCTTTGGCAAGGACCCGAAAGCATGGTTATGAAAACCTGTCTGTGTTTAATTTTTTGAAAAGTGTCATAATGTAGGTACAAAAAATAGTGATATACATTTGGTGACTGAGTTATAGAAAGGCCATGACCACGAGGGACCGGCTATGGGGTTAAAGTAGGCATGGCCACCAGGGACCCGCTATGTGGTAAAGTTTTTCGAAATTGAGATAGTTTTGAATGCTTGTGGCTACAGCCAGAAGTGCTGTACCAGATTGCAGCAAACATTTGTGAGGAGCATCAGCAAGGACCGCAGAGCATGGTTTTTCAAATCAATGATGTCATCTTTGATTTCCTGGGTGTTAATCTAAGCAGTGCACGGTGGTGGTGTAAGTTATGGTTACTTACCTTACCATAACTGGCGAATTTCTGGGGGTTTTCAGTTTTACTTGTAACCATAACTCCCCTTTAACAACTTCTTTTCACTGAATTTCATAGGTTTTTATTAGTGCAACTTAACCATAACGTTCCTTTAACAACATTTTTTCATTGTATTTCATAGGTATTAATTAGGGCTTCTTAACCAAAACGTCCGTTTAACAAAGTTTTCTGTGATATATATATATATATATAGCATGCTTTTGTGAAACATTTAAACACAAACAGCTAAAACCTTTTTACACATTACCTTTTGTCTTCAAGTCTTGAAAGTATATTTTCAAAAGCCACAGGCCATTTTTTGCCTGCTGCTGAATTGCATTCTGTTATTTGTAGCCGTGCATTGACAGTGGGGGGGAATAATGCCACAATTGTATAGTAGTTACCTATAATATTTCTATACGGATTTATATATTTGTGCGAGTACTTTACTATGGTTTGTGTATTTTTCTATTTCTATTTATTTTTGTTACACGCCGCAAGCCCGCAGGCATCAGGGCGCAAACACAGAGAAAAGGACAAGACTAACAGGACAGGAACATGCAGTCTAGGTCGAAATGTTGAGTGACATTATTTGAAGAGCAGCGTTTTCCGTTTGTTTTTGAAGATCTGAAAGTTGGTTTCTAATCTAAACTCAGTAGGAAGGCTATTCCATTTTTGTGTTGCTTTGGTGGGAAAAGAACACCTCAGTTCATTTGCTTTTTTTGTCTGAGGGATCTTAACTAGACCCTGGTTTTTGGATCTCAGTGTTCGACCTGGTTCGTACAAGGATATTTGTTCCTTTAGGTACGTGGGAGTAGATCCATATAGGCAGTGCGGTCCTCTACCATCAGCCAGTGTAAGGCTTTACGATCTTCTGTGATATGATTGTGTTGAGGTTTCCTTTTTATAGCTCTTACTGCATCATTCTGAATGACTTGGCACTGGTCGATACAGCCCTTGCTTGTTCCCAGTAAGAGGGCGTTGCCATAGTCAAGTCTAGAGAGGATGACGGCTCTAGCGATAGCAGTACAATTTTCTTCATTTAAGAAGGGTCATATATGTCTGTGTAGTCTATTGTAGTATCTGCAATTCTTTTTTAGGTATGCTACATGGGCGTTGGCTCCAAGGGAGGATTCCAAATAAATTCCTAGGGTTTTTACTTTGCTTGTGGTTGGGATGTTAGAGTTTTTTATATTGAATTGGGCATAGTTAGAGTTCAATTTTGCTCTTGCCTGGGTGGAGCCAAAGACCATGAGCTCTGTCTTACTGCTGTTTAGGCAGAGCCAGTTTGATTTAATCCATGCCTCAATTATACACTAAATGGTGGCTATTTTAGTGCTGTCTATGCTGTAGCTTCCACTCAGCTCTATGATGAGCTGAGTGTCGTCAGCAAAGTTGGTAAATAGTACACCCAAGTTGTTAAGGAGTGTGCAAAGACAGTGGAGGTAGAGATTGAAGAGGAGGGGGGAAAAACTGGCTCGCTGGGGTACACCATAGCTAACGCTTATGGGTTTGGAAAATGTATCCCCCCAGTGTATTCTAGAGAAAAGAGGAAACCCAATCCATAGCTTCTTGCGAGCAATGTCCCGATGTCTCCAGTGCTTCCTGGAGTGTGTGGCGATCTAGCAGATCAAACGCTGCTGATGGATCTAAAAGCATCAGCATGCCTGCCTGTCCCTTTTCTAGGATGTTTAGCATTCTAGTTTGTAGGTCCAATAGTGCAGTCGCAGTACTGTGTGCACTTCTAAATCCGGATTGCGGAGCATGAAGTAAGTTATAGATGTCTACATATGTTTCCAGTGGTTTAGTAGCAGCTTTGTCCAGAATTTTACGAAGTAAGTTACAGTTGGTTATCGGCCGAAGATTTGTAGGGTCTTGTTGATCGAGTCCTGTTTTTTTTTTACCAAAGGTGTAACTGTTACTGCTTTAATCGAGTTGGGCACTTTCTTGTCATTGAAGGAGGTGTTTACAATTCTGCAGATTAGGGGTGCGAATATGTCTGGATTTTCAAGTACAATTTTCAGTGGTAAAATGTTTTCTGTGCAGGATGTCTGTTTCAGGGATATAAGGAGCTTTTTTGTGTCATCTAGGGAAAGTGGTTTAAATTTAAATTGTTCTCCAAAGATAATAGGCGGGTCGATGGTGTTCACGTTTAGCTGCATTTTAGTAGCTACTTGGCAAAGGCAGATGGTTTGGCGCGCCTTTAAGGTCTTTTCATGGAAGGCGAGTTGGACCTTCTCGCAATCTTCTTGGGTGGGTTGGAAGGGCGGTGACAAGGAGGGTGGTTTTTCTATTGACTTAAGGATTTGAAAAAGTTTACCTGTACGGTAGGAGGCTTTGGAAATCTGCTGATTGTAAAAGTCGTTTTTAATTTCAGTTAATTTTATTTTGTATTTTCTGTCAGTTTCTTTCCTTGTCTTTTTATTTTTATCTGACTGTTTTTTTGCCATTGTCTTTCCAGTTTTCGTTTTTCTTTTTTAGAGCTTTTATTTCATCAGTGAACCAGTTTTGATGGTTAACATTTGGTCTGATTTGTTTTTGTTTAAGTGGAGCATGGGTGTCGATAGCTTCTTGAAAGTGTGTGTTTGTCACGTCTCGGCTAAATTGGAAACTGCCCTGGCGGTTGTCTGAGCGCTATCCGGCACGTAAAACCCTTTGAAACTACAACTCCCACAACTCTTGCTATTATAGCCACGTGACATACACGCATGACGTTGCTGTGTTTTCCTTCGTTTGTGAACTGCATTTAACTCCCGTCTATCCGGAGATCGAGTGCTCCTAAACTGTTGTTAGGTGTGAGCTTCTATTACCGGACATCTGTTTTGTTATTGAATACTTGGCATCTGAATCTAGACCTTGCTTCTGTCTTGCCCTTTTTCTGTCTCCCGACGCTTGCCTCCCCGGACTGCCTCCCCTGGAAAACTCGAACCTGGCTTCTCCACCTCGACCTCCCATTTCTGAATCCTTACACTTGGGCGACCTGATAAACCTGAACAATTGTGCAATGGAATAAGCGTGAGGCGAACGCTCGTTCCTCTGGATATTTCTTTTACTATTTTTTTTGTGGTTTTTTTTCAACAACATTTTTTGACACGTGTGTTTATTCCTTGGTACACTTTTGGGACGCTTTGCTGTTTTGAACATTGGATTGCTGTGGTACACTTTTGGACGCTTTGCTGCCTCAACCCTGGATTGCTTTACACACTTTTGGGACACTTTGCTGTTTTGAACATTGGATTGCTTTGGTACACTTTTTGAATGCTTTGCTGCTTTGAACATTGGATTGCTTTGGTACACCTTTGGACGCCTTGCTGTTTCCACATCGGTGTTCCTAAAATATTGGCACACCCCTCCTTCACTTTACAATCTCCTTGTTTCTGCACTCGATACTAGTAGGTTACTGGTATATTGTCTCTACGGAGCAGGTAAGAGCGGGTACTTGTGGGCGGTGTTGGCTGTCTGTATTTTGGCACTACATGGCTGTATTTCTTGAACAATTGTTTTGTTCTTTGTCCCTCTAGCTCTGACGATTCTGCTCCTGCCTTTTCACTCAAGCCCCCGGCCTACCAGGTGTGTTGATCCCTGTAGGCTGAGCTCTTGGGAGGGACGTCTTTGGCACATCAGCATAAATACTCCATATTCCCGGAGGAAAGGTAACCTCCCCAAAAGACTGGGAGACATTATCCACAACAACTGGGATACCAGCCCTGAGTTGTGACGGTGTTCTACATTTCAATAATGTCTTCACATGAATCATCGTCAATTGTAGATAAGATGGTGGAGACAGTGTTGGTTAAGATGTCTGACGTAAGATTTTTAAGTTTCTGTTAGCTATAGTGTTAGGGGTGTTGTCAGCTTTTTTTAAGCAGGTCTGGGGTATCAGTGTTTCAAGTTATCTTCATTGAAACAGTGTATTGTTGAAAGACAAGCGTGGGGGTGAAAGTGGAAAGGAAGAGAGGGCAAGTGAGACATGAATATTTGCCTAGCATGTGGTGGAAGAGGTTACAGTCTTGGAGACTGGAGGGGTTATTTTCTTTGGTTCTGGCCCTGTGCTGATTTTCAGGGTACAAGTCTAGGATACATGTGTGGACAGTGGCCACACACCTTTCTCAGTTGGCGGGCGCTACCCCTGTTAAAAAGTATGCTTGCTCAGGTGTTCGGCTACTAAGATTTCACCCAGGGTGCCATGTTCCCAATGCAGATGCTTAACCACAAGACCACATAAAAGTGTAATTAAAGAACACGGCTCCTGTTTGGAGTTTGTATTCCTTGAAATATTTCATACTCATTTGTTGGGTTTAAAAGGTGGGCTCCTTTCATACTTTGCCAGCATATTTATTGAAAATTCTGCTGTCTGGATTATTTTTCCAGGTTGTTTACTTATTTGTAATCTTCATTACTCCTATGCCTACTCGTATTCATCCCAGTACTTGTGTATGAGACAGGTTGCCTCATACACAAGTACTGGGAAGAGGAAGAGGGACATGGAGGTAATGCCTGACAGTTATCTGTAATCTTCATTACCCCTAGACCCACTCTTCCTTGTCCCAGTACTTACTTATGAAGCAAGGTGCCTCACATGTAAGCACTGGGACGAGGAAGAGGGACGTAGAGGTCTTTCTGAGTCAAGGAACTGATATTGGCATTTGGGGTACGGTGTGGGAGGGAGAGGGTATGTTGGGGGGGTCGGGTGGGGGTTGTGCACTTCATTGCAATGTTCATCCATGTCCAGGCTAAGCATGCATGCTCTGTGTTATTAGTGGCTAGACAGGCATTTGGTGCAGCCAGTCTTATATTTTCTTACTTAGGCTTGATTTGTTTTTTAAATGGGTACCTCGGATAAAGCAATCCTGCTGAATGTAATAACCTAACCAAACTGGCATTTGGGTGCTGCCAGTCTTGGTATGTCTTAATGTGGCATGGCATGTTTTACTGTAATATGTTTATTACCTGTCAAAGACTGGTCTACATTGTGCAGCCGTTTGGACAGGTTTTCATTGTGGCATGGCATTTTATTAGCATAGAATTATTTTAACTAAAACATTAATATTCCTGTACACCCGTGGTGACTTCAATGTAATGGATTTTTAGATAAGTGTTACCCTACAAAACAAATGCATACACTCTGGCTTGTTAGCCACTTTTCCTCAGAAAGTGTGCTGTATAATGCATTAAAACACACTCATATTTGTCTCCTAGTGCAGTGTGCGGCATGCCCCTGCAGCAGCATGATCGTGTGTATTGATTGATTGATTGATATTTTATTTCTATCACGCTCGTACACAAGTGTTTCAGAGCGTGACAAGGCAAGGGAGGGGAACAAGAGAACAAAACAGCGATCTTAATAGGCCCAGTGACATTGAGAACGCGCAAGTGCATGGTAGAGGGGGGAGGGGAAAAGTGCATGGAAGGGGGAGAGGTGGAAAGTGCGAAGCAGAGGAGAAACAGATAAATAACAATAAATAAATAATAAAGGCAACAAACAGTGGTAATGCAGCCAGCAATTTGCAAGTGCTAGGTTTAAGGCAGCAGATAGGGTAGGTCTGCACAAGCGTGTCGTCTAGGCCGGCCCAGAGTGCGGAGCGACCAGTGATTTGTTGCCGAAGTGGGGTGGCATCAGCATGGCTCACAGGGGAGTCCCCACATTTTGTGCTACGCCACTGGGCGACAGAGAGGAAGAGTGCAGAGAGAGGGAGAAGAAGAGTGCAGAAAGAGCGAGAGAAAGGGAAAGTGTTTTATCAGTGTGTCATACAGTGGGTACAGATAGTATGGAAAAAATTGTTAATAGGGAGCTAATATTGAACCAAGGGGTACTAGTGTCAAAGACAGTGTGAAGTTCGAAGTTTCTTTCGCGTCACTAAGAAGCGTCACTAAGCCACGGATTAGGGGGCCACAATACCCTGTGACCTGCCACTCTCATACCCACACACTCCATCACCTCCCCCCAACTGCCTTTGCCCTGCAGCCCACCACACAAAGCAAACACATAACTGACATTTCGTGGAAGGCAGGGGGTGGGTGGCTTTTCTTTCTAATAGTCTTATTGGCTGTCACTTTTCCATAAGATTGTCGTCACTGGCTGCAAGCAAAACTAAAATGGCTCCCTAGCTGCACTTCCTTTAATGTTATGAATCTCGCTATGCAGTACAGCCAGCATGGGCACTGGTCACCAATGTGTGCACTTCCTGGATGTGGGCTGGCCTGGTTTCACCCATGGTTCGAGGTGGGCATTGACGCAAAAAGTAAGACCCACTTAGGTCTGCGCCCAACATACACGTGGGACGGGAATCGTGGTAAGGCCATGGACAGCACCTCTGCAGTCATTGTTATACAGTGCTCATCTGACAGAATAATCACACATTCCTATACATCTTCACGCCCTTATCAGTCATGACTCGTGCCGTCGGGGTTTTGGATAGTGCGTTATTCTCACGGCCACCAAGCGCACCACTTCCGCCTTTACAGCCACCCCACTGCTCGTTTCTCCCGCCATCTGGCCTGGACGCCCAAACAGGCTCAGATATTAAAGTTGAACTCATCCCACTTCGATGCTATTAATACGGTCCTAATGAAACTTTTCATTTCAGATTCATGAATTTTAAACACCCGGTCGGTCTAGGCTGCATCTGTGAATTTCCCAAAAGGCCCTCTGAACTCCCTTCATTCTTTTTTTTTTCCTTTCCAATTACACAGACCACATTCATAAAAGAACTATTTTAAGGAGAAACATTTTCCAGAGGCTGCGACATTATTCTGCCCTCTCCGTCTACTCTTGAAACTCGGAGAGTGCCTGGATCAGGAGTCACTTGCTGTGATTTCCATGCGAATCTCATTTGTGTCGAAGTTATAACAGCTGTTGCCGCCAGTCCCACTACAGCTGTGAGGACCATGAAGTTCATTATCACTTTGCACAGGCAGCTGAATTTAATCAAGCTGGCCTTGAACCCAGAGCCACAAGAGGCGCCTCGGGTTCTCCATGCAATGGGATCATCGACTGTTATTGTGCCCATTCATAAGCGCGAGGCGAGGTCCAGCCACACCGCTGGCTTGCCCACCACACTGGGCACAGAAAGCACTGCGATAGATAGAATGGAGAATCATTGGGGCAGGAGCAGTAGAGATGAAGGCAGGGAACATGGCGAGAGAGCCTCGCAAGGTTTCAGCACGTGTATTTCTACTGAAAAGCACAAGCCAAGTCAGGTTCCTTTAGGGCTCTTTGATATTTATTTACCATGTGTTGTGCTGTTATTTCTCATTTGCACAACAGAACCCTTGCAACAAGAGGTACTCCACGCAGTGACCATAGAGTTGAGCACCCTTTGCCCCTGGTCATCCCAAACAACATCACTGTTGGCACGAGCAAGAGAGGGATTGGGGGAGTGAACGTATTTCTATAGCGCACATTGGACAGACCAAACTATCTGGAGGCACCTGTCACCTTTAAGCACCTATGACAAGAGAGTAAGGAATGCAGCAAGAGGAGCCCAAAATAATGGCCCAACCTAAAATGGCGTGCACAACATCAGTGATACAGGAGACAGAGCCCTTCAGTCCCCATCGACCTCTCTCTGCAGTTTGACACCATCAACCACATCATCCTCCTTAGCAACTTATTCCATCAGTATGAAAGTCTCATGCGCTGTTCGACTGCTTTACCTCCTTCTAAAATGCAGTGGAGTAACTTTGTTGAAAATGTTGGGGTGGTGGGTGCATGACATCTAAAGGAAAGGGACCCCTGCCAAATGAGGGGGACAACATAGTGTGCCAAGAAAGTTAGGGGGGGGCAGATACTCTCACCCCCTTAAGTTTACACCTATTACTAAATGACAGGACACACTTTTTCTCCATGCCCCCGTCCCACCCCATCAATCTAATACCACCCTGGCCAAATACAATGTATGGCAAGGATCTTCCCCATCTCCCCTACTTTCACCCTTTTAACTGTTGACTATGTCGGACAGACTCTCAGCAATCACAATGTCCAATTTAACCAATGTGCAGACCATACACAAATTGGCTACCAAATATCTTCCCTCTCACAGGAAATCCCCACCCTCAGAAACTGCCTCTCCACCGCCAGCCCCACCATGTGGATGGCCATGTCTTGAAACTAATCCCACCCAAAACAGATTTCCCTCCCAGGTACAAATCAAATTTCGCCCCCTGGATCAAAGAACGCATCACCGACAACTCACACATATCCCTTTCCACATCAGTCAAGTGCCTTAGCTTCACCATCGACCCCCCACACCTACGCTTCACACACCACATAGCTGCTGTCACTAAAACATGCAACATACTGCTACATCTCATATGATAAGATGCATTCTTCCCCTTGATGACTTCCGTACTGCAGTCTAGGCACTAGTTCGCTCCAAACTGAACTATGGAGACACGACCCTAATTGGACACTCCAACAACACCCTTGGCCCCATGCAAGCCATAAGAATGCAGCAGTAGGACCTATTCTGCACCCACCCAAATACTCACAGGTCACCCCAGCTTTCTACCAGCTCCACTTGGTCCCCATACCAAAGAGAATTGCTTTTTCAGAACCCTGCGTCATATTAAGAGCCATCCACCTCAAAATCCCATCCTACCTTCACAAACTTAAACCCATCAATCAGACAAACACCAGACAAGCCAAAATAAATCGATCATGCATTCCACTCTGCAAGCTAACCTACATACAAAAACGAGCCTACACCCAATGGGCACTGAGAGCCTGGAACGCTCTCCCACCCCACAACTGTACTACACCTTCCATTATCTCCAGCAAAATCTTCAAAACCTTCCTCTTTCACAGCATCTAAACCAGTCACTGCACCTCCACCGCTACCCTCATCTATCCAATCATCCTATCCTATCCTGAAAACATTGTAACTTCATTTTCAACTCCTCCTTTTGAAGTTTGGAAGGACCTCTGGATAGGGCTAGCAGTGTGTACAAATTTAAATGAAAAACTACAAAAAATAAATAAAATTGAAATGAAGCTGCTTCCAAATTATATGGCCTGGAACTTGAAAACCTCAACTACTCTTACTATCTTTGGAAGAAAAAAAAAGTGTAATTTGCTGTGCCAATGCTAAGCTATCCCAAATTATTTGAGAGCAAGGAGCATACTTCAGGATTTTGTTGTGTAATTTTTTGGGATCCTGCTCCTGCTTGACATTATGGGAGGTATTTAATTTTAAATTTGATGCATGAAATATTTTTCAGCTAAACCAAGGCCTTCTTAGGACTGATACATGTTCTAACTTGTGGGTCCCAATGACCAGAGTGCTTAGCCTTGTGTGCCAGCTACACTTGTTCATTAGCATAAAGAGGTCTGGGAAACCCTCTATCGGTACGGACACAGCCCATTGACCTGTTCTTCGGTGGATGGCCCCTGGGAGGGTCTCAACCAAGCTTTAGCTCACTATGCTTTTCACAGAGGAGAAATGTCCATACACATATCAGTCTTTTTCCCACCCGTAGGTAGTCCAGCACCGAAATGGTAGGCAATTCTACTCTGAACAAGACTACCAACAGCAACCCAAACACGTGTTTAGGCCAAGTTGGGCCTTATCAGTGAGGTGGAGCTGTGCCTAAACACAGTGAGCAAGGGGTCCACGTCTGGATTCCCCAGGTAACTTAGGGTGAGATCCCAAAGTACCCAAAATGTGCATAAAGAGGTCTGGGAAACCCGCTACTGGCACGAACACAGCATATTGACCTGTTCTTGGGTGGATGGCCCCCAGGAGGGTCTCAACCATGCTTTCGCTCTCTATGCTTTTCACAGAGGAGAAATGTCCATACACATATCAGTCTTTGTCCCACCAGTAAGTCATCCAGCACCGAAATGCTGCGCAATTCTCCTCTGAACAAGAGGACCAACAGCAACCCCATACACGTGTTTCGGCCCAGTCCACACTCATCATTGAGGTGGGGCTGTGCCTCTCTCAGCACAGTGAGCAAGGGATGCACGTCTGGATTGCCCTGGTGATTTAGGATTGCCTAGCATTTCAGTGCTGGACTACCCAAGTGGGCGGGACAAAGACTGATATGCAAATGGATATTCCTCCTTTGTTAAAAGTACAGTGAGCTCAAATGTGGCTGCGGACTCTCGAGTGGGCACCTTCCCATAGATCAGGCATTTATGGCTGTGTTCTTTCTTGCAGAGGGGCACCCATACCCCTTTTCTTTGTTCAAGGAACTTGGGGTTCATCACCCTAAGTTACCTAGGGTTATCCAGACATGGACCCCTTTCTCACTGTGCTCAGAGAGGCACAGCTCAACCTCACTGATGAAGCCTGACTAGGCCAAAACACGTGTCTGGGGTTGCTGTTGGTACTCTTGTTCAAAGGAGGATTGCCCAAGTGGGCGGGACAAAGACTGATATGCAAATGCATATTCCTCCGTTGTAAAAGGTACAGTGAGCTAAAATGTGGCTGTGGACTTTCGAGTGGACACCTTCCCATAGAACAGTTCATTATGGCCGTGTTAGTTCTCGCAGAGAGGCGCCCGTACCTCTTTTTCTCAGACTTATTAATTGGGTTTCAGAAAGAAAAAAAAAACATATTAGTCCCATTGTGAGGTAGTTTGAGCTTGCACTCCCCACCCATGCCATTCATGAGTCAAAGAAGAATTGAAAAGAAATCCGTTTTGTTGCGTCTTCTACTTTCAGTGAGGAGTTAATGTTGCACCACACATCAAGACATTTTGCCTTTACCTTGATACAGATTAAAGGCTGAAAGAAAGGTGGATGACCAGTTCTTTGCAGGAGGCAATTTATTAGGCCTTGCAATTAAGATAACCACATTCTTTCCATGCATTTAGTTGGAGCTACTTTACAGTCATCTGGGCATGAGGAAAACTATAGAGAGGTGAACTCCTAATTTCTACTGGCCATTGTGGTGGGTCGGCAGAAGAAGCCGGACACAAGGTGAACATGTTGAGGTTCTTTTTATTTAAATAATAAAGAAAAGGTGCTAGACTTTCTATCCCGAGAGCTGATCGGATATGTAGGCTCTGTATTAATGGGGAAATTACTGAAACATTAAAACACTTGTTGCTATACTATCCGTAAATTGTGATTCTAAGGCAAACGCATTGATATATTTTTATATACGCCATTTAGTCATGCTGATCTGTAACTGGTCTCGCCTCATGGAAAGCAATAGCAGTGCCCTTTTATTAGCATTGTATAGGTTTTTAATCAAGATTTTTGATCTACTTCAAGAACGAATATGATAAAGTTGACCAAATGAATTAATCTCAAGTGGTGGTCTTAGAATATAAAGTTTACATCTTTAGGCTGATTGGCCCTATTTTAAATATTTGTATTAATAAGAAAGGGGAGATTCAATTTTGTATATAAATTTGTATTGTATGAATTGATGGTGTTTTTAAGAATTGTTTTATGTAATTGTGAAATGTTTTGATTTTAAAAACCATAATACAATAAATACTTTAATTAAGAACATGTCTATCTCTTTCTATCAGAAAAGGGGAATCCCCTACCTAACTAAATTAAACTAAAGGGGCTCTTGTGTCGTCAGGAAGTCAAAAACCAAATGTCCTCAGTCCAAACCTAAATCTACTTGACCCTAGCTCCTATTAATAATAACTAAGGTGAGCCAAAAGAACGTCTCTTCTGGTGGCCTCGCCGTTGCCTTTTTCTTGAGGCGTTCCTTCAGGGTTTTCTTATTCATTACAACTCTTCAATGTGCAAATGTGCCTGTTTAGTAAAAACAACTCCTTATGATAATCTCTTTTGATAAGGTTTCAAGGTTTTGTTTACTAGCTCATGTAGCTCTTCCCAACTCTTCATGGATCTTCCCTTCCAGACCATATGAACCATTATCTTGGTTCTCCTTGAACATGTATAAAATTCAGTCGAGGTTGGTGGCCAGAAGGGCCAATAGGTCTTCATGATGGAATGGGTCAAGTCTAGGGTTTGATCGAATCAGCGGTCTGTCCAATATATTTATAAAACAGACCGGGTTAGTCACTTACTGAGTGGATATTGGAACCCCTACGGGTCCACAAAAGGTCTCCAAAAGGTTTCCCCCATTAACTGCTGGAAGCTTTTGATCAGGACTGAGGAAATAACTGCACTGCTTCTGGTATCTGTAAAGGAGGGGGGACACAGTGAGCCTCTCCCTGACCTTCTCGGGTCAGTCTCATGGATGGCTCAGTATTGGAAGTGAAATTCCCTCCACAATTGACATCCATGCTACAATTCCAGTGCCCTACGAGACAGAGAGAAACCCGATCCCACACTGAGACTTTCTATTAGCTCAAATCTCCTAATCATTTGATTTTGTTAGTGCTTCATCTGTCCATCTGCCCAACCATTTCCCAGCATTGTCATGGATTTGACAATTCCCGAATGGTAGAATTGGTGGTTCATGTGACACAATCCCTTATTCTTCTTCGCACACTTGATTATGTTGGCCATTTGACTGCCACTTGAGGAGGACAGAGTGGAACCTCATCCCTCCATTGAGGCATTTGATTACCCCTTGACAATTTTTCCATCTTTGCTTCCTGCTGCATGCCCACCCATCCCTCTCCTTGCATGCCCCCAGAGTTCCTGCTCCCTGGTTGGTGGATTTGGTAGGTCCTGTGAGCCAGGCCTCACTCTAGCTCTCCTCTACGATTGGGGCAGTTTTTCCTAGGAAGAGAAAATTGGTGAAACCGGTGTAATCCCCTGCCTAAAACAGGGAGGTGCATGTAAACACTTGCATTAATTACTAAGGGCCTCATTACGACCCTGGCGGTACGGAGTGAACGGCACCATAAAAGGTGCTGGCGCCGTTCACTCCGTACCACCGCATTACGAGTTCCCCTCGCGGGACACGGTAAGCACGCCTGGGAAAACCAGCCGTGCTTACCGGGTCCCGCGAGGGGAAGAGGGAGCAAACAACGGGCCATCTCGTAATGGCCCGTTTTTTGCTCCCTCTCCCATTCCCATTCAGCCCTATGGGGGCTGAAATGGGAATGGGGAAGGACTGTGTCCAGGTCCTTGGAGGGAGGAATTACCGGGCCTTCCGAACTCGGAATGGCCCGGTAAGTCCTCATTCCGAGGACCCGGATCCCGACGCGATTTCTGCGGCAGCCATGCCGCCAATAGCGGCATGGTTACCGTCGAACTCGTAATGAGGGCCTAAGTATTTAAGACATTTCATAAACATTTATTGTGTTGGTGCAGCCCAGGTTTGGACCTGGTTTGCTCTACAGTGCATGGCTGCTCACGCGCATGTGGCAAAACTCTCTTTCCTCCATGTCTTTTAACTCTGAAACCTTGACTATGCCTTATGAGAATTACGGCTATCCATGTTCTACTTTAGGATAACCTATATTTTATGTTTAGATTACATTTCTAATGTTCACTTTATAATCTACACTTACCTTGCAGTATTAGCTGCTGCTGTGTAGTTTGCACCTTGATTGCATCTTATATTTTGCACCTCTCTGCTACTGTTCATAATATTGTAAACATGGACTAAGCCTCATCCTATCCCACTCCTGGATACATTCTACACTGGATTGCACCATGTGATATCAAGCTTCTCCTCTAGCCTCCCAATTATTTCCTCCTTTGATTTACACCAATAATATGTTGCTCCTCCTTTGTGCTTTGCTCCTGTGATTTAGCCCTGTGATGTTTTGTGCCTGATTGAGGTTTTCGTCTTTGCTGGGCCCTGTGTTATGTTGCTACTCCTGACTGCCACCGCCCCACGACCCCACAACCTCATCATGCAATGATCTTCCTAGTATATTGATGCTGTTCTGCCCTTGTGAGTTGGATAATCCTGAAATGCATGCAGTGTGTTTTTATTGTATGGCATTGCTTTAATGTTGTATATGTATGCAAGCTGGTGCTGGGTCGAACAGAGTGAATCTTGGGGGTAAGAGGAGGTTTCTTCCGAAGAGCTCAACTTTGAACTGTGGTGTGAGGACTGGGAGGTGATCTGGTGGGGGGAAATCGGCAGAGGATAATATGAGGAAAATGAATTGGAAATAGGGGTCAAGGCAAAGGCACCAAAATACGAAAGCAATGTTACCATTTAAGAAATTAGTGATAAACAGACCTAGTCGGAAGGCACACACCTGGATTGCCTAGTGGGGACCTCATTGACCAAGGCCTTAAAGGGTTTTATGCCATAAAGGAGAACAAGTTGTGAAGTGGACCAATTTTACTGTAATCAAAGGGCGGTGTAAATGAGATTTACGATCTGGTGCCAGAAGGATTAAATGAGATTTAGGGGTGGGAGTAGAACATTCAAAGAGGCACTTGGGTTGCTAATCACACAGATATCTTCCTTGAATTGTATTTTGGTAATTTTTAGGCAGAGCTCTCATACTTGATGGATTCAGGATGAACCAGTTTAAACAATTCGTTTTTGGATCCACAATAAAATGTGAAGCCTCATACATCGCAATTTTTAGTGTACATTTCCAGATATTTCATCCACATACAATATCATAATTAGTTATTTATAATGTACTTAATACCAAAGAGGTTCCTAAGCACAGATCTGTGATTTGAACCTGTGTTGCTCGGTGTCGTCTTGTTTCCAAAACGAGCACGTTGCCACTGAGCTATACTACCCTTGTCAATCAAACCTTCCAATCCCTTTGACCAGCCATTCTTCCATTTGCAGCCGTCATATTATTTGAACTTCTGTGAACAATGGTCCTTACTATGCAAGAGTTTTTTTATAAAATCAAGAATACTTCAAAGCTAGTAGGATTTCAGCTTGGAATTTAATTTTGATAATATTTGAACAGAAGTTGCGTTACTCTTTGCTTATGCACAGTTGCCTGGCAAACTTTTTATATGATGTCTTCCCCGATTTATTGTATACTGAAACAGAGGGTGTAAAGGTGTGTGAGTGAGCCTGTTTTTGTGCAGGATTTACAATATTTATTTGGCTAGAGCTTCTGTTCGCGGAACAGTATTGCCTTAAGAAAACCTTCAAACATATGAGGTGAGAGGTTATCCTGATGTGAACCTGAGCGGTCACTGCCAAAATCTTTAACATCTGCCTGCACCAATATTGGTGCTCTGCTCTCCATTCCCTCTGCGGTTCACAAAACGTGCAGCGCTTTTCACTCTTTCAAACTTACCAACGAAAAAATATTAGGTTCTTGGAGATTTCATGGAGCTTGTTAACTATGAATTACTAATCAATGCTGAGGTTGAGATGGGGTTATGTAAGCACAGTTGAAGTGTTCTTCACACCAACATTTAGTGTTGGACTTCTCAACCAGGTAGTTAAATGAGGGATTGCAGCTTCCTGAAAAGACAACATTTTGACACTACTTTGTAAGCCCTTACATTCACAATATGTATTCTGCACAGCTCCAGTATTTTCCCATTTTGGGTGATGTGGGGAAAATATCTTGCCCTTGATCTGCGCGGGAACAACTGAGAGGAGCTCTTCCACACAATAGGAGACTGTTTAGGGAAGTGGATGATTCTCGGGGCCTAATTTAGAGTTTGGCAGAATTTATTTTAGAAATACCGCCAAACTCCAGTACTATCACTGCAGTAGGTAAGCATGCACTAACGAAAAGGATCTGCATTATTCGTCTGGACCTTTGAGTTAGTCCACATTTTAGAGTCCCATAGGACTCGATGGGGATTGGTGATTACCGCATTTGCTAATGGTTTGGTATGGAGGAGATTTCGTCCATACAAAGCCAGGATGAATTTATGTTTCATTTAGAAATTCTCAATTTGATGGTGCAGTACAGGTTTTGCAATCTGGTTAATCAACACTTTTTTACTGCACTGCCCAAACTCTAAACCAGGCCTTTAGCCTTGTTGTACTTCACCAATGGAGCTAGTTACGTGTCAAAGGTCAAGCTCCTGTCCCTTATTATAATTTGCTGATTTTGAGCTAATTCAGATTGTGGTAGAAGTCTTCAGCCGAATTGAAGAGTGATGTAGTTTTCTTCATATTTCTTGACATTTGATAGATAATAAGAACACACTCTTCCACAAAACTTTAGCTAAAGAAAAGCACTGAACTGCTCATCAAGGCGCATACCAAACGAAGTCCATTAAAAAACTATATATTCATTTATGTGGCCATGAAAAGAGTCACTTCTGGTTTATCTTTGAAAGGGCAAATATTTGTTCCCACATGTCTACACTGTGGAACACCCGGTGCATCACCCAACAAGGGAAAATACTAGAGTAACAAGAAAGGATATTTTGAATGTTAAGGGCTTGCAATGTAGTGATAAAATACGGTCTTTTCAGGATGCTGCAATCCCTATTTTAACTACCTGGTAGTCAAGTCCGTCACTAAATGTTGGTGTAAAAACTGTCCAGCCGCTCTTTGATCATCCCATCTCAAGCTCAACCTTGATTAGTAATCCATGGTTAACATGTTTCAGAAAAGGGCTGAACGTTTTGTCAATTGAGGAGGGGAAGGGACTGAAGGACTGAGGACCGATTTCCTGCAGGTAGATGGTTAAAGATTTTGGCAGGGATGGGACGGACTCACATCAGGATTAGCTTCCAACTCATATCTGAAGATTGGCTTAGGGCAATATTGTAAAATAAACAGAACTTCTCTCCAAGTAAATATTGCAAATATTGCACAAAGGCAGGCTCACTCACACACCGTTACACCCATAGTTTCAGTGTACAATCATTCAGAGGATTGATTGCATGTGGATGATATATCTAGAAATGTATTCTAAAACTTACAATGTGTGAAGCTCCACATTTTATTGTGGATCTATGGTTTCTTCTGCTAGACTGAATTACTTATTAAGGAGCACATTAGGTTTCATGTACACTGTCCTCATTTGATACCAATTTGTTGTGCATTAGCTTTTCATCTTATACGATATGCCTAGCAACCTTGTTCATCTATTGAGTTTTCTGTTGATATGACGCACAGTTCTTAAACCCCCTATGGCCACATAAAAAAGTGCCGAATATTGCATTATTGGCGAGAAGGATTCCACAGGAGAGTAGAACTGCCAATGTGTCACAGTTACCAGGTCAGGTGTGCCGCAATGCTTGCGTAATGCAATTGAATGCTGAAAGAATATTTAAAAATGCAGCAGTTTCACATTATTCCCGTTGCACCAATTGTGCTGTGACACACAAGGCGGTGATTTCTTGAAAGTAAAGTAAGATTGGAGTCTGAAGAATATAGAAAGAAATGCCAAATAGAGTGAATAATCCTCTACCAAAAGAAGACTCTTAACTTCCGAGAACACGGCGGAGGTGATGTGGAAGGATTTCCCCAGACGTATATGCTGGGATTTCTTTTGCAGTAAATCCCAAAGAAGTCGAAAATCACCACTTCACCGTCCGTGTGGTTGTACATTAGGAGGGGTAGCTACTTAAAGTGCTTCTTCTGGAATTGTCTATACCTTAATTCTGGAAGAGAACAGAGTTGTGAAATAATATATTGCGTAGAGGCAGAAGAGGTTAATTTGGACTCTCACCTAATTGGCAAAGGCACCTGCATTTTTTGTTAAGGGGAAGATTGGTGACCTTCACATCTATTTCAACCAATCAAGTCAAGTTTATTTCAGACAGGAGCACTGCCAATAAAACACACAAGATCTGTAAAAAAAAATAATAAAATAACTCACAGAATACAGCAGTACACATTTACAAAACTCTTGAAATCCATTACAGATATGTTATATGTCATTTTCTTTTCTTATTTTGAATTTGTTATTAAGCTTTGTAATGGATAAATACAGAATATAATCAATCATCAACAACTGACCATTATAAGACTTGCAAACCTATAATCCAAGATGAAAATGTAAATTGAGTTAACAATTAAAAGGCACAACGTAGTTTATCAAGGTTACAGTAACTGTAGAAATTCACTAAAAGTTCCCTGCAAAACTTTAACATGAGAATTCATCGAAGTGATATCTGAGAAATATAAATCTAAAAGGACTAAAGGGACACAAAAGAAGAACAAAACAAACAGGACAATACAAGACAGAAGAGGAGAAGGAAGAACAAACAAAACTAAAACTGAAGCAACAAATTAAAAGGACTCAGTTGATCGAATATCTTAATGATATGTCATTTATAACGCGACTTTACACAAGTGTTATTAGGCACGAAAAGACAAGGAAGGGTAGGCAGAGGGATGACAAAACAAACGATCTTACTAGGCCTTGTGTCATTCAGATCCTGCAAGTGCTAGGGTGAGGCAAGAGGACAAGTGCCGGGGCTTAGAGGGGGTGGAGAGTGCAGTGGCAAGGCACAGTAAATGCTGCCAGGGTGGTGGCTCAAGTAAATGCAGAGAGGCAGGAGACCATAGGGTTAAGGATACAGTCCCTAAGTGGGTGGGAGGCCTGGAGGCAGTGGCTAGGGGCTACTGTTCATGCAGGAACCTGGTGCCCGAGAGGTTCAGTAGGGTGGTCAGGTAACCAGTTAGCACAGCAGACAGCAGCATCAGCAGGGGAGAGAGAAAGAAAGCAGAAGCAAAAAGGAAGGTCTTGTGTTGCTTCCGGAACCTTAGGTGGTCCTGCTCAAGTTTGAGAGAGGCAGGGAGGCTAATCCAGAGGGAGGCGCCAGACGAGGACAGAGATCTACCACCTACACTTCACCTGGAGAAGCATCTGAGGGTCCGATGCTTCTCCCCAGATGAGGACAGAGATCTACCACCTACACTTCACCTGGAGAAGCATCTGAGGGTCCGATGCTTCTCCAGGTAAACTGTGGGTGGTAGATCTCACAGAGTCGGAGGTGGATAAGCAGAGAGCTCAAGAAGGAAGATGCTTAGGAAGAAAGAGTTGGATGTACTGTGGTTCCCAGCCCTAGAAAGCCCTGTGGACAATTCAGAGGTTCTTGGCTTGATCCTTGCAGCCACCGGGAGCCAGTGGAGAGATTTCATGGCTGGAGCAATATGATCCCTGGGCTTGAGGCCTGTTCTGGATTAGTTTGCAAATGGCAAACAGTAGAGGCAGGCAGATTTAGAAAGAGGCTGTTGCAGTAGTCCAGCCTAGAGAAAACCCAGGCTCTGGAGACAGTGAGCTTCTGAAGGAAAGTGAGAAAAGGAAGAATACCTCTGAGGAGGTGCAGCTGGTAGTGTGACTTCTTAAAGATGTCTGAGATGTGAGGAGAGAAGGAGAGGGTGGAGTCAAAGATGACACCAAGGTTCTTTGCCACACAGGAAGGTGCGGGTGGAGAGCCCAGGGTGGGCAGCCAGAGAGCAAGAGGGAAAGAGGGAGCAGGGGTCCCAATGAGAAGGATCTCATTCTTACTGGCATTAAGGCAGAGATCGTTGGAGGCACACCATTTCTGAATCGCGGATAGACAGTCAGCAATGAGTGAGAGATCAGAGGAGGCCGAGGAGAGCCGAGTGTCATCCGCATAACACCGAAAGTTACAGAAGGTATAGATGAGTTGGGCCAGTTGAGCCAAGTAATGGTTGAAGAGCCAGGGTGAGACATTAGACCCGTGGAACACCACATGTAGAGAGAAAGGTGGGAGAGAGAAAGGACCCAAGTTGGACTGGGCGGGTCGATCAGAGGGAAAGGAGGTCAGCTATGCTAGCGCCTGACCCATGATGCCCAGGTTATCACAGAGATGATTGATCAGATGCTGTGGTTGACCGTATCGAAAGCAGGGGGTTAGATCAAGGAGAATGAGGACGGAAGGAAGGTTAGAGTCGAAATTAGAGAGTAGGTCTTCACGGGTGTTCAGAAGAGCAGTTTCTCTGCTTCTGGCTGCTCTAAGGTCAGACTGGTGGTCATGGAGACAACCAACAGATTTAGTGTGGAGCGTAAGCTTGGAAATTGCCAGCTTTTCCAGGAGTTTGAACAGGATAGAGATTGGGCGGTGGTTTGCCAGAGAGGAAGGACCGGCAGGGGCTTCTTGAGGAGGGGGTGCACAAGAGAGTGCTTTAGGGGGGGGGGGGGAGATTCCAGTAGCAAAAGAGTGATTGCAAAAATTGGCCGAGGCTGGAGTGAGGGTGTCAATGGGGTCCTTGATGGTTCTGGAGGAGCAAGGGAGAACCTGCTTTGACAAGACTTTCCAAGCTCAGTCTTGTCTAGAAACATTGTCGGGAGTGAACACGGGGAAGGAGGAGAAAGTAGGAGGATAGACTCCCGGAGAGGGGCAGGGAGTGGTAGAGGGAGAGGAAGAGGACGAGGAGAGAGTGGACAGGATGTCCTGGGTTTTAGTGGTGAAGTGAGAAGCCAGTGCCATGCTAAGGGCCTGGGAAGGAACAAGAGAGGTGGAGACTGCAGCAGGATTGACCAGATATTTGCAGATTTTGATACATTCGACCAAGTTGTTAGAGGCCGCAGAGACGCAGGCCTGGATGTAGGCTCTCTTCCTGGACAGGGCAGAGAGTCTATGTTGCATTTGGAGTAGGCGACAGGCCAGTTTGTCGGAGGATGAGCCACTTCCTCTCAGCCACCCTACACTTGCTTTTACTGGTGGCAAGGTCAGAATCATACCAAGAATTGCACTTGTATGTGGGCTTCAGACAGATTCTCATGACAGAGGCAAGGACATCAAGAGTGTTAGAGATTGAGAGATGCAGGTTGGAGAGGGCTGTGTCAGTGTGCGAGGCAGCCGCAGGTGGAGGAGGAGAGAAAGTAGCGGTGAATGTCTCCAATGACACTAATGACACATGCTTCATGGGCCGGATGATGGAGAAGGTGGGTAGCACTTTTAGGGTCAGCTTTGCCTGGGGGACAGTGTGCGACAGGTGAGAGGAGAGAAGGTAGTGGTGAGTCCAGGAGAGAGGAGTGGTTAGAGGGTTGGAGAGGGGGATGTCTGACAAGATAAGAACTTCCAGAGTGTGCCCAGCCGAGTGAGTCAGGCCGGAGGGAAGAAATTTTAAAAGAAATATATATTCAGTGAAAAAACTTTGTTAAAAGGGACGTTATGGTTAAGTTGCGCTACTAAAAACCTATCAAATTCAGTAAAAAAACATTGTTAAAGGGACGTTATGGTTCAAAGTGAAACCGAAAAACCACTGAAATTCGGCGGTTATGGTAAGATAAGCAACCATAACTCGCACCACCATGCACTGCTAACACTAACACCCAGGGCATCAAAGATGACATCGCAAATGTCATTGATGACATCACTGATGACATCACATGTGCATTTACTTTTCATGAAAACTCTGTAGGAGGGATTCTTATAATGTTGACCAAAACGTGTCAAGGATCATTTGAATAAATATCATGAGCTAATTAGTGCATTAAGCAATTCATTGATATAAATAGCATTCTATAATGAAGTTCTATCCAGTATACTAAGCAACTCATGCAGAAACTTAGGCAGTGTGTGCAGTATACATGATGAAGGTGCAATATTCATAATCTTGCATTGTAGATTAATGAAATGATAACTGCTTTCTTATTAGAGTTTTGCGTACTGTGAAACATGTAATAAGTAGCTAATAAAACCCACTTAATACATAATTACACTTAATACAGACAAAACACAAAGAGACAACAACACATACAAATATGAGTATAAACAGGGTCAGAGAAGTAAGCAAAAAAGCAGAAGTAGTAGCAGAAAGAGTTCATAACCTAACTGATTATCTTTATGCAGAGAAATTGCACTGTTTCAAAGCTGCTACTTACTGTATGTATGTGTATGAAATAATGTCAGTGAACCCTAAGGAAAGGAGTGTGAGTACAATGTATACAAATATGAGTATATACAGGGAAGGTATAGTAATAAAAATAAAACTATGAGAAAATGCTGATAACTCTAATGATTATCTTCATGCACAGAAAGGATTGCTCTCTTTCAAGCCTGTGTCTTCCGCTATGTATATGTTTCATATGATATGACTTGACCCTAAGTCTACAAATATAGTACCTTTTCATTTTTTACTTCCTGACTATTACTGAAGAAAACTATGTGGCTTAGATATGTCAGTAAAGGAAAAAAAGGGAGAGCCAGCCATGTGATGTCATCAGTGATGTATCCGCGGACATATCGAAAATCTGAGCGTGGTGAATGTAAATTTAAATAGTGTGCCCCATTTCACCTTTGAGGTTGGCTCTGAAAAGAGCCGTTTTTTGGGGGTTTTTTTGCAGATGCTTGACAGACACCTGTTATTTTGTATTTTTATTTTTTATTTTTCTTACTTTACTCCTAAAATCTTCACATAACCTTCTCCAAAGCAAACCTTACATTCCAAAACAGAATGGCATTTCCCATAAAAGATAAGGAAATGCCATCTTCTTTAAAATAAATAGCATTACTGGAATCAATATTCTCATTGTTACAAAAGAACATACCAGCTCTAAGCATGAAGGCACACATGCCTCGGTTGATTACACACCTAGCATTGTTTTGCTGAGAAAAAAAAACTGAACTATTGTCCCATATGGCCCTAGGTACCAATCCAGAAAAAAATACTTTGGCATTTGGAAGGATGTTCATTACTGCTTGAACCAAGTGTTCCAAATCTGCCAACAAAGTAGGGGCACTGACATAGCCCAAACGGAAAGCACCATAGTGAAAAACTACCACATGGGGACTGTTGATCCTGCCCATATCTTCACAAACTTGTACAATTCCCTGTACATTGCAATCAGGCACAGTGCTTCACACCACCTCCACTCCTTTAACATCACAATTCTTTGCAACATGCCTGCATTGAGCATACTGTTGTAAACCATGCACAAACATAAGCACCAACACCCTGACTTTCTCCACTTCTGCCATCTTCACTACACACAGTCTCTTTGAACACAAATCCACAACCTCAAGATCTGATTGGCTGATCCCTACAGTCTTCTTTCCATGCTGGATTTGCTGGAAAACACCGGATGTAGCACGCCCTGTCCGCAGACCGCATAACTCTTAGACAGCCCTTCTACCATTTCCACTTCATTCTCTGTTCCATTCCCTCATTGGATACAGCTAAGCAGGCACACAATACGGAGAACGTCCTCAGAACACCCCTATTTAGTTTATTTTCGAACATTTCAGGACACCGCGAGTGTTCTTAGAACACATTCAACTTGCCAGCGAACAATACGGACAACGGCCTCAGAACACCCCCTGCGAACATTCCAGGACCCCACAAGTCTTCTTAGAACACTTTCAACTTGACACCGAATCCATTCTATTTATTTACAAACATTTCAGAACAGCTGTGTTGTCCGCAGAAAAATCGAACACAACAAAAGTGTCTAGCACATAAAAAAAACAGAACATTGAACCTATCTCATACTCCCCACCCTCCCCAAACACTCTTACACACCAACACACTCCACTAAATACAATTTTTAATCCATGTTTCACCGCGCTGTCCGCGGTCGTCTGCGAATGCAAGATGGCGGGCGCCACAGAAAATCTGACGCGCTTCACGCACCACGCCGTCCAATCAGCGAACACGTCGCATGTCCGCGGACATCACGCAAGCCACTCTGCCAATCAGGACACTGTCTGCGGAGCGAACCGGGAAGTCCGTCCGCAGAGCGAACGGAGATATCACTAATTTTTTTGCCTTACATTTTGGTCATTTTAAAAAAAAAAACTATGGACGGATTTACACCAAATTTGCAAAAGCACGCTTTCGGGACCAAGCCCCCGCTCCTGCCGTGAATTTGGTGTAAATCCGTCCAGCGGTTTGGGCTGTAGGCGTGCGCAAAGTTTTTTCCCATTATGTCTATGGGAAAAAACACACGTTTAGGGACCCCCCCTATAACTTTGCCCCCCCTGGAACAAACCTCTCCAAACTTTGCAAAAAAATTCAGAGCGGACCATAAACATTTTTTGAAAGGTTTGGTGAGGATTCGTCCAGAGAGAGCGAAGTTATAAGCCACCCAAAAAATGCTCCTATGGAAACACCAACTTAACCATAACTACATGGACGCTACCGCGTCCATGTTATATATATATATATATATATATATATATATATATATATATATATATATATATATATATATATATATAGGGAGAGAGAGGGATGCAGAGATTGCGAAAGAGCCTAGAGGAGGGGCTAGAGTTATCCAAGTGGATGTTGAGGTCTCCAAGGAGGAGAAGTGAGATAGAGGCTAGGAGGCAGGAGGTGATGTTGGCCCCCTCAGAGAGGAAGAGAGCGACCTGGCCAGGTGGCCTGTAGATGGTGGCCACAGTAAGAGGCCAGGAGAGAGAAGGAGCCTGCAGACCAGGCATTCAAAGGAGGAGTAGGCCTGCATGGGAATGACAGAAGCAGGGTTCCACTCTGGAAAGATCAGGGCTACTCCACCTCCTGGACCATTGATTGTGGGTTCAGAGAGGATCTTGTAGCCATCAGTGAGGAGTGTGTCAAAACTCGTGACAGAGATGACCGTGAACCATGTCTTGGGGAGATCAAGAATATCCAGATCAAATTCTTCGAGCATTCAGCAGATGTCAGAGGAGTGTTTGACAGCAGAGCAAGAGTTAAGGGTAGTGACGTGGAGCAGATTGCCATATTTGAAAGACTTCTGGGGAGGGGTAGAGACATGAGGTACGACCTGTGGAGGTGTTAGCGGTGCCCGAGAGTGGGCAGAAGAGGAGGAAGGAAAGGGCATAGATGATACACATATGATAGGTTATTTATAACGCGCTTAATAATCAGAGGTTTCTAAGCACGGACCCGGGGATCCAACATGTGTTGCTCTATGCCGTCTTGCTTCCATGTCAGAGGAAGAGGAGGATGCCAGAGAGGTGGCAGAGCAGAGAGGTGGCAGAGCAGCCAGAGAAGCAAAGGAGGGTGCCAGAGAGGTGGCAGAAGAGGGAGGTAGCAGAGGAGCCAGAGAGGTGTAGGTAGGAGTAGCAGGAGACACAAGGAAGTTGATCAAATGCAGGAAGCGTCAATCAAAAAGGAGTAGATTGGGCTGATGGCCCTGACCAAGATGTTGCCATTCAAATAGACATTAATGATGGTCTTGGAGGAGCAGAAGGGGCCAGGAGGACCTCCTACCGAGTGCCACCATTAACCAGGGAGGAGGAAAAAGAAGAGAGAACAGAGACCATATGTTGAACCCATAGGCCTGGAGAGGGAACGACAAAGAGGAAGTCGGTGAGGATCTGTCTGGAGGAAGCACTGGTGTAGGTATCAGCGATACGGAGGTCTGATTTGGAGAATAGTATGTTCCTTTCGAGCTTCTTCCTTCCAGACTTAGTGAGAGGAATAGGATAGGAGATAGAATAGCGTTAGAGAATGTAGGGGAGACTGAGAGCACCATGGAGGGGTGTGAGGCGGAAAGCAAGAGAAGGCAACCCAAGCAGGAGGTGTTCAGGGGGTGGTCACACACTAGGGACGCACAAAGGGGAAGGTACACAAGGACGACCGGTACAGTGAGCACAGAGAACCAAAACCACAATGCTCGCAGTTAGGGGGCGGGGGGCCTAAAGA
This sequence comes from Ambystoma mexicanum, assembly GCF_040938575.1. Lineage (NCBI taxonomy): Eukaryota > Metazoa > Chordata > Amphibia > Caudata > Ambystomatidae > Ambystoma > Ambystoma mexicanum. The sequence continues at coordinate 124,240,708 of NC_090936.1, read as the reverse complement.
GAAGGAGACAGTGCAATAATGTGCTAATATACAAAAGAGACCTCAGGGGGGAGAGCAGGAGGGAGAGAGGAAATGCAATACAGTACAGAGTACACAGAATACAGTACAGAACACTAGTAACCCTGGGGGACCTAGAGGACTAAGAAGAGAAATGCAACATGCCACAAATATACAGTACAATAAAATATAATAGTCATACAACTATAGAGAGTGAGAGGGGAATGCAAATAAAGTACAATGAATGCAAGATACTAGTAATCGTGGGGTCCTAGAGGAGAAGATAATACACACAATACAACAGGAAACAATAAATAGTCACAGCTAAGGGGGACCTGAAGGGAGGAGAAAGAGTGGGGAGAAGGACCCAATTGATGTGGGGAATGCGCACAAGGAGACTGGCAGAGAGGGAACGGACGCAAAAGGCGAGTTGCGGCTGGAAAGCTCACGTGGAGATGGGCAGAGAGGGGGAAGGACGCACAGACGAGAGAAGCGGAGCCTGAGTTGTGAGCGTGAAGCACACAAGGAGACGGGAAGAGAGGGGTAGGGCGTGCATGGCCTGCGACTTGCGGGGGGTGCAGCAGTGCTACTCTCCCTCCCTGCACCTTCTTACCTTACAGCCACGAAGCTACCCCTTCATTGCCAAACACCTGTAGCACAACACCACGGCCTTGTGCTACGAGGGCGTCATCGCAGAGGGTCTGATCCTTGGTTCTTAAAGGCTCATGAGCATGGATGTTGCGTTACTTGTCATCGGGCAGCATCCCTTGATCACCTGCATCGCACAACATCACGGCCTCGTCCTGCAATCACTTTGCCACAGAGGGTCCGATCCTTGGTTCTTAAAGGCTCAGGAGGGTGGATGTTGTGTTGCATGCTATGTGTCGTTGGGCAGCGTCTTGTGCGTACCTGTGTAGAGGACCAGACGTACATATCCACAGGAGATCCTTCCCCCCCATCTACACTGTATTGGAGCCATGAAACCGTGCCCTGTCTAACACCAGCTATTGTAATAATACTGCAGCAAGAATATGAAAGACGGTATCGATTAAGACAACCATATCAAATGTACCCTTGAGTTGATGACATCCTATGGGAGGAACTCCCTGAAGATATGTGAGAAAGATCTAGGAAAATGGACTGATGACATCATAAGAAAGAATGCACAACCTCCTGAGACACTGAATGAACATGATGTATGGATCCTAGAGGAGAAATGATGAAGTAAAGGATCAAGTGAACCTTAAAGTGTAAAAGAAGAAAATTACGCTGTAAAAAGTGCAGCAGAAATCAGAAGTATAAAGAATGTACACATGCTAAAACGCAAGATAGATCAAGTCATCATATAGGCTTGCTATAAGTAGTGAATAGAATGTAGGCGGAGCCGCTATTGCTCAGAAACTGGACATCAGTGTCACAAAATAATAAGCCAAAGAATCATGGAAAGAAAATGGAAGGCTGTGTCGCAGTTGAATAACAGGTTGTTGGAGCTGCGTTGGGAGGCTGTCTGGCCTGAAGTCAAGAACTGAGAAGTCAAGGTCAGCTATCAACGCTGACGATGAAAGTGTGTGTGAAGGATGAATGCTCTCATGTTAAGGTGCAAGAAAAAAAACACAAAGGATGCCAAGTCTTTATTCATCTAAAACATTTAAACGCTTGCAGAATGAACAGAATCGTAGTCTCTCGTCACGTGATTTGAGGATGAAAATAGGGCTTGAACTTGGAGTTCCAGACACGATAGCAAGTGCCCTCACTCCTTTTGCATTCCCAGGACAAGAATGCTCTGCAAGGCCAAGTAGAAAGAATTTGATGGCAGAAGGCATGGGTGATGAGGTGTTGGGCTAATTGGGCGGTAGGGCAGCCTTATATCCAATCTACTTGCACCTCGGTCTTTGCTTACGTGCTGCTAATTGAACTGAATGTTCCAGACATGGCACAAGCGTGCCAAACCAATTGTATTAGTCTATATAACAAAGGACCTTATAGTTTGAGAAACCAATGGAACACTGTGTAACTGATTTTTTCTTAGATGACACATATGAGGAGGTAGGCATAAGTTGTCAAGCTGATATCCGACAGCCAAAAACAAACCTAGCTACTATATGATTGCAGACCTCATTACGGGTCCGGCGGAAACTCTGCTGGTAAAACAGGCAGGTAGCTGCGGGACCCGTAATGATTTACCGCCGCCTGACTTGCCGGAATCACCGGGGCATTACAGCCCTGGCGGTGCGGTAAGTCGGGCGCTAGTAAAATGTTGATCCCCTTTCCCATGGAGGCCCATAGGACTCCATCGGAATGGGGACCAAGGAAGCACCGGCACCGTAATAACGGTACAGCTGCTTCCGTGAAAGTCTGTGGTCGGGTGCCGTTCCGCCTGCCAGGTCTGACCCTGGTGGGCAGAATGGCACCCGCCAGCAGACTCGTCGTTTCCGCACCGGCAAACTTGTAATGAGGCCCTGCATATCTAGCTGTGTCCCTTAACCAATTCCAATCCTTGATAGGTTTTTCACTATTGCCACGTAGCATGACATCATCCTGATGCATAAAGAAGTATATAATTGTATTATTGGTGGAAATCCCAGAGAATGAGCATACATCCACTGATTTAGATAATTGCTAATAAGACAGCAACTTGCCATCTTCTTGAGTTTATCCGGTTATTTGGACTCTCAGAATTTCTCTGGCCGCAGAGGGTTGATCCTCAGTTCTTAAAGGCTCTGGAGCGCGGATGTTGCATTTATTGCTACGTGTCATCGGGCAGCGTCTCCTGTGTTCCTGCGTTGCACAACACTGCAGCCTTGTCCTGCGAGGGCCCACAGAGGGTCCGATACTCGGTTCTTAAAGGTTCGATAGCATGGATGTTAGATTGCTTGCTACGCATCATTGGGCAGCGTCTCCTGCTTCCTGCATCGCACAACACCGCTGCTCTGTCCTGCGGGGTCTTTGCTGCAGAGGGTCCATTCCTCGGTTCTTAAAGGCTCAGGAGATCAGATATTGTGTTGCGTGCTACCTGTCATCAGGCAGAGTCTCCTGCGTACCTTTTGTCACACAATACCACGGTCTTGTCCGACCTCGTCGGGCGATAAAAATGTACATATAAAAAACGATTGTAAAAAACAACTGAATATGTGCAAAACACAAAAAGAAGATTATGGCAAATGGTTATCATAAAGCAGATGGTAAAGTGTTCCTGTTGTTTAATGCAAATCGAAGGTAAGAGTGCACGCCAAGCTAATTACTGGTTTTTGAGTTTTGAACAGATATTACAATGCAGGATAGCATTGAGTTAAGCTTAACTTATGTAAGATTGGTAATAGAGTTCTACTTGCGAAAGATGGTAGCAAAGACATGCAATGAAATACAAAGTGGATAACATCCTCCACTGGAGCAAATCAAAATAGACAGTAGTTCTTCTCTGGGTGAGACGCCCATTTTGAGGTTGTAGTTCTCAGATGCAGAAGGCCAAATCTAGTCCCAGTGGCCAGCACACTGTCGCATTTAAATGTACTCATTAGTACATAGGTTTGTGTATTGTGTGGCGCATCAGAAGTAGGACGCAGACGCACTGAGGATATTTCAAATGATTCTTTATGAAATAAAATAAGAAAAGGCCTATCTATCTCTATCGCTAGGGTGATTGTCCCTGCCTAAGAAACTAAACTACAGGTGCTTGTCAGTCGTCCAAAACCCCGAAAATATGTCCTCTGTCCAAAACGTAATTCTGTCTGGCCATACCACTATAGAAAAAGAACCTAAAGACCAAAGCCCTGTGATTCCGGTTAAGACTTCCCTTGGCCAAAATGAGTGGGCTTCTTCTCAGGGTAGTGTCTGTAGCTCCAGTGAACAAAAAGGCGTTTAGTTAAAGTCAATGAAGGAAATTCCTTAAACCTCCTTGCACACTCCTTTTGCAACTCGTGGTAAAGTCTTACCATATTTATATACAACAATCCTTCTCAAATCCTTTCCCCAATTCCTGGTATGCTTTTCTTCTGCTTTCTGCTGTAGTAGGTTGACGCCTCCAGATTCTATTCTATTAATTACGTTTCCAATGTCTCTTATAGGCCTTTGATTACCGCAGACTTTCTCAGCTCTGCTTCCCACAATCAGCGAGCGTCTGAGCGCAACCTTTGAAGACTGCACCAGATCTAATTGTGTTTTTGGGCTGTACCTGGGAACACGTTCCAGCACTGCACACTAATTCACCCAGGAAACCAAGTAAAGACTCCGGAAGGAAGCTGTTGCTCCTGCTAGAAGAAATTTGGAGAAACCAAGTACTTTGACTGGAAACAACCGCCCTGTAATCTCACCTATGTTACCTGCCTTAACAAAAGGTCATGTGAACAGTGGGGGTGTCATGACGATTCGAGAAAGAAAGACAAATATCGCAGTTTCTTTAATTTGTGGTCCTAAAGAGACACTGAACAATAGCACAGCATTCACAACTGCACCTCTACGAATTCAATGTGCAGCAAAAGAAATCTGATGTAAAAAGACCACAGAACAATTTTGCATTCAGCACTGTCTGCCGTTTTAGCACTGTGCTAATTGTGTCCCGAAGTATCACGTAAATCACAGTATACTAACTCCCAGTCACAAATGTCTGTTAAAACCTCTTTTGGTAGTTGTGAAGTGGAATCATTATCTGTTTTTGAATTTGTGTCAAAATGTTTGTGTTATTTTGGATTAGCCGATGTCTACAGCCTTTTTGTACACGATGTAATGTTTTTCTAAAATAAATGAGTGACATGGTATCCTTTGGTCTTCACTCTCTCTTGAGCTGTATGCGCTACAAACAGCAAACAGCGGCGCAATTTAGATGGAGTGAGTAATTTGTTTTCTGCTCTTACACTAAGGGAGGGGTAACCTTTCTCCTACAGACAGATATATCTTAAAACTCTTCCACATTAGAGTCTAGTCCCCCAAAAACAAATAAACTAGTGGAAGTACCCAATAGATTAACTCTTATAGGGCCCTCCAGGTATTCATTATTCCTTATACTTGACAGCACTCATGGCCCTCGCCAATGTTCATGCGTTGGGTTTCTCAGGCTCCCGTGACCCACATTCACAGTTACTTCACTTGTTTCCAGTTGCCTCCTCCCTTCCCTGGACCACCCTGCTACCTTCTTCAGCGTTGGGCTGGTTCTCAGAATTTGGCATATCACCAGGGTATCTTCCCCTGGTTTCGCTCTCTGGTCTCTCAGCATCTCCGTTTCTCGATCTGCCTGCCTCGGAAGTCCCTGCACACACAAGCGAAGCAGAGACTTGTGCCTCCCGATGCACTCGGTATCGGCATTTGTTCGTGGGCTCCAAGCCCACCACGGGAACCCTGTGGTCATGCCACCAAAAGGGATGTCTTCTCGACCCCGTCCCTGCAGCGGTTGCTACACTGCACTCTAAGCCAGCCAACCAGCATTCGTCTCAGCTCCTTCGATTCTCCCGTTCTGCCGCATACAATTTCACCCAACCTGTGTTGGTACTCATTTATCGATGTAAGAAGACTTTTTGAAGAAAAAAAAAAGGGGGAAAAATATATATATTTTTTCAATTTATTTTTCTTCAAATAGGCCCAGGCATGGCCAGAAACTGGCCCACACTCCCCAGGGCAGATTTCGGCCCGGCCACGGGCCGAAAAGGGCGAGGGGCCCATCCGACCCTGCTGACGGACGTGCTCTTGGGAATGGGAGTCCTTGTCCCCGATAGGCGAGTCACTCCCAGTGAAGTCCCACTTGCCCAGACCCTGAGGGAGGGTCTTGCAGATCAGGCTCACCTCCCTTGCATCAAAGGGGTGGCTCCCCCCCTGGGAAGAAGGGACGAATACCCTGAATTTGTCTCAGTTGATACTGTTAAAGCAGCGCATGCTGCCTATTGGCTGGTTTCAGTAGTGCAACTTTTAGTTGTTTGTAGATGCACAAATCAGTGTTAATTGACAATCTTGCCTCATTTATTTTCACCAATGGTGATTTCACAGAGTCCACCCAAGAGATTTGTATGTGCACCGGGCAGGACAAGATCTGCTTTGATATAGGCTGTGTTAAAAAGGCATTGGTGTTACGCCAAAAGCTTGGCCACAGTAGAGGTAGTACAATTAAAAAGTCATCCTCCAGATATAAAATTCCCTGTTCAGTGTGCACACAGGATGTGGGAGCAGAGGTTGGAAGACCAAAGAGGACTTTCAGGAATGTATTTTCCAGCACTTGTAAACTCGCAGAGTTCTTGTGTCCCCGTAACACTGCCCCATGTTCAGCCACAACTTGTACTTTTATGTCATAGACCCTCATACACATATCTATAGCTGGGCCTTACAGTATTTGCAAAAGCAATGCATGCCCATTACTGCCCGAGACATGCTTGCCTCTTGAAGAAGTAATTCCCACATATACCAAACTAGAGACCTCTGGAATCGGTTGGCCATCCGTGAACAATGTAAACTTTCAGAGACTGAAGAACATATCACGTAAGGTGAGGGTTCAATGTATTCTTACTATGTGAAGGTACATGGACGGAGCTCATGAGACACTATCTAGAGCTTGGTTCTGTACATGGATGCTCACCTGTGGAAAATAACAAGTGTCCCCCAAACGGGTGTGCAATGTCAATGTTCAAAGGGTAACAAAGAGCCGTTCCTTTGAAACATCCAGATGGTCGCTAAATTCATGCTATGCATCTTGAGACCCTGTAACACACATCTTAAAAGTATTCTTCTGCGCAGTGCTGTGCTTGTGGAGGTATGGTGCACCGCGTTGTGCAGTGTGAAGGAGGCAGCTGTGGCAGACAGTGCTCTGACTCGAAAGCATGCCTGTAAGTGATACAATATGAATGCACGTGTGTGCGTGCTGAAAGAGAATTTGAACGCGACTAGCGTGGCAGTCCGTCTGTGGTGATGTGTGCTTATGCGAGGAGAAGTGTGCGAGTCTGTGTCTGATGTACGACTGACTACCTGTCAGAGCGGTGGCCTGTCTCCGGTCGCTGTGGGCCTGGGAATGGTTGCGGCCTATGGCATGTAGGTTGAGTGAATGATGCGTGTGTGCCAGAGTGGATATTTGCTGCTAGTAGATGGTTGTGCCGGTGGGACTGGACTGGATTTGAGCAGTGCGCCAAGTACGCTGCTTACCTATCAAGATGTCTATTTGCCGTGACAGAGGATAAGAGGATCACTGAGCACCTACCTGTGACTGAGTTCCCATCTGTGGAGTCAGCATCCTCTATTGCAATAGCTGCTCCTTGTACTTTGTGCACGAGTAGAAACATTGGCCCATCAGTTCACATACTATAGACAATGGGAATTGGCATCATTTCCTGTTTGATACCTTTCTTTAAAGGGGGCTTAGATTCTGGGGCTCATTGTTTGCCGAGGTGAAGGCGGCTCTTCTGAGCAGTTTCAGCTTTTCTGGAAGTTTGCTTCTGGAGAATCCCACCTGCACTGCTTGATGTTTGCTGAATGATTGAAGGTTGGACTCTTTTAGATCCATGTTGCATATATAAAGCCGCCTTTTGTATAGGACCTATAAAGGGCTATTATTGAGTGGAGACTGGACATTAATTAAATCCAGTTCCACAAGGTTCATTATTCATTTCCAGGCATCCTCCATGATATGATAGGCTATTTATAACGCGCTTAATACCCAGAGGTTTCTAAGGGCGGACCGGGGATCGAACCTGTGTTGCTCTGTGTAGTCTTGCTTCCAAGGCGTTGCCGCTGAGGTATCCTCCTGAGACAATATCCTACATTAGCAATAAAGGGAGAATTACTTGCATGGCTATTTAATGCCAATGTGTGCATGGGTTAGAATGTGTTTAAGGTTGAGAAGCTAAGTTAGCTGTGGAATGTTTTTCTCCTCATATAGGACAAAGACAGGTTCTGTCCGCTTAATTCCATTTCAGAAACGACCTTCCAAGTATATTGGGAGCCATTGCTCAGTTGTCGATGTCTGTCGGCTTCTTTAGGTGATTGCTCTTATGATGGTATCTCTTGCAGACGATTTAATCAAATGTGAAACTTTCAATGCCATTTCCTCCCCAAAGTGATGACAGCATGGGGTTCATTCTGGCCCCTGCTGTTTCTCTATTGTTGTCTTCCCATCAGTGATTCAAAGGACAGTTGTTGCATATGGTACAGAAGTTGGTTAGGCTAAGCACTGGAAAGTCTTCAATTGGTGTTGTGCTCTTTGAGGAGAGATTAAATCTGAACACGAATTTCCCCTGGCTCCATTAACTGGATACATTAACATTAAACGTTATCACACAAGGAAATTGATTAATCACTTGCTTGGTTTAGATTGGAGATTCTAAAGCTCATTAAGCATTTTGTAATATACATGTTTGCTTCTAATTTAGATTTTGAAAAAATCCTGGTACGTTCACAGTTTATTACAAGGTTTTGTGTTATTTTATACACAGTTTTCACCACTCTCAAAATGCACTCAAACAAAACGATGGGTAAACCAATTTTGTTGCACACACTAGGTTCAACATATATTTACATTTGGCTGGCTACTCGTGCAGTCAGCAACACTTTACATTAAATGGATTCCATGGACACCCACATGCATGGGCACTAAACTTGGCACACCATGTCTTGCTTAAGCAGCAGCGTATAGGAAATTGATCTTTCAATTTAGCATACTGGCATCCTGGCAGAAATACACAAGTAAGCATTATTCAGAGACTCAGCATTTGTGGTACAAAAAGAAAATGTTTTGGGGGAAAAGTAGCATGTGGGTGGTCCCACTACAATACCCCCGTGCCCTCATGACACAGACAAGAGATGTGAAGTTGAACAAAAGAATATTTATTAACTTAAATGTTAGGATGGTTGAAAGCCTAACTTGCACTACGCTTAGGTGGAATTCCCCTAACTAAACGAAACTAAGGAAAGTCTGAGTCAAAGAGTTTAATTTATAAGTCCCTCTGTGTCCAAAACCTATCCCTGCCCTCAGAGCAACAACAAACTAGTGTGTAGGGGTGTAACAGTCAAATTAAACTGTGCTCAACAAACGTTCTGAGCTTCTTCCAGCTCGCAGCTTCCTTTCAGCTCCCTACCCCAAGTATAAAACCAGCTCGCAGCTTCCTTTCAGCTCCCTTCCCCAAGTATAAAACCAGCTCGCAGCTTCCTTTCAGCTCCCTTCCCCAAGTATAAAACAGCTCGCAGCTTCCTTTCAGCTCCCTTCCCCAAGTATAAAACCAGCTCGCAGCTTCCTTTCAGCTCCCTTCCCCAAGTATAAAACAGCTGGCAGCTTCCTTTCAGCTCCCTTCCCCAAGTATAAAACAGCTTGCAGCTTCCTTTCAGCTCCCTTCCCCACGTATAAAACCAGCTTGCAGCTTCTTTCAGCTCCCTTCCCCAAGTATAAAACAGTTCCACAAGAAGTCTGAAAGTTGTCACAGTTTAAAGCACAAAAGAAAGAATGAAGGTTCAGGATTCCCTGTCCCAGGATTTACATTTCATCCTAGTTCACAACTCAAAAGAAAAAGGCAATGAAGTCTCGGGGGTTCCCTTGCCCAAGACTTGAATTCCAACATATTTTAAACCACACAGCAGAAAAGGGCCTTGGATAATTTCTTTATACTTTTTTTGGCCCATGCAGGTTCAATTCTTTTCCTCATGTAATTAAGTCATTTCAGTATTTCATATAGTTAAAGGGATGGTCTAGTAAAAAATTTTATTTAAAAAATAGATAGGCCACATAAAAAAAAATATACTAGCATCCTCCGTTTTAAAACTGCCTATGTAAAATTTTGAGCTATTCAAGCTCAAAAATCGAAAAAGCAAGCACAGGGGCGCAGCCATTTTGTGAAATGGAGGCCCTCCTGTGCTGGCTTTTGCTTTTGCGGCACTAATGAAGGAAAAGCCAGCCAGCTGTAGTAAACAAAGTCTACCGCTGGGTGGCTTTCCCTTCATTAGTGCCGGGATTCGGAGGACGCGGACCGGAGACCAGAGCAGGAAAGCTGCAGCTGAATCTCGGTAAGTGCTATTTATTTTTTTTACAAAAAATAAGCACTAGCTGCGTTTTTTTTTCTAAGTTTTCCGGGCTGGAGGAGCCCGGAAAACTTAGAAATAAAACCGCAGCTTTAAAAACATTGTATTTATGTTTGCGGTCGCTTTTGAAGCGACCGCAAACATAAATACAACGTTATTGTGTTGGAAAACGCTGCGGTTTTAAAACCGCAGCGTTTTCCAACACAACCGCGTGTGTTTCTGCCAGCTGTGGCTATCACGACCCAAAGTGAAAGCCACAGCAGGCAGAAACACACGCGGTTATGTTTACATGCCGCGTAGTGTTTCTACCTGCAGCTGATTTCCCATTTGGGGCTCTCGGGCTCCCCGTGGGGAGCCCGAGAGCCCCAAATGGAAAAGCAGATTCAGGCAGACACAACGCGGCATTGCGGAAAACAACCGCGTTGTGTCTGCCTGAATCTGCTTTTCCATTTGGGGCTCTCGGGCTCCCGATGGGGAGCCCAAGAGCCCTAAATGGAAAAGCAGATTCAGGCAGACACAACGCTGTATTGCGGAAAACAACCGCGTTGTGTCTGCCTGAATCTGCTTTTCCATTTGGGGCTCTCGGGCTCCCCACGGGGAGCCCGAGAGCCCCAAATGGGAAAGCAGATTTAGGCAGACAACGCAGCATTTAGCATTTCCCATTTGGGGCTCTCGGGCTCCCCACGGGGAGCCCGAGAGCCCCAAATGGGAAATCAGCTGCAGGTAGAAACACTACGCGGCATGTAAACATAACCGCGTGTGTTTCTGCCTGCTGTGGCTTTCACTTTGGGTCTCCGGTGCTCCCCTGGGAGCCCCAGAGACCCAAAGTGATAGCCACAGCAGGCAGAAACACACGCGGTTGTGTTGGAAAACGCTGCGTTTTTAAAACCGCAGCGTTTTCCAACACAATAACGTTGTATTTATGTTTGCGGTCGCTTCAAAAGCGACCGCAAACATAAATACGTTTTTAAAGCTGCGGTTTTATTTCTAAGTTTTCCGGGCTCCTCCAGCCCGGAAAACTTAGAAAAAAAAACACAGCTAGTGCTTATTTTTTGTAAAAAAAAATAAATAGCACTTACCGAGATTCAGCTGCAGCTTTCCTGCTCTGGTCTCCGGTCCGCGTCCTCCGAGTCCCGGCACTAATGAAGGGAATGCCACCCAGCGGTAGACTTTGTTTACTACAGCTGGCTGGCTTTTCCTTCATTAGTGCCGCAAAAGCAAAAGCCAGCACAGGAGGGCCTCCATTTCACAAAATGGCTGCGCCCCTGTGCTTGCTTTTTCGAATTTTGAGCTTGAATAGCTCAAAATTTTACATAGGAAGTTTTAAAACGGAGGTTGCTAGTATATTTTTTTTTATGTGGCCTATCTATTTTTTAAATAAAAATTTTTACTAGACCATCCCTTTAATGGAACCAACATTCAGGTGTTTATTTAACCTGGAAAATTTAGTTGTGTACAAAATGCAGCATGCAGTGATTTTGAGTGATTACACAGTTCCATTCACTGCTAAAGGTATCGTATGGTCTTGATTTCATGCAGCCTGCTATGGAATTATATAGTTTCCATTCAATTTGGTGTTCTCTGAGCATTGATTTGGCTTATGCTCTTCTTTTCATTCAGCCCACTACGGAATATAGGTGCCTTTCACTTTAAGAGAACTTCCCAATACTCAAACTTTCGAAACCATTCTGCTTTAAAAAACGTGACCACTCCGATACAAAGTATTTCGAGTTATTTCAAGCCCAACCATGGAAAAAAGGCCTTGCAGTGGAGACCTTCAAAAACGTGCTTTGGTAACGCAAGTGACCATTCCGCTGCTAGTTACAATGTATTTCAGCACAAATTGAAATGTTCATTCATTTGTGCTTCGGGCACCGTGTTTCTCATGTTACAGAAACTCATTGGTCTCTTCAGTTGCTGTCCTTGCAGCGTGGAACACATGATCTGCAGCGATGGCTGCTTGGGGTCCAACCTCTGCCCCTTTGACACTCCTGAGCTGGCTTCTTAGCAATGGGGAATAAGCACTTCACTCAAAAGGGAAAGGGGCAGCCTTTCCACCCGGCTCCCTTATTTGCTGCTTGTCAGTTCGGCAGAGCTCTTGGCCCCATGCCAGGCTGTTGCAGGTCACCTCTCCTGGCAGTCCCGAGCATCTGTGTGCTGTACACCTGGGACCTCTCCATGGCGGTTCCCTCCAGCAGCTCGCCTCTCTTCCAGCACGGTTCTCTGCTTCTCATACAGTACTCCCTGCTGCGGCTCCTCCTGTTGCCATTTCCTCCTCCTTTTATATACCTGTAAACCTCCAACAGGTTGCAGGTGTGTTCTCTCAATCATTTTTGACTGACCATAATTAGGGGGACATGCTTGACCTTCATACCACCTTGCAAGCATCTTCCTGGTGCCAGTACCAAAGTGGTGAAAGTGTGTAGTGTCCATTACTCTCCGTTGCCTCTTCCTGGTCTCAGTACCGTTAAGTTTCCCATATGGGGAGTTGAGGGGGAACGGTCTGAAAATAACCCATAAAGGTTGAGGGAGGGTTAGGTTGGTCATCATTAGGAAAAGGAGGATACCATGTCTCACCTGAGGTCATCCCACTCCCAATCCTCAAGGACCTTCCACCCTGGTGATCCTCCCTCACTTTTTTTAAGATCCAAAAGCGATGGCCTTACCCTGGCCACTGCGCAGAGTATCCAAGGGGGTTGGAGTGAGAACACTCTCAGGCTTCTTACAGTACCTACCAAACAGGTCAGTATCCATGCATTTTAAGGAACCAATCAACCTCTATATTTGTCCCCTTGCTGTGAAGACCCTGACAAGTGGAAACCTGATTTACAGTTGAGTTGTGCCATTCACTGCAATCTCTGGAATGTAACACCAACACATATGATCTCTAGGTGGAAAGAAATATGTGCCTCTGTCAACCAAAGTACAAAGACATGTCAGGAGTCACAAATGTCAAAGGCATTATAAATATAATTTCCACCTATAGAACAGGTTACCCCGAAAGAACTGATGGGTAAGTTACTTCACTGTATCTAATCCTTGTCCTCTGAGGACTAGTGCCATCTAGAAATACCTTAAATCCATTCCTACCTTCAAAGTACATGTTTGCCTTTGAACCATGCCCAAAGTTAATTTGTTTAGCTTTCCCATCTCACTCCTGTGAGAAATATGAGGGCTTTCTCACAGTTAACATGCTTAAGACCCTCCATCAGGTAACAAAGAGAAGGGCAAATATGCCGGATTCTGACCCCGGGAGTGAGTCTGCGAAGGGGTACTACGGGGATGGAGGTTCCTTGAAGAACGGGGGTGGGATGCCCGAGGGTGAGACATGGTGTCCCCCCTTCTCTAGTTCCAATCTATCATATCTCCCTTCTGCTGGCATAGGATATTGCCATACAGTTCCTACACTAGCCCAGGACTTTCCCTCAAACACTAACCTTGAGAAGGGGAAAAGAAGCCCAATAGTAATACCATCTTTCTGTCGTAAGGACACCCCTAGAACTGAGACATGATACCCCCTTTCTCTGACAGTACTACCCTATCTAACCCCTCCACAGTCTTCAGACGATGGGAGTAGTTTCTTACCTGTAACTCCATTTCTCCAGCGTTGGTATCTTTCATGGATTCACATGCTTTGAATATTTCCTATCGTCAGGCTGGGAAAACCTCAGTAACCTTAAAGCGTTTTCCTATAGAAAACTTTGGCACTGAGTGTCCTAATGACATCTTTTTGGGTGCTTTAGGCTGCACCAACAGGACGTTTAGTACAAAAAGCCCCACCCTGCGACTTCCCTTCAGATTTTAACCTCCCAAAGTAGAGGAAAATCAAACCCAGGGGGGGCTTGCAGGGGCGGCTGGTGGGCGCATGTGAATCCATGAAAGATAGTAACGCTGGAGAAATGGAGTTACAGGTAAGAAACTACTCCTTTCTCCAGCATTGGATCTTTCATGGATACACATGCCGTGAATAGATTACATGGCAGTATGACAACTTGATGGTGCATGACAGGCAACCAAAACCCCATGCCCCAAGGTCACAGTCAGCAACATAATACAAACAATCCAACAATAGGCATGAGAAACAAACACCATTAGAACAAACCAAACCCCGGAAGCTGCAGGGCTTACTTTATTGGAACAGGCGATGGAGGACCACACATCCCACCTGCACATCTTCCACATGTTGTTGCCCCAGACAGTAGTGTCTGGTGAAGGTATGTGGCACTGCCCAGGACGTTGCTTGCCAAATGTCACTGAGTGATATGCACGCCCACAGCACCGCCGACGACGCTCTGGATCTTGTAGAATGGGCCTTACGAGTGGCCTGCAAAGGCTTGCCAGCCTTCCCGTGGCAAAAGGAAATTGTAGAGGAGACCCAACGGGAAAGTCCTTCCTTAGAAATATACTGCCCCCTGTTGGAGGGGCCAAACGCCACAAACAGCTGCCTATATTTACTGAAGACTTGAGTCCGGTCAAGATAAAACCTCAACGCCCTCTTAACATCCAAGGAATGCAGCGCTTTCTCTGCAGGAGTGGTAGCCTTAGCGAAAAAAGCAGGCAAGGCAATTGAAGAGTTCTTGTGAAACTCAGACAGCACTTTAGGGATAAAGCGTGGATTAGTAGACAGGAGAACCTTGTCCCTCATAAACCTCAGATACAGCGGGTCGATGGACAGAGCTTGAAGTTCAGAGACCCTCCTGGACGATGTAACAGCCACCAGAAAAGCGACTTTCCACGTCAGGAACTTAATCGTCACCATCAGTTAAAACGGCGGCTTCATGAGAGCTGAGAGAACAACTTTGAGACTCCATACCAGAGGAAACGTCTCTGGGGAAAATGTCCTGAAAAGACCCTTGAGGAAGTGTTTGACCAACCTGTCACTGAACAGAGGCGTAGAGTTGTGCCATCTCGTGAACCTGGAGATGGCCGCCGGATGGACCTTGATCAAAGACATTGACGCCCACCCTTTGCCAGCAGTAGAAGAGAAGGCAGCAGCTGAGCTGGAGACACCTCTTATGGCTGCAAGTGCAGTTCTTCTGCGCACCAGCCACAGAACCTGGTCCACTTTCGACTGTATGACACGTTGGTAGATGGCGCCTTTGCTGCAGCCAAGATCCGCCGGCAATCCTGCAGGATTTCTAGATGTCCAAATTCTGAGTGGTCAGGAGCCACAACGCAAGACAGAGAACCTGGGTTGTGATGCCACACCTTTCCGTCGTCCTGTGATAGCAGATCCGGCTCTGACCCCAGATAAAGCGGGTCGTCCACTGCAATGTGAGGGAGATCCGAGAACCAAGTTTGCCGAGGCCAAAATGGGGCCATCAGGATCACCCTGCACTGGACCTTGCAAACCATCTGGATCATTCTCCAGATCAGAGGAAAAGGAGGAAACGCGTATGTGAACAGGCCCATCCACGGAAATGAGAACGCGTCCCCCCTAGAGTCTGGATGGGCCACCCTGATGGCAAAAAATGTACAGTGCTTGTTTTTCCACGCTGGCAAACAAGTCCAGAGGGGGAGACCCCCATTTTCTGAAAATTCTCGCCATCTGGGCGTCCTTCAGTTTCCAATTGTGCAGCTGTCCCTGATGAGAGCATCCACTTGAACATTCTGCACTCCCGGCAAATGGTAAGCACAGATGTGTCTCCCGTGAGCAATGGCCCAATGCCAGACCACCTGAGCCTCCCGGAAAGGCGATGTGAGTGCGTGCCACCCTGCTTGTGCAGGTAAAACATTGTGGTGATGTTGTCTGTCAGACTGCGGACCACTGTACGCTGAATGAGAGGCAGAAAAGACTTCAGAGCCCAGTGCACAGCCTTCAATTCCAGAACGTTAATGTGTAAGGACGCCTCCTTGAGAGTCCACCAGCCCTGAACCTGAAACTCATTGAGGTGTGCATCCCAACCAGCCTGGGACATGTCCATCACAATTGTGTATCGAAATTCCGGCTCCAACAGAAGCATGTCCCTCACTGACAATTTGGGACGAGAGGGATGCAGGACGCCATGGAGCCGAGAAGCGACATGTACCCTTGGAACGTGACCAACGTTCTTGGCCCCCTCAAGGCCGCCCTGGATATCAGCTTCTGTTTTCTGTCGACTGATGGCTTCACCAGATTCAGCTGCGTGTGAAACTGGGCCCCTAGGAAAACCAAGTACCTGGATGGCATCAGACACGATTTTGCAAAGTTGACCGCAAAGCCCATCCGCTGTAACAGGAGCAATGCCGCCTGGAGAGACTGATGTCCTTTGAGGAGACGCGCCTCTGACCAACCAATCGTCCAGGTATGGGTAAACATGATGCCCTTCCCTGCGGAGGAAGGCCGTCACCAGAGCCAGGCACTCGGTGAAGGTCCTGGGAGCTGACTTGAGGCCAAGCGGGAAAACATGAAACTGGTAATGACAATCACCGACCACGAACATTAGGAACTTGCGATGTTTGGGAAGCATCGGGATGTGGAAGTAGGTGTCCGAGGTCCAATGATGCCAAGAATTATCCTGGCTGGACCCAGCGTATGACATCCTGCAACGTCAACATTTTGAACGTCAGACGCTGTAGATTCTTGTTCAATGGCCGAAGGTCCAGAACACGGTGCCACTTTCCATTTGGTTTTTGATCACAAAATACCGGGAGTACACTCCCAGTTCCGACAATGGGACCGGTTTGATCGACCCTTTTTCCAACATCACACGCACCTCCTCCCGCAAGACTGATAGATACGGTGGAATAGAGAGTTGTGACTGACGAAACTCCAACGTGTGGCCATAATGTACTGCATCCAGCACCCATCTGTCCAACGTAATTAAATGCCACTCGCCGTTATGGTGTGCCACCCTTCCCCTTAGTTGACTGCCTATATGGCAGTCATTGCTGAGGCTTGGACTGCCGGCCTTCACTCGCCGAAGCCGCCAGACCGCTCTTCCGCTAAATTTGAAAGTTCTTGCTGCTGTGTACAAATTAGAAAGAATGTCGGAACACTTGGGAGGAATAACTGGGGCGAGCATAGCCCCTGTCGCGGGAACCTGCAAATCTGACATTCCCCGAGGCTCCTCGAAATGCACGAAAGGGGCGAAAAGAGCATCCACTCTGCAGCGGGCCCAGTGCCTTTGCAGTATCAGAGTCTTCCTTCATTCCCTTCAAAGCCTCGTCAATTATTGCACCAAACAGCGGTTGCCGTTCGCATGCCATGTCTACCAGTTTGTGTTGTACCTCTGGCCAGAAATCAGTACAGCGCAGCCAGGCCTGCCTATGGATAACGACACCATTGTTGATCTGTTTGAACCCCGACTCTGCCAGGACCACCACAATGTTAATGCTGTGGCTGGAGGCCTCCTCCCCCTCTCGAACCAGCAGCATTGCCTTCTTCCTTTGTTGCTCAGGCAGATGATCCAAGAGTGGAGCCAACCAGTGCCACATCTCCCTGTCATATCGAGCCATAATGGCCCCATAGTTGGCTGCCATGACCGTCGTAGCCGCCACCGTAAGCACCTTCTTGCTGAATGCATCCTTCTTCCGGGCCTCATTGTCCGTAGGGGGTCGCACAGTTGTGCTGACTACGGGCCTTACAACCAGCCTCTTCTGGAGTAAGGCAAAACTCTTTACAAGTGTCATGCCTGTGCCACTGGCACACACATTGGCAACCATCATGGACTATTTGGAACTCATTTATCATAATACGCTTTGAACAAACCCTAGTCACACTTTGGTCCTTAATTTCCATTTGCACGACTTTGGTACTTTCTTATTTAATTCAGCTAACTACATGTACCATAATGCACCTTGCTACAGTTATCAATTCCTGGCTATTCCCATTCATCAGTATTGGAACCAAAATGATATATGATATGATATGATATGATATGATATGATATGATATGATATGATATGATATGATATGATATGGCATTTATAACGCGCCTATACACAAGTGTTTCAAGGCGCGACGAGTCAGGGGGGGAACAAGGGGAGACAGAAAACGATCCTACTAGGCCAGGTGTCATTCAGATCACGCAAGTGCAAGAGAAGAGGGGAGGGGAGAAGTGCAAGGGGGAAAGGGAGAGGGGAAGTGCAGTACAGGGTTAGTAGAATAACAAAATAAATAATAAGGGCCAGCTGGTGGCAAGTGGCAAGTGCAAGGTAAGTGCATACAAGTGCATACAAGTGCATACAAGTGCTGGGAAGGGGGGCTGTAGGGATACAGAGACAGTCCCACAGTGCAGGGGTTGCCAGGGAGGCAGTGCATGGGAGAGTGGCTGGGCCAAGGACCGAACCACAATCCCCAGAAGCCCTAGCGATCAGTGCTGCTTCCACCTTCTCAGGACCAGAGAGGGAGGAGGCAGATTACCTTCAGGTGTGCTGCTCCATGTGCTGACAATTAGCCTGCCTCAGTACAGGGCAGGGCTGTATTTAAGCAGCTGCCTGCAGCAGCTCAGTCTCTTGCATCAAGAGTTCTTCCAGCCCCTTTTTGCCTTGAGCCACGATTTGTATGCTGTTCCTGTTGCCGTATTATCCTGCTTCTGATCCAGTGCCCTTTGCCGGCTCATGTGGGCTCCCTGCCTTACAGCCTGCTACACTCCTCTGCCTTCAGGCCTGGTCCTCTGAGCTCCCTGCCTCGCTGCCCTGCTCCTTTGGGCTCTCTCCTTGCTGCCCTGCTCCTCTGGGTTCCCTGCCTTGCTGCCTGCTACACTCCTCTGCCTGCAGCATTGCTCCTCTGGGCTCCCTGCCTTGCAGCCTGCTACACTCCTATGCCTGCAGCCCTGCTCCTCTGGGCTCCCTGCCTTGCAGCATGCTACACTCCACTGCCTTCAGCCCTGGTTCTCTGGGCTCCCTGCCTCACTGCCCTGCTCCTCTGGGTTCACTCCTTGCTGCCCTGCTCCTCTGGGCTCGCTCCTTGCTGCCCTGCTCCTCTGGGCTCTCTGTCTGCAGCTTACTACAGCTCTCTGTCCGGCTCCTCTGGACTCCCTGCCTTGCAGCCTACTACAGTCCTCTGCAGTCCACAACAGTTTGCCTGCACCTTGTGCCATCCGTTACTGCAGCCCTGCTTCCTTGTTTGCAGCCCCTCTATTTCCTGGCTACTGCTCCCTTGCTCTCTTCCTTGTTCGCAACCCCCTGTTCTTGATCCCTGTCCTTCTCTTCCTTGAGTCTCCTGTCCTCCCCTAAGTTATCCATTTCCATTATACTGTTTCCTTCTTTTCCTTCTGCTAGCTTTCTCTTGTCTTTCCAACCCTGAGTTACTGTTCTACTATTCCGTGTACAGTTTCCGGTCACCATTCCCTACAGTTAGATACTAGGTTCTGCCCTTCCTTTCTTCCGGATCCTGTTCTGAACCTTGTTCTCTTTGACTTCCTTTTCCCTGGATATTTCTGTTCTTGTTTTCACTTGTGTCTTATGTAAATCCTTGTACAGAGCTTGACTGTTGGTTTACGGCAGAAAACCTCTGCCCCTTCCCATGTCGCGTTTTCAGTGTCGTACTTTGTGTCATTGTTTGGTTCCTGCTGGACCCGTACAGGCTTCACTCTTGTGAAGTACTGTTACCTTGTTCGTACCTTAGGGTCCAGGTACAGACACCCACTGCTGTTGTTCCCAGCCATGAACATACAGAGTGGGCCCCTGTTATAGCAATCTGTGCAGAAGGCTGGAGTTTCCAAAGGTCCGTGGAACACTCTTTCCCATTTCTGCATACACCCCAAGAGGGAATCGAGTTTGTTTGTACCTTTGTAATCCCTGCCCCTTTTTGTTCACAGCTACTGTTGCCTATTCTTCGTTCTTGTTGAGCTTCCTGCTGTGTGTGCTTATTTGTCACCTTACATCAGCACAGCCACCCAAAACCTACCTGGGTGCCCTGTACCACTCTTGACAGAGTGCCATTCCTGACAACAAGCCTTGGCCATCATTGCATGAAAAGCACTGACATCATCCGGTGGAGAGGCTGAGGCGGTCGGCTCGGGAGAACCACCTCTGGATCGGTATCCCAGGTATCCACCTGTCTGGGCGACGACAATGCCATCGACAGAGGGTCACGTGGAACACTATCAGGATCCGAATCCACCAGCTCCCCTTCTTCTGGATGTGTCCGGGGAGGGGTGAAACCAACCGGAGACCGCACCGGCGGCCGAACCGTAGGTGACGTACGTGGGGGGCCTGGGTGAGGGGCATCCGCACCCTCATCTTGTCACGGCACAATCCGCACCTCCTCCTCCACTGGACCCACCGGGCTCAGCGGGACCGGGAGCCTTGCATCCAACTGCCCCAACAGCGACTGCAGCATGGTCAGCACCTGCATGGACAACAAGGAGTGCATATTTACCAATTGGTACTCAAGCTTGCCGACATGGACAACCCTGCCAGCTGCAGATCCAACGCCGACGGATCGAAAAATGGATGACTTTCCTCTTCTGGACTTGAGTTCAAGTCGTATGTCGTGGGGTCCTGCTGAAGAATCTCCAAAGGGAGTAGCGGCCCAAGGCCACACCCCGACTGCCACAGCACCTCTGAAGTCAACGGTGCACCTGCCGCCGTGGTTGTCGATGAGGAATCCAGTGCGGTCGACGACGGAGCAGTCATCACCATGGTCGACGAAGGAAGGGAGGGCAGCACCCCCACCATCGACGGAGGGACCTCCATAGGCTAGCCCATCGGTGAGGGAACCAAGGCCGCCACCGGCCTGGCCTTCTGCACGGAAGTTGACCGTTTGGATGTGGAGCTGGTTCGTTGTTTGGAAGACTCATGGCCTGAAGAGGACCGGTGCCGGTCCTTCGATGATGAGTGCTTTGTAGACGAGGAGGACCGCAAGACTTTGCCTTCTCCTTATCAGCCACCGCAGCCTTGTGCGACAGCATTGCTGACTTCTCTGGCCTGGAACTCTCGTCCTTCAACTTGTCCACTCTGGGAGCCTTGTCCTGAGAAGGACCGCCCGACCCTCTACTCTGATGCACTGACCTGGTGCCCGACAACTCCCTGCCTTTACCCACCTCCGACACCGGCCCTGCCGTGCGTTTCTTCTTAGAGGGGGGTTCCGCCAACCGCACCTTTGGGATTGAAGATGACACCTTCTCTGCCCTAATAGAGGACTTGCCCCCTCTGGCCAATCCCACCTCCAAACCCAGGTAAGTACCCTCATTAAGCCAGCAAATCAACCGCTGATTGCAGTCTTTCAGCATCTTCTGTGAGAAGCCTTGACAAACCTCAGTGTCCGCGGAATGATTCGGATGTAGGCAATAAAGACAGTCCCCATGCCCATCCACATCGTAGACGTTCGTTAGGCCGCAGGTCACATATGGCCAATACAAAGATTTCTTCGAGCCCACTGATGCCATACTGGGCCTGGAAAGAAACAACCAGTCAAAGCATCTGAAGAACACAAAGAGCAATTTTCTCGAGAGAAAACACAAGGTGATCCCAACAGTTTTGAGACAACTGGAATCTGAAGGGAAGCTGCGGGTGTGGGGCTATTTATATTAGACGTCCTATTGGTGCAGCCTAAAGTACCGAAAAAGATGTTGGGAAATATTCACAGCATGTGAATCCATGAAAGATCCAATGCTAGAGAAATATTAAGACATGCAATCTTCATCCCCCCAAATATCACTCCAATACTGTGATGATGAAGAGGGAGTCAGGAAGAAAGCAGACTTCCTATATGAAACACCACTATGGCACTGGGACAAAGAAGATGCGAACACCAGCACACCCTCATAATTAATGGACATGTCACGGTAACCAGGCCAGGCAAGGGAAAACAAGCAGCCTCAACTGCAGCGCGTTAACCACTCAGTAGAATATAAAAAGGGCATAATCTTTCAGAGAGGAGAGCGAGTTGGGAGGGGAGCTGAGGAGCTGTGGCTGCCCCCGACCAGATGGGAGACGTCAGAGCACAGAGACACTGAAGGTCTGGATAAAGAAATACTAGGGACCGGCAAGGCTAAAGTACCATATCTCCAGCAGGTTAACAAGGCTCATGAAAGGGAGCCGGGAGGCGTGCCGATTCCCCTTGAAATTTGCCATGGTGAATGCTTGTTCTCCTGGGCCAGGACAGGAGCCCAGGAGTGTCTGAGGGGCAGGTGGTGAGACCCTGACCTTAGACGGTAAAGACACTGCTATTGAACCTGGAAAAAGCACAACTGGTAAGTCAATCGCAGTGGAGGCCCGGTGTGTGCTTGCAAAGTGAATGAGATACAAAGTAGCAGCCCTGAAATGTAAGAAGACAGGAGACGTGTCTGGCAAAACTGACAGTGAAGAGAACAATGCAGTGAAACATAGTCGCAGCGTGGTTGTGTGAATCACATTTCCGAAATACCCAGTATGGTGGAAAGAAGCTCCTGCAAGCAGTGGAGCTGTGCGAATGTGTAAAGTGTGAGCAAAATAGAGACCCTCAAGAAGGGGAGATGCAAATGAAAAACAAAGTGGAAGCAAAGTCCCCCAAACCCATTGAAAAGAGTCTAATCAAGGAAAGGAGTGTATAAAAATCATTGGGGTGACCACCAGGTAGGATAGTAATCCAGGTTTGCTGCAGAGACCCCGCTACAAGGAAAAGAGTGTATGAAAAGCATTGGGGTGGCCACCAGGTGGGAGATTAATCCAGGTTGTCCGCAGAGACTCCACAAAGAGTGCAGAGACCCCACTACCAGGAAAATAAGGTATCCTTATAGTTGAAGGCGCCTGGTTGTGCGACCTCGAATGGGTGGACCGTGCAGTCTTACAACTGCACCATGACAAGAGGGCCTCGTTGAAAAGTGAAAGGAACTTGGTTGAAAATGGGGAAGGGAATCACGAAAGCATATAGACCGATCTTGCAAAACTGAACTTCTGTGGTCTGTGAGCTGAACGTTTGTGTTAAAGAAGCCACTGTGAAATCAGAAGGGGTCTGAGTTTGGGCGAGGGAAGCCTGAAAGACCAATTAAGGAAAAGTGACAGTAAGGCTTTTGGGTTCAAGGAAAGGGAACCCAGAGATGCCAAACAAACTTACAAGGAGAAAAGGTACTGTGAACGTTGTGCCCAGTGAATATCGAGAACCCCCAGAATTTTATGAACCTGAGTGCCTTAAACTTGGGGAAAGGAGATACAGAAGAGCTCCATTGTTACATTAACTTTGCTTTGAATACTATTGATTTGGCCAAACCCCATACACCCTGTTTTCATGTAGAAGTGAGGACAAGCAAGGTTTTGACACAGACAGTATATTTCTTTGGAATGACAGACTTGGGATTTCCTTTAGTCTTGCTTTCCAATAGGGAACATTCCCTCAGAATTCGGGCAAGTTAGGCATTCCACCACCCTGGCCATTGAGAATAACGTTTTTTAAACTGTGTTTCACTTGTCTGTGTCATCTCTTGATACCATGCCGGTCTCACACTCCCCATATAAAGAATACTTGGTATTTAAACAATACATTCTCACTACCCCAGCCCAACAGTTCCCAACCCCAGGTCACTACACAAGGCATCACAGCCAAAATGATGTATCTACTGAAACCTTTTCATATTTGTCACCCGTATCTCTTGTGAACACATCAGCATCTCTCCAAGGAAACTATTCCTCAATAGCCACAAGGACACCGCCATATCGCTGGACGCATTTCAGCATCAAATATGCTGTAAACATTGGATTTTCTGATTTGTATTACTATTATTATTATTAGGGTATTTATTGAGGGCAGCCTAGCTTTGGAAATCAATGGAGTACTTTAAAATCATAGGGGGAGGATTCCAAGATGGCCGCCATCCTGTGAGGACGCATATCTCGGCGCCTCTGCTCAGGCGAATTCCGAAAGGTGTAAATCCGAGCTGATTAACAATATACTCCGTCTTCCGGGGTGCCCCGGTGGTTGCTCCCTCGCGGAGACTCGGAGGTGGTGTGGACCGGGCTGTGCAGCATCCCCCGCAATATATTTGGCAGGCAACCTCGAGCGGCAACTTCTGGAGCGGAGCTCGGGACTGGGCGAGACAGAGAGAAGGGAGCGGGCTGCCAACCTGTGCCAGGGCGAGTCGGGAACAGCATTTGGAGAGGAACCGGAGTCGGCTCTGCTGGTGAGCGCCCCGCGCCCCCCGAAATTCCATTCAGTCGGGAGAGGGCCCACCGAAGACTCCAGCGCTGTGCCGACGTTGGGGTGCCCCTCCCCCCTGGAGACCCGCTCGCGGAGGAGGCCCTGGGGCGCACGCGGGTTTCGCGCTCCTGGGCGCCGGGGCCTGGCTTGGGATGCGCCCCACTCTCTCCCAGAGCGGCTGCAGTGGTGAGGACCTGCAAAGAGCACCGGGGGGATATAAAGGGGCTCCCACGCCCCGGCAGGAGGGAGCGCCCTCCCTTCCCAGGCAACCCACCCTGGGGCTGGAGAGTGTGGCAGCCTGGGAGCCCTGCAACAAATGAGGTCGGAGCTGCCTCCTCCTGAAGCCCATTGAAAGGTACGGGGGAGACCTCGTGGGGAGACCCCTGGGGCACGGGGAGAAGCTGACCCCTGGACCACAGTGCAACTGTGGCGGCCCCGAGATTCGGGGGGAATTTGGCCGGCCTGCAGCTTGGGGCTGTAGATCAGCGCATTGCCTGGCATAGTTGCGGGCTGCGGGGGGTGGCTGGGTTATCACGGCTAGGCATTCAAACAGAAGGCCTGATTTGGGCCGGTTGTGCCCCTCTGCACCCCGTCATACCTGACCTGCGGCCTGTGGGACTTTCCTACCGATCTGCCCAGATACTTGATTCCGCACCGCTTTACCCACAATCAGAAGGTGACATAAAGAAGGAAGGGACCGAAGAAAGGGGGCACGCAGGGACCGCGCTAGGGCTCAACAAGGTTACCCCTCAGGTCCGCTGTGGTTGATGAGGCCCAGGCCCTGGGGAGAAAGGACACCCTCCTGAAATAAATTGAGCAGTCAGTACAACCCTCATTATCGCAGAAACGGACAGGGCGGTCTGGGAACTTGAGCTCAGCGCCAGCCTGAAGCCAGAACACAGGTACCCATCAAAAGCTGAATGGGCGAAATTGACCACTCCCGAGGGCTAGCAAGGTCAAAACATTAGCCACAGGCAGCTGGGGATAACATTGGTCCATGCTTTAGCCCAAGCACCGGATGCACAACACAGATGCCCTGGCGCCAAACAAAGGAACACCCCAGCAAGAACCAGGTCTATGGCGGGAGGACGGAATGGACAGCTGGATCTGTATTGCAGACAATCCCAGGAAGGGAAGCAAAATAGGAGTACCACAGCGGACTCAAGTGCTGAGTCGGACACAACAGGCTCCAACAAAATGGTGTTAAATAAAGAGGACTTACAGGAATGTCTGAGGAGCATGGAGAACAGAATGATGGACTCCCTTCAGACCCAGCTGGGCGCGATTCGAGAAGAGCTAAGATCCTCCCTGCAGGATATAAGGAAGGAAATTGCGGAATTGGGGGAGAGGGTGGACGTCACAGAGAGGGGCCTCTCGGAGACAACAGAAGATGTCAAACAAAACAGCATCCTCCTGGAACAGATCTTCAGAGCAGACCATAACCTAGAGTTGCAGGCGGAGGACCTCGAGAACCGATCACAAAGGTCTAACATATGGGTCAAAGGCCTGGACGAGACGATTGGGGACAAAGACCTTAAAGATACAATGCAGCAGCGCTTCAGTAGTATGCTCAATGATACCCCACCAGAGAACACACTTATTGACAGAATACACAGAGTGGGGCCCAAACGATCCAACCCCGGTACCAGGCCAAGAGACGTGCTTATGGCAATGACCTCGTACCTAATGAAGGAGGAAATTCTACGAGCGGCTCGTACGCGACAAATGGTTACTGTTAATGGTAATCAAATTCAGCTTTTTCAGGACCTAGCGTTGTCTACGCTTCATAAAAGAAGACTGATGCAACCAGTTACGAGAGCGCTGAAAGCTAGAAAAGTCACATACAGATGGGCATACCCTTTCGGACTGCAATTCATGTGGGAGGGAAAGCCGCAGAGAATTTCCACATATGAAGAAGGAATATCTTTGCTGCAATTAGAGGAAGAGGGGGTACCCCAGAAAAAGCCCGGGATACGGCAAGCAAAACAGGGAGAGGGTCCCAGAAGGTGGGAATGGACCTCCGACATCAGACGCCGTCGCGAAAGAGAGCCTGCAACAAAAGACTCCACACCAAGATAAACTTTTAAGGGGTCAGATCTGGCACACATAACGATCAGAATACTTACGAACTGGAACTCGGAACAGAGAAAAATTGATGAGCACAGAAAAGGACACAGCGAAAGGTATATCCAAAAGGTGACTGTGAGGAGCACTAACAGAACCTGGAAATTGAACGAGTTTATATTCAGAGATAATGCCCTTAGAGCCCATATGGAAACGGTGCTGAATAATTACTTTCAGGACAGCGCCAACGGTGACACAAATTGGGGGGTGATATGGGATGCGGAGAAAGCAGTAATCCGGGGGGAATTCATTTCACAAACTACAGCTTACACATGGGAAAGAAAGCTAATTAAGCAGCAACTGGAACAGGAACTGAGGGAAGCAGAGATACTACATAAGGCCAAACAAACACCCAAAACGGTGAGAAACCTTCGGAAAATCAGAGCCCAACTAGAAACCCTCATGGCAGACCACACTGCACAATCTTTATTATGCACGAAACAGTCCTACTACGCACATGGGGCCAAAGCCAGGTAAAGAGGGGTCCATGGTGTCTGACAATAGCACATTAAATATCACATCATTCTTGCTGAGGAATCCTGGGGAGAGGTAGGATAGGAAATCTACAGAAGAATCCCAGAGAGAGCCAGATAGATAAGGCTGTGGCCTTTAGGCCCTGGCCTATAACTAGCCTTAGATAGCAGGTTTTATCTATTGTGAGTTGGAAAACCAGGGTTTGAGGGATGCATGGGTTAGGGTCGAGGGAGCCCACAGTAGGTTGAGAGAGGGAAGCTTGTTAGTGAACCCTGACTGCAACCTGTCCAGAGAAAAAGCGACATCTCTTTATTTGTGAACTAAACACGCTTTAACCATGCTTCGCAGTCTGGGCGATTGTACTGCCAATCAGGGGAGTTGCTAGGTCTGGAAAAGACCCGGGGCTAAGCTGATGTCGGTACTGTTGGGACTGGGGGCTAGCTAGTCTTTTGGCTGTAGCTCCTGAGATTCTATCCGGGGCTACAACCAAAAGATCAGGGGCTCTAGCCCCCTTAGCCCCCCCCTAGCAACGCCCCTGCTGCCAATCAGGACATATGCATAACCTTATATACGTTTGTGTATATTTCATAATGAAAAAACTGGTACGGTAGAGGATCACACAAACAACTATAAAAAACAATTATCAAGCCATGGGAGCTGGGCCCAAAACGTCATGTCAATGAACCTTTTTCCGGTCAACTGTTATGATCGACAATGGCCTAAAATTAAAATAATGAAATAAACACTTTCACGATTATCATAGTTGTACAAAATATCTCACTAAAGTTAACGAGAGCAGCGTGATGAGATGGTTTTCAACATATCTTCCACGGCCAGGCTACATTTACTACTTTCGGTTCTGATTTTATTTCTTAAATGTAAACTGTTAGAAACACAAATTATACCGAAATATATTATATAAGGGGTTCATTAAAGGGATGTGTGTCAAATGGGAGCCAAAAAAGGAGCCGAGTTAAAAATGGCTCTGCAAGTCCTCACCTGTTTATTTTCTTCATATGGGTCAGTATAATGGGTGATCTCAGGGTTGCGTGTCCTTCTGGGTATAGCTTTCACGCATGATATTCTAATACATCCTATTGTAAGGATGACTGGGGTGACCTGCTGTTACAGCGGCCTGCTGTTGGGGTGCCCTGCTGTCATGGAATCATGTATTAACCTTCTGAAAAGTTCAGATTGCTGCACTGAGAATGTGTGGCTTTGTGACTCACGTAAGGTGTGGATTCACAGTTTCAGATGAGCAATTTTGGTCTACAAAATGAAAAAGGCCAAGTGGCCCTTGGCTGCTCCATCAAGCCTTAATTCCTGTCCTCATCCGGTGCTTAAAGATGTAAACTCTAGATTTTGGAGAATCATGTGACCCCGGTTCTCCTACCCCATCAGGCTTTTAAACGGATGTATACGAATTGTTCGAACTACAATTGTTCGAATCACAATTGACCTTTGCACAATTGACCGAATTGTGAAGGTCAATTGTTACATATTTGCAGGGGGAAACCCCCCGCAACCCTCCATTATATATATATATATATATAACCAAAGCAAATATATATATATATATATATATATATATATATATATATATGCAGTCAATTGTGCAAAGGTCAATTCGGACCCTTGACTTTCGATCAATTGGGTCATTCGAACAATTGTGTTCGAACAATTTGGGTAATACCTTTTAAAAGACTCCTTTTGAAGACCGCTTTCTTTCTCTGTGCATTGTAACTCATTAGCTACTTCACACTGCTGTACTCTTCAGCTTTCTGGCGCTGCACAGTGTGCCGGGGAGGGTTGGCCCAGAGATGAGCGCCAAGCAGGGGGATTTACTCAGCAGCGGGTGTACCACTCTAGAAATTCCGCAGTGGCTCATTATTCTTCACATTTCCCTCACATCGTCTGCAATCATTTGCAATACTCTGGAAGCACCCCCACAGAAGAGGATACACAAGTATCAGGGTGAGTAGATGCCATAGGGTGTGGTCTATGGGACGGAAGTGCCGAAAGGTTCGGCGCAATTGTTCTGAACTCTACCATTGCATTGCAATTTTACAGTGATCTTGGTTGTATCCTTGCCCGCCCCCAGCTTCAGGGGGTTGATTCAAGAATTGTATGGACCTGAAATCTCTCATGTCATTAATTCATGGTGAGTTACAAACCGAGTACAATGCCAAGCTTGGTGAGCTCCGGTTGAACATGGGACACAGAGACATGCGTGTGTTTTGAACACAAACATAGCTCCTCCTCCTCGCTGCATTATATCTGTGGGGTTTTCTAATGTCCTGTGCAATATATGCCCAATATACTCAATGGTGTGGGATCTCTGATCTTGGACACTACTCTGAGTTTAGTAGGTTGCTTTATTCTGTCTTTAGGTCATTTCCCATGACCTTTCATCTTACCCAAAAGGTGTCAATGCGCACTGAGGAAGGTGGTTGCGTCACCAGAGTAATCAACTTCACTATTTGTGCCGTATTCATGTGAATTCTTTGTGACTCATGTGTGATGCATTACTGGTATGATCTCGGCTGTTACCCATGTCCCACGACTTTAACTAGGTGGGGCAGCTGTTTGCATGCAACACACTGCTTCAAGATGGCAATGACCCTACAGGTGTGCTCTCCCCAGATGAAACATTCACTGCACTTTAACAATTTAACGTGGCAATCTTTCAGAAGAGGGCACACAGCTATGTGGCGGTGAGATCTACAAGTAAGGCCCAGGACCAGCAATCGTACCTGCAGAGATAATGTATGCAGACCTTCACAAGGAGTTCTTCATCTGTGGGACTCTGGTCCTGAAAAAAGGTTTATGCTCAGGACACCCCGAACCATACCCCAGCTGAGAGCACGGGTCAAGACTCACCTAAGAGTAAGGACCTTAATCCAATCCAAATTGTCTGGGAACAGTTCAATGGTTATTTGAAGCAGGTCTGATAATCCACAAACAGGGATGAGTTGATGGGTTGCATCCTGAAGTTCTGGTCAGGGGTACTGTCCAAGGACATGTGCTGCAGGGCATTTGGCCATGTGAAAAAGGTCCTTCCAGTGGTCATTGAATGCACTGAGGCTGCGACGAACATGCTCCTCTGTGTAAAGAAGTCACATTGTGCGACACATCCCTTTTGGCAACAAGAGACTCATTGCAGTTCTCGCTTTTTGGAAAAAGATAGATGGGGATGACAATATGATAATGTCACAAAACTGAGGACTAGAAACAGTGGCCAGCTACAACAAATATGTTGGTGTATGCACCTTAAACATTTAATTTAGTGTAAGAGTACAGCCAAAATGAGTGAAATATGAACCACATGACACTCGGACACAACCGTAGATACAAGGACATGCAGCATCCACTATTAATCTGGCCCTACAGGCGGCTATTCATCTCAAGTGTGGAAGCTCCACAATAAAGGAAGTAGGAATCAATGAGATGTGCTGGAAGCAGATTGGCCAAGGCTAAATTAGTGGAAAAAAGTGCATGGGTGGTAGTCCCATATTGCTTACTCTATTGACAAGTACTCTCTGTGTAGTGATCGCCTTGATTAGGGTGACCAAAGTAGAACATATTTCTTATTAGCACATGGATATCGTTATTGACCTCCTCTCAACCAATCAGAATGTTCAGAGAGCAGTCAATAACTACTGGTATTGACTGCATTCTGAACATTCTGTCTTCAGAAGCAGACAGGGAAACAACAATGCTATTTCCAGGCAAAATCCTTTTAATAAGATACTTCCTCTCTGCAGGGACTTTTTTTTGGGCTGCCACGTGCTATTTAACAGACGAAAGAGAAAGTTAAAACATCAGAAAATGCTTTCGCTTTCTTACAGGGAAATCATTTACTTTTACATGACACCTAGTGCATGCTCATGTATAATGTGTTCAACTTCAGGCAAGCTGCAATTAAAATGCTTAACTTATGAAGACAACCTTGTTGTTTAAATACTACAAAATAAACCCACATTTAATTTACTAACCCAGTTTGGCCATTTACTTTACACACTCTTAAGTTAACAGTTTTTACTTCATCGCAAAAATTCCAAAGCATGAATTGCTACTATCCCCATGTTCTACTGACCCTTACGCAACCTATGTGCCTCGGATTCACCTTGGGCCATAACTTGATGGCAGGTGATTATCCCACAAGAACGACCCCTCCCTCGGTCCATAAGGCTACATTGATAGCCAGATGGATCCGCAGGAAATTGAAGAAAGCTGTGTGTCTTTATACTCTAGCATTTAAACAATAACACCAAGGACATAATGTTCCTGTATCCAAAATGGCCCAAATGATGTTCATACCTTTTGTGTCACATATATTCGGCACCAATTTGAGGGTTAATGTTGAATCCAAGTGGCATACAGTCCATACATAAATAGTAGAAAAGTATTTTACAAAGACAGTAAGACAGTGAGGGAAATAGGTTTTGTTTGCCAGTTCACAAATTACATCAGTAGAGGTGCTCTATATAGTAACTAACCTGCAGACTTTGAAACCTGGAAACTACGATGCCCCTAACTGGCATAGGTGTCTGGGTGCAACCCGGGGCACTGCGCCCCATGTCCCACTATGTGATGTGGGGTCCAAGGTTGTTTGGCAAGGATCCCCTGGTCCCCTCCTCCCCCAACAATACAATGGTCAAGGGCTCATCACATGGTGGCGCTTGAGTGCAGAAGTAGTGACCCGGTGGACGGGGGAATGGACCCTGTGGATATTCAATAGTAAATGTGCTAGGAAATTGTGAGGGTGAGGGAAACCTTAATCTCAGCCTGGAGTAACACACACAGCCCGCTGGCGGGGAAGAGAAAGAAGGCAGAGATCGGCGCGCTGGGCTCTGCGCAATCAGCACAATTCCGTGTGTGCGCATTTACACACTTGAATCCCAAGCAGAATTCCAAGAATGCAGACCAGCCTCTTCTAGGCTCGCACTGTACAATGAGAAGCCACATTGATTTTCGATTTCCCCAACTCAAGGGAACACATGGCCGGGTTATTGCCAATTCTGCACAGCCAGTAATACGGACACAGCTGCGCACACTTATTGCATACTCCCCCCTCACCCCCTTGCAACCCTCATGAGCACACACACCCTCATGAGCCACTGCTGTGGCTGATTGGACAGCAGAGTGGGAATGAATGAAGAGGTGCAAAGAGGTGCAGGAGGCGTGGTGCAGAGGGAGCTCACATAGCAGAGGGAAATAGACATATGTAGGAAGGGGAAGTGCAAAGAGGTGCAGGAGGCGTGGTGCAGAGGGAGCTCACATAGCAGAGGGAAATAGACATATGTAGGAAGTGGAAGTGCAAAGATGTGCAGGAGGCGTGGTGCAGAGGGAGCTCACATAGCAGAGGGAAATAGACATATGTAGGAAGGGGAAGTGCAAAGAGGTACAGGAGGCGTGGTGCAGAGGGAGCTCACATAGCAGAGGGAAATAGACATATGTAGGAAGGGGAAGTGCAAAGAGGTGCAGGAGGAGGAGGAGAAGGTGTGGACGTTCAACAGAGGTTGGGAAAGGAACAAATCAAGGAGGGAGAGCAAAATACTGAGCAGCTTTCAGGTTTAGATTAAGAAGTGGAAAGCGGAGAGTGCAGAAGAAATTGGAGGAGGCGAATGCCAAGATAGCAGAATATCAGAGAAAGTGAACATTGGAAAGAAGTAGGAGGTGCAGGAAACGAGTTGGAACTTTGCAGGGAAGGAGGGGAAAGAACTAGCAAAGAAAACAGGTTTTTAGTTGGAGGAAGGGAGGAGAAGCTGACAATAAAACAAGTAGATGGTATGAGGTTCCCTGGAGAAACAGGGCCAGTATCATTTCAAATGTAACAACATTAGTCTACCAGTTGTCTTGAAGGAATGGGAGGAGGAACATGTGGCAGAACAGTGATAATGCCAGTCTACAGATACCCTGAAGGTCAAAACTGAGATCTAATGTCAAGCTTCCAGGCATAAGTGGTCATTCATTTGGCAAAGAGAATATCGAAAAGGCTGCGGTATAAGACCAGGCCCCTGAGTCTGTAAATCACTGTAGAGCCAAGGCAGGCCACCTACAAACCCTTGTTGGGCCTACTTTGCTGCTAGAAGACACGGGGGGACTTGTGCGAGAAAGCCCAATGTTTCCATGGAAGCGTTTGACTGTTGCCTGAGGGATACTTCCCACAGCTCATGAAGGTAAGCAGAGGCCAGACGAGAGCAGGACATCATCCAACCAGAATGAGTTGGGCACAAGAGACTGAGAGGGATGTCCACATAGACCCCGAAAAAGAGACCTTGTGAAGTGGCAGCTCCTCCTTAACGAATGACTGGGTGCCCTGCCACCACTGAGACAGTCAAAGCAGGAAAACCGTGGCACAGCATTTTTACTTGCCTCATGTGCAAAGTCAACATGATTAATGTTATTACATTGAATGCTAGTGTCTTGGTGCAGCCACTAAGGACATGTTTTCTTACACTGGCAAACCTTGTTTTTACCGGGCTGGCATTTCCCGAATGGAATAGATGAAGTGGCCAGGAATGCTGTTGCTGTTTTAATGTTGTCTGTAAAGTGCCCCACTGCTCCTAGGAGTTGTATGAACTGTATCACCACGTTTACTGGAGACATCATCAACTAGAGTTGTGTACGCGTTGCATGCCTGTGGCTCATCCCGACACAGTTTACACCGGAAGACCTCTGAACGCTGTTACCATGAGTGAAGTTGTTGATGTTGGAGGTCCAGGCATTTATGAGAGGCTTTTAGCAAACCGGCTTTGACAGGGAATCTTCTGGGTGTACTGCCTCTGGAACTTGGAGAGTGAGAAGAGAAAAGCAGCTGTCGCATGGAATGAACCAGCAGCCGTAACTGAGCGACACGCTGTGCATTCTAATGAGGCCGGGAAGAGCCGCGTCAGACCGGTGCGCCGATAGCGGAGGTCCCTGGATTGCTGTCACCAGCATGCCTTGGAACGAAGGGGTTAAGGGCTAGAATTCAAAGCTGCGTAGAAGAGTAGTTGACACCCATTAGCCCACTGCTCCTATTAAACAGTTCTCTCTTGTGCAATGTCAGCCTGTGTACTTGGTTCCATGTCTTTACAACGACACCCTAAATAAGAGCATACTTTTAAAACAACACCTGAATAAAGAAAAAAGTCGATTTTTTTATTTTTTTATTTGGGGAAGGTCCCCCAATTCAATCTTTTTACAGACTTTTTACCCTCCCCACAACGACCCCCACCCCTTTTAATTCCTTATCCCACCCTCATAAATACTTTTAGTTTAGAATTCTACTTTTTGTCATTATATAGATGTCGTTTAAAAAGGGTGTCATTTCTTTTCCGTTATAAACACTCGGTACCGTGTGCTAAATATACGACTGCTCGTTTTGTGACTCAATGTTGCGCAGTAGTGTTGCTAGGTTTGGAAAAGATCCGGAGCTGCACTAATGTCCGGACTGTCGGGACTCGGGGCTAGCTGCAGCCTTTTGGTTGTAGCCCCTGAGCTTCTATCGGGGCTAAACCTAAAGACCTGGGGCTATAGCGCCCACAAACCCCACCTAGCGATGCCTCAGATGTCGCAGCACAAATGTTGCAATATTTACTGGACAGAAACCAGTAATTAGAAGATGACTTGTCCTTCAAAGAATTTAGCAACTCCTGAACAAGGAGAACTGCACCCCCGCGTTCCCTCCCCAATGGACACTTAATAGGAAGGCCTTCTGTAGTAACCTTCGGAGGCTCTACCCTTTTTCCAAACGTCAAGCTCACCAGTGTAGAGTCGAGTAGGTTTTCAGACGCTGCCCACGCCCAATTCCAATGCGCTCACGCGAGATGAAAAGGACTTCTCACTGCAAGGCTACAACAAAGCCACTCCATAGCAGCTCCTCCATACAACAGAATGCTGGCAAAACGTCTCGGCTGAAGAGGTGCAAAGTCAAATGTCAATATGTTATGGTCTTCAAAACGTAAGTGCAAAAGTACGGCCTAGCGTAGGGCCGAGTTCCTTTGTAAGGTCAGGGAACTCCGAGATGACTTGCAATATCATTTTTTTAACACATGGTAGGGACTACTTTATTTATTATAATCCATGGACGTCGTCCCTTTTAGTGCCTGGCCATTGCTTATTGTAATGCAAGGTATCGTCCACTTGCCGATGTATGTAAGCAATTTAGAATCTGATTTAAAAAGCTGATATGCAGCTTCTAATGTGTTGCAGAAAAGGCGCTTAAGCAGTTTATTTAAATACATCAAAAACATTGTTGTGCTGTGCTTTCCAATAAGCAATACCATCTTGCTCTGATCTGTTACACTCCAGCAGTGCCCACGATACTGCCATGCACAGCATGACGGATGCCGAAAGGGAGCGTTTTTTTGAAGTGGGAGGAGTGAAGCGTGCCTTATCTACTTCACACTCCTATGGAGGAAGATATCAACCATCCTGGACATCTACCGATGAACTGTCGGTTATCACTGGACATAATACCCTGAGCAGGGGTGTTGCTAGGTCTGTAAAAGATCCGGGGCTATGCTAATGTCGGAACTGTCGGGGCTCGGGGTTAGCTAGCCTTTTGGTTGTAGCTCCTGAGATTCTATCCGGGGCTACAACCAAAAGACCATGGGCTATAGCCCGCTTAGCCCCCCCCCCTGCAACACCCCTGACCCCGAGTTTCTTTCTCCATCTTCTTCCTTTCTTCTTTTTATTGCAACACTCTGATGCACTGCAGTATTGCTATGTGTAATCATTTTTCTTGATTTTGAATTGGATTAGTATTGCTATGTTGTGTGAAAAGTTCCTATCAAACTAGATCACAGTAGATTAAATAAATAAATCACGAGTTTCTTTTCGGGCCATGGGTGCAATGTCTCACAGAAAGCTGTTTTACAATGAAGGAATGTTAAAAGCTTGGCACAACTTCAATGAAGTGCTTCTCGGGCATTTGCAATTCTGATGTATGCTGGCTCAAGCAGCAGCCATGGGCACGCCACAACCGAAGCGTAAGAACTGATTACAGAGCACTTGTGGTGTCATTTTCTTATTACAGGTTGGCGGTGATGTCACAATGTGCCTGTAACAAGAACATTATTTCCAGACTTTGATATGACTATCTTAGGCTGCCATGTGTTATATAAGCATTGTAATGGTGAGTAAGACGCCAAACACGTATACTGGCAAGTTTGTATGTCTATATATCCACGCTACCCAGAATAAAACATTACCAAATAAGAAGGTATTGGTTATTCAGGTGAAGGCTGCACAGTTGAGTTTAACTAATAGGAAAGCCTGCCAAACCTCTCCATTTAAAGGACACAAGGGGATCTCTTGTTGAGGCAGTGGGCCCCATTACGACCCTGCCGGTCCGGAAACAACGGTGGCGGAAAATCCGCCGCCACCGTTCTTTCCGGACCGGCTGATTCAGAGTTCTGCAGGCGCGAGGTGTCACTACCGCCGGGTCTGACCTGGCGGGAGTGACACCCCCCGCCTGCAGACGGAAATGGAAACACCGGCTCCGTCATAGACGGAACCAGTGTTTCCATTGTCCCCATCCCCATGGAGTGCTATCGGGCTCCATGGGAATGGGGATTTACGGAATTCCGCCTCCGGAATTACCGGATCACCGGGGTTGTAATGCCCCAGTGATTTCAGCAATCACGTAGGCGGAATGGTATTTCAGGTCCAGCGGCAGCTTGCCGGTTTTTTCGGCACGGCTACCGGCAGACTCGTAATGAGGCCCATTGCATATGATGCTCACAGCTGCTTCAAGAGAATGTGGGACATATAGATCAATGAGTATAATGCTGTGTCATGTATCATTTAAAGGATGAGTAAGAAACATTTGTTCTGACTTGCTAAATATAAGTTATATAGTCTTGGGAGGATAGCTCAGGGGCAACGTGCTCACCCTGGAAGCAAGACGACACGGAGCAACACATGTTCGATCCCCGGTCCGCTTTAGAGACCACTGGGTTTTAAGCGCGTTATAAATAACCTATCATATCATATTAAGTTGTTCCTAAAGCATGACCTGCAAGATAATAGAGAAGGTCAGCAATGGAGGGTGAAAGGGAGACAAAAGATATCAGAAATATATGTGCAGGTAAGAAACAGAATGAGAGCTGGGGATAGTCTGCATGTCTGCAGACAAAGCTTAGAGCAGATAAAAATGAACGCTCTTCAGAACGAACAGGAACCTGTCTTAGCAGTTTCTACTATTTTACAAGTACTGAAATGAGTCATTTCGTGGTTGTGTGATTGACCTGAGATGTGCTCAAGATTCTCTTGAAGTGTGGAGGGGGCTTGTTTGTGGTTTGATGTTACCGCAATAACCGACTCCATAGCTCAGAAGTAACGGGCCCAGAGTGGACTGGCTTTAAGTCAAACAAGGTGGACTCACCTGGGATGAGAATTCAGGTGTTTGGTCATCCCTCAGAGTGTCATACTGTGAGGGAAGGAACCTGTATGATGCTCTGATACACTGTCATAGTGCAGTCCTCTACACACTCGCAATTCCTGCAGTAGGGCTGCGTTTGCACATGGCTGCCAGAAAGCACGTTTATGATACGTGTTGCTAGTATAGCATGTTATGCCTCAGCAAGGCAACCTCACAACACTGAGGGTGAAGAGAGGGAGTTGATTCTTTGAGCGCAAGTTAACTATATATGTGCTGGTACATGAGAACCTCTGGAATGGAGGGCATGTGAGCCTCAAAGGGACAGTTCTATAGTAGGGGTGTCTTAGGTGACCCATAAGACACTTGTCTGCGGGTGTGGCCTTCAGGGTGTAGCCTGCTGGAAATACCAGCATAACACTGCTTTCCAAGCAGCCATTTTAGGGATTACTGAGGTACTCTTGAGAAGAGGGCCTTCTTGGGTAGTTCCTGGCCTCCTCTGGGACTCTGCATGAATATGGTCCCTTTTGCCTACTGCCTAGTTAAGTTAATAGGGCGGAGTAGGATGAACCCAAATACCTTTGTGATAAAGTTCAGTTTACTGGACAACCTGCTCTGGACCGGTTCAATACTATTGTGAAAGGCTGAGGGAGGAAGCTGGAAGAAAATGTGTAGTGTGGTGCAGTGGTCCTACAATCCCTATTCAGGCCGATCCCTGGATGCCGCTATGAAATAGTCCACTGAATCACTGTGAACACAGCCGGTCAAGTGGCACAGCGAGTAGAGCGCTTGCTTTGACATCCCTGCAGAACCTGCTAAACAGGTTCGAATCCCGGCAGGGCCAAACTCAGCCTTTCACCGTGGGTAACAATAAGCAGGGCTCAGATACCCGAGGGTTAATAGTGCTGTATAAACGAGGGAATTATTATTATTTAACTGAATCTCCTATGTGTTGGATTTGTATTCCGGCTGGAGATGTTCGCAAAGCAGGCCCAGAGTGGGGAAAATGGGATCGCAACACAAATGAATTTGCTCTAAAAGGGGCGCATTTGCCCACAGGCAAGTGAAATGGTGATCAGGCAGCCAATACGCTGGGAAAGCTTCCACGAACCCTTATAGAAGGACATCTGAAAAGAAAATACATTGACTCCAAAATGGACTGCCGGCACCTGGAGAAATGGGGATTTGGCCGGTACATAGTCTTGGATATCCTCTAAAAGCTTTACAAAACACACACGGGATTGCACCATAACCAGTTGAAACACATACATGTGTTCCAAAATAGACTCCCAAATGAGAAGGTGTTCAAGTAGGACAATGAGGATTTAGGCAGTAGATATGCCTGGGCACCTGTAATGCATTAAACACTCGAAAGAAAAAAGGATCTGTTTCAAGACTGGCTTCTTAAGGAGGCACCTTCTACAGGGGGATGTTACGTCATTGTATGTACTTAACTGTCATTGTTATGACTTCGATGTGCTGAGGCAGCCAATAACAACATTGCATTACACAATAAAGCAGGACATTGCATAATGTGATTGAGAAGTCGCAAATGGAACTTTCCCCCACAGTAAATCTAGTGACGCTGCCCGTACTATTCATGCACGAGAGATCCTGGATCAGCCATTTACAGTGGCGATTTCTGCAAAATGAAGTGTTGTACTTTACGAAATCCTCAGGATTTCAAATACCTTTTCCATGATGGGGCTCATGAAGATACTATCATATGTACTGAACTATGGCTCCTGTGCAGACAAGCCAAGAGGATTTAGGTAAGACCGTAGATTAGCGTGCCCCTCGCCCCCCCCAGAACCTGTGTGCCTGTGGGCAATGAAAGTAAGACTCATTGGAGAAGTAGAGGCACAGCAAGCACTCAAGAGCCTGCCTTGGGGATAGGTACGCCTACTACATGGGGACACCAACCCAAGAGCTGGGCACAATGATGGTCACTTCACTTCATGATCTATTGGGCATACTGTGGACTTAACTAGAAGACATGCTCAGGTTGTGAAAAAGGTTATCAGTAACTGATTGCATTTCTCCTACTGTGAACACCGTGGCATTCATAGTTCAGCACTCACAAGGAAGAAGGAAACATCATTTATGGGAGGTATTTTTTTTGGGTTGCCCAAATAGTGTTGCGGGGCAGATTTTTTGGGGTCACTTTAATGTGGTCTATAGTTCCCTCATGCCTCCCCTATACACACCCTGCAACATGGCTCCATAGTTACAGCATATGTGGTGGTGAAGGGAAGGAACTGGGGTCACATAAGCATACATTTCAACTATGGGGTGTATTGTGTCCGAGTTCCCAGTAACATCATAGACAAGTCTAGATTTGTTCTTGTTGTCGATCGGGCATCATTTGGAGACCCGTGATAGACTTGTAGCCAATAGCTGTCCGTAGAGAATTCCATACGGAACTCTCAGCGGGGAGAAGTGGTACTCCACCGCTCATGTTTTTCTACAGTACGGGTAGACTGTCAAATCACTTGTGTTGCTTTTGAACTCTAGATTGGAACTCTTCTACACGTTTCCCCATAAGGAGTAGGGAATCTGCCATGCCACCCCTAAATCCAATCCCTTGGGTAGGGTGGGGGGAAATGTGACTGGCAGAAAAGAGCTCAGCTTATGGCAGGGAGCAAGACCATAGGGTACTTGTGAAACATGCATGGTTTCAGTACAACTGAACTAGTTACATCATATTTATGACATAGAAAACAGAGTTACTTACCATGGGCCTCATTACACGGACGGCGGTGGACCAAGGTGCTATTAGCACCTTGGTCCATGCCGGTAAAATACCGGCACCGCCTTGGAGGAAAGGGGAATTACCACCCTATTCCAAGGTTGGTGGGGCGGTAATTCCCCCTTCCCCCATTGCCCTTCCCCATTCCCATTTTTGCGCCATAGGGCATAATGGGAATGAGGAAGGTGCTAATTACGGCACCGCAAATTGCGGTACCGTAATTAGCTCCCTGGTCCCTTTGCGGGTTGGTTTTTAATGCCTGCAAAAAGCAGGCGTTAAAGTCTCCAACCCGCAAAGGGACCTCGTAGTAAGGCGGTAAGGGTTAACGGTCACCGGTACCATTAACGGTGACTGTTAACCCTTACCGCCGTCCGTGTAATGAGGCCCCATATCTGGTAACGTTCTTTTGATGGGATGTTTCTCCGAAGTATTCCACATCTATGACAGGTAATGTCGACAGCTGTGCTGCTTCAGAACATATTTCGGCAGAAGGCGTGCTGGGTCGATGGCGTTGATCCGTTGTTCCTCGAGGGCCTCCGTCGAGGGTCGACGTCACCAGATGTTATATATAGGACACACGGCGCCCGTAGCCTCAGTTGTAGTTTTTTCCCATAACGTGTGGCACCAACCTCCTGCCAGTATGACTGCAGAAAGTCTTGTGGAAACGTAAGCTGCAATCGCATAGGAAATTCAGTAGAGGGACAGGCTGGGAGAGCGATGTGGAATACGTCGGAGGAACATCCCATCGAAAGAACATTACCAGATATGGTAAGTAACTCTTTCTTAGAGGGGATTGTGTCCTTCGATGTATTCCACATCTATGACAGACTCCCAAAGCAGTGCCAACTTATGGAGGTGGGAAAAGAATTTACAATTTTAGAATTTTAGAATGCCCAATCAAATGGCTGAATAGAGGACGGCCTTACTAAAGGCCAAATCCTGCCCATGGATGGAGGCCAAGGAATAGTGTCTGACAAAAGTATGGACAGAGACTCATGTGGCTGCTTCACAAATATTGCGAATAGGAACGCACCTCTGTAGAGCAGTGGAGGCAGCCACACCCCTAGTAGAGTGAGCCCGTAAACCTACTGTAGGGTCCTTTCCGCCAACGATAACACTCCGAGATCGTCAAAATGATCGGTCTGGACAAGGTCTGCTTGGAAACAGCCTGACCTAAGCGCCTTCCAGCATAACCAACAAAGAGCTGATCGTCCACTCTGACCCAGTACATCTGTGAGAGATAGAAACTCAAAGCTCTCCTAGGATTCAACCTATGGAGCCTCTCCTCTTCCTTACCAGGATGCGGAGGAGGATAAAACGCTGGAAGAATCATCTTCTGGCTCAAATGGAATTCCAACACAACCTTCGGATGAAAAGAAGGCCGCACCCGCAAGATAACCCTGTCCTTATGGAAAACAGCATAGGGTGGCTTGGCGGAAAGTGCCTGCAACTCACTCACTCTGCGTGCGGAAGTAACCTCAACTAAAAACACAGTTTTAAAGGACAACAGTCGTAACGGACAAAAATGTAAGGGCTGAAACAGAGCTCCCATTAGGAACTTTAAAACCAAATTCGAATCCCATCCTGGCACCTGGAAAGGCGACGGTGGAAACACATTAGTTAGCCCTTTTAGGAACTGGGAAATCAAAGGAATCTTAAAATAAGAACATTCCCCAGACAAG
Source organism: Ambystoma mexicanum (assembly GCF_040938575.1). NCBI lineage: Eukaryota > Metazoa > Chordata > Amphibia > Caudata > Ambystomatidae > Ambystoma > Ambystoma mexicanum. The sequence goes on along the minus strand of NC_090936.1, from coordinate 124,199,294 downwards.
CGCTTAAATATGGACAACGCCGTCAGGTAACCCTTAATGGTACCCACTTGCAGGCCCTTGTGGGCTAAGGAAAGCAAAAAGACAAAACCAAAGGAATGGAACATTGGAAAGGATCCACATTCTGTACCCTGCACCAGTCACAGAACTTTCTCCAACGACAACGGTACAGGGATTTCGTTGCGGGCCTTCTGGCCGAAAGCAACACCTCCATCACGTCTTCGGGAGGTCCCAATCCTTATACCCCAACGTTTCAGATGCCAAGCATGAAGGCTGAGAGACTTGACCTCTCGATGGAGAACCCGACTCCCCTCCCGTGAGAGCAGAGCGTCTCGGTAGTGAAGACGGCGTGGAGGGCAGATGGACATGTCTAGAAGGTCCGGGTACCACACTCTCCGTGCCCATGCAGGAGCAATGAGGATCATTTGGGAAACGAACCTCTGTAACATCCGCAACACTTGCGGAATGACGGGGACTGGAGGGGACACGTACAGCAGTGGGAAGGACCACTTCACTACGAACGCGTCCCCTAAGGCTCCTCTTGGGGGAAATTCCCACAAGCCGAATCTCTCGCACTTCCGGTTGAGACTTGTGGCAAAGAGATCCACTTGTGGGGTTCCCCAAAGGGCAAAGATCTCCAAAAGAACTTCCTCAGCCAGCTCCCACTCATGAGAGACCGTGCTCTGCCTGCTCAGAGTGTCTGCCACCGTGTTTTCATCTCCAGCCAGATGAACTGCCGAGATCCAAATTTCCTGGCAGATGGCCCAGAACAAGAGCTGCATTGCCTCCCTGCACAACAGGAGTGACCCTGCCCCCCCTTTTTGTTGAGGTAGTGCATGGCCACTGTATTGTCTGTCCTAATCAGGACATTCTTCCCCCGCACAGATGGCAGAAAAGCCTTCAAGGCTAGCCTGACAGCCCTCTGCTCTAACAGATTGATGTGGAGTCAGGACTCCGATGGAGACCAACATCCGCTGGCTGTCAACTCGTTGGCATGAGCACCCCAACCTGCGAGGGATGCGTCCGTCACGATGGTCACCTCCGGCCATGGTTGCCAAAATGGTGCTCCCTTCATCAGATTGCCTTCGACAGCCCACCATAGAAGATCCTGGGTGACCGAGGTCGGAATCTGAATGGGATCCGACACCCTGCCAGAGAACTGCGACCACTGCATCTTGAGAGCCCACTGCAGAGATCTCATCCGCAGCCTGGCCTATGGCACCAGGAAAATGCAGGATGCCATGAGACCGAGCAACCTCAAGAACTTGAATGCCAGGAGACTCTGGGCACGTTGAAACTTGTCCACCATCTGCAGAATGTGATGAGCCCTCACCTGGGGAGGTGAACACTGCCCCACTGATGTGTCGAGCACTGCTCTGATGTATTGGAGCCGCTGGGTAGGTGTCAAATGTGACTTCTTTAAATTGAGGGAGAAGCCCAGCTTGTGAAGGGAGTGGCAGGTGATGGACAGATGATCCAGGGCTTGCTCGGGAGAGCGCGTCCTGATCAACCAATCGTCCAGGTAGGGGTCGACGTGAATCCCCCTTTCCTGAGATACGCTGCCACCACCACCATCAGCTTGGTGAAGACCCTCAGGGCGGAGGTCAATCTGAACACCAGCACTCGAAACTGAAAATGCAAGTCGCCAACCGCGAACCTCAGGTACTTCCTGTGCTTGGGATGAATCGGCACATGAAAGTAAGCATCCTTGATGTCCAGAGACACCAACCAATCCTGAAGTTGAAGGGCCTGGAGGTCTTGAGAAAGAGTTACCATCTTGAACTTGTCCTTCCTGAGGAGCTTGTTCAACCAACGCAAGTCCATGATGGGTCTCAATCCCCCATCTTTTTTTGGAATCAAAAAATAAGGGGAATACCATCCCTTGTTCCTCCCTGCTACAGGCACCGGTTCTATGGCGCCTTTCTCCAGCAGGGATAGGATTTCCTGCGCAAGGAGCGGATCCGGACGCTTCAAAGAGAGCTTCCCCGGTGGATTGTCGTGAGCCCTCTGCCGGAAGGGAAGACAGTAGCCGTGGGCTATGATCTCCAGAACCCACACATCTGAAGTAATGGCCCGCCATTCTCCAAGATGCTGCACAAGTCTGCCCCCAACCGGCGAACCATGGGACATGGCCTCATGATTGAACGGACGCGGCTCTGGCAATGCCTGAGGGCAAAGAGGCAACTGCCCGAACGGCTTTGGTACTCCTACGGTGGCCCCTTTGACAGTCAGCTCCTCTCGATCTACCAAAGGAAGAGTAGTACCGAAAGGAACCTCCCCTCCATTGCTGTCCATTGCTGTCCCCTAGGATGAAAAGGAGGAGGTTGACATACTGCAGCGCTCAAAGACTTCACTGCAGCTTTGGAGGTCTGCAACCTCTCAAGGCTCTCGTCAGCCTCGCTGCCAAACAGATGAACCCCATCAAAGGGCATGTTCAGAAGTCGGGATTGCACAAACCTGCATATCGCGGTGCTCGCAGCCATGTACCGGCTGACACAGTCTGCCATGTCCAAATCCAACTGAAGGGATTCGCACATGGCATCCTTGCCGTCTTGCACAAGGGCTAGAAAACCATCCCTTTCTTCCCCTTCGGTAATATGCTCAGCCGCCAAAGACGCACAGTTCCACAGAGTGTGTGTAAATCTCGCTAAGGCACAAGTGGAGTTGGCCGACTTCAATGCCATACCCCCAGCCGAAAATACCTTTTTCGCCCAACCATCAAAGCACTTATCATCCCTATCAGGAGGGATGATAGGGTACGGAGCCTGCTTCGAGGAGGCCGGAGCCGCCTGCACCACCAAATTCTCCGGAGTAGGGTGTGTCGATAAGTAGCAGGGGTCACTACTGAATGGGCGGTATTTCTTCGGAAGCAACTTATTAACTGCAGGTAGACTCTCCGAAGCAGTCCAAGCCGCCGCCAGCCTCCTTTGCAAAGCCATGTGAAACCGCAACACCGGGTCAGTGGGCGGACCTTGATCCAGGATGTCCGTCAAATCATCCTGAGCAAACTCAAAAGGTGGAGCAGACCACCACAAGTATTCTGTCACCATTGACATGAGATGCCGATAGGAGGCATCCGCATGCGCCCCAGGCTCAGGTCGGCCAAACTCCACCTCCGGAGAGGTGTCAAGGCCACTAGAGCCATGCAATGACTGACGGAGTTCCTTCATCTGACTATGCCCAGACAAAAGGTCATCAGGGACATCAGGAGGCACAGGCAAGGCCATCTCCTAATCAAACAGTTCCTCAACCTCTGAAATATCCTGTAAAGGTTGAAAAAACTCCAATCTAGGAGGAGGAACAGAATAGGGCTTGAAAACAGGCCTCATAGACTTACTGGCAGCCTTCCTCGGAGGTTCCTCAGCACTCAGGGGCACCTCTGTCAAATCCTCCACAAACGTCGTCGATGGCGGCGAAGGAATCAGCGTTAACAGGTGCCGACGGCATCAAAGACTTCTTTGAGGACGGAGCCCCGAGAGCGTCCCCCGACGGACTCGGCGGCGATGATGTCGACGGCTTCTTTGAGCCCGGAGCCTCGAGAGAGCCCCTCGACAGACACAGCACCGGTGGCATTGACTGCTTCTTGGAAGGCTTCACAGGTTCCGACTGTCTCGATGGCATAGAGCAGCGGGACTTGGATCTGGCATGGCTATGGTGATCTCCCTTGTCCGAGTGGGACCTCGACAGCTCACGATGATCGTGCCGACCACCCGAGCCCGAAGGCGTGCGAGTGGTGAACCTAGCCTGTCCCCCACATGCTCCTTTCGAAGGCGCGGCCAGAACTGTGCCTTGCGACTCAAAAATCGCTAACATCTGCTGGCAGAATGCATCCCATTCGGCTGGCGTTGAAGGCTTGTTGGGACAAGTCAACCGTCTGGCGGAGTCCTCCTCCGACGAGGACGGGGAAGGCGACCGGTGACAGCACTTTCTAGAATGCCTCGACGAGGCAAAGGAATGGCGGGAACCACTCCTAGACGGAGACCCTCTGGATTTTCGCCGATGCAGAGAGTCGCCCCTCGAGTCATCGGTCGAAAGCCCAGCAGACTTCGATTTACAGGGCTTAGACACCCTACCTATCATCAATTTCCCCTTGTGTTACCGCAAGGTCTTAGATGTCGGGGACTGGCAATCCTGGCAGTCGTCAGTGGCGTGGCTTTCGCAGAGGCACCAGAGGCAGATGTCGTGCGGGTCCATGATGGACATCTTCGAAACCGCAGTCCTGACATTTTTTAAAGCCCGACTTCGGGGTAGTAGAAGAAGATGAAGACATCGTACACGAAGAAAGAATCGAGCGCGCCGAGATTCCGAAGCAAACACGTTTGTGGAAAAATCGTAATTGAGGCTACGGGCGACGTGCATCCTATATATAACATCCGGTGACGTCGACCCTCGACGGAGGCCCTTAAGGGACAAGAGATCGACGCCATCGACACAGGACGCCCTCTGCCGAAAATTTTCCAAAGCAGCACAGCTGTGGACATTACCTGTCATAGATGTGGAATACATCGGAGGACACAATCCCCTCGAAAAACAGAATTAACTAATAAGTCATTGAGAAATGCTATTCTAAATTGTACTGAATGTGGTACCTTTGATTCCAAACATGATATATTTATATAGTTAACCTTTAGAGACTCTCAGGTCTATAAACATGAGCAGCAAACTGCGGTGGGTGTGAGGTTACTGTCGGCCAGGAAGGATAGCTCAAGCATAGCTCAAGGGCAATGTGCTTATATTGGTAGCAAGACAATGAGAGCAACACAGGTTCGAATCCCGATCCTGCTCTGAGAAATCACTCGTTGGTATTAAGCATGTTATAAAAGAACAATGATAAAATAAATTATTATATATCCATTAAACTGTTAAAATGCTAAGCTAGAACATGCTCCCATGTGTGATGCACAGGAAGGATGTTCTTTCCTGAACATGTTACCAGGCATTTGTAATCTACAGAAGCATTCTAACTGGGAGCAGTTTAGTGATGACTTAATTGTAGTGTTTGGTGCCCCAAGCAGTGGCAGCCGTAGTACATTTAGGGGTAATTGTGCAGACTGGTAGTGGTATGCTTCTTGACTGATGGTATGGGGAGGAATGCACTTCAGATGTTTTGAGTTCCTTCCATGTTTGCGCATGGGGCTGAAGCATATGGTATTATAAAGATGTGGTTCCCTGTCGCCCCTCCGCACACCATTTTCGGGCAGACTATGCAAGTGGACAAATATGGTTGCAGTTCATTCTGTGTGAAGTTCTGCTGCACTTTTGGCTTTCATTGGGGTCTTGCAACACAAAGGCTGCGCTCCTCTGGGCACACTTGTGCTTGAGTTCAGATGGTGCTGTCTAGATGCCACACAATGATGTGATATACTTTTTGATCTGTGACAGGAAGGTTTTTTCTGTAAGAGGCTGAATATGGGGAGGGCAACTGTCCACTAAAGGTCTCTGATCAGTGTTGTTATTTTCCGCCTCCTCAGACATTTTCAATTGGCCACATCTAATTCTAGCATCCCCAGAACCCACAGAAAGCGCTGATGTAAAAATAAAAAGACCACATGCAACATGGCTCCCGCTGCCACTGGCTTGTTTGGGTGCTGACCTTTTGTCCCAATGTGTCATTCACTCATTGCCTGGCGAATCAAAAATCTCTGCTACTCTCTGCTGCATCCTCCCCAAGAAATGTTGCAAGCCTCACACTAAATTCCATTAGGGATTCTCTACTCCTCCACTAAGGTGTCACCCAATGGATTGTGCCTCATCCTCTACCTTCAAGAGATGGAAAATGACTGGTGTATCACCAAACGCCCTGAATCTCTGCTAATTCCTCCCACAAAAACCATGCAAGCATGAGTCTCACGCCAGCGGTTCTCAGGGTTTCTCGGTTCCTCCTCTCCGGTGTCATCCGATGATGGCTCATGTCTCATCCACTCACTGCAAGAGACAGACATTTGCTGCTATCTCACCTGCCTCCCGGATTCTTATCCACAAAAATCATGCAAGTGCGAGTCTCGCCCAAGCGGACCTCAGGGATTACCTATTCCTTCATAGTCAGCGGCACGAGCCAGACAGGCATTTTCTATGGCACATGTGCCACTTCAATAAAGAATGCCAGGTTTCTCCTCCTGCCTCCAACAGTCAGCGCTATCTTCTGCACGCTGCTCCTACAACACGTTTGAAGTTGGACTTTTTAAATGTGGGTGGGGCTATTGTCTCGAACACAGGAGAAGCCTTGAACTGTTGCATGTTCAACAATCGAGATTTATGAAAATTAACAATGACTTATTCACAGGAGACTGTGGAACAGCATCTACCTATAGCCAACACAGAGACTTCGATGATGAGAATTAGAATTTGTCACCCAGTGCATGTCAGATACTGACAAGTACAGCAGGGTTGTTGAATGGTGCATGTGGTGGGGAAACAGCTAGCTGATGTAGTCACTGAGAGGTACCAATGAGTTGCTGACTTACAAATACAACTGCCTACTGTGCCAGTACAATCTACACGTGTCAAAGGTTCTCAGACAAATCATAAACCTCATTGCGCTATAGTCTCTGCGACCATGCAACCAGGGATGGAAGAGGTTGATCACAGAATTGTGAGGTTTGTGGCAACCCTTAAGAACTCGAGCTACAAAATTGAACACATTGAGGGTAAGAACAATACAGTTGACAATGTTCTGTCCAGGATTCTTGTCTCAAATAACAGACACTGCACAAATAGATCAAGACGTGAAAGAAACATCCCAATGAAGAGGACTGGAAGGATTGTGGAAGGATTACTCGGGGGGGATAGCTCAGCGGCAACGTGCTCGCCTTGAAGAAAAACGACATGGAGCCACACAAGTTCGATCCCCGGGTCGCGCTTAGAAACCTCTGGGTATCAAGCATGTAATAAATAACCTATCATTGCTGAAAAAACGCTCAGATATATAATAAAGTGAAAGACCTATGTCTAAATGGCCCAAATATGGCTTGGTAGAACAGTTACAACCTTTCAGAAGAATTAAAAGCAAGCTATCTTGCCTTGATGGACTCCAACACCAAAGCAGGTGACCACCTTCTGACGGTATGAGAAAGATTACCGGAAATATATCATATGAAGGCCACCGTGGCATTTAAAAATCCAAGCACTTAATATTTGAACATGACAGGCAGCCCCACATAAAGTCTCTTGTGCAGCAAATAGTCAGTGGTGCTCCTGAAGGTATCGCTTGCAGTAAGGTGTTGCTCGCGAGGTCTAGTCCCATGATTATACAAACGCTTGCCCACATTCCCATCAGGGAGAATTGTATTGGATCTATATCTGTGAAAATACAAGCTACTGTATTATTTTACTCAGACATCATTCGACGTTGGACAGAAATGTCAGTACAGGAGGTGCAATGACTTTTCTAAAAATTATTATTAAGGGACGGGGTTCCACAAGCAACGGGATCTAGCCAACGTCCAAGAAAAACTGCAACCTTTCTTAAAGAGCATGGTATAAACCTGTGCACCTCTCGCTATCATCCAAGCTCAAATCGATGTGTTGAGGGGTTGAAACGCACGCATACAGATATAATCAATACAACAGCGAGTATTGGAGGAGATTGGGCGAGGGCTATTGTGGAATTTGAGGTCATGGGGAGAATAAAACCCTGCTCCAAGTTGTGCTGAGCGAGGGGGGGCACAGCACATATGGTGGGCGGTTATGATGCTGCACCTACTCCTAGATTTCCAAGAAGCTAATGCCAACTGAAAAAGCAGCCATGATATCATGTATCCAGCAAAAAATACCGACTTGTAACCAGGTGCTAAGGTAAACGCCAAGTAACCCGGACATAGGAACAGAGGGTTGTCAAAATTCTTGCCATCTTTAGTGGTGTAGGAGGTTTGTGGAAATGCAGCTAAATATATAGATGGAAGGGTTTGGAGTAAGGAGAGAATAGCTGTGCTCATGCGCAGTAAATTAAGCAATAATGACACAGTCAGAGACAATTACCAGGTGGTAATGGTGCAATGACCACAAAAACGATACCATGACCAAAGAAACGATACCATGACCGAAGAAACGATACCATGACCAAAGAAACGATACCATCTGTAATTGCCCTGGGACGGGGTGGCTTATTGCTATTGGAACAATCCAACTAACCAGAGTAGAATGTCCATTTTAAAACTAGGAGGGATGAAGAGGAAACATTGGAACTTTGGAACAAAGGAATTATACCAGACCTTAGCACCCTGGGAGGCACGCCAACCCAAAGAAAATGCTCGGAACACGGCAATATTCACACAGGTAAGGCCACATTCCGAGCACTTTCATTCAGTGTTGGGTGCTCCCCTTCTCTTCCCTGCACCCCCTTCCACTCACCTTAGCACCCGTGTAGTTTCCGACACGCTGCCAACGGTGTCTTGTCTTTCCCTCAATCACAAAAAAAGAAAGGAACCTTTCCTTCGCGGCACCAGGCCCGCAGTGTTGTTGTTCCACAGTCCGTTTTCATGTTGATGACGTTACAGTCACCAACAATGAAAACGGACTGCAGCTTTCAGTAGCACTCTGTGGCCCGGTAGGGGCCAAAGGAAAGGTACGTTTCTTTTTTTAAATTGTTATTTTTGAAATTAAATTCTAAACCACCCTTGTAGAAAACTATACGGGTGATAATGGCAATAGGCACCTCGGTGGCGGGCCAACCTTTTCAGTAATGGCACCGCCGCACTCATTAAGGGACCATTGCTGCGCTCGGGCCCTTAACTTGGGCGGCGGGCCATTACCTACAGGGTCGGCCGCCTCCTCGGGGCATATTGCCTCATTATTTCCCTCTGCCAGAACATTGTCTGCAATGGAACGTCCAACAATCTAATCTTGAAACAATGGCATCAGGCAAGGACTTTACCAAGTGGCAGCAGCCCATCGCCTGAGGTAATACCCAGAGCGAAGCAAGGGCATTTCCCAATGGGCGTCAGAACATCACAACATGGTATAGCCTGTCCCAAAAGCCAGTGTTGCCACTAGCACCTTGGGTACAAGCCAAAAGGTGTGTGGTGATGGCCAAGTAAAAAAAGAAACCAAAAAGACAAGTGGCTCACCCTTAACATGGAGCTGTGCCCGATAAGCATTGGGTAAAGCAGGTGGGGAGAACAGAGAACGTACAAGCATGGATGAGGCGAGGGAAGCCCGTAAGTGAAGAAAGGTGAGTGGGAACATGGGGCGATGAAGGTGAAAGGTGAAGATGCACAGGGAGAAAAGGATAGTGGATATAGTGTCAAGCAAAAGCAGTGAGGGAGAAAATGGCGGCCAGACGGCAGTGGCAGTAGAAAGCGGGCAACGCAGACTTGTCCTGGCAGATAAAAGCATTCCCCAGACTGGGATTGGTAGATAAAGATTTTAAGGGTGCTCAGGAGCATTCTTCTTTTTTGTTTAGAGTCACATCATATAGCTGCTGTACCTATCCAATGCGGTTATGGATCGAGTCCCCATTTTGATAATTTCGTAATTTAAAAAAACATATGATTGTATTTTGTTTGTTTTTTAATATTTTTTGAGAAAGGAGGGGGGGTTGTGGTCTCTCATAACAGCCATTCACTAGCTGAGATGTTATAGACTAGGGCAGGTACCTGCTGCAGCCACATTTCATCATCCCCGGCTTACGGGGAAAGGGAGGCATGTGAGGTTAAAGATAGATCCTACTGGTTCAGACCAGTTGCAGGCAAACGTTTAGAATGCATAGGATCGAATGCCAAAAGGGTTGAATCAAAAGGACCTAAAACCAAAGGGTCGAATTTTATTTTTTATTTTTTTGGGGGGACCTCCCCCCAACGTCCTTTTTTGTGAAACCACTTTTTTTTCAAAAACGGAAACCCCAAAAAATATATATTTAAAAAAAAAAAAAATTGACCCTTTGGTTTTAGGTCAAATTGAGTCGACCCTTTGGCATTCGATCCTTTTGTATTAGGTACTTTAACTGGACACTGTTGCAGGCTGGCCAGGGATTGAGTGCCACCTCAGCCCTGGGCCTTGTGAATTTTACATGTTTTAATAAACCACGGTTTGGTTCCCAGGCGTCTCCTCCCTTCCTGATGAACCTACTATACAATAATGCTTTGTGTAAAAACGCAGTATTTTGCAGATCTAATTAATGTTTCTGTAGGTAGAACACGATGTCTGGGCTTAATGAACCTGTTTCTAGTGACTGACTTGTTATTTATTGCACCGTTTTTATGAATGTCTCCCAACATCAGATGGGAGCATTGAAGGGATTACGTTGTTTGCTAATTTTGACTTGACCTCTGTTTCGCGTACAGTAATAACAGAATTTTTAATGATTCACAATATTCACCAAAACAGCAGTTCCTTTTCTTGTGCAACTTTCACAATTAATGCAGCACTTGAAAGCACGTGGTCTGACGTGAAATGTTCTCGGTGTTTCAGCACAAAGAACTGGTGGTTTCTGTCACTTGAAGAGAACTAGAAATCATGACATTGACTGCATCCAGTTGCTTCCCAGATTGCTTTTTGAAAATCTACCATTTGATGGACTGAATTTGGTTGAATCAACCAAATGAGCATGGGCGTCTACACGCACATTTATGGGGCTACGGGTGTAGAGATGTCTGGCGGTGCAAGGGGCCACGGGTTGGTGAAATTGAGTCGACCAAATTGTAGACTAACCATGTAACAATGTAGAACTGATATTGACATATATTTTCGAATGGCCAGCTTCGAGTAAGAAGGTACATCTGTAGTGTCTTCTGTCCATGTTCACAGTCACGCAGGGTGACCTGTCCCCTGTCGATACAGAGCACACGCGTAGGTTCTCACGTGTGTAGGCGGGTTACTACCAAAATATTTAGTTACTCCATGTTATCAAAGGTGACGGGACCTACACTGTTGGTCTCTGTGTTTTTATTACGCAGCGCCTCTTTTCCACGCTGGTTTAAATAGAACCATGGCGATGAGGCAGTAAGACCAGCGCGTGCAGCAGAATGCTGTTTTGTTGATCTCCCTGCTTCCCGTGATATGCTCTTGGTCAGAGGCGTTGCTAGGGGGGGGCTAAGGGGGCTATAGCCCCTGGTCTTTTGGTTGTAGCCCCGGATAGAATCTCAGAGCCTACAACCAAAAGGCTAGCTAGCCCCTAGTCCTGACAGTTGCAACATTAGCATAGCCCCGGGTCTGTTCCAGACCTAGCAACACCCCTGCTCTTGGTCCTCAATGAACAGTGCCCACCGGCACTCCTGCACAGCTTACAACCTGCCTGCGGTGCGAAGGACCAGCGGCCCATGTCAGGTGTCCTGCTGGGGACTTGTGTGATCCAGTGCCTCGTTGACGTATCCTCTCCACATCTACACACTCCAACGTGCGTCCCAATAAGTAAGGCCTGACTGCATAGTATAATCAATGCTGCGGCCTGCAATGTTTGTGAGCCCATCTCCCTTCAGCGTGTGCTGCGCTAAATTTACAACCTGCCCTGGATCATTTGCCTATGCCACACTACTGTCCCGGCAGTGCTGCAGGAGCACCAGGCGCCCACATCATATACTTCTATTTTCATTAAGTGAGCTATTACCATGTCTGAGGGCGAGACCATCAGTAGCTCGTCCACTCAAGCATCGCCCCCCCCGCTGTACCTGAACAACATGACAGGTAAGAAACGAGTCCTCAATCTTTACAATTACAGGTGGTCCCGCCTTTTGACATTACGAACACCAGCAGTCTAGCGCCACAATGGAATAGATGGCTCCAAGAACTTCACATCTACATTGATGCAACTCCGGTAAGAGAGGAACGTCGCCTCAGAGGAATTCTAATGCACTCGCCAGGTCCGATAGTGAGTGACATTGTTCTCGAAAGGCCAGAAAGTACCACCAACACTTTTCAGGACATCATCGACTCTCTGAACAACTATTTTTCAGTAGGTAGTATTTTTCAGCTGGTCCGATAGCACAGCGAGTAGAGCGCTCGCTTTGACATCTGTGCAGTGCCTGCTGACGTGGTTTGAATCCCCGCAGGGCCAAACTCCGCCTTTCATCCTTCCGAGGTCAATAAATGAGCACCATACACCATGGGTAATAAGCAGCGCTCAGATACCTGAGGGTTCGTAGCGCTATATAAATGCTAAATTGTTATTATTATTTTGCGCCACTACGGAATGTAGATCATGAATGGCACATCTTTCATACTCCCACACAAGAGAAAGGGGAAAAGCTAGACAAGTTTGTCATGCGACTCCGCAAAAGATGGAAATATTGTGACTTTGAACACTACTCAACAGAAGAGGCACTCAAATCAAAAATAATTGCCAGCTGTGAGTCAGCCAAGTTTCGCAAGAATTAGATCCTTGGAAGAAATATTACAACTAGCTAGAGTAGGCATAGCACTCAATGCCAACAGAATCCTTGGGAAATATCAAAATTACGCAGACATTATCCACCGCGCCTTTGTGTCAGGTTCGATCTGCCGAGATGACATATACTAAAGACCAGAAGTCCTACCAGTGCGGCTATAACTTCCCCCATGTTGCCCCATGCCCGCAGTTGGCCATACTTGTGACAAGTGCGGAGGCGAGAATCATTTTCAGTCTGTATGCAAGAATGTCAAATACTTCCAAAAGTCTGCCAACTACTGAGAACAAAGCAGGAAGCGAGACAGCTCCCACTCTAGGCAGCCAAGATCTCCCACCAGCAGAAGACAACGGTCAACAAGCAGAAGAAGAGAATCCGCACACAGAACCCATCAAGAAAGGAAAACGAAGGAGGACACACAACTAATGCGCTCACCTGAAGACACAAAGAAGATCGACAAGGCACAAAGTAAGATACATAGAAGTCTCGCCAAGTCACCATAATGACCGACTCCTCTTCATCCAGTGGCGACCGCAAGGGAGGATATGTCCATGCTATAGGCAACAAGACAGGAACGGAATACTGCCTAACTTTAGTATTACAAGTGAATGGCAGCCCCCGGGAATTTCTGATCGACACAGGAGAAACTGTTGACGTGGTCAACGAAGAAACATACCAAGGACTCAAATGCAAGAGAGCTATGAAACCGGCTGGCATTGACATCTATCGATACAGCGCAAATACACCTCTGGAATGCAAGGGCATATTCAGAGCCACATGCACGTAGAAGGACAAAACAGCAAAAATGGTAATGTAAGTGGTCAAAGGCGAGGTGCCAAGTGGCAACATCCTCAGTTTTAAATCTACTATACAAATGGACCTGGTACATAATGTACCAAATTATGACGGCTTACACCACAAACCCAAAGGACATGATGGTTAAAATGTTCCCAACCCTTTTCAAAGGACTGGGCCGGCTCAAAGGAAAGCAAATTAAATTACACATCAACCCGGATAATAGAGGTGTTGTACAACACTACAGAGGAATTTCGTGAAACATCCAAAAGCATGTAGAAGACAAGATACAATCACTCCTAAGCTAAGACATTGTAGAACATGCAACTGGTCCCACACCCTGGGTATCACCTATCGTCCCAGTCCCCAAGAAAGAAAACAGGAAAAGCATCTTCATCTGCGTGGCCATGAGGGTACCAAACATGGCCATTGAGAGAGAGAGGCACTTGCCCCTGAGAATGACTGATATGATGCATTTGCTGCATGGAACGAAAATCTTTTCCAAATTAGATCTCAATAAGGGTTATCACCAAATCGAACTACACCCAGACTCACACTATATAACAATGTTCTCCACCCACCGAGCACTATTGCACTATAGGTGACTCACCTTTGGGGTGTCCTCCACTGCCGACATTCATTTTCCAAAACGAGATACACCCAAAAAATCAAGCACATTCCACAAGGTCTCAATTATAGTGACGACATTCTAGTGTTTGGTGTGACTCAAGATGCACACAATGACACACTGCGTCGAGCATGCATGGCACTAGAAGAAGCCTATGTGACCCTGAATGTTGACGAGTGTGAAATCAGTAAAACAATGCTTAAATTCTACAACCTTACCAGGACAAACTTCAAGCGCTCGTTGAGGTGCCCATGCCCCAGTTGACATCAGCTGTCCATTCGTTCCTAGACATGGCCAACTATTGTACATGGTATATACAGGACCTCACATCCAACAGCACACGACTACGGCATTTCACAGGAAAAGGACAAGAATTTGTGTGGTCAAATGACTGTGAGGATGCCTTCCAAGATATCAAAAGATGTATCGCCTCTTCCTCATGTATGGCATATTACAATCTAGATCTTGAAACGGAACGGACTGTAGATGCTAGCCTGGTTGGTTTAAGAGAAATCTTGCCCAATTCAAAACAGGCTCTTCCTCATAGTCATCATGCCGAATTGTGGCTTATGCAAGCCGTAGTCTGTCTACAGTTGTCTGGGCATGTGAACACTCATTTATTCCTCTATGGCTGGAAATTCACTATCATCATGTATCATCAGGCCCTCACAACCATTTATGGCAAATCAACAGCAGAAATGCCTCCCGCGTATTACAAGATGGGGACTCCGACTACAAGAATATTCCTTCACGATACTTCATCGCCATGGGAAAGCCAACAAACCAGCTGATTTCATATTGAGATATTCTCTGCCTGCCTGCGAAAGATGAATCACAGTCCCTCAAAAGCAGACCAATATATCAATTGCATTGTCAGCAACGCACTGCCAAAATCCCTCCCCATTCCCAAGCTCCTCAACAGCATAGACCAGGACCCAGTGCTCTTGAAAGTCAAAGAATGAGTTTCCTTAGGGAGATGGCATGAATCGAAGCAGAAAGAGAGATTAACCTCTAAATGTTTGGAGTAGTTTCCGTTCCATGTCAATCTGCTGAAACATCCCTTGTCTCCATCTCCAGAAGGTCTACTGCTAAAAGAGAATTGAATTGTCATTCCAGAAATGTTGCAGGGCAGGGTGATCAGCATGGCACAGTGGAATTGTATCCACTAAAAGACAGCTGCGTACAAAGGTATGGTTCCCTCAGATCGATGCAAAAGTCAAACAGATCTTAGGAAGCTGCATAACATGCAAAGCTGTTGCACCACGCACATTTTGAGAATCCCTCATAATGACAGTGATGCCTCCTCAAGTCTGGGACGAAGTAGCTGTCGACATGTTTGGACCCCTGTCCAATGGCAAGTACGTTCTAGTCGGATTCCCATAAATACACCTGATACTTTCCACAGCAGTGCATGCCGTCATCTCAGCATTGGACAAAAGGTTTGCGGACAATGACATCCCAACCATCATAAAATCCGATAATGGTCCACAGTTTAGCAGACACAATTTAGCAGTGTTCGCTGAACACCTAGGCTTTCAACAATGGAAAATTACCCCCTATGGCCACAAGCAAACGGCACTGTGTAATGGTTTATGGCCAACCTAAAGCTCACCCTACAAGTGTGTTCCATTACAAAAGGTTAATTTATGCAAGCCATCTGCACTCTCCACAGAGACTATACTAACACTCCTCATAGCTCCACGGGAGTGTGCCCCTCAGAACTCATGTTTAGCAGGAACATAAAAATCACCCTCTCACACCTGCCTACCAGTGAGGTGGGTAGAGATGCAGAACTGAAAGCTCGAGACAAAGAAAGCAAAGAAAGAAGGAAAAAGTATACAGACTCCAGGAGGAAGGCAAAAGAGACGGAGGTGCACATAGGAGACCAGGTACTGGTGCGTCAATCACAAGGATCAAAGGAGATGCCAGCTTTTAGTCCTCAGCCCATGACAGTCACACATTTCAAAGGATCCATGGTAACAGCAGCAAGTCCTAGTGGCACCATCACCAGAAATTCCTCTTTCTTAAAACAAGTGGGAAGAGAAGCAGCACAGCGAAGTGAGGAGAGTGACTTCATGGATGGCAGCTGCTGGTATTTCATGGATGGCGATGTGGACACCGATGACAGCGACAGTGAGAGGGAAGGCCACACCCAATGACTCGAAGTCCATCAAAAAGAGCTATTCGAAGACCCACAAGGTGGATTCAAGAAATGGGATAAATGAAGACGATCTCAGTTAAGGGGGGGGAGATGTAGTGTCCTATGTCTATGTTCATAGTCATGCAGGGTGACTGGTCCTCTGTCGATACCGAGCACAAGCGCAGATGCTCACCAAGCACACATGCAGATGTACGCAGGGTAACCGCCGAAATAGTTACTCCGTGTTGATTACTCCTTTACTACCGGGCATATTTCTGCCCCTCTTAAACATGCAATAATCTCTCTTTTGTTAAAAAAGCCCCATCTCCCAGTATTAATGAAATTGATGGAAGCAATTGTGACACCTCAATTATCTTCCTTCCTTGAGGCTAATGTCCTCTTTCATCCTTTTCAATCCGGATTCCGCCCCGGGATGGCGACTGAATCCGTAATGTTAGCACTCATGGATGATATTGCTTTGCTTCAGGACCACAGAGAGGTGGGAGCCTTGATCCTCCTTGACCTCTCTGCGGCCTTTGATATGGTTGACCACCAGAAACTGTTGTCATGTCTGTTGAGGCGGAAATATCGGGCATTCCGCTTAACTGGTTCTCCTCTTTTCTATCTTACAGGGCCCAATCAGTCTTCCTTCCTCCATTCACATCTCCTCCAAGTGGGTTGCATTGTGGGGTCCCTCATGCTTCGCCCTGTCCCCTTTGCTTTTTAACCTTTATATGCAGGCACTTGCCAAACTTATCGACAGCCATGGAGTGCATTTCTTTTCCTACGCTGAAGATACCCAGATTTTGTTCCGTCTCAACACGCCTTGCTCCGACCCTCCTTGTAAATTGAGAAATTGTTTGGCTGCAGTTGGTGACTGGATGGTCAACAACTGGTTGAAACTTAATGGAGAAAAAACAGAGGTTATTTTGGTTGGTTCAAATGTGGACAATCACGTGTGGTCTCTTGATCACTGGCCATCGTCCCTTGGCCTGTGACCTGACCCCTCCCCCATGGTTAAAAGTCTTGGGATCAAGGTTATGACCACTGGCTCGCGGGAAGCCCAGGTCTCGGCAGTTTGCCAGATGTTTTTTTTTAAACTTAAGGTTCTAAAAAAAAAAGGTTCTTGCCCTCCTTCCATCTGCTCTTAGGACAAACATTGTCACAGCTTCAATTAGGAGTTCTCTTGACTATTCCAATGCAATGTACCTCGGTCAGCCAGAGAGGTTACTTCAACGGCTTGAAACCCTTCAGAACTCTGCTCCTAGACTTGCCCACTCCAGTGAACTTCTGCATCACGTCTCATCAGGAGCCGTATTAAGTTTAAGGTTCTTTGTATGGTTCACCAGGCAATACACAGGGTAGGGCCAGCATTCTTGAAATCACAGATTCTGCCTTACACTCCTAATCGACCTCTGTGCTCAGCTAATAAACTTCTGCTACAAGTTCCCAGATTTTTTCCTGCTAGAGCTGGAGGAAGATCCTTTTCAGTTCTCACCACTACTCTTTACAACACCCTGCCTTTAGATCTTCGCAAGCTCCATGAGTTGCTCCCGTTCCGAAAGGCTTTTAAGACCCTTCTGTTTTAGTTTCTGTGACCTCTCTCTCGCATCCCTTAGCCTCAATACCTCACGGTTTTTGTGCACTCTATAAATACCATATAAATAATTAAATAAAGGTGAAGAGACCTACACTGTTTGTCTCTGTGTTTTCATTATGCAGGACCTCTTTTCCATGCTGGTTTAAATATAACAAAATCAAAGGCTTACTCTGGTGTAAGGGCGCACTAAAGTGAAAAATTTCCTAGTGGGAAAAAAAAATCTTTCATTGCATTATTGCACATGGGCAATATTTGCCCTAGGGCCAGCCCTTTGCTTTGGGCACAAATGCATAGAAAGCATATATTTTTCAAGTAAGGAAATATTGCCCGGCGCCAATTGCACTGGCACTGGTCCAAAGCTTCTGTAAAATAGCCCAGAGTTTTGCGCCTGTTCTGCAGCCCCTCCCCGCCCTTATGCTGTTGAGCTCTAGCTGGCCGATT
Source organism: Ambystoma mexicanum (assembly GCF_040938575.1). Lineage (NCBI taxonomy): Eukaryota > Metazoa > Chordata > Amphibia > Caudata > Ambystomatidae > Ambystoma > Ambystoma mexicanum. The sequence goes on along the minus strand of NC_090936.1, from coordinate 124,181,376 downwards.
ACATTATAACCATGCAATTCTCTTCCCCAGTCCCTTAGCATCTTCTTTCCCTCTCTGATCCCACTGCTAATTTGCAGTATTTTGAATGATTATTCTTAAGGCCTCATCACGAGTCTGGTGGTAACCCTTAAATGTGGCAGTAGTGCTATTACCGCTGCATTTAAGGGTCCGCCAGATCATGGCTTTGGCAGATTTCCCGCCAGCTCTGAGCTGGGGCAAATCTGCCGCAAATCTGCTGATTATTTGCGCTATTACCGCCAGCAGGAAATCCGCCGGCGGTAATAGCACGAAAATTCCCCATTGGGCCCAATGGGGAATGAGGGATTCCCGAATGGGCCCAATGGGGAATGGGAAATAACCGCGCCACCAAACCCGTGATCCGGTGCTAATAGCACCGGAGGTTTGGCAGTAGCGCTAATAGCCCCAGCGCTAATGGCGCCGGGGCTACCGACCAACTCGTGATGAGGCCCTTAGTGTTTTAAAGAAGGAACATTAATCATGCCCTTTCCTGCCTCTCCTCATCACTTGTAACATCACAAGTGTCCTCATTGCAGAAAGTTAATTTTGATCGACACTAGATCAAACTTACCTTTGTGAAAACAACGTATTATTTTAAAGTGCTTCTGCTCCGGGGCAATGTTTTCCCTGCTGCTAATAGGGAACAGTATTTCTACTCAGGCTAACTCTACCCTCGTGCAAAAATGCATTGAAAGACTATTTTTTGCACTAGTGCAGTTTGTGCCTTAAAGCTATCAGCGTGTAAAATTGCACTTCCACCAGTGCCAAGTTTCTGTAATACAGACCGATGAGTATTGTGTTTTTGATGGTATATTAAACTACATTCATATGGAACCGTTCTTCACCTGGCATATTTGGAGAAAAAAAATCAAGCCTTTGGGGCATGTATTAGGGATGCTGCATTCTTTAAAATGAAATATTTTGTTTGCAAGTGGTCTTATTCAAGACTGGACATCACATTCATACCGGGTCTCCATTTATATCCCATAAAAATATAATTTGCCTAATACACTTGAGCTCTATGCCAATTGTTTATTGGGAGTTCCTGATTCTATGCTGTGACGAATCAAGGGAATTCATCCCTTCTCCACAAGGGGGAGGCCCCGCTGTGAGGCTAGAGAGGTCAGCCCACTCTGCAACACCTTCCCTAGGGGTCGAGGCAAATGGCAACCTCACCGGGAGAGACTCCCCCGTTGGGGACAAGGACTCCCGTTCCTGTGCACATCACGGCCTACAAGGGATGCCGTACAATACTAGAAACTATTAAAGATCAAGACTGGGACAAAGAAACACTCAATAGACATCGTTATTATCAAGAAGAACAACATGTTCCTTTAAATCAAAACATCCAATCCACCGGGACGAGTACATTGAAGAAAGCAGACTCAGCAACACCTGACAAGAGAGCCCTGGAGAGAGGGGACTGCTCACGTAGACACAGGAAGACCCCGAGCTATGGAAACCCCAGGGAGAGAGACCTTGAGAGAGAGTAACACATATGTAGCCACTTGAGGACCCCAAGCTACGTAACAACCAGAGAGAGAGAGGGTGAGAAGTGCATGGGTCAAAAGGTCCGCAAGTTTCAAACTCGCTTCACATTATCGGACAAAATGCCAACACTACAGCGAATCCCAAGAGGGAGCAACCAAAAGGGCAGGAGCCTGTAGAAAGGTGGTGACGAGACCACAGGATGGCCGTGGTGGACAGCCGGTCCACAAAACTTCTCCGTCACCAGTGTTGAGCGTATGAGGCAAAGGAAACCTGAAGCAGAGAACGCTGATGGAAACACGCTGATGGCAAAAGGAGAACACTAAGAATGCTCCTGAGGTATCAGACTCCTGAGGACGTTTTCCAGCATCCTTGAAGGTAACAGGGAGACCGGGAGTCACAGGAGACCCATGGAGATCATTATACAGTGCAAGTAACACGTCTCAGTAGAAGTGACGAGACAAACTTGAATCAGATGTTTATGAACTTTAAAGGCTGTGTCTCAAGAAAAGGACATTCTAATAATCTAAGCTTGAAGGGGAAGGAAAAGTGGATAATACCATGGGAAAAGGGGAAAAACGGTGAGCATCGTGCATACGAAGTACTGAATAGTGAAAAGAAAGATAGAGTTCAGAGGAAGTAACCAAGTGAAAAGTGTGCCAAGCCAAATACACCACAATGAACTGAATCATAATCATGTAGGGGAGAAAGGTTGTCAGAATAATAATGTAAACCAAGAAGACATTGAAATTAGCAACTGGAATAAAATATCCTACGAAAGATCGCCAAAAGTGATTTCTAAGGAGCCGAGAACAGTCAGTTATCCCTTTGAAGAATTACAAAGAGTTATCCATGAAGTCACATAGAAGATATATGCAGATAGCCTTGATATTGCACTTAGAAGATTTCAGAGGGTAACCTGTCTATTGTGCTTAGAAGACTGCATGAGGGTAGCCTGTCTATTATAGAGACGATCTGATTACACACCTACATCAAAGACAACGCTCCATCTAAGCCTCAAGGTACGTTTTTACGGACCACTTCGGTAGACACCAGCCACTGGACGGCTACTCACCCTCATGCATTAGAATGCAGCAATGACCTATGACAAAAATTCCGTCTAGCTGGACACATAATGACTCACCTCCATACACAAGACTAAAGCACAGAGCACAACACCTCTGCATGAGAATGCAGCAATGGCCTATGACAAAAATGTGGTTTAGCTCGTACACTCTCCTGACCACCTCAGTACCCATTCACATGCATGACATTTATTGGTAGCTTACTGGAGATCAGCCAGCCCACCTAACTCCCTATCTTGGCAAAATGCCCACACACATTCTAATCCTTCTGACAATTTCCCCATACCTTGGACTTCGGTCCCTACGGCATTCCCACCACAAGCAAGCTGAGACCATGCTAATGGGATAAAGGTGCTACATAAAAGGCAAACTACTACTACAAATTAAGGATACTTTACCTAAGCAAGAACATCATTGACTGGTACTGGAAGTAGCCTCAGGAGAAAGGAGTTATTCTCCTGTTATCAGTTAGTTTTCATAGTGGTAGGGTCAAGTTAGTATTCATAGTGTGCAGGGTCAGATAGGTTAGTTTTGGACAGTCAACATATTTCTTTTTGTACTTTCACATTACGATGGAGCACCTTACTTAGTAAGATAGGAATGGATCACCCATAGTTATAGGGAAAGCTGGGCCTTCTAAACGTACTTGAATAAAAATCAGTAATCATGTCCTTGGAGTGTAAGCGTCCTCCTGCCTCGCCACAATGCTGAATTCATCAAATTAAGTTGCATCATGTCAGAACAGTGGCCTTTCAATGCAAACAATCTGAGAGATCACCTGACAAGTCAAGCAGTCCAGTGACAGATTGAAATCTCGGCCTGAGAACACTGCCCACTTTTGTTTGAGGGGGCATATCCTTCTCAAGGTCATTTCTGTAACAAATTCTAACATGTTCCTAAAGCTCACAGCCATAAAAATGTGCAAATTGATCCAAAGTTTAGACAATACAAAGCATGAAATAAGAGCATAGCAATTTGCTATGCAATTCTGTATGTTTGCTAATTAAAGTGAAACTTGTGTAGCAAAGCTAGATATTTAAATTACCCTGGTCAATGAAAGCAGAGCTCACCCTGCTTTCCTCTCTTGCCCTCAGAGCTTTCTCTGTCCTCCTTTTTTCAGTTCACTGCCAGTTCAAAGTGGCTAATTGAGAGAGAGTGCAGCAGTAATCATCTCTTCTACTGTTAAAAGTGCCAAAAAGACCTGTGTGAGAGAGCTAGGCAAGAAAAGTTATTTTTCAAATAATTGGAAACCAGTGTCCATTCATGCAGCACACCTTTACATTTTACAAACTCATGTCACTAATGTCTGTCTTCAGTGGTACACATAAATGTTGCTCATTTCAAACTGCAAATCAATTTTAGAAAATTAATGTATTATGTTTGCTCTTAAAGTAGTACTGGCTGAGGTACAGCACGTTCAAAGGGCCTTGGGTGAGAAAGAAAGTTGAGAAAAAGCCATGGAGGATATCTAGCTACTTTGGATGAGGGTAGTTACTTGTGTTAAATCCTTGTTCTTCGAGCTTCTCATTAGGTGAATTAAGAAGGGAGTATAGTTTCTACAAGTGGCTTGCCCAATAAACATGCAGCATTACATCAAATGCAGATCATTTCCCATCATAGTGTTATAAGGACACAAAGAATGATTGGTTATTGTTTAATAATTGCATAGATTGTGCCTGGTGCCCTGTACATTCTTGCTCTGCAGTGTGTTTGCAGTTCTTTATTTGTGAAATAAAGAAATACAATTATTTATTATAAAAAAATTAAAAAAATTAAATTAATGTATGCTTTGCAATACACTATTTAAAAGGATCCTGTTGACTGGCAGCTGCCAGTCAAGTAAGTTCTGAACTGGGCCAGGCTACAAAAAGGGACCAACAACCAGTTCCAGTCTTTCCACACTCATTGAAAGCAACTAAGCATAAGAGCAAAGCAGAACACAGTTTGCCCTTTAGACAGTGCTGCACAAGACAGGGCAGCCAACATGGATTGTGGGGCAAATATATCATGAAGCAGTGTGCATCTCTAGGTTGTGTGCAGATAGATAGCCAAGTTCTGTCATGCACTGAGTGAATCTCTAACACACATGCTTAGTGCAATGTAAACAATGAACAGCATTTTTTGATGTCGCAAAAATGTATATCTATAATATGCTTTTACTGAGAGGTTAGCAGACTTTTGTGGCCATCACATTTCACTTCATTTCATTCAGCCATAAATGACTACCGCCACAGATCAGATGATCCCTACGTGGGATTGGCATGCAGCTCGTCAACCATTAGGATTTCCGTTATCATGGGTGGATGTTGACAGGTGTATGCTCCCACCCTTGAGGTCACAGCATTTGGAGTCAGGCAGGCGGCCAAAGTAGGCACCTTCCAACAAGAGTGCCCCGGTCCTCATCTTGTTGTGGCTACTACCATAGATCACAGGATTAAAGTAAGTGGAATCAAAGATAATCAAATTCTTGTTAGCAAGGTGTACCTTGTCAACAGTTTACTAAAGGGCCTTAATATTTTAGCTTGGTTTCTTCGTATGCTTTTCTACTTCACGTTGAGCTCGCTGCAAATAGACCATCATTCTCCTTCCCTCCACGTCTACACTGGCTTGGACTCATCAAAGCGGATGAAGAACTGAAGAGGGCACGGTTATATGGGAAATAAGGCAATGGCATTAGCTGTGCAATTATCTCAATGATCATTAAATGATCATTAAACGTCATACAAACCACCACAGTTGTTGATATTTTTTCTTGGTCTGTCTAGATGATTGATGATATAATGCAAAGACCAATGTACCTACAATAAATTATCCAATTCACTCAAGCATGTGGTTTTTTGGAGTTGGTCTCTCACTCAACAATTTTGAGATGATGGAAATCCAGCTTTAGGATTTATATACAACATGTATGTTATCAAATCTACCACCTTTAGTATGGTTATATGTTCAGATACAAGAAGTGATATTAACACTGTGTGCCATGATTCAATTAGGGGTTTCAATAGCATGAACATTCTCCTAGAATTTACAGTCGAAGATTTTGCTTGCACATGCATACTACTTATTCTTCAATATGTTAATCCGCCAAACCCACTGCAAAGTAAGCCAAAGGTAGTCTGCCTGCCCGGATGTCACCTAACAGGACTCAATTTTAACTCTTGCTCGTGGATTCTTACAGTAGGTAAAAATAAACGCTTTTATGCCAATGTTAATTTCCCCTGATTGAATAGAATTTCAGCTCATTGTTAATTTGTTTCAAAGCAATGCATGATGTGGTTAGAGCATTAGCCTCTTTGTACCTTTCTACCCCTCAAATGGAGTTACCCACACAAATAAGAGGGATTTCCGTTAAAGCTTTGACTTCTGTGCAGTCGTGGAAGGAATACTGATACCTCTCCAAACAATCCCCCCGAGAGACATCTCAGTGGATAAGAGTAATAAGACTCTGTGTACATAGACATCAGTGAAACAAATAGTCAGTGATGACACAGTAAAAGTAGCTATTGATGATCATAATCGCTTCATTGAAGACAATCCCATTGATGTTAGGGTCGCAATCCCCCCTGTAAAGAATTGAACAATCAAAATGTCCCTCTTAAATACACAATCACTAGGCAAACATGCCATTGACATACATGATTACAACGTGGATAAGAGTACTGATGTTATTTGTGTGATGGTGACATGGCTTAATGACTCGACTGGACAAGAGATAAACCTAGCGACAATACTAGGATATGCTTTATGTTAAAATCACAAGCAGGTCAACAATGGGGGCGTGGTCATTCTGGCTAGGAAAGAACTTCGCTTTTTTGAATCCACCATAAATTGTGAAACATGCTCAATTCCTCACCTGAAGATTACCCCTAATGATAATAGTTGTGTGACTGCTATACTGGTATACCGAGACTCGGTTGATATGCTTGGCTTAAATGAGGAACTTGCACATCTTTTGGCCCCTTCAAATAAATCTAATCGCTCCAACATAGTACTAGGCGACCTCAATCGTTGGTTCGGAGACACCTCCAATAAGGAGGCATTACATCTATAGTAGCATTTTACAATATGGATGTTGTAGTACAAAATAGAGAACATACTCATGTAAAAGGCGACAGGTATGTTGGCGGATTCCTGTGGTGTGCACTTGAATACACTGATGGACAGAGTTGCTCTCATGAAATAAAAAAACAAAAGAGATGGATTGTGCCATGAGAACTGGCTCACTGCAACCTTAATCAACCTCAAAAAGGAAAAGAGACAGGCAAAGAGGGCCTGGGCAAAAAACAAGTCTGACACAAAAAGGCAGCCTGGAAATCGCTGTAAAATGTCTATGACAAAATATCTACGAAAAAGTGTTTCTTTAACAAGCAAAGCACCAAATAAATACTAAAACTCTCGGAAGTCTTCAGAAAAACTTGAAAAAGCCAATGCACAGTCACAACTCTGTGCCCCCCCAACGAGTACTATGTCAGCATGCTTTCCTGGATGAAGTAAATTTGGACCGTACTAGAATAGTCAATAGCATGGATAGGTGGAACAAACAGAAAACTAGAGGTTGAGGAAAACAAAGAACAACCCAAGTTCCACTTTAAACCTATCACTATGTCAGAGATGGAGACAACACTTAAGAATATGCGTCCAACCTGTTGCCCGGACCATGTCCTTCCGTCCAAACTTATCTTGGGTATCTTCCCTGCCTTCCAGGGGATTTGTTGCCAGTCTCTGCTTGTTCCCCACCTGGGTTGAGTAAACCCCTTTTGTATATTTAAGTTAATTTATTTAATGTGATTTAGTTTAACCAACGTAAACTTTACACATATCATATAACTAAACAAAATATAAAAGAAAAGAAAGTGATGTACAGTGTGTAAATATACATTGTGTCCTATAATACTCAAGTACAAATAATAACATTACATACCAATTCAAAGACATTACAATAACATATAATAAACATACAACTTTTAAACAGCATATCATATAATGTCAAAATACATAGAAGAAAAGATAAAATAATACATATCCAAGCTTACTAAACACAATGGCGCTACATATGAGGGCCAACATTTCCCTATGCACTTCACAAGGCTAAAATGCTTATGAATGGTCTAACGATATTCTCTAAAGGAACACCTACAGTGGATGCAGATATCAACTTTAGTGTTCTCCCATACCCAACATATTATATTGTATATTCTTTTCACTTCTCTTGTTAACTGCTTTCTTTTTAATATCTCGTCCTCAGGATTGGGACAAATGTCTCTCTTCTTATAATAACCCTCTTTCCCAACTGGGTTATTTGTTACTTGTTTTATCTCCTTTTTACAATTCCAATTTCACAGTCCTATCTTGACTTATTCGTCCTTCCAAGTGGGACGAGTTTCTTCAGATTGATAATGGTGCCCGGCAGCCTCTGGCTTCTCCCAGAGGGTCTCGGGTCTCGCTCAGGTATGCTTTCTCGCTCTTCGCGGTCGCCAGCTTCTCGGTTCCTCATCAGGACCCTGCCGTTATCGATGCTTCCTACAATGGTGATCTCGGCGTTGTGCAGGCATCCTGCCCCCCATGCTGCACTTGTGGCCATGGCATCATGGACACCTCATTCCTTCTTTACTCCTCACAATGCTTTCCTTGCATCTGCATATGCCTTTCCTCTGGCGTTTTGTTCTGGCGGTCTCTGCCTCGTTAAAAGTCACAGGCTCTGGGGGTCACCTTTGCTCCACCTCCACAAGGTGTGAAGAGATCAGGGGGCTTCCCATGTGCACAAGCCTCTCTGCCTCTTCTCATCGGACTCGTCCCTGTTAAATATATGTCTCTTGTTAAAGAGACATTTTCCTTTTCTTTTCCAGATTGGTTCCCCTTTGCATTGCCTTAAGTCAAATGAAAAGATGTCCCTTTATTTGTTATAATAAGCCGTCCCATGTATGCAGCTATAGTAGGTGGTTTAGGGAGTTCCTCACAGGGATCGGAGTCTTTGTCCCCAAAGGGTGGGTCTTGCGGAGCGGGCTCACCTCCCTAGCCTCACAGAGAGAGCCTCTCCCGTGGGGAGATTGACGAGTGCATGCGATTCATCACAAATGCCAATTCTTCTGTCCCTCCCTATCAAAACGGCACCTTGAATGACAAGTTATGGATGAAGTTATTGCGGATTACTCAGTAATAATTAAGCAATAGGCCCTGTTTAGCGGGGGGCATTACCACTTCAGGTAATGTCTCGGGGCCCATAGTTACAGGCTCGAGCGAAGCAAGGGAATTACCTGAAGTGGTAATGCCCCCCCCCCTGCGAGGGGCTTATTGCTATAAGTACCCCGGCCCATAAGACTGGGGTACTAAAATCATTTTTTTCCTGTTCTGTAATGCGTTTCGGAACAGAAAAAGAAAATGTCAAAAATGCCCGCTGAGGAAGGGAAAACAAAGTCCGTTTTCCCTTTCCATGGTGGACATTGAAAAAAGTAAACAAAAAAAATGTTGTTTGCCATGGAAACGGGAGAAGGGACTGCACGTAATCCCTTCTCTCTTTTCGGCCATTGAAAAAAGTAAACAAAAAAAAATGTGGTCGGGGTGGGGAGGGAATTCTGTGGATGGGGGAGGAGGAAGGGGAAAGGGGGAAGACCACACTTACCTCGTTCCCCAGCAGGAGAAGATGGCGGTCTAAAGCTGTGAGGCGACTCGGAGTGGGGGGATTACCACTGGTAATGCCCCTGTTCCGAACCTCCTCATTGGCTGAGGTTGAAACCATCCCCCACCCCCACCCAGCCGGGTAGTAATCTGCAATAAACATTTACAAAATGTACAAATTTGACATTGATAATGTTTAACATATGGACACATTGCTTCTTTTTCATGTGAAACAACATACCTCAAAAATGTCTCACTTTCAGTGCATGTACACGTGCAATGCAAGTACTGGGTATGAAATCTAGATCACAGATAGAGAAGGTGCACTCTCCCCCCAGTCCTGGCCTTGTTGTGATCCAGAATTTAAAGAAGTAAAGTGGATGGAGGAGAAAACAGGTCTGGTGTGGACATTTGCAGATGAGGAAAGTAGAGGAATTCATTTGAAAAGCATAGTGGGCTATGCAGAGATATTTCAATTGGATTCTCTCAGGCAGCGGTAATCAGTTGAGAGGGGCAGCAGGAGTCATATGCTAACGATTGCAGAGTATCAGAAGAAGGCAGGCCATACATTTCTGGACGTTACGCATTCTATCATGGTTAATAGAAGAGGTCTGGGCTAGAAGCGGTTGCCATAGGCACAATGCATAATTCCGTAGGCTAGAGTTTTGTCTAAGTCCATTGGAACATGAAAGGGTTAAATACCGTTTTTACAAAAAAGAAATATGTATGTAACTGCTAATGTTTCATTGCTTGCTTATTTTGCATTGACAACAAAAACATTCCATGCATCTTACTTTCACAATTTTTATTAATAGTTTACATGATGTGGTTCTCCTCCATTTCTTTAACCTGATTTGTAGCCAGGGACGTCATTTGGGGGTGACTAGGTGTACAACTGGGAGCTCTGGCAGCCCTTATGTGAACCCTGCCACTGCGACCCCTGGGGGTGGGCTCAATGTTTCAAAAAGATATTTCCGTTTTGATTTTCCATAATGGAAATAAAAAATGTTTTCTTCAATCCAAACGCCCCTCCACCACCCAGGGCATGGATGGCTCCTGTGCTCTGCTGCGCATGACAGACCTTGCGTGCGAACTGGAGCATAGGAGCCAGAGACATGCCTGCAGAGGACGGATTCTGGAAAATAAGGCGGGGCAGGGGTTCGGGGGTGTGTGTGTGTATGTGTGTGTGTGTGTGGGGGGCTGGGCGTGCTTGTGTTAGTGAATGAATGCATGTGTAAATGAGCAAGTGGTGTGTGAATGTGTGTGCTGGAGTTAAATACCTGGATTACTTACCAGTAATCTTTGTCACACCTAGTCCCATGCTTTCTCGCCTCAGTACATGACTATGAAGCACCTTGCCTCATACATAAGTACTGCAAAGAGGAAGAGGGATGTTGAGGTAATACTTTGCAGAGGAGTTGATTTTCGGGTTGGAGGAGGAGAGTGTGAGGGAGCAGGCACATGTGGGAAGGGTGGGGCAGGAGAGAGCTGTGCTAATATATAAAGGCCATTAAGGATAAAGCAGGCATGATATGTATCAGTGGCTAGACTGACATTTTTTTAAATATTTTTTTTAAACCCTTTATTTAGTCCAACAAAACAAATTACAATTTGGAAAAGACAACCATAAATGAAACAATCAAAGCATAACAGCGTACAAAATGTAGTAACTATTTTAAGTCAACTACAGTGAAAAAAGAACAGAAAACAAGAGAACATAGTTTTCGAGTGCCAGTTCACTGCTAACCAATTATCATAAACACCACTTTTTCACCTTACCAACAAAAATACAACATCAAAGACACAACAGACATCAACCCTCCCCTCACACCACCCAAAGAAAAATTAAACAAAACATAAAGAAAAAACATTCCGACAGAGCATCAGGCATAAATCTCATTGAATTTACTCCATTGTTCATTATAGACCTCTTCTTTGTGTAATTTATCCAATTTCAATTTCTCAAAACGTGAAAGAATTTGCACCTGAACTAGCCAATCTTCCACACATGGCTTTTTCCTAGTCTTCCAGACACGCAATATTAGTCTGACAGCAACCAAAAGGGCTTTATTAATCCAACACAACTTCATATATTCAAAATGTTGCACACCACTCATAGATTTCATTAACAACGCTAATGGATTTCTAGGAAACGCAATCTCACACACCATATCAACCCTATCCAGAACTGCATTCCAAAACCCCATTACTTTCTCACAATCCCATCACATGTGTAATATAGTACCATTTTGTTTCAAACAACCCCAGCACCTATCAGTATCACCAAAAAAGGGTCCAAAAAAGACGCCCTAAAGTTCTCTGGTGAATAAAGCGCAAATTCAAATCAGCCTTTGCCCTAGTCGGAACCTTCCACATACTTTCCCACTCCTTCAGAGATATAACCTCTCCAAGTTCTTCAGACCATGCACATCTCAATTTATCCCACAGTACTAAGGAACGATTTTCAGTCGGAAAGAATTTTAAAAACTAGATACCCTATGTGGAACAGTAGAGAGAAAATTACACCTCTCAGGTCTCTGCAACAGAGGCAAATCAATCATCTGACTCCTCTCCAATATTAAAGCATTCAACAAATTATATCTTCGCAATTCCCTTTGATGTAAACCAAATGTAACCTTCAAATCCTCAAAAAACTTCATACCAGATATCTCCTAACAATAATATGCCCCTATTAATCCAGCTTCTCCAACACAACATCCTATTATTAATCTGCAAACCCGCTAGACTGACCTTTTGATATAGCCGGTCTAGTCATTTCTTACTGTGGCATGACATTTTTACAGGGCATCTACAATAAAGTAAGCATGAAAAGTGGTATTACCTGTCTAGTTTGGCATTTGGGTGCAGCCAGTATAGCCTTTTTTTACTGTGCCATGGAATATTTTCTGGCCGTGTATAATGAACTAAGCATCATAATTGTTATAACGGTGGCTTGGTGAAGCTAGTCTAGCAATTTCTTGCTGTGGCTTGACATTTTTGAATGGCCATTGCTGATAAACCAATCATGATAAACTTAATTACCTGGCTGGGCTGGCATTTGGATGCAGCAGCTCTAGCCTTTCCTTACTGTGGCATGGTAAATTCTTCTGGGCATCGATGATAAAGTAAGCATGATAAGTGTTATTATGTGGTTACATTGGCATTTTGGGGCAACCCATCTAGCTATGTCTTAATGTGCCATGGATTTTTTTCTGTGCATCATCAAAGCTACAGCAAACATGATATGTGTTATTACGTGTCTAGCCTACATTGTGCAGCCAGTTTTGACATGTTTTCTTAGTGTGGCATTGCCTTTTCAATAGAAAAGTGGTAAGATAGCTCAGTGGGTTGATCGATCGCTGCTATGATCTACGAGTGATCTGCAGGTTGCAGGTTTGAATCCTGACAAGGAAAACCCAGGCTTTCATTTTTCAGAGGTTGATAAATGAGTACCAACTTCGGTTAGAATAATTGTATTTAAATATGTGTTATGTATAGTGCTTTAGAGACGGCGCTATATAAATAACAGATCATTATCATGAATGAAAGCATTAATGTTCCTGTGCAAGGTTGGTGACTTGCAACTATTGGATTTTTTGATACCATAATATCGCAGAAACTGGCGATGTAAGGGCTCTACTTAGCATATAATGACAATACCTGACATGCAGCTATAACTGACGGAATATGGAAGTAACTGCCCATACAATGATGACGTGGCTCATCTTTGGCAGTTCCTCGGCCTATGTTGATTCTAATGGGTCTAGCCCTACCATATCATGACTCCATCCAGGGCATATTAAGGCAGCACCCTTTTCAAAAATGCAGTTGGTATCTAAAATATTCTTGTCCGCTATAACTACTTGGTATTTTTATTTTTAAATGTTTACATTTATTTACTTTAATTTGCGCCCGCCTGCCACTTCCGGTGATGCCACCAGGGTTAAAAAGGAACTGATGCATCCAGGACAAAGGCCATGTAACATCGCTCACTGTGGCGTCAGCAGGGTGTGATGTATTTTGGTGACTCGCCATCCCTGTTTCAAGCCCTTTCAAAGCAAATTGCATTAGAGAAGGAGAGGGGGTTCAGTCTAGAGATTCCTTATACTGCTAAAAAGGGGCAAAGTAATATGTGGCATTTCATTTGACATTACACCCACACATTACTAGCGTGTTAATTGAGCATTACCAAGAGTAGTGTCGGAGGTATTATTGGAGATGAACGTCCTACGTTTTATCCCTCTCTCCCTCCTATTAACCCCTGACTTCCCCATTGGGCATCATCCCCTCTGCCTCTTATCTCTCTCTACTCAGTGGTGTAACACCCGTCACCCACCCACTCTCTTTTTGAGTGTAAAGGAATCCTGCTTAATTATTTGGTGTCTATGGTATTAGTGTCTTTATCATTTTCATATTCTTTGTGATTTTTAGCATGTATGTTCTCATTAAAAGAACATCTTTTCTTTAAATGAATGACAGTCCTGCTTTAAACCTCTTCTAACCATCCTTCATTCATATTCCTTGATCCCGACTCCATTTCGTAATTGATCCTGAACCTATGTTAGTACTTACAGATCCGTCATCTTCCCGTCAAACCCTTACTTGACTTTTAGCTGCTGGTTGGCCGCTGAAGCTCTGATGTGTTTAGGTCCTAGAAGGTAGACTGGCATACTGAGCCAGAAAACGTCTTACAAACTCTCCAAGACAGCAGGTCAGGGGATGCTTGCAGGCAATAGAGTAGCAGCTTGACTTTCTGTGCACCTGACCTGATGATTGGGCAAGGGAGGCTAAGCAAGGAGCGCATGGGACCCCGCGCACAGCCATGGGAGGTAGCCTTAGACCGAGCAGAGTGAGGCAGTATGGAGAAGGAGGCAGATGTCTTGAGACAGCGGGCCTCATTACGACCCAGGCGGACTTCGCGGTGCTAAATGCACCGCGAAGCATGGCGGAAAGCCGCCGATAGCGCCATGGGGGTTGGCGGATTTACCGCCCCATTCTGACCTCGGCGGAGCGGTAAATCCCCAATCCCCATTCTGCCCTTCCCCATTCCCATTTTCGCCCCATAGGGTATAATGGGAGTGGGGAAGGAGTTAATTACGCCACCGTAAAATACGGTGGCGTAATTAACAACGAGGTCCCGTAGCGCCATGGTTTTCTCCGGCTGGTAAAACCAGGCGGAGAAAACCTCCATGGCGCTACGGGAACTCGTAGTATGGCGGAGAGGTACGCCATGCACTACGCTGGCGTAATACCCTCTCCGCCAGGGTCCTAATGAGGCCCAGCAAGTGATACGCACAGAGATGCTGAGCAGAGAACCCATAACAGTTCATAAGGGGAAACAACACTGGACTGAAGGAGATGGAATACAGCATCATGCAACCGGGGGAGAAACCAAGAAGTACCAGCCCGCTGCAAGTTTCGGTAGCTAACACGGCACTATACGACATGTTCGCAGAGTCCCAATCTTTTGATTGTTGGTGATTTTAATCTCACTGTCAGTATGGCTAGTGCTTTGCAGGTCCCCACTTTCTTAGTTTCCATGTCAGACCTCGGTCTGCCTCAGCAGGTCACTGACCCTACCCATCAGTTGGACAACACTCTCGATTTTGTTTTTGCCCCGGAGACCGTTCTTACCACTACTCCTTCTTTCCCTGTAACTTGGTCCGAACACTTTGTTGTGCCATTCTCCATTCCACTACTGGCTGCTATTCCGCCTGTGGTTAGACAGGACGTTTATAAATGCAGCTGACACCTTGTTTCCAAACCCGATCCTGTGGCTTGTCTCACCTCCCAATGTGCTTGGACTGTGCCTTGTTCTCTGACGACTTTGACTTTACATTTTATACTGTTGCCGACTCTTTGGCTCCTCTTAAGCTGTGTAAAAGGCAAAACTGCCCCTCGGAACTCTGGTTCTCTAATGAACATAAGGCTTATAAAATTCTCTGTAGGCAGGCGGAAAGGAAGTGGAGAGCTAGCTATAGTGTTACTGATGAGACTCTTCCGCCTACCCACCGCTACTTATCAGAAGGCCATCTTTTTAGCTAAACAATCTTTTTTAGTGTGAAAGTTGAGGCAGCAATAAACCAACCTAAAGCACTGTAGAATTTGGTTCACTCGCTGTCATCCCCTGTCAAAGCTAGCTTGCAGATTCTGCCTCTCAGGATCTCTGCGAATCTCTTTCTGACTTTTTTGTCGATAAGATTAACATCATTCATCAGAAAATTGTTAATACTGCTTCGCGGTCTGTGGCTCTCGCTCACCCCCGCCCTCTATTTCCACTTGTGACGATAATTGGTCTACCCTTCGTATTTTTTTCTGATCAGGATGTTCTGGCTGCTATTCATAAGCTTAAATCTGCCTCACCGCTTGACCCTATTCCCCTCGTTCTTCTCAAGGAGATTTTGTGGGAAGATTGTATCATTGATTACATCTGCAGTGAATACCTCTCTCTCCTCTGGCTTTATTTCTAGTGCTCTGAAACATGCTCTAGTAATACCTTTGCTTAAGAAACCCTCTCTTGATCCTTCTGTTCTTTCTAATTGTCGCCCTATCTTGCTTCTCCCTTTTCTTATCAATCTTCTTGGGTCTCTGGTCTCCCCCTTGCTTTCCTCATTTCTTGAATCTTCAAGTTTCTTTGACTTTTCAATCTGGCTTTCGCCCTGGGAGGGGCCCCGAATCAGTTCTTGTGTCCATGAGTGACGACCTTGCTCACCTGGTTGATCGAGGTGGTGTCAAGGCACTGATTTTATTAGACCCGTCAGCTACCTTCGACACCGTTGACCATCCCACCCTGATCTCCCGGCTGTCATCTGCGTGTCTGTTTTGCCAGGTCCAGGCTTGCTTCTCTGCCTTTTTGGCTGACCGTTCCCAGTCTGTTTTTCTTGCTCCCTTTTGCTCTAGGTCTGTCTCCTTATGCTGTGGAATCCTGCAGGGCTCTGCCCTATCTCCCACTCTGTTCCGCATTTATATTCTGCCACTTCTCTGCCTTATCCATTCCCATGGCTTCTTGTGCTACTCCTACGCCGATGACATGCAGATCATGCTTCGTCTGGATCTTGCCAGGCCTGATACTGCTACACGGTTTAAGGGGTGCCTTCAGGACGTGGGTTTATGGATGGCTGAGAACTGGCTGAAGCTGAATGGTGAGAAGATCGAGGTTATGTTTGTTGGCACCTCCAGCCCTCTGTCTTTCTAGACCCCCGACTTCTGGCCTGCTACTATTCTTGGCACGTTTCCTTTGCTTGCTTCCTCTGTGAAGGATCTGGGGGTTAAAATCTCCTCCTCACTTTCCATGTGTGATCAGGTCGCCTCTGTCTATAAATCTGGCCTTTTCAAACTTAAAATCTTATGGAAAGTCTTGTCTTTTATTCTTCTGAAAGTTCAAGCACCCGCGGTAACCGCCCTCGTGCTTAGCAATATTCATTATTGCAACGCGCTTTAACTGGCTCAGCCTGCTTATCTTGTGCACCGTCTGCCGCTTCTTCAAAGGCAGCAGCTAGGTCAGTAACTCGCCCTCCTTTTGGCGCTCATATGTCGCCCCTTCTCCACCAGCTTCACTGGCTTCTGGTCGAGAAACGTGTCCTTTTTAAGTCACTCAGTATTGTGTACAGAGCTTTTTGATGAATATGGAGCTGAATATTTGCAAACCAAATTCCCTCCTTTTGTTCCCCCGAGATTCCATTGTTTGCAATCAGCCTTCCTGATTCAAATCCCTCGGGTTAGACTCTCGCATATGGGTGGCCGTGCCTTTTCGGTTGCAGCGGCCAGGGCTCGGAATTCACTCCTCCTGTCCCTGTGTGTATTCCATTGGAGCATGACAAACCACTCAGAAATAATTGCATTGGACCATCAATCAGATTCCTTCCCTCATGCCATATATACTATTTCATGCAGCACCCTGAAAATAAATGGATACAAAAGGGAGTATGGTATCCATGTATGCCCCCACAGGGCAGAATGGGGATGGGAGAGGGAGCAAACAACGGGCCATTACGAGATGGCCCGTTGTTTGCTCCCTCTTCCTCTCGCGGGACCCGGTAAGCACGCCTGGTTTTCCCAGGCGTGCTTACCGTGTCCCACGAGGGGACCTCGTAATGTGGCGGAACGGGTTAAACGGCGCTGTCACCTTTTATGGCGCCGTTTAACCCGTTCCGCCAGGGTCGTAATGAGGCCCAATGTGTTTTGCAGCGGTTGGAGTGGCCGTTCCCCTTCTGTGACAGAATGGGAGGCATGCATTGGCACATAAAAATTGGTATTTTATCCAAATGGATTTCAACATTTTAAAGAAAATGAAATGGAAAATTAAAATGCATTTATAATGAATAAATAAACAGTACTGAACTACATTTCAGAGTCAGGTCCCAAATTAAATGTTGCATGCATGTTCTTGGGGTGAAAACTATGCATGCAATAAAATGAATTCTTAAGCACGAGTTTTGTACCCTTGGTATCTGTGATATGAGATTATGGTTGGTGCTACAGAAACTCTCCACTAGTGCAAGTGCAAATAGCACCGGGGCAAAATACAACAATGCAAAAAATCATCATGTTCTTTAAATGCATGTTTGGACCAGGGCCATGCTTGCCCTAGTTGTAATCCATTGCCCTGGAGCAAAAATACATTTCAAGAATATGTTTTTTGCACTAGGACAATTTCTGTGCTAGTGCTAATTGCGCTCGACTAATGCAACATTTCTGGAAAACCACCCTATGTGTTTCACTTTAATCAAAAGGCCACGCTCTGAAGCCATGCTTCGGACTATGTACCTTTGGGGACAAACACTTCCACACCTTCCTGATGTGGAATGATTTAGTTTCTGTTGTAAAGAACTGTATTTTGGACAGCGTGTGTGTGATTATAGATTTCATGCCCCAGTCGGGGGGCAGATGTGCTTTCAACGGCCGCCAGCCCGAGCTTTGGGAGGCCTGAGCGAAGCTCATGCCTCAGCTCGGGCTGCAGGCTGTTAAAGCCCATGTCCGCCACCTCCCCTCCCCCCCCCATCGGGGATGAAAGCTATTTTCGCACCCCAGGATTTACCGGGGTACGGATAGTTTTCTTTTTTTTTTCCTATCTGACGGGAGATCTGCTCAGCGCAAGCCCATCTCCCATCGTAGAAAACAAAATTTAAAAAATGGCTTCCACCATTGAAATGGAAAAGGGACTAGGCCAATTTTCGGATGACGGCGGCCTTTGAAAGCATGTTCCAAAATGGCCACTGTCATCTGAAAAGGGACATAGTCCGTTTTCTATTTCAATGGCAGCCAGACGGGAGGAGTTCAGGGACCAGAGCGCAAGGCCCCTGTCCCGCAGGTAAGTCGAGGGGTGGGGTGGGAAGGGGAAGAGGAATCGGTTTATTTGGGGGGGGCTGCCTCCCCAAAAGAGAAAGAGAAATAAACAAAGGAAAAAAACGTGCCACCCAGGAAGGTCCTCGGGCGGCTGGAACAGCGGGCGGGGATTGTGTATTCTCACCCATTGTTCCAGCCACCTGATTGGTTGGCTCACCCTCCTCGGGTGCAAATGTGAATTTGGATAGTCAGAAGTGATATATAGGTGTAAACAAGACTACCTTTCCATCCTATTACAATTAGTCAGATGCCTGGAATTTCAAGTTAATTCTTGAAACTTTGGTCTTTACACTCTCCACCATTTTAATCACTGGACTTATTGGGTTGCCAAAACAGCAAGCCTGATGAGGCGAGGGCAAGCCAGAGACAACGTGCCCTGGACTACTTCTCGTGGACAGTCTATCCTGACACCAGCGATGATCATACAAGCCTAGGTCAGGGGAGTGACATGTGCTCTACTGTGGCCCCTAGCTCTCCATAAGGGAAACCTTGGCTAGGTGTCCTGATCATTCTCTTGGGGTACCGTGAATGCAGCATCATGGGCTATTATGGTGCTTATGCATTCCGGCAGATGGAAACATTCTCTTTTCTAGTATTTGATTGCTAAGGAAGAAGAGGCTGTCCTCATTTCAATGATATTCCATGCTCCTGGCGATGCCAGCTATACACCCATCATGGTAGACTACCTGAATGTCAAGGCTTCTTGGATTGGATTGCTAGCAGCTGGCTGCGTCCTCAGTCTCAGAATACAAGTGTGTGACCAAATCATTGGTATTGCCAGATTACCTGTTGCTTTATGCTGTGCTTCAGGATGTTTGTGTACTAATTGTGGGTTGTGAATGCAGAATACCTATTTGTAGCAGTTCTTGCAGCACTTCCTCAGCCCTGTCTTAAGGTACTCCCTGGGAGGTTGAGCTAATTGAGGCTGCTGTGCATGGCTGTTGTTTAGCAGGGACCTATTTGTAGCTATGGTTTTATTTTGGCCCTGGCCCAGTAGCTGAGACAGAGCCACTAGCCATATTGGGACTACTCGATGTCCCCTCCCCACACAATCCCGCTGCAAAGGGAGGAGGCATTGGGCAAACCCACACTATAAACGATGGTACAATACAAACAGGAGATGGGGTACCACATGAGTTCCTATACGTGCTGCGATGTTCCCCCATCGTCCACAAATGGCACCAGATGGCAGAGGAATTGTGTTATTACCAATGGGGAACATTGCTTTAATCAACAGAAATAACAAGCATAAACACTCTTATTTCCCTTTATAATTCTACACGTGCTTTGGTAATGTTCCCAGCCAGAGAGGTCATCCTCCTCCTGGTGTCCTGCTCCATCAGTCCACTCCTCCCTCAAATCAATCATGGAGGAACTCCCAGGGCAAAACGACAGAAGGGTCCCCTCTTTACTATCCTGTGTCACCTAGATAGATATATGGCTAGGGGATACCCCCTTTGGGTGTGCCCTCTACCAGGATGGCCTTAGACAGGTGGCCACCTAAACTAACAACTTCATCCGGAGCCAATCTCTAAAACACCTACCTCCCAACTTCCCATGCTAAAGACCCACTTATACTCATTACTAAATATACCCTACTTTAATCCTAAAAATCATTAAACAAGAATAAATACATACAAACCATGTACTTTAACGACACACACACACACACACACACACACACACTCTCTTCTCTCTCTCTCTCTCTCTCTCTCTCTCTCTCTCTCTCTCTCTCTCTCTCTCTCTCTCTCTCTCTCTCTCTCTCTCTTACCTGGAGATGGTGCATGCTGTCAAAAATGGCCATCCAGTACTTTGGCTCTAGCAGCCCCCATGCACAGTAAGTACATTGTGGTTGCGGTTACTTGCAGTGGGGCCTGCTGCACCTCACTGCTGCTTCTGTGGGGTTGGCCTGCCACTGGTGCTGTCCTATCCATGGTGGTGCCCTGCTCCCTGGTGGGACACTGCTGTTACCAATGCCGTGGCCGTGTCCCGTTCCTTCTGGGGAACCATACAGTTACCACCGCAGGGCACAGGACTTGTGCTGGCTTCTGCTGTGCCATGTGCCCAGGTGGGATGCTACGATCACCACAGCATGCATGGGAAGATGGTTCTCTCCTTCAGCACCCCATTACATGAGTCGGTCACCGCGATCGCTGCCACAGCGTGGCCAAACACATACACTCCCTTCAGAGTCGAAGTGGGTGGGAGCGGTGCTTCTATACCTTGTTTTTAAGACATTTTACCATTCCTTTTGTTAAAAAGAAACCATTCTGGAATGGTTTTGTTTTAAAATAAAAGTGCAGGAAGAAGTTGAAACGGTTACATGTCTCTCCATCAAACCTTTCCATCGAGGAATATGACCATAAAAAAAATGCCCATCGAATGCATTTTGGTCCCCCTATCCCCCTGTTTTGAACCCTTAAAAACCCACTCGAAACAAAATTCACCCTTTACCCCCAATAAATATGCATTTGATGGATATTTTTCGATGGAAACAATTAGTTGGACTATCCCTCGGTGGGAAGTTTCGATACAAACACTGCATACCATTGAAACGTGCACCTCAGTGCACTGCACTGAATGTACCCTTAACAGCAGGCGTGTTAGGCAGAATTGCATGCAGTACCCTCTGGGACCACCACATACAATTAGGACTACAGGTGTAAGCAAAACCAACCTTTGGTATAAGTCTGTACTACACAGTTTTGTGGTATTGAGCTGAGCAGCTAGGCTCATCTCAAGAGGGAATGTGGGCAGTACAAGGATGTTACACAGAGGTGTTGCAATCACAGTGGTTCAAACACATTAATTTATTACTCAATCATTTAGAAAACATTCACTAGAAGGCGGCAACTTAATATCATACACAAATAAACTTAAACACCAAACCAATTTGTTTGAGTAAATTAGGCTCCCCTGAAATAGGAGCAAAATAGCATTTCAGTCACTTTAAATAGGAGGGCAAAGGCACAAGTTAATAGAATAGATCACAAATACTTTCTTAGGCAGTGCAAATAGTTTCAGTTCACTAAAGGACTCGGTTCAGTTCAATAAGCCTAGGCCAAAGTCATTTGGCTAGTGTCTTGAATAGGAAGAACAAGTTACTCTCTTACCTGATAACGTTCTTTCGATGGGATGGTCCGACGACGCATTCCATATATATGACAGGTAATCACCACAGCTGTGCTGCTTGGGAAAATCTTTCGACGTCTGTGTCCTGCGTCGATGACGTCGATACGCTGTCCTCGAGGGCCTCCGTCGAGCTGACGTCACCGGATGTTATAAGTAGGACGCATGACGCCCGTAGCCTCAGTTGTAGTTTTTTCCCCAGAACGTGTGGCACCAATCTTCTGCCAGAATGACTACAGAAAGCCTGCGGAAACATAAGCTGCAATTGCATAAGAAATTCTGTAGCGGGGCAGGTAGGGAGGGAGCGATATGGAATACGTTGTAGGACCTTCCCATCAAAATAACATTACCAGGTAAGAGAGTAACTTGTTCTTCGAGGGGATTGGGTCCTCCGACGTATTCTATATCTATGACAGACTCCCAAAGCAGTACCAACATACGGAGGAGGGAAAAGAATTTAGAATATAGAAATTTAGAATTCCCAATCAAAATGCAGAGTAAAGGACCACCTTGCCAAAGGCCAGATCCTGCCCATGGATAGAGTCTAGGGAGTAGTATCGTACAAAAGCATGGACCGAAGCCCAAGTGGCTGCTTCACAGATGTTACGAATAGGAACACCCTTCTGCAGGGCACTATAGGCAGCCATACCCCTAGTAGAATGGGCCCGTAGGCCTACCGCAGGGTCCTTACCCGCCAAGCGTTAACATTCAGAAATTGCCAAGATAATCCATCTAGACAAAGTCTGCTTAGTAACAGCTAGTCCAAAACGCTTTCCAGCGTAACCTATAAAGAGCTGATCATCCACTCTGACCCGGGACATGCGTGAAATGTAAAAACTTAAAGCTCTCCTAGGATCCAACCTATGGAGCCTCTGCTCTTCCTTACCAGGATGCGGAGGAGGATAAAATGTTGGAAGAATGACCTTCTGGCTTAAATAAAATTCTGAGACAACTTTCGGAAGAAAGGAGGATGAACTCTAAGGACAACTCTGTCCTTATGAAACACCGTGAAGGGTGGCTTAACAGAAAGTGCCTGCAACTCACTCACTCTGCGAGCGGAAGTGAAAGCAACTAAAAACACAGTTTTAAGGGTTAACAGTCTCAAAGGACAAGAATGTAAAGGCTGAAATGGAGCACCCATAAGGAATTTTAGAACCAGGTTCAAGTCCCAACCGGGCACCCGGAAACGTGACTGTGGGAACACATTAGTGAGCCCTTTCAGAAACTGAGAAATCAAAGGAATTTTGAAAAAAGAACACTCCTCAGACAAGCGCTTAAATATGGACAGAGCTGCCAGGTAACCTTTAATGGTACCCACTGGCAGGCCCTTGTGGGCTAAAGAAAGCAAAAAAGACAGAACCATAGGAATGTCACATAAATAAGGATCCACATTCTTAACCCGGCACCAGTCGCAGAATTATCTCCAACGGCAACGGTACAGGGACTTTGTTTCCGGCCGTCAGGCCGAAAGCAACACCTCCATCACGTCTTCAGGGAGGTCCCAAGCCTTATAGCTCAACCTTTCAGAAGCCAAGCGTGAAGGTTGAGGGATCTGACCTCTGGATGGAGAACCTGACCCCCCTCCCGTGAGGGCAGATCGTCTCGGTAGGGAAGACGGCATGGTTGGCAGATGGACAAGTCAAGAAGGTCCGGGTACCACGTTCTCCGGGCCCATGCCGGAGCAATGAGGATCATCAGGGAACCAAACCTCCATAACCTCCGCAGCACTTGCGGGATGACGGGGACTGGAGGAAACGCGTACAGCAGTGGGAAGGACCACTCCACCACGAACGCGCCTCCTAAGGCTCCTCTTGGAGGAAATTCCCGCAAGCAGAACCTTTCGCACTTTCGGTTGACCCTGGAGGCAAAGAGATCCACTTGTGGGGTCCTCCAAAGGGCACAGATCCCCAGGAGAATCTCCTGAGCCAGCTCCCACTCGTGAGGAATCGCGCTCTGCCTGCTCAGAGCGTCCGCTGTCCTGTTTTCATCTCCGGCCAGATGAACTGCTGAGATCGAAATGTCCTGCTGGATGGCCCAGAACCAGAGCTACATCGCCTCCCTGCACAGAGGAAGTGACCCTGCCCCCCCTTTTTGTTGAGGTAGTGCATGGCCACTGTGTTGTCTGTCAGAATCAGGACATTCTTCCCTTGCACAGTCGGCAGAAAAGCCTTCAGGGCAAGCCTGACGGCCCTCAGCTTCAACAGATTGATATGGAGTCTGGACTTCGAGGTAGACCAACGACCGCTGACTGTAAACTCGTTGGCATGAGCTCCCCATCCCGATCGTCACCTCCGGCCAGGGTAGCCAAAATGGAGCCCCCCTCATCAGATTGCTTCGACGGCCCACCACAGATGGTCCTGGGCGACCGAGGGTGGCACCTGAACGCGGTCCGACATCCTGCCAGAGGACTGTGACCACTGCATCTTGAGAGCCCATTGCAGGGATCTCATCTGCAACCTGGCCTCTGGCACCAGAAGAATGCAGGATGCCATGAGGCCGAGCAACCTCAAGAACTCGAAAGCCGGGAGACTCTGGGCATGTCGAAACTTGTGCACCATCTGCTGAATGTGATGAGCTCTCACCTGGGGAGGGAAACACTGCCCCAGGGACGTGTTGAGCACTGCTCCGATGTACTGGAGCCGCTGAGTTGGCATCAAGTGGGACTACTTTAAGTTGAGGGAGAAACCCAGCTTGTGAAGGGAATGGCAGTTGATGGACAGATGATCCAGGACCAGCTCGGGAGAGCGCCCCCTGATCAACCAATCGTCCAGGTAGGGGTAGACGTGAATCCCCCCTTTCCTGAGATACGCTGCCACCACCACCATGAGCTTGGTGAAGACCCTCGGGGCAGACGTCAATCTGAACGGCAGGACCCGAAACTGAAAGTGCGAGTCGCCAACCGCAAACCTCAGGTACTTTTTGTGCTTGGGATGGATCGGCACATGAAAGTAAGCGTCCTTGAGGTCGCGAGACACCAACCAGTCCTGCAGTTGAAGGGCCTGGAATACTTGAGAAAGAGTAACCATCTTGAACTTGTCCTTCCTGAGGAGCTTGTTCAAACCGTGCAAGTCCATGATAGGTCTCAATCCCCCGTCCTTCTTGGAAATCAAAAAATAAGGGGAATACCATCCCTTGTTCCTCCCCGCTACAGGCACCAGTTCTATGGCGCCTTTCTCCAGCAAGGATTGTATTTCCTGCGCAAGGAGCGGATCTGGACTCTTCAAAGAGAGATTCCCTGGTGGATTGTCGTGAGGCCTCTGCCGGAAAGGAAGACAGTAGGCCTGGGCTATGATCTCAAAACCCACACATCTGAAGTAATGGCACGCCATTCTACAAGATGCTGAGCCAGCCTTCCCCCAACCGGCGAACCATGGGACATGGCCTCATGTCTGAGCTGAAGCGGCTGCGGCATTGCCTGAGGGTAAAGAGGCAACTGCCCAAGCAGCCTTGGCACCTCGAGTACCTTGTTTTCCACCTCTAGTACTCCGACGGTTACCCCTTTGACTTGCAGCTCCACTCGATCTACCAAAAGATGAGTAATATCGAAAGGAACATCCCCTCCATTGTTGTCCCCTAGGATGAAAAGGCGGAGGTTGGCGAACTGCAGCGCTCAACAACTTTGCTGCAGCTTTGGAGGTCTGCCACCTCTCAAGGCTCTCGTCAGCCTTGCTGCCAAAAAGATGTTGACCATCAAAGGGCATGTTGAGGAGCCGGGCTTGCACATCAGGAGCAAACCCCGACTTCCGCAACCACGCTAATCTGCGCATTGCGGTGCTCGCCCCCATGGACCGGCTGACGCAATCTGCCCCATCCAGACCCGACCGAACGGATTCACACATGGCATCCTTACCATCCTGAACAAGAGCAAGAAAAGCCATCCCGTTCCTCCCCTTCGGGAATGTGTTCAGCCGCCAACGAGACACAATTCCACAGAGTATGAGTGAAACGTGCTAAGATACACACAGAGTTGGCTGCCTGCAAAGCCATACCCCCTGAAGAAAACACTTTCTTCGCCCAGCCAACAAAACGTTTGTTGTCCCTATCAGGAGGGATGGGAGGGTACGACGCTTGTTTTGCTGGGGCCGTAGCCACCTGCACCACCAAACTCTCCGGAGTGGGGTGCGTAGTCAAGTAGCTGGGGTCGCTACTGGCTGGAGGATATTTCTTCGGCAAAGATTTTCTCACTGCCGGGCGACTCTCTGGAGCAGTCCAAGCCTCTGCCACCCTTCTCTGCAAGGCCATATGGAATGGCAGTACCGCGTCAGTTGGTGGACCTTGGTCAAGGATATCCGTCAGGTCATCCTGCAGAAAATCCACTGGTGGCGCAGACCACCCCAAGTATTCAGTTACCCTCGACATAAGGCGCCAGTACGAGGAATCGGCGTGGGTGCCAGGCTCAGGCCTACCGAACTCCACCTCCGGAGAGGTGTCCAAACCACTGGCGTCGTGCAACGACTGCCGCAGGTCTTCAAGCTGGCTATGACAAGACAAAATCTCGTCAGGTACCTCCGCAGGAACCAAACCTTCTTCCTCAGACCCTTCTTCCACCTCAGAGATATAATCCAGAGGCTGGAATGGGGGCACAGAAAAAAGGACAAAGACATTCTTAGCCTTGGCCAGAGCCTTTCTAGGGGGTTCCACCATGCCACAGGGTACCTCCGACAAAGCAGCCTCGAAAGGCGTCGATGGGATCAGCGTCGACGTCGAGCGTGGCGCCGACGGCTTCGACACAGTCCTCTAGGGCAGAGCCCCGAGCGTGTCCTTCGACCACCTGGGCGCCGATGGCGTTGAGGGCTTCCTCAGAGGTGAAGCATCGAGAGAGTCCCTTGACTGCCTCGGCGCCGAAGGCGTCGATGTGTTCTTCGAAGACCTCACAGGCTCCGACGGTCTCGAGGGCGTCGAGGACCGGGACCTGGAGCGGGCATGTCTAGAGCGATCCACATTGTCCGATCGAGACCTCGAAGGTGCTCGATGATCACACCGACCACCTGAGCCCGAAGGCGTGCGAGTGGCGGTTCTAGCACGGTCACAGCCGGCGTCTTTCGATAGCGCGGATTGAACAGGGCCCTGCAAATGAAAATTCACCATCATCTCCTGCCGAAATTAATCCCATTCCGCAGGTGTGGAATGCTTGTTAGGACAACCAACCCGCCAATGGATGAGGACGGGGAAGGTGACCAGTGACGGCCCTTCCGTGAGTGCCTCGAAGAGGCAGAGGAATGGCGGGACCTACTCCGGGACCGAGACCCCCTGGACTGATTACGACGATGTGGAGAGTCGCCCCTCGAATCGTCAGTTGAAAGCCCCGTGGATCTCGACTTCCGAGGCTTGGCCACCTTACTGACAGAAATCTTCTTCTTACACTTCCGCAAGGCCTTCGACGTAAGCAACGTCAACACAATCATCCGTGTCGTGGCCCTCACCGAGGCACCAAAGGCAGGCGGCGTGCGAGTCCATCAACAACATCTTGGACCCGCAGTCCCGACACTTCTTAAAACCCAGCCGCGGGTTGGAAGAAGCCAAAGACATCATGGAAATCTTCACAACTAACAGGTTTGAAGAACCGAAAGAACAGAACTCAGAAGAACCGAGGCGCGCCGAGATCTCTGAAGCGAACACGTTCGTGGAAAAAATGGAACTGAGACTATGGGCGTCATGCATCCTACTTACAACATCCGGTGACGTCGGCTCGACAGAGGCCCTCGAGGACAGCGTATCGATGTCATCAACGCAGGACGCAGACGCTGAAAGATTTTCCGAAGCAGCACAGATGTGGTGATTACCTGTCTTAGATATGGAATACGTCGGAGGACCCAATCCCCTCGAAAGAGCAGTTCTTGAAGAAAACAGTAAAGTCATTGCCAAAGTTCTCAGAAATAGTTTGTATGAAAAAGAATCATATGCTGGGTCACAAGCTGATTAGGCCTGCAAGTTGGGAAAGTTCCACGAACTTTCACCGTGAGAGATGCGTTCTCTCAATCGGGTTAGCACAGTACCTTAATATGAAGCAAAAGATGCAGCTGAAGACATTGGTTCCTGGCAGTTCCTGCAGATCTCACTGTTCCTGAGCCTCAGTCGCGGGGACAAGAGGGAGGACGTCAGGAGACTCCTGCACTGCACAGGATCGTTGGAAAAATCTGACAAAATGGAGTCACTTCAGTTCGAGTAGCTGTAGTCAAGAACACAAGATGGTGTCCTTCCCCCTGGTTAATCCTAAGCAGCTCAGAGAATGGTATCCAGGTGGCTTACAAGCTGATTGGTCCCACCACCTCAAAGGAAGAAGATGTCCTTGAAGGTGCTTCTCTGTCAAGAGGAGCTTTGGCGATTCGGACCTGCAGCAGGGCTTTACCGGGCAAACCAACGTTCCAGGAGTTGCAGCAGCCGTCCTCTTCCAGCTCGTCTTCGGTTCTTTCTTTGCAGTGGTCGACTCCTTTCCAGTCCAAGAGACTCGCCTTATAAACAGTTTTCTCCCATTCATTCCAGCCTAGCTGCCACTCACCCAGCAGGGTGGTTGTCCATGCCGGACAGTCAGCCAGCCAATCACGCCAAAGTGCATTTGGGTCTCCTAG
Source organism: Ambystoma mexicanum (assembly GCF_040938575.1). Lineage (NCBI taxonomy): Eukaryota > Metazoa > Chordata > Amphibia > Caudata > Ambystomatidae > Ambystoma > Ambystoma mexicanum. Next base: position 124,153,127 of record NC_090936.1, on the reverse strand, counting down.
GAGACTAAGCACAGGGAGTTTCGGGCACCTCCCTCACTTCCTGCCCACCCCAGACACTCAGACGCCAGAGGCGGTCTTCAGTCCTGAAGCCTGCCAAAGGCATGAAAACAAAGAGACCAAACCTAGTTTGGCATGTAGAGACAAACACTAGAAGGTCCTTTCCAAAAAGAAATGGTGAAAAAAGACCACCGGGACCCGTTTAAACAAAGGGGCTTAAGGTGCCATGTTGAAAAACATGGCTCCCGCGATTTTTAGCTACCGTTGTTCGCGGTCGGGAAAAATCATGGTAGTTTGGTGTAAAACCACTGCAACTAGCCATTTCGATAGAAAAGGGTAGCTTTTGACTACTACATGAGTTTCTAGACATAGGGGATACTAGGTAACCCATCCAGCACTCTATAGGAAGATAGTGTGGGCTGGGTCTAGGAATTTAAACAGACTAGTAAAGTCAATTTAACCTTACATTCTCTGGGAAACAGTAGTTCATCCCAGAGAAAGTATTTAAACCTTTGGGAAGTCTAAAAAGACATCCCTGTGTCACTGCACTGAAGGTGCTGTGTAACACACATGAAAAGATGCCTATGGAGTTAACTTAAAACTCCACAACCTAAAGAAATAAACACAGAAAACAAACAGAATTAAAAAGTACAGAGTCCCAAAGTTCAGAAAAAGAGCTGGGGCCTCTAAGGTAGAGAGGAATTAGCACATTTTGAGAATTCTCCCTAACAGCGTGTTTGTTTGGGGGTTTTGATTGCACGTGGCAGGGGCATGTTGATGGGGTTTGTGGGGGGCGGTGGCAGGCCATCGGGTAAAAAAGTTGCACTACTTCTTTTCATACATTTTGACCACTGAGTAAGGGTGTGGGGGGATTGGACTCATCCAGTCCGTAACTGAACCTGAACAATCGTGACAGACAGGCCTGCCCCAGTGTTTGCGTGGCAAACCGGTATGAATGCATCATCATTCCGGGAGCCTGAAACTAGCCTCATCCACCAGTCCCCTACTTGCATGTGTGGCCCAGAGCATTGCTCTTCTCCGGTCCACAGAGTTTGGCCCCTGGGTGAGCCGTATGGCTTCTCGGCTGCGATGCCTGGTCCTGCACTGCCTGATTCATGCCGTCCAGGCTGGGTGGCCATGTCCTCATTCAGGCCACCAACCCCATGTGGCCTGTGCCTTGGATCTCTTCTGGCCCACCCCTTTTGGTTTTGGAACGGGGCTGGACACTTAAGCCACTCCTGGCCCAAACCTAGTTGCACATTCACTGGGCTCCACAGGCCACCATCAGGGTCGGATTGGGTCGTTGGCCAATCGGCCCGAGGCCGATGCAAAATCATGGCCGGAGACCTGGGGGCCGGTTCCTGAAGCCCACGTGGGCCGGTTTCGACCCAGGCGTGAGATTCACACTTCAGGAACCAGCCCCCAGTGCCTCGGTCTCGCTGGATGGATGCAAGTTGCAAAGGATCTGTAAGTAACTTACAGATCCTTTGCAATTGCAGCCCTGCGCCCGCCACTGCCGGCCCGTGACACCCTGGCGCCAGCAGCAGTCAGTGTTAGAAAACACTGGGAGGGAGCGGCAGGGCTGGGCAGGGCTGCCTCAGCCCGGCCTGCGCCTTCCTAGTGTTTGGTATTACACAGACTCTGCTCTCCAGCTCCTGCCCCGCATACCTCCAGCCATGATCCCCGTTTCATCGGGTTTGGCATCGTTCAGCACCCACTTTCCTCTTCACCCAGCTCCAGGCCCTTTCAGAAGATCAGTACTTCCAGGCACCTGCTTAGCCCTCCGTGGTAAGGCCGGCCACATATACACAATACCAGAATGACAGCGGGTAATCTTCGTTTGCAGGACCATGTAGGTGGCATTTGAAAAACGCTGCAGCTGTTCGAAAGTCCCTTAGCATCTGTCTTCGATGTCAGTGAATGTGGGCTCCATAAGCATTTAAGACGGCCACCTAGTGCTTAGCCATCTCCGTGTTGTATTAATATCTCTGGTGCGTTACACTTGTCCTCTGTTTTGATCCAGAAGGCTTGGCGTACGTAGCCTTTGGAGGTGTGTCTCTAGTGATTCGGGGAAAGGTGTACTACTTATGTTCAGAAGCTGTATGTTGTTCGACTACGAAACATGCACCAACGTGCATATTGGTGCTGCATTTTTTTTAGTGTAGGAAACCTCTGGGGTTGAAACTTTGTTGTAGCATTGCACCAGACAGCAGTTGGACACGTGCCACAGTGGACACTCCTTGGTAATATTTTGATGGAACTGTTAATGCAATAAAGGTCTCTGAATATTTCAGACATAACCAATTTATGTTAAAAAAGATATCAACCTCAATCCTATAGGACATTTCATTAAGACGCATTTGGTATTGTGTCGGATAACGCTGCCTGTGTCCTGGTCTGTTGGCAACTGCTTAACTTTATGGGCGTACAGCCTGTGCCTTTGGATGGTTGAGTCTCTGGCCTTGGAAAGGTTCCCACGGTCTGTGTAAATCCCCATCTCCTTTTGAAAGCCACTGTGTCTCAGTTACCAGATTAATGGTATCCACACTACGGAATAATTGCTCTATTTTACTATACCCGATATGATAGCTCAGTGGGTTGAGCGCTTGCTGCTGCAATGAGTGTGTAATCTGCAGGTTGCAGGTTCAAACCATCTCAGCCTTTCATCCTTCTGAGGTCGATAAATGAGTACCAACACAGGTTGGGTGATATTGCATGCATATTTGTTCTATAAAAAAGAGTTTAAGCGTAAGTGCTGTACAATAACATATTATCATTTGACCTTGGACGTCTCGGACATCTGCTGGTATTCACAGTAATTTGACAATATGGATCTATACACACAGATATTAATGATTCATATGGTGATCCATTCTTGTATGAAATGCATATCACATTAGTGAAATCATAACCATATTAGTCTACTTTTGATGCCACTTCCTGTTTTGTCAAGGGGTGAAAGGTCGTGTTTCATTAATGGCACTGATACTGTAGAAACATCCATGTTTGCGCAGTGAGAAGCGTGGTAGGCGATTCACGGATGATGGTTTGAGGGCCACTTTTTTTGAGGCGCAGGGTGGGCCACACTTTTTTGAAGCGAGGGTTGGGCCACTTTTTTTTGGGTGTCCGGGCCTATTTCTTGTCCCAGTCTGACCCTAGCCACCATATCCTCCCTGGCCACCCCACTCATGTGGTGGGGGACACTGATCTCCTGGGCCCGCCCCAACTGGCACTGGTGTGGGCCGGTAGCCTTTTAGGCCATGTTGGTGCCTGGTCTGCACCCAGCAATAGCATGGGCCTGGCAGTGCATGTCAGGCCACTCCTGGCATACGCAGCCTTCTTCACTGAATCCTGAGAGGCCAAGCATGGCACTCGAGGCCGCAGGCCCCCCCAAGGAGCTTTGTTCTGCCTCTCCTGCTCCCTCTCCCTCTCCTTTCCCTTATGCCGTCATTTTTAACGGTTTTCTTTCTCAATGTTCTCACCTGAGGCCCGTCCCATGTCCAAGGCCGGGGGAGGTATGTTCATTGTTTACCCTCTCCAATGTTCTATGTGGCCCCTGAGCACTCTTCATGCTGTAGTCCTGGAGAACAGGCAAGTCCATGTAAAACATTAAAGCATAATTCACTTACCATTTTAAATCAAATACTTTTTCGCACTTCTGGTGTCTGTGTCTTCTTTCCTTCAGGTGGTGAGCAACATAACCCTACCCAGAAAGGTCTCAATTGGACCAGGGGCTACAGCATTGCTCCTGGGTCCTGCATGATATACAGCATAATGCACTTTATTGCAAGACAGATATACTGCATGGATTCGCTGCCCTAAAGAGCTTTAGGACAGAGACAGCACACATGTCGAATTTTAGCCTTTATCTCAGCAAGGAGGGGAATGCCTCTCAATTGTGTCCTTGAACTGGGGCGGAGGAGGTCTAGTACTCCCAATGAAGACAGAGGGGGCTAAGTGTCCGGGACAGTTACAGCAGAACATAAGCTGTCGTCTCTTTCTCCATTTTCCTGCCCTTACACTCTGTAGACTCGGAGGAGGGTGAGTCGCCAAGCTGGAGCATGAGGCATCAGAGGAGTAAGGGGACACCCCCCCTACTTTGGCGACCTTGGATACCCTCCTCCTGTAAGGCCTTATTGAAAATCCAAAGGCGCGTGTCCTCTGGCACTCTGCTCCCTCTTATTCTCTTGGCATGGGGAGAGGAGGAAGAAGAGGAGGAAGGCAAAGAAGAGCGAAGCGCAACATGCCTCATCTTGGCAGAGCGTTTCCACATGATCAGCACAACACTGAGAAGCAGCAGAGAAGAGGCACTCCTGGTTTGCCATGTTAAATAAGACGCCAGGATCCTTAGAACGTGGGAAACCAGCGTTGCCAAGTAACGGTCCCATACTTTGCTGTCATACAGGAAGAAAAAGGACGCAACCAGTCACATCCAACTAATTCACAACAAGAAGTAGGATTAAGCCGCCAATAGTAAAGCCGCCACCCCCCTTACCTTCGCCCGGGGTGTGATCACATCAAGTTAGCAGCTCCAGAAACGCGCTCCGTGCGCGAGAAACGGGTGCCATTTGTTTCTGCAAAACCCTCCGTGAGTGAGCTCGAGGTTTCCAGATCACTTTGTTTGCTTTTTAGTGCCCTAGCACTGTGAGTACTTAATTTCCCTGCCTCCATCCCCTGACTTCCCTCCCGCAGCCCTCGCTCTTACTCCGCTTCCTGATCTCCCGCCCACCATGCCCCGATTGGCCAGTAGGCCGTGTGTGTACCATCTAACAGCCCATTCTCTCTCCAAGGCCCCATGTGTTTCTGAAAAACTCTCCAGAGAGTGAGCTCGAGGTTTGCAGACCACTTTGTTTGCTTTTTAGTGCCCTAGCACTGCGAGTACTTAATTTCCATGCCTCCATCCCCTGACTTCCCTCCCGTAGCCCTCGCCCTTTCTCTGCTTCCTGATCTCCTGCCCACCGTACCCCGATTGGCCCTTAAGACCCATTACCCAGGCCATTACTAACTGTCCCAGGGCAGCCCTCTTCCCGTGCAGTCCTGCGACGAAGGGCCCAAGACAAAGGGCGGCTCCAACAAGGTGGCTCCAGATCATATCTGCAGGTATCCGCAGTAGAAGCAGGAAGCCAGCACCCACCAAACAGTAAGTGGGGCAAGGGTGGGGACTGAACCAATTACTTCACGCCAGACAACCCTACCACTCAAACCTACAAGCCCTACTGTTGTAAATTCTTGCATCTAGACTATACCCCAACAACATTAAGCACGTCTGATTTGTTCCATTGAGCTGAATTCCACATCTAGATAGTCTACACAAACCTCACAAGCTCAGAACGTGTGCCTAATAGCATAACTGTGGTTTAGTCGAAGTTAAAAAGTGTGCCAAATAGCATAACTGTGGTTTGGTTGAATTTAGAAAGTGTGCCTAATAGCATAACTGTGGTTTAGTCGAACTTAGAAAGTGTGCCTAATTGGCCTCACTGTGCCAACGTTGAACTTGGAAAGGGTGCCTTATTAACCTCACTGTGGTTTAGTTGAATTTAGAAAATATGCCTAATAGCGTAACTGTGGAAAGTGTGAATAATCTCACCCTATGGTATAGTTGAATTTAGAAGGTGTGAATATCATCCTGTGGTATAGTTGAACTTGGAAACTGTAAATAATCTCACCCTATGGTATAGATGAACTTAGAAGATGTGAATAATATCATCCTGTGGTATAGCTGAATTTAGAAAGTGTGAATAATCTCACCCTGTGGTATAATTGAATTTAGAAGGTGTGAATCATATCATGGTGAACTACAGCTGAATTAGAAAGTGTCCCTAACTATGGTATAGGTAAACTTAGAAAGTGTGAATAATATCTTCCTGTGGTTCAGGTACAGGTAAGCTTAGAAAGTGTAAATAATATCTTCCTGTGATTCAGTCGAACTTAGAAAGTGTCCCTAAACATAGTATAGGTAAACTTAGAAAGTGTGAACAATAACATCCTATGCCAACCATAACATAGTTAAACATAGCCACACCATTAGTCAAACCGGCCCACCAAGGTCCGCTGAAAGAGAACCACTCGCGCCCTCCTCTGTCCCCACTCTTCCCTTTCCCCCACCCCAAACCATCCCACCCTCCACCACATCCTCAGCCCACTACTTATCCAACTCCCAAGTCAGAATAACCAACCCATCCTAATCCAGCCTGCCCTACACCACGCCTCCCCCAACCCCTATCCAAACACCAAGCCAGAGGAGCCCGATGGCGAGCTGACCATCCTAAGACCCCTGTCCCTCCAATCCCCTCCACCCACCCGTCGACTAGCACCATGCCCGCACCCCCGGCCCCTCGAACTAACAGCCCACCCAGCCCCCCTGGCACACCCAGCCCCTCCACCACCCCCTCCCCCTTCCTCTCATCAACCCCCCCAAACATCCTCCTCCGACCCCACTCCTTCCCCTCTCTAATAACTGCACATCTCACCCTGGCAAGAACAGTAGCCGCATCCCTTTCACCCTCTCTCACACACCTACTGCAACAAAAACCCTGAAAAGAAAACATAGCTGGTCTCCCTCAATGTCTCATTACTCCTCGCCACGCCTGTCCTGACCCACCACCTCAATCTCCCAATCTCGATCATCACCACCCTCCTCCCCTTCCTCACCCTACCTTAAACCCCTCTCCCTTAAATTCTCACCACCCACAACTGGTTACCCCCTACACCCCACCTTCAAGTCCCTTGACCCAAATCCAACCAACCTCACACACCTGCCCAACCCCACCCCCAACACCCACCTCCTCAACCACCCGACTACTCTTCCCATCGACCATCCCCCCTCCCACCCCCCAGTTTCCACTCTCTCCCCTCGCCCCTCTCCATCCACCTCCCCCACCAGCCCCCCTACCCACTTCCCTCCCTACCTCCACCTCTGCAACCCCCACATCATCCTCCTGTACCGAAGTAAGATGTATCCTTTTTAATGTCTGATCTGTAGCAAGAAACAGGCACAGTATCTTTGACCTCCTTGCCTCAGACAAATCAGACCTAGTATTTATCACGGAAACCTGGTTCTCTGACAACTTTGCCCCTATCGCCAATGAAGCCTTCCCCCCAGACTACTGCCTCATCCCACTCAACCGACCCTCTAGAGGAGGAGTAGCGATCGCCTTCAAGTCACACTCCTCCGCCTCAATCATCTATGGCAAGCCAACCATCCCTTCCTGCCAATCGCTTCTTGTCAAACTATCCCTCCCCCCAACGTTCTCCCACATCTTACTAATCATCTACAGACCTCCTGGCTATGACAGACAATTCTCAAGCAACCTCTGCGTTTCGATAGCCACTATCCAATTAAACCATCCCACACTCACTTTTCTAGGAGACTTCAATATCTGGCTTGACATCACCACCAACCCTATGACCCACTCTCTAGTCGACTGCCTAGATGCGATTAACCTCCACCTCCACATAAACGGCCCAACTCACAATAAAGGACACACCCTTGATGCCATCTTCAGCTCCCACGACTAGATACATCTAAACCCCCCAACCGCTAACATCTGGTACAGTCACTTCATTGTCCCTTTCAACATTCGCCCACCCGCTCCCTCCCCGTTCCCGAACCAGAACCTCCAAATCTATGCAAATTCTGGAAGAAACTAAAAATCCTTCCCGACCTAGCCGATACGCTCTTTCGGTCTCCTCCCCCTTCCTCCCCAGGCAATGAAAACTTAACCACCGACACCTTTGACTCATGGCTCAATACCTCATTAATCCCACTCATCTCCACTTGCCAATCATCCGCTCGCCATGGCCTTTTCCCAAAATGGTTTACACCAGAACTGAAGTCTGCAAAACAACGATATAAATTCCTCGAATTCAAATGGCGGAAAGATAAAACCACCCTGAGCAGATCCACCCTGGCCCGGCACCATCGCCTCTACACAGCCGAAATCCAGAAAGCAAAAAAAGCCCATTACAACTCTCGAATCCTCAACTGTAGAAACCCCAGCAAGGAACTCCACAAAATCATCTCTGAATTCATCAAACCATCATGTACCTCCACCCATTCAACCCATCTCAGTCACTCTGCGACTCACTGTCTCTCTTCCTCTTCTACACCACTGCTCTCGAAAGAACAAATTCTCTGATCAACAAACTGGCCCTCTTGCACCCACCACATAATCCACCCACCCTACCTGCCAACCCACCACCTGCAACTGTAAACCACCCGACTTTCGACTCGATCACACCAATATCAACTGACCAATTTCTCAAACTTCTCTCCGCCGGAAACCATCCGGCTCCCTGCTAGACCCCTGTCCAGCCTCAATCCTCAAAGAAATATTTGCATCTACCTGCGCAGGAGAATACATGAGAACCATCATAAACGACTCCCTCTCCTCAGGAATTTTTCCCGACGTGTTCAAAACTGATCATGTCAAGCCTCTTCTAAAAAAACCTTCCCTCGACCCTCTCGAAAACAAAAACTACCGCCCCATCTCAAACACCAGGTTCCTTGCTAAACTCATCGATCGAACCGCTTACTCCCAACTAAATGCCTTTGTTGAAGCCAACAATCTTCTAGACCCCTCTCAATCAGGTTTCAGACCCCGACACGGAACCGAAACCACCCTGACCTCAATCTGGGATGACCTTAAAAACAATGCAGATTCTGCGGGATGCGCTGCACTAATCCTTCTTGACCTATCCGCCGCCTTCAATCCTCCTCGACTGCCTCCACTCCCTTGGAATACGTGGAAACGCTCTCAAGTGGATAGAATCCTTCCTCAACAATAGGAACCAAATACCCTCCTCTCCTCCTTTGCTTCCGCCGCCAGACCAGTCAATTCCGGAGTTCCACAGGAGCTTGCCCATCAGCCCTCTTGTTCAACCTCTATATGTCCACCCTCCCACCAATAATCCGTTTCCACAATATCCTGTGCTATAACTACGCCAACGACAGCCAACTAATCCTAAAACTCCTTAACTCAAAATCCAGCTGCCAGCCAGACCTCGCTGCCTGCCTCCTTGACATTGATCACTGGATGACCACAAACCACCTCCTTTTAAACCCCAACAAAACTGAAATCATGGTGTGTGGCAACACCACACTTCTTCCGCAAACTCTACCCTGGCCATCATCCATGGGCAATCCCCCGACAACCTCAACCTCATTAAAAAACCTTGGATACACTCTCGACTCTGACCTAACCCTCTCGCACCAAGTCAACAATGTCTGTAAGTCCTGCCACTACCACCTCAAAATTCTTAGGTGCATTTTTCCATACCTCTCCTTTCCCAACAGACTCACCACTGTCCAATCAATTGTAATGACAAGATTGGACTATGCTAACTCCCTCTACCTCGGAGTCCAAGCATACCATCTAACTAAACTGCAAAGAGCGCAAAATGCTGCAGCCAAACTGCTACTAGCACTGGGCCCAAAAGATCACACCTCCCCAGCTCTGAAAACTCTCCACTGGCTCCCGGTTGGACGAAGGGTGACCTTCAAAACCTTATGCATCTCTCACCGAGCAATGCATAAAACCGGACCTCAATACCTTCAGGACAAGCTAAAACCCTACCATTCACTGTGCACTCTAAGATCAAGCTCTGCCCGCCTCCTAGTGATACCAAACACCAACTCAGTCAGGTTAGGTGGATCATCATTCTCCGCCTTGGCCCCCAATCTGTGGAACTCACTTCCACCCCACATTCAACTCATCGAAGACCTCATGTCTTTCCGCAAATTACTGAAAATATGGCTCTTCCCTTAAAAAGAAACCCAAGGTTGTTGAACAAAGATAACAATCAAGCAAAGAGACCTGATCAAATGAACGGAAAACTAAAACGGCCAGTGTAAATAAAATGGATAAACTGAGTAGAACGAATGAAGTGGATGAAACGGATGGAACGGATGGAGTGGATGAAACGGATGGAGTGGATGAAACGGATGGAGTGGATGAAACGGATGGAGCACAAGAAGTGGATGGAACGAAAAGTAGATTGAACGCATGGAAAGGATGGAGTGGATGGGTAAAGTGGATAATGGAATGAAATGAATGGAAAGGGTGAATGAACTGAGCTGAGGGAGTGGATCGAACGGATGGAGTGGATCGAACGGATGGAGCTGATGGAATTGATTGAGTGAATGGAACAGATGGAACGGAGAGCTGGTTGCACAGAATCTACTGGTCAGAACCAACAGCTGGAGTGGATGGAGCAGATGGAGTGGATAGAGCAGATGAAACAGATTGAACGGAGTGGACATACTGGCTGGAGTGGATGGAACTGAGCGCTACCTGGAGTGGATGCACTGGCCGGAATAGATGGAACCAACGGAGCAACTAGAGCAGACGAAACAGATGGAATGGAGTGGACGTACTGGTTGGAATGAATGGAACGGATGGTATAGATGGAACAAAAGGAATAGATGGAATGAATGAAAGTTGGAACAGATGGAGCAGATGGGAGCGGAAGAAATGGATGAAGTGGATAGAACGGATGAAGTGGATGGAACGGATGAAGTGGATGGAGCGGATGTAACACATCGAACGGATGAGTAGATGGAACAAATGGAGTGGGTAGAACACACGGAGCGGATTGAATGAATAGGAAGAATGGAACGGACAGAACACATTAAACGTATGGAACGGACTGAGTGGATAGAACAAATGGAGTGGGTAGAACACACAGAGCGAATCGAATGAATAGGGAGGATGGAACAGACAGAACACATTAAACGGTTGATGAAACGCAGGATGGAATGGGTGTACGAAATGAATGGAGTAGATCACGTGGATGAAGGGTCGAGTGGATGGAATGGATAGAAGGTCTAGTAGATTACATGGGTGTAACAGACATAGTGGATGAACAGACGAACCGGAATGAACGGTCAGAGTAAATAAAACGGATATAATAGATGGTATAGATGAGTGCTCAATCTGAACCGCTTTACTGATAACCACCATATCGCACTACCACGCTTACTCTCTCCTATACACCACCACTTAACTAGGACACTGCGATACTATGACACATTAGGTATAGCTGTTCTCATACTAACACCCGCCATACAGTCCTCATCATCCTTAATAAACACAGCTAACTGAGCACACACCGCTAGCGTAAGCAACTCCTCAGGCCTAGCGCTGACAGAAATCAGTCTGGGTGTCCACCCTCCAGAATTAACACATACAACTGACTTCTCGACCACCACACCTACCGCTAAGAAGCAGCCATCATGCAACTGCCACACTGGCTGCACACATCCGGTGCAACCACGCACCTTATCACTCTCTCTCTCCCTCTACTGACTTGAACTACGGTTCCCAAGGGCGTTCAACCTACCTACGCTTTGAGATCATACCAATGATACATAAGGTACTATATAGTAACATATAACATAACATATTATAGCATTGTGGTACCTAGGAATTTTGCTGTAAAACGACCTAAAACCACCTGGAACTTTGTAAATAAAAGCCAGCAAATTGCACATCGAAAGATGAATTCTGACCATCACAGGTGATGCTAGCAACTCATTCAGTGCTGCTTCCTTGTAAAAGTCGCATAATTCACCCAAACCCTTCCCCCAACTTTGCCATGACAACATCCCTAGCAACCAGCCTCGTGCCCGTGACATGAGCCGAAGGGAGTTTGTGGGTTTTCTTTTCCCGTTCACGAGGGAGAGCGAACACAATAAGCAGGGCGATTATCTGTTTCTGTGCGTGAAATGAAATGAATCCAAAGCAGGCAATAACCCATTTTCTCTTTTCCAGAGCTTTCTATATAATCCCACAGATTAGCAGAAAAAAGGCACGTGACGTACGAGTGCTCGGCAGCCCTCAAATTGGTAGACGAGGAGACCCTCAAATAAATTAAAGCTCGTTCGACGGTTTAAAAAGGCGGCGTTTCTGTCAAAACACATTGGCTGTCTCCGTTTGTGCTCCACACGCAACCGATTACAATTTGGTCGTAGGTTTTCATCTCTTCGTGTCTTTAATCAACTTTTTTGCATATTCATATTAATTACCTTTGCTATTGTGCTGTAAACTACTAGAAGATAGAATTCACTTTGACAAAATAATGCTTTACAGGCATATTCTCAGCGTGCCTTCATCTAGTTTTAATTGTTTATGTAAATGATATTAATTCAACACCAACATAATTAAAATCATATTTTCCACTAACGCAGAATACTCCAGCAAAATAAAACAAAGACTGACAAAACTACAAGGTCTTGCTTTATTTCCCGACACATGCAGACTCACGTGTCGAGCCACACAGTCATAGCCTCCGATGGTAAAATGCTACTAAACTTTATGTTATGTTATGTTATTTTGCACTTATATAGCGCCTTATATACCATTGGTATGGTCTGAAGGCGCTTGTAGGTTGAACGCCCTTGGGAACCGAAGTTCAGATCAGTAGAGAGAGTAGGGAGAGTCAAAGGTGCGTGTGAGCACCGGGTATGTGTGCAGCTCGTGCGGTACTCGTGTAATAGCTGCTTCTTAGCGGTAGGTGTGGTGGTTGAGAGATCAGGAGAATGTGATCGTTCTGGCAGGATTTATCCAGAACGGATGTGGCTGTGTTAGGCCTGAGGAAAACGCCTGGCTGGGGGTGTGGAACCAGCAGTGATTACATAGAATGATGTTGAGTAAGCGGCGGAATGTTGGTATGAGAACAGTTATACCGAATGGTGTCATAGGGCCTCATTAGGACCCAGGCGGTAAGGGGTTTACGGCGGCGTAAACAGCGCCGACCCTTACCGCCTGATTCCGAGGTCCCTTAGCACCATGGAGGATTTAACACGTGCTTTTAGCAGGTGTTAAAATCCATGGCGCTAAAGGGACCATGTTGTTAATTACGCCACCGTAATTTACGGTGCGTAATTAACGCCTTCCCCACTCCCATTATGCCCTATGGGGCAAAAATGGGAATGGGGAAGGGTAAATGGGGATTGGGGACTTACCGCCCCGCCAACCTCGGAATGGGGCGGTAAGTCCGCCAACCACCATGGCGTAAACATAGTTTACGCCATGGTGGTAAAGGTACGACCCAGGCGGTAACTTACCGCCTGGGTCGTAATGAGGCCCATAGTATCTCTGTGTTCTAGTTGAGTGGTGATGTAAGGAGAGAGTAAGCATGGTGGTGTGGTATGATCGGTTATATGCTCTTTCACTGAGCACACTTCTAAATGCAACTTTCCCAGAGAGGGTACTGGGCGCACTTCTAAATACAGTTTTCCACAGAGAGGCTATAGGGCACACTTCTAGATTCAGTTTACTAGAGGTTATTGGGCACACTTATAAATGAAACTTTCCAGAGTGTCTATAGGATACATTTCTATAGTCAACTTTCACAGAGGGTATTGGTTACACTTCTAAATGCAACCTTCACAGCGATGCTATTGGGCGCATTTCTAAATTCCATTTTCTACGTAGAGGCTTCTGGGCGCACTATTAAGTCAATTTTCAGAGAGGCTTTTCCAGAGAGGGTGTTGGGAACACTTCTAAATTCAATTTACTAGAGAGACTATTGGGCACACTTCTAAATGCAACTCTCAGGAAGGCTATGGGTACACTTCTAAATTTCACTGAGGGGATAATGGACATACTTCTAAATGCAACTTTCATAGAGTGTCTATTGGGAACCCTACTAAATTCACAGCGAGGTTATTGGGCACACTTCTAGATGCAACTTTCCAGAGTGTCTATTGGGCACACTTCTAAATGCAACTGTCACAGAGGATCTTGGGTACACTTCTAAATTCAGTTTACCAGGCAGGCTATTGGGCACATTTCTAAATTCATGGAGAGGCTATAGGGCACGCTTTCTTAATGCATCTTTCACATGTTAACATTTACAATTCCATCTAGATGCGACGCAGGCCAATATTCACAACTCTATCTAAGTGTGGACATGCTAACATTCACAATTCTATCCAAATGTGGACATGCTAACATTCACAACTCCATCCAAGAGTGGACATGCTAACATTCACAACTCCATCCAAGAGTGGACATGCTAACATTCACAACTCCATCCAAGAGTGGACATGCCAACATTCACAATTCTATCCACGTGTGGACATGCTAACATTCACAACTCCATCAAGAGTGGACATGCCAACATTCATAATTCTATCTAGGTGTGGACATGCTAACATTCACAATTCTATCTAGGTGTGGACATGCCAACATTCACAATTCCATCTAAGAGTGGGCATGCTAACATTCATAATTCTATCTAAGTGTGGACATGCTAAGATTCATAATTCTAACTAGGAGTGGACATGCTAACATTCATAATTCTATCTAAGTGTGGGCATGCTAAGAATCACAATTCCATCTAAGTGCTAACATTCACAATTCCATCTGAGAGTGGACATGCCAGTATTCACAATTCCATCTGAGTGTGGACATGCTAACATTCATAATTCTATCTAAGTGTGGGCATGCTAAGAATCACAATTCCATCTAAGTGCTAACATTCACAATTCCATCTGAGAGTGGACATGCCAGTATTCACAATTCCATCTGAGAGTGGACATGCTAACATTCATAATTCTATCTAAGTGTGGACATGCTAAGATTCATAAAACTTGAGAATCGATCTAAGTGTGGCATATGCTAGCAATCACATTTCTGAAAATCCATCTAAGTGTGGCATATGCTAACAATCATATTTCTGTCTAGATTTGGCGCAGGCTAGTCTTTGTGGTTCACTCGTGGTATGGTTAGCATTATACTGCAGGCAGTGTTTGCTGTCCCGCCATTAATAGGTTTGGGCTGGTGGTCACATATCTCTCTAATAATGCATGGTGCAGGTCTGTAGCAGTCTAGGCCATTGATAGGTAAGTTAGAGTGGCAGGAACTTTCTGGAGTAGAGTGATTGCTCTACTCCCCACCCATGCCACACTCACGGTTTTTTGTTGGTGTCTGTTGGTTGCTGGCTTCCTTGGCGTCTCCTGCGGACACCTGCAGACACTTTCTGGAGCCGCCTCTGTTGGAGCCGCCCTTGGCCTCGGGGCTGCCGGGCAGAGGGCTGCCCTGGGAGGACCAGTGATGAAGGGAGGGGATGGGCGGGTCGGGAGGCGGGAGCGGGACCTTGATGGGCGTGGGGTGGGTGAGGGAGAAACCAGGAAGGGGAGGCCGGGAAAGCACGGGGCAACGCGGGGCCCGGGGGAGCAAATAAACCCCAAAAATCACTCAAATGGGGTCGCTCATGGGGGGGAACACTCACCTGCTCCTCAGAAGTGAAAGAGGAGTGGGTGCACTGAACGGGTCGCTAGACCCAGGCGACCGTTGCCGGTATCCAATCAGGGGTGGGGGGCGGGCTGGGAGGCGGGCGAGCGAGGGAGAAACCAGGAAGGGGAGGCCGGGAAAGCACGGGGCAACGCCGGGCCCGGGGGAGTAAATAAACCCCAAAAATCACTCAAATGGGGTCGCTCATGGGGGGGAACACTCACCTGCTCCTCAGAAGTGAAATGCATTTTTCAGAGGTTCGAAACATGAGATTCTGCTCTGTTTGACCATCCGTCTATATAAAGACAGGTGAATGCAAACTCTGCAGAGTCAATGGTTGGTTTTAAAGAGGCAAGAGTGTCTCACAGAAGGGATTCCAAATACAGGTTACAGTAGAGTTAAATCTATAATTCAGCATAGGCAGAGCTCATTTGGAATATGTTCGGGGAGGGTTGAAAGGGCATATGATCTTTGGGTAGTGGAGGGGTGCATTTTGGATGCTAGTGCAGTAGAATCTACATGCACTTTAAAGATGTAGGAGGGGAATCAAGGCCTGAAAACTCGAGGTACAGTTACAAGACATACAAGAAAGCCAGAGCACTGAGAAGAACCCCATGTGTATTTTGTAGACAGAGAAGGCCAAGGCAATGGGCGTCCTATGTAAAGCTACTATGCATAGTGGAAGGTCACAACTCTTAATACCCCACAACAGTTTTGTAGGGGTTCTATGAATTTTGGAGAAGTCCAAAATTCAAAGGACCGCACGTGCATTTTAAAGGCAAGGGAGAGAAGATCAAAGCACTGAGAGTCTAACATGATTTCCTTTTAGGTGCAAGAGAAGGACAATGCACCACTGGCCTAATGTGCATTTAGGACACATTGAAGTCCAAATCGCTAACATTTGCAAGTGCATTTTGTAGGTGCAAGAGCAGGCTACAGCAGGTACTGAAAGCCCAGAGAAGCCCCCATGCATAGGTGCATAGGTGTAGGTGAAGCCTTAAGCAACGGTAACCCACATGCATTTGCAAGGCGTCCGCGAATGCCCAACAGTCAGAACCCCACATACATTTATCAGGCACAGGAAAAGTCCAAAGCACTCAGAAGCAATGTGCATTTGTTGAAGGGAAGTGTGAATTAAATTAGCATCTCTGAGTAGAGAGAATAGAGCAATAATAGGGCCACTGTAAAGATGGACTGGAATGTTCTTTTAGGTGAGTTAAAGGGACACATGATTAGTGGGTCAGTGGGGGAGAATTGTGGGTGAAGAGGCAGTGCAACCTAAGTGCAAAGCACTGAGAGCCCCACAGGCACTGACTAGCCATAAGAAAAGGGTGAAACACTAAGAACCCTGCAAGCATTTTGTAGGAGAAGGTGAAAGCACTGAAACCCCCACATCCATTTGTACGTGGAGGAGATGGCTAAATAACTGGGAATCCCTGTGTAAACCTTTATTTATCATGCAAAGGTGAAGGCCAAAACACCAAGAATACCACGTGCCTTTTCTAGGTGGAGGAGGAGGCCAAAGTACTGATAACCCATGTCCATTTGGTTGTTAGTTTTTTTTTTTTAATGGTTTATTACAAACCTTTAAAATATGTTTACAGTCCATACATCACATTTCACAGCATTTAAAAAGATAAACAAAAAGCTACAGCCTATTGTTAGATTAAAGAACAGAATATTCAATAGACAATTTCGTGACTGTGTTTAGAATGTCACCAGCCACACAATTACAAGGCTAATTGCTAGATATTTTCTGTTGCAAGTATCATTTTTATACTTCTGCCTCCAACACTGAGAGCTTAGAGAACATCTCATCTAAAAAGAATGTTAACGCTATAGTTAATGTTCGGTTGGTTTCATCAAACATCACCTGCCACCAATCTTCTGCGTTTAACCGGGGCGCTCTTTCCCATGAAACCTCCAAGATGCACCGTTCGCTCATGGTAAAGATTTGGACAGAGGAGCGTCAGATGTTTCACTACACAGCCTACACAAGGCTGTCGCTTTATTGTCCCCTGACCAAAGACTTGTTCTTTCTTTGGTGTTGAATAGATTCATACGAAACTTCATGTATACTCTTCTACGGTGCAAGTCAAGAAAGATTTTCCAGTAATTCTGAGTTACATTTACAGCTCTTTTTTCACAAGGGACGTTTTTCGTACTGATTTGAGCTCTTCTTTGATCACAGGTCGCACAGCAGTCCCATCTCCATAGCGTTTTTTTTAACATGATCAGGATTTGTGTGTAGTGTTTCAATGTCACTATCAAGATCACCTAGTAGGACTTTACAACAGTTTGCCCACAATGCAAGGACCGAGTTTTTATTAGCATTTCCAGGATTCTGCAGTATCTTAAATTGAGGGCAAATGTCTGTTGTCATTTTTCGTGTTCCAACATACCCGTGCGTTAATAGATATCAAGCTGAGTTCATGGTGAATGCAGGCTGTAAGGGTTCCTCAGGGTAAGCCCAGCGCTCTGGACCAGAAGATGTTTTCAAGTGTGCTCCAAAGCTCCTGGGAACATCCCAAGGCACATTCTGCTCCAAATATTAAAGCAGGAACCGCCTTCTGTTTAAAAAAAAAGCTAGAACCGGCAACAATGAGTATTTGCCATATCGTTTGTTCAAAGTAAAAGCCTGAATTTCCAGTTGATGGCATTTTGTTTTGGTTGCTTTGACCCAGGGTGCGTCATTTAAACTGGAGTTGATTTGCATCCCCAAGTATCTAGTGTGCCCTGCTGTGTTTAGGTGAGTTTTGTCCAGATGCCACCAAAATTTGGCTGATGACGTTGCTTTGTGCCTCTCACGTTTTCAAGAATGAGTACTTATGATTTCGATGTCTCAATACATAGATCGTTTGCAACAACGTATTTCTCCAATGCATTCAGCATCCTCTCGAGGCCATTAGGGGTTAGATCCAATAGGATTAAGTCGACAGCATAAAGAAGACGACTTATATGGGACCCATTGATTTTTGGTGAGGCAGAGACTGCACTTTCAATGGGCTGATTGATATCTGAAAGAAAATGATGGAGGCAAGTGGACAGCCTTGCTTTACTTCACACTGCGTTTGGATGGGAGATGATAACCTACCAGATCGATCTAATCTGATCTTAATTACTGTGTTAGTGTGGAAATCTTTTATAGCCAAGAGGAGACTTGTCAGGCAATTCCACTTGACCAATTCTGACCAAAATATCTCACGGTCAATACTGTCAAAATCATGGGACAGGTCAATTATAGCAAGATATATCTTGCCATTTGTTCTTATGGCATCCATCTTCATGATATTAACAATCAGGAGATTTAGGCTACATCCAACTCCCTTAACAAAACCTATTTGTCTATGGTTGAAATGCTCGCTAGAAACGCTCCATGCCAACACCTTATGTTGTAATAAAGTGTCAAGGATGGCACTCTGCCAAGAGTGGCACAGGGCCCCCAGGTAGGTTTTGGGTGGCTGTGCTGATGTAAGGTGACAGATAAGTACACACACAGCGGGAAGCTCAACAAGAAAGAAGAGTAGGCAACTGTAGCAGAAATACAAAGTTACAAACAACCTGGATTCCCTCTTGGGGTGTATGCAGAAATGGGAAAGAGTGTTCCACGGACCTTAGGAAACTCCAGCCTTCTGCACAGATTGCTATTACAGGGGCCCACGCTGTATGCTCATGGCTGGGAACTACAGCAGTGGGTGTCTGTAACACTGAAAACGCGACAAGAGAAGGGGCAGAGGTTGCCTGCTGGAAACCAACAGTCAAGCTCTGTACAAAGGGATTTACATAAGACACAAGAGAAGACAAGAACAGTAATATCCAGGGAAAAGGAAGTCAAAGAGAAAACTAGCAGAAGGAGACTGAAATGGGTAACCTAAGGGGAGGTCAGAGGACTCAAGGAAGAGAAGGACAGGGATCCAGAACAGGGGGTTGTAAAGAAGGAAGAGAGCAAGGGAGCAGCAGCCAGGAAACAGGGGGCTGCAAAACAAGGAAGCAGGGCTGCAGTAACGGATGGCACGGTGCAGGCAAACTGTAGTGGACTGCGGAGGACTGTAGTAGGCTGCAAGACAGAGTCCAGAGAAGCAGGACAGTGAGCTGTAGTAGATTGCAGACAGAGAGCCCAGAGGAGCAGGGCAGCAAGGAGTGAGCCCAGAGGAGCAGGGCAGCGAGGCAGTGAGCCCAGAGGAGCAGGGCTGAAGGCAGCAGAAAGTAGCAGGCTGCAAGGCAGGGAGCCCAGAGGAGCAGGGCAGCAAGGAGTGAGCCCAGCAGAGCAGGACAGCGAGGAAGGGAGCCCAGAGGACCAGGGCTGTAGGCAGAGGAGTGTAGCAGGCTGCAAGGCAGGGAGCCCAGAGGAACAGGGCAGCAAGTGAGCCCAGAGGACCAGGGCTGAAGGCAGTGGATTGTAGCAGGCTGCAAGCAGAGGAGTGTAGCAGTCTGCAAGGCAGGGAGCCCAGAGGAGCAGGGCAGCAAGGAGCGAGCCCAGAGGAGCAGGGCAGCGAGGCAGGGAGCTCAGAGGACCAGGGCTGTAGGCAGAGGAGTGTAGCAGGCTGCAAGGCAGGGAGCCCAGAAAGGCCACTGGATCAAACGCATGATAATGCAGTAACAGGAACAGCATACAATTCGTGGCTCAAGGCAAAAAGGGGCTGGGAGAACTCCTGATGCAAGAAACTGAGCTCCTGCAGGCAGCTGCTTAAATACAGCCCTGCCCTGTACTGAGGCAGGCTAATTGGCAGCACCTGGAGCAGAACACCTGAAGGTAATCTGCCTCCTCCCTCTCTGGTCCTGAGATGGTGGAAGAGCACAGATCGCTAGGGCTTCTGGGGATTGTGGTTCCAATACTGATGAATGGGAATAGCGAGGAATTGATAACTGTAGCAAGGTGCATTATGGTAAATATAACTGTAGCAAGGTGCATTATGGTAAAGCTGAATTAAATAAGAAAGTACCAAAGTCGTGCAAATGGAAATTAAGGACCAAAGTGTGAATAGGGGTTGTTCAAAGAGTATCATGAAGATAAATGAGTACCAAATAGTCCATGATGGTTGCCAATGTGTGCGCCAGTCGCACAGGCATGACATAAAGTTGCGTAGATCTTACTCAAAATGTCCAATAGGGCGATGGGGCGATAATCATTTGGATTTGCTCTATTGCCCTTTTTAAACACTGGAACGATGATTGTGCTTTTCCAGGATTCTGGGGTTGCACGGTCAACTGTGATCTTCTTGAATAAATTAAAGCAAAAATCCGGCCAAGCTTCAGGATTCTGCTTTAATATAAAATATATAAATATATATAATATATAAAATGTGTGTTTATATAATATAAACTCAAATTTCAATTGTAGACCATGGGGAGCGACCGATCTTCAACGTTGCCTTTCTTCTTATACAGTTGAGTATAATGAATCATCCAGTCCATTTCAGTCATCATGTTCATTTGAAGGGCAACCTGAGGGCCCTGTTGTTCATTGATAAGACCCCAAAATTCACGAGTGTTGTTGTTTTTCATTTTAGAAAGCATGAGTTCAGCGTCATTCTGCAACATGATTCGTCGATGGACTTTCAGCCAGTTTTTTAAATGACTGTTTTTTGGATTTTATTTGCTCTATATCTTGATTTGTATGAGTCTTGTGACAAGCTCTGATGTCTGATCTCATCTTGCACTTTTGTTTCATAACATCAAGGTCAAAGGTATGGTTGCAAACAAATGCATGTTTTTTTAAGCCTTGATGTTTGACTCTGAAGCTCGAAAGTAAGTGTTGATATTCTAATTTGGTGTGCTTGTTTAGGTAGGTGTTGTTTAATGTATTTACATCCTGCTCGTTCGAATTCTGCTTAATTCAATGGTTATGTCATGATTCCAATAGCTTGCAGTGGTTTTGACTGAGCTATGAATACACAGTATTATCAGATTGTGATCAATTTCTGGTTTTTGAATCACATGTAAAGTTTTAACGCGCCTGTGTAAGGCCGCCTCTGAGACAAAGATGTAATCCAAAATGGACTCCAGTGGGCTCTTCTTCCACGTGGCATTTGCTGGTATGTCACCTATAGTATTCCCGTTTAACATATGCACATTTCTGATATCCATCTCAGTACACCATTGGTCAGCCACATTTGAGGTAAGGGACTTATTGTACTGCACATTACTTTTAGCTTTGATACAGTTTATGTTCTGGTCTCCACACATCAATATTTTTGGATTTGCTTCTGTCTCCTGTTTTTGATCAATTATAGTTGTTACTTGATCAATAAAGGGTAATGTACCTGTTGCCTTGTGCTGCCAATAACTGTTGATAATGTGGAGATGATCTTTCCCCATTTTTGTGGGCTTTCCGAAGTCAAAAGCAATTTCTGAATATAGGGAGAGGTGTTATGGGCATCTTGGATATTATAACCTGGGTTTTTCCGAACAAAAGTCATTAGGCCCGCTATGGGTCTGCCCATGGCCTTTTTGATAGCAGGATTTATTGCCATTTCAAATTCATCTATGACTGGGCAATCACTCAGCCAAGATTCTTGTACACACACTATGTCGAGGCTTTTCAGCTAGTTAGACTGAAATAGGTGTGAATGACCACGGTGTTCCAGCAACCAAACATAGTGATGTTCTTGGGTTCTGCTTCCTGGCATTAGCTATGCTTCCATTCGACTAAAGCTTTAGAAGCCCAACTCCAGTCTTCGGAACCATCGCCTGATGCTTTCGGATTGGCGTGGGCCTGCTCTTGACTCCATTGCCTTGACCTCCTGGGCAAAGTGTATTTTGATCTGATGAATGGATTTGAGCAATACGGGGTTTTCGCTTGAGTCGATTTGAGATGATTTGTCATCTGCAAGCTCTTTTTCTGGCTGGACGGACTGTTTCCCTTCCAGGCCCATCCGAGGGCACACAGCACCTTTACAGGAGAGTTGGTATTGTGAGCCCTTGTTGGTTATCTTTCTCGCAGCAATATCTGGAACTTCACTTTGAGACTCTCGAGGTTCCTGAGCTTCAGTAATATCAAATCGCATTGAGGTCAAAATTGGGGCTGCCTCCAATAAGATGTTACATACTATTCTTGAATCAATGTGTAATTTTAGAATGTCATTTTGATTCTCTTTGTGAAACTCCACAATTTTGATATCATTGGAGTCGATCATCCGCAAACTCGGCACGTAATGTAGTAGGCGTAGTACGTTGTTTCAATTGTTGTCTTCAACATGCTCCAATGTTAAGCAGTACTTTGAGTAGGGTTTCTTAGTTGCAATAATCTTCTCACCTTTCGAGTTGGTATTACGTGAGTTCTGCTCGTAGTCTCGCACAGGACGGCGAAGGGAGCCGTTATTATCTTTACTGCAGATTTTGGAACTCTCCATAAATTCTGCTTTGTTGTTGAGAATGGGGTAGCTGTTTCTTGTCACTGGATAAGACATGGGCTATACTTGGTTTGATGGTTTTTACAAGCTCAACAACGTGATACTCCGCCAATTTTTCACCATTTTTGACCCAGGGTTACAAATGGGGGGCTGCTCAAAATCTCACACTTCGAAGATGACAGGACGTCAGGAAGCACTAAAGTGCTCACTCTTGTAGGTCTAATGCCCACTATGAGTGGCACAGTTAGAGGAACATCTGACTTTGGTGCTTCATCAGTGTCAATGCTGGAATCTTGTTCACGCACAACCTCATCTACTTCTTCCTCATCATATGTCTACAGATCCAACAGATCAATTGAGGTTTCACTAGAAGAGGCTATGGGATCAGGACTGTCCTTTTGTGTATGCTTTATTTCAATGGGTTTGCTTGGAATTGGCGGCTTCCCTTGTTCAAGAGACGGGTCAGCATTTAGTGTAAATCTTACCATCTTAATGTTTCGAAGAAATTTTCTTGAGTTATTTGTCATGCGTGATTTCCTTGAGTTTAAATCTTTCTCTCTTTTGGTTGCGCCAGTTTCAGACCAACAGGATTGCCACCTTGTTTAGACTTGAGTTGAAAATCGAGAACATTTCTGCTGGAGAATCCTCGCCCATGGCAGTGGCTGGTTGAACACCTGAATATCGGTGGGAGGGCCCTTTGGCTCTGCCGAGGTTGAGGGCAATTGTGGATCGACATTTGCACGGTTTTCACACTGGTGCACACTTTTTAGAGCCCCCACAAAAGAGGAAATGTTATCCACCGAGGACGCAATTATTTGATCCGTGCTAATAAGTAGTTGAAGATTAGGGGTCGTGGACAGCTGATCTGGAATCACAACAAAAGAGGCCACCTCTGTATTTGTTTCCTTATTAGAGGTGCATTTTGTTGCTTTCTGACTTTTGGCGAGTGTGGAGATGGGCAGATCAGTTAAGCTGTATGCATTGATACATCAAAACTCAGTGTACATTTATTCAAAAATATATTCAATGTTAACACAAAGATAGACCCTAAAACAGAACACAGTGGATACAAATTAATATATCAAAAGTTCATCTAAAACAACCTAACACAATTCGACAGACACAAATGACAATACATTCAACATTCTAAATGTGTCGTAAAACCGATTCCCGACATGTTTCTATTCTTCCAATTCCTCGAAAGGTGAACATTCTTCATGGGAAACTCTGTAAAAACTCTAGACTACTTCAACACCGTGTTAAGGGGGTCATTTCAAACATCATACAAATGGATGCCAATACACCTAAAATGCAAGAATACAAAAAAAGGGGTCCTTTAGGTCTGGGTCGAGTGTTACAATACTAAATATACCTTCACACATTCCAGCGATAACTTCACGAGCGTGGAGACCAGAGTCATGGTCCACTACTAGACCACCCTCCCACATTTCTATAAATGAACTCAAAATTACCTTCACTGGGAATGTCATCAATGGCGTTTTCTTAACAGACGCTTCCCCACTTGCACCAATACCTAGATGCATCTACTTTTACCATAGGCGCAACACATCACCTCAATATTCAAATGGAGACACTGCAGAGACAAACAAATCACATACCAAGCTCTTCATAAAAGGTAATAACTTCCTCATGCCAAGGCAGGCATCACAACACAGACATGTTATCCTGTTTACCTTAACA
The DNA here is from genome assembly GCF_040938575.1 of Ambystoma mexicanum. NCBI lineage: Eukaryota > Metazoa > Chordata > Amphibia > Caudata > Ambystomatidae > Ambystoma > Ambystoma mexicanum. Next base: position 124,128,838 of record NC_090936.1, on the reverse strand, counting down.
TGTGTCTGGATACGGATGCCCAAATCGAATTTCATAGATTCCAAGGTTGAAAACATCTAGCTCAGTCTAGCACCAAGTCAACATCAAAAGCACCTAGAGACAAAAAATCAGATAAAGCCCATAACTTATGTGGCCAGTATCCTTAAATCACTTGGCAATATCCCTTAGCATGCTAGACTAATGACCTTGCACCTGGGCTGTTCACATAATTATCCCGACAACATGGTAATCGAGTGCCCGTGAGTTCCAGATTCTGTGGTTACAGTCACTGTAAACAATCACTGCCACGTAGTAAAGTCAAAACACAACAAACATTGAATATATTTTTGAATACATTTACACTATGAGTTTTGATGTATCAAAGCATACAGTCTATTTTTTCAGGATTTAGTGTGCCGGGTAACCAGGGTCCTAGAGTCGTGGTGATGACATAATTGCACATTTTGTACCCATCACCTTTATAAAATAATATATATATATTTCCCCTGCTGGTGGAGTTAGATGTTGATTTAAGTAGGGTATTGTTATACAAACCTAGTTAAAAACACAGATCAGTTAAGCACCCTTCCACTTTTGCCCCTTCAGCCAACAGTTTTTTTGTCCTCACTGTTCTGTTTTTGATCTGCCAGTACCGACAAGGGAAAATCCATTTTCTTGGTTGTTTCATTGAGCATTTGTTTAAATAGATTATTGTCAAAGTCAAGAGATTTACAACTTTCGAATTCATTACAGCAACCAAGGTGGTTAAATCGTTTAAGCTAGCTTTCATTTGTTCGTACATTTTAATGAAAGGGCATAGCGTTATGGACATTGCAGATAACAAGGTCGGTTGCAGTTCTTGCACAGTTTGTGTGATCAATTCCACCTGATTATAGTACGCCCCCATTCTTTGTGAAGTAGTCTTCTGATGTACTCGCCGTATTTTGGATACTCTCGTTCCATAATCGAAGACTCCGAAAAGGAGCCATCGGGCCATCGGGCCATTTGTCGAGTACTGGGGTCGCAGTGGAATTCCTGTAGTTGCAGCTCAAGAAGCAGGATTTCCAACAGGAAAGTATTGACATGAGGCTGAGACGGGGTTTATTTTAAGTTCCTACTTGGTCTTTGTTGTTAGCAGTGGAAGCCAGGAGAATCACTGTCATTTATCCTTTGACATTTTAAGGGGGCACTTTGCCACTTTTTTGTTTTCAGGGGGGCTCTTTATTATTATACTTGTGGCCAAAGCGCTTTTTGCCAAGTCCTTGGGAGCTAGTAATGACCCCCGCTCTTCAGATTGTTTTGCATTGAGAGAGGAGTTTAACTTGGTTAGGTCTTCTAAAAGTTTTTTGACCACCTCAAGCGAGTTTTTCCTTGTTATTTTTTGTGGGTTTGCCTGCCCAGTGCCTGCCTCTTTCTCGAGTCTAGGAGAGCAAAGGGAAGCCTCAAGCAATGCGGTTACCAAAACCGGCGCTTTCGTCCGCGCGATCCCCAATTTCAAGGTTATCTTTCATTTGTCATATAGCTCATGTGGCAATGCTCCTTGGCTGAGAGGTTCCAATGTGTAATAATCATTTACTTCTTTATATCCCCTGTTCTCAACTGCACATGTTTGCAGCCTTGCATTGTGAAATACTTCATCACTGAGCAAAAGTTAATTCATTTTGTGGTTGGATGTCGATTGTCTAAGCTCGAATCAACTAGATTTACATCAAAGGCCTCCGTAGCTGAAAAGTACTGAGTGACGTGCCTGGGGTGCTCGTTTGGCCAATCATCGTTAACATTCGCCCGACAGACATCCCGCCGTGTTCAAAGTGCTCGGTCAGTATGGGAACGCAGACGGGGCACCGCACAAAACTTTCCTAAAGGACCCGGCTCATCGCTACTTGCTGGATGAATCCTCCCGCGGGTGCAGAAAGTATTTGTTCCGTGTGGATTTTATGCATGGGGCAGACACAGGGAGGTAGCTCGGAGAGGAATCTGTATTCTGTGGACACACAAGTAGGGGTTCACTGGCGCCGAACGGCTTCTCGCACACAGCGCTACACAGCATTCGCACTTACAGTAAATGACAGGCCACTCAATGAGCTTACTTGCTGCGCACGGGGGCCCACCGCCAGAACGTCTGCGTCAGCAGCTTCGACAGCATCAGACGTTCCTCTGCGCAGCTGAAGTCGAGTTAATGGTTGGCGAATCGATGGAGTTTGCAGCACTCTTCCTTTATTGTGCATTGCCAGCAGTGGATTACCACAGAGGTCTGTTTTCTCCGAGGCCATTGCTGCCCCCACTCCACCACGGCTCCCAAGACTCCTAAGACTCAGCTGTACTCCGTGGTCGCTCCGCGGCGAGTACTCGGTCTTATGTTATTCAAAGCAGTGTTTACTCCACCTCCAGGCAAAACAGTGGAAAAGTTACTGCCACAGCACAGTTCAGTCCACTCTTAAGACTCAGCTGGACTCTGCGGCCTCTCCACGGCGAGTCCGGGGTCTTATGCGATTCACAGCAGTGTTTGCTCCGCCTCCAGGCCTCCAAATATTCCCGTATTTGCATATCAATTGGTTGTTAGCGAAAAGGCCACATCACAGAGAACCCTGCATGTAGGTGGAGCAGGAAGCCACATAACTGAGGGCCCAGATGAATGTACAGGTATAGGAAAAAGTGGAAAACCTTAGAACCCCACATGCATTTTGTAGGCACAGTAAAAAGAAAAAGCACTGAGAACCCAATTTCATTCACACTTCCCTTCAATAAAATAAGATGTCTCAATCTTCTACAGGGCCCAAACATGGTGTTATACTCACCTGATATCCCCGGGGGCGTCTGGAAGGCTCTGAGATCTGTAACCCTGGACGCGTAGTTGCCCAGTGCTGAATAATGAATCTGCAATTACAGAAGGAGGATTTGTGATAACTGTCTCTAATGGGTCAATCTCCCACCTCCCTCTGACCGATTCCCTTCCCACTGGGTTCTTTTCTCACCTCAGTTATTTGTAGGTTGAGCTATCCGTCCTGCGTTTCTTGTGCAGGGGCGTTTGACGTTTGTTGGCGAGCTGCCCGAGTGCTTCACTGGTGCAGTACGCCTTCCTTGGGCCCAGGCCTGCTGTTACCCCGAATCTGCTGGTAGGCAGGTAGGTTTGTTAATTTTAAGTCTGTATTCTGTTTATGGTGGAAATTAGTTAATGTCCTGATCTCCTTTTCAGGTGCGAAGGTCTTGATGCTGGCGTGCCGGATGGAGAGGCACGTTTCTAGGTAAGAGAAAGCGCGAAGCGCAGCGCCTTTATTGTCTTTCAAAGCTAACCTGTGTTTTCTTCTTCTCCTCACAGGCCGCTGTGGTGCTGCGAGTGGATGAGAGAGCGATGAAAAACAGGCCCCCGCAATCCGTTAAGGTAAGTACAGCGCTGTGCGGTTGTTTAATATTGAAAGCGAACATTAATATGTCTCTTTTCCTTTGCAGATGTTGCTGTGGTGCTCCGGATGGAAGCGTGGCATAGCGCGATGGAATTCAGGTAAGACTGATGGAATTCGATGTTTTGGAAGCGCGCGTTCTAATATTGTTTTTCCCTTTCTCGTTATTGCAGGTCGCAATGTTCGAACGGCAGCTTTGGTAGCGGTTCGCCGGAAGTCCTTAAGCTAGTATTCACAGGTGAGTGATGTTTCTCCTTCTCTCGGTTTCCACAGATTGCAGCCCAGTTGAGATGCTGAGTGCTGGATGGTGTTTTCACAGGTAAAACAGAATAATCTTGTTCTTGTTCTTGCAGGATTACAGGAAGATGCTGAAGACCAGGAGCTGGACACGGTGAGCGTCACGCTGCTGGATGCAGAATAACACGAAGCGTGTTCTGCAGTCAGGGTGTGGTTGATATAGCCCAGGTAAATTAGTACCAGGGAAAGTAGTTCCAGGCCTGCCACACCCAAAACACTAGACCACATGGCGTGGTTCTTAGAACTAGACTGTGGGTGCTTCCATGTTGGATTTAAAGGCCCATGTACATAAATGGGACCTAGTTTGAACAGCCCTTCCTTCCTACATATCTACATATGCGCCTGGTGCCAAAGGCGCCAGGACTGGCTCCAGGATCCCTTTTGCAGTGGTTTTAAGGCCCTCAGGGTTCTGGTGGGAGCCTGCTTGTGGCAAAACATGTGCCCCCTCACAGTGGTCGTGACACATGGTAGGGGATGGTTTAGGTGAAGAGAAGGAATATATCTTTGGCAATTTATCATCTGCTAGAGCAGCAGTTGTGTGCATCAGAGAAGCCCAGATACCAGATAGTATAGGACCAATATGCTGGTCAATCAGTTGCTCTAGATCCTTTCATCTACAAAGAACAGGGGTATCTGTCTCAAAATAACCTGGGGGATTGGGGAAAAATGTGATTGTTGAATGCAGCACCTTTAGACATGCATCAGGTGGCAGATAATGGAGTTCAGTGGGAAGACAAGGAGGTTCAGATTGAGGAATTTTGGCCACGACCAACTGAGATGCAAGAGGGAGAAGATGTGATACAAGCTCAGCAACAAGGAGAGTGACTATTGGATGACGAAGAAGAGGCAATTCTTGAAAATTCCCTGAATCTGATTTCCTTGGAGCAGATGACAATGAAGACCATGACAAAGATTAGGCTCCATCTAATGATTGACGATGGAAATTTTGTCTACTCAACTTTGGCAATACCATAGCTAGCGAGGGAGACCAATCGACATAAGAGAGTGCAGACATTGGCAAACCCATGCAATTGCCAAGTGTAAGCACTGTACAAAGGAAGCAAGCTTCAGGCACGGCTTGTGTGCCAGTGTATAGTATTTAAAAACACATGCTACTGGTAGCACAACTTTGCAGTCAGTCACATCAAGAGCACCAGCTCCTCAGTAAAGAGCACCCACATAGCATCCAATGCAAAGAACAGAGAGCAAATGCTATGAACGGGGAGATGTAGGCCATCGTAGCCCTCTTAAGAAATCAATAGTGTAGAGATGTCTGGTGTTGGAAAAGCAAAAAGCTCATTTTGCCACCTGCCATATATGCAAGAAAAGAATACTTGTGCGGGAAACCGGTACCCATTTTGGCTTGTACAAATTAGGAAAGAGGGGCAGGGTAGCCTCTAGGCACCTCTCATCTAAAGGCAATGGGCAATGGCACAGCTGTACTACCATCCCACACCACCTCTGCCTGCAGATTGTACAGCATGCAGACAACTTGTTGTTTCTCCTCAATGCAGGTCAGCAGACGAGTTGACATCAAAGAGAATTTTGCTTGTATTTTTGTATTTTATTTGAATTTTATAGAGTGCTTTACACAAAAGCGCTGTACATAGAATCAGGCAGTACATAAAATGAGACATGATAAAAACATTAACAACCATTTAACCAGAGTGAAGTAAGTGGGACTTAAGAGTGTCCCAGAACAAAGAAAGCACTGTGATAGAGTGAAGGGAAAGGGTAAGAGCGTTCCAGTGAAGGGGAGCAAGCAGAGAAAAAGAACAGAAACGTGACTGCACACAAGGGGGATGAGGAGAGGCAAGGCGACATTGAGAGCAGGAGCGAAGAGTGTGAATGGGGATATAGATTGAGACCAGAGAAGAAAGATAATCAGGAGCAAGACCATGAAGAGATTGAAAAACTAGGCATAAGAAGTTAAATTTGACACAGGATTGGAAAGGAAGCCAGCCAAGAGTAGAGAGTGATGAACAAATAGAATCACAAAGGGCCAAAACAATAAGTAAATGAATAGAGGCATTAAAAACAGATTTAAGAGCAGCCAGATGACTAAGCAGGAGACCAAAGAGGGCAGAAGAACAATAAAAAGGCGAGAACAGATTAAAGATGATAACAAAAGCTTAGTGGCATCAAAAGCTAGAAATTGGTGAGCTTTCCGGATATTATAAAGATGGAAATGACAAGCATGTGCAGATAATGAAATGTGGTGTTTAAAGGAAAGCTCTGAGTCAAAGTACAGACCTAGATTACGGGCCGTAAGGGAAATAGATAGCTGAGAAGAAGGAAAGGAAAGGAAACAAAGGAAGGAGGGAGTGAGAGGAAAGGGAATAGTACTTTCTGGAAATAAATACTTCAGTTTTAGTGGCATTAAGAGCTAGGAAATGACCCGACATCCACGATTGGATGGCTAGGAGACCAGCAGAAAGTGGAGCATGAATATCAGTGGAGAAAGAGCTGAGTATCATCACATATAAGTGATGGGAGAGCCCAGAAGAGGAGATAACTTCAGCCAGGGGAGAGCTATAAAGAGATAAAAGGAACAGGCCAAGATCTGAGCCTTGAGGGACAACATGAATGATTTGGAGTGAGTCAGAAGAAGCACAAGACCAAGAGACTGTAAATGTTCTTTGGGACAGATAAGATTTACACCAAGAAAGAACCAATCCAGTAAAACAAAAGGAAGAAAGAGAAGATAGAAGAAGAGAGTGATCAACGGTGTCTAATGTGGCAGATAAACCAGAAGAATAAGAAGGGACGAGTGTTTAGGATAACAAGCCAATAAGAGAGAGTCAAGAACAGAAAGAAAAGCAGTTTGGGGTGAATGAAAAGAGAAAAAACCAGATTGAAAACAAGGGAGTATAGCGTTATCAGAGACGAATTAGAGACCTGGTAACAAACAATACGCTCAAGTATTTTAAACAGATAAGGGAGCAAATAAATGGGACGAAAATTAGAAGTCAAAGAAGGGTCATTAGAGAAAATAAACTAGGCTCACTGCTCGTGATTTAAAAACAGGCTTTTGGCGACTAGCAATGGTTCAAATGTTGTGTATGCCTGTGGATAGGTGAAAATGCACAGGGTCTGCTTTGCCCAGGCCCTCCATTTTATGGTGATCCTCTTCATATGTACCCACTATTAGATAAGACTTTAATTTCCTCCAGTCCATCCAGTCTAGTTCCAGGGCGGACCGTAACCTTGCAGGCCACGCTCCAGTTCAGGGATGCCCAATCACAAGGCCATCGCCTGGGGCATTTGCTTCACTTGGCTGCCTGCACTACGTCTGGCCTGATCTTTGTTCTTCCTGGCCTGTCCGGTCGAGCCCCCGGTCGGGCTATTGCATCTCAGGCAAAACTCACATCTCGGGGTCCCTCTGCACACATGGTCGCAGTTTAGGGCATTCTCTTCACCTAGGCCACACCTCATACACGGCCCAGGGCTTTGTGTACACACCGGGCTGTAGTTGGCATCTGTTCTTTTTTCTCTCTCTATACGGATGTCTATCTTCTGTCTACCAACTGTCACTTCAAGCTGTCTGTTTCTTCTTTCAATTCCCTTGAAGAATGTTTAGCAGGTAAGTCCATTATTGTTGGCTGGGGAGACTTGCTCATTGTCTTTTGTCTCAAAGTTCTAGGTGTCCGCCATGGTGGAGACACATGGTACAGTCAGGTATGGGCCCGATTTGACCCACGGGTTACATTTTTAACAAGCAATATCCATTCTGATTTGCATACCAAGACTGAGCTACAGTGTTCTGAAAGTTAATCTTTACACTGCGTGACTTAGTTAAACAACCATACTCTCAACCACAGAAGCAACGTTTTGATACCAATTTGAAACTACATAGTATCAATTCCTAATTCTGCGGGTAAGGAGATATAGGGTCATAAGGGTTTAGAGTTAGCAATGTTTTGAAGAAGATATTTTCAGCCATCTTTAATGATACAGCTTTAATATTGCCCCAGGATTCAGCTCCATACAAATATGTAGCCATAATTTGGATCTTACAGGCTTGTAATACTGCTGTAATAATATTTTTTCCATGAATGAATGCCAAATCCTTTGATAGTACCCACATATTTGATGAGTTGCTTTACTTTTATCTATAGCGCCCATCTCTGATTTCTCATGAATTGCAGAAATGAATAATCAGAAGAATTGAGCTGCTCAAGGTCAGCTGCTGCAAAGAAAAATGTTGCTTCGCCTGATGGTTTTTTACCAAATAGATTTCTTTTTATTAGTAAATCAAATATATTATTGCAAAATTGTTCAGTTCTTTTCAACAATTCACAAAGGCTCACAGACTTTTGAAAAAGAACAGTCACACTATCGACATTCAATAAATCAGGGATGTATATATTTTTAAATTTTGGAACATCAACCTGAGATTCTTTTAAACCTAAATAAATCATTTAAAAATATTTAAAATGTTTAGTGACAAAACACAACCATGCCCTGTACAAAGATTCAATTTGAAGGTGCCTGTCTTCTGATCACATTATCCAAATCGAACTTTGGCAAAGTTGTTCGTAAGAAGTTAATTGATTTCCTTTCGGAGTGCGGAATCCAGGTCAACAATTGTACATGATTGCTAAAGCTTCTCATGGTTATGCTGTTAACCCGTTTCTTTAAATGATATGCAGCTTAACATGTATCCCTATGCTGCACTACCACATATGTAACCAGTCATTCATATCTAATCACATGTATGGGCTAACCTAGCCGTTCTCAATGTAAAGTAACTAAGCCATTTTCTTGTAACAGCGCCGCGATGCCTCTGGCTGTTTGCGCACTATATAAATGCAAATAAATTAAATACATTTACATTTTACATGCTTCTAGTGCGCCGAAAGCCTGCAGGCGGGTGCAGAACACAAAACATGAAGTACGGCCAGCACAAAGACAATGTACCTGAGTTAGCGAATGTCCAAGGGTCTGGACTAAGTTATTTAAACAAGTGAGTTTTAAGATGCTCTCTAAAAGCTAGATAGCAGGGTTCAAATTGGGTCGGAGGTTTAGAGGCAGCTTATTCCAATGCTGAGCTGCCAGCACGGGAAAGGCTATGCCGGATCCAGTAACGTCGGCTATAGAGGGGCACTGAGATCCTACCTTGTGCTTCAGACCTCAGTGACTGATTCAGAGTATATTGTAGGATCTTTTTCTTGAGGTATGCTGGCCACAGAGCCATGCGAACACCTATGCACTAAGGTCAGAAAATTATACTTGATCCTATCTTCGATCTTGAGCCAACGTAAGTTTTTCCATCCCTCCGAAATATGGTCTCTTTTCTTGAAGACTTTGATAATGCGAACCGCATTATTTTCCATGATCTGACATCTTTCTAAGCATTTCTTCATGGCCCCAAGCATGAGGGAGTTACCATATTTCAAACGGGACAAAATGGTAGCCCTAGCAATGGTGGCGGTATTCCTCTCACGCAGGAAGGGTCGAATTGCTCTCAGTAAACAGAGGTAATAAGAATTATTCTTATGTAGGTAGTTCACCTGTGCCTCTACACCTAGGGATGCTTCCATAATCAGCCCAAGAGTTTTTACCTGAGCAGACACTCGAATGCATGTGACTTTGATGTAGAAGGACATCTAATCTGCCCCTAGCTTGGCTCTTGCTCGATGGGTACCGAATATCATCAACTCCGTCTTTTTACTGTTTAAACACATCTAGTTACCCTTCATCCATTTTTCTATAATGGTATATACTGTTGAAATCTTGGCACTGTCTATAAGATGATCGCCCTCTAGCTCCATCACCAACTGGGTGTCATCGGCATAATTTGTAAAATAAAAAAAGCTGATGCTTTCCAGAAGTTCACACAGGCATTGCATGTATAGATTAAAAAGAAGGGGAGATAGGCTAGCTCCCTGTGGAACCCCATAGCTTATGGGCTGCCTTTGAAAATTCCCCCCCTGTGAATTTTTGCCTCCTGGTTGGCCAAAAAGGATGTCAACCATGCCACTGCTACCTTAGAACATCTGGCCATTTTGTCCAAGACCTGATGTAGTAGTTGGTGGTCAACTAAATGAAAGGCTGCACTGAGGTCAGAGAGCATCAGTAGCCCAGTCTTACCCTTATCAAGGATGCCCAGCATTAATGTCTGCAAGTCCAGCATGGCGGTCTCTGCTGTGAGCAGCACGGAAACCCGATTGCTGGTCGTACAAGATGGAGTTGGCTTCGACATGTTTCTGGAGTTGGGTTGTTGCTATTTTGTCCAGAACCTTAAGGATAAAATTAAAATTTGTGATAGGATGCAAATTGCCTGGGTCCTTAGGATCTAGGCCTGGCTTCTTAACAAGGGGGTGATGGTAACTTCCTTAATGCACTTCGGTACTGTGCCTTCTTGAAATAAATCAACAAAGGCAACGTTAAGTGCTGTCTTAGTATGAACCGTGTACTTTTTTCAGTTGTCATTTGTGATCTGTAACACTGTTATTCTGGTCCAGCCCCTTTGCCAAGCTCTAATTTGACCTCTAAAGTAGTATTATTCTCATCAAGCCACAATATCATCCAGTCTAACAACTTCTCAAAATCCTTCACTAATTGAACTATAAGACATATCGGCAAGAAGAGTCTGGTAATGAGTTCTGTTCCATTTAAAAAATGTGAATAATTTCAGCACCTAGCCATAATCTAGGTATATGTCCACCCTTGAATATAAATATGTCCCCCTTTGAATAACCTTGACCCAGATGGCTAGTGCCAAATTAAATAAACGTATAGATATCTTCTGTAATCCTGGTGGCTTATCATACTTTTGCTCCTCTATGGTCTTATGGACTTGGATCAATACCCCTTGTTCAAACGTTTTTCCCCCTGATCTTCACAATGTTCTCTAGATGAGTTCTTATGTGTCTCGGTTTGTAGTCGCGAGAAATGTCTAAACCAGGTCTTTTCCGTTTTGTGGCATTCAGGGTCACCAGAAGATGGCCCATCAATAGTTGTGTAAACCAGACCCATTTCTGATTTTAAATTTTGCTTTGCTCTTACAGGTTCTTTATAATCGTCTGTATAGTAATCATTTTTTCTCCCTCCACTATGTTTGTCTGAGTAATCTGTTTCAACAGGTTAACACATGTGGAGTTAGCATCTTCACATTCTTTATGGTACTAAGTGTTACCCTTAAAGTTTGTGCTTCTTTTCTTGCCCTTTCTTGTGGATGGGTAAAATGTTAATTTAATGAATCTTTTAGTTTGTTAAATCAACACATACTTTCCAAATGACAATCTTCTGGTGTTGAAGAGATCTTAAACATCAATTTACTCCTGTTAAATCAACACATACTTTCCAAATGACAATCTTCTGGTGTTGAAGAGATCTTAAACATCAATTTACTCCCAACAACGTGGTGCTATGTTGTAATGCCCATTTGTGGTTTGTCTGCTCCTCCAGATGGAGTCAAATGGGTAAGAAGGACTCCATCTTCTTCATAACGTATGTTAACACTCCAGGATCATTATCACTTTTAATGGCTGGTATTTTACCCAAATCAATAAACAAAATTCCAAGACTTGAAATTCAGCAAAACATAGTTGATGTGGGACAGTAGAGGTGTTTTGGAGTAGAATATAAGTTGCAGTCAATGTTGGCCGCACAAAAACCATGCAACAGTATCAAAAATGCACCATGTCCAATCTATGGACTAGAGGAAATCATAGGAATTCCCTGATTTTAACTTTCTTCCTCAGAAGCACCTAAATATTCTAGGGCAGCTTTAAAGGAATGCTGGATGCTGCAGCTGCCACCAGTCTCAGGCTTTAAGTTTCAGCTCGCAGAGAGGCAGTATGAATTCTGGGAAATATTTTCTGATAGCACTTCAGTAATGAGCAAAGGCACATGGATTTTTGCATGCGATACAACTTGTGCATATAATTTCAGCATTATGGAATCTGCCCTCTGAGCTGGTACATTGTGATGCTTGGTCCTGGCAGGCCATTTGGCAAACCTACACTGAGTTCAAAGGGAAACGAAAAGGATCTTGATATTTGATAAACAAACTAAGAGGTGTGATCCTGGATGAGGTCACCAGCTCTGTAGTGCTTGCTTCTAGATTTAGTCTTAAGTGGTACATGCGCTGATGAGCTCTCCCCACGGGTTATAGAGGGAGGCAAGGCAGATCCTGGTATCTTCACACTAGGATGTTTGCTCTTGAGTGGGATCACCTATGGAATCTCCACTATGGTGCCTTCTCTTATGCATTGTATCATTGATGCATGCTCCAGAGGGGTCCCATTGCTATACTTCCATAGTGATGCCTGTGCCTACAGGGAATTATTAGTGAGGATTGCACAAAGGTGTTAGCCGGAACGCTTTACGCACACAAAGGGGCATTCCTCTGTGTTTATCCCTTTCTAACCTGCTCATAATAGATCCCTACATTCCACCACATACTATACATTTTCGTTAAGCCATTTACACAAAGGTTTCATTACTTCCTCCATACTGCAAAGGAAAGCATGGTATCAAACAGTGAAGACAGACACAAGTGATCACAGTTTAAGGATGTTTATTGAACTTCAAATAGGTTGGTTGAATGCCTATCTAAACCGAAATCTAAGGATGGGAGCAAGCTACAACCACAAAATAATAAATAACGCAGTCCTAGAGGAGTCGCTGTCAAAATAAAAGGGCATATACTAATAAACCTATTGCCAATCCTTACTTCTAAAAACAAATGTTGTGGGATAACAATGTATGCAAAAGGAAAGTGTTCAAGAAAGAATATGTCAGGATGGTTGAGAAGTTTGTTTCCCTTCTGCATGGGCCAGAACGGCACGTGCGAGCTTCGCGCTCACTCTGGCTTCTTGGCCACGAGGTAACAGTTCAAAATATAGGCATCAGGGCCTTCTGCCAAAGTCTCTCTCCCAATGACAGTCTTTTTATTGCAGAGGACCTGATTTAACAAACAAAGCACAAAACTTCCTTTCCTTTGTCAGGCTTTTCACATTCACAAGTTCACAGCTGGTCTCCCTCAATTGGGCTCGGACCACTGGTCCCTCTCATTGAGGCTCAGACCACTTTTTCACAATGTTCTCAATTGGTCTCCCTCATTCGGGCTCAATTCACAGATCCCCCTCGTTTGGGCTCAGATCCCCTTTCCACAACGTTCACAATTGGCCTCCATCATTCGGGCTCAGACCACGGATCCCCCTCATTTGGGCTAAGATCCTCTTGATATCAGAATCAAAGACTTTCGAATGTGCAATGAGTTTTGCTCAAACCGTCACAGGACCACTTAGAGTCACTTCACACAATTGTTCTCATCAATCTTCTACATTTGTTTCTCTTGGCGGGATACCTTACAGAGACTTTCAATTGAGCACATTCATGGTGCCAGACGACTCTGTGAACGGTATCATATCTTTCCTTCTCAAGTTCAAACATTCATCAGCAGTTTAGATTCACTCGCTTCTTTCATCACATGCGTTTAGTAATGTTCATTCCAGCTCTTGTTATACAATGTTGCCACTTGCAACCTCGACTTCAACACAGACCAGTCTCCCCAATTCACCGGCTGTGTTGCTTTTCTGTCGCTTCTTTGTTCGTGGAGCCATGGAAGAACCACAGCATCTGCTGCACCTCCCCACCGTGGTCAGTTACGCTGGAGGTCCCTCGGTATCTCTGACACACAATGCAGGATTCGTCAGTCTGGTTTCCAAACCTTATGCTTTCTGCCTTGAAGGATTCTTGAAAGTAACAGACTTGCCACAAAGGTCAAGGGTGCTATTCTTCTTTTGAATCCTCCTTGGTTTGCTGACTTTCTCCTCTCATTCAGCTTCCAACTCGAAACTGCTGTACCTTCGTGTGCTTTGACTCGCTCAGAGTGTGCTCTCGTGCTTCGCCTTCTATCCATGTGGGGAAGTTTAATGGCAGTCAGGTGTGAGTGATTGTTAGTAATTGCCTGACCTTGCCTGACCACAGTAGTGGGACATGTCAGGTACACGGCTTGGTTGTGAGTCTGTTTTCTCCCCGAGCGGGCTGTCTGTGTGAAAGTGTGCGTGCAGGGAAGGGGTCGGGGGTAGAGTTTCCATATATCCTACCTGGTAGGATGGGCTAAAGAGGTTACCGGGAAGAGAGGGATATCACATCTCACCATCAGGTGTCCCACTTCCGGAAGACCCGTCACCCAGGTGATCCACCCGCACCGGTCCATCCCCAGTAACTGGATCCAAAAACAATGGCCGTGTCCTTGGCAACTAGATGACCGATCCCCGGGGACCAGAGGGTAAGACACCTTCTGGTTTCTCACAATATATACTAAAACCATCAGAACCCTTCAATTCAAACAGCTTGCAAAAGAATTCCCATCCCACACATCCTTACATCCTTGTAGTAAGGGCACAAATAGCGCAAAATGTCTCAAGTTCCCTCAACACAAATCAGCCAAAATCATATTTGCAAGCAGAACTAAGGTACTTCTGTTCAGCAAAGTGATCTTACATAGACGGTAGTTGTGGAGACTATGGTTGAGGAGGGGGTGGAACATTAGAGGGGTAAATGGTGTATGAGGAGGTCGAGGTGACACTGACTTCCAGTGTGGAAGAGGTTGTGTTGGAGGTTGAGTCACTCCAGGCCTACCTGCTGGAGGAGGTATTCCAGGAGCAGCAGCAAGGTTGCAGCAGGAAGAGGTTTACACAGAGGTCCAAGGGGATGAGGGGCAGAGCGGGGAGGTGGTGTTGCTGCAAGAGACCAAAGAGCACCATGCAAGGGAGTCAGAAATGGGCCCCAGTAGATGGCTCAGGAGGGGAAGACGGGGCCACTGAACCATTGCCTGCCCAAGCAGTGGTGGCAAGGTTTGCTGTGACATTCTTCAAAAGGGTTAAGTGAGAAGACATCCCCACCCATTAGGCAATTTATTATTTAAAAGGGGGTCATAGTACTCTAGAAAAGTGCTGAAAAAAGACATTAGTGACTCTGGTTGATAGAGCCAAAAAAACTTAGTGCAGCAACTCCAGGTTCCGCCTAAATTGGTATAGGAATTATTTTGAGGATGAAGGAAAAAGTGAAGATTTACTTTTGCAATGCACTCATCCACAACTGTGAGTGTCAAAGTTTCCACCGCCTTTAACCATGCCACTACATCTGCATGAGTGTAGGTGGCTCGCACAAAAATCCTCATCTGAGGAATACGTTGAGTGATCTTGAAGTAAGGGGCCCGGTGTTTCCTCCCACTGTGTTTGGCGATAACATGCTCATTCGTTTAGGCTTCCATAGATAATTGAACAAGTAAAGATGGTCACACTGACCACTTGACATGCCAGCAATGCTCTGTGTCATCACTACCCAGGTGGCAACGTTCCATGACATAAACAACAACCATCTGGTCTGCAGTGGGCTTGCTGAATGATTTTTGAGCCCTAAATGAATATTGCATTCAGGAGGAATTTGTCGGATGGCCCGTTACATTTTTCCACTCCCCAGAAGCTCACCTTGATGCCACCTACCTCAACTAGCGAAAGGCATTATGTAGAATGAGTGTGCACTGGCCAATACACACATATTGCACTGATTTTGGTGCAATACCGGGTTGTTGATCTGACAGTTGGCTCTCTGTTCTAGTTCCAGCCGGGCTTTTAAATGTCTCTTTTGTGAATCCTTA
Organism: Ambystoma mexicanum; assembly: GCF_040938575.1. NCBI lineage: Eukaryota > Metazoa > Chordata > Amphibia > Caudata > Ambystomatidae > Ambystoma > Ambystoma mexicanum. The sequence goes on along the minus strand of NC_090936.1, from coordinate 124,113,541 downwards.
CACGCGTCTAACTAAAATGTCCAATTGTGAATGGCAACATTGTGTTCTCCTCATGGTTAAGCATGTGCTGTTTAAAACTTGCTAACTTTACTGCTAACCCTGGTACGAGAAACAATGCCGGGAGATGTTTCTCATTCTTCTTCATAGAAACATTGTGTGGATCATGTTAGAAGGTTGAGTGCAGATTCAGAGCTAGATGCCCTCTATCGCCAGACAGTTCATGTATTAATTTTGGGTAATTCCAATACCAACATATACACAGTTTTGCACAGTGTAAATGTTAACCCAATGGGTGGCCTCTTCATATGACTCCAACTGTCCAAAAACGTGGTTGTAGACAGGGCTCAAGTCGAGGGTACACGCGGGGGCAGAGTCCACCCACTTTTTTCAGAGGGTGGACTCAGTGCCCCCCAGCTAAAATTAGTGCATTAAAGCTGATCACGGGGATCGAACCACAGTCCTCAGATTTGTAGGCCGGACACTTCACCACTGCATTATATAACCTGATGAAAAATAACAAACAACTAAAGGTAAAATGTCTCATTTCGGTACTGCAATTCCCAGGGAAAACATTTGTATTGGTTCTTGGTGTTTAAAACATGCACACCTTTTAACGTTTTCAAAAACACTATTAGAAGAAAAAATCCTCTCTGGGCTTTGTGTGTGTGTTGTTTTTATGAAAGGCAAATGACATTCGTCCTGTGCAATTTGGGTGGTTATGTAAAACAAATGTAATGAAATGTGCATATTTCACCTTGATATGCTCATTTCTGGTGACGTCACATCCCTTGCATTTGTTGACAAGTCCCCCGACTTTAATTTTTAGGACTTGACCCCTGGTTGTAGACTCTCCTGAGCGGAAGAATTCCCCAGCACAGGTTATCTGAACAATGTTCGTTCTCAGTAGAGGGTCTCCCACACTCTTGTTAAATTTGTAAAACTTGGGGTTTCACCCTAGGTAGCCCAGATTATTCCAGACATGGATCCTTTGCTCAGTGTGCCTTAGAGAGGGTCAGCTTTACCTCACCGAGTCCCAACAAGGCCAGAACACGTGTCTGGGGTAGCTGATGGTACTCTTGTTCAGAGAATTGCCTGCTATTTCGGTGCTGGACTGCTCCTGTGGGCGGGGACCAGAATGATATGAAAATGGATATTTCTCCTCTGTGAAGGGTCAGTGAGCTTAAACGTGGTTGCAGACCCTCCCGAGTAGAAGAAATTCCACAGAACAAGTTATTTGAACCATTTTCGCTCTCACTAGACAGGCTCCCACACTCTTATTACATATATAATATTGGTTCTTAAAATGTTACCAAGAAATTAATATTTCAGAAAATATCTTTAAAATCAGGCTAACAGGAGCAGCTAAAGCAGCTGCCACAATATTAAACATCTCATCTAGTAGCGTCATATAAGAACTCAATCTCTGACTGACTTCTGCAGATTCTGTGGCAAAGAGAAAGAGACTATTCACCATCTTTTACTGTTTTGCCCAAGTTTGACGGACACTCAACATCCCTACATGAAATACATCTGCCAACATTCAGCAGAAACTGACGAAGAAACATGGTGGAAAAGGATGATTAGTGGTGATCACACATCTTGGCAACTTGCGACATTCAAGATCCTCACACCCTAATCGAAAAACTTGCCTTGAAACAAAACAAAAAATAAGACTTTCTTACCTACTGGGACGACCTTCTTCTCCTCAATACCACTCAAAATAGCCAGAAATGTAACGTTTAAACCAAAGAGACTAAACACAACTAAAGAAACAAAGAGCAAAGATGTTGTAAAAATCAAATATTCAACAATATATATATATATTTTTTTAAATCAGGCTAACAGGAGCAGCTAAAGCAGCTGCCACAATATTAAACATCTCATCTAATAGCAGGTACTGGCATATGAAGTGGGTCACCATAAGATGGGGGACCTGGGCAGAGCAGAGCCAGTGCATGGTTTTGTCTATCTACAGGCAGCTAACCTGCCCGGGTGAAGAGCGCATGGCTGTGGGAGTCGAGCACAGCTGCCCTGGGACAGCCTCGACTTCCTAGATCGCTCACCTCGGTGCCTGCGTGTCATGTGTAGGGCCGAGTAAATCACTAAGGGGCCTGCGAGGCATCCGCTCTAACCAGGGCCAGACGGGGAGAGAGGCTCGCGTGCAGAACATAGGACCTACCTGCAGTCCCGACTGCTGTGTTTTACGGGCCTGGAGCATAGCAACTAAGTATGCTGTTCATCACAGGCTCCACCCAAATGGACAGCTCCCGCCCTCCATACGAAATGAACACACCGACACAGAGGAAATAGGGTCTCCAACAGCCTCCAGACTGTAGGAAAGCAACACCAAGGAGGAAGTAGGGTTTCTTTGGCTCAAATTGACAAATGATATACTGCCATGGAAGAAAGTATGCTGCTGTAGCGTAAAGTATTAACAGGAGGTTATACAGGGAGAGAAGAAATAATCATCCTGTCGCAGTCACCCGCCCCAGAATGGGGGTAAATGAAATGCAGAAGAACAAATAAGCACACAGTGGGCTAGACTACCAAGGTGCTGTACCTTTGGGGACCTGATAGTTACAATTTGACCGTCACATGGTGACTAGATACTTGAAGGCAGCCTGCAGCTGCCAAGGGCAACTGAGCAACATGATTGATGTGAAGGTGGCCCATAGAAAGTGAGAATAGGAACTTACTCAGTGCTGACATATGGAGGGGTACGTTTTTGAAGAGTATTTTCTATTCCTATGAATGTAATAAATATTAAATGGACCATGAAATGGGGCAAGTATTGAAGGGCACACAAGTGCACAGGTTAAAAAGAAGGGTTGAATGTTTTATATAAAAGTCCATAAAGGTCACAAAACTCCCGCTCTGGTGTACCTCTGGTGTACCATGCCTTATTAAATATCAGGAACCCAGAATTGCGGCCCATCTTCTGTACTAACACCTTGAAACTGCAGGTAGTTGAATGCCTCATCAGAACAGCTGGAATGGAATGGTGAGGTGTTCCTGTGTGGCCCATTACTGGCCGGGAGTATGTTTAAAGTGTGCTCACCCGGGCAAGGTCCATAAAACCAGGGTCTACAAAAACATGTTTCACAAATTAAATCTCATTGGGTTTTAGGAGTTTCCAGCTTCTTTGACTAGACACATGTGACAGGGTCAGTAGCCTAACCCTGTCATGAGGGGATATGGACCCCTCTGAGCCTGCAGTGGAGTGGGAGGCCGACCACGCTGGAAGCCAAAGCTACTCTTACCTCAGAGGGGGAAGTTTGGAGCGCCCCAGTCTCTGTCCCTTCTTTGTGTCTGGTGCCCAGAAACCTGTGCGTAAAGGCGCATTATCAATACCAAATCATACCTTCCTGTTTGATTAAAAATTGTTAAACGCTTAATCATCCATACTTCTCTTACAAAATGATGACCGGTTTCTATTTGTTCTAGGGATATACAAATACTAGCAGGCCCAGTGGTGGACCGAAGAGGAAAGAACTCACAAGACCCTCCAGAGGAGAACCACATACCAGCGCATCCCAACCAGAAAAAGAAAGCAGCAAAACCGCTACACAACCACAAGTGACAGCACAAATGCCAATCTGCTTCATTCAGCATCAGCTCACCGGTAAAAGGGCTGTGGGGTGGCTCCCAGACTTAGACTGCAGCCCCCTATGGGATAAGCCAACACCTACCTGCAACAGAGCCATGATGGAGTAGCTCCTTGACAAAGACTGCAAACCCAAAGACTTTGGAAATGCTCACCAGAGGTTGAATATGTGCTATTGTGGGCCGCCATTGACAAGCTATGGCGGGCCCGCAGGAGAGAAAGGGGTGTGGTTTAGACAGATCTAACTCTATTCTGCTGACTGTAACATCTCCCAGCCCAAGAGGACAGGGGATATTCGACATTTGGAACGGAAGAACTAACGGAAGGAGCAGGGGGGGAACATAAAAGAGGGCACAGGAAATAGGAAGTTGTGGGTGGTTCAAGCCAGTTCTTAGGTGGTGGATGTAGGCCAAGAGAGCGGAAGGAGGAAGGATAGTGTAGAGGAGTATGGGGCAGTTTAGAGAAAAGGTGAGGTAATGCCAGTTTAGAGAAAGTGGGTGTATGTGTAAGGGATCAACCTCAAAACATAACTTTTTACTGCGAGTCCCATAACATCGAATTATTATTTTTCTTTAACCCATTTCCATGCCAATATAGGTGGGGGGAGACCCCCGCAACTGCTGCCCTCATACCCCCACCTTAAGTTAGACCCCAACCCCACCACCCCCCACCCATCTATAATTTTGGTTAAATTCGATGTTAAAAATCTCATGCTATGGGATTCGTAATAAAAATAGTTTGATGTTTTGATACGGAACCTGTGTAAGTTGTGAGTGATAAAGGAGCAGTAGGAGTGTTGGAAGTGAGTGAGAGAATGACCGGAAGAGTGCAAGGAGGTTGACTAAAGAGAAGGATGGGTGGAGTGGTTGTAGAGTGACGGTGGGAGCAGTGATAGTGTGGACGAGTGAGTACTAGTGAGTATAGTGAGGAATAGTAATGGTGTGGAGGTGGGTGTTATAGAGGGAGGAGAGTAGTTTTCTCCAGTGGTTGCTTGTAGATTCCTTGCTGCCAAATTGCCCACCTTCCCCCATTGTTAGCTTCCCTCGCCCTTGTATCTCTGCTTCCTTCACTGTGTCACACCACCCCCTTATGATTTGTAAAGCACCCTGGGCCATCACAATGCTAGGTGACCATGCCCTTATATAAATCGAGGTGTTTGAGGGGAGAAAAGTAGATTATGTGAGAGAGAGAGAGGGAGAGAGAGAGAGAGAAGAGAGAGAGAGAGAGCGAGAGAGAGAGAGAGAGAGCAAGAGCAACCAATAGAGAGCTAGAAAGAGAAAGGAAACGTGGGAGAAAAGGGGTGGAAGGACAGAGAGTAGTGAAACAGGATGACAGGGAGTGTAACCTCAGTGAAAGGAGTAAAGGAGAGTGTGGAAGATCAGGAGAGTGGCGCATGTAATACAAAAGCACTATTCAACTGGGGTGCCTGATAGGGATCACGAAGATTGGTTCCAGAGTAAGTCTAGATAGAGAAGGTGTTTGCCTTTAGGTCCTCACCAACAGACTGATAGCTTTTAGATAGTATGGATTACCAATCACTAGTACCAATCGGGGTCGATGGAAGCCTAGTTTAGGGTGGGACTGGCCATTCATGTGTTAGAAAGGGAGGGACAACCACTAGGGCCTTTGCTGAATTGAAAATAAAAACACTTGAACCTCATCTGGGATTTGGTGTTCTGTTGGGGCCATCTATGACATACACCAACTATTAAAGGAAAAATGTGATGTTTGCATGATAGTGGTAACAAGGAATAGAGTACAAAATCATGGATTGGGTGGTGTTGTGGCCACGTTACCAGAACCCAAATACGTCAGATGTTCACCCAGTGCAACCTTGCCCGGGCAGCGGTCTAAGGGCCGTAGGCAAAGGGCAGCTCCATAGGGCAGCTCCGATCCCCCGTTTGCCCTGTTCTTGTGGACGCTGTCTACCGCTACAAACAGGTAAGGTTGCAGGAATTGGGAGAACAGCCAGTGCTGCACCTACTTAATATCCTGCCACTGCCCTATTACTTTATCCCCATCATGCAATTCTCACCACTGTTGAAAGCTTGCTGCACTCCAGAGCTTGCCAATGTATTGCATTTAGTTGATTTTTGAGGGTAGCCACTGTATTGCATTTAGATAATGTTTGAGGGTGGCCAGTGTGTTGCACTGGGATGCATTTAAAGTCTGACCTACCCGAGACTACTTCCCTACACCCTTCCACTACATGGAACAATCTAAGACACTCTGCACAACACCTCTGCCATTAAATGCAGATATCCCCCCACAGTATAATTTGGTCTAGCTGCACACATAATCTCTCACCTGCTTCATATACTTTGCACAACACCTCCTCCATGGTTAAATTCGGTCTAGCTGCACACATAATATCTCTCTCCCATACTCTCCTAACTACCTATCTGCACCCACCCACATGCCGCCAACATGCCTGCTCAACATGGGTGACAAGCAGGGACTGGTCACCCCTACCTACCTTTGTATTGGCTAAAATGCACAATTCCATTTTATAACTCAGACATTCATTCTTGGAAAGCGAAGGTTTGTATGAAGGATAGTGACCCAATCGCAGATACATCAGTCACACAGTGCCTATACTCCCTCCTTTTCTTTATAAGGCATGGACGGAGATTTTGGGTGATACAGACAGTGCATATTTTCATTCATTTATCCATTCATTTAGCCTTTATGCAAGTTAGTCTTGCTTATTTTAAAGTGTGTGTGTATGTGTTTATGTGTACAATGCAGGTTGCCAAGCTTACTCTTCAAAATACCAGGGCACATAATCAACTTTGGGGGGTGGAGGGAGTGTTATCCAAATATGGCGCTTTCCCAGCACCTAATAAATATTCCATGGGCATTTTGATGTAGTTTGCCTCCCCTGAGAATAAATCTATCACAAATGGTGGTACAATGGAAAGAGACTGGAGGTGATGCGGAGGACACGGGGTTTATGGGGAGTGCAGCGGTATGATCTCATGCACCCGACCACGTCTATCACATTGTGAGCCAGTGGTCTTGTAGGCCAGCATTTACTGATGCATGAGTGCTGGGTAAAAGTGGTCATTTATGCAATTGTGAAGTATTCATTAATTTATAAGGGGTTTGTACAAAATGGTCACATTACTGTGAGGGGTCAGAAAGGAGAGGCAGACAAAAAGGGTTGGATGAAGGTCTCTCTGTCCCTATCGTAAAGAGTTTTCCCTACCTAGGAAACAAACTAAAGATCAGTCTGTGTCAAGTCGTCCAACTTATAAATTGTCCTTGTCTCCAAAATATTCTAATCAGGCCCTCACACTAGAAATTAACAACTAAGGGTGTAAAGAAATGTCTCTGATTTATGTGTTCATAATTAAAGCAAATAGATAAATCCAACAGAAACCATCTTTTCCAAGGAGGAATCCTTGCATTCAGATGGTGATTCCATTCCTGTGGATATTTAGGTGGAATGGCAAAAGGGTCTCTTTCAAACAACAGTTCCTGACGGACGGCAAAATGGTCTCTTTCAAAGAACAGTTTCTTCCAACGGCCTCAATGAACCTCCTGGATAGATACTAGTCTGTATTCAAGGATGGAGCCATTTGTGTAGAAACTCTGAATTTCCTTACCCATGATTCCACTAACGTAAACAAAATGACAAAAGCAAACTGAAATAAGATTACGCAACGGCAAAATAGGCCTGGTTTTGTAAAAAGAGAGGGTATGTTTTATTTGGTCCTTTAAGGGAGAGCGAGCCGTACAAAGGAAACTTACTGTGTTACAAAGCCGTTGCCAATGCTATGCTTTAGAGGAGCCCTTCAGATCAGAAATAGGTATTTTTCCATTTTGTAATGGGATCTAAAGGTACCTTAAACATTCCAAAAAGCAGACAGCCCTTGAAGGAACTGCCCTCCATTTAAAAACCCTCCATATTATTTTTAATTAATTAATCTTGCGCTACAGACAAATTAAAATGTATGGTATATAGGTAAGGGCATAACACCTGTAAGTTAATATTGTGTGGGTCCTGTGGAAAAAGGCAGGTCCACCACATGATGTGGGCATTTTCCTTGTTTCATTACCCACTCCATCCCAATTACAAAACTAAACAAAAATATTTCTTAGAGGGTCAAGAAAGTTCCTCAACATAAAAGGACGCCCACACACAGGACCCTCATTATAGTTTTGGGAGAGCTGATAATTACCTCGACTCTATACATAATAAGGTGTTTTTGTTTCTCTGGGTCAGGGTTAAATTCCTAAAACAGAAGAACACTCAAATTAATATGTATGGACCTGGGTAAGGAGAGATCAGCTTCCAGGGGCTATTGCTTTCTCCATTTCTTTCGGCATTTTTCTTAAGGTTATTCCAGGGCCAAGATAGAAAGTTATTTTTTTTTATTTCTAACAATAAAAGACTTTTGGTTAATACAATTTAAAATCAGGCCTGCAGCCCAATGGGAGCTTCAACTCCATCAAAGATGTTTCATTTAATTGTAAAAATGTTAAATATTTATTAAGAATTTGCCTGCACACAGACAAACTACTTGTATTCAATCATTGTCATCCACATTTATAATATCAGCCGCCATACAATTTAAATGGTCCCTGCAAAAACATAACCTGTAAGTCTGCAAGCTATCCACCATACCTCCAATACAATGATTCTCTCTCCACACCCCCAACACTGACATGCCTAGAAGTGAACTAACTGCAGCTCTCCACAGCATACCCATGCACAAGCTTCTAGCCATACCCAACATATCACATTATCAACTGCTCTACACAATAGTCACTCAATGCCATCCTCAAGACAGCGTAGAGTGCACAGTGGCGTTCCATGCTGATCTTGAGTGTTTATGCTGGTGCACTGTCTTCTTGGCCACAGCATTGGTAGTGGGCAGTTTGAACTCTCGACATAAAGGAGCAACCTTGGAAGCTGGGTTTCAATCTTTCCTTCAATGATTTTTTCTTAAAGAGGAACTGATAGGAACTACAATGACCTATAGTGGCTTACAATTAAAAAAAAAAAATTTAAAATAGGATTGTTGTGCCAACTATCATGTTATATCCTAACCAAGGAACAATTGGCTATTTATTTTCGATTGCTGTATTATTGTTCTGCAATGGCAGGCAATTAAAAATAAACTACTTGATTTAAATGTTTGCTACTATTTGTAAACAGATTGCCCATAAGAAAGACACCTGCAAAAGACAGATTACCAAAAGAGAGTATGAAATCTGTGAGGGCAAACTTAAGCAGTGATGGATGGAAGTAAAATCTTCAGCTCTCCGGTGGCAGATTGCCCTTGCAGAACAATGCCATTGGTTACTGTGACCGGACCATAGTTTGGCCCTACGAAAGAGGGGGGGGTCTCTAACATCCCTTCCTGGTGCCTGTCTGCGGACAGCCTCCCCAACCCCTCCTTATCTCATATGATGGCAGTGTTGATGCTGCAACGAAACGTGGAGGTTGGTGGGCCACATAATTGTGCCAGAGTCTCAGAGAGCACAACAGGAGCCGGTACCGGAAGAGGAGGGCGGTATTGCGGGACAATCCAAACACAGCTACGGGTTGAGCTTCACCACTGGTGTGGAGAGGGCAACAACACCAGCGACAAGAGCAGGGTGCGGCACGAGAGCTCCCAGAGTCAACGTGGAATCCTGGAGCAGAGCATGGCTCCAGAAGACAGCCTGTGCAAAGGAAGGCCATAACCCACTAAACCACCAGTGTGATATGATATGAAAGGTCATTCATAATGGGTTTAATACCCCGGACCCGGGGAACGAACCTGTGTTGCTCATGTCGTCTTGCTTCCAAGTCGAGCATGTTGCGCTGAGCTATCCCCCCGTTGTTGTGTATTAAATTAAGGCCTCTATGAAGTCCATCATAATAGCACTATCCCACCAGGGAAATGTTAAGTAAAACTAGGCCTGTCCTAAAGCCTAGGGAAAAGGGAACAGAAGCAAGAGCAATGGAGAGCAGGTGGCATGGATAATGGCGGCAGTACAATCAAGATATTAGCAACATAACAGTATTGGAGCCAGTACGAAGGACATCTATCTCCTCATTAAAAGCCTGCATTTTTTTTTTTTGGGGGGGGCGCTGTTGCGCTTGGAGAAAATGGCCGCCTGATTGTGTGCTCCGTCTCGTAAAACACCTTCCTTCATTAAATTCCACGTAGGTGCCCTCCTAAACTCTGAGCCAGCTACCAGATCCGACGACCCGAAACCTCGGGAGTGTGCTGCCCGAACGCCGCCTTCCAGATCAGCCCTGCTGCGGAGATCCAGCGTCCTGAATCCGGGCCGGGAGCTGGCGCTGCTCCGCCCTTTCTCCTTGCTCCAGAGCTGTGCGCCAGTTGCGCCGTGGATCCGGGGCCTGCGTGGGGGAGGGGCACAGTGCGGCCCGGTGCTGCCTTTTCCCCTACTTTGCATGGTCCTGCGGCGGCCTGCTTGGAGGCATCGGCCCCCCGTTTGGACCTGGGGGCCGCACCTAAACCCAGAGCGGGCTGCTCCGCCGCCCCTCCCCGGGCAGCGTGCTGTTTCCTGGAGGCCAGCTCGCGGGACGCCCCCTTATCCCGCGCCTTCTGTGAGTCTCTCGGAGCCACGGGTCACCATGCCCGCCTGCCCTGTGGTGACACCGGCGACGTCTCACGCCGCTCCCCTCCTGAGAGCGGGGGCAGAATTTGAGCCCTTCTCCACCGGCACTCACGGCGACTGGTGCCGTGCTCTACGGCCCCTCACCCTCCGTCAGACACTCTGGGCCCTGGCCCCCAACCCTTGCTGACACTGCTGGGGGGACACGTCTCATCGGGCACTGGGCCCCTCATCCCTCAAGTACTGGCGCACAGCATCCACCACCGGCTCCTAGTGGGTGCCCCTCCAGGCACAGTCCCTGCAACTTTGAACACTAGCGTGGGGTCCTCATTGCGGCGCTACGCCCCCAGTTCCTGCGCTCAATTCGACCACCTGAGTTCCTGGGCCCCAATAAACTTTGGTCGGAGGGGCTCCACGTTGGTGGCCTCAACCGTGGCGTGTGCCTGCTGGTCTCCCTGCACTACCTATGTATCCTGAAAATTGCAGACCCCCCCCACACTGCCCGCTTCAACGTGGCCGGGCCCCAGACACCCTGCTTGCCTCTTGTCGGCCCACGCTCACTGCGCAGGATGCTCTGCCGCCCGACCATTCGGTTCGAGGAGCGGACTCCCCAATTCACTTCATTGTAACAGCGCCCATAGTCACTACTTCCTCATTTATGGCCGCGGTGCATTGATCCCCGACCTTCGGCCCTCGCCCAAGACCTCCCGGGTGATCTGCTCCGGTGGAATCACTCACTGGCCACTTAGTGACCCCCGGGGTCCTCGATCCAGCAAGCGACGGCGACCAGAAACCCCGCAACCAGCTACTACTCAGCATTCTACTCTGTCACTGAGGCTTTCTCTTCACCCAGAATACCTTGAACGGCCGTCGGACTCTCCTTTGTTGCCTACCCCTCCCGACGCCCCTATCGCCCTCCTGGGCCACTGGGCCTACCCTTCTCCTGGCATCATGACTAAGGGAACTGGAAAGAAACAATGTTCGATCAACATGTTTACAAAGACCTTGGCGGGGCCAGTCGAGGAGGCGCCTGATCAGGAACCATCTAACACGTCAACGTCAGACCCAGCTGAGTCCCAAAGAATAATGGAATACATTCGGGAGGGGTTCACCACACTCCACAGCAAGCTTGACTACATGAACGGCACTATATCCTCCATCAAGGCCCATATAGAAAAGACAGACGGCCGGGTTACTGAAATCGAGACACGAGTGAGTACCACTGAGGATAGCTTGAGTTCCCTCAGGCAGGAGGTCTTGGCGCTCTCTGGCCGGGTCATCGAGGTTGAGAAGAAAAATGAGGACCTCGAATCTCGCTCAAGGCGTAACAACCTCTGTATTATTGGAGTACCCGAAGATGGCATACACGAACCTATGGAGGACTACGTCGAAAGCATGCTATAGCAACTGCTTGACTCTCCAAAGCTCTACCCTCAGTTTGCAATCGAGCAAGTCAATTGTGCCCTCACGGCAAAACCCAGACCGGGCGCACCACCACGACCCATAATAGCTAGAGTCCTACATTTTCGTGATCGCGATGCCCTCCTCAGAGCGGCGAGAGCTAAGGGAGAACTCCTTTTGGGCACAGCCAGGATCCACCTATATCCAGACTTCTCGGTAGCGATTCAGCAGGAACGCAAAACCTTCTTGGCGGTGAAGAGGAGGCTGCGAGACCTGCAGGTCAAATATGCCATGCTATACCCCGCCAAGCTGAGAATCGAACACTCTAACCGTGTGTACTTTTTTACAATCCCGGAGGAGGCCTCCAGATTCCTCGATGAACACTTCCATGGCTGAATCTCTCCTGCAACACATACTGTTTTCGCTATGTTCCTTACCTGTTTGTCTATGATTGGGACCTTGTTTTATTACAGCAATTCCTAATTGGTGAATGAGTGTTGGTAGAGGCCGCTCCCTGTCTATGTGTCCTGGTTACCCGTGACATGCACGTCCCGGTTCCCAGATTGGCCTCAAAGCTCCAAGGGAGCCCCTCGGGCTCATCGTTGAATGCCTCTCCAATTAGATTCCCCTCAGTAGCGTTCATTCAACATTGGTATATTGTCCTACAGGTTATTGTTAAAAACAGCCACCTCTCTGCCGGAGGCATCATTTGCTACTGTAATGTCCCCTTGCTGATTGTAATCTGCTTGTGACACTCTCTGGCTCCAGAAACGTGCAATCACCAAATTAACACGTGGCCTCACAACCTGAGGGCGGACCTCTGGGCCCATTGCTGAGCGCCTCCCTAGTCTAATTCCCCTCTCCAGCGCTCATCCATTACTATAATGTCCCTTTTAATATGTGTTGTTAAACCCAGATATTGTCACGATCTTGTTGGTTGGGAGGCTACCCCTCCCAATCTTGACCGAACTGTAGTTGCTATTGTGCGACCGGGTCTCGCCCACCTGGCTAGCGCTCTGCCCGGGTGGCACCCAATACCACCACTAGGCACCATGTTCATCCTTATATTGCCTTCCGGTCCGGAGCATCACCGCCAGGCCAGTTCACAGGCCCCCCAGGCGTTGATGCCATTGGTTTGGATTTGGTTGTTTGGGTATGGGGTTATCATTCCTTGGTATTCACAGAAGGGGTGGTACATAGGGCAATGTCGACCCAACGCTGCTGCAGGTCTAGACATCCGATGAACCGAATATGGGGGTTACCACCCTATTCTCCCGTAATCTCTAATAAATACCCCTGATCTGTTAACTGAGGACACCTTGTCGTTCATGAGCTGGAATGTGCGAGGCCTAGGAAACTATAAGAAAATGAGACAGCTACAGCTTCAGGCCGAACGTCACAGGGTCAAAATCCTGTTTTTGCAAGAAACGCACGCCTGCACTGAGCATTGTGAAAAATGTGCCAAAATGTGGGGCCCCCAAAGGTACTATACGAACTTCTCCACCCAAAGCCGTGGGGTAATGACCCTAATTCACAGGAGCCTTAGGTTTAATCCCATAGACACACAGATATAACCTCAGGGTAGATCTGTGCTACTCCATGGTATACTACAAAATAAGGAAGTGGTCCTGTTAAATATCTATGGCCCCAACATCGATGATCCCGAGTTCTATTTGCATCTTATGTCCCTCCTCGACAGCGGTTCGCTCTTACCAATCCTCTGGGGAGGTGATTTTAACACGATATTTGACGTGGACCTGGACAGATCCGGCTCCAGACCCTGCCAACTCTCCAAGGCCGCCTACACTACACTGTCATCTCTCCCCCGACTGGCCCTGGTGGATGCATGGAGGCTTCTCTACCCCGACTCCCGCTCCTACTCTTTCTATTCCTCGGTGCATGATTCCTATTCCCGAATCGACAGATGGCAGTGTCTGACATACTCATAAGGACTATATCCCTCCTAACGATCCTTCCCAGAACTCTCTCTGATCACTCACCGGTGACCATTACCCTGTGTTGGGGCCCGGACCGGGACCGTACCAGACACTGGAAAATGAAACCTCACTCCCACCTCGACTCTGTCTTCAGCTCCGAGCTGGAGGCGACAATCGAGGAGTTCTTTGAAATCAACACCAACACAGTGTGCTCGCAAGCCACCCTCTGGCAGTCCTTCAAAGCCTATATTAGAGGTATCGCCCTATCTAAAGAAAATGGCATACTCAAAACAATTCGTAAAGATATTGCCAAGAGTGAGGCTAAGATGTCCGCACTAGAATCCCAATGCTCGATACATCAAACTCCGGAACTCCTAGCGTCAATCGGCACGGAACTTGACGCCTTCTGCTCACTTGTGGACCGTGAATTGAGATTTCTGGACAGCCCGGGCCTTGCGCGGAAATACGGCGAGGGTGAACGCCCAAGTCACCTCCTGGCCAGGCTCCTCCGCCAGGAGTTTGGCGCCCCACCCATCCCTGGAATAGAAAGACCTGATGGAACCCTGGCTACGACACTGCAAGATATATGCCAATGCGGACAATGTCCCAAAACCGGAGATTGATTCCTATTTAGACAATCTTCCCCTCTCGATCCTTTCCCCCGAGACCATCGCCTCTCTTGAGAACCCGTTCACCCCCGAGGAATTCTCAGACGCTATAGACTCACTCTCTTCCGGCAAATCCCCTGGTTCAGACGGCATCCCCGTTGAATTCTACAAACACTTTAAATCACTCCTGCTCCCTTGCTTAATGGCCCTTCGGGAAGAATCAGTGGAAGCAGGTCAGTTCCCCCCTTCGCTTCGAGAAGCCACAATAACCATCTTGCAAAAACCCAGTAAACCCCCCACTCAATGTGGCTCCTACCGTCCACTCTCACTTAACAGTGATGTCAAGATTTATGCCAAATTGCTAGCCCTGCCCCTGGCCCCCTACATGCCACACATTATTCACCCTGACCAAGCGGGATTTATCCCGGAACGCTCCAACTCCTTGAATTTGAGGCACCTCTTTAATATTATAAGCAGGGTCAATCCAAATGTCCATGCGGTAGCCGCGACACTCAATATGCAAAAGCTTTCGACTCTGTCTCGTGGAGTCACTCTGGCATGTTCTCGAAAGATGCAAGTTCGGTCCCTGCTTCCTTTCCTGGGTCAGGCTGCTCTACTCTAACCCTGTAGCCAGGGTCCGCACCGAGGACCGATGCTCCCCCCTTTTCCAAATAGCTAGGGGTACGAGACAGGGTTGCCCCTTCTCGCCACTAGTCTTCGCTATGGCGATGGAGCCATTTGCGGACATGCTCCGCCATTGTCACGCACATAGAGGCCTACGTACTGCTGGTTCCTCTGATATAGTGTCCCTGTATGCCGATGATGCCCTTCTCTTCATCCGTTCCCCCGATGTCAATTTGGCCCCGATTCTGTCAAATATTGTACTCTTTGGCCGCATTTCTGGCCCCAAAGTAAATTGCTCCAAATCCACCCTTTTTCCGCTAACTGCCAGCACACCCCCCCACCCCTCGACACCCTAGGATTCACATGGGCCCAGTCAAACTTCACCTATCTAGGCATTGTGGTGTCTCGTCACACTGAGCCGGTTTTTGAAGAAAATTACCAAAAATACCTCACAAACCTTACAGCAAAGTCAACGGGTTGGAGTAAACTTCCGATTTCACTTGCTGGCAGGATAGGGATACTGAAGAATGTAGTGCTACCTCAGCTTCTGTACAGGTTCGCAAATATCCCCTTGTGGCCGGGCAGCGGGTTCTTTCAGGCATTGACCCGTACCCTTAATACCTTCCTTTGGCACTCAGGTGCGGTCCGGCTCAAATTCAAGACCCTAGCCGTCCCGATGGAGGCTGGCGGCTTTGGGGCTCCTGATTTTCTTGAGTACTGGCTAGTCTCACAACTCCAATATACGTCATACTGGTTCAACACATCGGACCCCCCATCCCATGTCAGACTCGAAAAACTATCTGTAAGCGACCGAGACATCCGCTCCCTGATTGTCGAACCCACACCGAGGGCACTGGACTCACTCAACCTGGCGGTCTGCACGTCTATGGCCCTATCTAAAACATGGCAACTACTGGGCATGGCCCATCCCTTTCATGGCAACCTACCGCTCTGGAACTTCCTCCCAGAGGTTCCACACGTATCTTCTCTTATTGTCCGCCGGTGGGCTGGGCTGGATATGAACTGCTCCGGGACGTTTTTGACATGGGCAATTTCATAGAGTATTCTGATCTCTCACTCTCTCTGAGACGGAGACCATCCATCTGGCTCCAATACTCATCCCTCCGGAAAGTACTTAAAGACAAATACCTCAGTTTCCCGGCAATACCGCCCGATGAGCCTGTAGTTGCAGAGCTATCCTCTCCTACTCCCATGAGGGGCAAAATCTCCAGACTCTATACTCTGGTGCAGGCCAGATCAGCCCCCGTACTCTCCAAATTAAGACATGCTTGGGAGGACGACCTTGGGCTGGAGATGAGTGACGAACGATGGGCCCGTATGTGTGCACGCATTCATGGGGTGTCCTTCAACTCCCGCTTCAAACTGATCCAATTCAAGATACTCCGCAGGTACCATTACACTCCGAACAGACATCACCATATTTCAAATGACCTTTCCCCGAGGTGCCCCAGGTGTGGCTGTGATGACGCTGGCTACTTCCACATGATCTGGTTCTGCCCCCGCCTCATCCAATTCTGGGGTGCAGTATGCTCTACTATGTCTGAAATCCTCGAACATCCTATCAGTCCATTCCCAATGAGGTGTCTTTTCCATGACTTCCCCAAACTCCGCCGAGATTCCAAGAAACTAGCTGGCCTCTGTATGCTACTTGCAGTACGCTCCATTTTACTCTGCTGGCTACTGCCCACCACACCTACTCATGCACAGTGGCTCTGGGCGGTCACCTGTGCGTCTGACACCGAAGAAACCTGGGCTGTACAACAGCCTGCCCACTCAAGACCTAGAGATATTTAGTTAAAGTTTCGCTCATTCATGTCTCCTACTGACGCTGCTTCAGATCCTGCATCTCCAGCCCTCTCCCCCCACCATTCCTCTTCCTCTTCCTGATTGCCTCCCTCTCAGCCCTGCACCCACCTCGGATGTTGCCATCATATGTGTGAACTGATTTTTGTACTTGCTCTGCACTTCTGTACTGCCTGCATTTCTTTGATTGTATATGCCTTGTGTGTAACTCACCTGTTCTTGTGTTACCAAGCTAAATAAATAAAAGTTTTTTTAAAAAAAGCCTGCATTTTTAAATGTCTAGCTTGCGTGCTCTGACGCTATGCCATCCGATTTTTCTTCTGGTTTTAAAAGTTATATTAGGAGAATTATTTGGGCTGATACGATTAACTATATTCAACTGAACTGACTAAAGACTACTAGACTCATAATGCATTTCTCTGTTTCTGTAATAGATGTGCACCCTGGAGCCACTGGCAAATACTCTGTAATGTTTCAGAGACATATGTAGGCAGACCTGTGCAACATTGAATACATGGGAAAGCAAATACTAATAGCGTGAGGTGGTGACCTGAAATAAAATAACAAAAAATGGCCACTGTGTACGTCGAGTAGTGTTTATGTATATTTATTATGATTTATTATTACATGTATTGGCAGCACCCAAACCCGTAAGTATCATGGCGCTGGAACAATCTTAGGAAAATAACAATAGAGAAAAACGGTACATAAGCTTAATAGCAAATGCTGCAGCGAGTCAGGTAAGGGGGATACCCCAGTTTCAGGCTAGTCGTATTTATGAAACAGCCAGGGTTTTAGCAGTTTTCTGTAGGTGAGGTAGGATGTCTGCTCTTGGATGTGGAGAGGTAGGGCATTCTACAGAGTGGGGGCAAGGACCATGAAGCAGGTGCCCCCTGCTCTTTTTCTTGAGAATCTTGGGATGGCTAATGACAAGGTGAATGAGGATCGTGGGCAAGGGAGTTTGGTTCTTTTGGAGATGCGTTGGGTGAGGGTGCTGTGTTGTGGATTCATCTGTGTGTTAGTGAGAGAATCTTAAAATCAATACGCTCCTGCAGATTCCCATGCAATGCAAGGGTTTTAACATCTGGTCCATCACCACTCTAGTAATCATATGTGATATGATATGATATGGCATTTATAACGCGCCTATACACAAGTGTTTCAAGATGTGCTGGAACACTATTTGAATGATTCACCCTCATGTTTGGATCGTCGTCTCCCTGCAAAAACAAAGAGGCCATCATGGCTTTTACTGAGGTTTTGGAGGCTTCCGATAAATAATTTGCTGCACTTCAAATGCAAATTCAGGCAAAAGTGTGAGGGAGGGGGCATATGAGAAGAGGCTAACCACACATTTAAAGAGCCTGTTTATATCAGAGACAAGTCACCATGTGGTGGATACGTCTGTTCGAAAAACTGTCTTTCTGTATGCATAGTCAATGGAGCACTGTGGAATACTGTTTTCAGCTGATCGCGTCACCAAAATAAACATCACTTAACAGAGCATTGGTTGACAAAAGCGTGCGCATCTGCCTTGTGAATCACCTATCAGCACTGGTCACTTCAGTGGCGTAACACAACATTTGGGGGCCCACCTGTGAGCCATGCTGAGGGGGCCCCCCCAGTTCGGCAACAAATCACGGGTCGCGCTACTCTCTGGGCCGGCCTAGATTATCACGCTTGCGCAATATGCACGAGCGTGCTGCTTCAAGGTTACGCCGCACACTGTACTAGGAGCAGCATATGGTGTGTGTTTTAATGCATTCATTATACTGCACACTTTCAAAGAAAAATTGGTGAAAAAGCCAGAGCATTTGCAATTGTTCTGTAGGGTAACACCAGTCCAAAAATCCAAAACATGCAAGCCACAGACAGTGCACAGTAACATTAATGCTTTCATTAATTTGAATGCTTTGCTTTTAAAAATGCCATGCCACAGTGAAAACATGTCCAACTGGCTGTACAATGTAGACCAGTCTAGACCAGTCTAGACACATAATAACATATTACAGTAAAGCATGCCAGGCCACATTTAAACATACCTAGACTGGTTGCACCAAAATGTCGAAGCAATAACATTTATCATGGTTGCTTAATCATAGATGCCCAGGAAAATATACAATGCAACAGTAAGAAACAGCTAGACTGGCAGCAAACAAATGCCAGTTTAGCCAGGTAATTACAATTAGCAGAACTGCTTTATCAGAGATGCCCAGTTAAAGAAAGTCAAACCAAACTAAGAAAAGACTAGACTGCTGCACCAAAATGCCTCTGTAGCCACTAATACCAGATATCATGCCTGCTTAGCCTGGAGATGGATTGCCATTACGATTTATCCCACAATCCCTGCCCCCCACAGATCCCCTCTCCCTCCAACCCCCTGCTCCAACCCCCAAAATCTGCACATCATCCCAGAATTACCTCCACGTCCCTCTTCCTTGTCCCAGTGCTGACGTATGAGGCACCTTCCCTCATAGGTAAGTTCAAGGACGAGGAAGAATGGGGCTACAAGCAATGAAGATTACAGGTAACTAACTAAGCCAGGCATTACCTCCATGTCCAGATACCTCATCCCAGTACTTGTGGAAGTGCCTCATACACAAGTACTGGGATGAGGAAGAATGGGGATATGAGTAATGAAGATTACCAATACGTAATCATGGCATTAAACACAAGCAGTGGCACAACAACATTGACCTGACTGGGTTTCAGTCCTCTCCCCAACCCCTTCAAATTTTATGCTATGTTGACTCGACCTGGCTGACCTACAAAACGTTGCCAAACAGAACAGGGCACAGATGTTAAAGGGCACCTGTGTTTCGTCGTTAAGGCCCAGCAAATACTAACATAAAGCATTTCAGTGTTTGTTTTTAGGCAGTTGAAATCGTGATGGGGGATTAGTATTTGCATGTCTGGGGAGTGATTGGAAAGGTAGATTGGGGACAGGAGACCGCTCATTCTCTCAGCAGTTCATAGGTGGGTGCTTTCAGACTTAAAGGAGAGAGTTAACTGCTTGTAACATTGAAGCTGCACTAAAATAGTCTCATTAGAATGTGTAAATAAGTTAAATGCCTCCACACAAATAAGTTTGTCCCTCCCCCACCGCTTGTGAAGTTAGCACCTCTCCCAACATTTGAAGGGTTGGTGGTCTCCTGAAATTTAGGTTTTGTTTAGACCTTGAACACAAGCACACACACAGTTCAACATACACATACACGCACACACATGCACACCCAGCCACCCATACATTTAGGTGTGTACCCTTTAAGCATACAGCCACACCCAGGCAGCCACCCGCAAATTCGAGTGTGCACCCTTTCACCATACAGGCACACCCAGACAGCCAGTAATACATTTGAGTGTGCACACTTTCACCATACACTCACACAGGCATACCCAGGCTGCATCATGCGCTCACTCATTAATGCACATTACATTATATACATACATATACATACACGTACATGCACACATTTAAAGAAAATAAATGTTCTTACCTTTAATCCGTTGGTGCAGGGAATGATACCTTAAGCTCCCTGCAGGAGCCAGGAATGGTTGTTCCCGTCATCTGCAGTGGATCAGGAGGCCACCATGTCATGGGGTGGAGGGGAGTCCCATTACTTCAAAAATAAATGGTTTCTTTTTTAAGTTACTCAGACTTCATAAAGACATTCTTTCCATTAAAGGACCAAACAGGAACATAATTTTGTTTTAATGAAGACAGAAAACTATGGGCCCCGTTAGTGATGGTGCCGGCGCTCCCGTGACCCTCAGCCGAGACTTGAAATGTTCTGGTAGCACCGGGAAGCTTGGTGTCGGAAATAGTGTTAGGAGGTCGGTGGCAACTCATGCGTCGCACCAGCGGGTTACCGCTGACCTCGTAATGTGATCCTATTTCTTTTTTAAGTCATAGGGCTCCGCGCCTTATGCCTTAGAGGCCAGTAGCTTTTAGGCTTCTACGTCATGAGGTCGGAGAGCCCTCGGTCTTCATTAAAGGAAGAAAATCTTTTTTTTTAGTCACTCTGCCGTCATAAATACATTATTTCTGTAAATAAATTCTTTACGAAGGCAGGCAGAGTGACTTCAAAAAGAAACTTTTTTTTGTCTGAAGGGCCCCTCCCAGGAAATGGACAGGCCCCCCGCACCACAGGAGGTTCGGGGGCCCTAGTTACGCCAGTGGGTCACCTCATAGGGACCATGCTGGGGATGTCCTATACTGAAATGCTTTTAGGACTCTCCCTGCCTAAATACTCGTGCCATGCACTAGTTACCTACAATCTACTATATGTTCATTAATGATGGCATGGAATTACGCAGGCTACCAGTTAATTGACCATAATAAAAAAAAAAGTGTTATTTTAAACAAGATCATGGGTAGTGTACAGTTTGAATGTGGAAACTAACATTTCGAATAGCACCATATTAAGATGTACTGTTAGCAATGAGCAGACTAGCATTTGTTAAATGAATGCAATTTGTAAAAAAGAAGAGCATCAATGATGAGGCTTGAACTCTGCACTCTTGGCTGCTGACCTACCCAATGCAAACGTTCCAACCGGTATCCAGCGATTTCAGTGGAACAAAAACAGGGGTATTTTTCAGAGAAACAATCACAGCGAAAAAAATACTGATTCTTTTTTTAAATGTATATGGGGTGGGGTAAGGGTTTAAAACGGGTGGGAAGGGGGTTTGTGTGGGGTTATAAATGTAGGGGAAACCGGGTGCTTTGGCGACCCCCCCCCAAACACATTTGAAAAAAAGGTTGTTTTAGATGTAAATGTGTCTCTGAAAAATACCTCTAATTTTTCGTGATCTAATCACATAGAACCATTCCAACCATTAGTCTGCCAATGTTCTCGATATGACGCGCGCCAGAATGCCTGTGTGCTTGAGAACAGTGCGCCTGGATGCATTGTGGAGTGGGCATGCATTTGCAGACGCTTCAACCCCTGCTGAATTTCAAGGAGACACCTAGTGGGAAAATGATGGATAGCATCTGCCCAAGCTGCCCCAGAGGTTAATCAGAGGTATTTAGAAATAATGACAAGCGGTGATGAGGAGCTGGCCATTTGTGATTGTGTGAAGAGACATATGTAAAAGATTTCCCTCACAAGTACAGTAGGTATGGGATCACAAACATCGTAGAGCAAGGGCGCAACTTGCAGCCATACCCTTTACACGGAGGGAATTCATTTTATACTCACATGAAACAGGCTACATTGATGAGGTTTTTGGGTGGGACAACAAGCCTAGAATCTACAGAAATCTATGAACTCCACACATTTTCAAAAGATAGATATGCTAAGGGTCTGTGACGGGGCCATTTCATTGATTTCACAAAGGTTTCTACTAATACTTCCCATCAACCTCCATCATATCGTGTAATATCACTTTTTGGAATTTATGGACATTTAAAAAATTACTAAAAGCCACAACTAACGGCGATTGCGATTGCATGCTACAGCTCCACAATCCTCCCTAAAAATAAATCTGTTTTGCATAGCTAACCAAGACAAGCGCCGTTTAGAGCACACCACTTTTACTCCAGTTTTACATGAGAAATGCTTCAAGTGTTAGGCCTGGTAAAGCCACATACTTGGAGGCATTTAGAAACATTGTAGATTCATGAAACAGGAACACAGTAAAATAATTACTTGATGAGTGGAATGTATAGATCACACAAAGGTTGTGTATGCACTGAAGGGCAGGCAATCCACCACTGATCTTTAAACAGATCCCTTTAGAATAAATGGGGATCAGTTACCGAGTTACCCTGCATGCCCTCCAAGTGGGAATCCCCCCTTAGGTCAATGATGCAGCAGACCAAATGATGAAGGCAACAGCTTTTGTTTCCACCTGTGGGAAGGGGTGGAGGAATTCCTACAGGAGCTATGAGGAAACCACCTAAAAACACAAAAGGCAGGCTCTATGATAACGGTGTGAGGATACAGAACAACAATTCTGTACAGAGGCCTAATCAAAGAGTACCTAATGTTCTATTCCAATGTCCACTTCCGAACACTAACAACAAGATCTCGGGGGTTGCCACACCCTGGCTGCATTCTTTAGTTCATTCAGAACCTCAGGTCTCATCAGTTGTTGCAGGAGGCTAGTTGCCACCCCGGGTCTGCAGCCGTATTTCGGTTAGTAGGTTGTTGTGCTGTGCCATCATGCTTGTAGTAGTTTCAGAGTGCCTAGGCTTGTCTGTGGAATGCAGCAGTGTGGCCCTGCCAGGTTTATTCAGTCCTTAGTCTGCTGATGGAAAGAAAATAAGCAAGGGGAAGATAAGAGGAAAAAGTAGGAATTAGATGCACCAAACGTAGGCAGAGAGGGATGAAGCAAGGAAAAATGTTTTGGGATAGCAGACCTGTTAGATGGACCATATTTCTGCAAAAGGGAAGAGGTTGATATGTGCTAAAGTGTGGCAATAATCGTGTTGTGTTTCCAAAGAAGATTTGAAGAATTGTGAGTTAGTACACAATGTTGGATGCACGAGGAGCTTAAGAATATGCTTAGGCAATCCTGAAGGTTTGGTGGCTTATTTGCCCGAGCATTGCTATAGTTTGTACCGTGGGCCAATCTCCAGAATGGTAATTCTGCGACTGCTGTGCCTGGAGTGGCATAGTTAAGATGACTGTATAAAGGTGAACGTTGTTGGTAATAGAAACTAAGGGTATGGAGTGGTCCTAGTACAGTACAGATGGAAAAACCTTGCACCTTGATGTCACGTTGTTAGGAGTTAGTCCATGTCATCTTATGCTAGAATGTATATTCGTTCACAGTGGGACAGAGCAGTGCCTTACTTGGGAGCATGTTCTCAAAGTGTGGTAATAAGAGGCCATCTACAGTGGTCAATGGGACGTGTGATGGTCAGAGGGGTAAGTGTGACAAACAGGATGAGTAGGGATAAAGGGGGTCAGAGCTTTGTCCTCTTGTGGCCAGTGATAGTCTGGCACCTTATGTTATTACTGTGGTTTAAAGTTTACTATAAGGCAGTGAAACGTTTTGTTGCTTGTACTGCACTCTACACCAGAGTAAGCCCACTTCAAAGGATTGAAGAGGAGGGGGGGAGTTACCGTTCAGGCTGCAAGCCAACAAACGCGAACACCAGTGCGTGCAAAGATCAGCATTGAAGGGCTCCTCAGCCACCCAGCCAACCAAAGTGGGGACTATCAAAGTGGAACAGAAGTAAAGGTGTTCCAAAATGGAATCCCAGATAAAAGAAATGGTGATTTGTGCATCTTGTGCACCTGGACATGTTTTAATAACAACAGTCTAGAGTGGATTATGTCAGACCTGAGTGCAGCCCTTAATGATGGGCCGCAGCGTCGTTACCACCTGACCTGGCCCGCCGGATCAAGTGTTACTGCCATTAGCACCCCAGGTTTCCAATCCGGATACCCGGGGTACTGAAAACAATGTATTTTCTTTGAATTAGCGGGTTGCCTCGGGGCATCCTGTTCATTCAAAGAATATACTGACTTAAAATGGCCACCATGGTAATGGAAGGCGGGGCTCCATGCGGAGCCCCTCTTTCATTTCCGTGGCAGCCTAGGGCAGAGGATGGTGTAGCAGCAGTTGTTCTGGCACCAAAAGAATAAGGGGAGTGTGGTAAGGGGCAGCAGGAAGGGGAGCAAACAATGACTGGCGCAGAGGGGAGGATATGATATAATGGCATTTATAAAGCGCCTATACACAAGTGTTTCAAGGCGCGATGAGGCAAGGGAGAGGAAACAGAGGGAAGACATAGACAGCAATCCTACTAGGCCTGGTGACATTGCGATCGCGCAAGTGCAGGGGAGGGGGCAAGGGGAAAAGTGCAGTACATAGGCTAACAGTAAGGTAAATGAAGACAATAAATAATAGTGCTGCCAGCTGGGGGCAAGTGCAAGGGTAAGTGCAGACATTAAGTGTCAAGTGCTAGTAGAATGGGGGGGAGATGGCGGGGAAGCAGCCGTCAAGCGGCTCAGAACGCCGGCCGAGATCAAGGAATTCAGCCCATGATGATATATGATATGACATGGCATTTATAACGCGCCTGTACACAAATGTTGCTAGGCGTGACAAAACAAGGAAGGGGAAACAAAGTGAGGACAAAACAATGATCTTACTAGGCCTTGTGTTATTCAGATCACGCTGGTGCAGAGAGTGGGAGGGGAGAAGTGCTAAAAGCGGGGATGGAGAAGTGCAAAAGGGAGAGGGTGGAGAAGTGCAGGTAACAGAGTACAGCCAGCATGTGGATAAGTGCCGGTAATCAGAAGGGTGCAGCCAGCGAGTGGCTCATAAGTGTAGAGAGAGGGGACTTAAGGTTACAGATTCAGACCACAAGTGCTGGGGGGGCCTAGCAGGCAGGTACCTGGGCCCCAATTCAGAGAGTGGCCAGGTGACTAGTGCATGGAACAGACAGGTCATCAGCAGGGGAGAGGAAGAGAGAAAGCGGAAGCGAAGAGGAAGGTCTTGAGTTGTTTCCTGAACAGAACATGGTTCTGCTCAAGTTTGAGGAAGGCAGGGAGGCTGTTCCAAAGGGAGGACCCAGCCGAAGAAAGATCTGCCCCCAGCGCTCTGCTTGGAAAAGCGGCTGCCCCTCAGAGAGTTGGATGTGGATGAGCCGAGAGCTCAAGAAGGGAGATCCTTAGGAAAAGAGAGTTGGAGGTTGTGCGGACCCAGGCCCCAGAAAGCCTTGTGGACAATGCAGAGGGTCTTGAACTTGATCAAAGCCGCCACTGGGAGCCAAATAAGAGATTTCAGAGCTGGAGAAATACGATCCCTGGGCTTGAGGCCAAGGACAAGTCTTGCAGTCCTGTTCTGGATATGTTTTAGAGGACGGAGAGTAGAGGCAGGACGACTTAGAAAGAGGCTGTTGCAGCAGTCCAGCCTTGAGAGGACCAGAGCTCTGGAGACAGTGAGCTTCTGGGGGAAAGTGAGGAAGGGAAAAATACCTCTGAGGAGGTGCAGCGGATAGTTTGACTTCTTAGAGACATAAGAACTGGGAGGAGAGAAGGAGAGGGTGGGTCCGAAGATGACCCCAAGGTTCTTAGCCTCACAGGTAGGAGAAGGAAGAGGACCCTGAGTGGGAGGCCACAGAGAGAGAGGAAAAGAAGTAGCTGGTATTCCGATGAGGAGGATATCTTTCTTACTGGCATTGAGGCAGAGATCATTAGCAGCACACCACTCCTGAATTGCAGACAGCCAGTCAGACTGAGAGAGGGAGTAGAAGCGCTGAGGGGAGCCTAAAAGAGCTGGGTGTCATCCCATAATACTGAAAGTTGGAGCAGAGAACAGCTATGCCGTGCGATAGAGGAGCCAGATATTGGTTGAACAGCCAGGGAGCGGTTAGACCCCTGGGGAACACCACAGGTAGAGGAGGGATAGAAGAGAGGAAGGACCCCAGTCGGACCTGAGAGGGTCAGTCAGTGAGAAAATAGGCCAGCCAGGCCAGGGCCTGATCAGTGATACCCAGATTATCATGGAGATGCTTGAGCAGGATGGCATGGTTGACCATGTCAATAGCAGAAGAAAGATCAAGGAGAATGAGGACCGAAGGAAGGTTAAAGTCAAAGTTGGAGAGCAGGTCTTCACGGATGTTCAGCAGAGCAGATCTGAGGAACCTAATTGGTTGGCTCCACCAACCCAAGCGCTAATAACTGAAGAATGCCAAATATCCATTAGCCTATTAGTTGCAGCAATTCCTGAAAGATACATTTACCAGCTATGTTTGATAATGTGAGATGTTTGCTACTAAAAAGCTAAAACACACATTGAACTGAACTTAATTTGAGTAAAATTCACACAATTGTGGACTCCTATTTAAAATACAAATTTCAGAAAACCTTTACCTTGACAAATGGTGATTCACTTTCAAGAGAAGTGGGTTTTTTAGAAACAAATGGTCATGAAGCTCTATTAGCCTTTGGCATTGAAGCATTAATTCCCAAGAATATATTGTGCACATCATACTTAAAAGCATTCTTCGACCTGCTTATGCACTGAGGAAATAATAGGTTAGCTTTCATGTTAAACAAGCTTTCAAAGACAGACGGTTGGTAAACGATAAGTCGTCAGCTTTCCCATGCGAAGACAAGATTTCACAAGTTCAAATTTGTAGAACCCAGTTTTAAAAGATGCATGGAGATTACTATCTGAAACACATTTTTGGCATAACCTTTGAGTTATTCATCTCATTAAAAAAAGAATATAGTTATGAAATAGGCTTGATCAGGTGAGCCAAATGCATATAATAATTTGATTCTGAAAAACACACTTTTTGAATACTTTTTATACATTAACACGACTGTCCTCTAAGCAACATTCAATTTGGGAGAATTTGTGACCCACCTCAAACAAGGTGCGTACAATTTGTATTTATTGACTAAAGTTCTTTTTATGAACCTGGGACCCCCGATAATATAATACTGATTTTCTCTCCCCTTTCAGGACAAGAAACAGACAGGGTTTCACAGAGGGTCTATTTATTAATAAAAATGGAAATAATTAAATCAATTTAAATATAGACAGATTATGTATCTATGAAATGCAAGCTTCAATGATCCAAACAGCATTTACATGAAAGTAAACTTTTGAAGCACACGCATCACCATATGTACAATCAGCTTATCCTAAGCACACATCCATCATATGTTGAACAATGTATAAGGGGTTGGGATTAAATTACCTAAATCTCTCTTCTACTTATTCATTGCAAATAAACATTTCCTTCAATCACTTGAAAAATGAAAGTGTATATTTGCTAAACTACCTTCAGTTGTTTTTCTATTGTGTTAATGTGTAAAAGTGTACATTTTTCATTTTTCAAAGGGCAACTGAAAGGTTGGAAGATGGGTAGCAATTCATCATCCTTTCCCATTTTTTAAATGGAACCCCACCTATAACAAGACTCTCCTTGGTGATGTAACCAGAATGAATCTCAATTACCTTATTTTTCCATGTATTCATACAGTGAGATATGCTTTTAGCTCCCTTAAATACGTCTTCTGTGTTTGATCATTATACCATGAAGGAGTCCAGAGATCTCCCAGCATCCACACTGTAGGACCAATTTTATCACGTCTCTATATCAAGAAGCACATATACTTCTGAACTGCTTTCCAGCTTCTCAGGGTGCACAGTCAGTTTGTATAACCCCATCCATCAGTACCTACAAATGAAAGGGGTCGTGATTTAATCTGTTTCCCTTTAGACTATTTTTCCACACAGAATTAAATTTTCCATTGACATTATCCTTCTATAAGGGTTTCTTTTGATTCTATCAAAGACATGTGGATACCCCCTTAAGGACTGTATCAACTCTCTCCCTTTGGAACAGGTGGGCACTAGTCAAAAAGGCAGTGTCAGCTTTCCTCCACAGTAAGGTTACCTTCTTTCTGTATTTAGACCTGCCTGCTGTCTTTCACACTGAAGAAGGCCCAGGACATTCAATCTAGGTATGTGTCTCTTGTAGTGCTCTGCTAATAATCCAATGATGGGTCCAAAGGAAAGCAAGTATTCCATATTCCTTTCTGTTATTCTCGATTCTCCTTTCTTTCCCTTTTCCCATCCACAAGCCACCCAGTGAGTAAGGA
This sequence comes from Ambystoma mexicanum, assembly GCF_040938575.1. Lineage (NCBI taxonomy): Eukaryota > Metazoa > Chordata > Amphibia > Caudata > Ambystomatidae > Ambystoma > Ambystoma mexicanum. Next base: position 124,085,388 of record NC_090936.1, on the reverse strand, counting down.
AGTCAGTCTCTGTCACCAGAATCTAAAGGTTTGAATGTTCATGGAACAGAAACCACTCCCTTGACAGGTGTACAATGTCTCTAATCTAGTTGATCAATATATGTGATTGGACAGTGTTCCAAAATTTACATCACACTAAACCAGCACTGTGTACTGTTTGTGCATATTAATGAGGAGTGCAACCCAATTTCCCTCCCATCTGATTTGTTGTCATCTAAGAGATGTCCCCATTAAACAATTGTAACTTTCTAAAAACACCATATTCCTCACATGTATTATGTTACTAATCAGTTTATCAGATTGTTCTCTCTCAGTCAAATGATGTTATTTTCAACTTGGCAGGATTTATGGTGGAAAAGTTACACATTTTGTCATTTTACACACTGAAACCTTTATACAAAAATTATTCTTCGATCTTAGAATAACAGGCTCTCAAGCACAGACACTAGGACATAGAAATTACTGGCATGTGGCGTTGCTGTGCGAATATTTCCACATTTGCCTAATTTACATAATGAACATAATGTCACAAAAATATCATTTTATATTCAGCTGATCAAGACTTTCACCCTGAACTTTTTTTTACAAATATTAACTCAATGAAATTTCGTTCAATAGTTAGAAGTGAAAATATCATTCCGAATGCAAAATTCAAATGTCATTTTGTTTTTTAATTCCAAAATATTACATGCCATCTTCCCATTTCTCTGTATGGTGCTAAAATATCTGGTGTACTATATTGTTAGTTTTTTTTTAGCTCAGGGCTGGTGCATATATGACCCAGAGAAACCTGGTCATCATGGGGCAAATTCTTGGAAGTTAGGCTGCAGGCAAGGTCATTTGTGAACCGGTCCAGCCCCCTTGAGTAATTAAAGCCACTTTTTATCACTTCAGTCAGACTCCCAGTCCTCAACAATACCAAAGTTTTCCTTACGGAAAGGCCTAGCTGATTGAAAAAAGAGAATATTTGACAGATGACCGCTTTAGGGAACCTATTTACTCTATATTTCGGATATTTTGGCATTTAACTTGTGTCAGGTGGAGGTTGCAAATGGGTAGCCTTTGTTGTTTTTATGAATTTAGCATGTCTCTGAACCAGGATCCAAGAATCATCAATAGGTTGTATAGCGAGCTTCTAAGGCCTATGTTCACACTTTTCTCTTGGGAACGCAGGCCAACCATATCCTGTCCTTGTTGGGGGATGGAAATAATACCATTTTGCAGTTCAGCCGTGGTTTCATTCTGGTTGGTTTCTTTCACAATTGCATCATTTAAAAGACATGTTGTCTTCCATGTTGCAGTTGTCACTAAATACAGCAATTCATAACATGTCTTTGCAATCACACTATCCAAGAGTCATCTTTATTATCTCTTTATGTTTCTTTCTACAAGGCTGATTATCAGTTCTGTAATGGGAAATATACACAATGCCAGGCCCAAATTCGTTTTTTTATCTCTTATTAAAGGTGGAGCTTTTCATTCCATATTAGACAATTTTTCAATTTTAATAAAACTTGCTGGATACTTTCTGGAAACAAAGGACACATTTTCTGGGATGAAACAATTTCTTTGGAGTGATACACTTGTATAGTGAGGCTGCAAACATTGCACGTTCTCTCACACGTCATTGTTTGGATGTTGTGTGCAGGCAGCTGCTCACATTTTGGTTTTTAAACAGACACTTTTCTTTCTTTATATGCTCTTATTCAGTGTGGCTTTTCCGACAGTGGGCCCATCGAAGCAAGGAGGAGGACCATTTGCATGTGTGAGATGATGAAGGATACCAATCATAGTACCCATCCAATCAAAAATGAATTGTCAAATAATGCTATTGGTTGGGGTCCAGAGTGCAGCATAAATGTCCATGACTCTGTTGGAGAGAAATGGATGCTTTTAAAAATAGCTTTGTAGAGAAGGAGCCAAGTACCCCGACCTCAGCCATCTCGCCCACAGCACCTGTATATTGGGTGCCAGAGTGTGAGACATGTGCAGTACCAGTGAAAATACCGATACCAAGGAGAATCTGCGAGGCAAGGTTCCCATTGAGGAAACCATACTTGCATACGAGACAATACGATGGTCATCTGAATGAAATCCCGGAAGAAACAGGATGGTTAGATGATGAAGAAGAATGGTGACGTCACCACCACCGTCATACAGAGTAAAGTTGACGGAGAGAGAAGAGATGAAGAGATGAGAGAATGCAGACAATTCTATAAGGCATCAAGAAAGTATCGAGATACATGACATTTTGGGATCAAGATGAAGAAACTTATGCTACAGAAGTAATGAAGATATCAAGCTACTTCACACGTGTACACATACAAAGAAATGCAAGCAGATGAAGTATTCTTAAAGGCTAGCTTTATAGTGAATAGATTGCAGCATGTGCCAACATATACATATATTGGAGTCAGTAAAGGATGGATGTTCCCACTATGCACGATAGCAGGGCTGAGCAAAAGAAGGAAGGACGTTTTTTCCCTTTTCCAAGTGTGGCGCAGTTAGAAAACAAGTGAATTACAGGCGAAACTCAGAAAGGCGAGATTGGATGAGCCAATTCCATATTAGGCTGAGGTGAACTGACATTGGATAGAAATCGTGTGAAAGAACATAGCTCCTGCTCAGAAGGCATGGACAAAAACAAGAAGACATCAGAGATCTATTAAAGAATAGTATTTAATACATTTTGCTAAATTTTGTGGTCTTAAGTCATGTGGGGAGAAGAAGTTGGACGAGCATGATGGCCACACCTACGCACGAGGGCAGAATGTGCCTTCATTCCCCCGAATTCCCCGGATCAAAGAACATGTTGAAGGCCGAGTTCAAAGACCTAATTGACAGAGGACCACCCAGTTGATGATGGATGGATATGCTAATTGGTGGAAAGCTATGGTGAAGACTAGCTCATCTGCACCTGGACTTTCAGCCTGCATGCTACCAACATAGGTTGGGAAGGTACTGACAGAGGTTAGACAGTAACCAATGATAGAGGACTGCATGATCAAGCATCCTATAGTTGTGTAGCCAATTAGATATTGTATATTTAGTGATGTTCATAGTGACACATTTTTCGGGAAGGGCTTAGTTGCCCCACCTGATGTTCGGAAGCAAATCCCATTGTGCCACTGCCCTGAACGAGTATGGATCGTATACTGCGATGATCATTGTAGAACCTATCACACTCACCATTAGATTTTTGTAGTTTGCCACATAGGATGACGTTAGTGATACGCAGGTTAAATGTCACCTATGAGGATTTTTTACCATAAGAATGTCATTTGTTATTAAATGCTTTGAGAAGTCTCGAGAGAGATCATGATGAGGGATGTCTGTTGATGTCCGTTGTACTCCCTGTTTCAGATCATTGATATTAAAACAGTCACCCTGATTCATGGATTATTTGCGCTGAAAAAAAATGGGATTTGTGCACCATTCTGTCCGCAAATCCCTATTTAACAAATGGGGATTTGCGGCCAGAATGGCGCACAAATCCCGTTTTTTTCCGCGCAAATAATCCATGAATCAGGGCCAGTATCTTTTGCCAACTACCCGAGTTGTTTCTATTTTTGGATGTCTGAGTAAACTCTGCATCCCCCGTCCATTTCTAAGGTATTGCTCACCCATCTTAAATGGTTGGGAGAACCCCCAGTTCAACTTCCAACCCACACAAATGAAAACCTCTTTGGAAATTCAGAAAGGGGTTGAGCCATTGGGCCCAGAATAATGTCTTAACTGAACCAGAAAGGACCTGGGCCAGGGGACACCTAATTAGCTACATTCAAGGGACTGAGAACAACCAGAGGTCCTCGAAGTCCAGTGCCTTCCATTGCCTCCAGTGAACCACGCCAGCCCAGATGGTGCCCTGGGATATCTTTCTAAGAGGCTGTTTGCTGCTCACTAGATTTAACCAAACTACTAAAATAATTGAGGAACCCACGCTGCATTGTATTTAAATACACATCCCTTAGCAATAGGACTTTGAGAAAAAAAAGAGGGCCCAATTTTCTCCTCAGATCAAATTAAATATTAATTTCCTTATTCTTTCAGAAAGCAATGAATCACGTGGAATCTGTGGCCAAATAAATGAAATGGCTTGATGGCCTGAAACTGTACTTTTATATTTAAATGCCATGAAATCATTTTTTTCCCAAAGATACAAACCAGTGAAGCAAGAATGACAGGAAGTTCAATTTTAGAAACCTTGTATTCATGGTGTTTCCTTCCCCACAAGCCTGTCTCTTCTTCCAAAAAAAGAAAGAACACATATTTTTTTTCCCTTCACCTATTCACAACTTGAAAACGTAAGCCCTGTAGAATGTCTGTTCATGTGCACTGATTAGGAACCCCTTTCATTCAGAAGATAAACTGAAGCCAAGTGAACTTATGTTTTTAGGTTTCCAGTCCAATAGCAATATGTCCAATCATAACGTCCTCTTGCATATCCATTTAGAGCATTCCCATCTAAATGTTCACCTGCTTGTTTTATTTCCATGTTTACAATAATGAGTATGTTGTAAAATAAAATACCTACACATTATGCTGAATAACAAAGCAAATTAATGTTTAGCTGAAATAAAGTGAAATACGAAAAGGTAGTCTGCAGCAGTAAATGGTTTTTCAATGTAGTCTGAATTGAATTGTTGTATTATGGAAGTGACTTCCATAGCATTATGAGTTAGGGTACCACCTGCAGTTTGGATTTGAATATTGTTTAGAAAAGGAAAATAGCTAAAATAGCCTGTTACCTGCCCGTGAATGGTGGGTTGGAGTGTTGTCTCAGGGTGCAATATATTAGTGCCACAACTCCACATGAAAAAGAATGACCATCTAATAAATTATAGACATATCTTATAACCTGAAAATTCCCAAAAAGATATGGTAGCCCCTCTACCGAAAACGAACACAGCCAAATAACCTGCTCTCTGGGAAGGTGCCAACTTGGGAAGGTCTACAAGCACGTTTCAGCTCACAGAAGAGAAATATCCATTTGCATATCACTCTGGTCCCACCCATGTAGATAGTCCAGCACCAAAATGCTAGGCAATTCTACTCTGAACAAGAGTACCAACATTAACCCCAAGACACGTGTTTCGGCCTAGTCGGGCCTCATCAGGTGAAGCTGTGCCTCGCTAAGCACAGTGAGCAAGGGGCCCACGTCTGGATTACCCTGCTTCTTCTCGCACAAATCGGCCAATGAGAGTCTGTGTTAGGCAGGGGGCGGCCCAGATAGCCAAACAAAAGGCAGTATTCACGTGTGTGCGGGGCGGCTCATGGAGAGTCTGAATATAGGAAGTGGAGGCGATGTGTTACTGTGGGGAAAACCGACGGCAAAGCCGGGAAGAGCAGTAGTAGCGGAGCGGTGTGAATTAGTGGGCGGTCGGATGGCAGCGTCGGCCCTACCTCTCTGCCGGCCGGAGATCCCTCTCAACGGCCGGATGGGTTGAAGAATCCTTGTTGCCAATGAAGTATGGGGAACGTGGACAAGTATATTAACAAGTATTTATTATATTTTAACTAGTACGTTACACGTTAAACATTTAACATGTTATATGCTGAAAGTAAGGGGACATGAACATCGAGCTCCTTCCTTATCTTCGTCTTTTCTCCAACCGTCTCCCTCTTCACATTCCGGACTGGAACCCTTCCTTCATAGCCACGCTCCAACACCTCAGACCTCGAGATGGACCTCGCTGTCCATCTCGTGCTGGGTTCTTTGAAGACCCAACACTACACAAACGTAGGGTGAAACCCCAAGTTTCTAGAATTTCACAAAAAGCTCTGCGAGCCGCTCTGCCGAGAATGACCCTTGCCAAAATAACCTGCCTATGAGAAGGTGCCCAGACTGCTATGCAAATGGTTATTTCTCTCCTCTGTGAAGGGTGCAGAGAGCTAAAACGTGGCTGATAACCCTCCTAAGCGGGAGTAGTTCCATAGAACAGGGTATTTGACCTATGTTCATTCTCAATAGAGGGGCCCCCACACTCTTGTTTATCTTATAACCTGGCCTCATTGAAATTCTCAAGGCTTCTTTGTAGGGATAGTTCGAGGTTTGTGAGACAGCAATCCTCTGGGCTGAAGTTGGGCTCAAAGTAGTGTGAACACACTCCTACTAGGGAAAGACCTTGGACACGCCCCCCTTTCCCTGCTGTACCCCTTCATCAGGTTCTAGCAGAAATGCCACTGATTTTCAGACTGCAGCTATTATTACACACCAACCAAAGGCAAAATCCTCCTAGTCAGGAGCTGAACACAAGATCTTGGTTTGTCTTTCTATCAGTTTCAGGTTCTCACCACCAGGTAGCGCAACTGCCTATTTGTTGGGGTCATCACCAGGGTCATGGCTATAGCCCCGAGCAAGCTCTGTGCAAGTTGCGCAGCCAACTTCTCCTATCTTCTCTCTTTCTCTTCCCCCATGTCCTGCTCTGAAAACACACCAACTCCCTGGAATGTAATATTCCCACTAGTGGCTGCACTTTGCCTCCTTTTATATTCTTTCCACTGGCTGAAGTGTCTCAGTAAAATGTATGAATAGTGAAGCAGCCCTTCTCTCAGCATCACTGAGCTCGGATTGGTCGGTGCTTCTTACCCCACCACTTTATGAAGTGCCTACGCTCTCCCACGTCATCATCGCCATGGGTTGTGGGTCTCTAAGCTCTAAGGGTTTGGCATTTAATCTTTGCCTGCTCTGCATGAGTCGTGTTTTTAGATGCCGGCTGCCATTTTTTTATCTGGTATGATAAGTATAGTGGCCAGTGGCACAATAGGCCCATTCATTGAGCTGCTGCTGGATTTACTCCCACACTACACTCTTCTGTCCTGCAGGTAAGCATAGAATGCTTGCCTTCGGCTGCTCACAATCCAGCACTCCCCTCTGTAGCAGTATCTATGTTTGTTCTGCAACATGCGGAACACCAAAGACTGGCTGATTGTATGTGACAAAGCTGATATATCCATAACTTGCAAAGATTCGGAGGTGCAAATATTCTCACAGATGTTTAAGTATTTCCACCCCCTAGACTCCCATGGTAGAATGTGGGGTCAAAGCCATTGCACGAGACATCATATTCTGGTGTAAAACTAGGGAGGTTTTTCAGTATGAGGATGTTTCAGACCTCTCTCCTGTAGATGCTTTAGGAGGATAGTAAGACTCTAGGTGGCCCTCCCTCCGCCATACCACCTCCAGGAATCGCATCATCAAGTGGGTGACTTCAGCTGGCCTCCCAGGGTCCCCTGACCTTCCCCTATGACTCCACCACAGGCTGGAAAGGGAGCAGGACCTATGCAAGGGAAACTATCCTTTGGGGTGTCTAAACTGAGTGTCTGTAGACAATCAAAGTGCTTCTTCAAATAGCTCTCTTTGTAGCAAAGTGCCAGAGATACTTTCTTGATCTCACCAGTGGAGGTGCATGAGTTTAGGGCCTAGACGGTACAGGCCATGTTGCTGCACCTTCCACAGAGTTGCTGGAGTTTTCCGGAGCCCAATGGGAGTTCCTGGTTGGAGGTCACAACACTGCAATAACTCCAGCAATCAATCGTGATGGGTGAGGCACTGTTGTAAAGTGGAGAGGCCCCCCCCCCGGTGCCAGAGATGACCCTACATGCTTGGGAGCCACAATATAGAGATGATATGTATGCAAAAATGCCTGTGTATCTACTCTGCTCCGCCGGGGCAAAATGGCACTAAAATATCTACCCTTTCACCATTATACCAGCTGAGCTCATAAGCATTGAAGTTCTGCCTGTGAGACAGTGGCAGATAACTGCAGCAGCTTGCAATTCTACGTCCACCCTAGGTCAGCAAGGCAGGATGAAGTTCTAGTCCTGTGCCAAGCTTTTCACAGTGGGGAGTGGTGCCACTTCAAATGCAGTCCTTAGCACCAAACACATACTTCTGCCGACATACTACCAACGGCAGAAACATATGCTCCATATCCAGCAAATCTAAATGTGGGTATTTGTATTTGCATTTATTTAAGGAGGCTAAAGGGTGTTTCACCCTGGAACACTTACAAAAGCAAATAACCAACAACCTACAATCTCTAGTCAGGTGATATACATTATTGGAATGGATAGTGAGACGTTGACCAGTGGATTTTGGGAGAACGTAACAAACATGTGTGAGAAACCTGAGGGCGTCCTCACATCTACTTGCCTTAGATCCTCTGCGTAGGTGGCAGGGAAAGGTCATTGCTATTGGATCCCAACCCTGGGGGTGGAGAATATCAAAGGAGGATTACTTTGGTGGAGGGTACATAGGGAAGGGGAATGAAATGTCCTCAGATGCAACGCGATAACTCCCTTTTCCATGCCGTGATGAAACCCTAGTCGCAGAAGCCTTTAGGATATTGTTACCCCATCTCTGTCAGTCAAAATAACATCAGGAGAAAAGACAAGTCTAGAAGACCCAGAATGAGGGGGAGAAAGAGTGGGGTGCCCTTGGGCGAGACATGGTATACATGTTTCCCTAGTGACAACCAACCCAACTGTTCCCCAACCTTTATAGTCTATTGTAAGCCAGTTCCCCTCATTTCTTCATAATTGACTCTTGACAGTACTGGGACAAAGAAGCGGCAACAAAGAGCAATGAAGACTATTTTCTTTTACCACTCTAGAACTGGGAAGAGGAAAATGCCTGCTAACAGTAGCAAAGGTCAAGCATGTCTCTTTTATGAGCATCAGGCAGGGCTGAATATTCATCCACACCAGCAGCCTGTCAAGGGGCTGCAGGTGTATACATTGATCCCAACCCAATGGCAGAGGGAATCAACAGGAGCAGGACCAGGAGGTCGGTGCAGGCAGCAGAGGACTGGACTGCATGGCGTGGGGACTCCCTGGAGCAGAGTTGGAAAGTTGAAGGGAGTGTTGCAGGAATGCGGTCCCTTTCCTTTCTATTCAACATGTTCCTTCCCCTGGGTTGGAGGATCAACTCAGTTGTGTCTAAGGGGAAGGGACTGGAGCGCCGACACAGAAGGAAGAATGCTGTGTGATCTGCACTGCAGCACAAGCATTTGAAGCGACCAGTGATTTTCTAATTCTTGAGCAACCCGGTGCGTGTGTGTGGATTACAGCGCTTCCTGCAATACATTGTACTGGAGTGGTCGTGTGTAGCTCGAAACACATTTTTGAAGGACTCCGAACATTGAATTGCTCAAATAAAGGGAAACTAACAAATATATCTGTTGTCAATACAATGAAGGGCAATACTTTGTATCGCGTGTGGCAAGGAACATGTTTTCAAAAGTCTCTTAACACCGAACTATTTAAAGTGCAACGAACAGTTACATTGGTTTAAAAAGAATTTTTAAAAAGGAAATATCTTGTATCGGAGTGGTCACATGTGACATGAAACACGTTTTCGAAGGTCTCTGCACTTTGAACTATGCATTTAAAGTGAACCAAACAATACTGAATTCTTGCACATTGAACTTTGCATTTAAAGTTTAACAAACAATTACACAACTCCATATGAAGGGAAGAAACCCTAAGCCAGAAGTCTAATTATTGAACACCGAATTGACTTAAAAAATTTGCTGTTAAACAGTAATAAGAATTTGCTACTAAACAGAATTAAACAGTTGAAATCTAAAGGAGGAGAGAACATTTATATCAATACAAATCATCATACATTGAAGTGCTAACACAAATATCATTATAAACCAATCACTGTATGCTGCAATATAAACGGATGTGAAAAGAACAGGCAAACAAAGGATACTGAAGCCTGATTTACAGTGACATTTTCAACAAGGAGGAAATCTAAAAAAGTATTTGAACTATGCATTTGAAAACAAAATACAACTGAACTATAAAAGACAAGCACATTCTGTGGTTCTTTTGAAATTATGGTACTTGGAACTTGGGAAAGGGAACCCCGAGTCCTGACTAAAAGCCTTTCATTTGAAGATCATTTAAATTGTGTGATTTGGAACTTCGGTAAGGGAAACCAGAGTCCTAACTGGAGGGCGGAAACCCTGAGTACTGAAGAGACTTTTACATGCTAATTCTCAGAAAGGGAATTTTGAGACTTTATTTTGTTGAACTGTTTTATACTGGGGATGGGAGCTGAAGGAGAACTGAGCTGGAAGAAGATCAGGGCTTTGTGTTGAACACTGTTTTCTTTCTGTTGCCGACATCCCTACACATTGTATAGTTATAGTTGTGAGGGCAAGTGTAGGTTTTGGACACAAACAGATTCCTAAGTTGAACTCTTTGACTCAGACTTTCCTTCGTTTTATTTAGGTGGGGAAATCCCACCTTAGTATAGGACAAGCTAGCCGCTTTTCCATCCTGACATTAAGTTAATAAACTTTGTTATTTTTAATTCAGAATCTGTTGTCTGTGTCCTTCTTCATGATGTCCTCCCACATGATACAAACAATAATAACTAGCAGCTGAAACATTCCAATTATATAACGCCTTGTGTAACACATTTCAATTTCATTCAAGATATTAGAAAATAACCCTATCCCTGCCCTAAAGGCATTCTAATAATTATTATTACCATTATTCGTAGGTTATTTATTGAACGCAAACGTAGCTTTGGGACGCAATGCTATTGAAGGCAAAGGATCCGCCCTTGCAGGGATGCCGGGATGGGTGGCCCGGGGGTGCCTGGCAGCAGGAGTGGGGCAGTTAGAACTAGTTCCCCAGTAGGGGGGTCAGGCCGGTTCTCATGGGCGGGGGCTTGACGGGGGCACATGACGCACAATGTCCTTATGAACCCAAGAGGCAAAAGTGGAAATAGCACAGTTCTCTGCCTCCCCCTAGGGGATTTCGTGCCACTGTGTCACCGCGATCCAGACCTGTGCCATCTGATCGCAAGCACCACTGTGCTTTTCCTGGAGTCCTGAAGCCTGGATCCAGTGCACCTTGCTGCCACCTATTCCTGGAGCCGGTCATCGGAGAGAGAGAATGGGAGGACGAGTTTGTGTTCGGATTGTTGGCTTCTGGGAGGGCGAGTTGCAAGGTAAGGTGCGGGGAGGGTTGGAAGAAAGGATAGGCGGTCGGATGGAGCAGGGTTTGGGGTGGACGAGTTGCTCAGGCCAGTCGGGGGACAGGGTTGTTGGGGCACGGGATTGTTGTCATAGTCTGGGGAGAGCGAGTTTTGTGATTGATATTCTACCGTAGAGAGTAGTTGGAGACACTGGACTGTTCTCGAACTGCGGGGAGCGCAAGTATTGTGAATTGCTGAGAACTGTGCTCATACAAGGATATGCGCAGCAGGGCGATCACAGGGTATTACAATGCGTTTTCCCAAAATAATACTAACCGTGCACTCATTGCTAACAACGAACGAGCAGGAACGGCCACGGCGAGGCAATTAAAGAGAAAAGTGGTTTCGCCCGTTCGCTGCTTGCTATGCAAAATGACAGATAACGTTGCCCAGGTGACGGCAACTAGTATTTGATTAACAGAGGGGGACTCGGCGATTTTACTGCGGCAATGCAAGTAAAGGGGACAGCGTCTGTGAAAAATTACAGAGAAAAGGTGTAAAATAATGTGTTGTTGGGCAGATTGGACCCAAGGAAGCTTGCTGCATTAATTGCAATGGTACAAGGGAGCGACCTCGACCGAATACTTGCCTCACTTCCAGAAAATGCCCCAGCAGGGGGGCTGTTGAGAAAATTGAGGGTGGGGAGGAAATCCCCCTGCCGACACGGCCGAGGGCAAATGTTGCCTTAGAGCAGCATTCCCGCCACCAAAGAGGAGGAAGGGAGAAAAAAGGGGGGAAACCCCTCTGCCTGCTCCAGCTGAAGTAGTGGTGGTAATAACCCCTACACCTGTGGACAGCATTGTGCCAAGAGGGGGATGGTAGTACGGGGGTGTGGGTTCAGGGGAAAACAGGGCACCAGAAGGACCAAGGTTGCAGGGAAGCATGGAGGGAGCTGGGCCCGGTCCAGGGAGGCCTGAGGGGATGCAACCGGAAGCAGTCAGGTTCACCTTTGTCCTCCAATGGGAGGTCATTGGAGGCAAGGGGGGCGGCGTTCACACAAAACTATCCTTGGGGAAATTATAGCCGGCAGCGGCCGGGATAAGGCTGGCATCTCAAATGTCTAGGATCCAAGGGGAAGGAGCCGCATGGCCCTATGGGGGAAATGTGCGAGGGTGGCAAGAAGGGCCACAACAGTAAGCATGGTTTACCCCGAGAGAACCAAATATGCCCCAAGTAACGGGTTTGGGAGTGGGGCACACAACACAGGGAGGAGTTGCAAAGAATACAAGAGTGAGTCGCCAGGCAATCGGAGGGGTGGGGATGGGGAAGAGGTGCAACGTGATATGCGGAGCACACCAGGGGTCACAGGGAGTATACCGGCAACTACATCCAGGAGTACAGCAGCAACAGGGCAAACCCGCCTGTGGCAACCGGTGGCCCAGGGGGCGACGGGCGGACCGGGGACCTGATTGGGTCAACGGCAGTGACAGTGGACAACACTACAGGTGGAAGGCAGGCAGGTATTGCCTCCCCTCACCTGTTCAAGGACCAGTGCCCTGTATGCTCACGTGGATTGTGGCAATGGACGCAAAAGAAAAAATATGGCAGGGCAAGTACATCAACATTTTCTTCCCTGTTAGATTATATAAGGGTCGAGGAGTACAAGGAATCCAAGGGAGAGGGAAAAAGATAGGAAGTTTGATGTATCGGAGGCCAGTCAAGCGAAGAGTCAGGTAAGAGCTTTATTTCATTCAGAGACCGCAGCAACCACAGTAACCTGCAGCCCACTTCCCAGCCATCTCTTCCCTGTTCCAGAACCACCCCATAGCACTCTAGAATAGCCTCAGATTGGAGCCTGAGCCAATCTCCACACACCTCCCTCCCGAACCAAAAGCATGAACCAATTTAAGAGAAACAAGAAGAAAGTAACAAGCAAAACTTAACAAACAAAATGTAAAGAACCAGCAACAACCCAATGCACAAGATAAAGAATTGGTGCATAGAGAGACACAGCAATAACAGCGTATAAACGGACACAGCCTAAACAGTGTTGTCTGACCATAGAGGCATAGCACAAAACGATCTGACATTAACCTTGAACCACATCTGTCATCTCCTCATTCTCACCCTACCGTCCATGCGCTCAACACTCTCCTCACATGTACCTAGAGAACTCAAAGCACCACTTCGTGCACAGTGCTGCTACCTAACCTCCTGACGTGCTCACCACTATCATCACCGAAAAAATCCACCAGACCTGAATAGTCCACCACTGTGCTAGCATTCTTTAAAGTTCTGTGTAGAAAAACCTTTGGCTAACTGGGTCACGGGTTTCGCCATTTTCTTTGCCATGTTGCTGGAGTAATTTCCAGAGCTTCGCCAGCAGTTACTACCTTCTAACCACTTGGTGTTAAGTATCTATCACGACTGTGCATTTGGGTCTTGGTTGGTGTACGTCGAATGGCTGAGGAGCACTAAGGCAGAGAATGCCCAAATGGACTGGGGTACAAGGGGGAATGGACCTGTGGGCTACCTGAACAGTTACACAACCTACGTCTAGCAAGGGGTGCAGAACAGGGAGACCGATGGAGTCCTTTCGGAGCAACACCGTCCCAGGGGACAAAAAGGGAGATTGCTGGGCTTTTAATAAAACAGAATGTGCAAGTCCCGCCAGTAAGATTAAACACGTCTGTTCCTTTTGTGGAATGTTAGGGCATGGGGAAGCCAAGTGCGCAAATCAGAACAAAGAGCCTAAGTAGGGGCGGGGCCCTATGAGAGCCCCCGACAAGCATACTCTCGCCCGTGCGGGTAGAAGTGTTGCGGGGATGGGCAAATGGGTACCACTGTGAAGATGAGGCAAAATTGTTGGTGAAGGGATTTTCACTGGGTTTTCGCATCCCGGTCCAAGGGTTTACAACTCCACCGGCCCCGTAGGAAAGGGCAGCACAAGGAAGTAAGACAGGGTTATTGCTGAGCTGGGTTGAGAACTGGGCAGGATGGCGTGACCATTCCCGTTCCCTCCCCTGCAGGAATTGCGTGTGTTCCCTGCTAGGAGTGGTTCCATAGAAAGAGCTGGGAAAGTTCAGACTAGCTCACAATCTCAAGGGGGGGCATCTGTGAATGACGCAATTGACAAAGACCTATGTTCCGTGAGGTATGCTTCCTTTGATGGGTACCTTGCATTCTTACAGCGTTTAGGGAAAGAGACTTTGGTGACACAATCAGACATTAAATCTGCCTTTCGGTCACTCCCGGTACACCCAGAGGATTGCCATTTGTTGGGGTTTCAAGTTGGAGGGGAGTTTTACTATGACAAGTGTATGCCAATGGGTTGCTCCATATCCTGCTCTCACTTTGAGGCCTTCAGTAAAGTCTTGGAAAGGGCAACAAAAGGAAAGTGTAAGGGTTATCCTAGATGATGTTTTGTTCATGGGCAGGCTGGGGACGACCCAATGCGAGAAGGTGCTGAGGGCATTTAAGAAAGTGGCTGGCGTACTGTACTGGGAGTACGCCTTGCTGAGGAGAAAACGGAGGGGTCTGCAACATCTCTGAGTTGACTGGGGACTGAGATCGATTCCAAGGGGGGAGGGTGCTGCCTCCCCGAGGAGAAGGTCTGTGATTTTAGGGAGGCTGGGGACTTTTGTTTTAAGGCCAAGAGGGTAACTTTGAATCAGCTACTGAGTTTAGTGGGGCATTAAGAATAATCCTGATGGAAAGACCTTTCTCAAGAGCAAGTGCAGGCACTATGTCTGGTCTGACGAAGGCACACAATCATATACAGTCATCCAGGTAGCGAAAGCAAGATCTGGCAACGTGGGACACATTCCTAGCTAACTTTAACTGAGTGCAGTTTTGGCCCACTGAAGCAAGAGAGAGTATGCAATTGGGGCGCTACACCGCTGCCACCGGGAGTGTGGGTTTTGGCGCAATCCTGGAGAAAAGGTGGTGTGGCCAGCGGAGGCCCACAACATGGGCGGACAGTGGGCTTACCAGAAACATAACCTTCCTGGACCTATTCCCTATAATAGTGGCACTGGACATTTGGGGGAAAGAAGTAAGTGGAAGAGATGTACTGTGTTGGCCAGATAGCATGTCCGTGGTTTGCTCCATCAACAGCCAGAAAGCAGCATGCCCAATGGTATTAAGGTTGCAGAAGCGATTGGTATTGTCATGTTTAATGAACAATGTGCGTTTTCAGGCTAAACATGTGTCGGGCATCCATAACAATGCAGCCGATGCTGCGTCGTGTTTCAAACTACATGGTTTCCTGCTTTGCCTACCAATGGCAGAACCAGTGATGACCCCCTTTCCAGAAATACGTTGGTGCCTGGTGCCCGGATATAGCCTCCCTGATTGAAAGCTCCATTGCACAGTAGACAAGAAGGGCCTATGAGAAATCATTTAAGAAATTTAGGGAGTTTTGTGGGGCGCAGGGCATGACAGACCTGTTCAATAGAGGGGCCATGATCAAGTATTTGGGATACCTACCAGAGATGTGCATCTCCCTGGGGGTGGCCAGAACAAATATGGCGGCCATTGGGTTCATGGCAGGCTTAAGGGGTAGTGCTCCTCCATCCGCCAACTTTGCGGTAAGAAAGGCATTTATTGGCTGGAGGAGGCTAGACGGGCGGATAGCAGGTGGCCGTTAGATTCTGACAAACTGGCCTGCATCATAGGTAGTCTGGGAAAATGTTTTAGAGACGAGTGGGAGATATCCTTGTCTCGGGCGGCCTTCACCAGAGCATTTGTTGGGGCATTCAGAATAGGGGAATGGGTTGGGCCCTCTACGACCGACAGGGCAGGACGACTGTCTAAGGAGGACCTCTCCTTTGAAGGGGAGAGGGTTGTGCATATTTGGCTTAGAAAGTCCAAAACTGACCAAGAGGGCAGGGGCACCAGAGTAACAGTGACGGTCCATGGCAGAGCGGAGATCTGCCTGGTAACTCTACTATGGGCATTCTTGATTCTCAGAGGTGGGCTCTGGGGTCTTCTTTGTCTGCATAGCGACGGTTCCTGCTTTTCTAGGTTTCAATTCAGAAAAGTTTTTGAGAGGGCCCTGGAAAGGGTAGGGCTCGGGGGTTTAGGGTTCACCCCGCATTCCTTCTGAATCGGGGCAGCCACCAAGTCTGCCAGTTATGGATATGAAGAAAAGCAGATTAAGGAAATTGGGCGATGGAAGTCGCAGGTTTACAAAGGTTACATCAGGCCACACTTAGTATGTTAAGGAGATCCGACAGCGGGAGGAAAATCGGCGGGGGGGGTTGTGGTCAGTGTGACATGTTGATGCTGGAGGGAGGGAGTATCGCGCCGGGCTGTTGGATTTGTGACATGGTTAACATACTCTCTCTTGTGTGTCTGCATAGGACAAAAATGGCAAAGCCAGTGGTATAGGTTGTGGGTCACTCGTTCGGTCGGGGAATGGAGCAGAGGGTAGTGGAATGCCCTGCTTTACTGGAAGACGCTACTGCATTTGATATACACTGGATTGGCTCAGGGGGCTTTCAGGTGTGTGGAGTACGCTGACATTTGGAAGCACAAAGAAAAAGGATGGGCTTGCCTAACCCAGACCTGTAGATCCTGTACATTGGGGGCAACAACCTGGCAACGTCGGGGAGAAGCGCCCCGATAGAGGGTCTGTGGTCGCTATTCAGTTGGTTTGGGGTGTTTTGCCTTGGGGCATTGCTCACCTGGTCACAGATGAATCTGAGGTTGAACTGGGGGCGGCCAGTCCCTGCACTCCGATTAAAGATTTCAGTGAGAAAATTAAACAAGGAACTGGCTGGGCTTGCCGCATGCAATGGGCGACTACAGATTATTGAGAATTTACCATTGAGGGGCCCAAGGACATGTCACCAAGACGGGGTGCACCTTCCCCAATGGGGGACAGAACTAGTGTTGCAGAATGTTTTGATGGTGATGAGAACATTTGTGCAGGTGGGCGGTGGCGCAGACCGGTGAGTCCGCAGCCCTGTGGCAGGTGGGGGAGGACCATGTGGACACCGAGATCCCTTTCTGGAGGACTCCGGAGCTAGGATCATGTGAAGGGGAAGCCTGAGGACGCCCCCACCCCATTAGAATTGGTGAACAGCCACTGGGAACATGGGCGGGAGAGGTGTTGGAGGGTGCGGGATCAGGGGGAAGTGTGGGCAGGTACCGGAAGGTCTGCCTCCTGGTATCGCCCCCATAACCAGAGAAGGGCATGGTGGGGAGGAGATCGGGCCTAACCACCATGCTCTGCTCCTAGGGGGTGTTGTCGTGATCCACATGGACCACCGGTCAGTGTTAGAGTATTATTGCGGGGTGTGGTTTTTAAGTCGCATTTTCTGGTGTTCTTTATATATGATCTGTTCATATAAATGTGGACAAAGTGGCATTCAAAAACAGAAACTGTGTGTAGACTAAATGAACTCCTTCCGCAGCGCTGCCCCCTTGCACAGCCCCTTTTTATTTATATGTATTTGATGAACAGAGATGTCACTTTCTATCAGAAATGACTGAGAATAACACATATGGTGGAGGCATACCCCAGCATGGTGTCTGTACAAGAGCACAACGATGAGAACAAGTGGGAAGCCGGTTTATGAGGGTGTGAACAAAGTGGCAAACAGACCAGGGACAAAATAAAACAATCCGAATTCTTGTAAATAAGAAACAGGTGACTAACAATGGTAACAGTTAACCTGGGGGGCAAGTGCTTCAAACGAAGGAAGGAGCACTTAAAAATATACAAAATTATATAATTGCTGCTTTCTCTTCTGTGTCTTGTGAAGAGCATGCACCATTGCAAAGTTCATAAACTCATAACAGTTGTATCCATGCATGCTCCAATTATTTCCAGATAGCAGGATGGAAACAATGTATGTGTTGCATTAAATAAAGGGCAGCTCAAATAATTCAATAGCAGTAAAGATGTTGCCACGTTGGCCAGGTTTGATTTTTCAAAAAGTATTATGTCCTTACAATTTTAAAAAGCCTTCAGTGACTCACTGTCAAAAAACCTATTGCGATTATTCAAGGATCAAAAAAAATCTAGCAATGCTGCGGAAACTAAACGTTCACAGAGCAAATGCCTGCTATCTAAGCAAGATGCGCAAGCCTCCAATTCACAAAGGGGGCCCAGGGGCCGCGTTGCATTGCTCAGCCAACTCACCGTAATAACCTAGGCAACAGAGTTCCATTACATGGACTGTTGCTTGCTGGCAGCAGAGGGCTTGGGCCTATCCCAAGCTGCAGCCAATGTCTGGTGAATAGTCAGTTAAGTAATGTAAAAATGAGCGCATTAATAAGGATATTTTGAGTGGGAAAGAATCCCGTTGGTCAGAATACAGTCTGTAACTACTGGTATAGTTCTACTAAACCAGAGAGATATGGCCACAACATCAAGGTCATTCGAGGAGTGGTCATCACAACAGACCACTACCCTACATTGCATTCACACTCTTGTGGAAAATCACGCCTCCAGTTTACCTCTCCTTTCTCCTAAACCGACCTCCAACACAGCATCAGAGTCAGCAGTGAGCATCAAGACGTTGGCGAGTGGAGCACCTCAAGACGCTTCAAGCCAGGAGTTCAGGACCATTCCTCCTTCATTTTACCCTCTGTTACAAAACAGATCCTTCATGCACTTTTTGGCCAAGGTTTGGCTACCATTTTGTTTTGCAAACCTAAGTCAAGGAATAGGCTTCTTTTCTAAACATAAAATCTGTACTCGAAGAGGGTGGTTCGGAGAAGGTGGTCTCTGAGTGTGCATAGGTGTCACAGAGCGACAGAGAATTATTTAGGGGGTCATTTTGCACTGTGCAGCCCTAGCACTTACACATAAAAGCAAGCCTAAAAGGTTTTTAGCCTGGGCACTGGGCCGCTTCACTCCTCTATACCACCCCCCAATTGTCCTGGTTACAAAGTAGTATCAGTTCCTGCAGCAAAGCACTTTAAACAAATCAAATGGCCATAAAAGAGGCACCTTTTCATTTTGACTTCGAATGCTGCAGGTTTATTAATTACACACACACTTGAACTCGAGCTTTCGACCAGTTATGAGTGTGATCACTGCAAACTCTCACCTTGATCACATTATTACTGTGAGTCAAAACATTGTACTCTGACAAAACAATGTCAGTTTATGCGGCAACCAGCCAACTGAGTCCAATTTTACTTCCCCTTTGGAACCACATCATCTTTAATTTTGATTTAGGCCAAAGCTCCCCAGCCATAAGTGTCCGCGGACTGCCTCCCCTTGCAGGAGATCCTGGGCTGGAGGAGCAACGTTCATGACAGGGGAAGCTGAACAGTTTCTCCTTTTATTTAAGCCTCACTCACTGACTGGCCACAGAGGGAGGTTTACCGCGAGAGGGACAAAAGGCCCTCCTGATTATCATCCAGCTTGCTTCTTAAGTCATGCCAGTCCAACTGGTCGCTTGCATACCGCCACACAGCAGAAGGGTCCACACCCTTCGTCAGCTCCCCCTGGTGCTCCTCAATTGCACCTCCATCAGTCTTCAGTTTGGTTGCATAAATAGAGGTTCATGCCCTTCCCTGACACCATCTATTGCAAAGTATTCCGAGCCCTCCAAGTCAGTTGACCCATTGGCATATCTGCATATCAGCGGCAAAGTGCTCACCTTGGAAGCAAGACGACATGGAGCAACCCAGGATTGATCCCCGGGTCCGTGCTTAGAGACCTCTGGGTATTGAGCACGTTATAAATAACCTATCATATCATATCATATCAAATCATATCATGCAACCCCTTCCATTGCAAAACTTTGCCACTGTTTTGTTAGGCCCTTTCTTGTCCTTTTCTACTGCATGGTGCTATTCAGCACCTCTGCATTCAAATCTAGGTATCATTCTCGCCCAGGTGGGCTGCCATTTTCTGCAACGTTCCCTTTAGGTCACTCAGCAACTTCCCCCCTTCCTATGCTTGTTAGGTGGTTGCCGCCCATGTGAATTAACAGGACCTGAGGGTTGTGACACTTCTGTTAGAGTGCCTCAATCCTACCCTCGGCGCATATCTTGCTAACCTTGCTTTCCCGTTCATGTTACACATGGTGGCTAACTCAAAGTGTCCTTCTTCCCCCTCAAATCATCTCCATATTTTATTAGGCTAAAACTCGTCTGACTCTGCCGTGGTGGGGATCTTAACGAGCCGCGCAGCTGTGAAGCTAAAGTCTTCCAGACTATGACACCACCCTTAAGTCCCTGGCGCTCACAACTGGCACTTAACAGAATTTCATTCCTCTGTTCTAGCACCGGTTAAGGCGAGGGCTTTAGTCTCAACACCTTTGACTCCATGCCCACTGCTGACTCTCAGTCTTACCCACTGGCGTAACAGAGGCCCCTGCAGCCCCCGCGGTGCGGGGGGCCCCACCAGCACATGTCCTGGGTGGGGGCCCCACTTGTAGAAAAAAAATATATATTTTAAAAAAAATAATAATTTCTTTTTGAATTCACTCTGCATTCATAAATACATTATTTCTTTAACAGAAATAATTTCTTTTATGAGGCAGAGTGACTACAAAAAGAAACTTTCTTTTTGAAGTCTGAGGGCTGCACCCTCCACATGGCATAGAAGACCCTAGGCTGGAGGCCTCCATGTCATGGGGTGGGGAGAGCCTTATGACTTCAAAAAGAAAATGTTTATTTTTTAAGTCACTCAGCCTTTAAAAAGAAATGATTTCCGTTATGGTTCGGTCCTTAACGGAAATAATTTCTTTATGAAGTCAGAGTGACTTCAAAAAGAAACGATGGGCCTCATTACGGGTTTGGCGGTCTGACCTGCCGGGCAGGACGGCAACCACCTGCAGAGCTGTAATATGCTGGCCCAGAATCAACGGTGCTGGTAAACTTACCGGCACCGTTGTTTCCAGTCCGGCATAGTTGTAATGAGGCCCAATTTCTTTTTGAAGTGTTAGGGCTCCCCTCAACCCGATGATGTGTGCATGTGTGAGTGTATGTTGAAAGGATGCACACTTAAATGTGTAGGCGGCTGCCTGTGTGAGTGTATGGTGAAAGGGTGCACACTTAAATGTATGGGTGGGTGTGTGTGCCTGTATGGTGAAAGGATGCACCCTTAAATGTATGGATGGCTGGGTGTGTGTGGGTGCGTGCGTGTGTATATGTTGAATGGTGTGTATGCTTGCGTTCAGGGGTACAACAAAACCTACATTGCGGGGGCTAACCCTTCAAATGTTGGGAGAGACGCTAACTTCATGGGCGGTGGGGGAGGGACAAACTTGCTGCCCCCCACTCTTATGCTCCTAGAGTGCCAGCTGCACTTTACATGAGTGTGTCTGCCTGACTTCCAGTCCTGTCCCAGCCACTCATTGATTGGCTGAGATGGGACAGGAAGTCAGGCAGCTGGGGCCATAATCAGGCAGAAGCGCTCCTGTGCTACCGGTACACCAGGAGCACATATTTTTGTTGTTTATTCCGCCCACCAGCCACTCACTGAATGGCAAGGGTAGGACAGCAGTAACACTTCCTGGTGGTGATGCTGTAAAGGGGCGACAAATTTGAGAAGGTAAGTGAGCCCCTTTGTTACCAAATAGCTCCTTTCCTTGCCCCCTTGCTCCTTTTAGCTCCTTTGTTGCCCCAACACCTTTAGCTGCTCCAATCCCATTTAGCTCCCTTTGATGCCCTTTAGCCTTTTATATTGCTCCCAACCCCCTTTTATTGCACCCAGTTTTGCTTAGCACCTTTTGTTGCCCAAACCCCTTCAGCCCCATTTAATGCCCCAGTCCCATTTTGACCCTTACTTTGCCATTTACCCCCTTTTATTGCCTAAATACCTTTAACCGCTTTTCTTGCCCTCCCGTCATGTTTAGCCCCAGTTCTCGCCACGTTTAGGCCCTTTTCCTGCCCCTTTAGCCCTTCTGTGTTGCTCCCAGCCCCCCCCCTTAAGCCCCTTTTGATGTCACCAACAATGTAAGCCCTTTTTGCTGCCTTAACTCATTTAGCCCCTTTTGTTGCCACAGTCCCGTTTAGCCCCTTTTCTTGCCATTTAGCTACTTTTCTTGCCTCCAGCCCCCTTTGTTGCCCCTCAATCCATTTAGACCCTTCAGCCCTTTTCTTTGCCCCTCAACCCCTTTTTCCCCCTTTCTTGCCCCCGACAGAGGCCCCTCCCCTGTTACGCGCGGCTATTGCCCCAACTCGGCTTCTATTTGGCCTTAAGAGCCAGGCCAGACTCCCTGGCTCAGCCCTTCCCAGGATTTCCCTGGCTCTCCCAGGTCTACGTTTTACCCTATACTCATCCATATACTCCTGCAGGACAGATGTCCATTTGTCACAAATACGTATTGATTTGTTTGGCAGAGCCCTGTGCTGACAGCACCTCAAGAAAGTCTGAGCAATTACTTTTTAACACGTTTCTTTGTTGTTAGTAGTGCCTTTTCTAATATGTGAAGGTTTAAGTGATTAGAATTGTGATGGAATGTTTCTGACTGAAGGCCCTCACTTTATTCCAGTGACTTACCAAATCCCCTATTGCTAAACAAAGAAAGCGAGCAATAATAAAACTCTCCTTTTAAAGCTTAGTTTATGTCAAGGATGTATACTAGTTTTACACACAAAAAGAAAGTGTTATTTTAAATGGACACTCCTATTTTCTTAACACCATGCATAATAACAAACTGGAAGGTTGTGTGAAAGAATCCCAGCTTCACTGCGTAAGCAAATGTGTGATTCTTGGCCAATATTGTAATCTCACAGATATTGGGAGTTCTCAAAGACTGGCCATTTTTGTACATCACAATACTGGTGTCAGAATGGACTAAAAATCAGTCAGTGATTTAGGATTGTATTTGAGAGATTTATTTATTTATTTATTCATATTTGTTAAGCGTGCAGCAGCCCAAGGGCATCGTGGCGCTAGTTACAGAGAGAGAACAGGAACTTAGTTACACATAAAACACATACAAGCATGATTAATGTACAATTGCAATGGAAAGATTGTCATACAGATAGTAGTGGTAGTTTTAGTCAAAGAGAGAAGTTTTGAGGTTTTTCTGAAGGCAGGGAGAGAACGTTCTGCTCTTAGGGCTGTGGGAAGTTCGTTCCATAGTTTTGGGGCTAGATATGGGAAACCTATACCTCCTGCTTTAGCCTTATTAATACTGTCAGGTGTATCGACCCACGTTCAAGTTATTATGCTACAACATTTGGCGCTGTGGGCTTAGAAAATCCAAGATGGCGGAAAAGCCCACATTTGCGGCAGAATCCAAGAAAACCGCACAGTTTTTGCGCACACCAAAAGGGTCACCTGATCTCCCACTCACCAGTGCGAGCGTGATGGGCCAGAAGCGCCATGAGTGAAACATGGTGCAAAAGGAAAAATAGAAGTGCCTGTTAGCTCAAAAAGCGCTTTGAAATCACCTTTGTTTCTCTGAATGCAAGCTCAAAATGCCTATTTCAAACAACACAAGATATACAAAAATCTTACTGAACAACAGCAGACGTCTGGTAGAATGAAGTCTTGTGTGCATACAAAATCTGGAAAGATGAAGAGCCTAAAATAATGTTCATAACAAAACTGGCTGAGCTGTGGATGTCAGCAGCTTAAGTGAAATTGCACTTAAAGCCACTAAAATCGAAATGTTTAAAATAAATG
Organism: Ambystoma mexicanum; assembly: GCF_040938575.1. Classification (NCBI taxonomy): domain Eukaryota; kingdom Metazoa; phylum Chordata; class Amphibia; order Caudata; family Ambystomatidae; genus Ambystoma; species Ambystoma mexicanum. Next base: position 124,061,845 of record NC_090936.1, on the reverse strand, counting down.
AGTGATTTACTTTGGAGTGTCACATAGGTTGCAACTGTTTGAATGTCATAGTTTTGAACTTAGAATCAGCGTTCTAGCTGCATGTGTCAAAATTGTAAGTTTGATTTGAATGAAGAAAAACTGGAACAAAAGTGACATTTGGCTGAAGCCTGGCTTAAAGAGATTGAATTCTGCCCGGCAACTACCCCCAACATGAGTTGAAACCTGCCCAGCAACTGCATTCACAGGCCTGGCTGCCTTCTGCTGTTCCCACCAAAAGGAGATCACACCTCTTTGATTGAATTAGGGGAGGATTACCTGGGACTGCAGGAAACAGAACAAAGAACTTTCCTTGGCTCAGGCAAATGCTAAATCAGGGAGTCGTAAATGGCTTCCTCTTGGAAGGAAATGGGAGGGGCGCTGCCTCTGGGAGCCACCTGAGCTGGAGGCAGGGACAGATAGAAATTCCCCCATGTGCTTTGGAACCTAAACCACACCCATCTGGGCCAGAGCATAATTTTAAAAAGATAGATAATTCATAGTACGGAAGTGCCAAATTATGTAAATAATATCATTATTTCTGTGATTTTTCTGTGCACATTTTAAGAGGTGTTAGGACTCTGTGGTATGTTCTGGGGCGTAGTAGTGGAAAATAGGGTGTTACTCAAAGTGTCTGTATGTTAAAAATCTGACACTTCATCATCTGATGCCCATATTCCTTGCGCATATTTGTGTAAATTCTGGAAACGTTTAGAGGTTGTATTCTGGATAAAAAGGGCAGAATTCTGTCAGAAGTGGACACAACATCTTACAAAGACAGGGATCGGATGGTTTGGTGCTACAGAAAATATGTTAACTGGACATATAATATTAGAAAAATTGTACAAAGATAAATATGCATTTGGATCAAAAATAGATTTGTGTGCAAAGTGACAAGGGGAGGATCCTCTGACCCATAACCATACCTCAGCACGATGACACTCCATTTCCTTCCCCCAATCAAGGGAGAGAGGAGAACTTGGCCAATGATAAGTTGTGAGGGGCAGGCTTAGTTACGCCCACGCACACACCCATTTTCAAAAGACATAAAAAGAGCTACTGAGACCCTGGAAGGGACATTCACTTTCCACATTCAAACTGATTTCTTGCTAAGCACTTTGCCAGAAGACTCCAGAACCAGATCTTAGAATCCAGACTTCAAATCCAGACAGATCCAGAGACCAGAATTTAGAATTCAGACTCCAGAACTTGAAGCAGAGAGACCAATCCACAAGCTGAATGACGACCTTGGTAGATATCAAAATAGCCAGAGATCACCTCTTACATAACTACTTGTGAGAGGCGAATGGACGGAACAGGACCAGAATGTGTGGTTGCAGGCAATCGCGCAACAGGTCACTATAACTGGGTCAGATATATGGAGAGATCATGGTCCCTTACATGTGGCCATGAGTGAACTATATATGGCCCCTAAGGCCAAGGAGGAGCACAACAAGATTGCAAGGGTAGCTGCATATTTATATTTATATATGGGAGCCATACAGGACAAATGTGCTGAAGGCCAAGATCTGGCAAATAGGCAACTGATGGCATTAGAGAAGGCCCAATCTGGCCTGGACTCTTCCAAGCAGAGGCTGCAGAGGAGCCAGGAGTCCGAACATGAGAGTAGACAGTATCTCATTAAAATCAAAGAGGATATGGGTATCCTGCAACAGGAAAAGTCTGACCAGGATACCAGATTTCTGGCCTTGTAGAAGGAGTACCAAGAAGGTTTGGACTCCCTACTGCAGAGCCAGAAAAAGCTGGAGCAACAACTGGACTTCAATAGGGCATGCGCAGAGCAGGTAGTCACCCTGCAAAGCCACCTAGATAGGGAGAAGGCAGAGAGCAACAAACTGATTCTGAAAGACCTGGATACCCAGACAGAATTTGAGGAAGAGCGCCAGAAAGCTGGTGCCCTTAAAAGGCAGAGGGACGACCTCACGGCACAGATGCAGGCTCTTAGTCAGGAAAGGGACACCTTAGGCCAGGAAGTCTGCCAATTAAAAGAAAAAATTGAAGAAAATCACTTGGCCCTCCAGGGACTGGGTGACCTCCAAAAAGAGCATCAAAACGTGTTGGAGCACACCAGGAGGGTGGAAGATGCTCTGGCAAGAAAGGAGCAGGCCAGTAGGGATGGGTCTCAGGAGGTAACCCTCCTGCAGCAAAGACTGGCCCAGTATTCCAGGCCAAACCAGGAAACACAGACAGAGAATGAGGCTCTTTGCCAGGACAATGACAAGCTCCAGCAACAAGTAGCCATGCAGGAGAGACTGATAGAGTCTAGTAAGGCCTTGATTGAGGAACCGAAAGCACAGGCTCTTGCATTGCAACAGGGAGCAGAGGCTGATAGAGATGAGGTTCACTGGGAAAGGGAAACACCTGAGCATAACCTCAGGAGCCCTAGTACCAGAGGCCTTCACCTCTCCCAGTCCCTGGACTCTGCCGCCCCCATGTCCCCTGGTGCACATGAGCATAGGGCCACAGGGATGGCAGATTACTATCCAGCCAGCTCATAGGCCAGTACCACCCAGGAATGGATGGGCGGGCATCCAGGTATGGGCACCTAAGTACAGTGAAATTTAGTGGGGAACCCCAGGAGAGTAGGCCCAATAAGGGCATCCTAAAAACCTCTGCCCAGTTAGGGCAGTGGGGGGTGTACTCATCAAATCCTGGCAGCAAGGAGGGATCTGAAGACTCCTCTGAGCGTCACAGGACACAGGAGACCAGGTCCCCACATTCTGCCAGCCGTTCCCAGGCTCCCAGAATCCGGGAAAACCTGGAAGATCAGACGAGCACCTCTGGGAGCAGTGCTTCTGAGTCAGAGAATGAATGAACCAGGGTTACCCGAACCAAAAAGGCCAATAAGGCAAAAAGGGCCTTGCTTAAGGACCCCTTAAAACAGATTAAGGCAATAAGGAGTGTCATCGACCCCTTATCACAAGAACGCCAAGTATTCTGTTTGGGAACACTTGGAGCTTTACGAGCAAATGATGGAGACTTTCCAATTGAAGGACAGCAGTAGCTGCATTCAGTATGTAAAATGGACATTCTCCCCAGAATACTCCAGTTTCTTTGCGGGGCTGGAGGACCAAAACCATTCAAGATGGTCCACATATAGGGCGGCCATCGTGAAACATTTTTCTGTTCACCGGAATCCCCAAGAGGCTCACAAGGCAGCCTACAATTTGCAATGTGGGAAGGATCAGGCCCCACAAGAATTTGTGCAGGAATTGAAGCGTGCCTTAGCACAGACTACCAGAAGGGTGCGCACGGACAGTTAAGAGTTTGTAAATACGTTTTTCCATGCTTTGCCCAAATACATCATGACCCAGCTAGTAAGAGATTTTCACGAGAAAAGATCACTAGACTAGGTCATTGAACAGGCCACCCAGATCTATGAGGTGCAGAAGCCCATAGAAAATAAAAAATAACGCCCAGAAAAGCCCCAAATCGACCAGCACCCCTGCTGCTGCCAAGGTGGCAGAGGTAAAGGTTGCCCCCATTTTAGATTTGGAGATGGGGAGGGGCCTAAAAACCTGCCTGCATCGAATAATTCTCAGCCCAGAAGGCCTTCGGGCCAGTCACAGACAGGGAGTCAAGGAGGTAGTCCCACAAATGGGGTCCCTCGCTCCCCTGACTATGTAAGTCCCTATTACAAGGGAAACCGACCCATCCTGGCTTATGTGTGGACTCCTCCAGCCCAAGGGGGGGATCCAGCCAAGCGCCTAACCCACGGAACCTCCCTCCTAACTTCCCACAGGATGCAGAAATTCACCAAACCCTGGGCAGAACTTTTTTCCCAGGTATCCACCCACTTTCCAGCCCCAAAATCATCCATCCTTCTTTCCCCAATTCCCTGAGCCCAGACCACCTAATCCTGGAGAGGGGAGGCCAAGGGTGGAGGGGAACACAAATCTTCCCAACCCGGGTACTACCAGAGAAGGGATAGCTACCCTTCTCGGGATCAGCCCAGGGGAGAAAATAGAACCCCGTATCAGCCTGAGCGGGTTTCACAGTTACAGCGCCAGGTCCAAAATATGGCACGGGATCAGGGTCACATGCTGAGGGCTCAACAGAACCCTCAGATGAGCATGCCGGCGCAGAATGCCCCAAACTCTGGGTCTGGTGCTCCAGAACAATGACGGGGGCAGCACCCCGACAACCCACCGATTCCCAGGGAGGAGGCACAAGGGGAAGGGGGGTTTAAAGCCTTGGAGGAAGCTTCCTTCCCCACTTGTAAACAGCCCCTGGAAACCCAGGAACCGGAAACAAAATCTCCTACCCCTGAAAGTCTGCCACCCAAGGAGCAGAGAGGAGGTAGGAGAAACAAAGGACCCAAACAGACCCAGTTTGTGGAGGAGGTACAGATCTTCCAATTTGAGGGAGAGGGATCCTCAGAGGATCCTGGGAAATGGATCTTCTCCTTCAGAGATGGGGGAACTCCTCCCAAAGAAAAATGGGTCCCAAGGGATCCAAATCCAAACTGGGTAGATGTGGGGACTGAGCTAGCGCCGCCCATCATCTCATCCCAGAACATACAGCATCAAAATCCCCTGGTTCAAACCCATTCTGGTGACTGCCTCCAAAAAGGGAACCAGGGGAACCCACAACAGCTCTGATTTCCAGTTGCCAACTTTTTCTTGCAGATTCCCATGACTCTCCACAGAATTCTAAATCAACCTTCCTTCCAGTTTAAGGTGGTATTCCACACTGGAAGGAAACACGCTGAAATTCTTTACTTATCCACAATCAGACATTCCCACTCCAAAAGTCCAGAAAGATGTGAAATCAGCTCAGAGTCTGGCTCATATTCAGCAAATTGGAGAGCAGTTGTTCATCCCTGTTCAGTTAAATGATGGGAAGGACTCTGTTCTCACCCGAGTGTGTGTGAACAACGGTAAGAGCTTCATCAGCGAAGCCATGTTCCGCCAACTCCCAAAAGATCCAGACATTCCCACGTTCAAACTGATAGACAAATGGGAAATGGATCTGGAAACATCCAATTCCACATATCTCCTGCCAAGCAGGTGTAAGCTCAAAATATCCATTGGCAACAAGAGCATAGTCCATAATTGTTGGGTCGTGCGAGACGTCACTGCCGCCTTTTACTTAGGCAGTGATATTCTCAATCGCTTTGCCATTAGTTTGGACCTAATAAACTTCAAAGCCTGGTCCCGATTAGCGGATAATCCCATGGGCTTTGATGATCCAGAAAAAGCATTTAGGTCAGCTCAATTGCTACCTTATGCAGTTGAAATTCAGATTAAAGAGGAAGTCACCATCCCAGAAAGGACCCGACAATTCTCCCTGGAAGTGAAAGTTAAAAGAGGACAAAAATTGGAAAACCCTGATGCTTATATTCATCTAAATGCTTCTCTCCAACAGCAAGGGTTGGGGGTAAACCCAACACCATTAGTCAGCATAGAACATGACACCATTCCAATAGAGGTGGATAACAGCGACTTAAAGAGTATTACTCTAGCCGCAGGCACCATTATTGGAATGGCGGTTGATGACCGACATTTTTCCATTGATTTAGGAAATTAACTGTTAGGACCAATCCCCAAGGACTGTTTTGACAGTGACAGTGATAACAATACAACACCAGACAGGATCTTTACCCGGCATGGGGGGAACTTCCTGGAGTCCACTTCCTGCCCTTATGGTAAGGAAGATGTGACGTGTGACTTCAGAAGGGATGACGTGATTTTCCAGGTCTATGAGGGCTGCCTTTCCCACCTGAAGCCTCCAGTCCAAATCAGCATTCTGACCAGGGACTTCTCCACCCAGCTGGAGGAGGCCGCTCAGATAGCAAAACCAGAAGTCTTTCCAGGCTTCAGGCAGATGGTGGAAGAGAGAGTCAACCTAGCTGATGCCTGTGTGACTCTGGAACAGAAGCAAAAGTTGAAACAAGGTTTCTTGAATTTTCAAGATCTCTTTGCGGTAGACTCATATGACTGTGGTCGCACCGACATCCACACAACAACAATTCCACAGACCCTGGCATGACTCCAGTGTTTGTGAAGCAATATCGCTGGCCTCTCGCATCCATGGAGTCCCTTACTGAAATAATTAAGAACCTTGAGTCCCGGGGAATCATCCGTCCAGTACACAGCACCTTCAATAATCCGGTGTTGGGAATATTGAAGCCAAATGGCCAGTGGAGACTCTGTGCCGACCTTAGGGAGCTCAACAAACGGGTCCATACTTCCCGATGGCCTCTTCCCTACATTGACCAAGGGCTGGCCCAGATCCAGGGGTCACAGGTATTCACTGCAATAGACTTGACCAATGGATACTGGACCGTGCCTGTCAGTAGGGAGGAACAATACAAACGGGCTTTTACCTTTGGGGGCCAGCAGTACACATGGACCCGAACTCCCTTCGGATACCTCAACTCCTGCAATTAATTCAACATTTTCCTACATAAGGCCATGCCCGACCTGGGTGCGAGGGGTAACCTGGCTTATGTAGATGATGTCCTCATCAAAAGTTCATCTGTGAAGGAACACATAGTGGAGATCCGTTATGTTCTGACACAGTTGAGGGCCGCCGGAGCAAAACTTTCCTTTCAGAAAGCACAGTGGTGTAGAACCCGTGTTAATTTCTTCGGGCATGAGATTACTCCTCAGGGTCTCTGTCCCCAGGAAAAGAAAGTGGAAACACTTCAGAAACTGAAAGACCCCACAACTCTGTGGGAACTAAGAAGCCTCCTTGGACTGGCTAATTACAGCAGAAAGTTCATTGAGGGCTACGCAGAGATCACCAGACCCCTGATTCATCTCTTGAAGGGAGGGGTCAAGTGGGAATCGGGTCCGGAACAATCCGAGGCAGTAAGACAGCTCAAAAGAAGGCTCTCACAAGCGCCCTGCCTAACTTACCCTGTCAGAAACAAGGAGTTTTTCTTGGAGACAGGGTTCTCTAATACATGCTTGACTGCAGTGTTATATCAAAAGCATGACAAGGTCAATAAAGTAATCTCCTATGCAAGCAAAACTTTATCCTCTGTGGAGGAAAAACTCAACTATTCTGAGAAGGCACTCCTGGCAACGGTGTGGGTATTGAAGACTTACCGCCCATTTATCCAGGGGTAACACATCATAGTGCAGACTCCACACCAGCCTCTGCAATATCTCCAAAGTGACAGAATATGGGCCGAAAATGTGAGTAATTCCTGAATTACTTCCTGGATTCTGTCAATACAAGGCTTTCCTGTGGAGGTCAGATATGGCCAAAACAAGAAGAGTCCCCTCGCGCAAGGTCTGGCTGACTTGCTTGATTGTGCCAGAGAAAACTGTCTCGAGGACGAAAGTCTAAAAATCAAGGACAACATGGAGGCATACCTTAATTCCCACCATAAAGTCTTTGAAGAAGTCAAGTGTGAGGGAATGCCCACTGTCTATGTCGATGGATGCTCTCACCATGTTGACAACAACAGGGTAAAAGAACTGGTGGCAGGCGTAAGGAATGCATGGGTGAATGAGTCCCCAGAACACTCCGCTGGGTACAAAATTGGTCCCCGAAGTAGTCAGGTGGCAGAGTTGATGGCTGTGCATCAGGCCATCCTCACTGCTGTCCAACATCAACTCCACGAACTGGTCATAATCACAGACTCGGATTATGTACGGAACGGGTTCATGGAGCACCTGGTTAATTGGAAAACCAGAGGCATGTTATGTGCTAATAACAAACCCTTGAAACATGGGAAGTTAATCCAAAATATTGATGATCTGGTCACTGTGAATGGGATTACCATCTACTGGAAGAAGATCAAGGGTCATTCCAAAGTAGACGGACCAGACAAAACTGTAAATGACTTAGCTGATCAGCTGGCCAAAACCGGGGCCATCCAAGGGGATCTAAGAGAGATTGAGTCCCTGGTGGGGGAAATCCAGGTCGCTGCTATCACTAGGTCCCAGACAAATGCTCACAATGATCTTTCAACTGCAAATGGAGTAAGGAGACCCCAGATGCTGATTTGATTACGGCTCAGAAGGGGGATCCAATAATTGGTAAGTTTTACCAACACATTGAGGACCCTGAGAACTTAACCTTGGCGGATACCAATTACATTGGGAAAGAGGACCTTAGAGTGTTGATGAAAGGTCCAGATGTTCCGAATCCAAGACGGTTTGTTGGTAAGGAAATCCCAAGCTGGCCATGATCAGTGGGTGGTCCCTACCTCATTCCGAAGCCTTATGTTAAGTCACGCCCATGATGCGGCCACCGCCGGTCATAGGGGGTTTCATACAACACTTGTGATCTTAAGAGAGGTTGCATACTGGGCACACACGGGGCAGGACCTCAACCAATACTTGAAGGGGTGTCTTGTGTATGCACAATTTCAGCCAACATCCCTCACACACCGTGCACCTCTCCAAAAGAGGGGGATGACTCTGCCATGGTCAGATTTGCAAGTCGACTACATAGGGCCCGTGATTTGCTCCTCTAGGGGGAATAAGTACATGTTGACGGTGACATGCTTATTTACTAAATGGGTGGAATGTCTCCCGGCCCCAAACTGCAAGGCAGAAACAGCAGCTGCCCTGATGATCAACCACATCTTTTCCTGTTTCGGTCTACCCCAAATGATTGAGTCAGACAGAGGTAGCCATTTTACCAGCGAAGTAATGACTAAGATGTGGGAGATACTGGGGGTTAAAAGGAAGCTACATATTGCTTACCGGCCAGCCTCTTCTGGTGCAGTGGAGAGATACAACAGAACCATTGTGAGCATCTTAAAAACGTTTGTGACAGATTCTGGGCGAAGTTGGGATATCCGATTACCTCTTATCCTAATGGCCATCAGATCTACCTTTTCATCTGCAACTAATATGTCACCGTTTGAGCTGATGACTGGACGCAGGATGGTGCTTCCCCAGCATTTTCTCTACAGGACCCAAGAGCAAACCTTGATCAATGCCTCCACAACGCATGAGTACGTTGAAAATTTAAGGAAACACCTCCAACATGCTTTTGCTTATGCTCAGCGAAACCTAGAAAGATCAGCCGATAGTATGAAGACTCATTATGATTTGAAGACTACTATGAAAGAATACAATGTGGGAGACCGGGTCTATCTATACAATTTCCAGAGGAACCAGGCCAAACAGCGGAAATGTATGCCTACATGGAAGGGACCTTTTGAAATTGTAGACAAGATCTCCCCAGTCGCCTACAAGATCCGCATCCCGGATGCGGCGGAAGCGGAAGACAAGTGGGTCCATATAAATCAGCTAAAGTGTTGCCATCCCAGGCACACTCTGCAGCAACTGGAGGAGTCCTCTGCAATCCCAGAGGGGGCCGCTCCAGAGTAATACAGTTCCAACCCTAAAATATTCCACATATAGCCTATAAAATTCTATGATTCTTGAATGCAAATGTCTCCTGATGTATAAAATGTATATGTTCACCCCACCATTAATAGTGGTGGGGAAATGTCTACGATGATGTTTCTGCCGCTTTGCTTTGTCATCCTAGGAGATATAAACCATGGAGACTGACCAAGGAGGACGACCCAGGGACCGGGAGCAAAGATCCGAGGGGCCCGAGGTACCACCCGAAACTCCCATCAGGTCCGGCGAGGAGAACCGATCGATCCACCCTGATGAAGGAAAAAATGCTGAACTGTGCCATCTGCGGAATCGGAAAAGATGCTAAACTGTGCCATCTGCGGAATCGGAAGAAGATGATGTGGACATCCCAGCGCGTGGATCAAAACATCCTTTGCACCCGACTCCCCCTCGACTCGACATCAAAGTGCAGTCGGGCGGGGGGGCTTGTCAGGTGTATCGACCCACGGTTAAGTTATTATGCTGCAACATTTGGTGCTGTGGGCTTAGAAAATCCAAGATGGCCGAAAAGCCCACATTTGCGCCAAAATCCAGGAAAACCGCACAGTTTTTGCACACACTAAAAGGGTCACCTGATCTGCCACCCACCAGTGCGAGCGTGATGGGCCAGAAGCGCCATGAGTGAAACGTGGTCCCAAAGGAAAAACAGCAGTGCCTGTTAGCTCAAAAAGCGCTTTGAAATCACCTTTGTTTCTCTGAATGCAAGCTAAAAATGCCTATTTCAAACATCGCAAGATATTCAAAAATCTTACTGAACACCAGCAGACGTCTGGTAGAATGAAGTCTTCTGTGCATACAAAATCTGGAAAGAGCCTAAAATAATGTTCATACCAAAACTGGCTGAACTGTGGATGTCAGCAGTTTAAGTGAAATTGCACTTAAAGCCACTAAAATCGAAATGTTTAAAATAAATGAGTGATTTACTTTGGAGTGTCACATAGGTTGCAACTGTTTAAATGTCATAGTTTTGAACTTAGAATCAGCGTTGTAGCTGCATGTGTCAAAATTGTAAGTTTGATTTGAATGAAGAAAAACTGGAACAAAAGTGACATTTGGCTGAAGCCTGGCTTAAAGAGATTGAATTCTGCCCGGCAACTACCCCCGACAGGAGTTGAAACCTGCCCAGAAACTGCATTCACAGGCCTGGCTGCCTTCTGCTGTTCCCACCAAAAGGATATCACGCCTCTTTGATTGAATTAGGGGAAGATTACCTGGGACTGCAGGAAACAGAACAATGAACTTTCCTTGGCTCAGGCAAATGCTAAATCAGGGAGTCATAAATGGCTTCCTCTTGGAAGGAAATGGGAGGGGTGCTGCCTCTCGGAGCCACCTGAGCTGGAGGCAGGGACAGACAGAAATTCCCCCATGTGCTTTGGAACCTAAACCACACTCATCTGAGCCAGAGCATAATTTTAAAAAGATGGGTAATTCATAGTACGGAAGTGTCAAAATTATGTAAATAATATTATTTCTGTGATTTTTCGGTGCACATTTTAGGAGGTGTTAGGACTCTGTGGTATGTTCTGGGGAGTAGTAGCGGAAAATAGGGTGTTACTCCAAGTGTCAGGATGTTAAAAATCTGACACTTCATCATCTGATGCCCATATTCCTAGCGCACATTTGTGTAAATTCTGGAAAAGTTTAGAGGTTGTGTTCTGGATGAAAAGGGCAGAATTCTGTCAGAAGTGGACACGACATCTTACAAAGACAGGGATTGGATGGTTTGGTGCTACAGAAAATATGTTAACTGGACATATAATATTAGAAAAATTGTACATAGATAAATATGTATTTTGATCAAAAATAGATTTCTGTGCAAAGTGACAAGGGGAGGATCCTCTGACCCATAAACATACCTCAGCACGATGAAACTCCATTTTCTTCCCCCAATCAAGGGAGAGAGGAGAACTTGGCTAATGATAAGTTGTGAGAGGCAGGCTTAGTTACGCCCACGCACACACCCATTTTCAAAAGACATAAAAAGAGCCACTGAGACCCTGGAAGGGACATTCACTTTCCACATTCAAACTGATTTCTTGCTAAGCGCTTTGCCAGAAGACTCCAGAACCAGAACCTTGAATCCAGACTTCAAATCCAGACAGATCCAGAGACCAGAACTTAGAATTCAGACTCCAGAACTTGGAGCAGAGAGGCCAATCCACAAGCTGAATCCTTTTCAGCAGGCCTCCAATTCTTTTGCAACCTGATATTCAACAGCCGGGCGAGCTGTTTGATTCTGGCTAGAACCCTGTGCCAGAACCCAGAAAGCAGAGCTGTACCCAGAACCGCAGAGAGACCAGACCGGACCGCTGTGCAGTGCCAAGAACTTTTGCCAGAACCAGAGATCCAGACCACCAGAGCAGAGAGAACCGCAGCTAAACCTGTTGACCAGATCTGTGACGAAGCCCATTCCTTCCAAAATTAGGAGTGAGTATCCAGCCAGAGCTGTGCAAAACAATCTCTTAGTTTAAAATAATCTAATTCAACCCATTTTCACCTATTTAGAACTGCATAAAAATTGTGTGTCCATTCTGTGATTTCAAACCTGTGAAAGTGTCAATTGCCATTCTGAATCATTATTTCATTTCTGAAAATCTACCTCCACAAAATCGTCCATATCTTTTGAACCGCGTGAGCTAGGAAGGAGATTTAACTTTCATTTTAAAGCTAAGATCCTGAGCTTTCCAACGAACACAGAACCGACTTTCGCGAATTGCAACTAACTCATTTCACCACTTGTAAAAAAATATCTGCTTTTGCTTGCATTGCTGAAATTAATTTTCAACCTGATAATCCCTCATGAATCATTGTTAGTGTAGACCTGAACTAATTCAAAGTAGCTGTCACCTACCTTGAATCTCCTATAGGGAATTAAAATCATTTTTAGCATATTTTCACTGCATTACAAATCACATTAAAAGTATTTCTGCATGTTTTAAAAGCATACCGGTTGCTCTAAGCTTGCTGGGGGGGGCGGACTAGAATTTGTATTGCATTTGATTATATTCCTGAAGATTGTGTGCTCTTTTCCATCTCTTTATCTTGCATAGTGGGGGAGTGAATTGTCAAAAGAAAAAGTGATCATATTATCGCTTGTGGAAACCATCTCAGTTATTTCTGTGCTGCATTCTTTTCCATCATTGCATTTTCTTGAACCTATAAAAGCATTCTCAGCTACTTTATCCTCTCTATATGAACTCTTAAGTAATTAAAAAAGTGTGCTAGTGTAATATTATCCATTATTGATCAACATTATCTTCATAAGTGTGCTATCAAATATTAATTTATTTACAAAAGTGTTATATATATATTGTTGAAATTGTAAAATAAATCTTTTAATTTGCAAAACAAACCTACTTCTTGGCTCACTGAGGTCAGGGGGATTCAAAGAGAGGGGCATTATACAAGGGTTTATCATCCAGATTCATTCATAAACTTGTCATACAAATATATAATTAAGGGCTTCCCCTGGGCATCCCAGACTCGGCATTGACTTAGTTGGAGTGCTAGATTAAAGTTGCTTAACAATACGCAGTACAGCGAGTTGGTTGGTGTAGCATAGTCTGGTGAGTCTGGTGGTAACGGGTCTGTGGAGTGTGTCTGAGAGATAGGACGGTGCTGTGCGGTGGATACATTTGTGTCTTGTAGTGAGAATCTTGAATGTAATACGCTCTTTGACAGGGAGCCAGTGAACGGACTGTCTGCTTGTGAAATGTGGTCTCTTTTTGAGATGCTCAAGGATAGTCTTAGGGAGTTGTTTTGAGTGATTTGAAGTCTATTTATGTTTTTTACAGAGGTGCCGGCTAGGAGTGCGTTGCAGTAATTGAGCTTGGCACCTATGGTCGCTCTAGCTATTGAGAGGCAGTTTTCTTTGGTTAAGAACGGTTTGATGGCATAGATGAATTTGGTGCTTAAGGCAGAGGCGGAGACAATAGTGCTGACCTGCTTATTCATGGACAGTGTTGCATCATTGTGGACACCTAGAGTTTGTACAGATGATAAGACTGGAATAGTACAATTGTCAATGTTGAAGTTGGCATAGAGACTGTCTAATTTATCAAGAGTGGGCCTTTGGCCAAGAATAAGGATCTCTGTTTTATCCCCGTTAAGGCAGAGGCCATTAGTGGCCATCCATGCTTGAATTGTGGCGTATATTTGTTTTAGAGCTAGGGCGTCTTTGTGATATGAGTCTGTTAGGGAGAGGAGCACTTAGGTATCGTCTGCATAATTGGTATATGCGATCCCAAGTGCATTGAGTTTATCAGAAAGAGGCTTTGTGAAGAGATTGTACAGTGTGGGAGCAGTACATGATCCCTGTGGGACACCGCAGTGTATGACGGTGGGTGCTGCATTGGATGTGTTTGAGAAAACTTTCATGGCTCTACCTTCTAAGAAGGGTGTGATCCAGGAAGTAGCTTGGTCATAGAAACGTGCTGAGTGGGTGAGATGTGCAGGGATGGTTTTATGGTCCACTAGGTCAAACGTCGCTGAGAGGTCTAAGAGGAGAAGGAGGGCTGGTTTACCTGTGTCCAAGATATTGGAAATTTGTTTTTTTACATGACCTTTACGGAATCCTGACTGACTGTTTCCTAGGATGGAGTTTGTTTCAAGGTAAAGTTGGATTTCACTGTGAGCTACTTTGTCTAATATTTTGAGAAGGAAGGGAACTGTTGTTATAAGTCTGTAGTTGTTAGGCTGAGCGGGGTCTAAAGTCAGCTTTTTCAGGAGGGGGCATACCCACGCCTCTTTAAGGCTGTCAGGGACAGAGCAAGTCTTAAAGGAGGCATTGATGAATGCGGTAATAAGTGGAGCGAGTGGTTCAGCGCAGTCCTTGATGATCTTAGGAGAGCATACATCGCCTTTGCATAGCGATGGTTTCAAGTGTTTCAGGATGTCTATGACTTCTGATTCTGAGACGTCATTAAAGGCAAATTTAGGGAAGTTAATAGTTTTGCTAGTGGGTAGAGTTTGTGTAGGCTGATTCAGTTTTGGTAGAGTATTGTAATGGTCAAGGATTTTGTTTTGTAGGAGGTCTATTAATTGAGCATAGCGGCTTGAATGCTATTACACCAAGCTTCATCTTTGACGATCTCGTTAGAGGAGATCGGAGGAACTGTAAGTTCCTTAAAGGTGGTAAAGAGTTCTTTCGAGTGAGATTTGGCGTCGGTTATACAACGATTGTAGGCTTGAGATTGGGCATTAAAGATGGCAACTTTGTATTTTTTAGTGATATCTTTGAACAGTTCTTTAGTAGCATCGTAGGGGTTAGCCTGCAAGTTTTCTTGCGCCTGGCGTTTGTTATTGCGTTGGGTTTGGAGGTCTTCTGTGACCCTTGAGTTAGAGTGGAAAGATTTTTTTTCTTCTAGGGGTACAATGGTGTTGATTGAGTTAGTAAGAGTGTCCTTAAGAATATCTGCTAGGATGTTTAGGTCTTGCAAGAAGGGCGGAGCTAGGCACATGATGTCAAGAAGGGGCTGTATGTTATCTGCAGTTAATTTTTTGGAACTTCTTGCCGTGCTGGCAGATTTGTGTATGGTGATTTTAGTAATTGGTGCTGTGGGGATGGTGAATTGTATGCAGCTGTGATCTGTCCAGGGGTAAAAGGTGTTGGAAGTGATGGAGGAGTTTCAATTAAGGTCGACCAACCAGTCCAGAATTCTGCCTTTGGAATGGGTGGGGGTCATAATTTTCTGTGAGAAGTCTAGGTCGGTGAGGTCCTTTAGGAATGAGATTGCAGCTTGTCATTGGGGTCATTGAATCCTAAGTTGAGATCACCTAAGAGTTTGGTTTTGGTGGATTTTTTTAGGTGGGTTATTTGCCCTTGGAAATCTGCCGGGAGTCCTGGGGGACGGTAGATGACATGAACGTTGATCGTGTTTTTGTGGGAGAGAGACAATTTGGCTGATAGTATGTCTGAATTACCTTCTCATGGGTGGAGAATAGGCCTAAGATGACAGGTATCTTTAAAGATAAGGAAAACCTCCCCTCCTAATTTATTAGGTCTATCTTGTCTGAGGATAGAGTAGCCTGCGGGTAAGGCTAAGGTGATGGATAGACCAGAGGCCTCATGTAGCCAGGTCTCAGTGATGGCTAATATGTCTAGGTCCTGACTAGAGATGAGGTCGTTGATTTCCAGAGCATGGGCAGTGAGAGAGCGGTCGTTAAGTAGGGCGCCTTTGAGGTGTGGTGCCAACATAATTACTGTTTGGACGTGGCTCTTTGGCTATTATAGGCCTGGAATTAAGTGGTTTGGATGTGTTAAGAATGGGCGTTATATTAGTATGAAGGTGGACGGAGTGCGGTCTGATGTGCAGAGTGTTTGGTTTACCAGATGTGCGAGTTCCTAGTCTGCCGTTTCTATGTGTAGCCAAAGTGGAGCGTGGAGCGGGAGATGACAATCATGGGTAGGATGCACGTTCTAAGTCTGTGGAGTCTGGAGCTTCAGTTGGGTACATAGGTGGGTGCATGCGTGGTGTGGAGAGTAGGATGATCAGGCGTGGTGATGTTGGTCATGGTGCGACTCATGTTGCTAGAAGCATCTAGGCTGGAGAGCGGTGTCATCCTTACATATAACGCTATGGCGATAAGAGTGAGTATAGTGTGTAGAGATGAACAAGTTACTTTCTTACCTGGTAACGTTTTTTTGCTGGGATATTCCTCCGACGCATTCCACATCTATGACAGTAATGACCACAGCTGTGCTGCCTCAGAAACATTTTTGTCGTAGGTGTCCTGCGTCAATGACGTCGACACGCTGTCCTTGAGGACCTCCGGCGAGGGATCGACCTCACTGGATGTTATATATAGGACGCACGGCGCCCGTAGCCTCAGTTGTCGTTATTTCCCCAGAATGTGTGGCACCAATCTCCTGCCAGTATGACTGCAGAAAGCCTTGTGGAAACATAAGCTGCACTCGCATAAGAAATTCTGTAGAGGAGCAGGCTGGGAGGGTTTGATGTGGAATACGTCAGAGGAACATCCCATCGAAAGAATGTTACCAGGTAACAAAGTAACTTGTTCTTCGAGGGGATTGTGTCCTACGACGTATTCCACATCTATGACAGACTCCCAAAGCAGTATCAACGTCTGGAGGTGGGAAAAAGAATTTAGAATGCCCAATCAAATTGCTGAATAGAGGACTGCCTTACAAAAGGCCAAATCTTGCCCATGGATGGAGTCCAGGGAATAGTGTCTCACAAAAGTATGGCCCATGTGGCTACTTCACAAATATTACAAATGGGAACACCCCTCTGCAGAGCAATAGAGGCAGCCACACCCATAGTAGAATGAGCCCGTTTGCCAACTGGAGGGTCCTTGCCCGCCAAACGGTAACATTCAGAGATCGTCAAAAGGATCCATCTGGACAAGGTCTGCTTGGAAACAGCTTGACCTAAACACCTTCCTGTGTATCCAACAAAGAGCTGATCGTCAACTCTGACCCAGGACATCCGTGAGAGATAGAAACTTAAAGCTCTCCTAGGATCCAACCTATGGAGCCTCTCCTCTTCCTTACCAGGATGCGGAGGAGGATAAAACGCCGGATGAATTACCTTCTGACTCAGATGGAATTCCGACACAACCTTCGGAAGAAAGGAAGGCCACACCCTAAGGACAACCCTGTCCTTATGGAATACAGTGAAGGGTGGTTTGGCGGAAAGTGCCTGCAACTCACTCACTCTGCGTGCGGAAATAACCGCAACTAAAAATACAGTTTTAATGGACAATAGTCGCAATGGACAAGAATGTAAGGGCTCAAACAGAGCTCCAATTAGGAACTTTAAAACCAGATTCAAATCCCATCCCGGCACCTGGAAAGGCGACGGTGGAAACACATTAGTTAGCCCTTTTAGAAACTGAGATAGCAAAGGGATTTTAAAATAAGAACATTCCTCAGACGAGCACTTAAATATGGACAGTGCCGCCAGGTAACCCTTAATGGTATCCACTTGCAGGCCCTTGTGGGCTAAAGAAAGCAAAAAAGACAAAACCAAAGGAATGGAACATTGGAAAGGATCCATAATCTGTACTCTGAACCAGTCGCAGACCTTTCTCCAACGGCAACAGTACAGAGATTTCATTGCTGGCCTTCTGGCCGAAAGCAACACCTCCATCACGCCTTTGGGGCGGTCCCAATCCTTATACCTCATTCTTTCAGATACCAAGCGTGAAGGCTGAGGGACTTGACCTCTGGATGGAGAACCTGACCCCCATCCAGTGAGAGCAGATCATCTCGGTAGGGAAGACGGCGTGGAGAGCAGATGGACATGTCGAGAAGGTCCGGGTACCACGCTCTCATGGCCCATGCCGGAGCAATGAGGATCATCCGGGAACTGAACCTCTGTAACTTTCGTAACACCTGCGGAATGACGGGGACTGGAGGAAATGCGTACAGCAGTGGGAACGACCACTCCACTACAAATATGTCCCCTAAGGCTCCTCTTTGAGGAAATTCCCTCGAGCAGAATCTTTCACACTTCCGGTTGACAAAGAGTCCCACTTGCGTGGTTCCCCAAAGGGTGAAGACCTCCAACAGAACTTCCTGAGCCAGCTCCCACAGAGACCGTGCTCTGCCTGCTCAGAGTGTCCACCGCCGCGTTTTCGTCTCCAGCCAGATGAACTGCCGAGATCGAAATTTCATGCTGAATGGCCCAGAACCAGAGCTGCATCGCCTCCCTGCACAGTGGGAGTGATCCTGCACCCCCCTTTTTGTTGAGGTAGTGCATGGTCACTGTATTATCTGTCATAATCAGGACATTCTTCCCTCGCACAGACAGCAGAAAAGCCTTCAGGGCTAGCCTGACAGCCCGCAGCTCTTAGAGATTGATGTGGACTCTGGACTCCGACGGAGACCAGCGGCCGCTGGCTGTCAACTCGTTGGCATGAGCTCCCCACCCCGTGAGGTATGCGTTCATCACGATTGTCACCTCCGGCCACGGTTGCCAAAACGGAGCCCCTTTCAACAGATTTCCTTCGACGGCCCACCACAGAAGGTCCTGGGTGACCGAGGGCGGAATCTGAACAGGATCCGACATCCTGCCGGAGAACTGGGACCACTGCATCTTGAGCGCCCACTGCAGAGATCTCATCTGCAGCCTGGCCTCTGGCACCAGTAAAATGCAGGATGCCATGAGGCTGAGTAATCTCAAGAACTTGAACGCCGGGAAACTCTGGTCACGTTGAAACTTGTCCACCATCTGCAGAATGTGATGAGCCCTCACATGGGGAGAGGAACACTGCCCCAGGGATGTGTCGAGCACTGCTCCGATGTACTGGAGCCGCTGGGTGGGTGTCACATGAGACTTCTTTAAGTTGAGGGTGAAGCCCAGCTTGTGAAGGGAGTGGCAGGTGATGTACAGATGATCCAGGACTTGCTTGGGAGAGCGCGCCCTGATCAACCAATCGTCCAGATATGGGTAGACGTGAATCCCCCCTTTCCTGAGATGCGCTGCCACCACCACCATCAGCTTGGTGAAGACCCTCGGGCGGAGGTCAATCCGAACGGCAGGACCCGAAACTGAAAACGCTAGTCGCCAACCGCGACCCTCAGGCACTTCCTGTGCTTGGGATGAATCAGCACATGAAAGTAAGTATCCTTGAGGTAGAGAGACACCAATCAATCCTGAAGTTGAAGGGCCGGGAGGACTTCAGAAAGAGTAACCATATTGAACGTGTCCTTCCTGAGGAGCTTGTTCAAACCACGCAAGTCCATGATGGGTCTCAATCCTCAGTCTTTTTTCGGGATTAAAATATATGAGTAATACCATCCCTTGTTCCTCTCCGCTACAGGCACCAGTTCTATGGCGCCTTTCTCCAGCAGGGATAGGATTTCCTGCGCAAGGAGTGGATCTGGATGCTTCAAAGAGAGCTTCTCCGGTGGATTGTCTTGAGGCCTCTGCCGGAAAGGAAGTGTGGGATGTTTTACCCATGCAGCCAAGCCCTGCCATAAAACTGTGCAGTACTGGCAATGAAAACATCATGATGGCCAGAACTCCCCAGAGAGTGCACAGAGAAAACATGAAGAATAGGCTGCCACCCATTTTTGCCTATGTTGTGAGCACAGGAGGGCACTGCCTAAAACCACCATTGGGCTACACACACAGTAGCCTGAAACCATTGGGAATGGCAATGCTGATTGCCAAAAGCAACTCAGAACTGTGGGGAATTCATTTTCTTAATGTCAAAAATAGATGCAGTACTGGTGCTCACCACTATCAGAAAGCCGGCATTTTAAAAACACCAGACTTTTGTGTAAAACTGAACAAATGAACCGAACCCAGGCCAAGGAAAGACTTGCTAAGAGGTGGATGGATACAATGTAAAACTATATTCTAAAATGACTTGAAGGAAGTAATTATTAATGTATATATAACAAATAGCTGCATGTAAGTTGGATTTGAATGTAGAAAACTGGGAACTAAAGTGACATTTTGCTGAATTCTGCCTGACAACTACCCCCGACAGGAGAAACCTGCTCAGCCACTCTTCCCAGGCCTGGCTGCATCCTGCTGCCCCCACCAAAAGGAGATGACACCTCTCTGATTGGGTTAGGGGAGGAGCACCTGGGGACTGCAGGAATTTGAACAAAGCCTTGTCCTGGACTCAGGCAAATGTTATATTGGGGGGGCCGTAAAGTGGCTTCCTCTTGGGAGAAACCGGGAGGGGCAGTGCCTCTGCTAGCAAACTGAGCTTGGGGGAAGTGGATAAACCAGTTATTCCACCATGTGATGTGGGAAGCCACACCCCTTTTTGACCAGGGCATAATTTTTAAAAGATAGATAACTCATAGTGCGGACTGGTCAAAATTATATAAATAATATCATTATTCTTGGGATTTCTCCAGCACATTTTAAGAGGTGTTAGGACCCTTCTGGTATATTCTGGGGGGTTGCTAGCGTAAATTAGGGTCTTACTCCAAATGTCTGCATGTTAAAAATCTGACACTTCATCAATTAATGTCCATACTCCTTGCGCACATTTGTGTAATTTTTGGTAAATGTCCGATATTGGTAAACCGACCAAAAAGCGCAAAATGTTGTCATTTCTGAATCCCAGCTCACAGGAACATGGGGCTTGAACTGAGACATGTCTTAATTCATCTGTAATATGTACATGTAATGTCAACCACTTGTGTATCTGGGAAATATGTATTTGAATCAAATATAGATTTGTGGGCAAATTGACCAGGGGAGGATCCTCTGACCCATAAACAGACCTCATCATGATGACAATCCATTTCCTTTCCCCAATCATGGGAGAGGGGAGAATTGGGCCAATGACAAGTAGAGAGGGGCAGGCTCAGTTATGCCACGCACACACCCATTTTCAAAACACATAAAAAGTGCCACTAAAACCCAGGTAGAACATTCACTTTCCACCTTCTTGCGGGACGCTTTGCCGGGAGACTTCAGACTTCACATCCAGAGATCCAGACTTCAAATCCATCAATCTCCAGAACCTGTAGCAGAAATTAACTCCAGAATTTGTAGCAGAGAGGCCTGAATCCACAAGCTGAATCCTCTTCAGCAGGCTTCAAAACCAACCAAACTATTCAACAGTTTGCTGTTTGAATTTTTTGCCAGGAACATTTGCAAGAACCTGTAGCAGTACCCAGAAAGCAGTGCTGTATCCGGAACCACAGTGAACCACAAACCAGACCGTTGTGAGCAGAACCGGTGCTTGACAGACCCAGAGAGCAGAGCTGACCCAGATAGCCGGGACTTCAGAACCACCCGCCGGAAGTCCCGTCCAACCTGACCAGACCTTGAGGGCTTATTTCAAAAATATAGTGTGAGTACTCACTGTGCCAAAACCCATCTCTTAGTTTAAAATAATCTAATCCAACTATTGTAGCCTATTAGAACTGCCTCCTAGAATCGTGTCATTCTGTCATCTTTAAAACTGAAAACTGTCATCTGTCATTCTGAGCTTTAAAATTTCAAATCCGAAAAACTACTTTCACAAAATCGCCCGTATCTCCAGAACCGTTTGTGCTAGCTAAAGCTAAGATTCTAGGCTTTCCAACGAACCTAGAACCGACTTGCTACTCCTTATAGGGCCTCCGTAATTACGCTCGACGCACGCAATAAAATTTGCCACGATTTGACATTTTGCACAATTTCAGCCATGTGTAAAAATCAGCAGCTCCTTGCTTTCCTTTGCTAAAATTCGTTTTAACCTGCTAGTTACTTATAGAGCATTGTCAAAGTGAGCCTGAACTAATATAAATTAGCTATCACTCACCCTGAACCTCTACAGGGAATTAAAATCAATTTTAGCATCATTTCACTTCATTGCCACCACATTCAAAGCATTTTGGGACTGTGTTTTAAAATCATACCTGTTTTTCTCTAAGCTTGCTAGGGGGGAACTGCGTTTCGTATTGCATTTTGTTGGGATTCTTGAAGACTGTGTGCTCTCCTTCCATTTCTTACATTGCATAGGAGGGGGGTGAATTACCAGAGAAAAAGTGATTATATTATCTTTTGCTAATATCATATCCAGTTATTTTCTGTACTGCATTTCATTCATCATTGCATTGTCCTTGAAGCCATAAAGACATTCTCCCCCACCTCATTCTTCTGTTCCTATTCATAAGTCACCAAGAACTGTGCTACTGTAGGATTACCTCTTGCTGATTACTGCTCATATTCACACGTGTACTATCCATTATCAATTTATTTATAGAAGTGTGATATATATAAATATTGTTTAATTTTTCAAATAAACCTTTTAAATTTGCAAAACAAGCCTACTTCTTGGCTCAGTGGGGTCAAGGGGGATTCTAAGAGAGGGGTGTTATACAAGGGTTCATCATCCAGATTATAACTTGCCATAAAAATATATAAATAAGGGCTTCCCTTGGGCATCCCAGACAAGGCACTGACTTAGTGGGATTGCTTGATTGGAGTTGCAGAGACAGAGTCTGAGTGAATCTTGCCAAGGCACAAACGGAGTTGGCTGCCTTTAAAGCCATAACCCCAGAGGAAAATACTTTCTTCGCCCAACCATCAAAGCGCTTGTCGTCCCTATCAGGAGGGATGGTAAGGTACGCAGCCTGCTTCGCTGGGGCCATAGCCGCCTGCACCAACAAACTCTCCATATTGGGGTGCGTAGACAAGTAGCAGGGGTCACCACTGGCTGGACGGTATTTTTTTTTTTGGGAAGCGACTTATTCACTGCCGGGAGACTCTGCAGAGCAGTCCAAGCCGCTGCCACCCTTCTTTATGAAATGGCAACACCGGGTCAGTGGGTGGACCTTGGTCCAATATATCTGTCAGGTCATCCTGCAGAAAATCCACAGGTGGAGCAGACCACCCCAAGTACTCAGTCACCTTCGACATGAGACGCCTGTGCGAGGACTCAGCATGTGTACCAGGCTCAGGCCTGCCAAACTCAACCTCCGGAGACGTGTCCAGACCACTGTCGTCATGTAAGGACTGACGTAGGTCTTCCATTTGGCTGTAACCAGACAACAGGTCATCAGGAACCTCAGGAGGCACAACCCCCTCCTCATCTGACCCTTATTCCGAAATGTAGTCCAAAGGCTGGAATAAATCAAGCCTGGGGGGATGACCAGAGAAGGGCTCGAAGATAGGCCTCACTGACTTACTGAGGGCCTTCCTCTGAGTTTCCACAGCCCTCCGGGGCACCTCCGGTAAATCCTCCTCAAAAGGCATTGAGGGCGCCGATGGAATTGGCGTCGACATCGACCGAGGCACCGACGACTTCGACACCGGCTTCGAGGCCGGAGCCCCGAGCGTGTCCTTCGACAGCCTCGGGCCGATGGCGTCGATGATTTCCTCGGAGCCAGAGCCTCGGGAGAGAGTCTCTCGAAGGACATGGCGCCAATGCCTTCTTAGAAGGCCTCACAGGCTCTGACGGTCTCGACAGCATCGAGGACCGGGACCTGGCACGGCTATGGCGATCAACCTTGTCTGATCGGTACCTTGACGGCTCCCGATGATCGCACCGGCCACCTGAGCCCAAAGGCATGCGAGCGGTGGCTCTAGCTCATTCCTTGCCGACTTCTCTTGAAGGCGCTTACAAACGGTGCCCTGTGATGAGAAAATCGCTATCATCTCCCACCAGTGAGGAATGCTTGGTGGGACAAGCTCCCCACCCTCTGGCGGAGTCCTCTGACGAGGACGAGGAAGGCAACCGGTGACAGCGCTTCCGAGAATGCTTAGAAGAGGCAGAGGAATGGCGGGAACCACTGCGAGAACGAAACCCCCTGGACTTATGCTGATGCGGAGAGTCGCCCATTGAGTCGTCGGTCGAATGTCCAGCAGATTTCGACTTACAGGGTTTAGAAACCCTACCTATCGATAATTTCTTCTTCCGCTCCTGCAAGGCCTTCGACGTCAGGGACTGGAAGTCATCGCAATCGTCGGTGGCGTGGCTTGCGCCCAGGCACCAGAGACAGACATTGTGCGGGTCCATAATGGACATTTTGGAACCGCAGTCCTGACACTTTTTGAAGCCCGACCTCAGGGTAGAAGAAGAGGAAGACATTTTCCCAATTCAAAGTAGAAGAACCGAGCGCACCCAGATTCCGAAGCAAACACGTTCACGGAAAAAACTGGACTAAGGATACGGCCCACATATAACATATATAACATCCGGTGATGTCGACCCACGACGGAGGTCCTCGAGGACAGCGTGTCGACGTCATCGAAGCAGGACGCCTAGGCCGAAAAATGTTCCAAGGCAGCACAGATGTGGTCATTACTGTCATGGATGTGGAATGCGTCGGAGGACACAATCCCCTCGAAGGTTGCATTAGACTGACATCACCAAATTTAAAGGTACTGATTTAACAGTACACCATTAAAGTAAGATTTTGTCTGAAATCGCCAAGATTTTTTAGCACGTCGTGTTTCCAAGGTCAATGCACAGAAGAAAAAACAGATTTACAATGTTCAAGAGGGTGTCAGAACTTGGCTGGAGTAGGAACAGGGGAGATAAACAATGGAAACAAATAGAGAATGAGATACGAAGAGCTAGACACGCAGAAAAAGTGTGAAAAATTGATAACTATGAAAAAGGAGCAGGACACCCATTGTGAGGGTAACAGAAATGGGTCTACGAGCCCCGGCCAGGCTCCACAGCATGACCCTTCCAGGCAGAGGCATAGACAGGGTAGGAACTGCACAGTGCTGTGTGGGCCTTTACAGATGTTAATATCACTATGGTGGGCTCAACTACATTAGCTTTCGGCCCGACTTCTTTGACAACCCTGGCTGCGTCTCTCCTTCGGGAACTGAGCTCCAGCACACTTAAAGTCTAGATTGGTGAGTACTTATTTATTTAAAGCACTTGTCAAGGGTGGCTAGTCCATAATGGGCGGCTGGGTGGCGACCCACCTCCCTGCCACCCATTATGGATGAGTCAGCAGGCAACTTAAAACAGAGAGAGGGCAGTGATTAGAAGTGCTCTCACCGACTGCAGGAATTCTGCTTTCTAGTGCATGCTCAACAGGCCATGCCTGGCTTGGGCGTACAGCTCTGCCAGCCAGGCATGGCTCATTTAGAATGCTGGCTGGGCCATTGCATTACACCTATCTCTCATAGCGACTTCATTGGAAGCCTCAGGCGTGAATTTTTCATAGCCCCGTCATGCGCAATGTCTGCATGTCCGAGACTCTGAAACCTCCTGACTGGTGTTCCCAACTTGGCCACTTCCTGCTATATTCAGCGAGAAATCACGGTAATTCATAGAGAAGCAAAATATAGTTTTTACAATTTCTGATAGGTATTTACTTCTGGCTATGACATATCGACATGCATGCTGTACTGCACTTATGCATTACGTTATCTACTGCCATCTGTAGGACATCAGACCACGCCACATGTACATGTAGCTGGCTAAAAAATTGAATGAGACACTAGAACAACCGTGCCCTGGCAATCACTCATCATGCACATGGCCAATTATGCAAATTAGGCGATTACATCATTTAGCTACTTCTAGCTACTTTTAGGACACCCAATAGCTACTTTCCTCACTGAGGAGTTGGCAATACTGCTCCTGACGTCATTCCTGGCAGGATACTGGAGGCAGAGCAGCAGAGGGGCCAGGTTGAGCAGTCAGATAAGTTGATATTCTGAGAGTGAGCATCAAATGCACAGTTGTTCAAAGCAGAAGGCTCACTACTGCTTCAGCGGGAGAGAAGCTCTTCCCAGTCTTTGTAACTCCCAATGTTTTTTTATAGCTTCGCTGGTTATTACCCACTTCCTGACTCGGGTAAACCGCTAAGCCGCTTCTACTCTTATTCACAGACACGCTCGCTAAAGCAATGTACGCCACTGCTGGCTTGACAGATGTTGGTTTGGACATCTGGGCCCTCCTCTCCTCTTTAGTCTGCGCGCAGCAGTGGTTTAGAAGTATAAAGACTACAACACCATAGAGCAGGGCGTGGGTCCTGCCAGGGCAATCTGGGATTCCTGCAGAAGCATAAGAATGCCAACAGAATTTATTTTAAAAGTGCAAATTAAAATGCTTGGTGGCTGGAAATAAACTGAAGCACAGGAAGAAGAATGCACCGGCAGAATCTGCAGCACGCAGCACGCACGCTACTGTACTGGACAACGATGAAAAGACGCGGCAGCAGGTCAACGTATCCTACCGAATAGCCTCCCACAGAACAAGCCGCTGCCAACCCAGTCCAGTGCACCAGGCCCAAACCCTGCAGCAGATGGACTCCCCAAACCGTGTGTGCAATGCTGAAGAAGGGGTCTGTTGTGCTTATGAGGCACTGGTTGATTGAGGTGTTTTGGGGGGTCATACGTGTGCATGACTGAGTGACGAGTCTGTGATGGGGTGAGTGGATCTGCTCGAGTGGCTGTCTATCGGCGTTTTTCAGGAAGCCTGCTAAAAATGGAATATGTTGGTACGCGCCTCATGTTGGTGCGTCATCTGCGTAACAACGTCCCCAGAGAACCAAGCGATTGAAATCATATCCTGAAGAAAATGTGCAGCACAGTCCCTCCTTTGCATGTTGGTGGGGGAAGCCACCGGGTGCATTCCCTTAAAGCAGTGGTATTCAAACTGTGGGTCGCGACCCCCTAGGGGTCCGCGGGTGCATCCCAGGGGGGCCCTGAGAGCTCAGCATGAAAAAAGATTTTTTTTTTTTTTTAGATTGGAAGAAATGGGCAGGGGTGGCCCACATGGGCGGGCTGAAGCATGAAACTGTCTCAGGCCACAATGAAAAAGTGGCCCACAGTTGTAAATGGATATTCATTCCTTTAGTCACAGACTGGGCCTCATTACTACTATGGCGGACCAGTAACAACGGTGCTGGTAAGCTACCGGCACCGTTGCTACCGTTCCGCCATAGTAAGAGTTGTGCTCGTGGGTGCTTGACAGCCCCCGCCAGGTCTGACCTCAGCTCGTCGGATGCACCAGCACCGTTATTAACGGTGCCGGTGCATCCGAGCTCCCCCTTCCCATTTGAGCCATATGGGGCTCAAATGGGAATGGGGATCTACCGGCACCTTCGAAAGGGCAATTATCATGTCCGCCTAACTCGACATGACCTAGTAATTGCCCATTCGCGGGTGCCAGACCCGGATGCAACTCCAGTGGCAGCCGTGCCGGTTTTATCGGCACAGCTACCGCCAGAGTAGTTATGAAGCCCACTGTTTCAATAGTACCCAAAGGGGTGCTTTGTGTTAAAATGTAAGTAAATTGTGATATATTCAGCAACAATGGTCAACATTACTAACTGCATAGTGGCCCCTCACCCATTATGGAGGAGCTAAGGAGCCAGCCCAGTGAAACAGTGAGCACTCCCTCAGCTGCTTTATCCAGCTAATGGAGTGCTCCTGGGCTGGCTGAACTGTCAAAGGGAAACACTGTTTCCCTTTTACAGTTCAGTTTAGCTCCCCAGCCGCACATGCTCACCGAGCCATGCAAGTGCTGGGGCGTTTTGCTTCGCCAGCATTGCATAGCTCATTGGAAATGCTGGCTGGGGCACTGCATGTCTGTATGTCCGAGGGGGAGCTCCTGCGCCTCCTCGCACATACGGACAGAGCAGCTGGAGCAGCACCCACACACAGGCCAATGCAGAAGGTACGTTTATGTTCATTGTTTTTATTTAAACATGTGTATGGATGCGTTATGAGTGAGTGTATGGTGATGGATGCTCATGTGAATGATAGAGTGATTGCTGTATGAATGTGCAGCGCCTTGCATATACACATAATCATGTTCATTGTGTTAGGACCAGTGGGGCCCAGGGGACAGGGATGGTATCTTTTTACCGGACATCTATCATTCAAAACCCTCTGCCTTGTCCACAAGGCTTTCTGGGGCCTCGGTCCAAAATACCTTCAGCTATTCCTCCGCAAATACCTCCCCTCTCGAGCTCTTCACCCCTCTACCTCCAACTCCCTCAGGGTCAGTCGTTTATCAAAGAAACGAGCTGGGGGTAGATCTCCGTCTTCGGCTGGGGCCTCCCTCTGGAACAGCGCCCTGCCACTCTAAAACTTGAGGAGAACCATCTTTCTTCCTGCACTTATCAGACCTACCCTGTCTGCTGCCTTAAACGTAGCACTTGCAAATTGCTGGCTGCACTACCACTGTTTGTTGCCTTTATTATTTATTTATTGTTATTTATCTGTTTCTCCTCTGCTTCGCACTTTCCACTTCTCCCCCCTTCCATGCACTTTTCCCCTCACACTTGCGCGTTCTCAATGTCACTGGGCCTAGTAAGATCGCTGTTTTATTCTCCTCTGTTCCCCTCCCTTGCCTTGTCACGCTCTGAAACACTTGTGTACGAGCGCGATAGAAATAAAATATCAATGCCTGCCCCCTGGACTCCCAGCAACAATTGCAAACTGTTTGGCTATTTACCCATTTTTTGTTAAAAGTATGCTCTACAATGCAACATTTTAACCTATTATTTAAAAAAAAATCCACAGGGGGAAACCCCCCCGAACCTCCCCTTAATGCCCCTCCACTTAAAAAAGATTCACCAGCCGCCACTGGCCCTCAGACTGTGTTGGGAACGGGATGGGGGAACCGAGGGACTATGGTGGGAGCACAATGGGCGGGAACCATGGGATAGTGATGGGAGCAGAGTGGGGAGAGCCCTGGGTGTGTGATGGGGTGGGGAGAGACCAGCGACTGGGTAGGAGTGGGATGAGGGAGCCCAGCGACTTTGTTGGGAGCAGGTGACGGCGCGCAATATATACTGTCCATTTGGCATTTCTGGGGGGTCCCGACCTGCCCAAATTTTGCTCAGGGGGGCCCTGGCCAAAAAAGTTTGAAGACCACTGCCTTAAAGGGACAGCGCCACAAGGACTAGTGTCCACGCGCATCCGGCTGTATTCTCCGGTGCCCCTTCCAGCGTGTACTACACAGAACAGTCAGTGGTGGAAAGCGCCCAATTGTGACACCTGCGAAACTTGGGAATTACAGGTTAATATCCCACTCAGAAACGGTCATCCATTCGAGGCTTGAAGAACGTGATTAGATCACAAGTATATCTCAGAGGTTTGGATGCGCTTTTTTTTCCAGACTAATGGGCCTTCTGTAAAGTCTGCTTAACTCGGCTGCTCCTACCATCCCTGCTTTGCGAATGGACATACTTTTATGGTGTTGCTTGGTGCAAAATGTCTGTACCAAATTAAGTGTTCATTTTCCAACGTGCAAAGATCCTTTGTATTAGTAGTGAATAGCGTGCGTGGCGTTGGTTGGGAGAAGACGTGCGGTGCGTTGTCATTGAATGGCCAAATTATATAAGGCTCCTCGAGGCACTTGAATAATATTTTAAATATATAATAATTATGTTAAACCAGAATGCCAACGCTCACAATCAGCGTTTTGCCCAGCTCTATATGTTTTCTTAAGGCTAACTCGCTACGCCCAGGGGCGGCATCAGGGCCTTTCAATCTTTTCAAATTGTGCCTCGAGTCTCAGGGCCCCCACCCCCATCAGATGCCCCTATGTTGCTAGTCAGCAGTCTTATGACACAGCAATATATTCCTTTCGTATATTTTGTGCTGGCCTTTAAACGTGGGCTTTGTTGCACTCGCCTTACAAGCTGCGTTTCCCTCTGGCTATGCAAAAGTGTTAGCACTTTGTTGCACTTTTCAGATGGCATTTAGTGTTAAGCTCCCTGCTGGCTGGCCGTCTCGTGTTAATTGGCAGCTATTAACGTCATCTTTTCCACCATTATAGGGTATGCACCCCAAGGGTGGGGGCCTCGGACTGTTTTAGCTCTAAGCAAGGGGTGAGGGGTAGATCATCAGCTGGGCCTGACGTGGAAGGCCATGTTTGTCTGGGTTGGCCAGTCAATTGCACATTTTGGAAGCCATTTTTCCAAAGTTTTCACGGGGGGAATAAGCCCCCGCACCACCCTTGAAGTGGGTCAGCTCACTCGCTGCACTCCCTCGCTTACTCATTCGGTCCAGTACATTTCCGCCCGCCATCTTTCCGAGTCACCATCTACCAATGGCCCTTGTATATAAATCAACAAGTTATTATTATCAACCCCATCTCTCCACCAGCTACTTTAAATTTGACTTAACCTTCAAACAATCCCCTACCTTTACCCTGCATCCTTCCAATTGTCTGACTATTGATCGGCGTTCGATAGCAGCAACATTCTCGCCAACTACGAAACTACGCACAGAGGAATGTGCACACGATGGTGCTGTTCAAATGCAAAATGAAGCTCAATCTAACCGCCATTCTTGATGAAAGATTGAAAGGGCCTAAGCACCGTGTGCATAGCGTTTCTGAGGTCATGGAGATGGGCGCATTTTCCCCGCCTCCGATGATCCAGTGACATGGCTGTAAAAGGCCCGTGTCAAGCCTCAATCTCGCCTCGGCAAACGGCATTTCCAGTCATGCTGAGGAGCAAACGTCAAATAGAGAACGAGTTCTGTCCTGGGCTCTCTGTCTATACTTATCTGCTGGCAAAAACGTGTTATCAGACAAAAACAGACAAACCGTGGCCGCAAATTGGACCTGCTGCGAGCTTCGCGCCTGCTAAATATAGCCTCTGGGCGAGCTGCGCCGCCGCATCTCTCAGTCTGTGGAAAACTGACCTCCATTTTGAAACGTCTGAATTAATATCTGATCACGGGAGGGCTACAGAAACCCCAGTGCATGAAACAGAAAGGCAGATATTGATGGCCTTTAGAGATATACCCACCTGGCGCGGCATCAGGACTGAAGGCAGAAGTTTTAGATGCAGGCTGGAGCCACTGCTTGGCAGCCAGAACATGTTTTCTGCAATAAACATCCAAAAGGCAAGTTCTATGGCTAGTTCTGCATGATATATTCTAGGCTCTTCCTTCGGTGCATAGTTCTATCGGAGCAATGCTAGCAGGTACTATGGGGCTAAGATTTCTCAGCTCTCAACCGGGTGCATCTAGTCTAGAAAAGACTGCACATTACAGAGGGTCTACCAATTGGAATCAAGAGCTTTCCATCTCCTCCTAGTGTCAGAGAGTCTGTATCTCCCGGATGTACACAGGGAGATTGCTTTCAAAGTTTAATGCCAAAACAATGTGCTGGATCTTAAGCCCCGATTCTACAGAACCTAGGAAGTAAAAACATGAGATGGAGTGACAAACTTATTGGTCTAGTGAGCCGACGAGCACTGGTGTCTTATGTAAGTAGGGGCAGTGCCATAGGGGGTTTTAGGGATTAAGATCAAATGTTTACATTTAGTACTGGCTTGAATGGCGATCCAGTGAAACCTTCTCAAAACTGGGGACATATGTGCCTTTTTACTGCTATTTGAGAACATGTGAGCGGCCACATTGTGAAGAATTTGTAAACGGCAGATGGATGGTTTGGTTAGACATCCATAGAGGCAATTGATAGTCTAATATGGTCCCCATTAGATCCTGTGCTAGAGAAGCGCAGCCTGCTTTCAACATTAATGGTCTATTCGGTTTTACGCTCAGTAGGTAATAATGATTATGCCACTGCCTTGTGGAACCAGTGACACAGAGGAGTCAATGATATTGTGGGATGTCTTAACCCACTAATCCAAGCCCTGCAACATCACTGTGCATTGCTGGCAGCAGAAACATCATAATGGCTGCCGGAAAGCATGCTGCTCGCCAGGATTCACCAGAAAGTGCGCAGTGAAAACCTGAAAAATAAGCCACCATCTACTTTTGCCTATGTCAGTGGTAACACAGGAGACCACTGCCAAAACCCATCATTTGGCTGCTCACAGAGCAAAATCATTGCAAAAGAAACAAAGCTGTTTTCAAAAATCCGTTTTTATTTGGTGTCAAATTTGCACAAATCATGGCTCACAAACCACCCAAAAAGATCTAACCTCCTTGTTGGGTGGTCAACATCATTCTCCCGCAAGAATCTACATAAATATAAGGTCCACAGAAGTGTATCTATATCTGAACAAAGTCCACTTTTGAGGATTGCTTGCTGGAAGGAACCTGTCAAAAATGGGTGTAATACCGTTACTCACCTCTACCAGAAGCCGGCGTTTTAAAACCATTTTGGGTAAAGTTGAACATGGAACTCAAACTATGCCAAAGAGAGACTTGCTATCAGAAGCCTAAGAGGTGGATTCAATTTAAAACTATATTCTGTAAAGGCTTGAAGGAAGAAATTGTTTAATGTATGTGCTAAAATGGGAGTTATATTATAAGAAAAGACAATTTTTAGACATTGGGTTGAGAGTTAAAGTTTCCCACACTGTGTTCAAACGAATTCCACACCTTCTCCCTGGACAAAGGAGACTTCCCCCTGTCCTTGGCTAGGAGATTGACAGGCTGTTGTGAAAGGAAACTAGCAGGGGCACCCTGGCCTGTTCTCTCAGTGTAGACAAAGGAATCCTTGGGCTCAATAGAAAATGCTAATTCGGGTGTGACTGACAACAAACTGCTGGCAGGAAGAAGGACATGTGACCTTCTGAGTCAGCCCAGCTCTGGGGGCGGACCAGACTGAAATGTGAATTGGATTAAATATATGTTTTAGAAAAATGCTTATAACAAATTGCACTGAACTGACAAAAATGTGGAACTTTGAGATTGTTCAAATGAAAAATGTGCTCACAGTTTAAGACTAAGCTGGACTCTGTGCGAGGTTCGGAGACCAAACCCTGGAATTATTCATATTGTAGTTACTGTGTTTATGCCAGGAACCTGACAAATTACAGAAATGTGCCCAGATGGGGTGTGAATGCATGTCTAAAAATTGGTGCAGAACTAATATTGAGAAACCCACCAAAAGCGCGAAAAAGATGTCATTTCTGAACCAAAGCTCTTAGGAAGATGAGAGTTGAACTTAATCTGTCATGTAATTTATGTAATATTAACAAGTTGTGTATATTGTAGAGATGTGTTTTATGAAAAATAAGATATACTGTACAGAGAAAAGGGGAGGGTCTTTCCCCTAAGCCATAAACATGACACATGATGACACAGGATGACACGCTGCTCCTTTCTCCAATCAGGGGACATGGAATCCTCTGACCTATCAGATATTTAGAGGATTGGGCATAGAGAATCAGTCTCCCCACCCACTTTGGAAATACATAAATAGGGACTGCTGAGGACAGGCAGGACACACACTTTTCCACTACTCAACTGATTTCTTGGCGAAGCACCCTGCAAGAAGATCCAGACCAGATCCAGACAATATCCAGACAGAGACTCTAGAACCAAACTCTAGAACCTTGAAGCAGAGAGGCCTAACCCAAAAGCTGAACTCTTCTCAGCAGGCCTTCAGAATCTTTTGCAACCTGATGCTAACCCCTAAACTTCCACTGGGCCTAACCAAACCATTCAACAGCCTGGCTGAGCTGTTTTGCTATTCCAGCTAAGAACCCTGTGCTAGAACCAAGATCCAGACCCAGAAAGCAGAGCTGTGTCCAGAACTCATCAGATCCAGTTCAAGAGACCGCGCAGACCACAGTGCAGTGCTGAGAGCAGAACTGAGACCTGTCCGGTGGTGAGAGAATCCCAGCCAAACCCTTGACCAGATCTTTGACAGGGCCCACTCCATTCCAAAGCCATAGGAGTGAGTATCTAGTCTAGAACTGTCCAAAGTCATGTCTTAGTTTAAAGTAGCCTATTACAACCATTTCAACCCATCCAGAACTGCATTATAGAACCTCTTTTGTCTATCCTAAATTCTCCTCTCCTCCACTTAATTATTGATAAATTGTAGCGATAATCATCTATGCGCTGATATTTTTTCAAGTGTCTTGACGCACAACAATCAGAGCGGAAGGCGCCCTGTTTCTGGTGGTTGTCCCATTGGGTATCTTGTAGTTTCATAGCCCTTAGTATAAGTCCATATTGATTCCTAATCTGTAAAGCGCAATCTGTCATTTTGAATCTTGACTTTATTTCTGAAAAATCTACCTTCACAAAAACCTCTGTAACTTTTGAACCGCACTTCCTATAGTTTTTCCGCAATCGCATTTCCTGCACGCGGAAAAATTGCTGTGAATTGCAATTTAGCTCAATTTCACCACATGTCAAAATAGCTGTTTCTTGTTTTCAACTGCTGAAATTTGATTTCAGTCTGATAATCATTCATGAATCATTGCTAGTGTTGACCTGAACCAATCCAAAGTAACTCTCACTTATCCTGAATCTCATTTAGCGAACTAAAGTCATTTTTAGCATTTTTCCCTTTCATTGCCAATCACATTCAAAAGCATTTTTGCCTGTTTTAAATCATACCTGTTCTCTCTAAGCTTGCTGGGGGAACTGGGATTGAACTGCATTGTTGATTGTATTCCTGAAACCTGTGTGCCCTCATTTCCATCTCTTCATATTGCATAGTGGGGGGAGTGAGTAGTCCCAGGGGAAAGAGTGATCCTATTGTCTTTTGTGGAAATCATATCTAGTTTTATTTCTGTGTTGCATTTTTCCTGTCTTGCATTTCCTTGAACCCATATAAAGTATTCTCTGCTACCTTATACTTTCTATTCCTACTCCTAACTGATTAAAGAGGTTGTTGATATCGTAATATTACCCATTGATGATCACCGTTCATATTCATAAGTGTGCTATTCAGATATTATTTTATTCATAAAAGTGTGATATATATATTGTTCAATTCTTCCAATAAACTATTTAATTTGCAAAACAAACCTACTTCTTGGCTCAGTGAGGTCGGGGAGATTCAAAGAGAGGGGCGTTATATAAGTGTTCATCATCCAGATTTAAAGAACTTTGACATAAAAATATATACATAAGGGCTTCCATTGGGCATCCAATACTAGGCATTGTCTTAGTTGGAGTGCTGGATTGAAGTCACTTACAATACGATAGGTTATTTATGATTGGCTATTTATAGCACGCTTAATACCCAGAGATTTCTAAGCGCGGACCCGGGTATCGAACCTGTGTTGCTCTGTGTCATCTTGCTTCCAAGGCGAGCACTTTGCCGTTGAGCTATCCTCCCGAGACAATAATCATACCCAATAATTTTATTTGGTAGAGAACTTATATAGTGCGGCTCGCATGCGAGAGATCCACGCACTTAGGCAGTTCTTGCCGAAGAACATAAGAGGGTGGCATCAACAAGATTTTGGTCTTTGATTGTTTCCGATCGAACTATCTGGATGACATCCGCATGTAACGGCCTGAAACATTAATTGAAGAAAAGAAACATTGTCATCGTAATATCCCGAGAGCTGAAAAATAATCTGGGCGTCATATGTATAATTCTGGAAGATGATTCATAGGTTACCAGCAGATCGTGCAATCCTGGAGTGGAAAAGAAAAGGCAAGCTACATGAACCCTGTAGTACTCAACATGTCAGAACCTCTGGACCAGACGCACATTCATTTACTTTAAATCTTCAGGTTCTGTTAACAAAATGAGTTGAACCATCCCACTGCCGTTTCTGAGACTGCGGCTGACACCCTTAACCGGTTCAAAAGAAGCCTACGAACAAAAGGGTGAAATGACGCAGAAAAGTCGCGAAGCCCCAGGATGCAATTTAAGCAAGCAGTATCCCTAGACACAGAACATAACTGAAGTGAAGCTGGCTCGCAGTGTATTTTGGAAAATCGTTTGGATTTCACATTACGTTTCAAGTGTGTACATGTTTATACTGAATACGGTTTAGTTCCTTGCAATCACAATGAATGGAAAATTCAGTAGGTTGGCAACTAATGGGGTTCGGTCTTTGCATTTTAGAACCAAACACCTTCTTTAGGGGACAAGACACATCTCCTCCCTAGTTTGAAGGCTTCCAAGTTAGTAAAATGAGACTACCTCCCCATAGGCCCACTAACTAAACCACAACTGAGGACTCTGTTGCTATCTAGGAGTGGCCAAAAATGCTGCCAGTAAAGAGAACTTCGCCATATATTTCACTTCCAGTGTGGAAAGCGGTGTGTAACGCAGGTCCCAACCACCACAGTGAAACCTAAGATTTACATACATGACCACCCAGAAAACCGGTTTCAGTCGCACTCTGCATGGATGGCCTATCAATTAAGAACCATTGAGGCCAAATAATTGTAATTGGTTATTTATAACACGCTTAATACCCAGAGGTTTCTAAGCACGGACCCCAGGATCGAACCTGTGTTGCTCCGTATCATCTTGCTTCCAAGGCAAGCACATTGCCCCTAGCTACCTCCCGAGTGCTTCAAGTGAGGTACTATAAATAAGCAAGGATGTACTGGAGGTAACATTCAACGGCTGACTACCAATCCCACCAAGACATCAACGTGGCCATGAATGGAGGAGGTGGTGGACGGTGTCAGAGCTCTAACCTTATATGTTTTAGCGGTTGCCTTCAAGCACGGCGACCACCAACTGCTCCTACCATGCCTAACTTACATTGGTGTTGGTGGAATGGTCTTGAATTGGTAATCCTAGTTGTAATATGACTGCTCTCCATCTGTAGCTTCTTCCCTGGTGTGGAGCTCTTCATTATGGGGAGTGCCTCCAGGATCGGTGCCATCTCCTCTATTATTCCATATGCATGCAACACAACTGGAGGCAATAATACGGTCTGCAGTTCAAATTAGTGATGTAGGCAGAGGACAACCAAATCCTTCCAAACTTAGGGGGTAACAAGCACTGAGCACCTAACAGGATTTATTCCGGTCTTGTTGCTATAGATTCTTGGATGTGTAAAGACGATCTGTAGTTAAATGGTTTAAAAACGAATTCCTTGTTCTACAACTCCAGATCCTCTAACGTCAGCATGGCTGCCATGCTTAGGAGTATGTCCACCGCCATCCAAGACGGTGAAAACCCTGGCAGTATTAATGGATTCATCCCCAGGTGATTCCTCTGCGCATGTATCTGCTACAGTACATTCATGCTTTCATCCTCTTCACACTTTACGACAAATGCTTTGGTCATACTCTGCAAGAATCGTGGCAGAGAATTGCTTGGTGTCTATCCACCGGGCCTACTGCAATGTTGTGCTATAAGGTCTGAATGATCTTGGGCCCTTCCCCTGTATAAATACAAATGAACAGAAAGAAATAGCAAATGTGAGGAAAGTTCAGATGCGAAGACATCCCCAGAAGTTCCCTTCAAATAATTGTTTTATGGGATTAACGCCTGGTTTTGTGCTTACCTATATTCAGTTTGATCATCATTTTTATTCTGTTTTTGAATTTGCCATTTTGGGCCTGTCCAATTATTGTCTTTGATAAAGTTGTGTGTGTTCCCCTTTGCCTAGATCCCTGTTCCACAGTGGAGACCAAGCCTTTTCATTCCCAGTTTCCACATCCGACACCCATGATTGAATGACAGCATCAGTTTTATTATTTGGGCAGGGCTTTGGTACCTGTAGACATTGCTCTGTAACTTTCCCTTGAAGACTTGGACTGAATTTGAATGGCACTAGGTTTTGCGAAGGGCTTTGCTGGGGCTTAGGTCCTCCTGTAAGTATCTACTTTGTGTGATGCTTGGCACAGTTGACAAGCACACATTCTGTCAATCAGGACCTAGGTGTCTACCATCCTTGCTTTCTTAGACATTTTCAACCTATAGGCTGATAACCCATGGTAGGCAAATGGGGGCTCTCTGTGGCAAACTCTGCATCACACAGAGGAGA
Organism: Ambystoma mexicanum; assembly: GCF_040938575.1. Taxonomy (NCBI): domain Eukaryota; kingdom Metazoa; phylum Chordata; class Amphibia; order Caudata; family Ambystomatidae; genus Ambystoma; species Ambystoma mexicanum. Next base: position 124,024,438 of record NC_090936.1, on the reverse strand, counting down.
ATTGCCAGTCAAAGAGTTATTGTTACTTTCTTCATCATTACAATGGACCTTTAACAATCAGAGTGCCCCACTGCTGGAACATCCTACTGGTGAAGACTCAGGACCCTAGAAGGGCTTGAAATGCAATCTGGCCATACATCCAATGTATTGGACAATTGGCTGGCAGTCAGCCTTCAGCTTGTGTCCCTACTTCCCCTGTTTATAGTATGTTTGGCAGGGACATGCCACAATCACAGGACTGCACCCCACCATTGCCAACCACGTGCCCACAGAAGAAAGGCAAGGGACAAGCAAACATGCCAGCCCACATAAAGGGGGAAGTGTTGGAGTACTTCGCTGTGCACAAAGTAAGGATCAGCATTGTCCTTTCTGGTGTTTGGAACAAGTTGGTCAGCAGGGAAAAGAGGGGTTGGGGGGGGGCGAGGCACCTCGGCACATCTGGGCAGATAACTTTCATGAAAGGACACCAGAAGCTGCATCAACAGCAACGCCACTGCTGAACAGGCAACACATGTGTTCACTTCATCTGCACACAAGAAAAGGCACACCAGATGCAGCCCCTACTAGTCAAGGCCATATAAAAAACAAAACACTTATGACTGAAAACCCCCCACTCTCTCGGCCACCTTTAGGCCAAAGTTGTAAAGATGCTCACTATGTACCTGTTGGCCGTCAGTTGCCAAAATCTTGTTTTTGGGAACTGATGGCATACACGGCGCTCCTGCGCGCGACCGAGCAGTCACTTTCTCCAGAACTGCAGTTCTCAAGTTTTTCCTGAAGGTTGCTGCACACTAACCAAATGAACTCCAAGAACCAGAAGGCATGGGAGCCCATATCACTGAGCATCCCTGGACAAGTATGCAAAGCAATGGCTGTACACGTGCAGGAGCACACTGGACCTGCTTGTCTGAGGCACACCAATATTGAGTGCTTCATTCTGACAATACTTTGCTTGAAGACATCTCACTAGACACAGAGAGGAATGCATAGCTTCTAGTAGCACATGGTTACTGGCACCTACATGTTCTAGCAGGGCAACAGAACCTCCCCTTGCCCACCATTACTACTTCTCCCTCTGAGTGGACCCTGCCCTGCACCTGCAAAGGAAATAAAACAGGCTGTCAGGTGGGACAGGGCAATGAGACTGGGGGCTCCCTGGGGGCCTGGTGCAACCACTACTCTATAGGGTTGGGAGGAGGTATACCATTGATTCTTCAGCCCCCTTAGCTGGAGTACTCTTTGCCATGTATCGATGAGCCTCAGCCCTATCGGCTCCAGAGAGATTGGCTCAGAAAGGAGTAAAGGTCCCACAGGAAGCAGGTGGTGCAATTGATAGGAAAAGAGTACTGTTGTGGATAAATCACCCATATGGACATACAGCCAAGTTTCACTAACTTGATGGGACTCTTTTCTTGAGTCAGCTATTTTGGGAGAGAGTAAGAGCAAAAGAAAAAAGAATGACGACATTAAACCATTAATGTTATGAATGAAAATAGTCTCTTTCAACTCTTCCTTCCTTTTACCCGTTCTTCATTACAGAATAACATTTGTTAAATTTTATATGTTAAATGTTAAAGGTATTTGTACCGCGCACCGTCACCAACGGAATTGGTCCCCAGGCGCTCTGGCAGATCTGTAAATGATAAGGTGGGGTGGGGTGAGTTAGTAAGCTGAAGAGGGAGTAGGATAGTGAGAGGAGTGGTGTTCTGTTGGCAGCTTCAACTCGGTATACACCAGATGCTGAGCTTTGGTGCTGGTATCGGGTCTGTGATAGGCCGCGTGTGCTGTTGGTCCGGTTTATGTGTTGTTGCAGTGTTGTGAAGTGAGTGCGGCTTGTTGTGCGAGAGATGGTTGTGTGAGTTTGAGTGAGATAAGTATGCAGAGTTTGAGCTTATATTGGTTAGTGGGTTACCTGACCTTTGGCATGCTAGCATTGCAGTTCTGTCCCAGTGTGGCACCAGCTGGTACATTTCCCATTTGCAACCTACAATAAGGGATTCATTTGTGGTATATAACTAACCTAGTTAACAGCCCCTGTTACCTTGCTGATTTGGATAATTCCTTCAGACGAGCGGAACGATGAGCGGCAAGGGCAGCAGCCATTACCGCTCATCTCCCACCTGTCTGTTTATCTGTGTGCGGATCGTGGTGTCCACAGGGTGGCCGCGTCACTGGGATGCGGCCTTGGCATGCTAGATGGCGCCTCAGCCTGTTAGGAGATGTGAAAGGCGAGAGTGCGCATCACGCAGATTCTTGCACTCATCAGTGAATCTGGGATCAGCCCTGCATAATCGCAGATTCCGTGTGTCATGACATGATATTCAAACAAATACGAACAGAGCAGAGGTTGCTGTAATCTGTTTGGTGCAAACATATCCCTGCAACATATGCGAATGTTGAGATAGTTGACCTACAATGTTCACAATACTAGAGCTGCATAAACGTGAGTGGGAAATCTATGTGTCAAGATAGAACCCAGTGTATTTCCATACAATAAACTCCACACTAGGTGTGCTAGGCAGTGCATTGGTTGGACAATCCTGTTGATACTTCTCAGCATATCACTGTTTAGACACAGTAGAGTCAGATAAGCTAGTTATTCCCAGCTCTTACACTGGTCAATTTGCATATTCTCGCTTCTCTGATACAGGTAATTGTTGAAACCTCCAGATTACCATATTTTCCATTTGAACAGATGTAAGTTAGAATCACACTGATACTTTCCTTCCTAGCTGTTAGACCGGTCAATACAAGATAGCCATAGTTAGTAAACAGTAATTTTCTGTATGCTCATGCATTCAGCATCCCACTAAATGTGGTGTATGTTGCATTTGCTAAACAATCCTTTTTAAAACCCACAGCACATTGATGTCTAGACATGATACAATCCGAAGGGCGAACCCTTCCAAGCTCTACTGCTGGTCAATTCACATATTCACGATCTCTCATGCAGGTGATTCTTACAGCTTCTAGTTTATCATCGTTTAGGACTTAACATGTATAAAATGGGTTTGAACCACACACATTACTCTCTCCCAATTATTACAGCTTCTGGTTACCATGGTTCAAAATCAATTTGCATGTGTAAAGATGAGTGGATACTTTCATGTATAACACAAATATGTGATCTCTTCATTGATTCCATTCGGGGTCATAGAGTCCAAACGTTCAATCCAGAATGTTTCTCTTTGGTCTAGTCTAAGTGCCAGATCATCATGGGGTCTTTTTTTATTCACCACCTCCACGACCTGAAATCGTATTTGGTATATGTCGTGTCTCTTCTCTGCCCAATGGCGTGCTACTACTGAGTTGGCATTTCTTGTTCAGGTGCACAATCTGTGTTAGTTCCATCTGAGCTTGCATTCTCGTTTTGATTGACCAACATAATATATCCCGCATGGACATCTCATCATGTAGACCACGTTGCTTGCGTCACATGTAGCAAAACAATTTATTTTGATTTTTTTCCCTTGATTTTGGGTGGTGAACAACATTGCCCTTAGTGGCACACCCACAGTTTGAACAGTGTAGACAAGGGAACATCCCTGTTCTTTTTGTCTCTGCAGAATTTTTGGTAGAGCTTGTTTTGACCAAATGGTCTCTGAAGTTAGTGCTGCGCTGATAAGCAAAGACTGGTGGTTCTCGAAAAAGATGTTCAGGCGTGAGTCACATGTAAATGTTTTCCAATTATTCGGTAATACAGATTTGATTTGACTGCTCTGTATCAAATATTTAGATATGTATACCAGTCCTGGAGTTTGTTTAGCATTTGCTTGTTCCAGAAGCATGTCAATATGTCGGATGTCTGACATTCGTTCTCTCGAGGCTCCGATCTTCTCGGGTCTGTAACCACAAGCTAGGAATTTGTTCTCCAAAATTTTGATCTGATTCTCCTAATCTAGGGGTTCGCTCACAATCCTTTTTACCCTTAGAATTTGACAATATGGCAGATTCTTAATTAGGCTTGTCTGGTGAAAGCTGAGTCAGTGCAGCAGGTTGTTTACATCTGTTTCCTTCTGAAAAATGTTTCTGCAAAACTGGTTGTTCTTTATAGTAATTTCTACATCTAGGTAGTGGATCTTTACATATGATGACTCATGGGTAAATTGTATGCATGCATCAATGGTGTTACTTTTGGTGAGGAAACCTTATATGCTTTCTATACTTCTTTCCCATATTCAAAAAATATCTATGTAGCGCACCTAGAATCTCAAATAGTTGCCCCACACCAGTTTGTCCAATACATGATCTTTTTCAAATGTATGCATAAATAATTAGCATAGGTAGGGGCTATATGGCCCCCAATTGAAGTTCCAGAGACTTGGAGGTAGGGCTGTACCGAATAGCATATTTAGTATTCGGTCGAATACAGAATAGTTTGTCAACTATTCGGGCGAAGCCGAATATGAAACCGAATAGTTGCTTTATTTAATAAATCATGGTCTGAACTTCAAAAAACACACTTATTAAAAAAACATATAAAGCACCATTTTAAGTGCATTCTATACTTTTATTTCTCTTCATTGTAATTAAACTAGCATCTTTATTTAAAGTATAGAAGCCAGAAATAAAGCAGATTTAACCAAAATGAAGGGACCAAATGTACAGAGGATTGTTGCATATTCAGTGCGAGTTAAAGTAGGAGGCTTCACAAATGCAAAAGGATTGCCTTTCTGAATCAGATGCATTGCATTCTCTATGCAGTTTCAAAGTCGATGTGGCCGAGTTTCGAAGCTTCTTTGCAGCTCACATAGAAATGTATGAAAAGGTTCATGTCGGCTCATGCAGGACACAAGTCAAGAGGAAATCTGAAATGCGTGAACTCCATCTCACAACGATTCACCCCACCCAAACAAATGCTGCTCACTTTTCACTTATCCTAGCCACTCTTTCTCGCCAATAAACAAACATATGCAACCTATAATTTCCTGATAAAATATACAGATAATGTTAAACTCAGGACTCAAGTTCTTAAAAAAAGAAAAGGGGGACTATGAGGTACGCAATCGGAAGTGACATGACAGGAACTGAAAGTATCTCTGCACATGTCTTTCAGTTTGTTTTTCCAACTCAAAAAAGTGCACATTGCATAATAACATTTACCAAAAGAATAGATGTTCCTGTATTGTTGCATGCTAAGTATTACAAATTAGCACCTTTTCGTTCTAATAATCTGTAACAAAACCTGCCCTAAAGAGCAGATTACAATATAAGATATGTTTCAGCTGTGTGATAGCAATTTGTCTGGTCTAAATCTATTCAGTTTTGCAAACGGAAGTCTATATTTGCCTTTCTGAGTTCATGTTGCATTATATTCAAATGAGAATGTCAAAGTATTCGGCAAGAGCCGAATACCAAGAAACTATTCGGCTGGAGCCAAATAGCTTTTTTTCAGCCGGAATTCGACCGTATACTTACTCGAAGCCGAAGTTCGGTACATCCCTACTTGGAGGTAGAATTGCTTGCCAAATTGGAAGTAAGAGTTTTTCCGCAATGAACTGCAGCAAGATAAGAATACATTCTTTAGATGCTTTCATCTGCCCTACATTGAGCAAGAACCATTCGACGGCTTCCATACCCTAGTCATGCAGTATGGATGTATATAAACCTTTTACATCGATAGTGAACATTATCTTTCCTGCTGAGTATTCAATGTGTCTGAACAGTTGTAAAAAGAGTGTAGTATCCAGGATGTAGGTGCTGGTTTTCTGAATTATTGGTTGCAGGAAACAATTGATGTATTTGCCTAACAGTTGAAGCACACTGCCGATGGCTGCCACAATGGGCCTGTCAGGTGGATTCGTGGGATGCTTATGAATCTTTGGTAGCGTGCAGAAATTCAGGAACTCTTGGATGACTTGTTTGGAGAAATATCTTTGTATTGTGATGAATCCATTCGAGTTCTGCTCTGTTCAGGATTAGTGGCAGGATGTCCATGATGGATTTGGTTGGGTCGGTCTCTAGTTTAGAATAAACTATGCTGTCATCTAATTGTCTGATACACTCTCGGTTGTAATGCACAGTGTTCATAATAACCAAGGCCCTCCCGCCTATATCAGCAGCGTGAATCATAAGATCAGTATTGCTGTACAGTTTCTTCAAAAGAGCAAGCTCATGTGGTTTCAAATTGTTGAATCTCAGATGCTTATAAGAGATTCTGCCCAAATCCTCAAGGACCTGTTTGTGAAAGTTATGTATGGAAGCACACTGATGGGAGGAATAAACGTACTTTTCCTTCTAAATTCCTGCATGTCTTCTTGAGTATTTACTTCTGATTGATCGCTCTGGTCTTCAATTTCATCAAAAAACTAGTTTCCATTCAAAACGGAATAGTTCAATTTTGGTATGGAATAAGGTGGCCCTGTACATAGGGACGAAGTTCAGACCTTTCTGTAATGTGTTGACCTCTGACGCGGTCAAGATTTTGCTAGACAGATTGATTACTAACTTTTCTTCTGCTGTCTGAGCTCGATGCATTTGTTGAACTGCCTTGTCTAAATGGTTTTGGTGGGGCTCTGAATTTTTCCATCCAGCTGTATACCTCCTCATTCAGATAGTCATAAGTATCACGTTTGAATTTTCCTCATTTTCTTAGTTTCTAATTCCAATGCATAACTCTCCAACCTCTGGTTTATGTCTGCTAGGATGGAGTCCAACTCTTCTTGCCCCAGTAGATCATTCAATTCTTTCTCTAGCTTTTAAATCTCGGTGGTGTTTGACCCGATGTTCTTAGCTAACTCTTGGATTGTTAATAAAATAAGATCTAACAAGCACTTATTCAATATAGCTTCCCATTTCTTCACACATTCTTTACTTTCTTTGCATAATGTGGTTCTTAGCTGAATGCGTAAAACCTCTTGTTATACGTTGATGTTTTTAGTATCTCCCAAGGGTTAGTTCCTGGAGTTTCCTATTTATCGAATTTTGTATCAGATATTCTAGCTGTTTAATCCTTTTGGAAGGATCAGTTGTGGTGGTAGAGGCAGTTACTGTGGTGTCTCTAATCAGATTTAAGATAGCGCCTGCTTCCTCTAATGAGAAACGTAAAGTTTCTGCTCTTTTGTTAGTTAGTGATTCAATTTCTTCAAAAGACATATTAATGGGGTGCCCTCACCTATTGGATGTGCATATAACAAGGAATCATAATTTCATACAATATTGTACAGTCAAAAATAAAATAATAGTGATAGGAACAAAAGCAAATTTTGATTAGTATGTAATACTGAAACTGTTTATTTTTGGGCCGATCATGACGTCCACAGCGCGGCTGCATCACTGGGATGTGATGACGGGCCACTAGATAGCGCCGTGATTGGTTAGATGTGAACGGCATTGAGTGGTTTTAGCAATCTTTTGACAATTTTTCAGTTTTTTTTTCTTTTTCTGTCACTCTCTCCTAATATAGCTGACTCACGAAAAAAGTCACATCAAAGTAGTGAAACTTTGCTGTATGTCAATATGTATTGGAGATTGTAAAAAGTTTAGGTATAACATACTAATAAAAATGTGCTTTTGTGTCTTTTTTTGTGTGTCTCCCCATCACTATTATTTGATTTTATTTTTGACTGTACAATATTGTATGAAATTATGATTATTTGCAATAAGGGTTGAGCCCTGATGACGGACCCAGTCTGAAATGCATTGGCTACCATAAACCCACACCAGCACTGCTTCAAATAATAAACTTGTTTTATATAAATCAATGTTTCATATGGTTATGAAAACATAACAGAAAACATGAAATTTGAACAGGAATGTTTATTACTAGATATTAACATTTGCAGTCTTGCTATAGGGCAATGCAAGAACACGTGGTTATTCCAAAGCTAACTTTGGGATTCTTTGCTACTGATCCTCAGCACTCCCAAGTTTGCAACACTCAGGACTGTACCTACTGGTGCGCTTGTCACTAGTCTTAGATTCAGAGATTAGGCTCACCTGTGTTTTCTTTCCAGTGCTTTCTTGTAGTCCTTTCTTTTATGTAGCTGCTGTTTGGTGCGGATCTTGTGGCGATAGGGACACGTCTGCCCAGGCACCAACCTGTCTGCCTGAGAGAAGGACAATCAGGCAAGAAAACCCCAGGTAGATTGCCCAAGTTGCAGGAAAACCCTCGGAGAGGGAAGAAAAACCTGCAACAGTAATTCGTGGGAGTGCCTTGTAGTAACAGGCAGCAGCGAATCCAGAAGGGAGGATGAATCAGGGGCATGAAGAGGAGGCTCAGTAAGCAATTCATCAAGAATTCAGGCAGGGACGGACCAGAATCGGGAAAGCGAGGAACAATGAAGGAAAGGAGGGCAGGCGGACAAGACAAGCAAGAAAAAACTAGCAAAAGAGCAAGGAGCTGAGCAAGGTACTACTACCAAACGTTGAGACGCATATTTCTCCGGTAACGTGGCATTAGTATCTGCAGTCAGCTGAAGAACTGTTGAGGGACTAGATCGCTCCACACGTATTGCATGGGAATAAGTGGCGGCCATGTTGCTGGTAAAAATGGTTCCCTCAAAGCGTGAGTGAAGCCTCCAAGCGGACCAGAGAGACCAGGGGAGAAAAAGTATGACAGTGCTATCTGGGGTGTCACCACATTCACTGCAATCCACAGGAATGGCATACCACCATAAGAAAGCAGAGGAAAGTCTCACAATCCATTGGTGCAAGTGCTCTTACATTGCTCCCCCGCAGAGCAGGCTGGACCTGATGGGGACATTCAAGCAGTGTGCTGGCTTCCAGTGGTGGTGCACCACTGGCTGATCCACAAGTGGGTACCAGTGTCAATAGTTTTGATGAGCTGCTTGTTGTCATGCTGGTAGCCTCAGAGTCACACATGATTTCTCCTTGTGTTAAGGGAGCGGAGGGTAGGTCAGTACTAGGAAATTGGGGATACCATGTCTTGCCTTCAGGTACCCTGTCTCGAGTCTCCAAGGACCCTCTACCCAGGTGATCCTCACACGCTTGTCCACCGCCAGAGTCCGGATCCATAAGCGATGGCCTTTCCTTGGCCACCTGAACAGAAGATCCCTGGGGAATATAATGAGAGCACCTTCAGGTTTCTCACAACTGCCACACATTCCAGTCCAGCACATCAGCATTAACCTCTCTGTGTTCTTGCAGAACTTCATGTACCAGAAGAGCCTTTCTCTGCTCATCCCCATTCAGAATAAGTTCTTATTTAGCTCCTGCAGTTAAAGCAGTGCTGACTGATCATTTAGTGCCAATGCAGTTAAAGTAGTGCTAAACTGATGAGTAGCAGCTTCAGAGATGCAAGCCCAGGATGTAGCACATTAAGTCCCAAGCTAATCACAAGTTTCTGTTCTTGCAATTTCTGCCTGAGAGACCCCTTCCCTCCCCGGCCCTCTATTCCCCTGTGCTTATCAAGTAGTTTCTGGAGCTGCCTGGAAGCCGGCTGCGTGTATGTTCCTTTGTCACTCTGGCTTTGCCCTTGTCTATTTCCTGTTCCAACAGTGCATTGCCTGTTTCTGGCAAAGTCCTTCCGTCTTCAGGATGCTACTGGTTTTCAACTGCTACCTGTGACATCAGGGTGTTACCTTTATCTGGCCGCTCCCTCCGGTATCAAGGTGTTGCCTTGGTCTGCCCCGCCCTGTGAGATCAGGACGTTGCCTTGATCTGCACGCTCCCTTTGTCACCAGTTACTGCCAGTGTATTGGCTCAAGGTCTAATGTCCACACTGGTATTTGTCACACCGAAAGCCGAGCTCCACACACTTGCTTGCCTGCATACACAGGCGTTGGTCCTCAAAGTCACAAGATGTCAGGGCACATCTGCAGGTATTCTCAAATGTAAGAAGCCTTCAACAATATAAGCTGATCCTAAAAAGCGGTGTCCAGTTAAAGTTAGGAAATAAAAAGGATCGAATGCCAAAGGTGAGAGTGCATTCGACCGGAAAAAAAAGGATCGGATATTTTTTTTTTAAATGTATATTTTTTTATTTTATTTAGTATAGGTAAAAAATGGGAGTTTGGGGGGAGAACCCACCCCCCCAAAAAAATAATAATAAAAAAAATATATGATCCTTGATTTCAGTCGAATTGACTCGACCCTTTTGTCATTCGACCCTTTTGAGTCAAAACTTTAACCTATAACCCTAAAAAGCCCCCTGATGGAAAGCTCCCTCAACCCGACAGCCCTAACTATCATTACAAATGCCTTCACTCATGGTTGGGTAGAATTCCTGCAGTACAAAACCACACAGGGCCTCTGGATTGCACAGGAGGCTCCAATATCCTTGGGGCGGACGGACCAGGTGTCCATGGAGTATTTTTCCCCCAAAGACCAACAAGTGTCAAGTGCAGATCATAGCAGACAATACCACTGTCCTGGTTTATGTGAACTGCCAAGCGGGTCACAATGTTGAGACTCCACCAGACACTTGCTTGCTACCTCACGGGAGCGGGGTCATCTCCCAGAAGTCTTCTGGAATCTCACAAGGGTCTTTGGCAGACCCCTGATAGGGATGTTTTCTTTCTCATGCAAAAAAGCCCTTTCCCTGTACTGTATGCAACTGTGCGCCCCAGGTTTCTGGTGAACAAAAGGGCCAGAGATAGGATGACCAGTGAAGTTATTACTGCCTACTTCAAACCCCCGGAAGGTCTAGGAAGGCCCAGCTGAGGTCCTCCGGTTGGCTCCATACTGGGTCAGGAGCATAAGGTCCTGACCGCAGTGGTGCTGCCCCTCATCCTTCCCAGATTTCCTCCTTCCAATCTAGTGATAAAGGATCGATTACAAAAGGCGAAGGCAGATCATAGGTGGGGTGCCTCTACAAGTTTCATTGGTTGAATAGATGATGTGGATCAGCTGGAGAAAGGCTAGTGTAAATGAACAAAGGCTGGGACAGTGACTGGGGACAATATATAAACAATCTAATATTCAACAGATATGGCATAGGGCTATTATTTACATAGGGATAACTGACATTTGCAAGTTCCGGTAAGACGTTACTAGTATAGGCTGGATGGTTGGTCATATTAATCTATGTAGACAAACTACTAAATAATATTACAAGGTACAAATATGTCCCTTTCCCTATGGGACATCACAATGAAAAAGGTTTATTATCAAACTGTGGACTGAGATGGCACCCGCAAGTAACCGGTGAAACGCATGAATCTCACTATTGTTATATTTGGAGAAGGTGATGTCACAGGTTGGAGGGGAATGTGCCCAGAGATTCGGGGGTGGTATGACTGTGAGAATACTGAGGCTGTTGATCTGTACCAAAGTCCACCTTGTTTTCGTAGTCATCGAGCGGGGTCTGTAGGGACCCGTAGCATCCTGCCTACGTGGGCATCGCTTTCTATTTCACCAAGGTGACCTTGCAGGTTCAGAGTGGCCCATAGGGCACTGTCCGAACCAAAAGTGCCAAACACTAGGGTGGGCCAGTTTTTTTAGTCAAAGTGGGCCACCTTTTAGTCCAAAATGAGCTAGTTTGATGCGTTACTTCATTATGCAGATAGTAGTTTTGACCAATGGTGCTGCATAAATATTGCACAATGTGCATCACATTTTATCCACACAGAAAATACCTTGGGTTCCATTCAAACAGTCTGTCACAAAAGGAATGAATTCCCATTTGCAACTGTGGGCCACTTTTCATTAGTGCCGGAGACAATAGTAAGCCCCAGACCGACCCTGTGACCTTTAAACATAAGGCATACTCTTCCAGGGGACATTTTCGCATCCATATACAGAATACAACTGAGGCTGCACTCAAGCATAGTTTTAATGATGTAAAAAGCGGCGTTGACCTTCACAGGAATACAACTGATGAAGAGAGCACACATCTCTCCCGTATTCTTTTTCAGCTTTTCAAACAGTGTTGCAGGCGAGCTTGACCTGCAAGCTTCTGCTTGAAGTTATCCGACGATACCTCTTATGCCTCCGAGCAAACGAGAGAGAGAGAGAGAGAACATCCTGGGATCTGCTGTGCGCAAGCGAGTGCTCTGGGCTATCCACAGGCGAGGACGCCATTAACAACCAGGAGGCGAGGAGAGGCGAGCGCGCGCGCGCGCGCGCGCCCGACGCACGAATCCGTTTCAATAACACTTCGCTGTCCCTAAAAAGATCACAGCCCGCCGAGAAGCCCAGACTGACCCAGGTGTCGCCCAAGAGGCTTTCAGGCGGAAGTCCCGAGCCACTAATGTGGGACGGAGAATTAAAAATTCGCTGCTCCGCAGGGGGGCCCTTTGAAAAAAATCACTGTGTCTCAGACATAAAAAAAAAAAAAATGGGAGCAAGCCCCCCACAGTCACAGCATTTTTGCATCTGACTGATGCATTGTACGAGTGGCCTGCGTTCCCAACTGCGAGAACGACAATGGGAGACTGTGGTGCAGCCCATTAAAAGGCGCACAATCCAGGCCTCCTGAAAAGGTTAGTGCTTAATGGGAAAGTCCCCCACAGCTTTCAAGGCGCATCAGCGCACTTTTGCAATAACTCTTTTTGTAGGATATTAAACAAGGACGCAATGCCCATAGTCACCTTACTGAAATAAGGCCATTCACTGTCTGTCCTAATAACCCGCCTATTTTACGCGGCGTGCTAGCCTGGACATGTTAATTTGTCCATGATCTGTGGGATGGGGGGAGGGAATTTATTAAGCGCAAACCCAGCTGGGAAGCGACAGAACGCTATAAATAGGGTCACGCGGCAGGGGGTTGCACGCATGATGTGGGGCAGTAGATATTGATGGGATAGGAGCGGCAGCAGGGCCTGGAGGGTAGCCCTGGAGTAGGAGGAATTAAGTAGGGAAGAGTAGAGCTCATCTACCCGTGTCTTTCCATCTGCCCTGCGTCTGTCTGTCTGTGTCTCTTTATTGGAAGAATATGCAGGACGTCAGAGCAACTGAGGTGAAGGAGGATAGCACAGGGGCAATGCGCTGGTCTTGCGAAACGAAACCACACAGAGCAACAGAGGTTCGAATCGCGGCTCAGCACTTAAAAAACCAACTCAGGTATGGTATTAGGTACGTTATAAAAACACAATTAAATTAACAAATCATATAAACCAAAGGATTAAGAGGGAAAAACATGGGGGGGGAATCATACACCTAACTTGCATTGCCAGTGCCCTCTAAATCCACAATCATGCCGGATCAAGAATACAAGATGGCTGACCCGTACACAAGGTCACCTGTTTTTTAACTATAAAACAAAAACGGATAGACCTTGCAGCAAGCAGATATCCGTGTTCAACAGCCCCCGTATTGGAATCATTTGCTTCCATGCAGCAATATCGCGAATCAAGAAAGTAACTTCTTTCGGATCCCAAGACATCTATGGTTTAATTTTGAAATCCTTATTTCCTCTCTACTGCTCTCCCTTCCTTCAGCACAGAAACATTTATTAGCGATCCACCAACTATCACTTGAGTTGATCATGAAAGCCTTCCCACCACGTAGCAGAGGGGGCCAAGGGGCTCCCACCAGCACGCCTGCCTCTGTGTTTGTTTTGGTGTGCCACCCCAGTGACCTCATCAGGCCACCCCTATGGAAAAAGTCTGGGGGCGCAGCTGCCATGTAGGAGAAGGTTACATGCTGAAAGCCTCACCAGACATGCAAGATGATCATTTCGAACTGACATGTGCCAGGTATGGCTAAATGTGCTGGGCCTGAAATATATTGAATTTATGCTTTTTTTCAGTCCGACTGGGGTTTGTTTGCTTTCCCAAAAGGCATGGCCAGCTGTTAATTTGGTATTAGATATGGGGCAAATGTTGGTGGCCAGGTTTTGGAATCATTGCTCTTGCATCAAGCAGTATCCCCCCAAAGTCCATCCTCTCTCAACTAGTCTCATTATCAACTTCTCTTTTGATGAGCATGCATTTCACTTATAATGATAGGCACGTGATTCCCTTAATGTGTGCCATTACATCCCACCAAAACATGTTTTTGGGCCACGGTCTACAAGATACATGGAAAGGTTTCTCGGTCCACCAACCACTTTCAGCTAACTGCCCGTTCCAGCATGACTGGGTGATATTACCAGCCGTAGAGCAATGCAACAAACGTTTGTCTGTTATGCACATTAATCAGTTATGTGCTTGTGACCAGCGCCAGATTCCTACCAAGAACATGCCATGCAGAACCGTGGCAAAATCTTGTCTTCGTGCAGCCTGTAAGGAAACCGCATATTGTCCACATTTTATAGCCCTCAAAGGACCAATGCTGAACAAATATTCCTCTTGTTTTGAAAATAAATTGTTTGAAATTTAAAAAGTACACCATAGCTATAGTAGAAAAAAAGCATTAGCAATGCAGCCAGTTTGGGCTTTTGTGCAGGCACATGCCAGGCACTACCATATTGGCATTAACTGGCCATCAATGGAAGCAGATGAAAAATGGTGTGGGTAACCACGGTGAGGTTGGCATCATGGAAGGAGACACAGACAACAGATTCAATGTATAACAAAAGGCTTTTATTCAAGAAAATGTCAGCATGGAGTAAGGCTTAACTTGCCCTACCTAAAGAAACTAAGGATAGTCTGTGTCAGTACGTTCAACTGAAAAGTCTGTCTGTGACCAAGTCCTATGCTTGCCCTCCCAACTAAGAAAGAACAATGGGTAGGGATGTCAACCATAAACTAAACAGTGTTCCAAAAGTAAAGTTCAGAGCCATTTCCAGCTCAGGCTTACTCTTCAGCCTCTTTTCCCCAAATGTCAACCAGTTTATCATAATGTTCAATTTACCTTCTTCTGGACTTGAATTCACAAGGTTCCACACCTTTAAAAGTGACAGGAATAGTTTAAAAAAAGCTTTAGGGCAAACAAAACCGCTTCCTAAAAGCATGATAAAAAAAAGGCAACAATAGCTTTAATTTCTTCTAATAAATTGTCACATTACAAGGATTCGAGTGCAGCAAATGCAGATCTTACATCTAGGCACAACCAGATTGGCTTCAACCAATGTGATCCCTTGCATAGGCTGGACAAAAACAGAAAAAGTGCATTTCATCCTAAACTGGAGCAAGGCAACAGGGACACACAGAGGACATATTCTCGTCCCCATTGGTAGCACGCAAGCAACAAAATCCCATGTCCAAATTGCAGAACTGCACTCTTCTCTTTCGGATTCAAATGGAGGTCCAAATACTGCTCAAGGCCCCAAATCTTTTTGATCGAGAGATAGTTAGCCGCCCGCTTGCTCGGAAGGCAAGAGTCAATCATCCTACCCATGCCCAATGATTAAAATAAGTCTTTACACAGCTTTTATATCCAGAACCCAGTTTTGTAGGGGTTAGCCATAGGTCAGCAAGGCCAATGTTACAGTTAGATATTCTTCTGTTTCTTTCTCTTCTCCTTTTCTGGTCTCTTTTCAATTTTCTCTCTTCTTCTACTTTTTCTCCTTATTTATGTTGTGTTATGCATTATGAGATGATTTTTTCTTCTTTTTCTTCTCTCTTGGACTCATTCTTGTGACCAGGTTTGTAATTTTATGAAGTTTGTTAATTTCTAATTGTATTGCAAACTTTATTGGTGAAAATAAAAATGATAAAACTGAGAAAAAAAAATAAAACAAGGCCAAGGTTAATAAACATAGTTTGCAAGTACGTAAACCACAGCAGTGATACGCCTCCAACCATGCAAAGCAGCTCTTCCAGTCCTTCCCTATATGGTGCAAGAGCCTCCGAGTTCCAAATCCCTAGCCAGTACATCACAGGCAAGAGCATCATGATATATTACATCTGCACTCGCCCTACTTCACAGGCAGCTGGTACAGAGGGTGCATTAACAGACAAGCCCAATAACCTCTTGAAAAAGGTATTCCCGGTCACTTGAATAGATGGACAGTCAGCCCACCCCCATAACTCTGCTCCATAGGAGATTGTAGGGACCACTTGGGTTGAGTATAATTTTAGGGGCATCGAAATTACCTCCCCCCTCAGTCGAGGGACCATTCTAGCAATAAGGCTGCATTGACGTGCACCGGTCAGGGCGCTCCTCGCAGACTGGGATGCCCATTTTAGTTTGTGAGAAAAGGCCAAACTCAAATAATTAAAATAATCCACCAGCTCCAGTAGGTGGTAATTTAGATAAAATGTGGTTACTAATCAAGGATGGGGCACAGACCATTGACTTCGTTTTTGACTGATTGGTACAAGGGCCTTTTGCAGTACATAATTCACCAAAGGCATCAAGCTGATTTTGAAGGCCCACAAGAGTTTTTCCCAGGAGAACAGCATTGTCTGCAAAGAGAAGTAGACTCCATGTGTGAGAACCCAAACCTGGAGCATCCTTGGCCACTCCATGGAAATCAGAGGCATGCTCAATAATAAATGCCAAAAATAAAAGAGGTGCCAGCACACATCCCTGTCCAGCTCCAATGCCAATAGGCACTGACTTTACCGTTTCACCATTAGGCCCCCAACGAATAGGAGCACTGTTTCATGACCTAATGGCCCATCCTCAGCTCAAAGGAATTTGCATCCTCTCCAAGGATGCCAACAAAAGATCTCTGGAAACTGCGTCAAAGGCCATTTGTAGGGTAACAAATGATAAATACACTGGTTGGAACATACATATTTGCACGATGAAAGATCGAACCTCATGGCATGGTCGAGAGTAGAGACCCTTGGAGAAAAGCCTGCTTGTACATGCAAAAGGATGCCTAAATCATGTACCCATTCCTCCAACCGATGTAAAAGGACCCTTGAATACATCTTAGTCAAGGAGTCCATCATGGAAATGGGCCCGACATTTGATGGTAACTTTGGGTCCTCCTTCTTAAAAATATAACAGCTTCGGTACAACTATTTAGAAGAATACCCATTGAGAAGCCACCATTGAAAAACGTTGTAAGAAAGAGCACCCAAATACCAGGTTTGCTCCTAAACATATCTGCTGGGAGAAAATCAGTACCCAGGACTCTGCCACTTTTCTGTTTCAGCACTGCTCGCTCCACTTCCTTGGGAGTAACAGCCTCTATCACGGGAACCAGGTCTTCAAAGAAATCCATGGCTCCCTTGCAGTTACACCCATAGCCTCCCCGCTCAATAAGGGCATCGATCCGAGCAAATAAACAGAGCAGAAGTGGCTAAACCATACGCATGGGTCAATATTGTACGATATTGAGTGCGGCTCTGGCTTAATATTAGACTTGACTAAACGCCAGAAGGTTTTACTATTTTTTGCCCACGCAGCTGACTCCAGATCCCACCAAATGCTTTTGTCATGTTCCCTTATTCCCAATCAAGAGGAACTTGTAGGTAGATCTTAAACTTGCCACATTTCCTGAACTTTTGCCCTCGCTATTTTTGTGTGTGTTAAAAAGAGCAGCCTTACCTGATCTGCACTCCCCATCAAACCATCAGCACAGAGTAGCACCAGAGGTGTCAGTCCCTCTAACCCTTCTCATCATCAAAGGGCTTACCCTAGCAGCCACTATATTAGAAAAATCAATATGGGAAAATTATGAATTATGCTGTGAGAAAAGCCGCTAGCATGGGGAGCAAAGGCATATAGACTGAGGAAAGGAGATTCCTTTCAATCACAGATGACCACCACTTTGACCTGCAGATAGTGGACATTACAGGAGAGTTCCTCAGGACACCTCCAAGGCTCTCACCTAAGCAAAGCATTTAGAGCGATAAGCATGCCACAAGAGGGTCAAGATCACTCTCAACGTGTTCCACTACATTGAATGTGGCCAAGACCTGCCGGGAGAGCATTGATTTCCAAATATAATCAAAATGGCCGCTCCTAATTTGGATAAGAAAAGTCACACGGGCATCCTCAGGGAACCTCCCATTGCATGCTCACAACCCATAGGAGAATAAAATAGAACAGACTTTATCAGCATAAAGATAAGCAGGCAGAGGGGGACCACCACCATTTCAAAGTTATTTTATGCTATGCCACGTTTTTAAGCTGTAGGAACCGTATAATGTTTGGTCTGCTGGAGTCCAAGCGTTTTTGTTCTCAAAGCTAAATGCACGTTAACCGGAACATACTTATATTTCACTTTTTAATGTACTGTTTGTCTCCTTTTTTCTTTGTTTTTTTTATTTTTGGGGACATGATGCTGGTTTTGATTCATACTAAGCTGGTTAGGTCATGTTATGTCAGATTATATTATGTGATGTTTTGCTTTAATATCTAATGTTCAAGCCCCTTTGAAGCAGCTATAAAGGCAGCAGGTAGCTGTCACGGGGTCCGAGACCTGACCGTGCCAGGAGGGTATGGGGAATCCTCTCAGCCTGGGGTGGGTGGACTACTCATAGGCTTCCCTGACCTCTCCTGCCCCAAATGCAAGGTGTGTGGGTGAGGAGGGCCCCTGTCCCTTCTTCATGTGCCTGAATAATGGGTTACCACTGACGATCAACTCCTGCCTGCACTGGCCAGCTTCTTGCTCTTGATTCCCTTGGGACTTCCAAAACCAGCAGCCCCAGCAATTCAACCACCAGTGGTCAACCCGATGCAAAGAAACACAGAGATGAGTGGACGGGACATAGAGTAAACTGCACAGCAGCCTGACGAATCCAAGCCACTCTTCAACCCACACTAGCACAACTTCAGCTCTAGCCAGTGCATAGATTGTTCCACCAAAATCGGGTCCGGGTTCCCTGAATGGGGAATTACCGGGCCATTCCAAGTTCAGAGGGCCCAGTAATTCCTCCCTCCAGGAACCCGGGCCCGGACCTTCCTCATTCCCATTTGAGCCCCCATAGGGCTCAATGGGAATGGGAAAGGGAGCAAACAACTGGCCGATTACGAGCGGCCTGTTGTTTACTCCCTCTTCCCCTTGTGGGACCCGGTAAGGACGCCTGGTTTGACCAGGCGTTACTTACCGGGTCCCGTGAGGGGAACTTGTAATGAGGCGGAGCGGGTTCAACGGGTCCGCCTCCTTTAGCAGAGCCTGTTAACCCATTTTGCCTCAGTCGTAATGAGGCCCATTGTGTTCACCTGTGAAGGGGGTGCAGAATAGTATCCTCATCAAGCCATCATCTATAACCTGCCGTAAATCCCTGACACTAACTGGAAAATTGAATCGCTGTGGGCCGCCATTGTCCGACACCGACGAACTTGCGTGCAAGAAAGGGGTGGACCTTAAGACCTCTTTTGTAGGTTTTCCAGCCTGGTACTCCTCCCTGGGGAAAAGTACAGTCCGCGGTTGTCCTGGGGAATCAGCTGAGGGAGTGTGACAATGGAGAGAAAAGGGGGGACGATAAGAGGGAGAACAGGAAACAAAGGGGTTGGTTATTCGGGTGATGTCAAGGGAGCAGAATGAGGACCAAGAGAACAAGAAGAGGTATGACAGAGCAGAGGAGTGTGTAGGAGAATTTGCTGAAGGGGTGTTCAAGTTGAGGTATTGGTTGGAGTAAGTGGTACTTCGATTTGACTTTGCATGCAAGGGAAGTGAGAGATTAATAGAGAGAGTAAGGAGTGGATGAAAAGATGACTTTGGAAGTGAAAGGTGGGAGACTGTGGGAGAAGATGTGTGTGGAGAGTAGTAGAATGGAGACTATTAGTAATGTGGACAGGGAAGAGTAGTAGTTATATGGAGAAGGTGAGAGTAGTAGTGGTGTGAAGGAGGGAGAAAGAGGGTCATAGAGAGTAGAATTGGAGGGTGGAGTTCGGTAGGTAGGTAGTAAAGAGAAGAACAGCTAAGGGATAGAAAAGTAAGCATTAGGGGGAAAAGAATGGTGTAGTGGGAGGAGGAACGGGAGAGCGAAGGAAAATACCAAATGAGGCCTGAGCGGCAGGAGGGCAAGAACTCTTTTGTTATACTGAATTTGGGAATGTAGATCACGGACGACTTAGCTTGTTCCAAGACAGAGTTTAGAGAAGGTGTTTGCCTTTAGGCAGCACCACCAGATAGACCGCTTCAATTTCTGATCTCTACTGACAATCCTAGGGTTGAGGGATGCCTGGATTAGCGAGGGAACAGCCCACTCTTGGATAGAGAGTGGGATGGCTTTCAGCAAGTCCCTGGATCATTGGGAAAATAAAAACACTTTACCAGTCTTCAGGATTTAGTGTATCCTGAGGCCTTCTGTGACATAGCACTTTCCTAAACACACAAACAAATTAAACACAGGGATGGAAGGTAGACATGTAAAAGGTAGGAAGACTGTCAGCTGGTGAGGGGAGTGCCTCAACGTGGGAGGCTGTGATGAAGTGACTCCTGTGACTGCAGGCAAGTGCAGGATTGGAGTGCAGCAGCTGGAGTCGTGTTTGCATGAAGGAGCTCCATGAATTCAGGTTTGTGGCTGGCCGGTGTGTGGGATTGGAGCTGTTGTGCTGCAGAAACCCTTTCTGAGGCATGGGGAATCTGCTGCAAGGGCACTGAAGGGGCGATGCTGGAGATCTGTTCCGTATGAAGGCTGTAGAGCAAAGTGTGACATCAGGGAACGTCAGGGGGCGGAGGATTCGGCTATAACGGACACAGTAAAAAAGGTTCCGTTTTCTAATTTCATGCCAGCGACTGTGGGCAGAATGCTGAGCTCTTATGCCCTCCAAAGGGTGCAGCTGCCTGTCCGTACTGAGTGGTGTGATGTGCCGGGGTGCCACAAGCAGAGCATAGGTGTTGTGGAGCCCATGGTGTGCAGCTGGAGCATCGATGTTTGGGTGGGGCCGAGCCTCGCCAGAGAGCAGGTTGTCACTTGTAGTTTGTTTACAAAGGTACTGTCTGGAAAGAAAAGGAGTTGTGCAGAGATGGCTTTAAACTGTGACGGGCTGAGGAACCCGAGGAGAAATCAGATAGCCCAAAGGACTTTTGCATTGTTTCTGGTACAGTTTTGTTACCAGAAATGGTCATCTGTTAGCGTAACAAGAGTTTATTATAGTTGTGATTAGGGCTGTACCGAATAGCATATTTAGTATTCGGCCGAATACCGAATATGAAGCCGAATAGTTGCTTTATTTAATAAATCATGTTCCAAACTTCAAAAAACACACTTATAAAGAGAACAAATAAAGCACTATTTAAAATGCATTCTATACTTTTATTTCTCTTCATTTTAATTAATGTAGCATCTTTAAGTATAAAAGCCAGAAATAAAGCAGATTTAACCAAAATGAAGGGACCCAATGTGCTGAAGATTGTTGCATATTCCGTGCCAGTTAAAGTAGGAGGCTTCCCAAATGCAAAAGGACTGTCTTTGTGAATCAGATGCATTGCATAGAAATGTATAAAATGGTTCATGTCGGCTCATGCAGGACACAAGTCAAGAGGAAATCTGAAATGCGTGAACTCCTTCTCACAACGATTCACCCCACCCAAACAAATGCTGCTCACTTTTCACTTATCCTAGCCACTCCTTCTCACCAATACACAAACATATGCAACTTATAATTTTATGATAAAATATCAGATAATGTTAAACTCAGGACTCAAGTCCTTAAAAAAAAGAAAAGGAGGGACTATGGTGTACGCAATGGGAAGTGACATGATAGGAACTGAAAGTATCTATACACATTTCTTTCAGTTTGTTTTTTCCAACTGAAAAAGGGCACATTGCATGTAAACATTCACCAAAAGAAAAGCTGTTCCTGTATTGTTGCAGGCTAAGTATAAAAGATGAGAACCTTTTTTGTCTAAGAATCTGTAACAAAACATGCCCAAAATAGCAGATTACAATATAAGATATTTTACAGCTGTGTGATAGCATTTTGTCTGGTCTAATTCTATTCAGTTTTGCAAAATGAAGTCTATATTTTCCTTTCTGAGTTCATGTTGCATTTTAGTCAAATGAAAATGTGAAAGTATTCGGCAAGAGCCGAATAGCAAGAAACTATTCGGCCGGAGCCGAATAGCTTTTTTTCAGCCGGAATTCGGCCGAATACTTACTCAAAGCCGAAGTTCGGTACACCCCTAGTTGTGATGCAAGGCCTTCTTAATGGTTAATATTAGACATGGGTGTGTTTTGAGCGTTGGGAGAGACTGTGTGGGAGGAATGCAGTTGGTTGCGTTTTCTGGGAGTCGTGGCCTCTTTTAGGTACGATTGAAGTGTTAGCCAGTTGGTTGTAAAATGCACTTGTTTCAGGAATATGTTGTTTAACCTTGTTTTTTTTGTTTTTTTCCGCAGGTTGGCCTTGATGACAATCTCAGTTTAGGGCATGAACATTTTCAGTGCAGAGTTGTCAGTGCATTATTTAAAATAAAAACATTTTTTTTTGTATTTTCATGTTTACAGTGAACTGTTAAGAATCATATGGGCATGGTTTAAAACGTTTTTTTGTCAGCACGTTCAAGAACGTTCGATTTTACCATGTTTAACCTATGTTTAATGTGTGCTGTTGTGGGTCTCGTGCGGTCGGTTGCTTTGCTGAATGTGGCCAGACATTTTTGCTGGTGTGAGATTTGCATGCCTTCCTGAAGTTGTGGGGTGTCATCCACTGGTCCAGGTGTGTGCGTCCTTTTGGGGGTGTTGGACACCCAGTGTGCCGGAGGGATCTGTCTTGTGTGGTGCCTCTTTTCTACTGAGTAGAAAAGGGGAGAGGCATTGTTTGAGCGGATTGTCCCTCTGTTTGAGAATGGTGAGGACAGTGAAAGGGTTTGTGGTGGGTGCGTTGTTGGGAGGATTTAGTTCTGGAAGTTGAGGGAGGTACATGTGTTGGGCTTGTGCATGCGTGCATGTATGTCTTTTTCTTCTTAGGGGTGTTTTGTTTTGTGTTGTTAAAGGGGGAAGATGTGTTGTGACTTGCCTTTCCCTGGAACCTGCTCTGTATGCATGGAATGCTAGGAGTGACTGACATGGAGTTTTGTGTGAGAGAATGTTTTCTTCTGAATGGTTCTGAGAGTGTCATTTGGAAGATAGGGTGCCAGTGGATGCTGTCTCCAAGTTACCTACCAGACATCTCAATATATGTGGCTATAACCAGTACCATAGAAACTGAAGTAAAGAGGTTTCCTGTTCCTACACTAGTCTCAGTGTCATCTCTGGCCAAGGCCCCGCTACAATAGTAATTGTGTCTGGTAAACTGACTTTACACCCTTGCTTTGACCTAAGATTTGAATGCTGCCCTCATTTAACAGTAGAAAGGTTGAGAAGTCTATGCAAGCAAAGTCTGGATTATGCAGATTAAATCCCATAACTGCCCAGCCTCAGCCCAAGCGGATGGCTGCCTCACACTGCTATAAATAAGGACCCAGCAGGCCTCACAAATCTCTTGGAAACCCTTTCTGTAGTTTTTGCTGCCATGGCTGAAAACTACCCAGATTTAAAAAGGTGCCCATATCTCCTTCCAGCTTTCCTGTCTGTAGAGCCTGGCAATTTGAGGCCTATAGGAGTAAGTAGAAGGGCTTTGCCTTCTTCATTTTCTTGGGCATGGTTTCAACATGCCACTAGAGAAGGCTTAAAAGTCTGACCACGGAGCAAAAGACAGTGTTCATGTCCTTCATTTTGCACAAAAGCCCAAGTTGAACTAGCTCTCTGGGTTCTACATGGTTTTATCGAAGCATATTACTCTGTGGTAATTTACTTCGATAACCTCACTTTGAACGTTTTTTTCAAAATGGGGGTCACTCCCATACTCTTCTCCTACCAACCCCAACGCTCTATATCCACAACCCTAAAAATTATATTTATTTCCCCACTAAGTGATTCTTGCCCACTGAATCCCTCCCAGTGTTCATTGCATCTTTTCTAGACTCCCCCATCCTCATCCTCATTTTTCCCTCGCTCATGTTCTTTCCTCCAGCAGTCGAAGATCTGGATACTCCTGGTGGGTGCACAGTGCAACACTCCTCAGACACACCTAGGGACTCACCTACGATGATAGGGAGCAGTATACAAACCTATCAAGCCAACACAGATCTCTAATATTCTTAGGCGAGCCAAGAGCATGGAAACAAAACTATCAGGTTTCATATAGATTTCAAAACCAGGTCAATTGTGCTCGCGTCCTTTTTCTAATAATAGCAACAGCTTTGCAAAAACAAGTTATAGGAGGATAAGACATACCACCACAGTCAATTAATGGTTTCCAAGGGCCCGATTAGGAGATTGTCAGTATTTCCACAGGCTGCAAAACAGCCAGGTCTGTATGATTTCAAGTCATGCAGACCCTAAAGTTATTTCACATTTTGGAGTCCCAGAACACTCCATGGGAATTTTGTATTGCTCTATAAGGTTAATACCACTGCAACACTGGACCTAAGGGACCTCAGAAATCCCAGAACAACACGTGGGGGGGAGGGGGGTCCAGGAAAAAGGGGCAGAGTATAGTGTTATAGTGCTATAGGAGGGAGCCCAGAGGGAACAGAGGAATCAACGGCCCAAACAGAAAACAATACCGGGATAGCAGCAATAACAGGGATTAATTGCATTCAGGGTACCACAGGAAGAACTACGACGCCCATAATTCATTTCACAGTCACGTCAAACAGCATACCGTAGGAAAAGTCCTAAACTACAAACAGTCAAAGCACATAACGAAAGACTAACACCATATCATAAGGGGGGGGGGGGGAGTGGACCTCTAGGCCAGAGAAAAAGTCAACTAGGCTAATGGGTCAATATGTTGCAACGGGTGAACGAAAGGTGGACATGCAGAGGGAGGAACGCAGTAGCTGGGAGGGATTGATTACACCTGCGAAGGGGTGGGGTAGCGGAACATTAAAAGCTGCGGCCGTAACTTCAGGCTCTCTCTCTGTTTTTGGAACTAGGAGCAGCGTGAAGAGGGAGACGTGTGGACAGAGGACGCTACCAGCTGGAATTGGGCTAACGCCGGCCAGGGACGACTCCTTAGGCCCGAAAGCAAGTTAAGGGGAACCAGAGTCTCAACCTGAACCGGCAAGGAATCCTGAAAGGTTTTACTTAGCGGAAAGTAGCGCTGGGGCGAGAACGGCGGTTTCTTTTGTTTTCCTTCAGTTTATAAACTTTTACCAACGAGGCACCACCGGGCCCGGAACAAAGCGCCTGTCACCTCTGCGGCATCACAGTGATATTCCGGTACCCATTGAAATTGTTATTTTAGGGGGGGGTGCGGTCAGCAGGACAAAATACAAAATGCAAAACCGTGAGTGGGTTTAAGTTTGTGGTTTGCTTTTAGCCGAACAACTCACAGAGACAATGAACTACCGCTAGGAGCCACGAACTGAATGCTTAACAAGGAGAATTATCCTTTATGACTTGTTTTGGTGAACTGCGTTCTGCTGAATAAAGATTCATAGTTGACCTCTGATCCGGGATTCCGACTGCTGATTTAACAACCACATACGGTAATTACTGCTTGCAGTAATGCTTATAATCAAGTGTAAAGCTCAAAGTTTGGTGGAGTGGTAAAACATCTGGTATTCAAAAATACTGAATGTTTTACCACTACCTTAAGACTCTTAATCAGGCCCAAAGTCCTTACAAATCAGTTGTTGTAGCTCGACACAATATAGGTCTCTTGCTCCATCACCAATATCTCCCAAAGCCTGTGCAGGCATGTATGGTAAGTCAGATATAGAAGATGGACACAAAGACATGATTCAAACAGACCTTCCTTAAAAAACGTAAAGAATAACCTTCTCTAGTCCCTATCGTGAAGATGAAATCCCTGTGCTGCAAAACAATACAAAGGCAGCTTGTCAGGATGTCACCACACAAGTAAAGACTTCAGTCCAAATCCTAAACTGACCTATCACTAACCTACTCGGGAAAGAAAGAAGATAGAAAAGAATCATTAGCCGAGCTCCTCTCAGGGTTACTCCAACCAGGGGAGTTTAGTGGACGTTGCTTTCTGACCCTCACCCGCTGGTGCATGAAAGTTTCTGAAAACTCTTAAGTAGGGTCTCTTCACAACAAACTCAGAGTCTCTTAAAGTTCGAAGGAAAGCGTCTTCAAATTAACAAATTGTCACATAGGGAACTGAGCAGTTCTCCATGTTGTCTTGGAACCACGTTGCCATCGTTCATTTCTTGCCAACCCCTTGGGCCTAAATGAATTACTGTCATCACATCTTTTCTGTTTGCAGGAAATATGGCTTACTTTCTCCTTTGCTCTAGATGGCTATTTCAGCATATTCGTCTTTCTCCCGCTCCCCCATCTGGACATCCCAAGGGTGGCCTTTGCATTGGGGCCAGGTGCGAGTACTCCTTGTTCCCCCTTGGTGGTGCCATGGAGGATAACTTTCTGGCAGCAGTTTTACCTGTTTTTGTTTCGGACTGAGGCCGCGGGCACCCTACTGGCAACCCTTTATGATCCCCTGAGGGGCAAAGATATACAAAAAATCATGGAAATAACTTCTGATACAATGCAGGCATGTGTGGAACAGTCGAGGGATGGGGGATCGTATTTGCAGGGGATTTTAATGTGGATTCTCTTTCTGAGTCTATATCTTTAACAAGGACTCACTTGGTTATGCCAGCAGCAAAACACGTAAGGGAGTGGTGTGAGCTGCTGGTAACCTATGACCTGACGCCCCTGACTGTTCCATCTTCAGAAACAAAGTTCACCTGGTCAAATACGGTTCACTGTAGCAGAATCGACTTTTTTCGTTAATGCCGCTATACTGAATCTGATGCCCCATTTATGGACTTGTTGTGTTGGTATGAGGGACCACGTAACAATGAGAATTTGCTGTAACAAATGTAATCCTAAAATTCCAGATTACTTGAGGGATAGCCCCCAGGTTCACCTTCAGGGGAACAAGCTACTCTGGCCTACTATCAATATTAGTTGCTTCAACGGGGCGCTTAAGAGCGGTGAGCTGTCTGGCGATAGTCCTAGAGTCTTTCCAATGGGATTTGGGACAATTGATGGTGGGTTTTTGGTCCCAGGGGCTGAGTTGCCGGACTAGCTGAACCATACTAGCCAAGCCGGTGCCCCGTATGATGCAGTCATTGCTTGCAAAAAGAGAGAACTAGAGGACACACTAAGTGAAGCATGGCAAATGAGCCCGGGACTTCCAGGGAACCAACCAACAGGTTGAAAAATCAATATAAGACTAAGATGAGGGCCCATAGAGATAGCCACTTATCCACTGGATGTCAATTTGTTAACACCTGTCTCAGAACTCGCGATACAAAGAAATTCTGGTACATGCTTAGATCCTATCGTGCTGGTCCAGAAGTTTGGGAAGTAAGCTGTGTTTCGGAAGCGACTTGGGGTCGTTTTATTACTGACCGTTACTGGTCTTCAAAAGTGGCCTCTGCTGGTCAGCCACTTGCATCTATGACCAATTCCCTAGTTAGGGCACATGTGGCGTTGTCTGACCTGGTTGAAATGATTGGTAAAACTAAATCGTCCCGGGCTGTTGGCTCAGACAGTCTCTTCAATGCAATCCTTAAGATGGACCCTCCATTTTGGGCTGTACTGCTCAAGCGGTATTTCTTATACATATGTGACCAAGGTGATAGACTGCATTTTATATCTTTTTGCTACTCTGCTCTTGCAGTTGCTGTCTTCCTGGCTTGAGGGTCACTCCTTATTGCACCAGCACCAGTCTTGCTTTAGAAAGGGATTTAACACCTCTCATTCCATCTTGATATCCAGACTCATTTCTGATGCCTATCGTTGTGTGGGGGCTCTGCTTTATGTCTGTGTCATAGATTACAGCGCAGCCTTCGACAGCGTGATTCGCTCTCAACTCTGGGAAAAGCTAAAGTGTGGGGCATCGCCTCTTCCCTGCGTTATTTCATTAAGCTCCTATATGGGGATACAAATGTCAGAGTAAGGCTTTACCAAGGAGGAGCATTATCGGGGTACTACTATAAGAGCATAGGGCTCAAGCAGGGGTGTGTGTTGCATCTCTGCCTTTTAATCGATATGTGGCAGACTTAGCTTTGGCATTAAAATTCATATCTAATTTACCACAACAATATGGCAAATTTAAAACAGCATGGCTCACTTATGCCGATGACACAGTAATTATGGACAGGACTGCAATTGGATTGCAGCGCTCACTGAATGCATTGCAGAAATACTCAAAAACAAATGGCCTGAAAATTAATTAATATTAGGAAGAGAAATATTATGACCTGTGGCAGGAAGGCCTATGGCGATGGGTCTTTCTTATGGTCACTAGATCAAGAACGCCTTGAAGTAGTCCACACCTAAGTATCTCGGCATCCATATTCAGGCCACCCCCTCCTTTGCGCTCCTAGTGGAACGGATAGTGACCAGATCATGGAGTAAGCGGTTGGCTATTAGGAAAGCTATCCACAAAAATGGTGGAAAATCCCTTAAGCCCTCCTAATAGCACATAAGGAGTCTATAATTCCAAGCATCTTATACACCCTTGACGTCTTTCCTTATAAGGCAGTACTCTGGCTTCCGTAGCTGGAGGCCAAAATTCTTCACTCATTATTGGCCCTACCTAGTGCTGTGCCGGTGGAAGCCTTGAGGCTGGAGTTAGGTCTCCAGTCACTCATGTCCTTATGTAAAATAGCCACCTGCAAATTCTGGGTTGATATCAAAATCAATTGGGGTTCACCCGAATCTTTGCTATACAGCACACAGGCCCAAAGGGAGCATTTAACAAGATGCGTATGGTTTAGGGATTTGGTATTGAAGGTGGGAAGTCATTGTCAGCACATTAATCTATCTTGTTTAGGGATATTTGATATTCCCTTATTTTTGAGAAACCTGTGTCGCACATCGCGTATGTTTGACCGTGGATCCTCTATGAGTACGTTGGCGGAAATGCCCAAATATTCTGCTTATACACATCAGGGTTTATTCGGGGACTCCCAGAGAAAATATCTTATTATGCTCCACCTACTTCCCCTAATACACTTTATTTGTACCTACGTTTGACCTGCTTCCGGTAAATACGGGAGGATTGCATCTGTCGCCTCTGTGCTACACAAGCTGGAACAATCCGCCATGTACTGACCAATTGTGAGGCTCTTCATACCCTTTACGCCAAAGGATGTGCAAAATGTGTCAGCTATGGCTCTGACCAGGTCTGGAGCACTCTATATTGTGCAGGAGTTCTATGTTGTTACGGCATCTGCCTTTCAGTTGTGGCTAAAGATACATTCTATGTATACATGTTTGAAATGACTATTTTATGCTGTGATTCACTTGTCAAATACGCTGAAATGGCTCTCAATGAAATGGTGCTTTGGTGCTTTGATTTTTTCTTTTAAATAGTTGTGGAATTATGTGTTTACTTTTTACGGTTTTGGAATTGCTCATGCGCTTTTGTGTATTGTAAGGACGCTGGATGCCTCCTGAATGCATTTAATAAATGTAAAAAAACAAATTAAAAAACACGTTTGTTCAATAAGGCCTCTGCCGGGTACCTGCATTTATCCCATCTATGTGGATATTGGGGGTTGTCCTTTAGGTTTTGGAAAGGCAACTTCCAAGAAGGCTGATCTGAGGTTACCTAGTCGTTTGGGGTCTCGGGCGTCTCGTAGGCAGTAGGCTTCTCCAACCCTACTCGTGTGAGTTTCAATTAGGATATGGCCGTCACTCGCGCCTGCTGTTCCTGGAGTAACCCCTTATGGGCTATGGCGGCCTGCAGCCCTTGCGGTTTCTTGGTTCAGTTCTCGCAGGCTGTATGTATCTCTCGCTCTTTGGCCTTAGCTATACCATGGGCTTCTTCGGTCTGGCTTGTGATGGCTTTGCAGAGGCTACGGGCATCACTCACCTAGTCAGTTGGCCCTTCATGGGCTAAAGGTCTACATAACCCTTGAGGTTCCTTGATTAGCCCCTCACATGCTATGGACCTTGATGGGCCTCCTGGTTACATGGTTCGTCCATCATGGACGATAGGCATCTCTTGCCTCTTCAGTTTCTCCTTCGCTCCCTCTCAGGATATGGGCTCTCTTAGATTCGATAGATTTGTGACTTGCCCCTTGCGGCCTTTGGCTGTGTCTCACCCCTGCTGTTCCTCGGTTGGCCTTTCTCGGGCGATATACTCCTCCAGTCCTGGTAGTTCTTCGGATAGCCCATCCTGGTCTTTGGACTGGCTTAGCTTCCACGTGTGGGAAGTGGCGGCCTCAGCATCTCCAGATCCTATTTGCCTCCATTAGCAGTGAAGACGGTGCTCCCTGCCTCACATCCCATGGTGCGCGGGGACTACCCCTTTGTCGGAGCTCGGACGTCCTTTTCCCACCTCAGCATGTGTCTTGTGCAGGACGCCTCACTTTCGTGGCTCCGCTCGGCTGAGTTTCATCCGGCTCCTGGATGTTCTCCTCCACTTTGGCTCTGTGGCTGATTTTTGAGTTTCTCCATGGATTGGGAGACACACAGTTGGTCCGTGTGTTCAGTGCAAGGCGGCACCATATCCAGTTCCGAAACCTGGCCTCTTGCCTTAAAGTGAACATGTGCACAATTGTCCTGCCTAGTCCCCATATATCCAACAAATGTGTTGGACTGCAAGGAAAGGGGAAGGGGGATGTTTCTGTTATTAGGGCGTTCCTTGTCTCCAGAAAAGGGGGCGGGGGGTGCCCTATTCCATAGGAAGGATGTTGTGTGGGTGGCTCCCCTACCTAGTCCCAAATAGGGTATCTCCCCTTTGGGGAGAAGGGACACACTTACTGGATTCCTCGCACGTGGCACAAAAGTAGCTGGGGGCCTGACTGCCACTAATCGGCTGCCATCGTCAGCCTCACCCTTAAAGACCAACAGGACATTCTCTTCTAATCATTATTGGACATACCCGACAGAATGGACTTTCTCACACAACTGAGCCATGCAGAATTCCTGGATATTGGGAAGCCCCGGATGCCGCTCCCCCACAACTGTTCTCAGTAATGTGTGCAATGTAATGAACATGGAACTATTATTTATTTAGAGCGCGCAGCAGCCCGTGGGCATCACGGCGCTTGTTACAAAGAGTGAGCAAGCTTAGTTACATGGAAAGAAGCATTTTACAGTTTTGCATTTTTCAGGGCAGAATACAATTTACATCATGAGAAGCATTAGGAGGTAAGTGGTGTGAGTGAGTGTGGGTAATTAGGTGTTCGTTGAAGAGGGAGTTTTTTGAGGCTTTTCCGGAAGGCATGCAACAATAAGCATTAGACATTTGTTTAGGAGTTTGGGAGAAATTAACTGGGCATGCCATCTGTACCTTTAGACAGCTGTAGACAATTGTGTCGCTGCTGAAGTGAAAATGTTTGGAACAAGGTCTATATCAGGGACTATAGACTGCGTTCCAAGCCTTCTGATTGGCTGAGAGGAGGCATACAATGGAATGCGTGCATTAATTAGGCTTTAATGACCGCAGCTCTAGGCAATATCCGATCTTCTGAGCTCGACTATGGTGGGGGCACATACAGAGGCCAACTACTAGTGGATGCACATGCGACCTGAAAGAGATGTTAAAAAGTGCAAATGTAGGCAGTCCCTTCTATGAATGTCATGGGGACCAGTGCGGATGGCGGGGAGGGGGTGTAAAGTGGGAGCCGAAGGGGGTAGCATTGACATATAAAGCAAGCAAATTCAGTTGTAATTGTTCAGCCTGCTAACATTTAGGAGCAAAAGCCCAATTACCTCTACTGAAATGCACCCGAATTGTCCTGGTTGTCGTCAACACACCTGCACTCTGGCCATGTTGTTTTTGCGCAACTCCTACGGTTGCCCTCTGGTAATGACTGGTTCTTGTCTCATCTGTTTACCTTTCTTAGTTTTGTCTATTAGGTGCTGCTAAAACGTTAGCTATAAGACAACACTATTGTATTGTAGCACAGCTCGGTGGCGGGTGTGATACGAGGAGGGACACACAGCCTGTGGGTGCTGTTTGGCTATTTACCCACTCATTGCCTGCCCAGACACGGGTAGTATAGCTCAATGGCAACGCGCTCATCTTGAATTAAGTGCGTTATAAATAACCAATTGTAATATAACACAGGGCAATGCTACTTTTTCTCGCAATTCCCAAACACTGCCTACCCCTACCCATCCTCCTGGGATCTCTTTGATCTTGCTTGATCAAGCATTATGAGCAAACGTCCTGCTGTAACCCTATTCCTTCAAAGCAGTCTTCAGAGAGTTAACAAACGCTGCCACTCGATATATAATTAGTAAGCATGTCTTTGCACTGAAGTCCTGTTAAAAGCAAGCACTGGCAAAGTGTCATAATGTCACCTGGGTGTAGATGCAGGGTGATGATGTCACATGGGCATCTGTGTGTGGATGCAGAATGTGAGCTCATATGGAACCTGGAGTGTTGGTGAGACAGGGTTCTAAGGGTTCTAGAGTGACAGTTGGAGTTGCTGTGCTGGCTGGGGTGGATGTCCCAGTACTTCCTATCATATTACCTACCTGTACTCACATTCAGGAATAAACTTACCTGATAACTTACCTCCTGACTGCAGCGTGGTGTGTGAGTGGCAACCCCCATTACTTCAAAGCAAACAGATTTGGCTTGTATTAGTTATGCATTTACCAGCTACTGCTTTCATATGCCCTGGTACTCGTACACCATTTTGCAGAGGATAAAATCTTATGTACATGTAGTACTAGTATGACATTTCCTGGTAGGTGCCAGCTTCTGTCCACATGCAAGTCAAAAGTGGTGGCTTTGTGTTAAGATAACGCTGAGGCCGGGTCGAGGTTCAAAGTGGTTTATTTCAAGGACCCCCAGAGCGCAGGTTCAGTTGCCTCTCTCCAGCATCAACCACCAGCAATAACAATTCCAGAACCAGAACAGGGCATGGAATATGGAACATAGAGCAAGGTAAGGTAATGCAGGAAATTGGTGTGGCCCATAGACAGGACATGACGCTTTGCCAATGCTTGTTTCCGATTCTTAGTGTAAACGAATGAGAGCCATTACTACTGTTCTTTTATTATTTCAGATTTTAAACATAGCTGTGGCAGACCTGTCATTCCACTTCACTTTCGTTGGCTCACTCTTTATGGTCATGTCAGTCTATTTGGAAATTGTTCTTTTCATCGCTTGGTATCCCTCCCCCCAGGGGTGTTGCTAGGTCTGGAAAAGACCCGGGGCTAAGCTGATGTCGGAACTGTCGGGAATGGGGGCTAGCTAGCCTTTTGGCTGTAGCTCCTGATATTCTATCCGGGGCTACAGCCAAAAGACCAGGGCCTATAGCCCCCTTAGCCCCCCCCTAGCAACGCCTCTGCCTCCCCCACCAGGTTTCAAAGCAGGGCCTGATGGTGTGCAATTCAAACACACTCTTTTCACGTACATGCCAACATTCTGTGACCAAAAATCTGTAGGAATCTTAACATTTCAAAAATAGTAAGTAGCATAATGATGACATCACAGGAAATGAACTCAGATCAATTTTACTCAATGAAATGACAAAGGAATACATCTGGGGCTTAGCAGCTGCTGATTATCATGAGATGGCCAAACAGCAGGGAGCTGAAACAAGAACTACCCACTGAAAAGCTATACATCCTTCTATGATAGCAAGGGCCTGCTGTGGAGGAACTGGTGTGAAAAGGCAACGAGGTGATAACACTTCCGTATTCCCCAAGGGAAGTGAGGGCAGCAATGGCTCCTGCAAATGCAGGTTGTAAAGCAATCCCAGGAACAAAAGTAAAATAGAGAGAAATATATTGCTGTGTTATAAGACTGCTTACTGTCCACATGAGGCAGTTGCTGGGGGCATCCCTGA
This sequence comes from Ambystoma mexicanum, assembly GCF_040938575.1. Classification (NCBI taxonomy): domain Eukaryota; kingdom Metazoa; phylum Chordata; class Amphibia; order Caudata; family Ambystomatidae; genus Ambystoma; species Ambystoma mexicanum. The sequence continues at coordinate 123,990,963 of NC_090936.1, read as the reverse complement.
GGCTCATGGCCCCTTTCAACTGAAAGAGTTGAAAGGCTCTGATGCCCTCCCTGCCCTTGACACATGAGCTTCCGGTTCCTCCCTACTTGGATCCCTTCTCTTGAACTCAGGCATACATCCATCAAATTGATGGGCAATTGAACACGCCCACCTTCTGCAGGCCTGGAAATTGGTAGGATTGGACACTGAAATATGCAGGAGGTGGGGCTACATTAAAAGCAGTATCTTACTGCCCAAATCGGAAGGGTTGGCAAGTATGTTTTCACCTCACAATATCACAGCTGGTTTCTCTACCTCTTTCGACCAAAGCCTTGTAACATGGAAGGGCAGTGTAATGTCCTATCTTTATGCCCATTGTAAGAGGGGCAACCACCTGTCCCCTTTCATTGTTTGTTGTGGGTTGCAACCGACCATGTATCTGGTAGGCGGGGTTACCGGCACCTGAAGATTAAAGAAGCTACAATTACACATCTTGGGCTCTGTGTATCATTTGAGTCTGTGCATTATTAAGTCTCATTAATCACAATCCACAAGCGTGGGTTTTACAGGGAGCAGGACACATTGTGCTGTGACGTCCACGGTCCTCCCACGTGTACAGTGTGCTCCTGCACATTTAGGCCTCATGTTGATCCATTTAGTAATTCATTGCTTCTGCTGCAACCAAAGGGCGAATGAACACGACACACGACATGCCCGGCTTCTGAAATGCATTTGGTTTCCATTCAGGTTGCTGCATACAAATGCAGTCATTAGACGTCCGCCAGTGCTTTTACAGGCCGCGGCTGCATTCACCAGACAGACTTCAAGGCTCCCTGCTGCTAATCTCTTTGATCTGCAAAAGCACCGCCATAAAAAGACTGCAAAAATGGATCTGAACGCCGCGAACGGTTATGATTGAAAACGAGAACGGTGGCGTGGTATTTGCATGACAAGTGAACTTTAATTAAAGTCCGCATAACAGAAGGCCTCCCAAATTAGAAGCGCGCGCTGGCGCCACATTGAAGCTCCCGCAAAGCAACAGGGCCCATTCTCAATCACGGTCAAAGTTGGGTCTACGTCACACAAGGGTCCTTTCGTCTATTATTTTCAAAGGGCCGAGTTCTGAAAAGCCAACTCTCCAATCAAGCAGATCTTGCCAAGTTTTTTGTTTTTTTATTACAGTGAAATTAACGTGGAGCAGTTATGATATGATAAGATAGTTTATTTATATAGCGCCTATACACAATGTGTTTCAAAGCGCTTCAAGGCAAGAGAGGGAACAAGGAAAATACAATGACATTCTTAGAGGCCATGAACAGTAAGGATGTGATACTTGGCCTGATGACATGTCAGATAGTGCAAGAGCTAATACATAGATAAGGAAAGGAGGGGGAGAGTGGGAAGGAAATGGAAACAGGCAGGCGACTACTGTACTAGGCCTGACGACATTTCAGATAGTGCTGGAGGGGGGAGGAGATAGGAAAATGGAGAAAGGGAGAGGAGGAGAGAACAGAGATTAAGTAGTAAAAAAGAGCAGAGAAGCAAGAGGGGAGAGCGAATACAAATGCCGAAGTCAGTATAACACATAATGTTGCAAGCCAGGATAGAAGATGAAGATGGGAACAGCATGATTCAGGGCCACCATGAGTATAAGATGCAAAGGAAGTCCAGCATGAGAGTTGAGAAAGGGTGATGCACCGTGAATCAATGAAGTCCATAAAAGTAAAATCCAGCGTTGGCCACAAGAAGGTGATGGTGAAACCAGAACGTATCAGGACAGAGTCCTGCAGAAGTAGGCTGGAGGGGCTAGGGGGGAGCAGGGTAGAGTTGTCAAGAGAATCAACACTTGCACGCGGCGAATGCCGCAAGGCATTATAGGACCGCTCTTGCTATTTGTTTTTCATTGTCATTTTCTTCCATTGTCTTGTTTTGCTACCTTGTCTCCTTCGCTTCTGCTTTGTGGTGCTTTGAAACACTATTCAAACTGTATAAGCGCCTTATAAATGCCCAATAAAATAAATAAATAAACACATATACTGCTTGCAGGCCATCAGTAAAACCTTTCGATATAAATATGTAAATATATATATATATATATCTTTTTTTTCACAGGGCCTGCGCTAGCAGCCCTGTAGTTATGGTTAAGTTGCTCAACTCATAGAAAGAGAGAGCACTTTTTGGGCGGCTTATAACTTTGGTGCTGTTTTACGAATCCTCACCAAAACTTTTCAAATAAAAGTGTATGGCCACCCCTAAATGTTTTGGGAAGTTTGGTGTGGTTTTGTCCAGGAGGGGCAAAGTTATATGGGGGGTCCCAATAATTTTGCAATCCTCATATACAGAAGGGAAAAGAATCTGCTTGTGCCTACAGCCCAAACCGCTGGACCAATTTGCCCCAAACATGCGTGAGGAGCGGTGGCTTGGTACAAAAAGCGTGCTCTTGCAAATTTGGAGTAAATTGGTCCAGTAGTTTTTTTTAAAATTCCCAAAAAGTACTTAAAAATAATTGTGATATCTGGTTACGGCCCGCAGACTCATTTCCTGATTCAGGGCCCGCTGAAACCCCCTGGACCAATCAGACTGCAGCGTGACATTTGCAGACAACATATGCACCCACTAATTGGTCAAAATAAAAACATGAGGTGCGTCAAAACCTTTGAAACGGTCGTTGTGCTGGATTCGCCAACAGCCCCCGTAGTCCACGGACATCGGAGTAAAACATTAAAAAACACAACTTTGCATTCGTCAAACAAATGAAACTATCTCCAGGGAGGTGAGGAGGTAATGAGGATGGATGGGACATGGCCATAAAAAGCAAAAAAAAAAAAAGAAATCAGGTGTTTTTTCTTCCATGAAGTCCACAAACACCTCAGATGTTCGGGGACACCCATGCAGGTTTCTGCATTACTGACTCAGTGAAAAGCAGTTTTTGGATGGCTCATAACTTTGGCACTACTCCATGAAATTGCATGACATTTTGCAAAATGATTTTAGACCTGACTCTGAATGGCTCTGCAAAGCTTGGTGCTGTTTCGCTAAGAGGGGGCAAAATTAGAGGCAGGGTCACAAAATATTTGAAAGGCTTATACATTTGGTCCAGTTTGACGAATCTGCACACAAGTTTGGATAAAGATTTTAGCTCCAGATGTGAATGATTTTGCAAAGTTTGGTGGGATTTTGTGAAGAAAGGGCAAAATTAGAGGGGGTCTCAACATTTTTAAATGGCTTACTAACTTTGTTACAGTTTGACAAATCTGCACAAATGTTTTCAGAAATATTATAGACCCAACCTTGAATGTTTATGCAAAGTCTGAATGGATTTTGTGAAGTGGGGGCTAAGTCACATGACTATTTTTTGTATGTACGACTGAATACACAGGCTCACCAAAACAGAATCACCAGACCACCACATCAACACCACTCCAACCCTGAACCATTCAAAACCTCAACTGACCAGTGTCACGCCAGATAATAAGGGTAAATAGGTGCTACCAAACCAAGCCCCACACCAGAAGAAAGGTTCAGACGCACCCATCAACCCAAACAATACTCACTATGATACAGAGGGGTCAGTGCAGCACCAACAAAGCGAGTCGGCCCATGAGGAACCAGCATCAACCCAACACACAGGGATACAACTATAACGGAATCAGAAAGTACCCGAATCAGGACACAAACCCCACTAATCCAACCCTCAATCTTCTGCATACTTAAACCACACAAAGCCATACAACCATCTCTCTCCCAGCAATCTGCCCGCACTTTACCACGCTGCATCAACAACACAAACATCACCTACAGCACTCAAGGTCTCGCCCTCTCCGATACTAGCACAAAAGCCCAACACTCGGTGTACCGAGCTGAAGCTGCCAACAGCACATCACCTCTCCCACTCTCCTGCTCCCCTGCTCCAGACTGAGCATACCCACCCTTCCTGTTTACAGATCCGCCAGAGCGCCTGGGGACCAATCCAGTTGGTGACGGTGTGCTATATAAGTACCTTTAACATTACATAACATGTACATTTTGACACTTTTCCAAAAATGAAAGATGGACAGATTTGCAGCAAACCCGTGCAAGGAGCATTGGCAAGGACCCAGAAGCAGGGTTTTGCAAATGTGTCCATATTTTATTTTTTGAAAAGTGTCATAATGTAGGTACAACACATTGTGATATTACTTTGGTGCATGGGCTCTTCTTTCCGCTCAGGTACATTAAAAAAGTGTTCATTGATCCTATCTAAAAAGTTCCAGGATAACTGCAAGTCTATGGGCCTCATTACACGGAAGGCGGTAATCCAGGGTGCTATTAGCACCCTGGACCATGCCGGTAAATTACCGGCACCGCCTTGGCGGAAAGGGGATTTACCGCCCCATTCCAAGGTTGGAGGGGCGGTAAATCCCCTTTCCGCCATTGCCCTTCCCCATTCCCATTTCAGCCCCATAGGGCTCTATGGGAATGGGGAAGGCGCTAATTACGGCACCGCAATTTTGCGGTGCCGTAATTAGCTCCGAGGTCCCTTAGCGGGTTGGTACTTAACGCCTGCAAGAAGCAGGCGTTAGTTCCTCCAACCCGCAAAGGGACCTCGTAGTACGGCGGTAAGGGTTAACGGTCACCGTTGCCATTAACGGTGACCGTTAACCCTTACCGCCGTCCGTGTAATGAGGCCCTATGTATTCCTTATCGAATGTTGAAAGATACTGGTCTCTACTTTAAAGTGCTGCTGTGCTCTTAATTTTCCTTGTCTTTACTCTTGGCCATTGAATGTGTCTGCATGAGCAGGACTTCTTCTCTTGTTTCTCCATCAGTAGTTGCAGGAGGGGGTCGAGGTTTCTCCTTTATATGGTTTGATGTCATGCAAATGCAGCCAAGCTCTTCTTCCTTTTAACTTGACAGCTGTAGGGGTATCTTCATCCCCCTTATCTGGTGCTTCAAAACGGGGCGTACTCCAAGTGCGTTCAAACTTTCATACCATCACCTAGTCCCCTGGGTATAGGCTGGGTTGTTTCAACAAATCTTCTTCATTGTCTTTGTCGCTTTTCTTTGACCCCCACCCTTTGGTTTTTTACCCGTTGAGACATGAAAGAAAGACTTGCAGTCATTGTTAGGTAATCATGCATCTTGTCACCTAGTATCTTCACTACACTATGGGCATACGTTTTTAACCTAGTTGGAGGAGCAAGGGGGGGAGGTTCTCATGCAGCGTCCAGTCACCAGCTCATGAGGAGTTAGATGGTGATCTGAGCCAGGCTGGTTCCTAAGGGCATATAAGGCAATGGGTAGGCAATGTAACCATTCCTTCTTTAAGGTCATGTTTACTTTTGCAATCCTCTCCTACAGTAATCCATTTAATCTCTCACAGATGCCATTAGCCTGTGGGTGGTACACAGATGAAAATGTATGTTTGCTTAATGCACAATAGAAGAACTAATTGTTCGAACAGTTCATTTACAAAATGTGGTCCAGTATCAGACTGCAAAACCTCGCATACACCCCATCCTGGAAACACCTCATGCTAAAGTAAATTTGCAGCGCACGTGGAGTCAGGGTGTGTGTATGGACTTGTCTCAAACCATCTAGAAAAAGGACATACCACAACCAGCATATAGCTGTAGCCGTTGCAAGTCTGCAGCATATACACATAATCTATATTTAGGTGCTTAAATGGGCCATTGGGTCTAGGAATTGATCCTCTCACTATTCAAAAAATATGCCCTGCAGTGAATTCCTGTCGCACAATGCAATTTACAATAAGCTGTGCCACATGCTCTGACAGATTTGGCGAGAACCATTGTTCAGCAATTGTAGCAGCTAGACTCTCTCGTGTCACAAGCACGGGGTAGTGGAGCTGCTCCAGCACTATCCTCATTAATGCTAGAGGCATAACTGTCTTGCCAGTGCTACCCCATCACCAAATTGCCTCAGTGGGGTATAAAGAACACCCCCACTTTTTCCATAGATCCTTTTCTTCTTGTGGTGCTCGACCTTGTATCTCAATTGACTGGACAATAGACAGCATGTTAAAGCCCTCCTTTACCAACATGCATCATCTCGTCATCCGTTTGACATCTTTTTCAAAATTAGAAATAGTTGGGAAATAGGCTGTCTTTTTGACTTCTAAGTCTGCACCTCCGTTTCTGCAGGAAATCACGTCTTCTTTTTTTTAAAAAAAATGTTTTTGTTTGGTTTCGAAAAACCTTCAAAATTGTTTCTTTCCCAGTCACATCACATGTCATAATACAATCCCAAACGCTCACGCAATAAGTTTCTCAGTTATTTTCAGCCATATTCATAAGTCCATTAAGGCTGGATTGATTGCGAAGCAGATGTGGCATTTGCTTCAGTTAAGTAGATTTTTAGATCCTTTAAAAACATTATCAGTACGAACATGACTTTTCGGTTTGAGCCATCGAACATGGTTTTCCACCAGTCAATTGCACTGTAAGTTTGACGTTCTTTGAAGAGTGGTCTGAATGGTTTAATTCGTAAGATCTGAACTTTTTGCAGAATAGGGTCAGATGTTTTAGAGTCTCCGCTGAGTGATTACAGAAACGACATGTTGTGTTTGCACTTTTGTTCCGCTTCCAGGATTTTGTGCGGTCTTTGGTCAAAAACAGATTGAGTCGAAATTGCAAAAATAACGTCTTCCCTTTTAGTATGCAGTCTGCACTTTTTGACTGTCAGCATAAAGGGGAGTCATAATACTTCAATAAGTCTATCCAATAGGGCTGCATATTGCACTAGAGTGCCGTCTGTGCGGAGGTAGACCCTCCTAGTGTGACATACCTGTGTGTACAATTGATGTCACATATTCAGAGTCAGAATACACTGCCACGTCCTCATCTTCAAATCTTTGCAGCACGCAATAAGTGCCACTAATTCTGCAGCCTATACTGAGTAATGTGAAGGCAATCTTGAGTTTGTCACTTTCGGCAGTTGTTTGGTCAGTTTATGTTGAACCGTCAATAAAAAGAACTCCCCCCCCCCCTCTTCCCTCTCTCCGATACCATTTTCTCTGGCTTGGGGAATGTCATCCCAGTGTTCAGTTTACATTGTGTAATCATGTACATAGTCATCCTTCCCTACTGGTTCTGCTATGAACATTGCTGGGTTCACTGTCTTCCATCTAACAATTTTAAATTGCAGGATTCAGTATAATTACCTTGTATACTGATTCTCTTTATGTGGTCAATGTACTTTTAAGTATCTCTAAAATCGCAGATAGTGCATGCTCTACAAATAGTGTTCCTGAACACCCCATTGCTATACTCGAAGCTTTTTTTATCACAAATGCAGCAGCCAAAGACTGCTCACAGAGATAACACCCTTTCATAACTGGAACTAAAAGCCAATGGTTTGTGTCCATGCCCTAAAGTCGTTTTCTGTGTAATGACTGCTGTCATGTCTTTTCTCCATTTGAATGAGAAAAAAAGTTAAACTCTTCATGAATTAATTTTTGGAGCAGCTTGCAAGAAACAGGGATACATGGTGGCCTTCCCTATACCCTGCTCCTGGATGCTGCCATACTGTTAAAACTCCTCCGAAACAGCTGGAAGCACATCTTAATCTCCTAAAGCCTCCCTCCCACCCTGGATTTATTTTGTATTTATTATTTTGTTGTGCATTTGTAAGGTGCTTCTACATCAAGAAAATTATGTTTCAAAGCACCCACAGGGCAACAGGGAGGGAAAATGGGGACGAAAATCAAATATAACAAAGAACATTAGAGGCAGACCTACTAGGCCTTGTAAGCATTGAGAGCATGCAAGTGCAATGATAGAGAAGGGATGAGGGAGTGGGGGTAAGTGCTAGGTGTATCAAGACGGGGAGTAAGCCCACTGTACTGAAAGGGTGCCGTGTTGGCACCGCTTGGTGTTTTGGGAGAGAATGTCCTTGCTGCTTCCTGTTGTGGCCACACCTACTAATCTTCAAAAAACACTACAACCCCCTCCCCGCAGTGTTGTAAGCACACGGTAGTGAAAGGGTGCAGTGTTGGCGCCGCTTGGTGTTTGCGCCAAGCATGGTGGAAGAGGGACCAAGCATTCTAAGAAATATTGCTTGTGTTACGGAAACAGTATCGACAAGGAGAGAGTGGCGTTCATCGAATCCAGCAGGCAACAACCGGACAGTAAGCGATTAAAAAATCAGAATGTTGGCTCCCTGGCTATTACCCCTGACTATATCATATTGCCACTTGTTCTTCCTGGAGGGGCTGGGCTTTAAAGTAAGCACCGATGGTCCCCATTTGAATCGGACCCTGGAGCCTGGTGCAGGGATTGGATTGCTGTGCCTGCTAGAGCTTAAGTTTAGAATCGAGCAATTAGTTGGTGGGGCAGGGAGTGGGGGGAGTCGACTCTGGCAGGTCCTTAAGCTGCCGGGCGTTCCCTGCCCGCCTTCTGTTCTCTTTCCACGCCCTGTTCCTTGATGTGCTCCCTTGAGGGCTGATTGTGCTATTAAATAGAGCTCTGAAGTTGGAAGTGCTCCGGTCATAGCACAAGACTACTGCTCTTCTAATTGCTAAATTCGATGTGCTTGTTGGCATATACAGTCAATATAACCCATTGATTCTGGGATGGATTCCGGGGCTTGTACATTTTTGGCACTGTGCACTTCATATTGACAATGTTTTCTATTTGTTTGGGCTTTAACTTGTGTTTGCCATAACAACCACTACACAGTTGCGATATCCAGTGTTGTTATAGGAGTTTGAATTAGCTAAATCGCCAACATTTTTTGTTTTAACTGGATAAGTGTTTTTATAACTCATCTTTTAATATTTTAATTTGTTCCTAACTTTTATGATTTGATAATATGACAAAACATAAGGCAGCTCAACCAATCTTGCCGGTGGGGAAGGGGGGACAAAAGAGCACACAAACTGCTTGAACCACTAAATGATGTCAACATCTTGATAACAGGAATAAAGGACCTCTTGGACGATATTGAATGGACAAGAAAAACAAACAAAAAACCTGTTAAAAAAGCAGGCGGCAGCGCCTAATTGTGTACTAGTTATGGAGGATACCAAAATACTTTCGGAAAGTAACCTATATTGCAAGCCCAAGCCCACTTGTTCAGAAAACGGGAAGTGCTTAAAGAACCATTGGGGTCATATAAAATAGGGCCACAAGAGGGCCAAGAGGAAGGCAGTAATGTTGCCCTGCCAATTATAGGACAAGGGGACCAAGGGGCACAGGTTATTGTACTGCATGCAATTGATAAGCATGTATTAACCCTATTCAGCCCACCAGCCCAAGCATGAGAGGATGCCCCCCAGACCAACAAGATATGGGGGAGAGGTGGATTAGCTTCCAAATACATGGTGAAATAAAAAGAAGGGGATTTTGAAATAACAGTACCGACATCCAACAGCTTCCAGGTTTTGGAGGTAAAGTTATCAAAAACCGGGGTAAATGATAGTCCCCACGAGGCGGGAGGCAGTGATAAAAAGATGAATGAAGTGATAAAGACAAAGCAGGGACCGTTAGTCCTAAAGAAACATATTACTGGAAGAGAAATGGGGCCGCAAAGCGAGGGACCTGCCAAAGATAAAATAATAATGCCCAGAGGCACCAAATGGAGGGAGACCTCCTGACACCATCATTGGATAAGGTGCTTGGACTTGGTCCTGTGAAGCTAATGGGGGTGTGCCAGAACATATGGAGCCTATACTTGAGAAACAGAGTTTATTAAGGAACAGTTCCAGGTGGTCGCAGCTGCCATTGCCTTTAGTAAAAGCAGGCTAACCCTGGGCCCCAAAGAGGGGCGTTTGGCTAATAAGCCCCTGACCCATAGGGTACCCAATACCTCCCAGCAAAACGCGGCAAGAGGTGATCATAGAGCCCCTATTGTCACACCTAACAAAAGTGTGTCTCAAACTCAATGGAGAGCTGGGGAAAAACAGGGAGCCTGAGATGGCGGGTCGCGATGTCCAAAAGGCCCTGTTCACTGTAACGCTAGTAGTATGCAAGGACATAGGGAACAGGGGGGGGGGCTTGGAATCTGTGAAGGCTAATAGTCAGAGCCATAATGGATACTGACCCATTGGTACACCCCACTGGATTACGGAACCTAATATTTTACTACTGTGGCCCCCGTCAAGGGAGAGGACAAGTTCTTTTTTTTTTTTCAATCTCTTTATTAGTATGTCAGTAAAGTAAATCAAAGAATAGTCAAATACAGAAAGGAATAGTTAACCAGAGAACACAAAACAAAATCTTCCAATGAAATAACATATCAATAAGCAAACAGCATAATCAATCCCTCCGACATACTAAGAAACTTCATTTATGTAAACAATAAAAGAGCAAAATACAACAGTCAATTCAAATCATCCAACATAGAACACACACACAAACAACACACAGACACCAAACCAAACACCCAAAAAGGAAAATAGTAAAAAAAAAAAACTTTTCTTTGTTTTTATTAATTCCCTGTTTCCCTTTCTTACCCCATTTTCTTTTACTCCTTACCCCCGACCTGTGTACCAGCTCTACCCACAACTCATACAAATCCACAGCCTACATAGTCAATCATACAAGGCATTGAATGGACCCCAAAGTAGACTGTATAACTCTTCTTTGTCTTTCATTCTAAAGGAGAGCTTTCCAAAGAGAGGCCAAGTTCTAACTTGGGTGGGATAGCACACCTAAATGTAACAAACCCACTTATTGCAAGCAGTCACCAGATGTTGCAGTCTGCAACACCGCATAATGTGGGCACATTGTCACTAAGGTCATTTGAATCACAAAAGTCCCTCAAGAATAAAGTGAGCCATTATTTCAGAGTCATTAGAGGGTGTAAACCAGTCATCAGGAGTGATGTAGTGAAGTGTGATAGGTTGAACACAAGTATCTGTGGTGATGATGGGATTGTAGTCTATTTTAAAATGAATGGCTTTTGAATTGCCTCTTAGCCATATAAGCTAGAACCTAACCCCCCAGGTGCTCAAGAATTGTAATCAGGCCAACAGTTGGCCCCAGAGATTTTGGTGGTAGGAACAACTGTGTTATACCTAGGGTATCTGGTCCCCTCCCAATGAATCTGAGACAGGGGCCACTAGCCAGCGGTCTGCCTGATATTGATCTTGATGCCATAGATTGATGCAATGGGGTCCCCGCCCAAAGAGAAAGAGAAACACAGTGTGATTTCCTGGAATATCGGGCTCAAGAAAAACCTGGTTGACTCGGTTTGGTGCGATTGTGTTTGGGGACACAATATAATCTGTTTACTGGAAGCCGAGGCCGTTTGGGTTCCAGCCATAAAGGGTCCAAAGGGAAGGCCCTTTCGGGGCTTTACCATTTGGATTAGCACAAACCTTGACTATAAAATAGTCAATATAGACTCGGGTTCCCTCGATATGCAGTATTTATTTTGTCTACTGGGAAAGCCCAACCGGCATCCCTTTTTAATGTGTACAATCGAGTTTACACTAAGGTAACAAATACTATTGACTTGGCAGGGCATCTATTGGAGAAAAGATTGAATAAAGATCATTTGGATCACCATATTTTTCTGGGGGGTGATTTAAATATTCAAATAGAACCACCGTTGGGTTGTGAGGGAGCATGGGATGGGATGATCTGGACGAGGTATGGGACAGTCCATCTTTGGTCCCTCCGCCGAGGTCAAGAGCCCATCTGAATGCCTTTAGCCATACAATCTTGCTCCTATGTATGGGTCTTAGGGCGTGTAATGGCTGCTTTAATAAAGACCAGCGGCCAAAACCGACATTTGAGGGGCATAGTGGCTCCTCTCATATGGATTACATTTTCGTATCATTGAAATTGTGGGATAAAGTAAAAGACTTCGAAGTCAAGAACACAGGGGAGTGATCATAGTCCACTGGTATTAAAACGATCCAACGTGAGTGGACAGGCCTTTGTCCAGGGTATCACGCAGACTTCAGCTGTCTGTGTACAGAGCCAAACTAGGCAGCAGATTAAATGGGTGGATGTTGAACAGTCTGAAGTGAAACCTCATATTTATGAGGAGATTATACCGTATTGGAGTGACTTTCTTTAATGGACCTAGGGGACCGGGACATCTTCCTGGGGCTACAATGAAAATGTTCAAACCCTCCAACCGTCTGTCACTAAATCAAGTAAAAGAATAGAAAAAGGCACAACAAAATAACAACCATGGTATGATGACGACTGGATGACGGCACAGTCAGATGTATTTTGAATTGCCTGAAAAGAGGTAATGGCCTGGACAGAAATACCCCAAGATTATGAAGGGCATCCTATAAAGCTATGCTTAAGGGAAAGTGAGAGGCCCACGTTCGAGAAGAATGGGAGAACATGTATGTGGCTGCCATATCGGGTGATTCTCATAATTTCTGGAGGATAGCAAGTGGGGAACATGTAGAGCAAGAAAGGGGCATGGTAACCAAAATAAGCCCTTATACATAGGAATCACATTTTCAGGAACTATATATAATGGGGGCGGTATCAATGGATGTGGCTGGCACTTATCCCATTCCTAACAGTGGGAATATCCACAACCCAATTCAATTTGAGTTGTGGGAGGTAGGTAATGCCATATTGTTATTGTTGTTATTGTTATTTTGCATTTATATAGCGCCTTATATACCATTGGTATGGTCTGAAGGCGATGGTAGGTTGAACGCCCTTGGGAACCGAAGTTCAGATCAGTAGAGAGAGTAGAGAGAGTCAAAAGGTGCGTGCGCGCACCGGGTATGTGTGCAGCTCGTGTGGTATTCCTGTGATAGCTGCTTCTTAGTGGTAGGTGTGGTGGTTGAGAGATCAGGAGAATGTGTTCATTCTGGCAGGATTTATCCAGAACGGATGCGGCTGCGTTAAGCCTGAGGAGAACGCCTGGCTGGGGTGTGTGAAACCAGCAGTGTTTACTTAGAATGATGTGGAGTGAGCGGCGGATGTTGGTATGAGAACAGTTATAACGAATGGTGTCAGTGGTGATGTAAAGGAGAGAGTAAGCGTGGTGGTGAGATATGATGGGTTATATGCTCTTTCAAACGTTCTCTGCATTACTGGATGCAATCTGTGCTCGTTCGTTCTACGTACTCGCCCGCTCTACACAACATGTCCGTTCACCCTGGGCACCCGTTCGCACCAAGCACTCGTTTGCTCCAGGTACTCATCAGCTTTATGCCTTCATGCGTACTATGCATTCACCTGCTTTACGCACTCATCCCCTCTACGCACTCACCCCCTCTACGCACTCACCCCCTCTATGCACTCATCCCCTCTACGCACTCATCCCCTCTACGCACTCATCTGCTCCACGCACTCATCCACTCTACGCGCTCATCCGCTCCACACGTTCATCCACTCCACGCACTCATCCCCTCTCCGCATTCACCCGCTTTAAGCACTCATGCTTTATACGCATTCAACAGCAATATCGTGTTCTATATATTCATCTCTACACTCATCTGTTCTATACCTTCATCTGCACTGTACACTCATCCGCTCCATACACTCATCCGCTCCATACACTCATCCGCTCCATACACACATCCGCTCCATCCACTCATTCGCTCTATACACTCATATGCTCTATACACTCATCCACTCCATACACTCATCCGCTCCATACACTCATACGCTCTATACACTCATACGCTCTATACACTCATCCGCTCTATACATTCGCCAGGTCTTGTACATTCATCTGCTCCGGCGATCTACACACTCTCCGCACTTCCGTATTCATCCGCTATCCACACTCCTGCGCTCTACATACTCATCCGCTCCACATACTCATCTGTTCTACACACTCATCCGGTTTACATTCATCCGTTCTGCACATTCATCTGGTTTACGCACTCCTGCATTCTACTCGCTTCTCTGTATTTACGGACTCATCCGCGTTACACGCTCGTCCACTCTACACACCCAGCTGCTCTACACGCTCATCCGCTCAACATGTTCATCCATTCTATACACTCATCCGATCTACATATTCATTCGGTTTCCACACTGATTCGAACTATATATTTATCTGTTTTTCCACTCATGCGTTCTTCCACTCAGCGCATTCATCTGTTCCACCTGCTTCATCCATTCTAACTATTTCATCCACGCCATTCACTTCGTTCACTCCTCATGCATTCTGTCCATTTCAGGAGTTTAAATCTCGTTACTGTTTCCGTATGATTTACTCTTATTACCCATTTCAATGCTTTGATCTATTTTATTTGTATAATTCTGTTTGTCCTTCTAGTTTATATTAGGGGTTATTAGCTGTCAGTTTCTCGCATCGGGTAGTTTGTTGGATTGGTGTCATTGAGTTGCTGTTAGTCTGTTTGGGATAGTTTGGTACAGGTTGGTTTTAGGGGAAGAGCCAGGTTTTCAGCAGTTTGCGGAAAGACGTTAAATCCTCAGTTAGGCAGATGTGGGGTGGGAGTGAGTTCATAGCGTGGGAGCCAAGGCTGAGAATGATGATCCACCTCACCTGACTGAGTTTGTCTTCTGTATGACTAGGAGGCCGGCTGAGCTTGATCTTAGGGTGTGTGGGGGGTGATAGGGTTTTAGCTTGTCTTGCAGATATTGAGGTCCGGTTTTATGCAGTGCTCGATGGGAGATGCATAAGGTTTTGAAAGTAACCCTTCGGGCTTCTGGAAGCCAGTGCAGCGTCTTAAGGGCTGGGGAGATGTGGTCTCTTGGGCCGAGCGCAAGTAGCAATTTGGCTGCCGCGTTTTGTGCCCTTTGGAGTTTATTCAGTTTGTACGCGTGGAGGTATAGGGGGTTCGTGTAGTCCAGTCTTGATATAATGATTGATTGGACCGCGGAGAGTCTGTTGGGAAAGGAGTGATATGGAAAGATGCGCCTAAGGGTTTTAAGGTGATAGTGGCAGGACTTTGAGACGTTGACTTGGCGCGAGAGTGTTAGGTCAGAGTCAAGGGTGCATCCAAGATTTTTCACTGAGTTGAGGGGGTCGGTGAGTTGCCCATGGTGGATGGCCAGGGTAGCGGGTGCGGAAGAAGCTATTAAGTACTGTTCTATGAGTAGATAAGCTACAGATGGAAGAAATTATGACTGTTTAGCATTCAGAGAGGTAGGGTAGTATGGCGTGAAGTAATTGCTTCAGTCCCCGCCCTTGCCACACTTACCTATTGTTAGCTTCCTGCTTCTCCTGCGGATACCTGCAGATACACCCTGTAGCTGTCGCTGAAGAAGCCGTCCTTTGCCTTGGGTACTTAGCCGTCGGGCTGCCGGTCAGAGGGCTGCCCTTGTGAAAACAAAATCAAAATATCGAGGCTAAGTACCCCAAAAGGAAATACACCGAACACGGGTTACAAAGGAACATACGAAGATCTTTAATTTATACTGAATCAGTTACAAAGAACAAAGCAAAATCAGATAGCTATCGGCCCTCAGTGCAACACAGCGAACTCCAGCGTGGTTAGGTGTATTCAGTGAGAGAGACTGTACATTAGAATTAATTGCTCTTTTATACCATTTGCGAACACGATGTCCAACCCTACTTCGGGTTAATATTACTCTAATACATCACTGATCTAGGGTTCATGCCGAGTTTGCATATCCACATGTAACTAGTTTGCCTTTAATACATACGTCAACAAGCCTACACGGCAACTGTGTATTTTGGGATTTCCCATGTAGGTCTTCTCAAACATTAATACAATGTAGTTAAACAAGTGTTCTTAGTTCAGTATTTGAATACATTGTTCTTAACATATGCTCAAGGATTAGTTTCATTGACGCGAGTAATCCTTTACACACAGGTCAACGAAGGACAAGGTCTCAGTTCCCGACCTCAACAAGTGGCCTGCAAGCAAGTTGTATTTCGGAATGACATCGTCCACCATTTTAACTCAAAGGGTGACTTTACAAAGCGAACCTAAAATGGTGGATTGACCGAAAATGGCGGCTTACATTAAGGTCAGGAGCTTGCAACACAGATTTTTCTTCGCAAGTGATTTACAAGCAGCTTGGCGTAGGCCAATATACATATATTCTTTGCGGGAACAGGAGGTGGGAGGACCCAGCAATAAGGAAGTGGGTGCGGGGAGGGAGAGGGAGACAACGGGGCTGATTATGGGCGGGGGGACCCTGGATTACACTAAAAACAGGTGAAAAATGCAGGTTTTACCTTGCGGCCGTGCTCACAGACTCCAAGGTGGAAAGGAGCTGGCGTAGTCCAGCGTGTTGGTATACTCGTCCACTAGATTCAGTGGACCAATGGGACAGGGAGGGCGGGAACAAGAGGCGGGAGGACCCGCAATAGGGAAGTGGGTGCTGGGAGGGAGAGGGACACAACGGGGCTGATTAGGGACGGGGGGCCCTGGATTACACTAAAAACTGGTGAAAAATGCAGGTTATACCTCGCGGCCGCGCTCACAGACTCCAAGGTGGAAAGGAGCTGGCGTAGGCCCGCGAGTTGGTATACTAGTCCACTAGATTCAATGGACCAATGGGACGGGGAGGGCGGGAACAGGAGGCGGGAGGACCCGGCAATAAGGAAGTGGGTGCGGGGAGGGAGAGGGAGACAATGGGGCTGATTAGGGGTGGGGGGACCCTGGGTTACACTAAAAACAGGTGAAAAAGGCAGGTTTTACCTCGCGGCCGCGCTCACAGACTCTAAGGTGGAAAGAAGCTGGCGTAGGCCCGCAAGTTGGTCTACTCGTCCACTAGATTCAATGGACCAATGGGACGGGGAGGGCGGGAACAGGAGTGGGGGAAGGCCCCGGGTCTGCACTTCCTGCCGGTTGATTTAATTAAAGAGGAAATCATGGTATGGGTTCCTATTTTATAGCTCCTCTTCAAGAGTAGCCTCAAACTGAATAGAGTCCCCCACTCTTGTCAAAAAGCAACCATAATACTTATTTACAAGAAGGGAGGGATAGGTGATCCACCCAAATATAGGCCAATTTCCTTATTGGACAGTGTAGGGAAAAGTTTTGAAAAAGCCATACAAGTACATCTGCAAGATTGGCTCACTGGGGGAAGTGTGATAAACCATTTGCAAGCTGGGTTTTCGCAGAAGATTAGTACTCTATACGAGGTATTTTGACTCAATATGATTACCCAGAAATATACAACCCTGGGAAAGATGAAGGTCTATGCGGTCTTCGTCGATCTCAAGACAGCGTTTGATAGTGCATCAAGGGCAACCCTGTGGGTAATCCTTACAGGGAGGGGGATTGCAGAAGGCCTCCTACAGATAATATGCTGTTAATGGCTCTGCTGTGTGGTGTGCATCTCCCAATTTACCCATTAAAAGACAGTATCATCTAGTGCATCTCCTGTCCCATTTCTACTACATGGGTCTGGGAAGAGTTTGAAATGTGGAGTACAGTATTGTTCGTTGGGTTCTTGTGACTTCCTATTTGTGAGGTTCTATTACATCAACATGCAGCATGTTCGTTTTTTCTAATGCCAAGATTTCACATAAAAGGGCTTATCTGTGCTTGCAGAATAGCTCTCTACCAGATAGAAGAGTCATATGCACCCCCGATAAGCCTTTTAACAGAGACTGCCTCTGTCGATGTTTTTCCACACTATAAACACGGAAGGAGAGGTAAGAGGACAGCAAGTAGCCCACTCCTAGCACATCCTCAAAACTGAGGCGAAGCCTTGAACAGAAAACATAATAGTGGTGGGGGGCTGTTTGCTCTAATTCCAGAATGAGTCACAATGCGTAGTGCACAAGAACAACCAACAGTCTATACAAATCAGTCATAAAACTATTTTACAACAATATATCTCATTTCTTATTCATGTTAAACAATGTGTTTTCATTGACAACAAGTGTTTAAAAATAAACAACAATATCTCAGGAAAAAGTGCAAGTGCGAGCAATTAACACCATACATGATTATAGGGTATAATGGCAGACAAAAACAGCAAAGAATAAACAACTGTGCATAAACCAAATGAAATCCAAATACATAAACTCTCTGAAGTAGTGTTGTGTAAGTATCAAAACATAAATCACTTCATGCACTACATTCACTCTGTTCTAGATTCAAACATACTCATTCTCTCATACATTCCCAACATGTTTCTTTCTGATTGTGTGTGTAAACAAAGTAAACAGAAATTCATCAGGGGCAGTCTGCCGTCTACCAAATCTGCTCTAACCAAAGATAATCTTTAAAAAGGAACATTGCCTCTAACGTTAAACAGCTGTACAACTTTAGTTAATACAACTGGAGGTGAAGAAGTATTGCTGTGCATCGATAATGTTCGGGTCCATTAGAAAGTGGATTCCAAACTTCAGGGTCCTATAATTGGTCCACAATGTATTTGGTGCAAGACAGCAAAGAGACTCGATATCTGTAAAAAGAGCCGATCAGGGTGTCAATAATCATCACCCTGATTTCTAATTCTTGCAAATAGATTTAGAATAATTATACTCTAACCAGATACTTATTTCTGGACGGTAAACTAGTGCCCAGTCAGTTAATGGTGGAGACACCACTTATCGGTCAAATGACAACAGCAACAGAAATTTGAATCAATCGACTAGCCGTAGTGATGATAGACAGTTAAAATGCATAACAAATCACATACTACCAAAATTGATAGTAATGAAAACTCGTCTAAATTCCAAACCCGACTGAGGAGTTAATGCTAAGGGACCTCCTTCGGTGTAAACGTTAAGATTTCCATATTTCATTTTAATGACTCCCGCTTATTTCTTTGCAGAATTGTACCAGGTGGAAACCGAGTGTCATCAATCTTTTGGGCCCCGCACCCCTCAACTGTAGGTCTGGCGCAGGACTATCCAACTAGTGAAGAACACCTGTGATCACACTGATACCCTGTAGTCATCGTTCTAACAGTGGCTACCAACGATAATTCTAAAAAAGTGAAAATGGTCACATATTAGTCTAACCAAAGATTTGCTAAATCTGTAGCGGCCCGTTCTCATAGAACAGGTTCTTACCACTTTCTTTGGATCTAAAGTTGTAACAGTAGCGTATCAGTTAAATCTCGTCCAAGAGGCTGCAGCCCGTGGGTACAGTAGTAGACCTTCGATGGTCTATTTCATCAAAATGGAGGAAACAGTTGTTATAGCTGCGTCGTGTACTCAGCAGCAGTCCAATAAATTGATGTATTTAAAGGTACCGTTCTAGTGCCTGAACGATGAGAAAAGAGGGGAAGATAACATGGCTGCTTACAAACCCTGTTTAAAAAGTTAATCCAAAAAGAGCCCTGTTGTTTGAAAGGATTGCCTTGAACAGACTTACTTTTATCAGGCGTCTTCTTAAGGGTGCGTATGTTAATGAACCACAACTTGAGGATGTGAAACGACACTGAACGAAATGCTATTATGCTTGTCGGTCGATCTATGCGCTGGCGTTTGAATCGGCAGTCACCCATACTCGCAGCTACGAGCTCCCATCATATCTGTAGAAAAAAGAGGGGAGGCAGAAAACAGTATACAGAGCATGTCAAAGCCATGAGACATCCTGGTATAGTGGCGGATAACGTCCCAAGTAGTTCGCTTACCAAGTTCTCGCTCTCCTTTCATTCCATCTGCTGGTGCTCACACTCCTCCACTGAACTCCATGTGGAGTCACAGTCACATGACCCTACTACGTTCATAAATACGTCTCCCAATGTGGTACGGAGCATGTGATTGGTGGACGGCCCTCCGATACTGTTTTCATTTATTTGCTGTCACAGTGCTGAATTACTGAATTAAAATGGAATTAGTTTCATATTGGTGTCATTAATCCCTTTTAGAAAAGGTCAGTAAATACCACAAAACTGTTCGTAATGGTCATTTGATCATAATTGGACCGTGCACACAATAGTAAAAGCATCTGTTTGTATGCCTATCCCCATATTCATAGTGAGTAGCTTCAGTCCAGATGATGGAAATAAATATCGTACTTATGTGTTGCAATCCATTTTCTCGTTTAGACCATTAGTAGCGCTTTTTGTGAGACAAATAAGTTGGTCTTTTTTCAGAAGGATGGTTTTGTCTTTGTTAATGTCCATACTTGGTATCAATTTGTAGATCACTGTCCATCTAAAATCATCAACCATTGGAGCATTCTTGGTTCGGTTTTTGAGGCAGCTCTTATGTTCTCCTATGTGTAGTTTGATTTTTCGGTCTGTCTTACCAATGTACACTTTATTGAAAGAGCACCATATTGCGTATATTACTAGAGCCGAGTTGCAATTTGTATAGAGTTTCTGTTTCCATCGCAATCGCAATCCTATGTCGACTTCCGTACTTTTGAAGGTGTATTTACAGTACACACAATGTCCACATGGGTGGTGTCCTTCAATTCGTGGAAGACCCCATTGTTGATTCAGGCTCATTGGTTGTTGGGGTTTTAATGTGACATCATTCCTTGTTACTTGTTCTTTTAAGTTTTGTGCTGCGCTTAAATGCCAATACAGGTCTCGGGACAGGTAGATCACCTTTTTCAAGGATAGGCCAATTTCTAAGGACAATTTTCTTAATGTCATTAGACATATTACTGAAGGTGTTACAAAGATCAACTTCTGATCATTTTTGGCTTCTGAATGTTCTTTATATTCTAGTAAGGATTCCCGGTTGTTATTATTGCCGCGTTTTAGCGCCTTCCTTACTAAATTTTTTGGGTAGCCTCTCCAGAGTAGCTTAGATTCCATTTTATCGGCTTCTTTGGAGAAGTCGATTTTCCTTGAACTAGTCCGTTTGAGCCTTAGAAATTGTCCTAATGGAAGATTGTCCCTTACATGTTTGGGATGGGAGCTACTATAGTGTAGCAAGGAGTTTCTATCTGTAGGCTTATTGTATGGTTTCAAGAAAAAGGTTTTCCACAACCTGATTTTCCACAACATGAATTCAACTCCTGCACTTTTCGGATCAAGGGCACCATGATGATGTGTCAGTATTTATTCTCTGATTTCAGGGAATGGTCAACAAATTGGTCAACTTAAAAAAAAGTTTGGGATGTTCCCCAAACAATCAGGTTTATTCTCTCTTCTGTGGCATTCAAATTCTTTCCCTCAGGAGCACCCCTTGCTCACCATGGTCTCTTGTGTGGGATGCAGGTATGTTGACCTTCCTGACCTCAGAGACAAATGTCCCACTCTGTACAGTCCAAAATGGGTTACTGCACCTACTCTCTAGCATTGTAGGTTTTAAAAGGTGACCCAAACCCTTCTAATGTTTGCTAATTATACACTTCCTGGGGTCCCATAACTCATGCTACAGCACCACTTGATGGTAAATTCTTGTGATCAGGCAGATAAAGGGGAACAGCAGGCAATGTGAAGAATCCTGTGGATCCCTCACTGAAACCCTGCCTAAAGTCTCCTCATAGGTGGCTAGGGGAGGGCAGATGCTTCTTGATCCCAACCCTGGGGTGGTGTACCACGGGAGGATCACCTGGGTGGAGACAGGGTCCAGGGAAGTGAGGAGTTTCCGTGGGATGAGACACCGCTTTTTTCCTCTGAAAGGGAGATTCTTACCACCATGCTAGAAGAGGTTATGGCTTATTGTCATTTTAATATCTCTCAACCTCCTGTTAAATCTACGGTGGTAAAGCCCATGGTTGTAATATCCAAACCTATCCTACCAAAAGAGAGAATCTTTGTAATCCCTAAAATCAAATGTCCTCCTCAATACCAGGGTACTATGAAGGCATCAAGAAGCAAGACACAGACAATGGATTCAGCGTTCAAAGTAAAAAAGTTTATTAAACAAAATATCAGGGCGGTAGAAGACCCAACTTGCCCTATGCTAAGAAAAAAACGAAGTCTGTGTCCAAAGCCTATTCTAGCCCTCACAACTAAAGCTAAACAATGTTTAGGGATGTCAATTATAAAAGAAATCATGATCAACACAAAGCTTTGTCCAGCTCTTAGCTTCCTTTTCAGCTTCCTTTCCCCAAGTTCAAGAAAGTTCCACAAAGGTTTTAAGATGGCTTTTCTCAAGTTCAAAACAGCTACACAAATCATTTGGGTTCCCTTCCCTAAGTTCAAGGCAACACAGTTCCACACAGTCCTCAGGGTTTCCCTTCCCCAAGATCCAAGCAACACAGCTCAAAGGAAGAGGGGTCTTGAGGCGCAGTCCTCAAGACAGCATTTAGACTTCAACGTAATACCCGGCATTTGTTTAAGTTTTTCAAAGTTTAACACAACTCTTGGTCAACCTGACCCTCCTTCTGTTTATTTCACAATGTCTTTTAGCTTTTGCCATTTAGGGCTCACTGGTCTAGGCGCAGTTGTCAGACCACAAAGTCCACCCATCACAGGTCATACAACCAGGAACCCTAGGCTCTCCAGTTTACACAGGTTAACCTGTACTTTCTCCTGTGAGTCATACTCAGTTGCTAAGTCTCAGCCTGTTGACTTTATGGGCAGTTTCACCCTACCCTGGCATCTCCTGGTTAGCCTCTTGGATTTTCCCCAATCTTTACCTTGCAGCAATGTTTCCAGTAATAAAGTTCACTTTGTGGTGGTCTGGGTCATACTAACCTTTTGTTACACTCTTCACACACGCTCTTTTCTGTGGGGTACTTTGTCTCTCCTCTTATCTGTGGGGGGGATTCTTAGATTCAACAGAAAGGAAGATACGCCCATCTGCAACCCTCCCAGTTATAATTCAAGCAACACATAATCTGACAGAAGAAGGGGATAGCGGAACATCCAGATAATCATATATACGAAGGCCAACAAAGCGCTATTTACATTTTAGAAGCAAAGATGAACATCATATGTAAGACCTGATTCATGGAACGTTTTCCTATGTGATTGCGCCATTATAAAAGACTTCCATGAATCTGGCCCTAAGGGTGACCGATTTAAGAGAATGGAAAGGAATTTAGCAAGTGAGTTTAGCTTTGGGGGCTAGGGGAGCGGTGTCCAACCCCTTTGAAAGCTGGTTGAGCCTAACAGTGTTTAAACAGTGATTCAAACCTCAACTAGGTCTAAGTACAATGGGGTAGTATGGTGAAAAGCTTTGCCCCCATGATCAGCAGTATGAAGGTGGCGAGGGAGGAAGGTTGGAATGCATTTGGGGACTTGTGATCAAAACTAGTGATGGCAGTGCCACTGACCTGAGGAGCAAGAGTAAAGTCAGAGTCTGGAATCAACCAGACAAAGCACAGTCAACCACAGGCGACTAAGAGTCGCCATGCACGCAGCCCAACAAAATCCATTTCAGATATCAGAGCTCCGGGCAGTTTAGGAAAGAAAGCCCCAAGCTTGACCCATACCCAAGCTGCAACTAAGAGTTCAGGCGGCTCCCAGGAATAGAGCCTACCGCTACGTTCCAGTAAATTCAGTGGTAGAAGTGTACAGAAAACAGTAGTGGAACTGTGGTCTCGGCAGGGGAGTGGGTAGGTAGAAGCATAGTGCAACATGTGACAAGGAGTTGCGGCTGGGGGCATTGCACTAGTCTAAGTGACTAGTAACTAACGCTCCTATCACAACTTCACACTTTCACAGGGACATGAATGGACAAATCCTCCGTAAAGAATGGTGAATATGGTCGTACAAAGTAGAGGAATGGTAAACAGAAAAAAATAAAAGTAGTGGAACACCTCTCCCGACCGTTACCGCTCACTTCGATCACTGAATATATTGGACTTGGAGGCAGAGCCCTGAGGCAGCATCAGTGCTCCACCCTTCTTTGAGGTTTGGGAGCAGGAGGCCACACTCAGGACCCACACCCTCCACCCACATTATCCTTTGTGGGTCACAGGACCCCCAGACCATCCCCAGTTCCACATACTTTGAGCTTTGTTGTCCGGAGTCCCCCAGATATTGTCCCTGTCTGGAGATGGTAATATTTCCATAGGACATATCACCAAACTCGAATAGCAGTAGTTTTGGAGCTACATCCATTACATTATAAGTAGAGGAGTGGAGGGCCTATTCTCTATTATGGAGTTCTATAGGACTCCAGTGTGGTTTTTAAAGAATTGTTACCAGTGGTAATTACACCGACAATAATACTTCAATTTATTCCAAGATTTATTTTCAATTTTGAATGACCACATTTTCAATAGCCTAATAATTTCAACTCAAAATAATTGTCGGACGGCACCCATCTCTATCTCTAAAACAAGAACAGAAACAAACTCACAATGATTGTCATAGGGAGCACCCGAGCTGTCTAGCCTAAGCCTCAAGTCCAGGCTAATTGAAAAATGATATCCAACACAACAAAATACCAAGCAAAAAAGACAATGAAAGAGCCCATCTAAGGCAAAGGTTGTAGACTCCCATGGTCAGAGAGTAAAGTTTGAGAAGGCCTGGCCTCCGGATTTACCCTTCCTTATCTCTTATATATTCTCATTAGAGGGAAGCATTTTTGAGATAGGTTCAAAGCTTATGATCGAGAAGGGCAGAAATCTATTCCTGTACCAGGTGTAAGGAACTCATGGTGGCAACAGTAAAGACAGACACAAGTGATCACAGTTCAAGGGTGTTTATTAAACTGAAAAATGCAGCGTGGAAAAACCTAAGATGGGAGCAAGCTTCGACCATCAAATGAAAAATAAGGCAATCATTGTGGCATATTGTCAAATTAAAAGAGCCTGTACTGAAAAACATCTATTGCCAAGTCCTTAGAACGAATTACAGAAAAAGTGTGAGATTGGGTTTTCAATAAAGAAAGAAGTGTTCACAAATAATATGTTAGGATGTGATTGCGAGGGGTATCCCTTACCCAATTTTTCAGCACGGGACAAGGTGGGACTTTGGAGCACATCAAATGCTTGAGCTTTCCCAGCACGAGCCAACAGTTCTGTTCCAGCTACCAAGTACTTGGATGGATAAATCTCTTCAATACAAAATCTCTTGGCTTCGGGGGCCTGATGTATTAAAAAACAAACAACAAACAAAAAGTTCCTTTGCAAATGGATTTTGGGTGAGGACTTTTCACCCCTGGATCTCCCCCGACCGGGCCCACTTGACAAGGGAGACAATTCCCTTCCCCTGGCCTTCCAATGCTTCTTTCACAAGTCTTAATAGATTGTTAAACAGTTCTACAGGCTTTGCCCCTTTTGTGTAGTCTTCCCTCGGCCGGGTTCACTCTTGCCAACATTTACCAAACAGTTCACTATGGGACTTTAGACTTCGCAACTTCTTGTTAGCATCCCTCCTCCCGGTTTCCTCTTGCCAACTTTTGCAGCACACTGTACAAGTGGGATTCATTTCCCTTTCTCTCACAATCATCTGTCGGTCAAAGACTTTCAATGGTACAGAAGATTTTACAAGACCGCTATATGACCACTTTCACCTCTTCTTGCCTTTTCCCAAGGCCTTCTGGTTATGGTAGTTTCTACCATCGGGTATTCGCCCAGAGTTTTCCGCGTGAGCACCAACGTGGTGCCAGACTCCTCTGTTGCTGGTTTTCCCCCTCCTTTCTCAATAGTTTCTTTAAACCTTTCAAAGCTCAAATTAGCCACATACTACTTTTCGTTCAACACAGTTTGGGTCCTTATCGACTCCCCACTAGACTCACCAGCTGTGATGAACCACCTGGCGGTCTTCTCCTTCGAGTCAAGGTTGATACCACAGAGACCAGCGTCTCTCCCCGGATTATCAGCGGAGGAGGGTCTTGTGTACCGTAGACATCTGCTGCAACACACGCTGGCTTTTGTTTGCGGTCTTATGATTCCTATTGTGGAGGATTCATGGGCCTTGGTCAGAAAGGGCAAGGACGCTTCTCTCCTGGTCACCCCCTCGGTATGCAACATCGTTATCCTCCTCTTGAACTGCTTTGCTGTTTTAGCACTCATGTCATGCAGTCTCCCTTGCTCGTCTTGTGGTCCACCTTTAATCCTTGTGGGGAAGGGAAAGGGCCGTCAGGTGTGGGTGATTCTGGTCAATTACCTGACCCTTGTATTGGGATATGTCAGGTAAACAGCTCTGGTGTTATAGTCTGTTGTTTTTTGTGGTGTGCGAAAGTGTTCATGTCGGAAAAGGGGGTGGCAGTGTTTAGGAATATCCTACGTGGTAGGATGGGGAAAAGATGTTGAAAGAAGGAGGATACTGTGTATCACCTGTCGGTATCCCACTCCCATTTCCCAAGGACCGGCAATCCAGGTGACACTCCCTCACTGGTCCACCCCTAGGAACTGGATTCAATGTCGATGGCCGTGTCCTGGCCACCTGGATTTCATATCCCTGGGCACTAGCTAGGGAGACACCTTCAGGTTTCACACACAAGATCTCCCACATCTTAACCAATCAACATGCTGCCATCCGGCACAATTCAGTCTTCTGAAATTGAGCAAGTGTGCGAGGTGCAGAATTCAACAATTGTGTAATTAGTCTGAGAGAAAGGCCAGGCATAGTATATATTGCTGTATGGTCTCTGTCCCCCAAGACCACCACCACATGGACCAGTGGGAATGGGAATGCTCAGAATGTCTTTATTGTTCCACAAAATTGATGCTACCGGCCCAAGTGCACACTTCTGTGCTTTCTCGCAGCAAATTCATAATTCAAATTGTATAATCTCTGTGGGGAGATATACCACCTGTGGAGGTTCTTATGGATGCATTATTTTGTCATGCTGCACCTAGAGGACTTATATGCTCTCTCCCAAATGTGAGCCGACGACACTTCTGAAATCGTAGTCCCCCAGTTCCCGGCATCACATGCCAATGTATAAGTACCTGACAGAACAGTCATGCAAGGGTTCATAAAAACAAGATACCCTGCACTTATCCAGAACCTGTGTAAGTGATAGCGCCAATCCCTAGGTTTCCTAGACCTGCTTCTCTAACATCTTTATGAGATATCCAATGTTGTTATTGTATGCAGTGATAACATTCAGACCCCTCTAATTGCATTATACAAAGGGAAAATGGTTCCAGTTGATAAATAAGTGGCTTCCCCATGCTGACCAATTTCATTTGGCTATCTTTGGTGTAAAATCTGGATTTCCAAATATCAGAGAAAGTAGACCCAAACTATTAGACATGTCAATGGAAGCCAAACCTCTATAGCAGTGATATAAGGCTAACAAAGTGATATTTTACTCAATATCTTTCCAGCCTTTGAGGACACATTCTGAGGAACACAATTGTATGATCACCTCAAAAATTCTGAAATATTTAAACCCTCTAGATTTTCAAAAGTGAAATACGAATTCTATGATCTTGCGAAACTTCACTAATTGACACATTCCAGACAGAAGGGAAATTTCTGGGTCCTTCAAAAATAAAAAGAACATCAAGTGCATGAAAAACAGCTTTATTAGATCAATTACAGGAATGGATATTATTCTAATCGGATTATCGCAAACGTATTGGGTAATGGATTCCATGGCAAATGCAAGAAAAAGGGATGATATGGAGCAACGCCGACATGCACTTCTAGAAATCCTAATAGTTTTCATAAAAGTCTATTACTCAAACTAGTGTGCAAGGGATTTGGAAATTGGGCAGTATTAATTTGGAAAATGTGAGTCCTTTATCTAACTTGCCCAGGAAAATCCTAATATAGTGCTAATCTATTCTGTCAAATGCCTTATGTGTGTCAATTGTTAACAGGGCAAACTTCTGCTCAGTGCTCTTCCACCATTTAATTAAGTAGTCTGCTCTCTGGATATTATTGTATGCATTACAATTCACTGAAGAAACTGTTAAATCAGGTTTCACCAAAGAGGGAAGTGCACTCAACAAGCAGGATGCAATAATTTTAGCAAAGATTTCAGCCTATGCATTGAGATGTGAATAGGATCATACAAAGCACAATGGGAAAGTTATTTTCCTGGCTTGCGTGCAAAGGAGTGGTGGACTCCATCACTGACTGTGAAACAATGCCAAAATTAAGGAAAATAATTAAATCAGTGAGGAATAGGATACACTAAATATTGTTTATAGTAAATGATGGAAAACCCATCTTGCTCAGGAGCTGTGTTACCGTGGAGGAAGCGGATCACTAGTTCCCATGAGATGGGACAAGTCACAAAATCTAAGGAGGGAGGCTCAGGACAGGTAGTTCTACTGTAAAGGCTGATCCAGTAATTTTACAGTCATTAGGCCCCTATAGTATGATTCAATTGTTTCCATTTTATTGTATGCCTGTTAGTAGCCTTTTGCATCCACTCCCTGCACTTGTAAGATGAACTTACAAGATTTAAGTTTACACTGTTTGGCCACTAAGAACAGATTAACCATATTCCCTTTTGTATAGTGTGATGGCCTGGTGTTAAGTACAGTCTGAGCTGTACGGTCCATCAAGTGTGCGTACAGTTGACATATAAACAGTCCGAGCCCTTAAGAATTTCAGATATCCCTGTCTTTGTGTCCCTTCTTACACCTCTTAACTACGTCCTCAAGGACTTTATGCATGACCCACCGCTGTCTCAGAATAGAGGCCATTTTGCTCAGCATTACCTCGTAATAACAGGATTGCCTGCATCCCAAATCACAAGTACTAGTAGTGAAGAATCATGCTCCTCAAAATAATGGGACAATGCAGTGAGTGCAGTGCAAGGTCTGCCAAAATCCCATCATTCAGCTTCCATGGGCATCTACAAGTTACTGGTTGGCTAAGGGCCTGAAAGAACCAGAAGCCTGGGGTATAATCTGTCAGACATCTGTTAAATTCCTATCTTAGAAACACTAGGATTAAAGGACGAGGAACCACTAGCAGGTTCATTGTTGAATATCCCTTGTGGGGCCAAAAATAGTGTGTGTAGGTTCCTTCATCTCTGTGAAAGTATCTCTATATCTTGACAATTATGACAAGATAACACTTAATAGTTTGCCAAAGATTGGTAAATCCCTCCCATCAGAAGCAGTTGGCAGACGGGTGTGGTCTAGCAAATGATCTAACCAAACAAAAGGTGGTAATGGTGGAAGAGTTTGAATTAATCTGAACCCCTGGCACTGCTCTTTACAACCCTCCAGATCATTCATGTCTGCCTGCCAAGCCATTAAACAGAGGGTGAAGACCATATGTAAATCAGCCTCGATCCCACCCCAAAATCAAACTACTTGGTCACATCCCTTCTGCATGACACCACAAGCAACCCCAGACATGTTTCGGTCCCCACTCAGGATGACTAAAGGAAACAAAGGCGTTAATGGCTGTAAGGATTTGAATTAATCTGAACCCTTTGCATTGCTCTGGGCAACCCTCCAGACCACTGTTCTTTGCCTGCCAAGATATTAAAGAAAGGGGAAAGACCACTTACAGAAAAGGGCAGTCCAGTCCAAAATACTAGGTCACATTCAATCTCCATGAGAACATAAGCAACCCAATTACAAAACATGTTGCATAGGTGATGCAAAATTTTAATATGCATGATTAAGGTGGACACCATGGATGGCTGTACTTAACATTTTTACTCAATGAAACAAACGCCACATTTATACATCCCTGTGTTATCCCTCCTCAACCCATCCTACATCAAATAAATAATCCTGTTTTGAAAGGTTACCATATATAAACTTGTTCTGCGTTGCAACTTGGGAGCTACCCAGCCCCTGCTGCACGCTTCACGTTTCTTGTACTGCACAATTCATAAAATCATTGGCCCATGGATGAGCATCAAGCTGAAGGCTCTTTCCAATGCTGGGTTATCCATTATAGATACATAGCAATGGCTAATAACTCACTGGATTTCCCACACACAAACTGAGGAGCATTAAGCAGGAGGAGAAGTAAGTATTGTAAAGTTAACTATAGGAAGTGACGTTGTCCATACATGCCAGTCCATTCTATTTCATAGATGTTTAATTTCTCACTACTAAAATAAGATTCACCTTAATGCAAAAGTATGGGCACTTCAGTTCTCCC
This sequence comes from Ambystoma mexicanum, assembly GCF_040938575.1. Classification (NCBI taxonomy): domain Eukaryota; kingdom Metazoa; phylum Chordata; class Amphibia; order Caudata; family Ambystomatidae; genus Ambystoma; species Ambystoma mexicanum. The sequence goes on along the minus strand of NC_090936.1, from coordinate 123,961,255 downwards.
AGTTTTGTTTCTGATAATCTTCCTCTTAGCTGATCCAAAACATTTGCATGTATGGTGGCACCACTTCTGCATGTCCCAAGTCTTCTGTGTTTTTTGCATGGTTCTGAAGACTAACAGTCCCTAACATTACTTTTCTACTGTACCTTTAGGTTCCTGTGAGATATAATTGACTTCCTGATTAAGGAAGATGCCAAAATGTGCCACATCTCAAATTTCTCTGTTTGCTTGTATCACAAAGCCACATGGACGCCATAAAGGATCCAACTCAAGGATTAATTTCACAGGGATCATTCAGCACTTGTACAATGTTGGACAACTCTAAACAGGTCAAAACAGCACAAAGTCTTCTTAATTCAAAAGGGTTCCCTAAAAGCCCACTCTGGTTCTTTTTCACTGTGTCACTTAGTCCCTTGTACAGAGTCCCTTCTTTGAATGATCGTCGGTGGGTGCATAGCCCTACATGAGGGCCCACTGGGTGTACAGCACAGCAAAGATATATTGGGGAGATTTCTTTCTGTTTTAGGTTCTGCTGGAGAGATATATGATTGGTTATTTATAATGCACTTAATACCCAGAGGTTTCTAAGTCCGGACCCGGAGATTGAACCTGTGTTGCTCTGTGTTGTCTTGCTTCCAAGGCAAGCACGTTGTCCCTGAGCTATCCTCCCGAGACTGAGAGTTCCACATTGTCTCCTAGAGGTAAAGTAGGTGTCTAGATGACTTATTGGGTCCTAGTTCACATCCCTGCCTACGATCTCCCAAGCCCACTTTGGTCCCCTCCTCCCTGAGCTAATGATCACTGTTGCCCATCGACCTGGCACTTGACCTTTTCACTAGCCCTTGAGTTGAATGTCTTCTAACCTCCTTGACTATCCACCACATGCTTTGTTTCTCTATGAACTACTATCCGGTGACAAATAGGAATTTTCTTTCTTGCTTGATTTGTGGCACAGTCCCAATGCATAGCCCCTATGTTACTTGGAGTGATGACCTGTGCGTGCAAATAACACCAGCCAGCCTCTCAGGTAAAGCTCCAGACCCCCAGGACTCTTTATTAACTTGGACCAAGCACAGTAAGCCCTACACCTCCATATATTTCCTTTTCTTTCCCTTCTATCCTGCCTCCCTCCACCTGAGCATTCCCTTCTCACCCACCCCCACCCATGCTTGGATGAGGCTTCTAGAAAGCCTTTTTCACTGAACCCCAGGGCAGCCTTGCCCGAGCAGCCAGTGAAGGGCTACAGTAAAGAGCAACTATCTTTCTGGGCAGCTCCCCGTCCCAGTTTGCCCATGCACACCTGGCTGCACAACCTACAGCTACATCCAGGTAAGGTTGTATGGGCTGGGAGTGCAGCCATTACTGTGCTATGGTAAAATCCTGCCACTCCTACATTACTATCACCTACTCTTAACATTATGCTGTCTTGCACTGTACTCTTTGTTTTGCCTTGCATTGCACTTGGATGAATTGTGCAGATTAGCCTACGTATTGCATCTAGAAGAACATGTGAAGGTCAGCCTGTGTGTTGCACTTAGATGAATAGCGAAGGATAGTCCTTTCACTGCTCCAGATGAGTCCTGAAGGCTATCCTCTACTTTGCACTCAGAAGTAATTTGCAGGGCAGCCATGCACAAATACACTGAACTTAGATGAAACGTGAGGATAGCCAATGTATTGCACTTGGGAGGATTTTTTAGGGTGTACTTTGAGGAATGACGAAGCTAGCCGATGCGTCGCACCCAATAGATCTATGAGGATCACTAATTCACTGCATTTAGATGAAAATACAAAGATAGCCAATGTGCTGCACTTGGAGGATTTTGAGGGTGGACAATGTGTTGCACTTGGAAGAATTGTGATGGTTAGCCTATGTATGACTTCAGATGTATTGTGAAGGTAGCCAAGGTATTGCACTTCAGCATCATTGAGAGTAGCCAATGTACTAACCATTCCCATTCTTTCTACTCTATCGCATACCTCCCAAGAACCACACATGCCCTATGGGCCAGCCAAATCACACGCAACACCCATATCCAACATAATAAACACTTGCAAACATCAAACAATCCCTGACTCTGGGCCTTAGCCCCTGGATACAACAAGCCAGTGCACACAATCAAACTCACTTAGAAAGTGAACTCACACAGGACACCAGTTCCTTGTGGTTCCTCAAGCATAAACATAAGAGCACAAATGCTATCCTAGCCATCTTCCCCCACTAACCCACCCCCACCCTATTTGTTACAGAGCCAAGTGAGCACCTGGAAACTATGCCAAAGGGTAATGGTGCACGGTATAAGAAAACGTATCATAACATAACATGCCTCCCAAGGACTTCCCCACCCTCCTTCCACTCACCTCCTATTTCATCTTCTCTCCACTAACTGCCTCACATTCCTCCTCCGAGTGCCTATGACTCAATCTACTGGTAGTTTTCAATTGTCAACCCTCTTCACCTCTTCTGACCACTTCATATTACTTCCATCCTCTTAAATCAAAACTGTTCATCCCCTTGTTATCTCCCCCTACTTCTCCTGTAATGCCTACTGCACCTCCAATGCTTCCTGCATTTTAAATGACTTTACTCCTCCACTCGCTTCTCTATAACTCCAAACACCAACACTATTCTCCTCCCTGGATGGGGTTTTTAAAGCAGGCCCTTCCTTCCCTCTGCTCTGGGCTTGCAGGTGGGTGTGATCATCTTCCCTTTTCAAGGATGGCCACCAGTCTTCATGCTCCTGGTTCTATCCAACTTTATTTTTAACGGCTTCTCCGCCAATGCAGGTAGAGAACAGAAAAGGCTGGTCTGCCAAGGAACTGGCAGTATTGCATATGCAAGTTGGTGCACACATACAGAGTTCCACAATCTAAGCTGGCAAGACCCACGTCTCCGCCCCGCCTAGCTCCATCAGTGGACTATAATAAAGGAGTAGCATTGGGGGGACAGGAACCAATGTAGGACCCATGAATTGGTTTCTTTGTTTCAAACTAACCAAACTAGGGGTCATGGCCTGTTGCTAGCATAAACATTCTTTCAATTGGTAGTAAATTAGAGCTTCTCTGGGCCACGTAATGGAAGTTGCATGATGACGACGGTAATGTACTTGACTTTCGTGATATTTCCACTAGAAATATTGCTATTCACCAATGTCTTGGAGGCTCCTGACAACAAAGCTCCAAGTATTTGGGACTTGGGCACTTCTTGGGCTATTGCAATAGTATATAAGAAAATGAGTATGCCCTTTTAATAGCCTGCCGTGTAAAATGTTGTAGGGGTATCATTGAAAAAAGATGTATGCCTGGTTTCTTTTTTTATACTTGCAACATGACCTTACTTTTAAATGTCTTTGGATTTGCAGTTTGACTCCACCAGTCAGTGATTTCCTCCAGGAGCCTTGTACATATCTGAAAACCATCCCATGTAGAACATCCAGTACATGAATGCTCCTGGAACCTGTGCAACCCTCTGGACACCATGCGTTTGCTGTGGGCCTGTTCAAGTGCCATTTTCACCAATTTAAAGTGGACACAAGTAAGTCTCAAACATGATTGATTACCCCTATATTTTTCTGTCCAAGCGCATGCTGTAAATATAACAATGCATATTTGAATCCTTTCAATTTTATACCCTAAGTTCAACCCAACGAATGAGCTAATGTCACTCCTCCGTACATCAGCCCGTCCCGTCATTTGCACTAGACTAATCACCATCCACATCCATTTAAGAATCTAAGCTAAGCTCAATTCCCACACTCCACAACTGTGGGTGCACTGAAATAATGCTTTGCAATGCCCCCCAGTAGAATCAAGGAAAAACAGGCGGTGTCCCCAAAATATATTAAGCTCCTATGCAAGCTGGTGAGCACACAGCCGTTTGTCAATTTTCACAGCAGAGGCACTAACAAACAACTCCTGATTCACAAAATGGGGTTCAAACTATTTTATTTCAGAACACAAATGAACCCAATATTTAGAATGGACTGGGTAACATGATGGTGTGCATTTACAATAACCTAGGAGCAATAACCTAGGAGCCATAACCTAGGAGCCATAACCTAGGAGCCGCCTTTATTGTTTATCAGTGAAGTAACAAAGTGGCAGAAATGGGTTTACTGATACTTCTACAGCAGAGCTAAATTTAGAGTTTATGTACTGAAACACACAAACAACACTGTTTTATGTGGAGAAATTGTCCTCCACACTAAACCATTACTGCATGTGGTAGTACCACATCGTCAAATTGCATTTCCCCAATGGAGGAAATTTCTTATAGGACTCCAAAATGTGGATTAATAGAAGGCCATCACTACATGCAGTAATCGTAATTCCATTTAGTGGTATTACGGCAGGTAATATCACCAAACTCGTGATGAGGCCCAAAAGAGGGCAAATTCCAGCTTTCTTGAGGTCCACAAGGATTCCCTCAATCCTCTGGGTCTTTCTCTTCTGGGACAAAACATAACCGAGTCAATGAGGTTTGAAGTACCCTCTGCACGTGGTTGGTTTGGGTATTTTTCTAGAAATTGTCAGATTTCTGCTGCCATGAGTAGGGTCAGGATGCTGATCCCAATTTGTGGGGAGGGGATTTGCTGACCGGGGCACTTAGTTTGCGGGTCTGTTTCAGACCTTGTGTCATATGCCTCAATGTCACAGGGGGCTCAGGGAGATTTAAGAGTGGACCACTAAATACTGATAATGGACTCTGCCACAGCAGTTTTATTTTCAGTACAAGTTGAACAGGTGCTCCCTCTGAAAGACCTTTTTATTCTTATTTATTACTTCCTGCCCCCTTACCTTTTTACTTTCTCTATTGTTACCTCATCCTCCTCACGTCCTGCAATGATCTGGCTTGCTGTATATCCCCACCCTCATTTCTGTTGTCCTCTGCTGGGCGATTTCAGCTTTTTACCATTCTGCATTCTTGCCTTCTCTATGCTCTGGTCTTCCTTATGAACTTTGTGCCTCCTACATTCTAGATACTTTTCTGTAACCCTCTCAGGGTCTCTTCACCTTGTGCCAATCTGGTTCTGTCTTGGGAAAGCTTCTGCATTCAGCACCCACTGATAAACGTTTTCCTAAAGAGAAATTCATTCAGCTCCATCCATTTGGAACCCCAATTTACTTTACTCCCGTCAGTCATGCTCTCTTCCTTCGGTGCTTTCTTGAAAAATGTTCCCTTTCTTCCTGCGTGTTTGACTTTAAACTAACAAGCAAACTCCACCCATGCAACATCATTTGAAATAACAATTTTAGATTGGACTGGGCCTGAGATAGGTTCCCTTCACTTACACAAACCCACTAGAAACCTCCCTTTTCCTTCGATTGACCCAATGCATTTTAATATGTCACAAGGGGATTAATTTAGCCATCAGTTATCCCTCCACTAAGGAATTATGATCAAATTGAACTGAAATGTGTCTTTCCCTTATAATTTCCTATAGTGACCGGTGCAATTAATAAGACCAATATATTCAGAATCACAAGAGAACTTGAAATTCACGGATAGGCTTCATATTTCCAAAGCTGCAGAGATAACAGTAATTAAAATGTGCAAATGTATTAATCCATACATTTAAATATACCCGTGTATGCATGTGACTTGGACCGTTCTGTTGAATTTGAATCTAGTCCCTTTTTTCATCTGACAAAGGGTTCAAACACTGGAGCCAATAATGAATTTAATTATTTGCCAGTATGAAAAACGTTGTCTGCAATGTTGCATATTACATGTTGTGGTGGGGTCTTGCTAGCAACGGAAAACACCTGCTGGAAAAAATATAGCATGAAATATATACAAATAATTTTAATAGGTTGTGAGATATTGGATGCAGCCTTATTGCTCTGCCAGGTCAAGATTCAGAGGATGTTCGATGCTTCAGCCATTTGAAGTTGCCATTACTGGATGATTCGACTTCAGAACTTATTGACCTTGTTCTCCTCTTAAAAATACAAAAGCACTACATTGAGCTGAACCCAATTTTTACCTCTCATTTAGTTTTATTTCCACAGTATTTTAAAACAAGGTCTTTTCATCTCTTTTAATGGCTTAGCACGGTCACTGATAAGGGACTTATTTTACAGAGAGTGGACACTTGCATTCTTGGTATCAAGATAGCTCTCAATAAATATATAATTAAGTTTAACCAGTGTTCCAACTAAGTTATACATTTTGAGGTTACATGTAAAAAAGGAAAACGTTCCCACTCTTTAATTTTTATTCATAATGACAATTAAAGTGTATGCCCATCAACAAATGTAACTCAATCTAAGAGATAGTTTGTAAAACACATTACATTATTTCTGTGCAGATTAAAATATAATTTCTACAGTCTGCATGTTCTTCATGCAAAAAAATGCATAACTGCAGAAAAGTTTTCATTAACTAGTGAAACAGTTCTTTTATGTTCAACATCAAGTAGCATGAACATATTTAAAGCCCATCAAAGTGCACAGTGTTTAATGAAAAATTGTTAGATTTACATAACTGCCATACCTGCCTACCACCTGTGTCTCCCAATGCCTGCCCTCTATGATCTGGCAGGAGACTGACACCTGGGTCCATGAATGACGACCCTGATCCAGCTATGGTGCATGGTCCATTATGTGCAGAAATTGGCTCACAAAATAAATGTCTATGTTCTCATACATACCTTGTTCTACTGGAATAGGCAGTTCAGCCCCATAGGGCTAGCCATTAAGACAGGCATCTACTAACGTGCCCCTCATATACCGCACCAAGGCTCACTACTGGATCGTATGTGCACTACCGCTTGCTTTGCCACAGTGGTCAACCTCCCCAGACAGTGCTCCTGATACCCTATCATAAGGAAATTGCATTATTTTTGCCCTGCACTAAACCATTATAGAATACTGGGTGGCTGCAAAAAGCGGGCACCCACTTCTGCCGTCCTTTTCACTGCTCCTGCTTTAACCAGCTAATTTCCTGATATATGAGCTTGATGATTCCCAGAAACTATTGCAATTGTTCAGGAAGCCTCTTGTTCCTGCAGAGAACAGCTTATGTGTTAATATAAAGGTGGAAATGAACAATGATTTGTGCAAGGTATTGCCTGTTGGATTAGGCGGGCTGTCCTTATTCAGTTTTCATTAGATCTTTATAGATGATCTCATGGTTAAACCCTCAAAGGGTTAAAAAAAAAAAAGGTTTTTTGAACTGCATTGGATAGAAATGACATGCTGGACATGAAGTATCATTTGTTTTATCATTTTGGAAATGAAGTTAATACTTTTAATGTTCTACCTTTTAATTTGCAAAAGCACCACTGCAGATTGCATAGAGGTGATATGCTGACGTTTAAACTAAATGTAATGCCCACCAGAGAAATTTCAGGAGCTCAAGCTAAAATTCAGAGGTTGAACAAAGTGTGTAGACATTGTGCCGAAGTTGTAGACATGCTCTATCATTTGCTCATTGATTGCAATATGCTTCAATAACTCAGAATTGATATGCTTGGTAGATTTGTTTCTGATCATTCTTTTTAAATTCAGAGTTGTTGTGGTATGGAATGTTAAATAGCAATGGAACCAAATTTAGATATTGTGATATTGAAATGTTTAAATAAGGTTTTATTGTAATCAATTTAAAGAGAATGTAAACTACTGCTGAATGTATTCGATTGCAATTCATGTGTATTTGTAATGGTCACTTTTTAAACATGCTTTGTGTAAAAAGTTGAATAACTTATATGCACTAATAAATAATAATAATAATGATTGTGAGTTATACTCCTGAAGAGTTTCTGGAAATGGACATGATGGTTCCTGTAAACATTGTCCCACACAAGACGACGAGAAACCATGCTGTATAGAGACGGGTTACAGAACCTGGGGCCCCTCTCCATTCTTCCTCTGGACCCCAACTCAGTCAGTAGTGGCACCTGACTCACCATGTCACCCCCGCCTCATCTCCTAATCTAAAGTATGGGACATCGTCGCCCCATGCAATTTGCAGCACAGTTAGGGAAATGCCCATGTAATTTTGTTGTTCGGAATTCATGCCATTGCTGAAGGTCAAGGTCTCGGACAGCATGTAATCTCAGCACCAAGATTCCCTTGGGCGAAGGTGACCTTTACCACATCTTATATCTTAGTAAACTTTTAGGAAGGAGTCATTTCTAGTTCCTACAGCCTCAAACCTTGATATAGATGGCAAAGGGTTAAGGCTTTTACCTGCAGGACTGCTACCTTGAACATATAGAGTATGTGGCAGGCTCCAAACAAGAGGGCCCTCCTGCCCTAAAGCACAAATCAATGATGTTGGAAGCAGGGATTTTCCTGGGTCCTCAAGCCTCAAATATATGGAGGGGCTTGGGGCAGACTTTGTAAGGTAGACCTCTGGCCAAGCAGACAATAAAAAACACTCCTATGAGGAAAAAAGCTTGGTGCACCTCTTTGCAAGGAAAACAAGGTTTATTTTGTATACAGAGAGGAGAAGGGTGGCAGAAGGTCCAGTAGAACCAAACGGACACAGATCTCTGTTAGGTCAAAGCAGTCAACGTTTTAAGAAAGGAAATTGTAAAGGTGGGCGGGGCTCTCTAGCAGTCACCCCAATTATCAGAGAAAACTTGGGCCCATCAAAAACTCCCCACCACAAGAACGTGAGACTCGGCCATGGGGCAAAGTTACTGTCTTTTATTAGCAAACCAAATGACAGGGATCACACAGAAAAACAAAGATTTGCCAGAGCTCTTGTCTTCTAAGCGTGTGTCAGCTGATCACATTGGTCGGTTGGAGCACAGGTTACATATAGAGAATATATAGGTTAGTCCTACGGTTGGATAGCCATGTGTAGGAGCCCATACTAACACCACTCCTACTAGCATCAGTCTACAATGTTGCAGGGTCGCAGAGAGACCACTTGCCCTTGCAACAAATTATTCCCACATGAAAGGTGGATCTGGATTGGTCAGAGTGTGTCCTCCCATCTCTGGGACCCTAGACAGTTACCAGGCTGAGTGTACGTTTTCAGGGCAATGGGAATGAACATGGAGGTGCAAAGTATTCCCTAATGTTGCAATTCTCTGATCACCTAAGCCATTCAGTTGAACACCCAGATGCAACACTTTAGCTTCTTCTCCTTTGGGTCGATGGGAACTGCTCTCCTAGTTGTTAGGAAAGCTTTCATAATTGTATGTAATTATCCCTCCATGTTTCAACCCCCAAACTTTTTGCTGCTGTTTAGACACCATTGACTGACTTTGCCAGAGAAGCACAGCCTTCAGCTGCACTGCTCTGGGCTTTCGCTCACTTTTAATGGGGAAACTGACATGCCCTTAAAACAGTCAGTAATGGGAGACTTTGTTTCCCTTAGTCCTTTCCTCATGCTGCAGCTTTTGTGCAACATGTAACAAGTGTGCAATGTAGCTTACCATACAGCACACTTAGGTCTCTAGTCATTTCCAAAGGCCCTAGAACAATGGTCTTAAAACTTTTTGACCCCGAGCCCCCCCTAAGAAAGATTTCTCCGGCCCAGGCCCCCCCTATAAACATGGACTCCAAAATTGTACTCGGTTGCGAACGGTTATCGCGCGCTGGAGTAGAATGGTGCCCCTAACGAAGGAGTGAATGCCAAACACCACGTTGTTTCAAAATCATTGCTTGCAATGATTCAAATCAGATTAGAGGACAAATATTTGTGAACAAAGCATTCCGATTTTGCTATAATACAGAGGACTCGACTAAAAATAGTGTTGGATATTTATTTCACAAAAACGAAAACACCCAATATTGCTGTCCTGTAGTAACATTTGCTATGCAAGTGCTGTAACAATTTGTTTCTCAAGTACAACAACGTACTGTCAATGCTGTCACTTGCAACTTGTACAGTGGCATTCTGGAGAACTAGTGTGAAGGGTGGGCCTGCCTTTCACCAGCCAGCCTGTCAATATTGGGTTCAATTTTTCCAATAGCCAACCGCAGGCTTTCTTCCACCTCCAGCTTTGACCGATATTTTGTCTTTAGGGCTGCAAGTGCAGAGAACCCAATTTTGCACAGGTATGAGGTGCTGAAAGGTACCAGTACATTGACTGCACATTTCGATAAAGTTGGAAACTCTGCAGACACATGTTGCCAAAATGCACCTAAAGACAATTTTCTGAATTGGCTCTCTAGTAGGCGGACACTTTGGAGCTCCATTAGTTCCTCCTGGAGTTTTATTGGGAGATGGGCTCCTACGTCAGCTAGGAAAGGCTGAACCACCCAGTCATTCATGTTGCAATTGTCATCAGGAAAGTACTTTTCGAGACTGGTTCTGAGAGCATTTAAATGGTTTCCAATTACTTCAGAAACACATGAAAGATCATACTCCGCCTCCTCGAGAGCAACTTCTAATAATGGGAATGCATCGGCTATGCCAATATCAACCCTCCTCCTCCAAAGCTCCAGCTTCTTCTTGATTGCCGATATTTTTGCATTCATGGCAAATTATGTGGTTTCTGTGCCTTGCAGGGAGAGGTTTAGACAATTTAGCTTTTCAAAGATGTCGCCAAGGTAAGCCAACAGTATAAGCCAGCGTGGATCACACAGAGGCTCTGCTTTTGTCTGGTCTAACTCCAGGAGAAAGTGTCTCACTTTGTTTCTGAGTTCATAGATGCGATTTAAAACCTTTCTCCTGGATAGCCACCTGACCTCTGTGTGAAACAGCAAAGCATCATGGTCAGCTCCCATTTCTGCACATAAGGTGGCAAACAGACGGGCTCTTGTGGGGTGCATCTTAATAAAATTTACGATCTTTACAACAGAAGTCAAAACCTGTGTCAGTTCATGCCCCATACTGCGCACAGCCAAAGCTTCTCGGTGTATCATGCAGTGTGTCCACACAATATGTAGAGCTACTGCAATACTTTTGCTTTTAGCCCAGCTCTAGCACCACACATTGAAGGAGCACCATCCGTGCAAATACCAACACACGCCTCCCACTTTAGGCAGTTGGAACTTAGGAAGTTGTTTAAAATTTCAAAGATTTCAGGTGCAGTTGCTCTGCCCTTAATTTGCTTACAAAATAAGAGGTCCTCCAACATCTCCTTTCCATGGCAATACCTCACATAGGCAATCAAGGGAGCTTCTTTTGATATGTCAGTGGCCTCATCCAACTGTAGGGCGAACTGGCTGTCTTTCAAGCGCGATATCAATTCTGTACTGATATCAGAGGACAGGTCAGCAATACGGTGGCAAATTGTTGTGTCTGACATAGGGATACTTTAGCCTTTCTCTGCTGCACTTTCACCAAGCATTACCTGGTTGACAGCGAGAATGGTTGGGAGAATCACTTCATCAGCATCTGTAAAAGGCTTCTTTTTTTTTGCCAAGAAAGTACGCAATGTGGTAAGATGCTTTCAAAGCATTTGCAGGTACAGATGCCACACTTTTAACAGTCTCCTTTTGCCTTTTCATGCCTTGCAGCTGCCGTACAAAGAAATCCCTGGTCTTTTTTGCTAAATCGGCATGTTTGGTTTCCAAATGCCGCCTTAATTTTGTTGGCTTCAGGCTGTCATTTGCTAATCAGGCACCACAAATCACACACTGCGGCTTCACTTCCCCAGCGACTGTGATGCATGTGAACCCAAAGTCCAAATAAGAGTGATCATATTTCTGTGTTTTTGGATTTCTTTTGTCTGTTCCCACCTCTCCTTCCGCTTTACGTTTCAGATCCCTACCATCTTTGGGCACTAGAAAACGATCCATCGAGAAAAGGAGCCTGAACCTGTCGAAACATTGCAAACGGTTTAAAAAAAGTAAAAATGCCCCCCAAAAAAGCGTAAACATGGCAAACACCACATGGGAAACACCCCATGCAAAAAAGGGTCAGAAATATGGGTTGGGGAAAAAAGGAGAGATTTAAAAAAAGCAAAAATTCAACAAAAATACATGACCCGCATGGCGCTGCCACCCCTGTCCCCCAGACGCCCTTCCTACCTACTCTCAAACAGCACTAGCACCTACCAGGGAAATACGAAGATTGGATGACGGGCGAGGGCGAGGGTAACACAGGCAGAGGCGAGAGCAGAGCAGTTTCAGTCCCCCGCTTGCCTCCATGGGCGTAATTTTAGGTGGGAAACGGGTGTTTGTCCCCCCCAACTTTCATGGCACACCATTTTATCCCCATTCATTTAGCTGGGGAAACTTTTCAGCAGATGTCATGTCCCCCCCAACATTTTCAGCAAAGGTACTCCACTGCTTGCCTCCTCTCCTCCATGCCCCCTAATGTGGGGGTCGCAGAGGGAGAGGGGCGCAGGGAGGACCGTTGCTGTATTAATAACGCAGATCCCCATGGCAGATTGCTGGAGCCACCCTATCTCTCTGAAAAACATTCCCGACTGTGCAATGCATCACATCCCAAACCATGAAAATATTATTAAAATATCGATATATGATGTATTTTATTTGCACATATGTACGTACACACACACACATTATTTAGTATGTGTGTGCATGTGTAAAGTGGGAGGGAGAGGGCAGACTACACCCACTGTTGTTTACTAGAATGTAACCACTGTACCCATATATTTTCTCACACACACACACACACAGACAAAAAAAGTTAAACCCATGACATCATGGGAACGGGAGGCAGTGAAAAAAGCCTGGGGGAAAATACAAACAATTTTAAGGTTCATTTTGATTTCTCTGCGCCTAATAAAGCAGACCTCAACTAAGTTATCAACCGGCACTTGCCAGCTATCGGATTATACAAAAGTGGCAGGATGAGGAGGGGGGAAATACCGAAAAGGGGATTGTGTGTCAGGCCCGTAATTCTTCTGGAGAATTCTTGATACATGCGCGGTTACACATTTCAGCCACTCATATCTGTTTGCTTTGACAGGTTCCCATGGAATAAAATGAAACAAAGAGGGGGGGGGATTGTTTTGTCATGTGAGGCTGGGACATATACCTTGGCACAATCAAGGCGCCCCCCCCTTTTTTTGGGAGTCTGCCGGTGTTGTTTACAACGCGCCTCCCCCATGGCAGATTGCTGGGCTCCAGCAATCTGCCATGGGGGAGCTGCGTTATTAATACAGTACCGGCAGAGCAGTTTTGGTCCCCTGCTCGCCTCCTCTCCTCCATGCTCCCTAATGTGGGGGTTGCAGAGTGAGAGGGGCGCAGGGGGGACCGATGCTGCATTAAAGGGATGGTCTAGTAAACATTTTTATTGAAAAAATAGATAGGCAACATAAAAAAAAAAACTAGCATTCTTTTTTTAAAACTTCCTATGTAAAATTTTGAGCTATTCAAGCTCAAAATTCGCAAAAGCAAGCACATGGGCGCATCCATTTTGTGAAATGTAGGCCCTCCTGTGCTGGCTTTTGCTTTTGCGGCACTATTTTTATTTACTACAGCTGGCTGGCTTTTCCTTCATTAGTGCCGCAAAAGCAAAAGCCAGCACAGGAGGGCCTCCATTTCACAAAATGGATGCGCCCATGTGCTTGCTTTTGCGAATTTTGAGCTTGAATAGCTCAACATTTTACATAGGAAGTTTTAAAAAAGAGAATGCTAGTATTTTTTTTTTTATGTTGCTTATCTATTTTTTAAATAAAAATGTTTACAGGACCATGCCTTTAATAACACGGCTCCCCCATGGCAGATTGCTGGGCTCCAAGAGGGCCCTCCTGCCCTAAAGCACAAATCAATGATGTTGGAAGCAGGGATTTTCCTGGGTCCTCAAGCCTCAAATATATGGAGGGGCTTGGGGCAGACTTTGTAAGGTAGACCTCTGGCCAAGCAGACAATAAAAAACACTCCTATGAGGAAAAAAGCTTGGTGCACCTCTTTGCAAGGAAAACAAGGTTTATTTTGTATACAGAGAGGAGAAGGGTGGCAGAAGGTCCAGTAGAACCAAACGGACACAGATCTCTGTTAGGTCAAAGCAGTCAACGTTTTAAGAAAGGAAATTGTAAAGGTGGGCGGGGCTCTCTAGCAGTCACCCCAATTATCAGAGAAAACTTGGGCCCATCAAAAACTCCCCACCACAAGAACGTGAGACTCGGCCATGGGGCAAAGTTACTGTCTTTTATTAGCAAACCAAATGACAGGGATCACACAGAAAAACAAAGATTTGCCAGAGCTCTTGTCTTCTAAGCGTGTGTCAGCTGATCACATTGGTCGGTTGGAGCACAGGTTACATATAGAGAATATATAGGTTAGTCCTACGGTTGGATAGCCATGTGTAGGAGCCCATACTAACACCACTCCTACTAGCATCAGTCTACAATGTTGCAGGGTCGCAGAGAGACCACTTGCCCTTGCAACAAATTATTCCCACATGAAAGGTGGATCTGGATTGGTCAGAGTGTGTCCTCCCATCTCTGGGACCCTAGACAGTTACCAGGCTGAGTGTACGTTTTCAGGGCAATGGGAATGAACATGGAGGTGCAAAGTATTCCCTAATGTTGCAATTCTCTGATCACCTAAGCCATTCAGTTGAACACCCAGATGCAACACTTTAGCTTCTTCTCCTTTGGGTCGATGGGAACTGCTCTCCTAGTTGTTAGGAAAGCTTTCATAATTGTATGTAATTATCCCTCCATGTTTCAACCCCCAAACTTTTTGCTGCTGTTTAGACACCATTGACTGACTTTGCCAGAGAAGCACAGCCTTCAGCTGCACTGCTCTGGGCTTTCGCTCACTTTTAATGGGGAAACTGACATGCCCTTAAAACAGTCAGTAATGGGAGACTTTGTTTCCCTTAGTCCTTTCCTCATGCTGCAGCTTTTGTGCAACATGTAACAAGTGTGCAATGTAGCTTACCATACAGCACACTTAGGTCTCTAGTCATTTCCAAAGGCCCTAGAACAATGGTCTTAAAACTTTTTGACCCCAAGCCCCCCCTAAGAAAAATTTCTCCGGCCCAGGCCCCCCCTATAAACATGGACTCCAAAATTGTACTCGGTTGCGAACGGTTATCGCGCGCTGGAGTAGAATGGTGCCCCTAACGAAGGAGTGAATGCCAAACACCACGTTGTTTCAAAATCATTGCTTGCAATGATTCAAATCAGATTAGAGGACAAATATTTGTGAACAAAGCATTCCGATTTTGCTATAATACAGAGGACTCGACTAAAAATAGTGTTGGATATTTATTTCACAAAAACGAAAACACCCAATATTGCTGTCCTGTAGTAACATTTGCTATGCAAGTGCTGTAACAATTTGTTTCTCAAGTACAACAACGTACTGTCAATGCTGTCACTTGCAACTTGTACAGTGGCATTCTGGAGAACTAGTGTGAAGGGTGGGCCTGCCTTTCACCAGCCAGCCTGTCAATATTGGGTTCAATTTTTCCAATAGCCAACCGCAGGCTTTCTTCCACCTCCAGCTTTGACCGATATTTTGTCTTTAGGGCTGCAAGTGCAGAGAACCCAATTTTGCACAGGTATGAGGTGCTGAAAGGTACCAGTACATTGACTGCACATTTCGATAAAGTTGGAAACTCTGCAGACACATGTTGCCAAAATGCACCTAAAGACAATTTTCTGAATTGGCTCTCTAGTAGGCGGACACTTTGGAGCTCCATTAGTTCCTCCTGGAGTTTTATTGGGAGATGGGCTCCTACGTCAGCTAGGAAAGGCTGAACCACCCAGTCATTCATGTTGCAATTGTCATCAGGAAAGTACTTTTCGAGACTGGTTCTGAGAGCATTTAAATGGTTTCCAATTACTTCAGAAACACATGAAAGATCATACTCCGCCTCCTCGAGAGCAACTTCTAATAATGGGAATGCATCGGCTATGCCAATATCAACCCTCCTCCTCCAAAGCTCCAGCTTCTTCTTGATTGCCGATATTTTTGCATTCATGGCAAATTATGTGGTTTCTGTGCCTTGCAGGGAGAGGTTTAGACAATTTAGCTTTTCAAAGATGTCGCCAAGGTAAGCCAACAGTATAAGCCAGCGTGGATCACACAGAGGCTCTGCTTTTGTCTGGTCTAACTCCAGGAGAAAGTGTCTCACTTTGTTTCTGAGTTCATAGATGCGATTTAAAACCTTTCTCCTGGATAGCCACCTGACCTCTGTGTGAAACAGCAAAGCATCATGGTCAGCTCCCATTTCTGCACATAAGGTGGCAAACAGACGGGCTCTTGTGGGGTGCATCTTAATAAAATTTACGATCTTTACAACAGAAGTCAAAACCTGTGTCAGTTCATGCCCCATACTGCGCACAGCCAAAGCTTCTCGGTGTATCATGCAGTGTGTCCACACAATATGTAGAGCTACTGCAATACTTTTGCTTTTAGCCCAGCTCTAGCACCACACATTGAAGGAGCACCATCCGTGCAAATACCAACACACGCCTCCCACTTTAGGCAGTTGGAACTTAGGAAGTTGTTTAAAATTTCAAAGATTTCAGGTGCAGTTGCTCTGCCCTTAATTTGCTTACAAAATAAGAGGTCCTCCAACATCTCCTTTCCATGGCAATACCTCACATAGGCAATCAAGGGAGCTTCTTTTGATATGTCAGTGGCCTCATCCAACTGTAGGGCGAACTGGCTGTCTTTCAAGCGCGATATCAATTCTGTACTGATATCAGAGGACAGGTCAGCAATACGGTGGCAAATTGTTGTGTCTGACATAGGGATACTTTAGCCTTTCTCTGCTGCACTTTCACCAAGCATTACCTGGTTGACAGCGAGAATGGTTGGGAGAATCACTTCATCAGCATCTGTAAAAGGCTTCTTTTTTTTTGCCAAGAAAGTACGCAATGTGGTAAGATGCTTTCAAAGCATTTGCAGGTACAGATGCCACACTTTTAACAGTCTCCTTTTGCCTTTTCATGCCTTGCAGCTGCCGTACAAAGAAATCCCTGGTCTTTTTTGCTAAATCGGCATGTTTGGTTTCCAAATGCCGCCTTAATTTTGTTGGCTTCAGGCTGTCATTTGCTAATCAGGCACCACAAATCACACACTGCGGCTTCACTTCCCCAGCGACTGTGATGCATGTGAACCCAAAGTCCAAATAAGAGTGATCATATTTCTGTGTTTTTGGATTTCTTTTGTCTGTTCCCACCTCTCCTTCCGCTTTACGTTTCAGATCCCTACCATCTTTGGGCACTAGAAAAAGATCCATCGAGAAAAGGAGCCTGAACCTGTCGAAACATTGCAAACGGTTTAAAAAAAGTAAAAATGCCCCCCAAAAAAGCGTAAACATGGCAAACACCACATGGGAAACACCCCATGCAAAAAAGGGTCAGAAATATGGGTTGGGGAAAAAAGGAGAGATTTAAAAAAAGCAAAAATTCAACAAAAATACATGACCCGCATGGCGCTGCCACCCCTGTCCCCCAGACGCCCTTCCTACCTACTCTCAAACAGCACTAGCACCTACCAGGGAAATACGAAGATTGGATGACGGGCGAGGGCGAGGGTAACACAGGCAGAGGCGAGAGCAGAGCAGTTTCAGTCCCCCGCTTGCCTCCATGGGCGTAATTTTAGGTGGGAAACGGGTGTTTGTCCCCCCCAACTTTCATGGCACACCATTTTATCCCCATTCATTTAGCTGGGGAAACTTTTCAGCAGATGTCATGTCCCCCCCAACATTTTCAGCAAAGGTACTCCACTGCTTGCCTCCTCTCCTCCATGCCCCCTAATGTGGGGGTCGCAGAGGGAGAGGGGCGCAGGGAGGACCGTTGCTGTATTAATAACGCAGATCCCCATGGCAGATTGCTGGAGCCACCCTATCTCTCTGAAAAACATTCCCGACTGTGCAATGCATCACATCCCAAACCATGAAAATATTATTAAAATATCGATATATGATGTATTTTATTTGCACATATGTACGTACACACACACACATTATTTAGTATGTGTGTGCATGTGTAAAGTGGGAGGGAGAGGGCAGACTACACCCACTGTTGTTTACTAGAATGTAACCACTGTACCCATATATTTTCTCACACACACACACACACAGACAAAAAAAGTTAAACCCATGACATCATGGGAACGGGAGGCAGTGAAAAAAGCCTGGGGGAAAATACAAACAATTTTAAGGTTCATTTTGATTTCTCTGCGCCTAATAAAGCAGACCTCAACTAAGTTATCAACCGGCACTTGCCAGCTATCGGATTATACAAAAGTGGCAGGATGAGGAGGGGGGAAATACCGAAAAGGGGATTGTGTGTCAGGCCCGTAATTCTTCTGGAGAATTCTTGATACATGCGCGGTTACACATTTCAGCCACTCATATCTGTTTGCTTTGACAGGTTCCCATGGAATAAAATGAAACAAAGAGGGGGGGGGGATTGTTTTGTCATGTGAGGCTGGGACATATACCTTGGCACAATCAAGGCGCCCCCCCCTTTTTTTGGGAGTCTGCCGGTGTTGTTTACAACGCGCCTCCCCCATGGCAGATTGCTGGGCTCCAGCAATCTGCCATGGGGGAGCTGCGTTATTAATACAGTACCGGCAGAGCAGTTTTGGTCCCCTGCTCGCCTCCTCTCCTCCATGCTCCCTAATGTGGGGGTTGCAGAGTGAGAGGGGCGCAGGGGGGACCGATGCTGCATTAAAGGGATGGTCTAGTAAACATTTTTATTGAAAAAATAGATAGGCAACATAAAAAAAAAAACTAGCATTCTTTTTTTAAAACTTCCTATGTAAAATTTTGAGCTATTCAAGCTCAAAATTCGCAAAAGCAAGCACATGGGCGCATCCATTTTGTGAAATGTAGGCCCTCCTGTGCTGGCTTTTGCTTTTGCGGCACTATTTTTATTTACTACAGCTGGCTGGCTTTTCCTTCATTAGTGCCGCAAAAGCAAAAGCCAGCACAGGAGGGCCTCCATTTCACAAAATGGATGCGCCCATGTGCTTGCTTTTGCGAATTTTGAGCTTGAATAGCTCAACATTTTACATAGGAAGTTTTAAAAAAGAGAATGCTAGTATTTTTTTTTTATGTTGCTTATCTATTTTTTAAATAAAAATGTTTACAGGACCATGCCTTTAATAACACGGCTCCCCCATGGCAGATTGCTGGGCTCCAGCAATCTGCCATGGGGGAGCCGCGTTGTAAAAAACACAGGCAGGGCAGTTTTGGTCCCCTGCTCGCCTCCTCTCCTCCATGCCCCCTAATGTGGGGGTCGCAGAGGGAGAGGGGCGAAGGGGGGACCGGTACTGTATTAATAACGTGGCTCCTCCATGGCAGATTGCCACGGGGAGCCGCGTTGTAAATAAAGGGGTCACTTACCTATCACGGGCGGCGGCAGCAAGAGCAAGGAACACAGGACACCACAACGCAGCCTGGACGCGCAATCCAAATGCAGGAAAGCGCGCGTCCAGGCTGCGTTTATTTCCTGTTTCATGGCCACGCCCCCAGCACATCGCACTGGCTGAGCATGTGCATGGGAGCCAGTGGCTCCCCATTGCACATGCTCAGTTCAGTGCAGCTGAAAAATAAATAAATAAATAAATAAAAGCGTTGCTCTTTCTTCTTCTGCCATGCATCACGCGCCCCCCCTTGCATGGTGGCACGCCCCCCAAGGGGGCGCGCCCCACATATTGAAGACCTCTGCCCTAGAAACTCTTGCTGGACTTTTTATGAACTGTGCAGATGTGTCATGGACAGGACTGGTGGGAGCAATCCTTTCGCATTATTTGTAACCCTTTCCTGCCATGTTAACTGTGTTTGGCACAAATAGGTGGCCTGGCTCCAAAATGGCCATGCCACGAGGTTCTTTGTCCTGTCCTTTGGCCATCTTGCTCCTTCACCTTCCCCAGGTCAAATCGACCTGGGTCAGGCCTTATTTGGTCATGCACTTTCCCACGAATCCCAATGCTTTTGCGGGCTTCTGCATGCCTTGTGTGTGTGCCTCCAGGATCTGGGCTGGGATGTCTGATCCCAATACACATCCTGGGTGCCAAAGAGTCTGGAATGCCCTGAATGCCTGGGACCACTGTGGTCCGTGATTGGTCCGCAGATGGAGTGTGTGTTTGTGAGCAGAGCTCCCATTGGGTCCTCTCTGTTTTGGCGCGAAGGGAACTTTGAATAAGAGAAGGCTGAAAACACCACTAGCATGTCGATCTCCTAAGTTCACACCGAACAAAGGATAGGAGCCAAGTATCCTGCAACACAAAGCCGAGTAGAGGAACCGCTGGTGACCCACTGGAAGGTTTGGCACCCTGACCCCTCTGCATCTGGTCGTCCTAGAAGGTCTGCAAAGACGCTTCGACCCATTGGAATAGTGGGACCAACAATTCTCTGCACCTTCATCAAACCCTGCAAGTAAGCTTTTTCGGAAGTGTCCCTGGGCCAACCAGTGGGCTGACCAGCTTACCCAGTTGCTTTGCTCTGTCACTGCTGCCGTTTTGAGGAGGCCCTCGAAAGAACAAGTTACTCTCTTACCTGGTAACTTTCTTTCGATGGGATGGTCCGACAACGTATTCCATATCTATGACAGTAATCACCACAGTTGTGCTAGTTTGGAAAATCTTCGGCGTCTGCGTCCTGCGTCGATGACGTCGATACGCCACCCTTGAGGACCTCCTCCGACAGCTGACGTCACTGGATGTTATAAGTAGGATGCACAACGCCCGTAGCCTCAGTTGTAGTTTTTTCCCAGAACGTGTGCCACCAGTCTTCTGCCAGTCTGACATACAAAGCCTTGCGGAAACGTAAGCTGCAATCGCATAAGATATTCTGTAGCGGGGAAGGTAGGGAGGGAGCGATATGGAATACGTCGTCGGACTATCCCATTGAAAGAATGTTACAAGGTAAGAGAGTAACTTGTTTTTCGAGGGGATTGGGTCCTCCGACGTATTCCATATCCATGACAGACTCCCAAAGCAGTGCCAATGCAAGGAGGTGGGAAAAGAATTTAGAAAACAGAAATTTAGAATGCCCAATCAAATTGCGGAGAAAAGGACTGCCTTGCCAAAGGCCAGATCCTTCCCCCGGATGGAATCGAGGGAGTAGTGATGTACAAAAGTATGTACCGAAGCCCAGGTGGCTGCATCACAGATGTTACGGATAGGAACACCCCTCTGCAGGGCAGTAGAGGCAGCAATACCCCTGGTAGAATGGGCCCGTAAGCCGAACGGTGGGTCCTTACCCGCCAAGCGGTAACACTCCGAGATAGCCAAAATAATCCAGCGAGACAAAGTCTGTTTCGTGACAGCTTGTCCCAAGCGCTTTCCAGCGTAACCAATGAAGAGTTGATCGTCCACTCTGACCCGGGACATGCGTGAAATATAAAAGCTTAACGCTCTGCTAGGATCAAGCCTATGGAGCCTCTCCTCTTCCTTACCAGGATGTTGAGGAGGATAAAACGCCGGAAGAACAACCTTCTGGCCTAAATGAAATTCTGACACCAACTTCGGAAGAAAAGAAGGACGAACTCTAAGGACAACCCTGTCCTTATGAAACACAGTGAAGGGTGGCTTAACTGAAAGTGCCTGTAACTCACTCACTCTGCGAGCGGAGAGACCGCAACCAAAAATACAGTGTTAAGAGTTAACAGTCTCAAAGGCCATGAATGCAAAGGCTCAAACGGAGCACCCATCAGAAACTTGAGAACAAGGTTCAAATCCCAACCGGGCACCTGGAAAGGTGACGGAGGGAACACATTAGTGAGCCCTTTCAGAAACTGAGAAATTAAAGGAATCCTAAAATAGGAACACTCTTCAGACGAGCGCTTAAATATGGACAGCGCCGCCAGGTAACCTTTAACGGTACCCACTTGCAGGCCCCTGTGGGCCAAAGAAAGCAAAAAAGACAGAACTACAGGAATGTCACATTAAAAAGGATCCACATTCTTAACCCTGCACCAGTCGCAGACCTTACGCCAATGGCAACGGTACAGGGACTTTGTTGCTGGCCGTCTGGCCGAGAGCAACACCTCCATCACGTCTTCAGGGAGGTCCCAACCCTTAAACCTCAACCTTTCAGAAACCAAGCGTCAAGGTTGAGGGATCTGACCTCTGGATGGAGAACCTGACCCCCCTCCCGTGAGAGCAGATAGTCTCGGTAGGGAAGACGACGTGGAGGGCAGATAGACATGTCGAGAAGGTCTGGGTACCACGTCCTCCGGGCCCACATCGGAGCAGTGAGGATCATCCGGGAACTGAACCTCCGTAACCTCCGCAGCACTTGCGGAATGACGGGGACTGGGGGAAACGCATACAGCAGTGGGAATGACCACTCCACCACGAACGCATCTCCTAAGGCTACTTTCGGAGGAAATTCCTGCGAGCAGAACCTCTCGCACTTCCGGTTGACACTGGAGGCGAAGAGATCCACTTGAGGGGTCCCCCAAAGGGCGAAGATCTCCAGGAGAATCTCCTGAGCCAACTCCCACTCGTGAGAGATCGTGCTCTGCCTGCTCAGAGCGTCCGCCGTCTCATTTTCGTCTCCGGCCAGATGAACTGCCGAGATCGAAACTTCCTGCTGGATTGCCCAGAACCAGAGCTGCATCGCCTCCCTGCACAGCGGAAGTGACCCTGCCCCCCCTTTTTGTTGAGGTAGTGCATGTCCACCGTGTTGTCCGTCATTATCAGGACATTATTCCCTCGCACAGTCGGCAGAAAAGCCTTCAGGGCTAGCCTGACGGCCCTCAGCTCCAACAGATTGATATGGAGTCTGTATTCCGACTGAGACCAACAACCACTGACTGTCAACTCGTTGGCATGAGCTCCCCATCCCGTGAGGGATGCGTCCGTCACGATCATCACCTCCGGCCAGGCTAGCCAAAATGGAGCCCCCTTCATCAGATTGTCTTTGACGGCCCACCACAGAAGGTCCTGGGTGACCGAGGATGGCCCCTGAACAGGGTCCGACATCCTGCCGGAGGACTGAGACCACTGGAGCTTGAGTGCCCATTGCAAAGATCTCATCCACAACCTGGCCTCCGGCACCAGAAGAATGCAGGATGCCATGAGGCCGAGCAATCTCAAGAACTCGAACGCTGGGAGACTCTGGGCAAGCTGAAACTTGTGCACCACCTGCTGAATGTGATGAGCCCTCACCTGGGGAGGAAAACACTGCCCCAGGGACGTGTCGAGCACTGCTCCGATGTACTGGAGCCTCTGAGTAGGTGTCAAATGGGACTTCTTTAAATTGAGGAAGAAGCCCAGATTGTGGAGGGAGTGGCAGGTGACTGACAGATGATCCAGGACTTGCTCGGGAGAGTGTGCCCGATCAACCAATCGTCCAGGTAGGGGTAGACGTGAATCCCCCCCTTCCTGAGGTGCACTGCCACCACTAACATGAGCTTGGTGAAAACCCTTGGGGCGGAGGTCAATCCGAACGGCAGGACCCGAAACTGAACGTGCGAGTCACCAACCGCGAACCTCAGGTACTTCTTGTGCTTTGGGCGTATCAGCACATGAAAATAAGCGTCCTTGAGGTCGAGAGACACCAACCAGTCCTGAAGTTGAAGGGCCTGGAGGACTTAAGAGAGGGTAACCATCTTGAACTTGTCCTTCCTGAGGAGTTTGTTCAAACCACGCAAGTCCATGATGGGTCTCAATCCCCCGTCTTTCTTGGAAATAAAAAAATAAGGGGAATACCATCCCTTGTTCCTCTCCGCTACAGGCACCAGTTCTACGGCGCCTTTCTCCAGCAGGGATTGAATTTCCTGCGCAAGGAGCGGATCCGGACTCTTCAAAGAGAGATTCCCCGGTGGATTGTTGTGAGGCCGGAAAGGAAGACAGTAGCCGTGGGTTATGATCTCCAGAACCCACACATCTGAAGTAATGGCGCGCCACTCTGCAAGATGCTGCACCAGCCTTCCCCCAACTGGCAAACCATGGGACATGGCCTCATGACTGAGCTGAAGCGGCTGTTGCGTTGCCTGAGGGCAAAGCGGCAACAGCCCGAGCAGCCTTGGCACCTCGAGTACCTTGTTTTCCACCTCTGGCACTCCTTCGGTGGCCCCTCTGACTGGCAGCTCCTCTCGTTTTACCAAAGGATGAGTAAAACAAAAGGAACCTCCCCTCCATCGCTGTCCCCTAGGACGAAAAGGTGGAGGTTGGCAAACTGCAGCGCCCAACGACTTCGCTGCAGCTTTAGAGGACTGCAACCTCTCAAGGCTATCATCAGCCTTGCTGCCAAAAAGATGGACACCATCAAAGGGCATGTTGGGGAGCCGGGCCTGCACATCAGGAGCAAACCCCGACTTGCACAACCATGCAAACCTGTGCATTACGGTGCTTGCCGCCATGGACCGGCTGACGCAATCTGCCATGTCCAAACCCGACTGAACGGCCTCACACATGGCATCCTTGCCATCCTGGACCATAGCAAGAAAACCATCCCGTTCGTCCCCTTTGGGAATATGTACAGCCGCTAAGGAAACACAGTTCCACAGAGTGTGCGTGAAACGTGACAAGTCACATACGGAGTTGGCAGCCTGAAGAGCCATACCCCCTGAAGAAAACACCTTCATCGCCCAGCCATCCAAACGCTTGTCGTCCCTATCAGGAGGGATGGTAGGATACGACGCCTGCTTTGCTGGGGCCGTAGCCGCCTGCACCACCAAACTCTCCGGAGTGGGGTGCGTGGTCAAGTAGCAGGGGTCACTACTGGCTGGGCGGTATTTTCACGGCAAAGACTTGCCCACTGCCGGGAGACTCCCCGGAGCAGTCCAAGCCGCTGCCACCCTTCTCTGCAGAGCCATATGGAATGGCAGTACCGGGTCAGCGGGTGGACCTTGATCGAGGATATCCGTATGGTCATCCTGCACAAAATCAACTGGGGGCGCCGACCACCCCAAGTAGTCGGTGACCCTCGACATAAGGTGCCGGTACGATGACTCGGCATGGGTGCCAGGCTCAGGCCTACAGCACTCCACCTCCGGAGAGGTGTCTAGACGCCAGTCCTCAATCTGCCCATGACCAGAAAGAATCTCATCTGGTACCGAGTCCGAAACCAACCCATCATCAGAACCCTCATCCAACTCGGAAATATAATCCAGAGGCTGGAAAGTGGGCATTGAATAGGGGAGAAAGACATGTTTTGCCTTGGCCAGAGCCTCTCTAGGGGGTACCCCCCTGCCACAGGGTACCTCTGACACCACAGCCTCGAAAGGCGTCGACGGCGTCTAGCGAAAAACGGCGTTGACGTCGAGTGAATCGACGTTGACGTTGAGCGCGGTGCCGACAACATCGACGGCTTCAACACAGGCCTCGATGGCGGAGCCCCGAGCGTGTCAGCCTGGGCGCCGATGGCGTCGACGACTTCTTCAGAGGCAGAGCCTCGAGAGAGAGTCCGTCGACGACCTCGGCGCCACCGGCGTCGACTTCTTCTTCGAAGACTTCACAGGTGCACACGGGCTCGAGCGCGTCGAGGACCGGGACCTGCAACTGGCATGACTGGAACGATTCCCCTTGTCCGAGCGGGACCTCTCCCGCGAATCGTGCCGACCACCCGAGCCCAAAGGCGTACGAGCGGTGTCTCCAGTATGGTCATGGCTGACCCCTCTCGGAGGCGCGGTTGGACCGGAGCCCTGCGATACAAGAATCGCCAACATTGTCTTCCCGAAGGAAGCCCACTCCTCTGGAGAGGATCGCTTGGTGGGATAAGAAACCCGCCGACGGGCGGAGTCCTCGGAAGAGGACGGGGAAGGCGACCGATGACGGCGCTTCCGGGAGTGCCTTGAAGAGGCAGAGGAGTGGCGGGACCCACTCTGGGACCGAGACCCCCTAGACTTACGACTACGATGCAGAGAGTCGCCCCTCGAATCATCCGTCGAAAGCCCAATGGACCTCGCCTTCCGGGGCTTGGACACCTTCCTGACCGACAGCTTCTTCTTACATTCCCACAAGGCCTTCGACGTAAGTGACTGGCAGTCGACACAGTCATCTGTGTCGTGGGCCTCCCCGAGACACCAGAGGCGTCACCGACATCTTGGACCCACAGTCCCCACACTTCTTGAAGCCCGGACGCGGGGCGGAAGCTTCACGAAGAATATACTTCACATTACGAACAGGTTCGAAGAACCGAGAAACAACAGAAACTCTAAACAGTCGAGGTGCGCCGAGATTCCTGAAGTGAACACGTTCGCGGAAAAAATGGAACTGAGGCTACGGGCGTCGTGCGTCCTACTTATAACATCCAGTGACGTCGGCCGTCGGAGCAGGTCCTCGAGGGCGGCATTGTTACACATTATCAACGTTGGTCATGTTGGCAGAGCAGGAGAATGGGAAGAACGGCTCATAACGTAATCATGCAGGCTCCCAAAGCGACGGTTCTTCATGTGGAAGACAATGGTCTAGTTGTTTCACGTACATCTTACGTACCCGTACCTGTTCACGTGACGCCTGATAAGAAAGGAAGTGTTGCTAGCATACGCGTCACCACTGCCTTTACCGACGCTCTGTAAATCCGCCTCTAGGATTTCCACCTTCTGTAATTCCAGACTCTCATTACCTTCTTATATCTAACTTCTGCCCTTTCTCTGCATCTCATACCCACAGGCATATTCTCTGGCCGTTTTCCGCATTCACCATTAGTTTCATGTCGGGAGTTCCGCCCTTGTCAGTGAGTGCAACTAAACTCTACTTCCCCTCCAGCCCTCTCTCTCCCGCCATACCTCACACTTTTTCCTCTCCATTTCTGTTTGCTTTAGCACTACAGCTCTAACAAAACTGAACACACTCCTTGGACATCCAGACATCTCCGAGAGTATCTGCACCCCGTTAAGGACCCCATTCTGAATTCCTTGTACGTCCCATCTCCAATACTCAGTGTTCCTCTTTCCTCGCAGTCTTTCTTGCTGGCACTGACCTGTTCTGTCTTGTTTCCTTGGAAAGGTCTCCGATCCTCTTTGCGTTCCAGCTCGCCTAGAGGAACCCGTCCAGGCTTCTACCGTCCTGTCCGAAGAGCAGCAGTCACTCAGGGTTTTTTTCCCCACGAGGGTTTCTCTGGGGGTCTTGCCTTCCTCCTCACTGGTATTCTTTACAGGGAGAGAGGGAGCAAGACTCCCACGGGAGATTCCCCAATTTCTGCCTGTTGTCTCCGTTGCGGACCGTGGTCTGCCCAGGTTAGTGATATTTAAATCTATAATTCATTATCAGTTGACAGATAGCGACGCCATAAGGTATCAGCTTGCCAGGGCGGACGGCGATCAGCTATGGACCAACAAATGCAACAACTCATGGCAGCAATGCAGTCCATGTCGTTAGAAATGCAGACACTAAAACAAGATAATTCACAATTAAAACAGCAGATAGGTCGTGCCTTTTCTGAAACTCCACCGTCAACATTTCACACTGAAAAGTTTGACGGAAACCTGCTCAAGTTGAAAGAGTTTCTTGACAGCTGTACTGTTCAGTTCACATTTAAACCAGATTCTTTCCCACAGAGAAAGATAAAGTGGGATTTGTGATTTCCCATTTATCGGGTCCAGCATTAGCATGGGCTACCCCTTTGGTTACCTCGGGAAATGTCATCCTTGATTCCTACCCTGCCTTTACTAATAGCTTGAGGACCATGTTTGGTCGAAAAGAAATTTTGGTCTCCATACAAGAAAGGTTACTCGATTTGAAACAGGGATCAAAAAGACCTCATTTCATATATCACGCTCTTCTATTACCATGCAGATAGACTACCGATTACAAGAACGCCATTATGAGAGGAAGAAGGGTAAGAGCCCTCGAGCCCACTCTGAGTTTCTTCCCGGAAACACAAAGACAGTCTCTACTGAAGAGCCCATGCAAATTGGGACTATGAAGGGTCCTTTATCCAACACAGAAAGGGATTGGAGAAAGACCTTAGGACTGTGTATGTATTGTGGTTCCTCAGTACACATTCTAAGAGACTGCCCCCTAGTACCATCTCGTAGAAACCAATCCCAGGTTTCGGGAAATGCCAAACCCCTACCATAGGGGGAACCACGGTAGGAGTCTTTAGACAGGGTTCCCCTACTAGAAATGAATCTTCCCCAGACATTGAGTTTGTTGATCAACTTATGGTAGTGATTTCTTTGACAATAACCCTCCCGAATACTCTCCTAAAGAATATCCCTGCACTTTTTGGACGATGAATGGGCAACCAAGAAAGGGGTTCCTAGAGTAATCAAACCACTAGCCACTCCGATTCAAGGGGTTGATGGGACTCCTTTGAGTTCCGGTCCCATCCGGGAACAAACCATACCTTTAAACTGTTCGGTGATTACTCACCAGGAAACCATGGAATTTGATCTCATCAGAACGGCCCATTTTCTGGTTATCTTGGGTCTCCTGTGGTTAAGATTACATAATCCCTTCATCAACTGGTCAGCCGGTACTCTCTTTTTAGGTTCCGAGTACTGTGTCTCTCATTGTTTGTCCCACTCTTCGGTAGGAGTACATATCCCGGCGGAGATAGAAAGATGCCAGAAAATCCCATCCATTAGTCACATCAGTAGGATTCCTGATTGCCATCAACAATACCTATCAGTTTTCTCTACTCCCAGATTTCCGACTCTTCCACCACATCACACAGATGACTGCCATATTGATCTACTGCCCGATCACCCAATTCCATTCGGTCGCATGTATGTGCTATCCCACAAAGAAAAGTCAGCTTTGAAAGAGTACCTTCAACAAAACATCCAAAACGGGCTGATTTCCGAATCCAATCCTCCTGCCGGAGCTTCATTATTCTTCATTCCAAAAAAAGATTCAGAAGAATTACGACCGTGTATAGATTACCGCGGTCTAAACAGGATCACTATTCCAGACAAGTACCAAATGCCGCTGATTCAATGTAGGCAGTTCAAGGGGCCTCATTCTATACTAAGCTGAATCTCAGAGGAGCCTATCATCTCATCAGAATTACTCCCAGAGATGAATGGAAAACGGCTTTCCTTACTCCTTTTGGACACTACCAATATCATGTTCTGCCCTTCGGCCTGGTCAACGCACCGGCAATCTTTCAAAGATTCGTAGACCATCTATTTTCGGATATCCTTCTTCACTTTGTCATAATATATCTCGATGATATTTTGATTTTCTCCAAGGACAAAGAAGAACATATCCGTCATGTCAATTTGGTGTTGGCTCGCCTTTAAGAGAACCAACTATATTGCAAGGTGGAAAAATGCGAATTTCATCAAAGACAAGTAACATATTTAGGCTTTCTCCTGTCTCCTCAAGGGATTTCTATGGATCCTAGAAAGGTATCATCAGTGTTGGATTGGACTCCACCAACGTCCATAAAAGAAATCCAGAGATTTCTGGGTTTCACAAATTTCTATCGCAAATTCATCCCCAGTTTCTCTGAAAGAGTTCAACCTATCACTAGGCTGCTAAAAAAGGGGGTCTCCTTCGATTGGGATGAAGAGGCACAGAAAGCCTTTGAAAGGCTGAAACGCCTTTTTTACTTCAGCAGAGATATTGGCAACCCCAGATCAAAATCGACCTTTTGTGGTGGAGACGGATGCTTCCCACCAAGCGCTGGGGGCGGTTTTACTACAAAAGAATGACCAAGGAGACGAGAAACCAGTAGCATATCTATCCAAGACATTTAGCCATTCGGAAAAGAATTATTCTGTCCTTGAAAAGGAGTTATTGGCTATTAAAAGAGCCTTTGAAGAGTGGAGACATTTCTCATTGGGAACAAGATACTCGGTCGAGGTACGCACGGATCACCAGAATCTCAAGGTTCTACAGCAAGCCTATATGACTAACAGGGGACAAGCGAGATGGGCCCATTTTTTCTGCCATTTAGGATAGAGTTTACCTACCTCCCGGGGAATCGAAACCTCCGTGCAGATGCTCTTTCACGTAAAGATTTCTCCCCTTACAAATTCCCCCGAGAACACCTATTCGCTAAAGCCACATTTGTAGCTATGATAACTGACTTTCTTCAAGATCTGAAACATGCAACGTCACAGAAGAGACAGACTTGTGAAGAACTAGCGGGCCATCACCCGCTTAAGTTGACTCAAGACTGTTACTTTCACAAGGCTCAAGTCCTTGTTCCCTCCTCCTCTTTACAAAAAGAGGTGCTCCAAATGTGCCACGACTCCAGAGCTGCCGGACATCGAGGGTTTCAAAACACCTTGGACTGATATCTCATCATTTCTGGTGGCCTACAGTAAGAACTGATGTTCGCGATTATGTTTCCGCCTGTGTAGTGTGTCAACAGTCCAAGATTCCTCGAGTTCCACCCTATGGCTTATTATCCCGTATGCCTATCCCGGATCAACCATGGAAGTATATTTCTACTGATTTTATTGCTGATCTACCAATCCCGTCTTAACATACCACAATTATGGTAACTATTGACTATCTTACTAAATTGGCTCACTTTACTCCTCTGACCAAGATTCCGGTGCAGAACAGATGGCAAAGGTGTTTTTAGCAGAAATCTTCTCCCGACATGGTCTTCCGGACACGATTGTTTCTGATCGAGGTCCCCAATATATCTCTAAATTCTGGAGATATTTGTGTCGTGAATTGGGAATAAAGAGATCCCTTAGTTCCGGATATCACCCACAGACCAATGGTCAGACAGAACGTTTAAATCAAACGTTGGAAGGGTATCTTCGGTGCTTTGTATCCGTAGCCCAAGATAACTGGTTGGGATTACTTCCACTGGTGGAATTTGCATACAACAATGCGTTTCATTCCGCATTGAACTCTACCCCTTTCTACTGCTCCTATGGTTATCACCCATCCTTTTTACCCTCCATCTCTCCTCCTTCATCGCATTGCCCAGGAGTTGACTGCATTGTTTGTGACATCCAGGAAGGTCATCGACTGGCCCGCCAATCTTTGAAAGCAGCCCAGGATCGAGCCAAACTATATGCGGATCGTCATCGCAGAAAGGTACCTTCACTTCAGAAGGGAGAAATGGTTTGGCTAGCTTCCCGTTTTCTCCCCAAACATTTGGTTCCTTCTAAACTGTCTCCTCGGTTTTTCGGTCCCTTCAAGATCTTCTCCGTAGTAGGATCATCAGCGGTTCGGTTAGAGCTTCCTCGTTACTAGTAGCAAATTCACCCAGTCTTTCATGTCTCCCAGATCAAGTTATCTATTCCGGACCGCTTTGCTCGGACACCTAACACTCATCCTCCACCAGTGAACACTGAGACAGGTCCGGAATATGAGGTGGCCAACATCTGTGACTCAAGATACAGACGAGGTCGCCTTCAGTTCCTAATTGACTGGAAAGGATACTCACCTTCAGAAAGGACGTGGAAAGCTGCTTTGGGGGTTCATGCCCCTAAATTGGTGAGAAAGTTCTATCACTTTCATCCAGGAAAGCCGGGTTCACCTCCCCTGAGGAAGGGTCATACTGTTACAGATTATCAACGTTGGTCATGGTGGCAGAGCAGGAGAATAGGAAGAACGGCTCATAACGTAATCATGCAGGCTCCCAAAGCAACGGTTCTTCATGTGGAAGACAACGGTCTAGTTGTTTCACGTACATCTGACGTACCCGTACCTGTTCACGTGACTCCTGATAAGGAAGGAAGTGTTGCTAGCATACGCATCGCTACTGCCTTTACCGAGGCTCCGTAAGTTTGCCTCTAGGATTTCCACCTTCTGTAACTCCAGACTCTCATTACCTTCTTATATCTAACTTCTGCCCTTTCTCTGCATCTCATACCCACAGGCATATTCTCTGGCCGTATTCCGCATTCACCATTAGTTTCGTGTCAGGAGTTCCGCCCTTGTCAGTGAATGCAACTTAACTCTACTTCCCCTCCAGCCCTCTCTCTCCCGCCGTACCTCACACTTTTTCCTCTCCATTTCTGTTTGCTTTAGCACTACAGCTCTAACAAAACTGAACAGACTCCTTGGACATCCGGACATCTCTGAGAGTATCCGCCCCCCGTTAATGACCCCATTCTGAATTCCTTGTACGTCCCATCTCCAATAATCAGTGCCCTTCTTTCCTCGCAGTCTTTCTTGCTGGCACTTACCTGTTGTGTCTTGTTTCCTTGGAAAGGTCTCCGATCCTCTTCGCGTTCCAGCTCGCCTAGAGGAACCCGCCCAAGCTTCTACCGTCCTGTACGAAGAGCAGCAGTCACTCAGGGTTAATTTCCCCAGGAGGGTTTCCCTGGGGGTCTTGCCTTCCTCCTCACTGGTATTCATTACAGGGAGAGAGGGAGCAAGACTCCCACAGGGGATTGTCCAATTTCTGCCTGTTGTCTCAGTTGCGGACCGCGGTCTGCCCAGGTTAGTGATATTTAAATCTATAATTCATTATCAGTTGACAGGCGTATCGACATCATCGACGCAGACGCCAAAGATTTTCCGAAGCAGCACAGCTGTGGTGATTACTGTCATAGATATGGAATAAGTCGGGGGACCCAATTCCCTCGAACCTGGTATACTGCTAGTTCTGTGTCCACGGCACGCTCACAGTGAATTTTTTACATTTGGCTTTCCCAGGTCGGAAGTGAGACGAGTGCACCAGGACCGGAGTAAACGCGGTTACCGTGTTGCCCTGCCGTGGCAACGACCTGTGCAAGTTTGCTGCATTTGTGACCCTCTTGCCCCTGAAGCCTGCTGCAGTGAAACTGAGCCGATTCCTCCACCCGGAGAAGAGAAATCGTCACTGTCCCGTTTGGGAATCATCGCTGTATCTTAGGAACTGAAAGGTGCCGAGACGTCCTTTTCACCGCATTCGAACCTGCCAACGAAGTCGACCGTACTGGTGAACTTTGGGTCTGCCTGCGTCGGGGACCGGTGACTACTCCTTACCCCAACCGGTGGCCCCTAGCGCAGGCGCCCATTTTTATGCACAAGTGGCCCCTGAGGTCCCCTTTCCTTTCCACAGCTATTGTGAAATAGCGATTCCATCCTGCACTCTCAAACTGCCTCTACCCTCAAGTGGAGGTCCTTCTTGAATAGTGGGAACTTGTCTCATCCACCTTCCTGAGCTGCTAGAGACCCTTGAAGAGACCCTATCCTGCCCATTGGCACAAGCGCGTGCATGTACTATTGAGCACAAGGTTCCTCTCTTCGTAAGGCTTGGACTGCCTCTTAGTTAGGTGTATTATTGATGTGGAACTGGGTCTAAAGATTACCTGCACTGCCTATTTTCTTCCGCTCTAGGCTGTCAAAATATTTTGTGTGTTTAACCCTTTAGACCCAATTGGTCTTGTATATATTTTGTATTGAGTGTGATGTATTGGTTTACTTATTGTTACTGTGATCTTTGCTATGGTCTATGTTACAAAGGCCTTATAATAAATGTGTCTATATTTTTAATATAACACCTGTCTGTAGTAATTTTTAAGTGTCCTTGCTTTGCATGCTTATTGAGGTTTTTCAGTCACTCTCACCCCTCCTGAGACTTAGGACCTCATCACTAGTTTGGCGGTAACCCTTAAATCCGGCGGTAGCGCTATTACGGCCAGATTTAAGGGTCCGCCAAATCAGGGCTTCAGTGGATTTCTCCCCAGCTCTGAGCTGGGGGGAAATCCGCAGAAAAGTCACGCTCATACCGCCGGCGGGAAATCCACTGGCGGTAATAGCGCGAATTTCCCCATTGGGCCCAATGGGGAATGAGGAATTCCTGAATGGGCCCAATGGGGAATGGCAATAACCCTTCCGCCAAACCTGTGATCCGGCGCTAATAGCGGCGGGGGGTTTGGCGGTAGGGCTATTAGCGCCGGCGCGAATAGCGCCGGCGTTACTGCCCAACTCGTGATGAGGCCCTAAGTCTTGACCGCCTGCCATAGCTACCCTGATTGGTCTGGCTTATCCAGAGGTTACCCTGTTCCAAGAAACTAGGCTGGCCTCCTCCGGAACAGAGTTCAGTAAACCTTCTTAACACCAGTCTACCTTGTTTGAATGGGCGTTGTCCTGCTCAGCTGGGTCACGTGTGCTGGGACCATGAAATGAAGCCCTCTCGCCTGCAATTATGAGGATGTTAGACGAACTTTCTGCAGGTGGCTTATTGGCTTGATAACTAACTTTTCCGTCTCACTTGTCCTTGGCCGAGTGCCGGGTTTCTGCCCGCCTCTGGCTGCAGTGATTGTGCCAGCTCTTCCATGTGTTTGAAGCCTGTCTTTCGTTTGCCATCCATTTCAGAGACCTATAGTTTCTATATCATTCCCTATGGCTTCTCCATGTTAATAGCAGTCAAGCATGTGCAAGCTAAACATATGAATTCTTTGCATCTTGCGGTTTCAGCTTTGGAGAAATATATGAACACAACGATGTGTACGTGTATCTGTCTTCTCACCTAACTGGGTCATACGCATGTGCTTTGTGCCTATATGCAATAAACTAGTGCATGTTTGTGTAACTTCATGAATGGATCAATATGTACTTCATGTATAATGCAGCTAAATCGTGATATCCGTGATGACGTCATTGATTTCTGGCTTTGCAGTCAGTCGACTTGTTTGATCAATGTAATTTCCATATCATCCAAGTCATCGATTGGGTATGGTCTGAACGGTTCTCTGAGTGAATAGTGTTTTTCACACCTGTGCAACGTAGAAGTTTGTGGTGTTGGGCCTAAAAATTAGGCACTACTGACATTTCTCTGCCTTAATGCTGAGGATCGTGTGGGGGCATGAGGGTTAGATTTGGTCCCCCCATCTACACAATAATCATGACATAAGCAACATACAGGGTTAACCCCCACCCTCATTGGCTACCACCTATATACATACTACTAGTCCCCTATATTCCACGACCAATTGGCCACACTCTAAACCTACCCCTGCCCCTCAACACATGGTTCTACTACACCATCACCTGGGTTCCCCGCTACTGAATAGGTGGTTTACTTGAAAGTTACCCTTCCCACAAGCTTAGACACATGGGGGGCACCTGGTCACCAACATGTGCTCAATGAATACTTTTGAGGTAAAATTGACCCTTCAGAATAAAGGAGTTATTTTCTTTATTCCAGACATTCAGGGGCCCACAGCATGCCTCCCTGCCGCAGAACTACCCTTTGTTGGCATCACCTCTTTCTCCTCGAATCACAAATCAGGGATGTTTCACTCCTTGCTCCCCCCTCATGAGCTACCCCTCCTCAGAACGCCTCCCTTGCCTCTCGAGGACCACAGTAATCAATTGAATTCTGATGGCGTTGGGTCTTCTATTTTGTGGTCATCTGGCAGTTCAAATGGGATGGCCATTCTCCTGGGGGCGCGAGTGTCCTAAATCTATGCTGGGTATGTTGGCAGCTTCAGACCTCTGCCCTGGCTCCCACGAGTTTGTGCTTCGGGATGGATACAGCCCGGCCCGTGCTCGGCCATTCACATTCCTTTCTGGTTTCGCAGCCCGACCGCTTGATTCAGTTGAACCACTATCTGTCCAACACGCATTATTCTCAGACTGAGACATGGGAAAGGGGAAAATTATTCAAGCTCTTCAACATGTTCTGCTGCTACGCTTCTAACAGGGAATACAAAATGCTAGGCCTCCCTTCTAACATGGCAGTGCTTCAGTGCTTCCCGCACCCAGGCCCTATGTCCGCATCAGCTTTGTTGTACATAATATTACGCTACCGTGATACAATATCCCTCATGGCCTATACCTGGACCTACCTAGATGCCTGTAGCTATTGCAAACACACCTGTATCTACGATCCCCAATTGACAGGTTTCACCCCCGTTTGACCGTGCATATTCACTGTTGCTTGCTCCAGTATGTTTTTCAGAACCTGAATCGTTTAGGTGGGGGCAGGTGCAAGACGTGCATCCCAACAACTTCCAGACCCAACCTGCAGGGAGTTGGTGTTCCATGCCTAACCTGGGAACTGTTTAGTTGAACCTCACATTGGGGTAGGGAGCTGTAGGCAGCCCCCATATATTGGGATATGATGCCAAGATGGTGAGGTTTTGAAGACCAACATGCAACCATTACACCCCTACCACGGGCGAAGGCTGATAAAGCGTGCTAGAAAGAAGTGTTCAACTCACTGATACTGCATATGCGCTGCGGCTGTCTGTCTTCACTTGCAGCAAATAAATATTAGGCATGAATCAGGTGTGGAGGCAGCATATGGGATTGAGGCGTGGGCTTTGTGGTATGTGTTTGCACGCACAACGGTGACCATATTGGTTTGCGCTAGCTGACTTTTTGGCAGGCTGTGAAACGCTGGAAACAGAGTCAGCAAATCTAACATGACCAGCCGGCAGCCCGGTGCTACTCACTACTTAAAACAACCTGAAAGCATGCATAAACACTGAAAATGGTGAAAGGGGTGGTGAACTAAGCTCTTCACGTGCGGCGCATTATTCTGTGAAAAAGCAATGCACAGGGACGTACAATAAGCATGTGCATTAGGTTTAGGTGTCGGGGAGATGCAATATTTGTATCTATATATATTTGTGAAAGTGTTTTTGTATGCTCGGGGTTGGCTCCAGCCCCATGACAGTTGATGGGCTGAACTTTTGGCCCAAGGTCGGCATACGAGTCTGGGGTGTACTGGCGATTACAAAATGTGACCAACCCCACCCATTCGCCCTGCACAGTGCAGGGTCCCTGTGCTCTCAATATAGGTGATTTCGAGAGATTAAAGATTTTGTAATTTTTCATAAATAGGAAGTTATGACACAATGAAACATACACAAGGCTATAGCAGACCCCCTTGTGCATGTCAGCTACAGACCTGGGCAATGCTGGGTGGTGCCACTAGTTTTAAATATTTATTTAGGGTGATTTGTCCAAGTGTTACATGCAGATGAAAACGTGTCAGAGCAACACTCTAATGAATTAGTCGGCTGGAGGCCAAAAACAACATGAGTACTCAGCCCATCCAACACATAACATCAATTAAATAAGGAACATGTCACTTGTGGATGCACAAACTGTGCAAACTCACTACCTCCAGTAAAAAAAGACGTCATGTGTGAAGTCCATGACCACATCAGAAAGCAAACAAATGGATCAATCGGACGCGTTATTGCTTTACAGAAAATCGTCTGAGCGATTTGTATGCATGTTTACACGACTTTAGCGAGCGAGAAAGTTCTCCTAACCAAACCTAAAGAACATTAAAGCACTCTAAAAAGACTACCATTACAAGTGGTTCTTAACAAAGAAAATGAACACATAGATAACAGGTGAACAGCAACAATGGCTGAAGAAGTGGGTTCCCTTGGTAATAATTTTATAAATATTCTGTTGAAAAAATGCATGAATGCAAGGTTTTTGGTACATTTTGAGTTCAATACCCAAACACGAGACTGCGCTCAGACCCAACAACGTGGCCCTAGTATCATTTCTTGAAAACAAGAGAAATGTAAATAGGCACTGATTGATTGATTATTTGTATAGCGCCTATACACAATGGGCCTCATTACGAGGTAGGTGGTAAGGGATTACCGGCACCGGTAAGGACACCAGTGCCGGTAATCCCTTACCACCCTATTCCGAGGTTCCTTAGCTGGTCCCTTCCTTAACGCCTGGTTTTAGCAGGCGTTATGGAAGGGACCCGTGAAGGGACTTCAGAGCTAATAACGGTACCGCAAATTGCGGTACAGTTATTAGCTCCATCCCCATTCCCATTGAGCCCTATGGGGGCTCGAATGGGAATGGGGAATGGTTCCTGGAATGGGGATTTACCGGGTCCTCCAAGGTTGGAATGACCCGGTAAGTCCCTATTTCGGGAACCCGGACCCGGAATGCGGGAATGGAGTAAGGGTGTAGCCATGGTGATACCTCCTACCTCATAATGAGGCCCAATGTGTTTCAAAGCACTTCAAGGAGGGAGGGGACACAGGAGAAATACAGTTACATACTTACAGGTCCTTGAAACAAATCAGAATGTGAAAATAACTATCATAATCAGCCTGGTGACAATAACTATCATAATCAGCCTGGTGACAATAACTATCATAATCAGCCTGGTGACATTTCAGATAGTGCAAGTGCAGGGAACAATAAGGGAGAGGAGGGGAAGGAAAAAAAAGGAGACAAAACTAGCAGTAACATTACTATGCCTGACGACAATTGATGAAGTGCATGATTGACAAGAGGAGGGGGAGGAGAGAGGTGGTGAGGGAGAGGAACAAAACAAGTGACTATCATAAAGTTCGACGAATATTCAGAATAGTGCTGGAGGGGGAGGAGAAAACAAGGAGGGAAGGGGGGGAGACAGACAAGCTGTTATCAGAGGGCATGGGCCAAATGATAAGTGTAATAGCTAAAGGACACAAAAGACCATTCTAATTCTAATAACAGCTGTGCAGGTTTCTCCAAAACTATAAATTGCAGTTTGTGATCATCCGTCACCCCCCATATCAGAGTTTCGCTTTGCACTTTTGTGTCATTATGTAAGCAGTGGTGAGCGCGGTCGAACCTAAACGATCCACACCGACCGGATTGCACGTGAAACGTGGTTCCATCTATTACACCCAGGAAGTGTTTGTGTTACTTTCATTAAAAACGGCAGAGTATTGATAATTCCCTTTTTTGAAAGTGTGGGCTTTGTGATGCTCCCCTGAGTCCCCCAAACACCAATTAATATCGATGATGAAAGCAACATGGCGCGGAAGATCCCGCCAACAGCGCTCCAGCCAGGGTAACGACGCACTGCTTTACAGATTTCTTTTCTGCAAAACTGATCTTCAAAGGGAACTGTGAATCTAGTTAAAGTCGGAGGGTGGCTGTAATTGGAATCAGATTTACATAGTGCTGGAAGATTTAAAAAAAGGACCTCAACAGGGTGTCACTTTTTTTTTTGTTTTTTTAATTCTCGGCAGACGGCATTTCTGAAGTGATTGCTTGCCGTTCATGCCTTCGATCGTTTGAACTCGAGATGTGGCTGGCAGCAGCAAAACTCGCCGCCACCCCAGGTCTGCAGAAGGCATTCAAAACGCCTGCGTATCATGGCTGTTACGGCCATTCACCTCATTATTATAGGCCAGATGGGGCATGATGGGGTGCCAAGTTGGCCAGGTCCATTAGACCACATGTTATTGGAGGGCATGTATGCATACACCACGCAGGGGTTGTCTTTTGGGAGTAGAAGGCCTCCTCTGAGGGCAAATAGCTAACAGCTACATTCAATCCCAGCTATTCATGGCTCTGATCATAGCAGTACACAACCAAAATGGCAGCACGCTGCTGTGGCGCTGTGGCGTCACAGTCGTATGTTTCTGGAAATACTGGCGAGACTTGAAGTACAGCCGTTGAGGAATCCAAAACGTGTGCCTTTTATAGTGGGAACTGGGAAGATGTTTAGGGTGCACACACTCGGAGAGGAAAGGCTGATAATTAGCTTAGAAGGCAGGCAGAGTGGTAGGGGCCCGGGAAAATGAATCCCATTGGCAGATTGCATTATATGCGAGATTCTTCTAGAATAGGCCAGCGTGGTGTACATGGAAATTAGAA
Organism: Ambystoma mexicanum; assembly: GCF_040938575.1. Lineage (NCBI taxonomy): Eukaryota > Metazoa > Chordata > Amphibia > Caudata > Ambystomatidae > Ambystoma > Ambystoma mexicanum. Next base: position 123,922,018 of record NC_090936.1, on the reverse strand, counting down.
TAGCGGTTCATCGTATGGTGGGCCAGCCCATATCTTAATTGGGGCTAGGAGCAGCATGTGTGCGTCAGGCTGTCCTTTAGTAGCTGCCGTCTGTCATCCAGGGGGTTATCCTTCCCGTTCGCCTGTCCGGCAGCCACATCACTCTCAGTGGTCAGGTTCATTGGTCACATAGGCTAACTGTGGCGTAGACTGTTTACCTGGAGAGGTTAGTGCAGTCCCCCGTCACATCATGAAACCTGGTAGGAAGCAAGCGGACAGATGCACTGACCCACGAGAGTGAGGCATTTCGACAGTTGGGTTGGACCTGATTCGGTTCTGTGGCTTAGGAATTTGTATTCCTAAACTCCAGAGCTCGCCCTCCTTCTCTTGGTAGTTTTATGCCAAATTTTATGGCTCACTAAACATCAAAAAGGTCCTTCAAGAAGGTCTTGGTATTAGACTAAGGGAGACCTTTGGACACTGAAGTTCATTGTGTTGACTGACCCAAGAGTTATAGATGACAGTGTTTTCCTAACGGGAGAAGAGAAATTGATGGTGGTATGTGGTTATTTTTTCTGAGCTAAGCTTACCTTACCAGGCGGTTTTAGCACTGCCCGCCAACCCCTATCCCTCTTAGTGTTGAGGTAGACAATGTACACAGTTCAAAAGGCATCATTTCTAGCAACATGCCAGTCGTGTTTCTGTGCGACTCAAGGCCTGGAACTTTCCAGCACCTGAGCGGGTGCCTCTTATGACCACTGGCAGGGATTGGTCTCTCTTTGAGGTATTTTCGGTCTGCCTCAGTGAGCACCCTTGGAGTCTCAGTCAGAATGTTGCAGCATAGTAGGTGATGTTTGAAAAGCATTTGGTGAAGAGATTCAGAAGTGCCACCATGGTGCTCTGAGATGTATAGGGGGAAAAGCGTTCATTGAGTGATTGCAGCATTGCAGTGTGATACACAGAGTATCTCCCAGGTGTTCCGTTGAATCATTGTTTCACACGCAGTATACCAGTTCAGCTTTAATGGGAGCACCCTCTCCCCCCAGGTTGTCCCTGGACCAGTGGTTTCTTACAAGTCTACTGCTTTGCTGGGGTTCCAATTGCTCGTCATCTCGCTAGTGCAATGCTGGATGAGAGGAGAAGGTTGAGTGCCGCTCCTTCTCTCTAACATACAAATGAATGAAAATGGGGCGCACCGTGAATTGAAAGCGTAAAAGTTCAATTCACGCGGTATGCCCTCGATGAAAATGAGCCCTTACGTACTTAGTCAGTGCAACAGCGTAATGTCCCCTGCTTGATCCAGGTACAGGGTGTGAGGGTTGCTTCGGCAGCCCGACTTATGACAAGTACTTACAAATCCATAGCAGTTATACCTGCTATGGACCGTCTACTCGATTTGATATTAAATTGGCACCTTGATTTGGACCTTTGTTTATAGTTAGTGCACTTCATTGTATATTTTCACAGGTGATCAAAACCAGGCAAATTAACAAAATCAAAGTTCCAGTCATTCTAAACACAAGGGGTTTCCCATCCATGTTTTAAGCATTCCTGAGTCTGTGTGGGTGTGCTGTGTATTATTAAGTTAATATAAGGATCCTCCACCTCACAAATCATTGGCTGATTGCGGCAAAACCCATTTATATTTAATGGCAGTGATATGTACTGCTTTTCATGCACCTTAAAGGTTATTGGGCACACACTTCCCCCAGGTATACTGCATTTATTCATAAGAATTTAAGTGAGTCGAGTCCCAGTCTCCTCCTGCACAGGTCAGCGCTGACTAGAGGGCAGCAATTACGCTTGTAAAAGGTCACCTAGAGATTAGACCAGTGTTTGTCCTGAAACTGCTTGGAGCTCCAATCATTTCTCAGGTGTTTACATCACATGTCATGGTACTCTTTGCAATTAACAAAGAGATAGAAAACCAAACACAACTGAACAAATTGTAGGTATCAAAAATTAGGAACACCAAACTTTTTCTAAGTGCTGTACCGGTACTCTTATCTTGAAAAAATAGATAAAGTACAATCAGATTATATAAAAAATATATAATTTATTTCAAAAACAGAAAGGAACCCTAAAAACATCCACAACAGTAAAATGTATTGAATACAATTGTATTACTCGATTTTCATAAAAAAATCACTCTTTTAGACAAATACATTGACACCAAAATAGCACCATATCACAACATCACAGAAATAATGTGTCACAAAAAACATATATATGCCCGACATGTAGCATGTTTCAGTTCTTTGTGCCGTTATCTGGCTGAACTTTCTTCAGGGGAAAACACTTCTTTGCATTTAAAATTCTTACAACATTGTGCAGTAGGGGTCCGACGAACATCCACCAACGATGTGATGTATAAGCTGGAAAAAGAAAAAGCCCTTCAGTTCCTAATAGTACCCTCCATGGGAACAAATTACCACCTCCACCACTGTAATCAGACCAAAGCCCAAAAAGTGATAGGAGGAACACACCCGTCACCATGACAGATTCTACAAGAGTCTCAAAAAGTTATCCTTGTAGTGAAAAAATGATTACAACAAAGGTAATTATAGAGAAGAGTCACTTATCACTACTTCTTATCACGCCATACCACAAATGGTAAATTGGCCCGACCACTAATATAGGGGTCATTATAATGGACAAAGGTGAAAGAATCACCAAAGGTTAAAGAAGAGGGGGAAACCACCACCAGCAGAAGCACAACCAATAGAAAGGGCTGAAGCTATCATGAACACGGCTAAGCCGCTCACGATAAAACAAATGCAGAGCTTCCTAGGCCTGTGCAATTATGTTAGAGCATGGGTCTTCATTTATAGCTCATATACCAAGCCCTTGCTCCAGGCCCTGGAGAAGGCCCGAGCGACAAAAGAAAAAACTGAATGGACTGAAGTTATGGAAGAGGGGTTCACAGAACTCAAGAGAGCAATTTGCGCGGCTCAAGTTCTCGGAATTCCCAATTATGCAGAGGAATTCTACCTGTTCTCGCACATGAATGGCAGCGTTATGACAGCAGTGCTCGCTCAAAAAACCACGTTGGGATAGAAGCCCCTGGCATATTACAGTGAGAATCTGGACCCAGTAATTAGAGGCCAGTTCCCATGTGAACAAAGCTTAGCTGCTGCGGCGTTCGCCATAGAGAAGGCAACAACCATTGTAATGGGATGCTCCATGACATTATACGTCGAGCACTCATTATTTGCCATATGAGAAAAAGCAAAAGGCACATTGACATCTCAAAGGGCTTCTGCCTATGAAGTGATTATATCTAATCCATCGATCAAAATAGTTTGATGTAAAACAGTAAACCCAGCTATGTTCATAGCAGAGCCAGTCACTGAAGGAGAGCCGATACATGACTGTGCAAACTATGAAGAATTCTATGATGAAATCCCCACGGTAAAAGAAAATGCCCTGGTGGGGGGGGGGGTAGGTTGTTTTCATTGACAGCTCTTCAAGAATCTACCAAGAAGACGGGCAAAGATATACGGGCGTTGCCGTAATAAAACACATAGCAAATGGAGAATTTCAAGTACTCGTTAGTGCACGAGTACCATCTCATTATTCAGCACAGGCTGCAGAGTTATTGGCGTTGATACTCGTCATTGAGAATCATGCAGACCAGGAAGTAACATTGTACAGTGACGCCGCCTATGTCACATCCACAGTGCACGCTGGACTAGCGTGCTGGAAGAGGAGGGGCTACCTTCGAGCAGACGGCACACCAGTGCAGCACGCAGCCTTATTGGATAGACTGATCAAGGCACTACAGCTCCCAGTGGGCTTAGCGGTCGTGAAATTCGCCGCCCATACTCACGGGACAGATTTCGTGTCACGTGGAAATCACGCAGCAGACACGGAAGCCAAGCTTATGGCATCCAAAAATGAGACAATCATGGAAGTAGAAGTGGCACGCACCCATGAACGTATGATGATAGCTCGGGCCACACAGAGACCTATAGTAATATGGGGCAAACCCAATTGATGGAGCTACAAGGGGAGGCACCACAGGACGAAAAGAACCTGTGGAAGCATAGAGGGTGTTCTTTAAACCCTTCGGATGGATTGTGGAGGCAAGACAGCACAGGTAACCCAGTAATGCCTGTAGCCCTACTAAAGATAGCATTGGAGCAATTACATTATACCTTCCATGTGACAAAAGAAAACCTAGCTGCAACGCTCGCAGAAGACTGGTTCATACCGAAGTTAGCAGTGCAAGTTGGATTCCTTATAGTGAACTGCATAATCTGCCAGCAGTTCACAGCTGGGCACACATTAAAAGTAGTGAGAGGAGTCATCCCCCAGCCAAATGGGCCATTTCAGCACTTGCGCGTCGATTATGTGGACATGATTCAAGTATGTAACGGGTACAGGTACTTAATTGTAGTGGTGCGTCCATTCTCTAGATGGATAGAAGCAGGTCCCTGTACACACCCAGACTCAACCTGTGCTGCCAAATTCCTGGTGAGGGAAGTGTTCCCTAGATGGGGGGTGTGTGAGGTGATGAGGTCAGATAATGGGGCTCATTTTGTAAATGCAATTTTTGAACAGATTAGCTTGTTGCTTGGTATAAAGCACAAGTTCTCGTCGGCGTATCATCCAGAGGGAAATGGTATATGCGAGTGACTCAACGGCTTGTTAAAGGAAAGGATAGCCAAGTTGAAGCTTACTCTAAAGAAGGGATGGCTGCACTGTCTACCACTGGCATTGTATGCTCTTTGGAACCAACCAGGCTCCGACGATCATTTTACGCCGCACGAGATAGTCACGGGAAGGAGAATGAGGACCCCCCTTACTCCTTGAGATAGAGCTAGATGTGATGCCCAGTCCACCCGAGAGGTCCTGGGAACCGAGTTGTTGAAATATCTGAATTGCATGAAATCAAGCCTCATTGTCATTTCAGACCAATTACAGCGACGACGAAAAGGGTGCAGCACAACACCAGACCCAGAGGGAGGTGCTAAAACAGACACAGCTCAAGGTCTACGTGTGCCACTCATCTTCCATGGTGACACAGTACTGGTGAGAAATCACACAAAGAAAAGGTGGGACGAGCCAAGATTTAACGGCCCGTTCATCGTAGAGGACTGCACTCCCTCAGCCGTGAAACTGCAAGGCAGGAGAGATTGGATCTTCCTAAATGACATTAAACCTTATATCAGTGAGATCCGTTTAGCTGCACCCCACCGCAAAGAACCTACAGACAAAAGGGAAGAACCTCTGCACGTGCAGACGAGAGCTATGATGAGGAAGAAGGACGCATGAGCAGGAGAACCAAGACAAAGAACCTGGATGCAAGTTGTGGCTTAAAACTGGACAGTTCCTCCAAGCAAAGGGGGATAAAGGACATAACGAACACTCTGTGCACTCTCATTGCAGGGTGAAGAAGAGCATCGCGCATCTAAGCCACAACACACTGATAATACGAAATTTTTGAATTAGGCCATATCCAGGCATTATTGGTAAACAAGACTTTGGCAGACTAAGAGCAAAAGTTAAGAACATCACACAGTCACCTGAATCAACCAACACCCAGACCTTGTTTTGCAGAATTTATGACATCCCCCAACAGGAATATTACAAGAGATGTGCTGTCCTGTTTTCAGTTACTACTAGAGACATATCCATCGCTTGTAGGGAAAGTTACCAGTATCACAGACTTTGTCCAAAATCTTGCCAACAAGAAAATAATCTGGCAACTACTGACTGTCATTGCGGAAGCCTTCATTGTACTGCCCGAGTATGGTGATAAGTACAGAGATGCTTCCACCACAACTGATCATTGATGAGCTGACATACACGCTTTTCTTTTGCATCATAGAGGAGTGCCCAGGACTCATCGGGAGAACCACAGATACACTGACGTACATCAGAGATCCAAGAAACAATGAATATCTGAACCAACTGTGGATCAAGCTAAACTACGTGGTCGCAATCCACGCAGCAGGAAAGTGCAGAGATTGTTCACGCCAAAAGAAAGGCCTGTAATCCAGAACCCAGCCAAGCAGGACAAGTGTCCCTGTCACCCGAGGACAGCAGGCTGGCCCATAATGCCCTGTTTCGTCTAGTCACTGACTATCCGGAAATGGTGGGAAGGCCTGCAGAGGTTGACGTCATCACCTTCCTCAGAGAACCAGCTAACACTGCACACATGGGAACACTCCTCCATTGTATCATCCTCCAGGTTGAGCTGTCCAACGTTCACCGAGGAGATTCTGGTGAAACATGCCGCCATGGGACAGATCGAGAGGAGCAGGGAAGAGAACTTCACCACTTTGTTTTATTTTCATTTTTTATGGTTATTTGATTTGATTTTGAATGGTACCATTTTTTCCATTTTTACCATTTCCTCAATATTCACAATTTTTTCGCATTTAAACAGGTTCCAGCATGTCTTCCGGACTAAAGCAAATTCGGGGGGTGGACTGGGAATTGACCTATTTTAAATATGCTCAATGAATGTGACTCACCAAAGAGGCTAGTCTAACATTTTTCCATAGTCTCGCAAGGTACTGTATCTTGCAACCAGAGACAATCGTCGCCCACAAGAGGGGGGTCACTCATGAAGCACAAGACACTTTCTGTTACAAACTTTCAGAGAAATAATCACAGAGTAAGCGAAAAGAATTAAAACTCTGACATTTGACTCATGATCGAAATGGGGGCCCAAAATTGTAGCTTGGTCCTCCTGCAACCATAGGGGCGCACCAACTGTCCTGGAAGAAAATGCTGCAAATTGTCCTACCGAACAATAATGTGCATATGTATAGTGTTTATTATTGTTTTTCTGTCACTAACAATCAGAACTGCCTTTTTCATTGGTGCACGAAACGTTCCGATTTCAGTGCACCCACCAGATAATGTACGTACGAATCCCACGAAAGCACCCAGACCCTATTTAGTCATTCCGGTTCCAAGAAAACCTGATGGTAAAGTAAACAAACTAAAATTGAATGTATTCAACAGTAATTCATACACATTTGAAGTAACGAAAGAAGAGAAAAGCTGGAGACAGGGTCAGCGCGGAATGAATGAAAACGTAGCACTGACCACTACATGCACACACACACTGAATGCACACGAACAAGGGCAAGTGTCAATGGCTACAGAACCTCGAACGATGGCAATAGAAAGTAAGAGACTTCCTACCGAACAACCAGTTCCAGAAAATAGTGGAAGTAACCAAGAGGAAGCAAGCAAAAGACCAACTAAAGAATATGTAACCAAAGCACTCAAGAAGACAGAGACAGCTGCACAAGAATTCACTGCAAAGACACAAATGCTGATAGACCATGTGTTCCCATTTATAGCTAGAGCGAAGAAACTGCATGAAGAACTGAAAAATAGAACCACCGTGACTATTGCAGCAAGCACATCAGTTGCTACGAGCACCAGGCCACGATGAGGCCCCACGTTGGACAGACGATACACAGATGGTGGTTAAAGAAGCCCTATGAGAGAATGCAAGAGGAGAAGAAGAGACACACAAAACCTTCTCCTGCCACAGCGATACAGGTAATGAAGCCTGCTCCTCCAACAAGCATGCCCAAGAATCCTCAAACAAGAAAAAGTCACACAGACACATTTAGTGACGTAGCTATAGCTAACTACAAAAAGACATTAAGAATCAAGAGAAACCCACATGAATACAACAATAAACTGAACGATTACCTGGACAGCACAGCACATCTAGGAAATAACATTTGGTAACAACACATGAAAGAGGTCGGAAGACGAAAGGCTGAGGAGAATGCTACGTCTGCGCACTCCTACCGTACAGCATGGGAAAATCCAAGATCTTTGTGGCTGTAGAAATTGATGTCCCGACAGCACACTGTTTGTCACACGTAGCAATGTGCAACAACAGAGGAAAATTCATGGGGAGAGATGCCTCACTGATATGGGCAACAGAAACAGCATACCCTGATGAAGATGACTATATCCAAGACATCAAGACAAGAAACAGAGCTCGCACCAGGAATCACGTGATTAGGTATTCAAAGCCAGAAGCACCAGGAGCAGGTACAAGGTGGGAGATAAACCCGAGACTGCAAAACTCCAATAGAGGCCAGATGCAGATTTGGGGAACAGTGCTTTCTCCAAACAGATGGGAAGAATGAGTTGTAATCTGCCGAGCATCGATGGTCCATGGAGCCTGCAAGGAAGCAATAGAGAACTCTCAGAGATTATACAAACCCCTATGGCCAAAGTTGGTAAAGCTGCTGACATGGGTCGAAGAAAGAGGAGGACCCTTGCAGATAGTACCGCTGGAAAGCTCAAAACTGTGCTTCAGAAACAATGGCACAAGGAAGATGGGAGAAAATCAAAACTGCGGACAAATCTTTGAAGCTCTGGGAATGATGCAAGGGACCGCAGTAACCATGGACCATTACTGGACGTGTGGATCCAAGGCATATATAAGACTACCAAAAAATTGGGGAGGCATATGCACACTAGTGAACGTCCACGTTCCTGCACTAGTGATCCCAAAAAATGACCTGATTATTGACAGTTTCCCGAAAGCAGATGCTCATCTAAGGAAGAGGAGATCTATGGAATTGGTATCCAGAATGAAGAGAGAAAATTACTTTTCTGCCAAATCAGAAGAAGCATTCTATGCAATACCATATGAACACAGGTTGTTTAGCCTCACCTCATCAGTATTCACAACACTGCTCTTGCCCCACATCCAAGTTGGAGTAAATACAAAATGGTTGAAGATAACCAGATGGGAGTTATTGCAGACCATCAACACCACCATAAAAGGATTCAACGCAATCAAAGAAGAATTAAGAGCAATCCGATTGATGACCCTCCAGAACAGATATGTACTCGACATGATCACTGCAATGGATGGATGTGTTTGCACGAAAATCGGAGAATCATGTTGCACGTTTATACGTTCACATGATGAAGAAAATGGAACCTTAACAGAGGCCATAAGTATGCTGACAAACCTGCAGAATCAGATGGTCAATGAAACTGACAAAGATGATGATGACAGCTGGTTCGGAACACTGTTTTTATGGGTCCCACAATGGATGGCAGACATATTCAAAATTCTGGGAGCCCTGCTTGTAATGATACTAATAGGATTTTGTGTTATCAAGATAATCGTAACACAATGCCAGAAAACTGCGAAGAAAGCCATTGGGATGAAAATGATGGTCGATGTCCAACCAGGATGGAAACTCAGAGACCTAACTGATGAAGTAATAAGAAACTTTGTGAAGGCCAGCGAATTTGCGCCAGAAGGAACAAAGTTTGAATACCCCAGAAAACGAAGAAGGTATGAAGGGAAATGGATTTACTGCCCCCAAATGGGCAATGCCAGCTAATGACCTGGAACAAAGACGAACACGTAAAAACAAAAGGAAGTCTGAAAGGAGTGATAAAAATATGGACTCCAAAGATGCACACGTTCACACCATCATGTACAAACCCAGAAGACGAAGAATTGGATATAGAAGAACCAAGCAATAATAACCTAAAGGAAGAAGAAAAGGTGGTCGATAAACTGACCAGAGGGGGGTGTGTAGAGGAGGTCCCAAATATGACCTGCACTCCAGCCACCCATGTCGAGATGCCAGAAGCATACTCGCCAAGATATGTGACGTATAACGATCAAATGAACCAACAGAGAGCCACGGTGGGGCTCTGTCCAATACCCACCAGAAGGACATGCATACCTATTGAAGCACTTATCACCAGACAACTGTGGGCTGCAAGGTACCCACTGAGACAGCCATACCAGCAGCTGATACAAAACGAAGATTACTTACAAACAGTCCCCGAAAAGGCACATAGAGCCTCAATGGAATTCAAATGGTGACGACATAAGAGCCCAAACGGACGTGATGTATATAAAACAACGAGCAAAAGATGATACACAAGGACAAAAATGTAAAGAATAATGATGTGATAGACGTATAAGAAGATACAATGTTGCAGCACAAAGAACGTAACCAGGATCGAAGTGTGCAACTGACTGAATTCATGTAAATAGGCTTGGAACGCAAGAAGCTAAGTAACCAGTACTGCTTGCAATGCTTAGTAGAAGAATAGAGCGGCATGCGCCAAGTATATATCTACCTCAATGAAGCATGCTATACAAGTACGACTTCATTTTGTGAAGCAGAATTAAGCCCATATTGCAAAGGACTAACAAGGCCAAGATTCATATTCCAGCCAAAGCCAAATGAAAGCGCAGAATCGAAACTCAGTAAGAAGTAGCTCATGCCTGGGAATTCGAGGTCAACCAAAGGAAGGGTGGAGAGCAGCAACCTCGGAGAATCGAAACTTCAGAGCATACCAGCCAGCGAGTGAAGGTCGAGATAAGGAGGCCCCAGGCAGGTGGCGAGGCTATGGAACAATTAAATACAAGAAAAGAGGGAAAATGAAGCAGATTCACGGTGAACAGAGACGCGACCAGCCGAGGGCAAAGAGGTACCAATGTCTAAAGTCACCCAGAACCCGAGCATGCCATAACCTTTCCTGGTAAGAACTGCAGTTTTGAGGCAATCCTCAGCCAACTAATTAACACATAGCCCTAGAGGTACTGATTGATGGAAGGGAGGCAGGGTGAATCTTGGGGCACTCCGCATCTGGGTGTCCATTCTGCATGCTGCTAATTAAAGTGGAGATTTATGCCTAGGGGTGTAACCCACCCAATCACAAGGGACCAAATAATCTATGGTCCTATAGCTTGTAGAACCAATAAGACATCGTAGTGGTAGTGATGTCTATCAATAGTCATGTAGTGGGATGCCCACCCGATAAGAGTTATCCAATCCGCATGCTCTGTTACCATTTACAGATATAGCACCTATACTTAAGTTACCTTTCCGACCTATAGAATTGCATGACAAATATGAGTTTTGCATGTCAAATGATGATGAGATTTGCCCATAAAAGTTGCTGTCTGATTGAAGAATTTGGGAGTTGAACCGAGACAGGCGATTGCGACTCTGTTGAATACCATTTGTTCCCCGTTTTTTGTACTTGTCATTAAACGGACTTCCTTTTGCCAAACTATTGAGTTGTCCTTATTGAAGTGTGTTGGAGTAAGTGAATCCTGCACCCTAACCTCCTCAAGGTGCAGCTATCTTGTCTTAGAGGTACTAGAGGGTGGACTCTGACCCATGGGCCTGTCAGAGGATGCTCCGCCCTCCTGTACACTGTAATCTGACATTAATGTGGTTTTTGGTGTGAGTTTTATCTTGTGTATGTGTAGTATTAGAAGTGCCTTTTGTGGCAGGGTCTAGACATTGTGTGCATACCGTATATCCGGTGTAGGTGTATTGTGAATGTTTGTTTTTCATTTGTTGAGTGTAATTGACATGCACTTAGCTGAACCATCTTTGTCTGAGCTGGACATGGTATTGGTTGAAGGTCTAGACAGCCTATTGTATAGGCGGATTGTTCATGGAGGGCAAGAGCAGAAGCGGCTGTTCTTTTGCAGGTCTGATGTGCACCTCTTGGCTCTGCCCCTGCCCTCCATCTCGTATTTATACTTCTGCAGTTTTGTCTCCCCAGGGCTGGCACTATACTTTTGCCAGTGGTGTCCGCTGGGGCTGCTTGGCTCCTCCCAACATGCCCTTTGCTCCCCATAGGCTATGCACTGCCTTGCGCTTCTGGACACCAGCTACCCTGGGCGCAGCCTACCTGTTTCAATAACACTATCTACTGGAGGGGTGTGGAGGATAGGTATGCCAGTTGTCCAGGTCTTGCATTAAATTGTTGAAGGCAGAGGTAACGTGAATTCACAACGAGGTGGCGTGATCCAGTGATCTTAATCTCCATATGAATTTTAACTAGTCCACGGCTGCAGCCTGGTTCGACTGGTCAGATAGCAACCCAGGCACCTTTGCCTCTTGTCAGAGATATATGTTGGATGGTCCAAGTTAAAATCAAAAGGATTATTAATGCTTTATTTTTTGTGCGAGCACCTTCATATTCTATTGATTTTGCAAGTAGTCTACGATCCACAAAGCACAAGTTGGAAAAATGAAAAAATGGGCTGGATCACCACCATTGAGCAGTCATACTTTTATTGCTCAATTCTGGGGTTTAAAAAAAAGAACTTTAAAAAATAAAAACAAATGTTTTAATTATATGGCCAGTATATTACAATTATATATTACAATTATCATACACAAGCTAAGTGCGAGGATGGGACTGGACGGGCTCAGTGGGGTGCAGGCCACGCCAGGCTAGTACAGGAGGAGGGAGCCAGAAGAGCAAGTGCAAGAATAAGGGGCCAGGGGGGATGAGGGGGGGGTGAAGTGAGGGGTAGACTGGGCAAGGAGGGCCTGGTGCCCTATCTGACTCAGAAGGAACTAGGCAGCCAGTCAAAATGCAGCAGAGGAAGACATTAGCAGGGGGGGGGGGCGAGGGAAGGAAGAAGGACATACAAGGGTCTTGAGAAGATTCTGGATCCTAAGGAGATCTGCTTTAAGCCCAAAAGGTGCAGAGAGGCTGTTCCAGGGGGAGCCTTCAGCGGAGATCTACCCCCACTCTTTGCTTTGAAAAGCATCTGATCTGCAGAGAGTTGGAGACCAAAGGGCTCTAGCAGGGAGGTATTTAGGGAAAGAGAGTTGGATGTAGTGGGGTCGCGGCCTTCTGTATGATGCAGAGGGTATTGAACTTGATCTTTGCAACAACCGGTAACCAGTAGAGAGATTTTAGGGCTGGAGATACGCAGTTCCTGGGCTGGAGGCCAAGGCTAAATCTTGCAGTCCTATTCTGGATTAGTTGAAGGAGACGAAGGGATGTCTTTTATGGAAAAGAAGAGGTATTTTAAAGAAAATTTCTTCTTTTAGAAAAGGAGAAAAGACTATCGTAGTTCCTTTCTCTTTTACAGCTGCGGCAATCGTCTTATGTTTTTTTTTTTTTACTTGAGAAACGGACACTGCACTGTTTCCCATATAAAAAAAGAAGGCTATGAGCATCCCTGACACTATGCCAGAGTGCTAATAGCTACAAGCCCTTGGCAATCAGGGTTCAGCGGGCAGAAACTGCACTCAGCCAGCTTTAAATTCTCTTGCTCTTCTTGGGCTTTAAATGTCTTATTGCTTAATGAAGGTCAGAATTATGCTTTCTAAGTGACTCTGCTAGTCAGAGAGCAGACATGTGAAATGGACAGTAGCAGCGAGGAAAGCAATGATTTTAGTAACAGAGAACATAGAGAGTATTGCCCCATCAATGCTTTTGCAAGTGTTAGGCGAGCCACCAATAGCATTAGTTGTTCCAAAATTATCATAAAGTTAGAATGTTCGGATTGATAGTCGAGAGGAATATGGGCCTTTATAAAAGTCACTAGCTGGGGTACCCGGCGTTGCCCATTGTCCTCTTTTGGGCAAGTCTTGCTTCAGTTTCCTCTGGGGTCTTGTGTGCCTTGGAGGATGTTGCTCTTGTCTTCTTGTCAGCAAGTCTTGCTTCAGTTTGCTCTGGCATCTCATTTGCCCTGGAGGATGTTGCCCTTGTCCTCATGTCAGCAAGTTGTGCTGCTGTTTGTTGTTGTGTTTCAGAAGCTCTTGATATTGATTTTCACTTTGCATCAGATGTAGCTTTTCCAAGTGATGTTCGTTTTTTGTGCGCCATGTTTCAGTCACTTAATGGCTTCAGCACATTTAATAAAATGTCCAAGAACGATTGATTGATTGTGCTCTCTTTTAGTGAATTACCTTAAGTAAACTGTAACTTTGCCATTTCATATTTGGAGTTGCGTGATAACTTTTTTAAATTCCCTTTAAAAGTGCTCTAATAAACACTTTAAAACTGTATACAGTAGTAATACATATCGAACATTTAGCTTCAGACACTCTTCCAAATGTTTCCTCCTTCTAGTACCTACTATAGTGAATCGGGGTGAGCATCAGTAGATGAGGGTATGTACAGAAGGAATCTTTTGCATCCAAACAGACTACAGACAAATGAGGAATCCATGCAAAATGTAGTAGACGTGGGTTCAACAGTGTGGATTTGTATAGCCGGACAAACATACACACATGCACATACATATATTCAGCTTTATATATAAAGATTTATCTAATAAACTCGGAAAACATTTCAACAAATGTTTTTCAATTTGCACAACTTGCATTAAATTAGTGAACAGAGACCCTAACTACATCAGCGGCTACCGGAACATAGAAATGACATAGTGGAGATGTACAGAGCCATCAAGGTCTTTGCAGCAGAATGCTATTCTGTAAATAACAGGGTACGAACAGGATCTCTTTACATATTCGTTAGAACCAAATTAAGTCCTCCACGTTATAGTCTTTCAAACTCCCACGTCATACGCATGATATTAACCATATTAACTAACATATTTTTCTATTCTTAAGTTAAGGCCTTTCTACTTGTAATTTCAACATGTAACCAAGCCTTACATCTCACTAGAAAGTCACAACTCACTTCTAATTTAATTTCACAAAACTCGATAGCTGTATAGGTGAGCAGAACTTTGCATAAGGGAATGCATACAATTTCTCTAGGTGCAATTAAAAAAAAAATGCAAACCGGATATGTAACATTACATTTCCCCTCTATCAGAGTCTATGCACCATTTACTTTTGGAAGTTTGGTTCTTGCACCTCGGTAAGAGGACACCAGGAGTGAAGTTGGAACCAAAAGTGGCCCTGGAAAGGTTTCTAAGTGCCACCATCCTACTCTCTGTGAGCAAGCCCAACCCCTCGAAGAAAAGGAAAGTCTGGGGGGCTCCCAAAAAAATATTTGGAAAGAAATTGGTAAAAATAGTTAATTCTATTGCACATTTGCCCATGTATAGGGATTCAAAAGTAGTTAAACATAACAAAAAACGGACATAACATTTGGTAAGAGTGAGTCGGAACATATTGAAAGCTTTTTAACACATTCTCCACTACAAAGGGATGTGGGGGAGCAGGAGAGATGGAAGGAAGGGGTTGAGGGTGAAGGGGAGAGGGAAGTAAGAGTAGTGGAAAACCAGGGTAGCCACACAAAAGGGCCCCAGGATGCAGAGGCCTACCGGGAATTCTCCAGAGTTCCTTGCAGGCCAGTCCACCCCAGAGGAGCCGGGCTTGCAACACTCAATAACTACAGAATTATGTGCTTACTGCTTTTGTTGGCATTTGTGACAGCTCAGTGGGTTAACAGAGGACTCAGTAGATATCGGGGTAACCGAACAAGTTTAATTGCGATCTACACCACCAAGATTGGAACAGAAAGCAAACCAATGGGCAATATGTCTATGTAAACACAGTGAGGGAAGTATGAGTGATATGTGAATGGGAATGTTCATACGGTTCAGTAACAATCTCTACGGCCCACTTCAAGGCCAACGTTTACCCAGTCTCACCATGGGTTAAAGTTCAATAATGGTTCATAGGTAGGGTGTCCTTAAAACAAGTGTCACTGTTTTTGATAGCTCACTGCACCAGAGGACTGCTTCATTGCAGAAAATGGGTGTGAAATCAAGATGAGCATTGATTCATCTTCCGTTGGACTTGGGTGGATTTCAGGCTCCTGCCAAGGGCTCTCTGCCACCATAAGTCCTCCCTCCGCTCTGCTGGGGCCGCAAGGGTTCTTTAGATCATTGATGGACTTGCCAATCCCACTAGATCCGATATACGGCTACTGCTTCATTCTGGCTTGCTTGTTCCAAGGTGTTGAAGGTTGGGGCCCGTCAGCATTTGGCCTCTGGTCACCAAGGGTTTCAATTATCCAAGCCTTGCTGCCTTGGCTTATCCATCTTCAGCCTCACGCTCTCCACCTTCCACCTTTTCACTCCTACTCTGTTGGCCTTTTTGTCTTGGTCAATGCAGGGTACATTAGCTGGTACTTACGGTCCACCACTTTCTCTTTCCCATCTTCGTCAAAAAAGCACTCTTCCTCCTTTAGTGCAACTCCTCTTCTCTCCCTAGCTCGCTGACTTTCTTCCTGCAACACCACCTTCCCCCCGATTTTGTCTCGCTCCTTTCTGGCATCAGTGTTTCTTCTCCTCTCCCTCCAAATGTTTAATTTCTACCACCCTCCAAACTGCTCCCCTCTTCCCTGCTGCTGATCTTGCCCTCCTGACCCACTCTCCTATCCCTGACCGCTGCTATTTCCTTCACTCTGCTTTGTACGCTCCATCAGCTAACCTGAAGTACTGCTTTTGTATCATGGGCGATGGACTAACGTGTTCACTACTTGTTTTAGCGGGGATATGTGTGGGTAGGGATGGACAAAATATTTCCCAGCAGAGTTGACAGAATTTGCCGTAAATTCCAGTGTACAGACAAGGCAAAATTACCACTGATTTTGCCGCTTAGGCCGGAACTCAGATTTAGAAGCTTTTTGCTTCAGGTGAAGAATTATTTCTGCAAATTGGGAGGCAAACATTTAATGTTCTAAAGTGGCGGAAACAGTTGAAGGTCCAAAGAAAAAAAAACTAAAAATGTGCAATTTCACACAAAAGAAAAAGCACCGATTGCAGGTTTTGCTCCAAGCCAAAATGGCAGAGAAGGTGAATGTTCACCAAAATTCACAATCAATACCACAGAGTGAATCTTCTGCCATTTTGCCCACCTCCATCTCTGGGTACTCCACGATTTTCCTTGGGACTGGCTTGTCACGCATAAAAAGTTAATGGAACTTCACTCCCTCAGCTTAAATAAGATTTGTGTCCACTCTTCAAACTGAAATAATTAGCATTGATGCCAAAATCCATCGCATTACTAAATAT
Source organism: Ambystoma mexicanum (assembly GCF_040938575.1). NCBI lineage: Eukaryota > Metazoa > Chordata > Amphibia > Caudata > Ambystomatidae > Ambystoma > Ambystoma mexicanum. Next base: position 123,905,316 of record NC_090936.1, on the reverse strand, counting down.
CTTTTTTTTCGGACAATTGTTTCCACCTCATGTCTCCAGGATCCATGCCTTCCTGACTGAACTCTAAAAATGTTAAATCCAGCCTTTGACTTGTCGGGGTGATTTTCCCGGGGGCCGGCAAGGCCGTCCGCGGACCTCCGGGGCTGGGGAGGCCCCAACTCCTCCCGCGTCCCAAAAGGAGTATGAGACATACCCAAGAGCAAGGTAATAACTGCTGTTTATTAAAGTAACGGCAGGGATACGCTCAGACCATATGCATCCGGAGAGGATCTTGTCGTTAGTGGGGCTCGCAGGCCCTTTTTACAGCAGTATGATGCGCTACTTGCGTCACCTGGGAAAATCATCACAAAACCTATCGCCACTTCGGGTTAGTTCCCCGAGTGGTAGGGTTAGTATAGTTACCCTATGGGAGGAAATGTTAGTGGATAAGGACGGGTCAGGTGGTACACTTGGGCTGTCCCTAACAGTTGCTACATCGGAATTGTTACAAGGGGAACCTTGGTGATTGGCTAAGAGTAATAGCGTCAGTGATGAGCCCCCTATGTTCTGATTGGTACTCCCGCGAGCCCCCAAGCCTGGGACCATCGCCGTTCCCAGCTCGCGGTGTACCTGACATTAGCAACAATGTGCAACTATGTGTTTGTGGCGGACAATGGACAGGTCTGCTTACGGGCTGGTGTGCATGTCTTTCCCATCGCTGTAGGTGTCCAACTTGTCGCTTCGTTGTTGCAGATTGTGTCCCAGACGTGGGACCCTGGCGATTTTCTGTCTCGTGAGCTTGGCACCTTGTCAGTTCGATTGGTCACGTGTGGGGAGACCGTAGCTGGAGTAGAATTATGAGCATTAGATTTTGTATTCTGCCTCTGAGGGCTTGGCACCGGCAGGTATAACCTTGGCGCTGGGCACGCGGCATACGGGTTGCAACATCGCGGCCTTGGCTGTGGGCTCTCATTGGGGGCTCGTTCTGCATGGTCAGCACTTGCATTTTCATTCTGGGAGGATTTTCGTTTGCGAGGCTCTGCCTGGGGACTCTTGCTTGCGGCCTCCTTGGGCCTAGTTCGTGAGTGGCAGTACATAATCCATACTATGGAGGTCGCGGGGTGACAGTGTTAAACGCAGCATTAGGTATATATAGTGGCGTCTTCATAGGGATAGGTAGCGAGAAGGCATCAGCAAGCATATACACAAGCTCTTCAGGCGTCTTGCGTTTCTGCGGTGCTGTAGAAGGCCTATGTGAAAAATAACAACGATGCATGTCCGTGGGTATGTCAGTCCGCTACGTCATAGCACTGAGTATATTCTTCGTGTGGGTTGGTGTGTGAGTGACCAGTGTGCATGGTGGCACGTGTGTTCTTGTCTGCTGGCTATGTCGTCATGGCATCTCTAACGATGGTGATTTTCGTGGTTGGTGTCTAATCGAGCTGGTCCATGGCGGGTCGGCTTGATCAGGGCGTGCTAGTGGACATGCTCCTCGTATGTGTATGCCTTTGAATCAGGATACTTTGTCATCTGGTAAGGAAGGGAATTGTTCGAACTCCTCTCGTGGGGGGTGCTTGGGCCGTGATCTCCTAGGCCATGGTCTGGATGAGACTGGGGGGAGGGTGTTATCCCATTCTCCCACTTCAGACTATTTTCCAACACTAGGCTGTACAATTTGTTTTTGCTCCCCAGTGATGTTAAACCCATTTCGAGTCTCAATGCTCGACTAGCCAGGCTTGCGCTCTGATGAAAAAGCATTTTCCAATCCACCCTCCAATAGCTCTAAATATAATTTATCATCAAGGTTCAATAGTTAGCCACCATAATAAAGAATTGGTGAAATTGGTCCTCCAAAGCTCCAATTACCAGTGGGATTCTAATTTATTAGCCGCTTTACTTAATTCCCCATTCATACTAAAGCGTCCCCCTTCACAGAGTTTCAAAATGATGTAGCCAGATTAGAATTCAATAAAAAAAACGTATTTGAAAATGATGACATTCACGTACTTTTTGAGCCTGATACAACAGTTTTTTTTGTGTATAACTGAAAATCATCATTTTGGTTAGTTGATGGTATGTAATCAGATAATTCAGATCACAATATACCAATGACTGAGTAACAGATCGCTGGAGACAAATTGGGATGTTGTCTAAAAGAACAATATTGTTGATTTAGGCAGAAATCAGATATGTTCCAATCTCAATTTAGGAGGGGGGTCTGGGTTTGCAGTGTTCAATTTGTTAGGTTAGAAAAGAAGATGTTATAGGCACCAAAAGGCATTCTTGCTTCTGTGCTCTTCCTGTTGATATCTATCTGATGCCCTCATTCCAAGCTATCATTCTGCCCAGATACCAGTTCATGGGACACAATTTCCATAATTAATTTCAATAATAAAAAGGTAAGATACCTTATCCCTCTACTTATTTAGTGTACTTCTTTTTTATGTTATAAAAAAGCAGTTGAGCAATCTACAGTGCAGGTTTATGATGGATGTTTCTAATCTCTAGATGTTGTAGTTCCAGGCAGTGGTCAGTGATGTTAAAACAACAATTTAAAAGACATTTAACAGCAAATGTAGTTTGATTCTCTAATTAAATCCTTTCATAAATAAGTTAAGCAAGAAAGCTTTAGTAGATTGAATGCAATATTCAATAGAATAACTGTAAATAGTTTGTTAACATTCGAACAAAGAGGGAATGCTGGGATGTTAACAAGGCCATATAAACATCTGCAAAATTTCGATTTTCCCTTGGATGATGAAGTGTGTGGAAACTAGGAGATAGTTTTTTTCCTACAGATTACAGTAAAACCAAAGGGAAAGATTAAATTAATTGAGCATGAATTTTATATTGGGGATTCATTTACATAGGAATTTCTTTTAATACATGCAGACTGGAGTTCACGCTATATATTAAAAAGTGTAAATAATTATAGTAGTAATTGCTTTGGTGCAGATTTTCATGGAATTTATTCAAATGAAATGCAACATACATATGTTTCGGGATAAAAGTGGGGCACATTTCAGAGTTTAGTGAGTGCATACGCATGTGCCTCGGCTTATATGTTTTTAATGTATTGGAACTGAAGATGCTCTCTAATGAAAATATAACCATAAAACATCATGAAATTTAGAAACTCTTGTCAAAGTTCGCAAACTCAAGATGGCTGCCAGAAACAAAATCTTCATCCTGACATTTATCAATCACAGAACTGGATTCTGACTTCATGTTTGTGCACGGACCACAAACACTGGATGGACTTTCCCCAAAACAACTAAAGTGTTTAATTTGGCACAGATTTCTTAACTACACAAACACAATAATGTTGGTAGTTTTAACAGGACTTACCCCCCACCCCAGCTTCCTCCCCCTGGGATGGAACATCACCAAACTGTCCAAAATAATTCAGAGTGTGGTGTGATGAATTGAGGGAATTTGTCTCTTCCTCCCGAGGTAGGTGCTCCCTGCTCCCCTGTGAGGCTAGGGAGGTGAGCCTGTTCTGCATTACCCTCCTTAGGGGTCGAGGCAAGTGGGACCTCACTGGGAAAGACTCTGCTTTGGGGACAAGGACTCCCACTCCTCTGAGGCACTCCCAATGCCCTCTAAGTGATGGCTTATACGGATTTACCAAATACACCAGAACGTTATCACTTTCATAATTTCATAAAGATGAAGAGAACCTATATTATCAACAACAAGAAACTGAGGATACCCTATAAATCAGAGTCTCCAGACTGTGCTGAGGATGCTGAACAGGGATGACAAGCCAAAGAACCAGCGAGAGGAGGCGGAAAGCCAAGATAGGGCGGAAAGCTGAGAATACCAGGGCAAGCCCCCTGTACGTAACAGAGCGGAAGGAGGGGGAGCCGTCACACAACGCAGAACCTGAGTAAGACAGAGCAGCACCAGCAGTGAACAAGAAATGCTGGAAGACTAATGTGCGAGAATAGAGGAAATCGAAATAAATTGGAATTGAGAGTTTGGCAGTGGCGTGACCACACACCAATCGTGGTGAGCAGCCAGCCCGTGTAACAACGCCGACACCACCAGTGAGAAGAAGCAACTCCCGAAGCAAGTCCCGCCAACAGTTCCATCCACAAGGCGAGAACGGGACACATATGAAGTAGATGTTGCAGAAAGTGAACTGTGGAGCTACAAAGAAGCCGGCAGGGTCCAAAGTCCTACAGGTACCGGCAACAATACCCCTGAAGACAGAAGGTAATCCAGGGAATGGTAATATCAGAAAGTTAAAAAGGACTCAGAATAAATTAAACGAAACTTATCCCAAAGAATTGGAAATAATTAGATGAATCTCAGCTATATTAATGAGATAGAAACACAGAAACAACAGAGTGGGAGAGAGATGGAGTTGGAATCCGATTGCCTTGGCAAAAGGGAAATGTCAACCCATATCCCGAAAGACCCATGAGGTCAGGAAGATCAACATCATACATGAAAGACCGGCCCAGTAAGAGGGTAACAATAATTGGGAGTTGAACAACCAAAATTCCTGAGAGGCGAACCATATACAGGGGAGTTTGTAGTCCTACGAGAGAAAGAGAAAGAGAGAGAAAGAAATTGAGCAAACCAAAGATACATCGCTAAGAAAGAGGACAGGCAAGCTACCAGTCCCCTAGAAGACCTGCAGAACTTAGTCCAAAGCATAAGCAGAGTCTATTTACATATGGCCCATTGAGTAGAGAGAACCCCTGTGAAGAAACACAGCACCTAGGAGAAGGGAGTCATTCTCCTGGCCTTAGTTATACTTTTGGTATGGTCAGATAGGTTTGATTTGGACAGTGGGCGGCTTGTTTTGGACATTCTCTCTGACTGACGAGCACCTTAGTAAAATAGGTAGGTTACACCCCATAAACATAAGGAAAGGAAGGCCATATTTTACTTTAAATCAACTACACGGTAAAAATGCACAGCGTCTGCGTCCTCCGCCTGATCCTCCACAGGGGTTGACTTTGGTTTGGAAAGTTACATGCAGTTTAGTCCACCAGTACAGGGCTTCCAAAATAGCAGCTAACATTATTTTCACTCATCAGCCACTGGCTTTGTATACTTGCCTTTACTTGAAGATTGCATGTTGTAATTGGACTTCCTTTCCAAAGGAGCATGCAAAGAAGGGATTTCAGGATTTTAAAGAATAATGTCCATGAGCTGCAGTGCTCATTTCTCCGTCGGCTGACATGTCAATGGAATTTCTTAGAAATCTTCCTTTGGGGACTGGGTGACTTAAAGTGGCCTTAATCGCCAAACGTATATAATCTCTATAAAATAATATCTTTAAGCATCAATCACACAGTAATGCATCAGCGTGCTTTGGGCCAGATGCCCGCCATTGATTGGAAACCGGATCTGTGTGATCACTGCAAGTCCAAAAATACTGCACGTGGACATTCGGAATGCAAAGATGCAGGCATGCAGTGATCATATCGATATCTCATCTATGCCACTATGGCCTGATCCCGGGCCTAGCGACTGTGGGGGACAGGGTGTAATGGGGGTGGGGGGACCCCGCAATCCCCGTTCCCCCTTATGCGTTCTAATGGGAATTCATCTTTATCGTTTACTGCGCATGAGCAGTATAAGTAGCTTTGTTATTTTTGTTTTCAGCATTTTGTTACGATACCTCCGAAATAATCACTGTTTCCACAATTGCTATTAGAGTTGGCAGATTGACAATTTGGAAAAAGGAGTGCCTTAACAAAAGAAATTATTTTGAAAATAAGAAACCATACAATTGTGTCTGCTTTAGCCAAGCCTTCCTATATTTAAAATACAAGTTACACACAGCGCTTTATTGTTGCATAGCTTCCTTTCATCCTGCGACCAGTCAATCACGATTTTACCACACACAGCGGTGCAGGGCTTTGGGGTCTATGGATAGTCCTATAGTGCCTATGCATTTTCCACCTTCCTGTATTTTAATTAAACATCAGTTGACCAGCACTCAATAATGGGGATGGAGTAAACTTGATCAATTTCAGGATCGAGGACAAGGCAAACAGCAGGGTCACTTTTCTAAGAGTGCACTCATGAGAGGGTGGAGCGTGGCAGTGAGCACAGTTCACATATGATTCAAGGTTATTTAGGGAGTGGGGCTTTGTCAACTTGGTGGGCATTGCCATTCCTTCACAGTCTCCTGGCTTAACAACAACCAAAGTATGCCCCCCCTACTACACTTGGCCGGTGCCGGAAACCAAAACCTTTTGGTGACATCTTTAAGAAACGTCTACAATCTCACAGTTTAATCTTATGGCTCACGGGATGGAGATGGGGTGGCAGTAACTGGTCTACTGCAGCTCAGAGGTTAGGTTGTGGAGCAAATGGACCCAAAGGGTAGTCTCCTGTCATGTCCATCGTACCACTTTTCTCCTTTCTCGTTCATATCCAACTAGTGCCCTGCAACGGCTTCACACAAGTTAGTCCACACTCACTCACTCACTCTGGAATATAGGCGCAGTTCACACAGCCTGATGCTGCATGTCATCAAGATAGTCTCCTGAAACATACTGGCTCAGCAAGTCTGAAGAGTAAAACAAAGCTATCTTCTCTAAAGAACACTAAAGGTGGAAATGGCATTTATCCAGGAAACACACACACACACACACATACAATAAAGTCTCCAAACTGCAAAGGTAATGGGTGGTGTTGGCATGTTAAGCCTGTGGGAAGACTCAATCTGGTGTTATGAGCATCTTAAGGAGGCCCGATGACGTTGGATGGCTCTGAGGGTAGAGGTGGAGTGATTTGAAAAGACACTTGTCAATTTGTAATCTGCCTTGTGGTTATCTTGTGTCCAGTCTGGCAGAGTTCTAAGTATTGATGCTGAACTTCCTGAGCAACAGCACAGTGGTGGTGGTGGTGCAGTAGTGAGGGGGACTTTTTAACTGTACCACTGAACTATTCATAGAGAAATGTGACACAGCAAAAGGCAACCTACCAGGGGTTGTAAATGTGTTTTATATGCTTCACACTCTACCTAGGCCTAAATGTAGACATTGCAGCTATGCAATCCATCTGCATGAGAATAGCCCCATCGCTCCCCCTGCCACAAGAGTCTTTATAATGGACCTACTACTAGATAGACAAAACCTTATTATTTCTATTTGGGGTAAGACACTTTGCCAATTCAAACCATGCCATTTTCAACCAACCTGTCCGAAATGTCTCCCTGTCCAATGCTGATACATGCACAAGACGCTACGTCCTATACCTACGATTGATGAAAAAGCAAACCCTAATAGAACATGGAAAAAAGAAAATGAGATGAGACCCTTCATAGAAATATGGACCACTGCAAGCCATAATCTGGACCAGCTTGAAAAATGTTGGTGAGGAATATTCATAATTAAGAAAGCGACACTAGATCGCAAGTAGGAGCAAAACCTCAAAGCACTGGGTATAATTTACAATCCTCTAAAAGAAGCAGTGAATGCAGGTAGGAACGAGTAATTAAAGTAGAAAATCAAAAGGCAGAAAACAGGATCAAAGCAAACCCTACGGAAGAAATTTCGAATCCTCATTACTAAGACTGAGAGCCACCGACTGGGAGGGTAGCAACAAGGTGGGAAAACTCCCTGCACATAATTTGAAAATGCTACAAAATAGTAACATTGTTCATAGAATACAAAATTCATATGGAATAAACCACCAATAAGTTTGCGCCTTTGGAGAATCTAACTACCTTTAGGAAGGAATTTAAGACCCTACTATTTTACAAAGGAAATTTAATCTCTGCTTAGGTCCCATAGTCTTTCTGTTTTTCGATCTGTTTCTCAATTGAACCCTGATGCCTGCGGGCTACAGCGTGTAACAAATAAATACAAATACAAAAATACAAAATAATACATATTGGACACTGGTGAAAGAAAAAGTTGGGGTAAATAAATTGTAGACTTTTCTCTAAAAATGATATGCTCCTAATTGATAGGAGTGTGGGGAGGGAAAACACAGTTTTTTAAGTTACCTTTGTATCCCCAAACGAAGGCAGAACAGCAAACAGCTTCATAACAAACACATAATCGTTACAGGGGTGTGCAAGCACGCTGCATCACAAAAAACTGGAACATCCCTGGGACCAGAAGGCCTACCACCTTACTGATCATTCCTTCAAGTTGGACACTACTCCACTGTGTTGTACCATCTACAACCAATGCATTCAAAGTAAGAACTTCGTACACGTAGTAAAATGCTTGAGCATAATTTCCCTGCTCAAGCCAGGTAAGAACCTTCATGAATGAGGTATGACATGAAGCCAAGCATCAGACATGCACCATAATATGTGAAAAACAAAGTAACGGAATTTACCATGTTCTTTCCAAATCAAAACCTAGAAGATGGAACCATTTGATCTCTTCCCCTGCTTCATACATAACCTGCTTTGGGGTTTAATGAGGATTGTCCTCTTGGTCAGTATGGCCTCTGGTGGTTCCCTCAGGCTGGAGAAGTCTCAGTGCTCATCATATTCCCCAGCTCCTTTTATCTTAATTCAGGTTGTGCAAGTGGTAGGCATTTTGGAAGGTAACCAACTATCTTGGTCACTGGGTGTGGGAGGAACACAAAGTCCCTGGAGTTAAACCCAAAGTTGTTGTGTATCATAATCCAAACAAGGGCTCCCTTTCCAGGGATATTTCCCTTTTCCACATTTGCAGCCATGGGGTTTAAGTATTGTTATGCTTGAACTAAAATGGCGCTGTTGCGCAGTGCATTCTGGGAGCGCTCGGAGCCATGATGGATATTTACTGCAGTGAAAAGCTGCATGCATTTTGCTGAGAGTTAGATTTACGGTGCTGAAGAAAACATGCTTTCCAAACCTGGTATGCAGTCAAGGACATTTCTGCTGGGAAAGCTAACTTTGTTATGTCTTGTTATGAGCTATGGGACTGCTTTTCATGGTGCTTGTTTTTAGAGGAGGGAGGCACTCTGCTCATTGAGGGTACTGTCGGTTGACCTAGCTGGCAACCAACGGCTGCTCATCAATGCGCAAGTGCGTTGCCAGAAGGTTCGAGAAATCGCCACCCCTTTTCAGAGTGTGCATATATGCGGAACCCTGGGGGTGGTCAGGTGGGACTTCATCCGGAGGGGGACACTTTCGTCCAGCATTCCTGTGAGCTGTTGTGCTCTCGGCCTGGCTGTTATCAGGGTCTTCCAGCCGCTTCTGGCGAGATGAGGAATCCAGTTACGCTCACGGTGATGTATTTCCTTTTGAATTCTTTGCTTCTTCTGTGATCTATGTCTATGTTTCTTCTGTGATTTATTTCTATGTTATCACTGGTTGCTTCTAAGCTTTGAATAAATAGCCATATAAGTGCTCATTATTCTCTAAGAGTGTGTGGTTGCAAGTTATTGCGTCTTTCTGCGTTCAAAGTATTGGCTCTGTAATTGCATTGGTGATTTATGATTTTCCGTGCACTCTGGGAGAGCAATACATTTTTGGCATCACGAACAGGATATTTGTGATGAATTGTTCCAAATATTCAAGACTCTGTTTGAACGTAGATAGGCTTCGGTTATCTTGCAAGCAAAAGTAATTTGGCAGTGAGTGTTGAACTGTGTTAAGCTGTTTTTTTTTTCCCTTTGCCGGTGTGTGCGTGCTTGTGGGAGTGATTGCAGTGTGGAAAGAAAAAAAAATATAGATATAAAGAGGTTTTGTTTTGTTTGCAATAATGAGTAGTTTGTTCAAGAAAAAGAGCGTTACCGCTAGCGGTGAATGTTCTGATGTTATCATTCTAGGCTGGGCTAAGAGTCCATATGATAAATTGGCCCAGGCGTGGGCATGTGGTGCAGGGCTAAGTGAAACATGGGATCAGGGATTGGGAGATGCTGATCCGTCTGATGTAATGGTATGCTTGCAGCAAGTTCCAGTGGAACGTGGCAGAGAATGCGCTGCATTAGATAGGCGAGGTTGGGTTCTTTTGCATGCTTATAGGAAAATACATCAAATGAAGGTGGAAATGAAAAACAAGGTTTTGCGATTAGAAAGTGAGCTGGCTGCAGAAAGGCAGACTGCGTTAATGCAGCAGATTCAAATGAAACTTTTTAAAGATAAGGCTGACTTTTTAACATATCAGGCTGTGGCCGAGAGGGCAGCAGTCAGAGTAGCCCAGTATAAGTATAGGAAAAGAAGGGGAGGGGTCATTAAAAGAAAGGTGGCAGCTGTAATCGCTACCGCCGGTGTGGACTGGGATACGGATAAGTGGGATGGTGATATTTTTTACTCAACCAGTCTAGAGAGTAGTTCCGCAAATGAGTCCGACCCCAAAATGGAAATGAAGCAGAAAACAGTGGCAGCTAAGCCCGTTAGAAGACGGCGAGCTGGACCCCACCCCCAGAATCCTGCAGGCGGAATGGTGGATTTAACCACGCTGGAGGATTACACCGAGCAGGAGGTTGGGGAAATTATTACCAGTTTGAGGCAAAAATCAGGGGAATCTTTATTGACATGGATGGTGAGATTGCTAGATGGGGGTGCTGCAGGGTTGTTGGTAGATTCTACAGATTCACCGCGTTTTCTACCCCTGTCAACTGACACCAATGTACAGGAGGTCTTAAGGGCAGGACCGCCCCCTGATGACAATGGTCACGATGCACAGGTGTCTTTGTTGCACCTAATAGCCCAAGCATGTAACCGTAAATACCCCATTACCACAGATTGGCCTAGTGAAGAAAAGAAGTGGTATACTTTGAGAGAGGCAATTCAAAAAGTCAGAGAGCATGCTATGAAAGAGGCAATTCACGTAGATGCTCCAGGACACATGGGAGCCGTGCCGCTCTCAGTTTCAACTCGAAATATGGTGATTAGAACTGTGCCAGCCGCACACAAAAGTGTCATTATGACTTTGCTCATAGGTATGACGGGCAAACCCACTGATGAGGTAGTGGATGCCATTCGGCAACTTGCAGATTTAGGGGAGTGGGACAAGAGTGATGACAAGCCAAGGGAGAGAGAGGGGCGTAGTGAGAGAAGAACTGAAGGCAGGAAGCAAGATAGTAGAGACTCCCCCGTGTCCCGAAAGGACATGTTTCTGGCTTTGTTAAAAGATGGTGTGCCACGAGAAGAAATTGATGGGATTGAAACCCGAGTAATGTATGAATTATACAAAAAAAGAGGACTTGCAGCCAAAAAGCGCTATAAACAGGTTAAGAAACAGGTAGTAACCAAGCCACAGGGAGACACCTCACCTTCTGCTCCTCCTATGGAAGAACAAGAAGAAGGGTCTATGGGGACACCTTCCCCGTACCAGCCAACATACGCTGATTTGAGAAAGGTGATGAGTGCAATGTTAGAGGCGGAGTCGAGTCACACTCATTTGAAATTTGACTAGGGCTACGGCCAAGCTCCGGCAGCGTCTGCTCTCATAAAAGTTGATAGGCAGCCCCATGTTGATGTTAAGATTTTTTGGGGGCCAGGAAATACACAAGGGGTGCAAGCATTGATAGACACCGGGGTGGAGGCCTCTTTGATTCATGGTAATCCAACACGATTTAAAGGCAAACAGTTTACTATTACAGGCCTAGGGGGAAAGGAGACCCCCGCAGTACAAACGAAAGTGGAGATGAAAATAGGCAATTTGAATAGGCAGAAATACCAAGTGTTGATTGTTCTGATACCTGAATATATAATTGGCTTTGACATTCTCGAAGGGTTATTTTTGGGACTTGGCCGTAAAACGTACCAGTTTGGGGTGAGTGCATTGATCTGTACACCCATTACCATAGGCAAATTGAAGATGCCCCCAGTGCAAGTGCCTGTGGCAACCAAGCGGGTAACAACGAAACAATACCACATTCATGGGCGGCACAAGGAAATTTCAGACACCATTAAAGAGTACGTGGAGGCGGGTGTGTTACGCCCTATCACCACCACATGGAACAATCATCTCTGGCCTATTAAAAAGGGGGATTGGTCGTGGAGGATGAGGGTGGATTACCGGGAGTTGAATAAACACACTCCTCCCTTAGTGCCCGCGGTCCCAGATGTCATTATCTTGATTGAGAATGTCCAAAAGTTTGAGGGGACTTGGTATGCAGTGATCGATTTAGCCAATGCATTGTTCTCTGTGCCTATTGCTGAAGAGTGTCAAGAGCAGTTTGCATTTTCTTCGAGTGGGCGTCAGTACACCTTTACAAGGCTACCTATGGGGTACATACATAGCCCGACTATCTGTCAACCGGCAGGTGGCAGAGCACTTAGACAAGATACTGTGTAAACCTGACATACAAATCTCTCACTATATTGATGACATTTTGATTCAGGGCAAGGATGAGCACAGTGTGCAAAGCCAGTTAGATCTCATTATGGAAGGATTGAAGAAGGAAGGGTGGGAGATTAACCCAAATAAAATTCAAGGCCCGGCTGAAACAGTGATATTCCTAGGGATTCAGTGGCATCATGGGCATCGAGAAATTGTGCCAAAAGCCCGACAGAAAATACTTGAGTTCACCACTCCAATGAACAAAAAGCAAGCTCAGCAGTTTATAGGGCTGTTTGGGTTTTGGAGACAGCACATTCCCCATTTAGGGCAGATATTGGCCCCCCTCTACAAAGTGACACACAAGAAATACGGGTTTCAGTGGGGGGAAGAGCAGCAGAAAGCATTTGAGCTGGCGAAAGACACCGTGCAGCAGGTGCTTGATTTATGGCCATTGAAGGAAGGCGAAGTGGAATTATATGTGTCTGTACAAGACAATTATGCTAACTGGAGCGTGTGGCAGAAACAGGACAGAAAACGTGTGCCATTGGGGTTTTGGAGTCGTAAGTTGCCCGATGCTGGTAACTCATACACTCCATTTGAGAAGCAGTTGCTGGCGTGTTATTGGGCCCTTGTTGATAGCGAGCAAATGACGGTGGGCCATGACGTATTGATGAGGCCAGAAATACCAATCATGCAATGGGTACTGAGCTCTCCTAAAACGCACAGAATAGGACATGCTCAAGAAGCCAGCATAATTAAATGGAAATGGTACATTCAAGACAGAGCCAAATCAGGGAAGGGTGGAGTTGCAAAATTACATGAGCAAGTAGCCAACATACCGCCCTCAGATTACATACCACCGGAAGTGCCTGAAAAACATGAGTCTCCCGTGAAATGGGGAGTACCTTACAGCGATTTGACCGTGGAGCAAACAGAGCATGCCTGGTTCACGGATGGCTCGGCCCGATATGTGGGAACTGAGTGATACTGGAAAGCAGTGTTGTACAATCCCAAGACAAAAAAGATGTTGACAACGTAAGGGAAAGGGAAGAGCAGTCAGTTTGCAGAGCTTTACGCAGTTTACCAAGCATTGAAACAAGAGACCCCTGGTCGATGTCATGTGTACACGGATTCATGGTCAGTGGCGAATGGATTGGCGGTGTGGTTGCCAACCTGGCAGAAGAATGGGTGGAAGATTCATTCAAAAGAGTTGTGGGGAAAAGAACTGTGGCAAGATACTGCAGAAATGTTATCACAAAGTGAAGTCACTGTGTATCATGTGGACGCGCATTGTGCCACACACTCATTAGAACGTTAGTTTAATTCTGTTGCAGACGAACACACCAAGATTTCATCTGTGGATGCGGAGTTTCAGGAAGACGATTTGGAGGGTTTGGCCAAGTGGGCACACCAGAAATGTGGGCACCTTGGAGAAAAGGCTACTATCAGGTGGGCACAAGCTTGAGGAATCAGTCTTCCTTTAGAGGTAGTGAAAACAATAATTTTGCAATGTCCAGTGTGCCAACACCAACAGCATAGACCTATCCCTCAGATTGTTCGGGGTACATTGCGAAGAGGAAAACTACCAGGTCAAATTTGGCAGATTGATTATATATCGGTCCATGCCAATCAGTAAAGGTTGTCAGTATGCATGCACTATTGTGGATACATACTCAGGATATCTGATGGTTTTGCCGTGCAAGCGTGCAACACAACTGAAAACCATCAGGTTGTTAGATCAGATCATATTATATTATGGAGTGCCTTTGCAGGTTCAAAGTGACAATGGGTCACATTTCAAAGGCAAACTGATACAGGAGTATTGCCAGGAAAAGAGCATTGAGTGGCTACACCACGTGCCTTATTACCCTGCTGCTTCAGGGCTGATTGAACGCAAATCTGGAGATGGCAATTTGGCAGGCTGGCATGATCGTGTGTTTGATGCGGTGCAAGTATTAAACAATAGGCCTGTGAATGAGCATGAAACTCCTTTCATGCGGCTAATGACTCCTACTTTACAGATTCAACCCAATTCAGTCACAGAAACCCTATTGTACTGGGAAATTACCCCGGGTTCTTTAGCTCCCTATCGGGCGACTCCAGAGTCAGCAGGGGTAGACTTGCATTCCCATGAAGAAATCAGATTAGACCCAAGAGGGATTGTTGTAATTGAAACAGGGATTGGAGTAAAAAATTCCCCCAGAGCATATGGGATGGATTGCCCCTAGATCTGGCCTAGCATTGAAGGGAGTTCAAGTGTTGGGAGGGGTAATTGATGCCGATTACCAAGATGAGATCAAAGTCATCCTGATGAATAGTGGGTAACAATTGTTATCGATCCACAAGGGTGATCGGGTGGCCCAATTGATTATTATTCCTGTTAAGTTGTCCATGATTAAGAAGGGGGAGCCTCCTACAGTGTTTTACCTGTGGGGATCGTGGTTTTGGCTCTTCAGACAGTATGGTACCGGGTGCGAAGGTGTGGGTGGAAAAGGCTAAGTGGCCCACCAGTGCCCACAGATGTCATTGCGTCAGGCAACGACCAAGTAGTTTTAGTAATGGATCCCGGTAGAAAGAAATGGCAATATGTGCCCGCAGACAAATGTTACCTGAGAGAGTGATGTACAACACTGATATCTCTTTTCTGGGTTTGCCTTGTAGATCCTGTGTCTCGCTGATGTAATTGTGGTACTAAATGGACTCCATTTGGGAGAGTTAAACAGCATGCTGCTACCAACGAAAAATTTCACATCTGTGTCAGTGATCAAGGGGATACTCATAGTGATGAGTAATGTTGTCCAAAAGCAGCCTTATGCCGATGCCGAAAAGCCAGCCAGACCGAAGACATGGATTCGTGAAATGCGGCAAACACGTCAGGAGCAAGTGAAAACAACCTTGATGCCTGTAAAGCGAGAGGCATCTTCAGGACGGCAAAAAGATTCTCCCATGATTACACAAACGGAGAATATGTGGAAATATCTGGCACAACAGGGGCTCAACATAACGCAATTTTGCTTTACTAATGTGCCCAATGCTGAAGCCTTGCTAACTACGTGCTTAGTAGCAGTGCCGACGCCAGTTCCGGTTCTAAAGCATATTTTCGGTGTCACACACAATGATTCTCTGGTTCAAGATTCTGATATTAGGCAATCTTTTTCCGTCTATGAGTACTGCAGATTTTGCCAGGAAACCGATCGTAAATGGAGAAATTTGACACGTGTGATAAACTATAATATATCCCAGGGCGATGTGTGCTACCTTATGACATGCGATGCAAAAGAAATTGGCAAATGCCAACAGCTCGATTTAACCAAACAACAAAATCATACAGTGTTTGAGCAACGAAGATGTTTGTGAGTGCCACGCTCATGTACCAGTGTGAATAACACTATGGGCCTCATCACGACCCTGGCGGAAAGGGGTTTGCGGCAGCGTTAGCTGCGCCAACCCCTTTCCGCCAATTAAGAGTTCCCTTTCCGCCATGGCGGTTTTTACACCCGCTTTTAGCGGGTGTAAAAAACCATGGCGGTAAGGGAACTTGGTGTTAATTACGCCACCGTAATTTATGGTGGCGTAATTAACGCCTTCCCCACTCCCATTATGCCCTATGGGGCAAAAATGGGAATGGGGAAGGGTAAATGGGGATTGGGGATTTACCGCCCCGCCAAGGTCGGAATGGGGCGGTAAATCCCCTTACCGCCATGGCGTTAACGTAGTTAGCGCCATGGCGGTAAAGTCACGGCCCTGGCGGTAACTTACCGCCAGGGTCGTGATGAGGCCCAATGTCTTGTAATCATACAGTGATAGCTGCCAGTCATTTGAATCATGTGAAACTTCCAACAGGATGGCTCTTTTCATGTGGCAACGTCACATATACTTATATTCCAGCTAACATTTCCGGAGGTCCATGTGCCTTAACTCGATTAGGACTAATGATGTTTCCTTTACACCCAGCTATAACTCGAGACAAAAGGTCAACTTTCGAGTCTTTATGTCTATCCCCCGATTGTGATTCACATGTGCATTTGTTATCAGAAGCTGAGGTTTTAGCATTAACCCTTTCATTAGTGGGAGTTTGGGGTTTAGCTGCTGGGGGTTACAAATCTTTGATGAAATTAGCATGTTTAGTAGTCAAAGGCCTTAATCATACTTCTCAGGCATTAGAAGAATTACTTCTTGATAGTCAAGTTATTAGAAGAGTAACTTTGCAAAACAGAGCTGCTGTTGATTATCTATTGCTGAAGCATAATTTAGGGTGTAACGAAGTTGAAGGTATGTGTTGTTTCAATCTAAGTGACAATTCACGATCCATTGAAAGTCATATTCGAGGTTTGAGGGATCTCATTTCTCAAGTGTCCCAAGATCATATTAGGAATTGCTGGGGTTGGTTATTTTCATGGATTCTTGATATTGGGGGTACACTACGTTACGCTTTTGCTTGCATTTGCATTATATTAGCTATCATAATAGATTGCTGTTGTTGTATTCAATGCATTCCTAATTTAGTTTTAATGTTTCGTCAGTCTCAGAGACCGGCTCCTCTGCCACTGGGCTATGGAAGGTAAATATCCAAGGGTGGAATTGTAATGCATGAACTAAAATGGCGCTGGTGCGCAGTGCATTCTGGGAGTGCTCGGAGCCATGATGGATATTTACTTCATGCCGCAGTGAAGAGCTGCGCGCATTTTGCTGAGAGTTAAATTCACAGTGCTGAAGAAAACATGCTTTCCAACCCTGGTATGCAGTCAAGGACATTTTTGCTGGGAAAGCTAACTTTGTTATGTCTTGTTATGAGCTATGGGGCTGTTTTTCGTGGTGCTTGTTTTTAGAGGAGGGAGGCACTCTGCTCCTTGAGGGTACTGTCTGTTGACCCAGCAGGCAACCAACAACTGCTCATCAATGCGCAAGTGCGTTGCCAGAAGGTTTGAGAAATCGCCACCCCTTTTCGGAGTGTGCATATATGTGGAACCACGGGGGTGGTCAGGTGGGACTTCAGCCGGAGGGGGACGCTTTCGTCCGGCATTCCTGTGAGCTGTTGTGCTCTCGGCCTGGCTGTTATCGGGGTCTTCCAGCCGCTTCTGGCGAGATGAGGAATCCAGTTACGCTCACAGTGATGGATTTCCTTTTGAATTTTTTGCTTCTTCTGTGATCTATGTCTATGTTTCTTCTGTGATTTATTTCTATGTTATCACTGGTTGCTTCTAAGCTTTGAATAAATAGCCGTATAAGTGCTCATTATTCTCTAAGCGTGTGTGGTTGCAAGTTATTGCGTCTTTCTGCGTTCAAAGAAATGGCTCTGTAATTGCATTGGTGATTTATGATTTTCCGCGCACTCTGGGAGAGCAATACAAGTATTCCTGCCCTTTCTGCACTCCTTGATTAAATTGATCTGTTCCTCTTCTCATTGACTTCTCTCAACTCTCCTGGGCCTTGGGCCCCTCTCCAATTAGCCAGCATTCTAGGCTGGTATAATGGCAGAAACGTGGAAGAAACCGAGACTAGGCGCCACCAAGATACATCCCAAAGTTTCCACCAGGAAGCTGGACAGCAGAGCTTTCCAACTGGTTGGATTAGTGTCAGTTGGTATGACGACGGGCACCAAAAGCTCCTCCTGGTATCCAGCCAGGTAAACCTCTCCGCAGCCTGGGTGAGACAAGCCTCCCCCTCCCTATTTTAGGGCTATGGCTATAGTCTGCAACAGCCTATATTGATACCCCTCCGATACAAGTCACAGTAGCCTCATGCCTACGGAAATCCCTCATTTCCTTCCTACTCCATTTCCATTATTCTACTTTACCCCCACCTATTCTTCCTAGATGCTACAACACATGCTTGTAGCTCCACCAGTCCTCAACTCTCTCCTTTCAGTCTAGTATCGTGGCTGTTTCTTCTCAACTCCAAGTTAGTCTTTGTTTTTTCTCTTTGCCTCCTGGCTGTCCTTCAGCTCCCTCTAGGTTGCATTCCCCAACAGCCTCCTTGATAGTCTCCTTCTCCTTTCTCCTCATGCCACCTTTCAAAACTCCCTCAGTAGACTGCTCCTCTTCCTTCCTTCTAGGTATCTCCTTCATCCACCTCACCTACGTACTCCTTTTCTCTCCCAATTGTATCGCCTGCAAACACATCAATATACACCTCTCCCACTTTAGGATGCCTTCTGCCTCCTTTAGACATCTACCATATTTCTCATCTTCCCTAGCTTCTCCCTCAGCCACCACCCCCCCTCTTAGTATTCTTTTACCTCACTCTGCCATACCCTCCTTCTGACCACGTTTTTCCAGCCTCCATTGAGGGGTCAGAAATGCGAGACAGACACAAAGGTATAGTTTTCTCACAAGATGCCCTTTTATTAAATGAAAAAGGGTGAGACAAACATGTATCTTTCCCTAACCTAACAAGGACGTCCCTGCCAAGTAAACTAAGACTAAAGAAAAATGACTGGAAATGGCCCAAAATGTCACCCTCACAATTGCGACAGCCGAAATTGCCGACCTTTTCTTTTTTTTTTTTAACACCCTCTTTACACCACATATATATGTCGGGGGTATGGGATATTATAGTAATATGGGAGGGCTACGGGGGGGTTTATTTTATAAAAGAAAAGAAGAAAAAAGGTCAGGATTTTCGGCCATCGCAATTATATGTGGTCGCTGTGATCACATAGATCCAAATGACCTAGTGCTCAAAAAGTCTCTAAATCTCACAATAATACACAAAACAAAAAGTATATAAAGGACTGTTTGGCTGTCTTCAGGTTCACAAAACAAATATATCAATTCAATCTCAAAAGCTTTAGAAAGTAATCCTTGTGACCAGGGTTGGGTTGCGTCCCCCTGGATCAATTCAGGAATACTGTGACCAAAGTTCAGATTCAAGAAAGTTCTGTGCAATTACAAAGTTCCATTCAACATAGCACAAAAAGTATTTTCCATTTAAAATACCCTTTCACATGGCAAAGACAATGGGCCTCATTATGAGTTTGCC
Organism: Ambystoma mexicanum; assembly: GCF_040938575.1. NCBI lineage: Eukaryota > Metazoa > Chordata > Amphibia > Caudata > Ambystomatidae > Ambystoma > Ambystoma mexicanum. The sequence continues at coordinate 123,886,150 of NC_090936.1, read as the reverse complement.
AGTCTGGATACAAGGGTGCCGGTAAGCTCCCCGGCACCTTGTTTCCAGATCGGCAAACCCAGAGTCTGCCTGCCATGGCCGCTGTGCCTGACAGGTCTGATCCTGCTGAGCGCAGCGGCCCCAGGTAGGTAGACTGGTCACGGTTGCTAACCATGCCAGTGCTTCCATGTCCCCACTCCCATAGAGTCCCAAAGGACTATACGGGAATGGGGACATATTGGGCCATTTCCAGTCAATTTTCCGGCGCCTGACTTCCCAGACTGCCAGGCTCATAATGAGCCGGTGGCACCAGGAGGTCAGGCACCAGTAAAATATTACGGGTCCAGCAGGGTTACCGCTGGACCTGTAATGAAGCCCAATGTCTCTTATACAAATGCTGGTTCATAATCCAATCATAAATCGAAGCAACTGTTATTTTCCACAGGGGGGGCGTGGCTAAGCAGCCATGGAATAGGCTGCAATTCCTGAGAGCTCTGTGATCCGTTACACTGATCCGGAGAAATGCGTGCAGTTCGACAGCTGATTTCAACACCAAAGATACACTGGAGAAGAATGAGCGGGTCGGCGAAAGGCACGAGACACAGTAGCAAGAGCTAAGCTACTTTGTATCCGGGACCGGGCCCGCGAAACTGACAACAAAATGGCAGCGTGCCAATATAAAGGAATCCTCGGCAGCTCCTAAAACACGCGATGGGTGTGTCGCTGGTGAGCTGATGGCTAGTAGCCGTTACTAAAACGAGGAGCTGCTGTCTATCCATGTGAGGTTTATGGGCAGCAGGAAGCCGCGATTGAACTGGAAGTGAGGAGTGTGTAGCTCTGGCAACACGGGACGGCTGGGACCTCCCGCCCCCTGGGGAGCATAACGAAGGACCGCCGCCAAAGCGGCTACGGTGTGGGGAACAGCCGGAGGCCCCCAAGGAGCGCAACAAAGGATTGCTGCTGGCCACAATTGACACATGCAGCGTAAGCAGCAAATTCTCTCACAGCGTGGAGCAAGCAGCTCTGGAGGCGCGAGACGGCTGGGAGCCCAAGCAGCAAGACAAAGGACCGTCGCCGCAAGAGAGCTGGATGCTCAGTGTGGGTGGATGATAGTAAGGCGCGCAGGGCTGGTAGCTAGAACCCAGACCCGGGCGTGACATAACACATAAACAATAACCATTTGCCAGCCCATAAGTGGATTACACGAGCAGCACGTAGATGCGAATTTGCCAGCAACAAGGGGCGGGCAGCTCAGATGGTATGGGGCGACTGGGAGCCCCAAAAAACAGTTTAAATAAAAAAAAAGAAAAGGAGAGATCGCCGCCAGATGTAACTCTGCCACGGAGCGAAGGGAGGAAATAACCCCACGCACGAGGCTGCAGAGGGGTGAACAATGCCACTGGGACACAACTGAAGCCGGCAACCTCCACAAGAAAGCAGACCCGGCAGATAAGACAGCCCCAGGCAGCAGCATCCACATGGTGCAATGCATGGAGAGTACAGTGAGAGCTGCAAGGACAGCATAACAGAGAGGATGCAGGAGAGCTAAACAACCCGCAACACCCATAACACAAGACAAGTGGGATCAAAAGTGCATGCAACACAAACATACACCACAGCACATGCAAAAGGCTAGCAACACTGCGATTGCGTAAAAGGGCCCGTGGGACAAATCCCAGGGAACGCACGAACTGGATGCGGCATAGTGGAGTCCGCAGTGGGCAGCAAAACAGTGAATCGTAGGCAGCCCCACGCACTGCCATGATACATCAGTCCTGACACTGGTCTTTCACATAGGGAGGATGGCGGAAGGACTGCAGGAAGAGAAGAGCCATATGCAAAGGGCTGGCTGGCACGGCGACCCACCGCGCAGTTGCACAGAGGCCGCAGACATTGGGGTCTGCGCAGGCAAAAACCGTAGACAAGAACTGGCCGCTGGAAGGGCCCAAGCACAGAGTAGAGAAGTTTGAGCAACAGACACTAAGCACATAAGGCATAGTACTTCTTCCCGGAAGAGACGGACCCACGCCGCAAGCAAGAAGCGAAGCAAGGAGCACCATCGCCGAGGGCCCACGGAGGGGTGAGCAAAGCGGCAAAACGGCACACCACCACAAGAAGTGATCTGCTAAGGCACAAGAGGGCGCCTACAAAATGGCCCAAAAGGGAAGCAAAGGAAAAGTGAAGCAGCCGACTAAGGATATATTTACTAAAGCGCAGCAGCCCACAACCCCCCCAGCACAGCCTGGGACTAAGGTGCAAGAGACTGAGAGCGTGCCGAGAGATGAACAATGAATACTTGAAGCTATAACGGAATTGAAATCCTTGTGGGGCACGGCAATGGCCGAGCTCAAAGAAGCGCTGGAAAGCAGGATAGACACGGTGGGGATAGATGTTAACTTATTGCAGCAAGATGTGAGGGCGCTGGTGGACCGAACTAGCAGCTTGGGGAGTGCAAAAGAAGACCAGGACCGAGAGGCTAAGTGATCCGACAACATGGGGTTCAAGAGGTGGGAGTGACATTGCACAGGCGTAAAGGGGCATGGATCGTTAGAGTTGAATGGTAGTAGGGCATAGACCACCTGCCATATACGGTTGCTAAGTGAACACTGTGGACTAGAATATAGTGACAAATAACCTGGAACCTGGATACCTGGTTATGTGATGCACAGCGCTGCGACTTATAGATATATCGGAGCCACAGGATCCATGCGCTTTATCCCCATTAGTAGAAGTAGTAGGTGCGCCGATAGAGCAACATCTCCCCACTGAGTCCCAAGTACAGGCAGCGCCAAGAAAGGGGCTAGATGTGGGGGAGCCTAAGATCCAGGGATGGAGCTGGGCAACAGTTGGGAGGGGAATGGGGGTGGGTGTTGAGTGTGGTGTTGAGGATGGGAAGGGTGGGGGGTATGAAAGCAGGGGCAAGAGGCGTTGGGAAATGTTGGGGCAGGTCGGGGAGCGGGCTTACATACACAAATGGTGGTCTCCGAGCAGCACTCAGAGATAGACAAAGGGAGAGACGGGACATGAAGAGGCTAAGGGGTACCTTAAGGTAATCACCTGGAATGTCAGGGGGCTCAATAGCTATGTAAAAAGGAACAAGGTTATGATGTACTTGCGCAGACAGAAGGTAGATATAGCCCTGATACAGGAGACCCATCTCACGAAAGACAAACTAGAGGTGATCCAGAAGAAATGGAGGGGGACCATGGTTGGAGCTACATACTCTGCCTATGCTAGGAGGGTGATCACCTGGGTGGCACCGCATGTACCATTCCAGGTACTACCGTCCACAGCAGATGCAGATGGGAGGATGGTGGCAATAAAGGGGCTGGTGGAAAATAAAGAGACATGTATTATAAATACATATGCCCCAAACTAGGCCACAGTGGCATACTTTAAGACGCTATACGATAAAATGAGCATGCACCTGGGGGGGGCGATGATTTGGGGAGGGGACTTCAACTGCAGGCTGAACTCGAAAATCGACAGATCAGACATGAAAATAGACCGACCAACTCCAGCCGCTAGGGTGCTACAGTCCATATTGACACACTTCAGGCTGGTCGACATATGGAGAGAGCACCACCCACAGGATAGACAGTACTCTCACTACTCTGCCCCGCGAAATCTGAATACTGGGCTCGATTACATGTTCACCACACAGGAGCTATTGGCGGAAATTGCACAGATCGAATATAAAGCGAGTGTTTTGTCAGACCACTTGCCATTGATCCTGAGGTGGCAATACCACCCCCCCCCCAAGGGCCAGGATTCCAACATGGCGACTTAGAGCCGAGAAACTGAAAGATACAATACTTAGGGAGGATCTGAGAGAAGAAATCACAAATTATTTTGAAACTAACACTGGGAGTGTCGATTCAGCCGATATGCTCTGGGAAGCCTTTAAAGTAGTAGTAAGAGGGATAGCCATAGCCAAATCCAAAGGACTACAGGGAGGGATCTTAAAAGAACTGCAGGAAACTGAGGTGGAGCTAGAGGGGGTCCTACGTAAAGAGGGGGACGCCAAGGAAGTTACGGAAACCGTACTTAAATTGCAACAGAAATGCATGGGGTATTGGGAGAGACTATGCAACCTTAACTATAAAAAATATATAGAATGCGGGTGTGTAACACTCACCTGATTCCCGTAGAGGCGCCGGTCTTGACTGGGCTTATACCGTATCTTCAAAGGTGATGTGTAACACACGGCTGGCTCTTTGTGCTGGACCTCTGTGCACTGTATGTCTGACTCGAAGGGTAAGATGTCTGCAGATAGAAAATATGGGATTAAGGAACTGGGTTATTGAATGTCTCTCTCTTCTTCCCTTTCTCTTCTCCTGTAGAACCCCAAAGATTAACGCTCTCACCTTAGGTAAGTGAACGCCGTGCTCTCCATCTGCCCCGGGGCAGGGTGCTGTGACCAGTTTCTTTACTGGATAAGGGGAGCAGGCCTCTTGACTTCAGAGGACTGCTGTCAGTCATTTACTGCACGAACGGTAAGTTTCGAGTAATTCTAATGTCTTTAAAGTCTTTAGTAATGATGTTTCTTGTTTTGCAGGGTTCCGGCGATGGCGGATGACGGGCTGAAGTGAGTTGAAGATGGAGCCCGTGTGATGAATAGAAGCGCCTGGAAGCACGTAAGTAAGCGCTTGTTGCCTGCTTCACGATGCGCTCTAACTGTCTTTTTATTTTGCAGGTACAAGTTCGGAGCGGCTGCAGGGTGCCGGAATACCCACTGGGTTAGATGTGGAAAGGAGTAATGGCACGTGAGTACTGAAGTTCCCCAATGGCTTTAAACGCACCTTGTTTTGTCTTTCAGATGCGGGATGCAGCGCCGAAGGCCTCCGGAACGTGCGAAGAGTTGGTAAGCTTTTGTCTTTCAGATGCTGGAATGCAGTGTGAAGACCTCCGGAGCGCACGAAGAGTAGGTAAGCCTTTGTCTTTCAGATGCCGGAATGCAGCGCGAGGCGTTGGTGACAGCCGATGGACCAGGTAAGTGAAGAGCTGTCACTGAAGACCGTAATGCTAACCTGTTCTTTCTTGTCTTTATAGGTGTTGCTGAAGACTGGATTCAGGATGGTAAGCCTTTTTCCTTAGGCCCAGGATCAGATGCAGAAGACACGATGAGCGTTCTGCTGCAGAGGATGCAGAATAACGCAAAGCAAGATTCATCCATCGGGTGTGGTTTAAATAGCCTCCTGTAGGGCTTAGGTGTCTCCTTCCACAGCCACGCCTAAGTAAGAAAAGAGTTCCTGCTTTCCAGAAGAGTTCCAGTGTTCTGAATCTAGGGAGTGGCTCCTGCCCCACCCAACAGGAAAAGTAGTTCCAAACAGAAGAGGATCAGAGGCTCAACTGGCAGGCAAGTAAGCAGCATGGTCTGCTGCAGGTAAGTCCACCCAAGCATTATGAGCCCGGCGCTTCCAGCGCTGGGACTGGGCATATTTATGAGCCTGGTGCCACTGGCGCCAGGACTTGGTCCAAAAGGTCCCAATTGGGACTGGTTGGCACTCGGAACCTGGGTTATGGATCTGCTTCCAAGGGAGTTGGGAAAACCCTGACCTTTTGGAAGCAGAGATCATGACAGTACCCCCCCTCAAGGCCCCTCCCAAACCGGGCTTCTCCGGGGGTTTTGGCTTGTCAGGAAATGTTCGGTGAAATCTTTTGATTAGGCGAGGAGCGTGGACATATTCAGCAGGTTCCCAGGATCTCTCTTGGGGGCCGTAGCCTTTCCAGTCAATTAGGTAAAATAGTTTAGATTTGGAGATCTTGGAGTCCAGAATGCTTTTGACTTCAAACTCGAGTTCTCCATCAACTAGGATAGGTTTTGGAGATTTAGTTAGTCGGGTTTGAGGTTGCACGGGTTTTAATAGAGAGACGTGGAAGACCGGATGTATCTTCATGTGCGGGGGTAAGTCCAACTTGACCGCTACTGGGTTTACTATGGTAGTGATGGAATAGGGACCAAGGTATCTTGGGTTGAATGTGCGTGGCCCTTTTAGAGGTAGATATTTGGTGGATAACCAGACTTGATCCCCTACTTGATATTGAGGGGCTTCCTTCCGATGTTGATCTGCTCCTTTCTTGTATTGTTCTTTAGCCCTTTGAAGGTGAGAAACAGCTTCCTTAAAGGCTTGGGTGATTGTAGAATGCAGGTAGTCTACTGCTCGTGTTTCAAGATCTTGGAGGGGATCCAACTCCGAGGTTCGAGGGTGACTGCCGTACAAAAGAAAAAACGGGGTTTTCCCAGTTCCCGAATGGACAGAGTTATTGTAGGCATATTCGGCTATCCAAAGGATGTCTTTCCAAGTTTTTTCAGTTTGTTGCAGCATGCAGCGTAAATACTGTTCCAGAGTTTGATTGGTCCTCTCGGTTTGTCCGTCGGTCTGAGGGTGGTGACTGGTCGATAGTCTCACATCAATTTGTGCCGACCGACAGCAACTTCGCCAAAAATGAGAAATAAATTGACTACCTCGATCCGAAATTAGAACCGAAGGAAAACCGTGCAGTCGGACAATGTTTTCGAGAAATTCTCGGGCCAGAGTTGCTGCTGTTGGCAAGCCTTTGAGCGGAATGAAATGCGCCATCTTGGAGAATAAGTCCACGATTACTAGAATCGTATTGTATCCGGAGCATGGAGGTAGATCAGTGATGAAGTCCATAGAAAGCGTATGCCAAGGGCGAGGTGGGATGTCAATAGGGCGTAAGAGGCCTGCTGGTCTTTCCTTTTGACTCTTGTTTTGGGCGCATACTCCACAGGACATTATAAAGTCTCTGATATCTTTTTTCCAAGACGGCCACCAGAAGTAGCGCTTGATCTTTTCTGAGGTCTTGGCCATACCGGGATGTCCTTCCATTTAAGAATCGTGATAACAAGAGATTACTTTTTTCTGTAAATCTGTGCTGGGTAAGTATAATCGTTCTTGGAAATACAATAAGTTGTCCTTTACTGCAAAGTCCTTTCCCTGCAGATGCCAATTCTGTATGTCTGCTGGAGTTACAAGTTGCCTGGCTTTATCCTTAACTTCCTCTATGGATTCTGTGGCGATTACACCCAGAATTCTTTGTTCTGGAATGATTGGTACAGGTTTAGGGTTGATCAAGTGTTCTTCCACTCCCATCCGAGAAAGGGCATCAGCTTTACCGTTCTTTGTACCAGGTCGATAGGTAATTATGAAGTCAAACTCGGCAAAGAATAATGCCCAACGGAGTTGTCTAGAGGATTGGGCTTTTGCGGTTTTCAAATATTGCAGGTTTCGGTGATCCGTAATCACAGTAACGGTGTGTCGGGCCCCCAGCAGATAATGCCGCCAAGCCTTAAAGGCAGACTTGATAGCCAGAAGTTCCTTGTCAGTAATCGTGTAATTGATTTCAGGAGGCGAGAATTTGCGGGTCCAAAATGCCACGGGATGCAACTGATTGGTTACCAGGTCCTTTTGTGATAGAACTGCCCCCATGGCAAGGCTTGAAGCATCAGTTTCCACGATGTAGGGGAGTTCGGGGCGAGGGTTTTTTAAGATTGGTGCAGAGCTAAATTTAGTCTTCAAATCCTGGAAAGCTTGTTCCGCCTCGGTAGACCATTCAAAACGTTTGTTTTTCTTTAACAAGGCAGTGATGGGCTGGACTATTCGAGAGAATTCGGGGATAAACCTGCGGTAAAAGTTAGCGAAGCCTAACATGCTTTGCGCACCTTTTACAGAGGATGGTGATGGCCATTTGAGAACTGCATCGACCTTCTTTGAATCCATACGCACTCCGCCAGGTGATAATATGAATCCCAAGTATTCAACTTCAGTCACGTTGAAAACACATTTTTCCAACTTAGCGAAAAGTTTGTGTTGACGCAATCTTTCGAGGACCATTTTCACGTGTTTCCGATGTTCAGATTCCGATGAAGAATAAACGAGGATGTCGTCAATGTAAACAACAACACACACATCTATGAGCTCTCTGAGGACATTGTTCATAAAATATTGAAAGGCGGCCGGGGCATTGCAAAGTCCGAAGGGCATGACCTGATATTCAAATAGCTCATACTTAGTGCGGAAGGCCGTCTTCCATTCATCGCCCTCTTTTACTCATACCAAGTGGTAAGCTCCTCTAAGATCCAGCTTTGTATATATGCATGCTTTTCTGACTTGGTCCAGGAGTTCAGGGATCAAAGGTAACGGATATCTATTCTTAACGGTGATCTGGTTCAGGGAGCGATAATCTATACAAGTTCTAAGGTCTCCTTCCTTTTTTGGAACGAAGAACAAAGCTGAAGAAGCAGGGGACTTGGAAGGACGAATAAACCCATTTGCCAGGTATTGATCCAGGTATTGTCGAAGGTGAAGGTTCTCAGGCTCGGTGAGGGCATACATTCTACTACAAGGAGGAGTAGATCCAGGTATCAGGTCTATCTGGCAGTCATAAGACCTATGAGGAGGTAGAGAGTTAGCCTGATCCTTCCGGAAAACATCTTGGTATTCTAGGTATTCGGGAGGTAACTGGGGAGTCTCTGAAGAAATTGCTGCCAGTGCAACACCAGGTGGAGGGTGACAAGTAGAGACACATTTTGGAAACTGGACTGTTCTTGCTCGCCAATCGATCAGAGGATTGTGTTTCTCTAACCAAGGTATTCCTAGAATAATCTGAAACTGAGGGGCCTTGATCACATCGAACACGATCTTCTCATGGTGTCCATCTTGACTTACTAGCGTCATCTCTTGAGTGGTATGCGTTACTGGCCCGGAGGCTATCTCCGTACCATCCACCGTAGTAATGACGTCCTTTACAGCCTTGGGACAAAGAGTTAGATTCATCCTCAAAACCATTTCATGATCCACATAATTGCCGATGGCACCGCTGTCGACGTAAGCTTCAATTGCATGTAATCGATCCGGATTATCAGGGCTAATGAGGACCATAGGTATCACGAAATGCGAGGTCACGGAACTGGTTTTCACGCTCGGCAAGAGGACCTCTATTCTTGTCGGGCGAGGTCGTTTCCCTGCTCAGAGTTTGTAACTTTGGTAACTGCAGCTCCTACTGCCTTCTTGGCAGGTTTCACCGGACAGTCTCGAAGAAAGTGCCCTGAGTTTCCGCAATAGAGGCATAATTGCAACTGTTTTCTCCTTTCCCGCTCCTTTTGTGTTAGAGTACCTTTCAGACCCCCTATTTGCATGGGTTCCCCGGAGTCTACTCCTTTGGAAGGAGTTGGCGGTTGGGAAAATACTCGAGCATCAAACTTGGAACGATCAGCCTTCCTGTTCTGCAGTCTGTGATCTATTTGAACGACTAAGTCTATATAGTCCGAACAATCTTGTGGGGGATTCACTACTTGGGCTAACACATCTTTGAGCTCTCCACGTAGACCTCTATAAAACAGCGTAATCCTTTTGTCCTCAGGCCATTGAGTTTCCACTATCAGTCTGTTGAAAGACGCAATATAAGCCAAAAGGTCTTGATTACCTTGTCGCAACGAAAGAAGCTCATTGTCCAAGGCCTGCCCCTGTGAATGTCTTGCGAACAGTTTTTCCATACTGAGCTGAAAAGCTTGAAAATCATGGAGGACCGGATCATCTTGATTTACTAGAGGGATCGACCAGTCTGCCGCATTGCCACTAAGGTACGAAAGCACGAAAGCTACTTTAGCTTGATCAGTTGGAAAGGCTGCTGGCCGGCATAAGAAATGCAACCGGCACTGATTGATAAATACTGCAAACCTCTTTGGGTCACCAGAAAATCGTTCGGGCGGAGCCAGAGGTACATTCCCAGGTAGGTTGATCTGCACTGGATTCATAGAGGATGTAGAAGGAAGATTTCCCCCAGATGCGGGTAACGGGGTCTGTCCGGCTTGTGACTGTAGCAATTGTCTAGCGAGATCATCTGTTCGCTCCTTGGAAATAATCAGTTCCCTTCTTAGAGCGTTCGTTTCCTGACGGGCTGCATGCATTTCTGCCCTTAGTTCCCCAAGTAACTGGGCTAGCTGGTCGGTATCCGAGGTTTCCATAGCGCCTGGACGGGAGTTTTGTGGTAGGCTTTGCGTTCTGTAACGCTCACCTGATTCCCGTAGAGGCGCTGGTCTTGACTGGGCGTATACTGTATCTTCAAAGGTGATGTGTAACACACGGCTGGCTCTTTGGGCTGGACCTCTGTGCACTGTATGTCTGACTCGAAGGGTAAGATGTCTGCAGATAGAAAATATGGGATTAAGGAACTGGGTTATTGAATGTCTCTCTCTTCTTCCCTTTCTCTTCTCCTGTAGAACCCCAAAGGTTAACGCTCTCACCTTAGGTAAGTGAACGCCGTGCTCTCCATCTGCCCCGGGGCAGGGTGCTGTAACCAGTTTCTTCACTGGATAAGGGGAGCAGGCCTCTTGACTTCAGAGGACTGCTGTCAGTCGTTTACTGCACGAACGGTAAGTTTCGAGTAATTCTAATGTCTTTAAAGTCGTTAGTAATGATGTTTCTTGTTTTGCAGGGTTCCGGCGATGGCGGATGACGGGCTGAAGTGAGTTGAAGATGGAGCCCGTGTGATGAATAGAAGCGCCGGGAAGCACGTAAGTAAGCGCTTGTTGCCTGCTTCACTATGCGCTCTAACTGTCTTTTTATTAAGCGCTTGTTGCCTGCTTCACGATGCGCTCTAACTGTCTTTTTATTTTGCAGGTACAAGTTCGGAGCGGCTGCAGGGTGCCGGAATACCCACTGGGTTAGATGTGGAAAGGAGTAATGGCACGTGAGTATTAAAGTTCCCCAATGTCTTTAAACGCACCTTGTTTTGTCTTTCAGATGCGGGATGCAGCGCCGAAGGCCTCCGGAGCGTGCGAAGAGTAGGTAAGCCTTTGTCTTTCAGATGCCGGAATGCAGCGTGAGGCGTTGGTGACAGCCGATGGACCAGGTAAGTGAAGAGCTGTCACTGAAGACCGTAATGCTAACCTGTTCTTTCTTGTCTTTATAGGTGTTGCTGAAGACTGGATTCAGGATGGTAAGCCTTTTTCCTTAGGCCCAGGATCAGATGCAGAAGACACGATGAGCGTTCTGCTGCAGAGGATGCAGAATAACGCAAAGCAAGATTCATCCATCGGGTGTGGTTTAAATAGCCTCCTGTAGTGCTTAGGTGTCTCCTTCCACAGCCACGCCTAGGTAAGAAAAGAGTTCCTGCTTTCCAGAAGAGTTCCAGTGTTCTGAATCTAGGGAGTGGCTCCTGCCCCACCCAACAGGAAAAGTAGTTCCAAACAGAAGAGGATCAGAGGCTCAACTGGCAGGCAAGTAAGCAGCATGGTCTGCTGCAGGTAAGTCCACCCAAGCATTATGAGCCCGGCGCTTCCAGCGCTGGGACTGGGCATATTTATGAGCCTGGTGCCACTGGCGCCAGGACTGGGTCCAAAAGGTCCCAATTGGGACTGGTTGGGACTCGGAACCTGGGTTATGGATCTGCTTCCAAGGGAGTTGGGAAAACCCTGACCTTTTGGAAGCAGAGATCATGACAGGGTGGGGACAAACCGGCGAGAATTTTAGCGTGGTTATATAAAAGTGACACCCCCAGGACTATAATCCGAGATAGAGTGAGAGAAGATGGGAAAATAGAGGAACCCCAAGAGGGCGTGAACCGGGAGTTCCTGAGATACTAGCAACAATTATATGGGGATGTAGAACGAAGCGACCGCAGGAAAAGGAGGTCTTAGAAGACATAAATATGCCGATAATTAGTACAGAGGAGCGAGATATGCTGGATACCCCGGTAACCCTAGAGGAACTGGAAGCGGTGGTAAGGCAGCTGCTCGCTAGTAAGACCCCCGGGGCCGATGGACCCCCTAGTGAATTTTATAAAGCGTATAGCGAGGAGATACTTCCCCCACTATTGGAAATGCTGAATTAATCATATGACAGAGGAAGATTGCCAGAATCCCTAAGAGAAGCGATCATTGTTCCTCTCCCCAAACCCAACAAGTTGAGAAAAGATTGTGGTTCATATAGGCCACTATCGACAGTCAACCAAAATAGCAAAATAAGGACGGCGGTACTGGCATACAGAATGAAAGGGATTATTTAAGACCGGAGCGCTAATATTGGAGAGGTGGCAATTCAGCAGGGGCACTAGACAGGGGTGTCCGTGGTCCCCAATGTTATATATCCTGGTGCTGGAACCGTTGGCAATATATTTGAGGCAGCAATACGACATAATAGGAATCAACATTAAAGGGGAGCCGCACCTAATCTCATTGTATGCAGATGACATTCTGCTCTATTTATTATACCCCGAAGAGAACCTCCAGTATCTCCTGGAGGTGATGGAGCAATTTGTGTCGCTATCAGGTATAGCGGTGAACCCAAAAAAGTCATGTATATTTCCACTGGGCAGGTATGTGGGGACACCACGAGATCAGCTGCCAATCCTACAAATTCCATGTGAGACAAACACGTTTATATACCTGGGGATAGACATTTACCACACAGTGGAGGCAGAACATCAACACAATACGGAGAGGGTGGTAAGGGGCATAGAAAATAGCATGAGGTTCTGGGAGAAACTCCCCCTTGCAATGATGGGGAGGGGGGCGATGTTGAAAATGGTGGTCCTGCCGAGATTATTACACTACTTTGGGAATATACCGTATTTGATACCAAGGCGATTTTTTGGCAAACTGCATAGCATTTGCAGGGACTTCCTCTGGCACGGGACGAGGAATAGAATAGCCCTCTGGAAGCTACAAAACACGCATGAAAGAGGGGGCATCAAATTGCCAAACTATGAGATATACTATCTCGCTAGCCAGCTACAATATGTGGCTAAATGGCTATCAGAAGATCCAACTGCAGAATCCAGATTATTGAGACTGGAATGTGCCACGTTATTCCCGGAAAGAGGTGATATGGTTGCCCAAAGAGGGGATTAGAGAACGCCCAGAGATGTTGACATTGGGATGGCAGGTGTGGCGTAGGGCTTGCCAGGTCATGGAAAACCCAACCCTGTGCTCCCCGCAAACGCCACTAGTTGCACTAACGAGGGAAGACGGACAGTTAATGAAGATGATTAGGAAGCAATGGGAGCCGGTAGGGATAGATACGGTGGGAGATGTAATACAAGAAGGCAAGATCAAAGAGTTTGGAATGTTGGCAGAGGAAACGGGGTTGCATAACGGGCAATACATCACCCACACCAGAATGAGGAAGCGGATCAAGGAGACATGGTCAGACATAATTCTAGAGGAGTTACCGGACGCCGCCATAGAAACAATATATGACATAGCAGAAGGAGGGCATGAGATATCTAGAATATATGAGCTATTAATGTCCAAAGTGGGAAAGGAAGAGATACAACTAAGACAGGACTGGGAAGAAGATGTGGTTGCCCCTATGAGTGATGGGATGTGGGAACGGGCCCAAGGATTTCCCAAGAAGGTGTTACAGGAATGCGAGGTTACAGCATATATAGTTATACATAACCCATAGGGCATATATGACTCCCCAAAGGATAGCTAAATTTAAGAACGTGGATAGGCAATTGTGTCCTAAATGTGGCGAAGAAAATGCTGGGATGATGCACATGTTCTGGGCGTGCCCAGAGATTGGTAAATTCTGGGAAGAAGTGGCCCAGAGATTAGATGAGAAAGGGGTTAAGTTAAATATCGAGACGGCATGGGCATGCATGTTGGGAGGGTTCCCCAGATCACGCAAATTGAAACATATAAGCAAATTGAAGGATTTGGCGTATATACTTGCAAAGCGCAGGATTGCCATGGGGTGGAAAGCAAGCCACAGACCAAGGATAGAGATCTGGTGGAAAGACCTCCAGAAATGGACGGAAGTTTAAACAGCGGTGTGGTAAGATGTTCGTAATACTGGAGGGGAGGAGGAAGTGGGAAACCTGACTGGAAACAGTTAGTGGCTACACTGTATGGGCCATCCCAGGACTGGTCAAGTGACCAGGACTCAGTTGGAAACATAGATAATGAATCCCTTTCGCATGAAGCAATTGTAGAGCGCGAGGTAGAGTAAGCTTGTAAGGGGGGAGGGAATGGGGATGCAATTGACATTTATTGATCTGTGTGAATCTCAGAGTATTGTGACATGCACTGCAAGTCTATTGTATGTTTGTTTTGAAAATTAATAAAAATTGTTTTAAAAAAAAAACCTTTATTTTCCACAGTCTCCAGCTTGGCAAAGCAAAGCCCTTTGAAAAAGTTCATAAACCAAAACAATTGTTCTCTTCCCAAGGACTAAGCAATTATTGGCACATCATGCTTCTTCAAAGAAAACACTTCAGTCAGGATAGCTGAGTAATCACTTTGTGTAATGCAACATTTATTCAAAACAAAGTTCTTTTTCAACAAACCTTTACCACAACCAAAGTGCTTTAAATAATGTTCTTTCCTGGTATACTTGCCTGCCAGGATAAAACATCTGCAACTACAATTGTATTCAGTGGTAAGGCTTGTTCCAAGAGTCTCCACACCATTATCCTAGGTGAGGAGGCATGAACAATAACTGCTTCTTTTCAAAGTCTTTTAACTGTTGAAAACGTGTGTTACAGCTCTGCTCAAATTGGCATTCCATAAAAGAGAAGTTGCGCCCTTGCGCTCTCTGTATTATTCTTTGTTTGCCTTTTTGGCTGTAGGCAATGCAGGTTACAGTTTTCTCCCCATTGGTGTCTCATATAAGGAGGGTTATGCTCCTGCAACCTTTGTATTCTTCTCATGCAACCTCTTGGCTGCTGGCAATGTGGGTTCCAATCATCTCCCAATTGGTATCCCTTATCAGGAGAGTTGTGCCCTAGTAGCCTAGTTTCATTTGTTCGGTATTCAAAATCATTAGTTCTACTTAGCTGTCTTTTTCAGAGCCACGTGTTTTCTCTCGTGTTGGCCTCAGATGGTGCTACCTCTGCCTCAACACCTACTGCCACACGTAGTCCTTCTGCTGACTCTACGACACCATCAGCGTCTCCTCCCTCACCTCCTTCTCATTTCTCTTCCAGCTGAAACCCATCCCACTCAGGTACTTCCTGCCACAACAACTAGACAGCTCACTATGCTTCATCAACTCTGAGTCGCTCTTCCTCGTCCCAGTACCAAAGGCATTATGGGACTTGAAATCCATAAGGTTTTGGTCTTTTAATAATTAGTTAGAAACTGGTTTGTGAACTGAGACTTGTCAAGTTAATGGGAGGTAGTTAAAGCGTTGGTGGTTTACCCATGGGTTGAGAGCCTCTATTTAAGGCATACTCAACAACTAGCAGTTGCTGTAGTCACTTCCTGAAACTCCAATGTACCGGTTTTATGCTGGTTAACAGGCTTCTCATAGTCTGTACTTTGGGTAGTTCTAGAAGAAATTGTACATCGACAGCATGCCATTAGATATTTGGGTATATGGGGAATCTCATCCTCAGAAGAGGATGAACACTGCATCCCTCCTAGCAGAGTCAATACTTCCCCCTGACAGCCATCCCCACCCATGTTATCCTCCCTCATTTTATCACCCCCAGGGTTGGAATCAAGTAGTGGATGCTTTCCCCTGGACACATGGGAGGAGGCCTTAGGCTGGGGTTTAGTGAAGACTCTGCAGGATTCATCACACTGCGCTCTTCCGCTTTACCTCCTCTTTCCTTTACCAACTCTTCACAAAACAGTCTCCGTCCAAAATCACCCATAGTCCCTTCACCAAACAAGTTAAATAGGGGTTTGCAACCACCCTTCGGGACGACCTATGTCTAAATGTTCTCAGGTATGGTTCATAATAATGCCTTGGGTCTAATTGGGGTAACTGTTGGGCCACAGGCATTCTGCTGCTCAATCGGCCTTGAATTTGAAGAGGTGTGGCCTAAGCTTTGACCTAGGATGACATCTTGCTTTAGGTTGTGCCCCTCTGGAGCCGAAGTGCTCTCTCATAGCTTTGCTCAGTGGTGCTGCATGGTAACTTAAAGCTAATAGAATGCGGGTGTTCTTGTGCATGGCTGTCCGCACATGCTGCATTATTGCATTTTCCAGCATTCACCAGATATTTCCCGGAATCTAGCACTCCCCGACAGTAGCCTATTGGTGGTGTACAGCTAATAGACCCTCTTTCCCTGTGGACCATACCAATAATGCCTATGGGTTGGAAAGTGGGATATATATTATTTTATATGGTTATATGGAGTGCAGCGTCATCCAATGGCGTCATGCCGCTGTCAACAAGATGAACGGTAGGACTCAGGATCAGCATTACCCTAGGTCAAATTGAAAGGAATATTTTGTATTGCTTCCAAAGAGTCAATACGTTAGACTCTCTATGCAAGGATGATGGGGAAGTGTGAGATGCCGAAGTAAGGAGATGGACACGGTATATGGTTTGTTCAATAGTGCATTCATTCAAATAATAAGGGGGTTTGGAAGAAGGCCTCACTATCCCTAACACTATGAGGGGGTTTCCCTACCTCAACAAAACAAACTAATGGATTTGTCTTTGTCAGGATGTACCAAAATAAATGTTCACAATCCTGTGTCCAAACCTACTCTGACTCTCACACTCAATATACTACAAAACCCACCCTCAGGAAAATAAATCATACTTGGATGTCTTCTTGCAGCTGCCCGATACTTCTCAAGCTCACTGTCTTCCTGCTCTTTCCCAGTGTTCAGGGTTTTGAGCCCACTATGCCAGTGGACAATTCCCTTCCCTGGTCTTACGCAGTTCTCAGGGCTTTAGAGTCCACTAAGCCAGGAGGACACTCCCCTTCCCTGGTCTTTCCCTTCTGCCCAGTGTTTGCTGTAGCTGTGTCACAAGCTCTTTTGTTACTTAATGTAGTTAGTGGCTAACTGGCTTTCCCTTCTTCCCAGTGATGTCAGGGTCTGCTAATGGCACAGACTCCTTTGTTAGCTAATGTAGTTGGTGGCTAACTAGGCTTTCCCTTCTGCCCAGCATTCTAAATTGGCAAACCACCCCATCCCCTTTATCCCCATGCGGTACCAGTTTGCTCTGCTTTGCTGCTAGCTTGCGTCCCAGCTTTCTGCTTCACCGCTCCGAGGATCCCTGAGCTGCTGTCCCTCTCCTAGTGTACGTCGATGCTGGCACCATCTGAGGAAGGTGTTCCCCACTTGTTTCTGCGGCGGGGTAAGAGGTTGCGAGCTGCAATAACGTGCTAACCTCTGCAGCCTTCCTTCGCCAAGCTATTCCACACTGACATTTTCTGGACGTCCACACCCAACGCTACTTCTGCTGTAGTCTCGCTCTCTGCAGTCTTCCTCACTGACTCACTGACGGGGCATTCCCCTTGTTTCCTTCTGTCATCGAGACCCACCGGCGTTCCCCCGTGGCAGTGCTCATAATCGGCTGTTGCCGGTCTGCGGGATTCTCTCCCCTGTCTGTCCGTTCCGCTCCCAGCACAAGCTTTCTGCTCCACTCTGTGCCCCTATATCTGCTGCTCATGCTACGGCCACTACTCCTTGATTCCAGACCCCTCTTCCCAAGTCCACTCCAAACAACCTCTCCCGAACTCCGTCTTTCTTCCGTTTTGTTGCTGCTGTTCCTAATAGGAATAAAAGGGGACTAAAATGTTAAGTCAGTGATTCCACTCCTTTTATCTCTGGAGGCAGCTTTCTTGTCCCAGTAACATGCGATGGTGGCTTTGCTTTACATACCTACATATACCCATAAGGTATATTTGGATTTGAGCTGGTTTTTGGTGTGGGAATTGTGTTTCTTTTCTTTAACCCCGGGACGACACTTGGCTCTCAACCATTTGTGTTGCAATGGCAGGTGAGAGCCCATTAAAATTAATGGACGTGCAGGAGACTTGGCGGGTGAGTTAGCTCTTTACTAGGCGGGTGACACCTGCCAAAAGCGTGCGAGTTGAGAGCTATGACGAGATCATTGGATTCCTCACAGAAGGAGTTCCACATTTTTGCCGCATGAACCACAAAGGATCATCCCCTACCTTTCTTTCTGATATATAGGTACAACAAGCTTTCTGTGATGATTAGATCTTACAGTTCTGATCGATGTGTGTAGGCTCAGTTTATAGGACAAGGGGTTAGAATTAGGAAATGGTAGGCTTTTAAAAACCAGCCACAAGCTATTGGATAGGATTCAGTTGTTCTACCAGGAGCCAATATAGAGGGTGCACTAGTGCTGGAGTAATATATTAATGTTTTTTCTGTTTCAATACAATTCTAACTGCAGAGTTTTCCAACAAGAAATAAAATAGGTGGCAAGTCCCAAATAGATGTGGTTGTTAAAATCTAAACAGGAAGAGATCAATGGATTAATTACGAAAATCTGATGTGAATAAGATCAATAAAGGACACGATGTTTCAATTTCCCAATAAGAAAAAAGCTGATTATAGAACCGATGAAATTTAGCTATTCAGTGTTCGTTTGTTGTCCAAAATAATGCCTATTAGTTTTACCTCCATCTTTGTTTCGAGGCATTGCCCAAAAAGTGATTGGCCAACATAGGTGAGTCCAGGTGATTGGTTTCTCATTCATAATTAAGATTTCAGTTTTGTCAGGGTTGACCTTTAGAGAATTCAGGTGAATCAAACACTTAAAATGAGAGACGGTTTGTTCTCACTAAACAGTCAAACTATCATCGCCCACTTCAAGATCAAGCTAAATCTGGGTATTGTATGTGAAATTGAAATAGGTGAACCCGGATTGGTGTAAGACCTCCATTACAGGGGGACGGTGGGTGCAAATGAAAAAGGTTGGGTGACAGGGCCGATCCCTGTGGAACCCCACATTTCAGAGGTAGAGACTGTAAGAAGAAAGTGACCCAACTGAATGTGTTGCAAACTTTCTGTGAAGAAGGAATTCAGCCTAAGTCTAATAAAATCAAAGCACCTGAACCATCTATATATACTTTCCCTCTTAGCTGATCCAGGACTGAGGTAGTGATAAGTTTGATGCTACAAAAACCCAACTGGGCATTAACTAATAATTCCAAATTCTCAACAAACATTTGAAACTGGGTCACTATGGCCCTCGGGAGTTGTTGAGATAGAAACTGTATTGGGCAATGGGGTGAAAATTGTCCAGTTCTACTGGATCCAAGGATGTCTTTCTTTTAGAGGAGTTTCACCACTGAACATTTCCAAGTGGATGGGAAAGATCCCAGAAGACAGGGAAGTGTTGTAAAGATCTCAGATATCATCTTGGAAAATAGGGCAGGGATCGTACACCATTCAGGAAGTAGTATATAAAGTGGGGAGCCATAGAATTTGACAGAGGAGAAAAGATGAGCAAGTCCATGACTATCTAGTTTAGTGAAGAAATTAAGTATATTATGAACTTATGTAGCCCTCTGAAGAAGGCAAATATTGGAATTATCCTTTTGCAAGTAATTCCTTATTTTCTCAACCTTAGCCATAAAATGGTGCACTAGTTGCACAGCCAATAATTAAGAAAGAACTTGTTACGCTCACCTGGTCTCTGCGGGGACGTTGGAGCAAGGTTGGAGCCCTCCCTGGATTTGGCTTCCCTGGATCATCCTTTACCCCCAGCTGCGGCAATTTGGTTTGTTCAGGTTGCTGGCAATGCCCTTGCGGAAAGGTAAGAGGCAGTGAGAATGCTGTAACTGAATTGCAATCCCCCCTCGAACCCCTCGTGCCAGAATGAGATGTGCAAGCGTTTTGCCATAGGCTCTCACCTGTTATTTTGCAAAGATGAGCTCTCCGTCCTGCTTTTCTTCAGCATGCGTAATGGCTCAGACCGGCTGCGACCGATCCTCGTGGGAGGTGAGTGTTGATAACACTGATTATTGTCCGTATGCTTCTGTAAAGTCTTTCCCAATGATTATTGTCTGTATCATTCATAATGTCTTTCTTTTCCCCAATAGGTGTTGAAGATGGCTCAGCTGAGTCGTGTTGCTGACAGTGTGCCCACGCGGTGTCAGAAAAGAATGGAGCAGACCCCACTAGAAGGTAAGTAGGGTTTCTAAATGAAACGCAAGGCTTAGGTGTTGCGCGGCCAAGCGTTAAATGTTTATGCGGTTTCTAACCTTGTGCTGTCTTTATTTCTTGCAGGGATGGCCTGGCGTCGGAAAGCAGAGAACGGCTATCCGGGAAGCTGTCCGCAGCTGCGAAATGGAAGAACCGCGAGGATGCCTGAAGACAAGAAGACTTCTCTGTGGATGAAAACTCTGACAGGTGAGGAAGAGGCGCCCAACAGAAGATGGATTCAAAGACAGGTAAGGTGCGCGCTGGAGATACTGGCGTGAAGCTCGTAGTACTTCAAGCGGTGGTATGGCTGGCTTCAGGTAAATTGCGCGCTGCGGATGCCGGATAGAGGTTGGATGCGCTCCAGGTGAGGGTACAGCTGGATCCAGGTAAGGTGCGTGTTGAAGATCTGAAGCTGGAATCAGGTAGGTGTGCGCCAAAGATGTGAAGCTGGAATCAGAAGATGCAGAGTTGGAGACAGATAAGAGCTTCAGACGGCGGTAAGCGTTACGCTGCATACAGCAGATTAACGCAAAGCCTCAACATGCGGGTGGGGCTGGCTTAAATAGTCTGGCCCTAGACACTCCCCTTTAGCTCCACCTTGTGGCCCCACCTCACCACTCCCATAGATGACTGCACGTGCCTTCCAATGCTTTCTAATGGCCACGCCCGGCCTGGATACACGTGCCTGGGATCCAAAGTGTGCAGAGCACACTTTCTTATGAGCCTGGTGCCAAAGGCGCCAGGACAGGGTCCAATTGGACCCTTTGGAAGGAGGAAATAAGGGCCCTTTGTAAGTGGCCATGACAGAACTATGGAGGGGGTTTCAGGCCCATTACATATCTCATGAACTACTGTAAACACCGACCTAGGTATATTAGGGGCATGTTCTATTTCATGTCCATAGTATAATTTATTTGCATTTACTTTCTCCTTCTTGTTAGGAGCATTGGTGTTGTCTACATTCTCTAAAATCCCCACTATTGTAGGAGGTGCCACTGCCTCTGCAAATTCCTGAATTTACACCATAAGAGATTGAGTTGCTTCTGTAGATTATGTGCTCTGACCAAGGAGAGCAGGAAGAGTTATAGAAATAATTCCTATAGCACAGATTTCTAGATCTTGAAGTTATTAGTCAAAGGTAGGTTCTGGGATGAGGAAAAAGTGGCTAGAAGTTCTATCGCTGAATCCCCGGAAATACAATTGCAGGATCAGGAGAGAACTAAGATTTGCTCTCCCTGACCACTAGGGATTAAAAATGGTGTTCCAAAATGATTTGGCCAGGATAAAGGAAGCAGGGTACAAATCTCAAATTCTAAGGGCCAGGAAAAGATTTGATCCAAAGTATGACCCGCTCTGTGACCTAAAACCTTTGCTGTGGGACTAAAATCTTGTAAGGAGCCGAGGAAGTGTAAGAGAGACTTCTTTGATTAAGACTTGGTCGAGAAAATAAAGTCTCTCAAGACAACTCATTTTGCATTTTTCAAGAATAATTCTGGGAGGGTTTCTGAGTGTTCATTAACAAAATTTCTTTTAACTATTTTAATAGTAAATTAACAGCATCTGTAGGCCCACATTGAAGCTGGATGGCAAGCGATTGGGCTGTCGATATTGAAGGACATGCCAGTAGAGCGATATTTATCTCTTTTTTAAAATGATAGCTATTCCTCGACTCCATTTAGTGGATCATGAATTTGATATAGTGAGGTCAGAGAGAACAGAATGATTATGCTCTTGAATCCAGGTTTCTGTCAAAAACAGCCAATCCAATTTCAGTTTGTTAATTAGATTATGTATCAAGAATCTATTGTTAACTGCTGACCTTACATTTATCAGTAAGTATCATAATGCTTTTTAGGTTCTCTTATGTAGTGGAAGGCATCTATGGGAAGGAGAAAGCACACGGGTTCTCATACAGTATTTTTTGGGGATTGTAATAGAATGGTAGATATTAAATTATTTTAAGAGACGTATCATGCCTTCCTCTGAGGTTAATATCGGGAATCCTTAGCCAGAAGAGCATCTAGTGGTGATGGAAAACTGGACAAAGTCGTACCAGCAGTTGGAGCGTCCTAGCTTTGCTCAGATGGGCTCAGATGGCCTTGCCTTAGGCACGCCAGCTGTGCGGTCGCAGCATCGTAAACTTAAATATACGGCAAAAATAGAACTAGAAAGAGACTTTTCCCAAGGCCGAGTGAGTTGAGCGCTCAGTTGTAAAGAAAATCTCATCAACTGTCCTCAATACCCAAAAGTTGATACAATCTAGTCTTAATTAGAACAACATCAAATATACAATTCAGAAGAAATAAAATCAATTAAATTCAATGAAAACAGTTCAAAATTCACCGACGCCAAAACGAAGATAAGCTGTGTAAGCTTTGAAATCAATTCTAAAGCGAGTAAATAATGTGCAGAGAAGAGTACCTTCTTATAATGCGTGCAAAGAGTTCACTAGCAATTGTTTTTGTGCCCTTTAATCCACATCCAACTGCCTCACAGGAGATAGTGGTCCAAAGACCACTTTAGGGGGTGCACTTTGCAAACAATGCCTCCCTAGAGTTACAGGAAAGGGGGTTATCTGACACACACTAAGAGCTTCCCTGAAGTGGTAAGGGGTGTGTTGTGGACCAATGTGATGTGCCCCTAGAAAACTGGCAGGGTTTGGTGGTGTGGGCCAAGTGGTCCTCCCCAGATCCCTTTAGAAATCATACATCAGATAGCAGCCAATAGCACTCGTCCCTCATAGTCATCCCACCCACTACTCCAAAAACCAGGCATGGGACTTTGTCGCAGGTAACTATCGAACAATACCACTTATCAAACACAATACCACGATTACTGCAAAAATCATGGCAGAGAAGTTGGGATCGGAAGTCCTGGATAAAGATCAGACAGGCCTTTTAAAATCCCATCAGGCCATAACCAATATAAGGCAAGTCAAGAACATTAGCCATTATACCTCAATGCATCAGCAGCAAACTCCCCTGTTTTGCATCAGCTCGGAAAAATAATCTTTCGATAAATGCGTCATGGTGGAACCTCCAAGACACATTGGGAATGCCTTTTGAATGGCCGCAGTAGTCTTTTACATAGGTTTATCATCCTTGAACACCACCAATGGATTTCAGTCCAACTTCATTACGATTCAAAAATGCACCAAGAAAGGCTGTCATCTCACCCACCTACTCTTTCGCATTGGGTGCGAGTTGCTGGCAATAGCCAGCCGCGGGGAGATCATCCCACTAGCACAGGGACAAAATCGCTTCTGTTGTGAGATGAATTGCTGGTTGTGATTTCTTCTCCGGAGATCTCAATATCATGCTTTGACTTACAGTTATGGATCGTTCTAGGGGCCTAATGTGAACAGGAGCAAATCTGGGGTGCTACTGATCCCTATATCGATCCCTAAACTGAAACACAGATCGAGAAGGTCCTCTTGGCGTGGAGCAAAATAACAAAGCCCTAAAATGTCTCTGATAACCTAAAAACGTAATTAAAAAAGCAGTTTTTGCTTTGCCAAATGGAGGGGCTATTATCCGTCATCCGTCATTCAGAAAGGACCTACTGGCTGCATTCCCTACATCGAAACACTCCAACTGGTTAGATTCAGATGCTCACTAAGAGGTCACTGGAGATGGCACGGTTTTAGGGCAAGGTACATTCTCCCTCCATTGGCTGAGCTCTGCCATGTTCGTGAACATTGTCTTTGGAACAGACACCTGAAACTAGACTGCCATAGCATCTGGATCCCATGGCTTTGCTTTAAGACAGCAGTAAGGTCAGATTCAATAGGAAGCCATTTCTCTGGAAGAACTGGTTTGAGGCAGGCATCAGAAGAGAGGATGGGTGGGATAATGGGGAAATTACACATTGCACTTCATGATATTTTATATGTATGTAAATTGTGATGTTTTTTAAATAAAATTGTATTTGTCGATTTGTACTATGTGTCTCCAACGAAAGTATTAGCCAGCTTTGGCGGCTTTATAAAATGATATAATGATTAAACAAACAATTGTTGTGGTATAAAATGTAGCCTCGTTCTATTTTTGGTGTAGTATTATGCAATTTAGCCGTTTGAGATATTAGGGGCTTCCCTACCTTTTGATTTATATAAATTACCACCCTCAACATTATCGTAAACCGCAACAACTTCAGACACCGGAATTCGGAACTACCTTCAGGTAGGACAGTTTCTGGTATCCGAGACCTTCATCTCGCTGCTGAATGCCGACAATATTGTGTCTGCCCTGAAACACTCCTCGACCACCTGAAAGCATCTGTTCTCGATCCTCTTTTGGTGGGTGATAATTGGATCCTCACTGTCAAAGTGTGCAGAGTCGGGGAGCTCAAATGACACAATTACGGACAGCATATTGCTATAAACCGTTGGGAACCGTGCAACACGTGATTTCAGGCTGCAGGTTACCCACACACAGAAAATTTCTCCTGCACACCTACCGGGCACCCCGAAAAGTGCACACTTACGCCTGATGGAGAATAACAAAGGAGGGTAATTACATGCCCAGCACAAGATCATCTGCCCGAATATGACGCAATATTAGAGGGAAATTGCAGAGAGAATGCAGCTGGTGTTGCTGAACTGCCCTGCCCAGCTTTACAACCAAACTAGTTTGTTGAATGACCTTGTCAAATTGAAACTATATAGCAAGTCAACATCTCAGTGGCTCTTTAAGAGAATTATGATAAGGAAAAGCCACTTGCTCATGAACCTGTAATTTTGGACTGAACAGATATCTAAACTGGCACAGGTGAAGATAATCAAATACTACATCTGGAATCTCGAAGACAGACCCCTAAAGTGCTCAGTGGCTAACCGGCATAACTTTACACCTGACCAAGGTCTGATCAGTTTGACCCATGATCAGTCCTGTGGGGAGGCTGCTGCTCCTGGGTTCACCACCTCACTGTAAATAACAGTAATGATCTCTGGTGACCACCAATGGGGCGTGTCTGTCCTTCAAAATCGCTAAAGCGAAATGTTGCCAGTTGGAATAGATTTCCTGAGACTCAGTTACTACACGAAATGTACATTTCACCAGTTTTGTGACAGGGCTGCAGGAGGTGCAGTAGGGATTCCAGTCAATTTTGTGGCCGTTCTGTATGGCGCTTTCATTGAATGTTACTAACAAAATTGATAACCACTACAGTAAGGTCTTTATTTACTAAGAACGCCCACCATGGTTTCCTGGTTATTTTGCTCACTTGCAAAATTGAATAAACAAATTTTTAGAAAAGTAGGGAGTGCAGATTTCTGTTTAACATATAACCATTTGAAAAGGCAAATTGGGGAAGGAGGCAAATAGTGTTGTGGTTTTAAAACTCTCTTCAACCTACTTGTTTTTGGCCTCTCATTTACTTCGCCTGATCACTTTACAGGAGGTGAGATCCAAGTCACTTTGCTTCGCTGTCTTCCAATTATACATTTGTAAAAAAAAGACATCCAAACATTGCTGTCCGAATGATGGCTTCTTCAAGTGGTGGCTTAATAAGAAGGCAATTCTAGTTAGCGTCCAAGGATGCCGCAAGCAGGGGCGGGCTATTGAATTTAGAATCATCAACTATGGCCCCATTGCATGCGTGGGATGAGAGGGAGAACGCAGATACTCCTCCTGAGGCAGAGTGCCACTCTGCACCAACCCTTTCCTCTTGCTGCTCTTCACATTTCCGTTTCTGCGCTCTGCTCTCAACCCCAACCCCTCGTCACTCACACTCTTCCAAAAACGTCATCTCATGCTCAAAAGGCTTCTTCTCTGGTGCCCTCAGTTATGCACTCCACTGGTCCCTGGGGTAGGTGTGATCCAGGAGACTAGAAACACATGGCATGTGCATAGGCACACAACATTTGATGTGAGCCCCTATGTCTTACATGTGTTGCATTATGGGTGATTTGGCTATATTGACCGGTGTACGCAGCCCAGGTCTGGTGCATAGTTACATAGTATAGAACAGAGGTGATGCCAGGATGTCAGGAAAGACTGGTGAGGGCGAGACTTGAACTACAAGTATTAAATCATTATTTTTTTTTCATTCTGATTTAGATATAAAAATAGAGGTAGATAAACATTTTTTAATTATTAATTCCATAAAAAACGTCCAAAAGTCATACATTCATACATTCATTTGTACCATTCAATCCTAAAACAATCCATGATTTTAAGAACTTGGACATATTCCAATTAACATAGACTGTATCTCTAACAGTTGTTCACTCAAAAAACATTATGATAATGTTTTTTGAGTGAACAACTGTTAGAGATACAGTCTAAGTTAATCAGAATGAAATAAAAATAATGATTTAATACTTGTAGTTCAAGTCTCGCCCTCACCAGTCTTTGCTGGCATCACCTCTGTTCTATAGTATTGTTCTACCTCAAGGTGCCAGTGAAAGTTGAGGTTCCCACCCGTTGGGTTTTGTTGCATAGTTACATAGGCCTGCCATAAATAGCACACTTCTCAGCACACCATGGACCCACTTGGCTTTCTCACATTAAATAGGAGACCATTGGACCCATACATGGTTTCCATTTCGCTTGTTGAACACCGCAATGTCCATGACCGGGTAGATGAAGGGAATCAAACTGCAGGATACAGGACCGGTAACTCCGATTGGGTTATGAACATGCTAGGGATAGAACATAGTTTATAATTAAAGGATTCTTGTTTAGATACACTATTTGACATCGCATTGGTTCCCGCCTGCTAATTTGCATGCATCGAAAAGCAATGAGGAGCCAGAGTGTTTCGGAAGGTGTAACAGTAAAGTCATTTCTTTAGTAGAATGCACTAGATTAGTTAAATCGGAGCAGCCTTGGAGCCGATATAGCCGCAACTGCATGATTTTACATGTATTTTCTTTTCATTATTGCAGAGATTAATCTCGTTGAAAAGTACAACGTTTATTCAGAAAAAGGGTCCCGAGTGATAAGGCTTTGTTTCTCATCACATGTGTACATGTAAGAACTACAGTTATGCTTGTGACAGTTGATTTTATAAACCCTGGTGAAGCCAGTTTTGATCACTGGCTGAAACTGGTACATTGCTTTAGTTCCCCATGAGTTTGTGTACATCATGAGTTTTAACACACACATCAAAAGCTGCATCCTCAACGCTAGTAGGCAGCCTCCATACCATCTTTAAGAGCTGTTGGCCATAGCATGTAGGTGCTTTCCGTGCAGTTTGTTAAAGATAAGGTTATCCATTGTAAATTTCACATTTGAAGATCCTTCAGGAGAGGATTGGGGGGACTAGGATTGAGTTTTATAAAGAGGGTCTCTCAGAGTTGCTTTCCTCTCCCAAAACTCCAGAGGCAGGTAATCTTTCAGACAAAGGGTGAGGGCTGAAGGAAGAGATGGCTATGATGTGTCACAAGATCTTGCCCGAAGCCGACTCCCATTGTTATAGCCACATTCCTGCTTAGCTCGGACACCCCATTAAATATAGGGATTGAGTAGTCTCTACTTGCCCCAACACCTCCACAACAGAATGAACATGAAAAGGGACACTTAGATCACAGCCCTCCAAGGACCGCTGCTGTGGTTGGGAATAACATGCCGTGTGGCCGCATAGATTCTTTCCCTTGTACTAATAAGTAAGATCATTTACCATTAAACAGTGAATCCTATTGTGACATTGAAGGTAAAATGCAGATCGGTGCACTTATGCCCTTGCATCCACCCAACCTCAAAAATTACGAATGATGGAGACCACCAGGGGGCGCAGACGTTATGGCTGCCAGAGCCGTCATCTACCTCTTCAGGCACCGGGACATGGCGTATCATCCCGATTATATGGATCCTCGTCAAACTCTAAAAGCAGGCTAGAGCATATAGTGGCAGAGTAGGAGACAGAACTTTGCTGGAACATGCAGTGAACGCGACAGGAACAATCCAGTGGGAAGCTGCTACATGAGGCGACCAATATGGCGTGTGCAGTGTAACTTCCTCAAGAACCCCAGAGAATCAGGAGTCTTCACAGCCGAGGTGCACGTCGTGTGAAGGCACTGGAAATGATCGGCCTCCCCGTAGAGTGAGAGTGGGTGCCCGGCCAGAGCAGCGCTTCAAGAGCTGAGAGCCAGGAGGGAGGAGCCATGCCCATAATACACAAGTGAAGCACACTTTCCCTTGTGTCTTGTGCCTGGGCAAAGGCTAAATTGCACACTGCGTAACCCCCTTCTTGCACAAGCAGGATATGGAGAACATAGATGGGGTATCCCTCATAGAATAAAGCGGGGGGACTGGTACTGAAGCACCGGCCCGTTACTACATCTGCACATACGTGTGGCTGCATGCCACCCCCTCTCCGAGTCTCCAGGGTTTACAAAAAAGTATGCAGGCGACAGCCTACCATGAGGGAGCAGCGCGGAGGAGCGCGACGGTGTGCCATCATACTGGAAACTGTATGAAGTGAGGGAGAAGTGAGGAGACCTACAGAAAGAGAATACTTTGACTGGGCCGACACGTTAAAAGCAGTGAATCATCATCAGAGCACTGAAGCTCCACGGCTTGTACTCTCTCCAAGAGAAAAGTAGTCGCAAGAGTCACGCAACGCCCATTCATACTATACAGAGGGCGCATGTAGAGGAAGTACAGTGTCCCTAAACACACAGAGCCCCCCACAAGAGACGCTGCCAACAAAGAAGCGCTAAAAGAGCTTCTGGGTCCGCTTGTGAAAAAGGGCATACAAGAGATGAATAGGGAAAACAAAAGAAATTAAAGAAAAAACAGAGGATTTCCTGACAGAAAAATGGTTTGCTCCCAAACATTAGTAAAGGAAGTTTGTATTGGACCTTGCTAGAAGAGTAACCACGTGAGGTGCCACTGGCAAAAATAACTACTGAGCCCTTCGTTTGTCAGCGCCCTCGGCCCGAATACAATTTCAAAGTTAAGGACATTCAGCCACACCCCAAGAAATATGGAGCAGGACGAGATGCAGACGTCGTCAGAAATACCAGGAAATGATCGTGACAGTGCCACCAAGGCAGACATCCATCTCCTACTTTGGGAAATTCGCTTGATAAAATCCAGCCTCACGGAAACAGTCTATGACCTGCAGGCTAGGATGGTAAAGGTGGAAGATCGGATTGAGGCGGTAGAGAACAACGAGCTGTCGGGCGATCTGGCAATAATGAACTGTGAAGCCAGGTTCCAAGACCTACAACAAAAAGAGAGAAACATTGATTTGAAGCTTGATGACCTGGAAAACTGGGAGCGGAAAAAACAAATATACGCATTATTGGCCTCAGTGAATGGCAAGGAGAAACACCAGTCGGATTAGAGGGTCGAGTGAAGGCCTTGGTGGCATCCCTGTCCGAGGCAGAGGCTGCCCAGTCTTGGAATTTGACAGAATCCACAGGGCATGGGGTCCTCCGAATGGCCCAAGGTCGGTTCTCGCCAAGTGTCTTTACTAAAGGCAGAGGCAAGACATACTACAGAAAGCAAGAGAGAGAACCCATTGAATTTGAGGGATCAAGTGTGAAAATGTGTCAGGACCTCTCTGCTGCTACTCTAAACAGACGAAGAAGCTGCCGCCCTCTGACTACCTGGTTACAGGAGCATGAAATTTGTTACCCATGGAGTTTTCCTTTTTCACTAAGTTTCGAACATGCAGGAGAAGGCTATTGCATCACATCAGAGGAGTCCTAGAGGGCCTACAATCGGGCACGACAGATAAATCCAGAAAACCTGGAGGGACTGATGCATAAAGCCTTACCCTCTTCGCCAAGGAGAGGTCGAGCACCAGTTACCAGAAAATACAAGCTTTATGATACGCCCTGAAAGTCTGGTTCCCCAGGGAAAGGGCTATGTTAGCAGCAGCTTCTAAGAAGGTGTTTACACGCTTTCTGAGCAGGAGGGGAGTGCTCGTCTTACCAATGGGGGAAGAATGGCCCATGTGCCTGTAACAATAGACAATGGGTTTGTAGCTTTTGCATGGTTATGAGAGTTTGAACGCTGTTAAAGTTAAGTCACACTGCGGGATGGGTCCACCATTTAATCCTGAGTATTGTTAAGGTTTCTTGCATTAGCCTTTGAGAGGGGTCCCTGTAGTGTGGCCCTTCTTTTCTAAGGGTGCCTCAGGTGTTGAGAAGTGCCTAGGATGGCATTTTTCATGGGAGAGAGGAGGCCGGGGGGAGGGGGAACATGCATCAGATGAGGGTAGGGGAGTACGTAGATGCCGCTGGAGTTACACAAACACAACCTTGCACATTAATCAGTCTTCGACGTTCCATGCAAGGGACAATCACCCTCTAAGACGTCCCACCTTCGAAGTGTCAAAATGCGACCCTTAACATACCAACATGGCCCTACTCAAGGGATCAAATTTGGGTCCCTCAATGTCAAAGGCCTCAATTTCCTGCAAAAACGTTCCATGCTAGCAAGGGAATTCAAGCTCTCCAAACTGGATGTGTTATTTGTGCAGGAAACAAAGTTTGCCCAAGGAAGAGAAATCAGGATGGCAAGTAGGGAAATTGGGTGAACACTACGAGCATCGGGAGGTCAGAAGAGGGGGGGGGGGTGTTGGAAATATATATAGGAAATCGGTTGGCCTTCAAATAGAGCAAATTCACCGGGAGGAGGGGGGTTCCCAGTTTTGAAAGGGAAAATAAAATCACACAGTCACACTTTGCTCCACTTATGCGCCCTACCAGAATCGAATACACTTCAGCAAGTCCCTTTTTGACTTCTTGGATATTTGGAAAGAGGGCACACTGGTGTGTGGCATTGATTTTAATATTGTAGCAGACCCAAGTCTGGACTGCGACTGTATGAGACAGGGCGCAAACTCACAGAGTGGCTTATTAGGGGAGAGATTTCTTAGTCAACTGCCAGCTAACCATCTAATTGATACCTGGCGTACAGTGCGCCCAAAAGAAAGAGCATTCACTTTTTACTCCCCCTCCACCTCCCTCATTCTCAAATAGATTATCTGTTGATCGAAGCCGAGAATGAGGGTGTAATTTTAAATTCAACCATAGAGATAGTGGCCTGGGCAGATCACGAATTATGTGTGTTACAATTATATCTTGGCCCATCCCATTGCGCAGAGCGCAGATGGACCTGTAACAATACCCTTTATAAGGATCCATAAGAAACCCTCACAGAGGCAATAAAAGATTATTTTACTGTGAATGACACGGGTGTCTTGCCACTAAATACAATGTGGGAGGTGGCGAAGGTCACAATCCGGGGTATCCTGATCGCTGAGGGGGGGCACAGAAACAGGATTAGGATAAAGGGGAGAAGGAGCTGAAAGCTAAGATTATGCGCAAGGAATTAGTTCTCCAAGTACAGCCTGCAGATTGAGAGGAAATCTTAGCACAGATTGCGTGGCTTCGAAAAGAATTAAGGGAAGTTTGGCAAGGTAAAGCGCTGACACAATTGTGATATTTTAAAGCATATTCTACAAAAGGGGCGATAAAGCCCACACCATGTTGGTCAACCGCTTGTGAAAACAGAGAGCAGACAGGGCGATCCCCAAAATGAAAAGTGAAATGGGCATAGACTTATTGGACCCTTGTGAAATCACAGAGCGCTTCTTGAGATTCTATACCTCCCTATATACAGAGGAGGGGGAGGGAACAGAGTACGAAATTGTGCGTTAGTTATCAAAATTCCCCTGTATGCGGATATCACAAGTCCACCAGGACATGTTAAACGGCCCAATCACAACTGAAGAAATCCGAACAGCCATTTCCAAGATGAAAGCAGGCTCAGCACCTAGACAGGAGGGTATACACCAGTCTTTTATAAAGCTAATTGCAATTCATTAACCCCCTTTCTGGTGAAACTTTTTAACTCGATCTTAGAAACAAGCCAGACCCCACGGGGGCGTCCTCTGCAACGCATACTATACTTTATAGTATAGTGAGCGAGGGTTGTGGGGGAAACCCCTGCAGCATTCCGTAAAAAAAAAAAGGGACCCTGTGGTGCCCTTGTTCCTGATCAAAGAAGTGAAAGGGAACTTACGCCGCAGGGACTCAGTGTGTAAATAAGGTAAGTAGGGTTTGTTTATGTTGGGGGTGTGGTGGTGTGGTTGTGGGTGTGTAGGGGTTTTGAATGCGTGTTCGCATTGGGAAACGTACCAACAGTTTGTGGTTCGTACATTTCACATGCAAACTTTTCCGTCGCGGGAAAATCATCCGCGGTCGGATCACGTAGATCCATTTTTGCCAGCCGTTTGGCCCAAATTCTGCCCCAACTAGTCCAGAACGACCAGGTTGGCTATGTAAAAGTTAGGCAAGGCACAGACAATGTCTGCAAAACCCTTGATCTTATTGCCACCATTGACAAGAGAGAAGACTGCCCCATTTTAATGTCTGTCGACGCAGAGAAGGCGTTCGTCAGAGTTGAATGGCCTTTTCTGTGCCCGGTTATGAGTTGGACGGGACTGGGCAAAGTATGGATACCGGGGGCGTCAGCTCTATACAACAATGCCTCTGCTAAGATCCTGATCAACGGAATGGCATCTTCGCTCTTTAAACTGACGAGAGGTGCGCAACAGGGCTGTTCTTTATTGCCCCTTTTGTATGCCCTGGTGGTGGAGTCTTTAGCGCAAGCAATTAGGATAAAAGCCCAAATTCATGGGATGGTGAGAGGAGGGAAGGAATATAAATTAGCGCTATATATGGCAGGAAGCCAATATCAACCGACCGTTGGATTCACTGCCTGCCCTGTTTGCGTCCTTGAAGGAATACGGCACACTATCAGGATTTCATGCAAACATGAATAAAACAGTAGCATTAACACTCCAGCCGAACGTGGTTCTCCCAGCACAACTCGTAGCAAAGTGGCGCTCCCAACTGCAGACAGAGGGAATTGGATATTTGGGTGTACAGATCACGAAAAATCGGGATAATTTATTTAATGCAAGCTATAGACCCCTTTGGAGTGCCATTAAAGCAGATTTAGAAAGATGGTCCAAATTAGCGCTTTCTTGGGCTGCTAGGTACACGTCAATTAAGATGAATATTCTACCCAGATTTCTCTTTCTCCTTCAATCTCTCCTGGTGGTCATCCTGGAGGCATTTCATGTAGCGGTCAACCGATCCCTTTTGGCATATCTGTGGGCAGACCTGAATCCCCAGGTTTCATATGCGACTTTGGTCACACCGAAAGACAAGGGGGGCATGGGATACCCGGGTCTTTTTGAATCCTATAGGGCATCTCAATTCTGCATCCTCGTTGATCACTTGTGGGAAAACTGAGAAACAATGGTAGTCTTGGAAAATTAGCTATTTATGCCAGTCACCCTTGGTTCCATACCAGACTATGCCACGTAAGATCTGAGAGCATCAAGTCCTAGCAGTATTGTGGTCTCTTTGGTATCCCACTCACACTATGAAGGGAGTCACATCTTGGCCATCTCCGCTGCATATGGGCTCCCCCTATTAGAGATCAATCAATCGATGTAAATCGCTTCAAGCCCCAATATGAGGAGGGTTTGGTGAGAGCGGGCAGATGCGGAAAGAAGGTATCTATATCACGAAAGCAGAGTTAGGAGGCACAGCATGGTACCACTACATTACTTGCAGCTGAGGAGTGTACTGCCAGATCTGCGCTGGGTAGACTCCCTTTGAAGGCGGCTTACAGCATTTGAGCGTACTTTGAGTGAGCGCCAGGTTTCAAGGGGGTTGGTTGCCCAATTATATAGTACATTGCTCACCAGAGGCCATCTTGCACAACCCAGCGCTCAGGCTAAAGGGGCAACAGATCTTGGCCTGCAAGTCGCATATACAAAGCGGTGTGGAGCACATCTATATCCATGCAATACAA
Organism: Ambystoma mexicanum; assembly: GCF_040938575.1. Taxonomy (NCBI): domain Eukaryota; kingdom Metazoa; phylum Chordata; class Amphibia; order Caudata; family Ambystomatidae; genus Ambystoma; species Ambystoma mexicanum. The sequence goes on along the minus strand of NC_090936.1, from coordinate 123,852,487 downwards.
GCTGCATAATGGGAGGCACTTGATGAGAAGGCACCTAACACCACAACACCTGTCGAAAATTTTTCCGGGGACAGCACCGCACTGTTGGAGGGGTTGTGGTGAAATAAGTGACTATTGGCACCAGTGGTGGGGGTGTTTAAGGGTGCAGATGTTTTGAAAGGAGGTCCTGGGCTGGATGCAGGCAATAGCTGGTATTACTAGGAGACTGTCTCCATTACTCATCTTGTTTGGAATAGAGAATGACGCGGCAGGTACAAGCACAGTCCTTTCCCACATGCCTAGAAATGTGTTGTGGGCGACTAGAGTCTGTTTAACAACTAAATGGAAAAGCAGCACCATACCGACGAAACAGGTACCCCATATATCAGATGGAAAGTATCACGCCGGCCTTGCTGAAATCCCACTCGCATAGACATATGATTCGGCTTCCTTTTCTCGAATATTACACCGCATCCAGAAAAGCATTGAATGGGGAGGGCTTGAGCTAGATGGGAGGGAGGGGGGTCCACCGTTAACACCAATGTCGCACATAGTGCCCGGGGGCTGTTACCCCGCCAGGCTGGTACGAAAAGGTGAAATGTTAATATTGGACATGAAGACAACTCAGATGGAAGGGAAGGAGGCTAGGGAGAGGTGTCAAGATTAATGAAGCGAGCAGTGGTACTTTGGTTGTTACTCTGATGTGTGGGGGAAAGCGGAGGGGAAAAGGGAGGAAAGATGTATGCAGCTGTTATTATTAAATAGCACCTGTTTGGAGACAGTTCTGGTTAATGCTGTCAGGCGAAAGACAACCTCAGGAGGGAGTTTTACTTGGACTTTGTAGAGGTCAGTTGGAAAGAAAATGTATGGATGTTGTTCTTGACTTCATTATCATAGCCTCTGTGACGTGAACATGTGAATGGTGGCGATCTTAAAATTGCTGTAAATCAATAAAATACGGTTTATAAAAAATAAAAATAAAAAACTACGACTGATCCCTAAGCTCAAGGAGCATTTCAGACCACGGACGGCATCTTCCATTTTCTCTGGAAGCACCAGGGTGGCAAGCATGCTGCTCATCTTGAACCTCTTGGGTTTGGCACTTTCTTTACCCTCCCTTGCTTTGACTCCCCTCTCGCCTTCCAGCCTCGAGTCCCCCGTTCACCTCTTCATCTCTGTTAAATGCCTTTCTCCTCTCCAGAGATGTATTCGCCTGTGTACTTTCTCTTCCCCAAGACCTCGTATTCCACCTTACCCCTCACCCCTCCTCTGTCTACAACAGTGCTTTCTCACTGCCACCCATGCTCTTCCTAGAGAATGCTCTCACTTTCCTCATGTCTTGAAACTGTCCCTTCATTTCCAAGCTCCTCTAGAATGTGTAGGCAACTGCTTTGCCCATGTTCGTCTTTCTGCTGCTTGAGCACATTCTCACCAGCCTCATTCAATTATGCCTCCCTACCTCGACTTTTCTCTCCGAACACTTCTCCCTCCTGCCTTTCCTCCATTAGTCACTCCTCAGATCTACCCACTTCCTCCTCACACCCTCTTCTCCTTTCCTCTTGCTCCTCCTACTGCACCGCCACCTCTGCTCTTCCCCTGCTCCTGTTCACCTTCCTCCCCTTTCTGCTTGTCCACCTTGTCAGAGGTCTGAATCACCACCACCTTGCTGCTTTCACTCGGTTTCCTGTGACCCGCACCCATTGGAGGACGCCAGGGCATATTTTTTGCGCAGGTCCACCTGCAGGGCCTTTCACTGGCAAACTGCACTTGGCTATGTCCTTGATTGAGCTTAGCTGTATGGCTCCCTCTCTTTTGAATTTGCTTTCGTAGCTGTTTGAAGCGGTGTCCTATTATTGAACATGGGTTCATGATCCGAGCGCTCATACAGTCAGTCCACCAACTTGCTTGTCACATTCACAGCATGGTCACCACAGGGTGATCAAGAAGCTCCTGGTTGGTCAGCTGCACGTTCTTCCTCCACATCCTGGCATGCGGTTGTCATAGAACTGCCGTGCACACAGTGCATGACTGAAAAATCCTTTGATCAAACGAACCCTGCTTGTCATTGCTGATCACATCACTGGGCCCATGCTGGTACCTTTTCCTGCAAGACATGTCATCATTACTGGTAGACTCAAGTCTCTGATGTCTCTTGGTTTTCCATTTATAGGCAATTTTATGCACTGTGTCCTTAATGGTGAATTGGTAATGGTCCGCAATCCAGATCTAATGTGGAGCATTGCCCAGGGAGAGCCATTCCATCTTTAGACTGAAGCACCCAAGTTCTAGAATTGGACAACTTGGTTATATCGAACAAAGTATGGATGGACTGGTGTACTGCGTGATCTCTAATCTACCACCTCCAGGTCCTATGTCACACAGCGGGTGATGTTGCCGGGCCTCCATGCATTCTGCGGTCCCAACTAAGCTTGAACATAGGAGCACATCACACTGCCCTGTATGGTAAGAATTACCGTGAATGGGACGAATTACAAATGTTCGAGGGAGAAAGAAAAGAAATCATTTGAACGAAAATGACTTTCGGTTTTCACGCCCCCTTACATTTCTGACAACCCACTGCCCCCCACCCCCTTACTCAACTCTTGGCGGCACACCTCCTTGTGTGTGGCCGTGCTCTGCTTCCCTCTGCGATGTTGGTTCCCTCCACTAACGTGAATGGGAGCCAGCGCTGCAGAGTCCTTTTTTTTTTTTTTCTTCTCCAAATTGCATTGAATAGTAAGTGTGGGTCACCCCTCAATCCACAATGGCATTATACTTTACAAGGATGCAGGGGACATCCCTGCAGCCCCAAAGGCCCTTGTTCACTATAATGACACCGAATGGGGGATTTATTCGAATTTTCGGATGTAGTCATTTTCGTACGGTTTAGTTTTCGAATAAATCTCCCATTCATTTTTTTTTTATTCGATCAAATCTGCCGATACCGTATAGCAATGTCTTTTATAGTGGACAAATGCACTCCGGAATTTGTAGTTCAAACATTTAAAATAGTCAAAGTCTAGGTTCATAAACAGAATGTGAAACCTTTTCATACCAAACTATTACTGACACAAAAAATATAAAACAATGATGCTACTGTTTAGGATACCAGCAAATGTAGCCGTGCTTTTGCTGTACTTTTTCCTGAATATGGATTAATTCAATACACAGCACAGACATATCTAGACAATGTATGAGGCCTAAGCAGGTGGGGGCGTTTTGATGTAGCGGGGTGTGTGCAAATGTTTATGCTTCTGAGAGGAGGGGATGGAGGAGGCAGTAACAAAAAATGTAAATCAGATTGTGGGGGGCAACCAAACCATTGTATTGGGGCTTATCGACTTTTCGGTCGCAGAGGTACGGCATGAGGTTTCCCGTGCAGAGCGGCCATTAAAGGTCTCGGTACAGTGTGGGCTTTGCTGTGGTGGTGGAGGCATGGCGCTAATTGGAGCGGTTAGGAGGCAATGGGAGATGCTCAAGAATTGCACGGCCAGGTGGCTGCGGCGTTACTTGAGGGGGGAGGTGGCAACTTTGCATTCCACTGTACCCAGAATATGCAAGATTGGTTCTTTTTCAGGGTGCCACATTGTGCCCTACATAAGAACCTCTTTACCTTGTTTTTCTTACACAGCTTGGATTGGTTGCCTTGTAAATGGGACTGTGCGAACGATAGCATGGATGTCCTGAAGTTAACGGCCGGCCCATCTTGGGAAAATTTCCTCCTAGAGTAACTCAACAAGTTGTCATATTTCACGTGCTTATCAAATGTGGCCAGATGCCGAATACAAATGTGTGAGAATTAATCTTGGATCACTGTCCAGGTGTTATGCATATGATATGTGTGTTCAGTAATTATCCATGCTTACATTTAATCAACTACATTGCACATCATGGAAATGACAGTAAAACAGCTCAAGCAGGGGCATAAACTATGCACGGAAAGGTACAGGCTGGTCCAATCTGCTCCACGTTCTTAATCATTTGATTAACATCATTCAAAAGTAATTAGCTGGTATGGAATTAGTTTGTAAAGGAAGTTCACTTATTTTGCAGCGTAGCAATGCAAAGGGGAGAAGGTGGCACATTGGCAAGGGGTTCAAGGAGATGGCTATTGTTGAGTGTACCCTGTAGTAAGTGGACCTGCATACATTCCACAGGAAAGGTGTCCATCACAGGTGCACAGACGAGAGACTTGGTGGTGTAGCCACCGAGGGCTAGGTGGAGATTGAAGCTGGGGAAGGGGCCGGGGGAATATTTGCGTAGCGCAAGTGAAAGACACACCTGGGGAACAGGAGGATGTACTGCAACATATGTTCCATAGCCAGTCGGTTCACACAACTCTTCATTCTCCACAGTAGTAGCTACACTGTGTACTACAATGTTTAGAAGCTGGAAGAATCCACTGTGAATCACTATATAATTCACTCAATTACTATTAGTTGTGGGAATTGGCCAGGCAGACTGTCTGTGTACAGGCAGCCGTGGTTGGTCTATATTCTAAATTGTTCAATATGGATGTACAATGCATGGATGGTACAGAGGTGAATAGTAGCGCAGTGGGTACGCACATGGTGTACAGAAACAGTGGTAGGATGGATGGCAGAAAGGGGAGTTGGGGGTATGGCTGGCCCTTTCCAGCAAAGATAGGACAGAGTTGTGCACAGCATGCAAGGGCCTGGGAGTATTCAGTGTGTGCGCCGGGCAAATGGTGCTTAGGGGAGGAAAATGGAGTTGCTGGCACTGATAAAGGCACCTCTTGGGAATTGGGTCCTTCAGTCATACCAATCTGGCTACAGACCCAGATCAAGCACAGAAATGGCTACCATCAAGGGGATTGGTGATGCCCTCAAAATCCTCAATGATGGCCATCCTTGCCTGCAGGTTCTCCTTGACCTCTCAGCAGCATTTGACAGATTAGACCACCAGAAACTCAGCAGCAATCTACATTGATCAGCAAGATCATCCTTCACTGGTTCAAATGCTACCTAGCTAATTGGCAACATTTTGTACAAATGGATTCCTCCGACTCTACCCATCACCTGTACAGTCGCACAAGGATACTTCCTGTCTCCCGTGATCTGCAATCTTTACAGGAAACTGCTCGGATCCCTCCTTGCTCTGCACATCCACACCCACCGATACGCAAATGTACCTTAAAGATATCATCAAATCGAAGACATTCACAGACTCAAGGCCTGCCTCACATTGATCCAGTCCCGGATGTCCAGTGCTTACCTGAAGCTCAACCCCTTAAAGACTGAATTCCTTCTGCTGTCCAACAACACCAAAAACCCTGACATTCAGACCTGCCTCTCTGCTATGAACCTCGAGAGCTTCACACCCAAGCTGGCCATCTTTACCAAGTCCATTGGATTCTCCAGACACCTCACTTTCAAACAGCACATAACACAGAAAAGGCTGGCAATTGAGGTGTTCCTTATTTTTTATTTATTTATTTAGCCTTTATTTCAGTGCACAAAACCCAGAGGTATCTAGGTGCTAGTTACAGAAAGTGCATACGTTGGTACAAAGTTGTACATAAAACATGGTAAGTGGGGATATACATACTGGGAAAAGCGTGCCTCTTGTTGCGGGGAGCTACATCAGGTTGCATACATGAGACATGATGGAAATACAAGCTAGCAAGCTGTGCCTCATATTGCAGGGTGCCATATCAGGTTGCAAGTACTTAAGGTCAAGTCAAGTGGATTGCATAGCATGTAGACGGTGCAAGGCAATCGAGTCACATTGTGTTTACATAGTATGGCAAGGCAAGTAGGCAGTGTATGCCGCAAAGTCAAATGAAGTAAAGAACAGGGTAAAAAGGGCATACATGTAAGCATTGCAAAGCTGTAGTCTTCAAACAGGTAGGTTGCGTTATGGAGACAGTGCATATGGGCAGCTTAGAACGGCAATGATAAATAGGTACATAGCAATGTCATGAAAATGTAGGTAGGTAGCGTGGGGATATAATGACCTGTCAAGTAGGTTGCAGTATAGCGATAATGCATGTAAGAAGCGCACAGCTGTAAAGTCAATCAGGTAGGTATGATGTTAGTAGGCAGCGCACAGCTGCAAAAGTCAAATCAGGTGAGTTCCAGGGAGGATTCAGTATTTAATGCAGTTAAGGTTACAATGAAGAAATAAATCCGGTAAGGTGCGTAGTATGAGTCCAGGGTGCAAGTATGTGGACTTCTCTCCTCGTGTCGCGGAAGACTGCAGCTGCACGTAATTGCCGATAGATGAGGGAGTGGGGGCTAGGTTGGACGATAGGGGGTAGGAGGAGAGATCCAGTGTGGCGTGCCCATGAGGGATAACGGTGGTCATAGAGAGTGACCCCCATAACCCGCTAAGGTGCGCACGTTTAGGATTGTAGGTGCCGTTGGGAGGGGGGGGGGCGAATAAAAAGGCAAAAGTCACAGATCAGAGCCTGGGCTCAGTGGTTGAGGAAGCAGGTGGGTAAGGAGGAAGGTAGTTTGCATCAAGTCTTACCTTGTTAGAAGTGAGATGTAATTGGCAACTTAAGGCAGTATTACGGTAAGTGGCTGTAGAATTGGTAGAGGCCAACGATGACAAGGAAGGTGGAGCTACAGCCGCCCGGTCCGTCTTTCAGAAGGTTTCTATGTGTGCCTTTCTTCTACATGCTAAGGCTGTGCTTCTGGGTGTTGGTGGCTTAGGGCAAGGAGAGTGCTAGCATCGGAAGGTTAGCGCTGGGTGTTGGTGCCTCTTTGTTCCAGTTTTTGTGTTGTTTCGCGAGAGGGGTTTTGCTCCTTGTGCTAGTTTCGATTGTCATATGTTGAAAGCTGTAATGACCTAGCTGTGGCGGTTCGCTCTTTGATTCCAATCTTACGGTTAAGGGTAGGTCTCCATTCTGCTGTATTGAATAGCCAGGATTTGAGGAATTCCAGAAAAGTCAGTGTGCAGTGTGATAAGGTTGTCATGTTAGGGGTTATGAGAGACCCTGGCAGGAATTTGGCACTTTCCAGGTCTCCCATCAATTCAGGATTATTTGGCCATATAAGTGCCTGTGTGGGTCCAATTTAGTGGTGACAGACAGGAGGGTTCAGATACCAACAGACCCTTTCTCCCCACTAAAGGTCCCTATCAGAATGCAATGCAGGAGGTGTGTGGGGTTTGGGAGGAGAGGGAACCTGGAATGGGTGATTTGTTCCTTTACTCGCTCCACATCTCGCACAGCAATACAATCTAGATAAAGCCCAACTCTCCCAATGACAGGTGGTAGGAACCTATTTTTTAAATTCCATTGAATCTTGTAGTTCTAATTTTGCTCTTCCATTATTAGCCCAGAACAAAAACTCACATGCAGGAAATCATAGCCTTCATTAGTCCCTCTGTCCCACTGGCATTGAAAAACAATCACTCCTCAATCAATAGGTGCGAATGTTTCTCAACTCCCGACTTCCACCACTACCACCTGACCCCCGCCATCTTGAATCAACTATTCAAATAATGCCCTCAATGCAAGAGACATTTTTGAAAATCCTGCAGGGGAACTATACCGAGTGCAGGGTCTGCACATCGTTTAACAGTAAGCACCCATTCAAGTCTACATCACGGTAGAAAAATCGATATCAATATTCCATAAGTGGAAATGAACTGTAATTTAGTATGATCTCATCGGCTTCAACCTTTCGCTTTGAGAGCACAATCTCTTTCTGTACATGCTCTCTTTCCAGGGGGGTCTCAGTCAGCTGGCGAGTGGGAAGTATCCCAGATGCTACTTGAGTATGCCTGGGCGGACTTTCTCAAAAGTGATCCGGGATTCTTGAGAATCTTCTAGTGAGATGCTGAGAGGTTCGAGTGATGCTGCAGATTTTCTAGCCAGCACAAATCTGCCCAAAGTTCCTTTAAGAGCCATCAATCTTCAGGGAAGATCTGGCCGGTTTGGACCGATTCCCAAAATAACTTAAAAAGGTGTTGGAAAGAGAGGGAAAGGTTTGAGGAAAGGGAGGGCTTTGATAAGGCAAGGGATAGGCAGAGGAAATGCGCATCGGTGAAGGTTATCCAAGTAGTACAGCACTTTAAACTCTGCAGGAAGACATCTCAGTAGGATAATGCACCCACTGCAGTGATCTATGTGGAACCTGCAGGTGAAAGGAGAGGCGGCATGCAGAGGAGCGTCAACCCACTCTCTGGTGTGGAAGGGGAGGCAGAGTTACAGATATCCACTGAAGGAAGAAGGGCAGCGGTGCAGGTAGGGCAATGTTCCCGATCTTCACCAGCACGCACATCAATGGTGAGTAGTCAGACGATAAGGATTACGATGTTGATGACCAAGATAAAAGTGGTCACCCATCCGAGTCGAGGCCCCCGAAAATATTACGGTGCTGTCCTTCCGGCTCTGAGAGGAATCACTTCCCCTGCCCTAATCCTATCCTCTGGCCCAATGCCCAGTCACCTACAAGGGGGTAGGATAAGGGCCTCGGAGCGTGCCAGAGGGTCCCCAGCATATCCCCCCTCAATGGCATCCTCCTGTCTAAAGCTACAGGTGTATGTTCTCTCATAGGCACTGATCTTGCAACTGTAATCGATGAACAAACACCACAGTTCTGAATAGTGATATGATGCGGGGGAGTTGCAAGTACATGTGATGTGTTGGCAAGGAGTAGAATGCCCTTAAGACTATGAAGCCGCGATGTTAGTCTCTCTGTGGGACATAGTCAAGTCAAGTGATACGCGGCACGTCACGCATGAAGTTGACAAGGGGGGCTAGTCAACAGTCTAGTTGCTTATTATCTATGATATTGTGATCCCGCCACATGGGTCGGACAAATGGAGTTGTGGAGTTGTACGTGGATCACCTGCGTAGCATGGTGATGCTAAGACATGCCCCTCAAAGTCGCCGGATGTTCTGTTAGAAAGGCCATTGTTAATTTAACAGATTAAATGTAGACAAACCCTACAAAATCCTGAGAAATCTGTGTGCGGGGGGATCCATTTTCGGCACAGGGATACGCTGCCAGTTTCCCTACAGCCCTGAAATAAAGCCTGGCTTTGATGCTGCTGCCATATTGGATTTATTGAACAGTTTTCCACACACCACTGCATGTGTTTTTAGCACTCCAAGACAATACAGACAGCAAATACCAGCATGATTTATCATTTGGTCCCTCCATAACTGCACAAACCGCAGCAGTCCCACAGGACCATCAGTGAAAACAAGTTGCTCTGGTGGCTTTGCTAGTGGCAGAAGTAGGCGGGAGCAGTGCGCCTCTACTAAAAAAAAAAAAAAAAAAAAAAAAAAACCTTCCGGAATGGTTTCGTTTTAAAATAAAAGTGTAACATAGTTCCACTACTTCTTTTCGTACACTTCGACCAATGGTCCTAGGGGCAAGGTTCTGCTGGCGGGTGGTGGCACAGGCACAGTATCCATAGAGGACAGTGCTGTTTGGGCAGGATGAGAGAGCAGGGGCCAAAGGGCTGCTTGTACTGGTGTGTCTGGATCTGGCAACAGACAGACGTGTTCTAATTGCCATCCCCACTGTGGGATTAGATGAGGAAAAGGGCTCACTGGAAGCTAGTCCGAGCTCAGCCTTGCAGTCTCAATATTAGTCAGGCCATGCTTCTATTCCATGTGGTTGTGCATTGCAGTGGTGCCCAAGAAGCAACCCTTCTCTGGTGTACTATGCATCACTTGTGTGTTGCGTAGGTTGCACAATTGGGACTTTCGGTCCCATTATGCCTTCCCCTCGAGGAGCCTAAAGTGCTACCAAGCCCATGCCCTTGACAAGGGATGCCTTTGCCTGCAGTGCCCTGTCTGCAATAGCACATACAGGTGCAGAGGTCTCAGCTTCCTCCGTCGCTTGCAGGAACTGCTTGGGGACCACATCTGCCTGCACTTCTCGCTCTTCGGTCAACTCCTCTTCCACTGCCTGCATTCTTTCTCCTCTCGCTATGGGCAGTGAGATACCTCTGTGGTACTCTCTCATTTCCTCTACAACTCAAAAGTTGCTTAAACCATTGTCCAGCATGGATTCTAGTGGACGAGCAACTACAAAGCCCCTCTCCTGCATTATGTTCAGTATCGCATGCCTGTCATCCTCAATCAATCCAACAGCGCTGACAAGAGGACTGAATGCCCTGGTCCTGCCTCTTCGATTTCCTCATCTGCATGTACTTTGGACACAGTGGCAAACAGTCAATTGTTCTGAGCGGTCCCGCCTCCTCCATAGCCAACCCCTATAGTAGTGGTACCCCCTCCATGAGCTCTGCCTCTTCTCTTCTTGAGAAATCCCCTGCTTACTCTCACATGTCAGGCAACACCTGCTCTGACTGGTGCCCGCCAAGCTACAGGGCACATCATTCCCTCCAAGACCTCCACCTGACAATTAGCATTTTCGTACCACAAGGAGTCAACCACCTCTTCCGCCTCCACATTTCTACCCTACCTCATCATTTCAATTCCATTTGTCTTAAGAAGTAATAATACACTAAACAATAGCATCAAAGACAAGTGACTGACTATGGGAAACGCAGTTCTCAGATGCACAAAGGAAGTGGACTAAAATAGCAAGGATTACATTTTTTCATACACAAATGAGAAGGATTTTAGATTTTGAAAACAAGCAGAAAACTGTATTTTCCTTTCTTACGGATAATGAGAAAGCAAGGGAAACAAAAATTACACAGGTCAAGGCCTAATAGGACACACACTGTGAGGAATTCTACCACCCACACAGGGAGTGTGCGCTCGCATGGGCTTTTTTGATTTTTGTAATGAAAATAAATGATGGGAGATCAGCCTCCAGATATGTGTGGGGAAATTCCACACATATTTTCCCTGCTCACCACACGACAAACGCATAGTCACGTGTACTACAGGAGGACGGAGCCTACAGGCTCTGTCCTCCATTATGTTTAGCTGGAATGTGACAGCCACGGGTACATCAAATGCATCCAAGGGTGAAGGCGACAACTTCCTCCAGCCATGGCCAATCTAATTAAAATATCAAACGGTTTCATGGATCTGCCTCTCTATTGTGTAAAAGAGTTATTTGGAACAGGCCTGTGACAGGCTTGATCGCAGAGTGGACAAAAGGGAGGCAGGACTAACACCTCTTGGCTATGCAATGTGTCTACTTGAAGCTAGTTCCCACCCCTCTGTATGAAAGGCAGTGAATGTCTTTTCTTGGCTCACTATTTACCATAGGCAACCTCTGCAGAGAGGACTCCTTTCAGAGGGATGAAGTATGTGATTTAAGGGAGACAGGAAGTCTGCTCTCATCACAAACTTCAAGGGAGAGCTGCGCTTTGATCAACAGTCACAGAGGGCCCAGTTAACCAGAGAGAGACACTTTGATCTACAACAGGCAGGAAGATTTGTGTAACTTAGGAGTACATGTTGTCACCCCTTACCTTTCCTGTTGCAAAGCACTCTGGTCGTGACCTCACGCATAACAGAAGATTGTTGGTGGGGACCCAGGATTGGTTCCTTAAGGTAGGCTTAGCCTGCACCAGTCACTGGGGCCAATTTGGCTTTAAAAGACAGCTGAGCCCCTCACTTAGCAGATCATCCGATGACTTCAAAAGGAGTAAGAAGGAGGACTCATTTGGATCCTGGCTGATGGTATAGTCTGCCTTATAGCTTCCGCCAGTGAAGGAAGGCAAGGATTTCAAAGAGGGAATTAAGATTCCGCCCCTAAACATCTCCCACGGAACAGAGGGAAATACTGAGACAGAGGGAGATGCTGAACTCAGAGGACCCGTCCAGCAGCTCCCGAACCAGTACCCAGCCAGCATACAGCATGCCCTGCTAGGTTCTGCCAGCAAGCATCCTAGGTGGGAAGTGCCAGAGAGTCTCTGAACAAAGGACAAGGCCGTTGCCTGCAAACACTTGCCTCAGCTTTGGGCCATCCGCCTTAAAGGACGACTCAAGTCCTGCAAAGAAGCTAGGAGGAGTGCCACAAACATCAATCAGCATCCATCTTTTAAGGACATTTAAGACAGTCGAGCTCTCGAACCGTGACCAGTTGCACCACTGACTGTTGTCACGTTGCAGCCAATAAAGCCATCCAAGACCCCTCGACCAGCATTCCAGATCTGCCACCCAGCATAGAGACATTCTCTTGACCCTGAGCCGCCGTGTATGCCAGCCTGCATCCGTCCAGTCTCGCTTGCCGAACTGCCTCGCAGGAACTGCAAAGGATCCTGGAACCGACTTGACGCTGTCAAGATCATCTCAAGCAACAGGCACATTGTGGTTCTGTCCCGGGGGCCTTCTCCTAGGCCCCTAGTGACATTTACAACCCTGTGCTGAAACCAAATAACCTTGAAGAGTTAAGACCGATTGCTTTACCAACTATCCTCCTGTCAGTATCCAGAGTGCATCTCTTTCCTTTGTGAAACTGTCTGTCCTCAGTGTTCCTTTACAGGGTGGGTTGTATTTTGTAGTGTGCTAGAACTGTTTGCTGTAATAATAATAAAGTATATATTTTTATCCAACCATGACAGGGCAGCCCCTTTTATCATTGGGTAATAATTGTATTTTCGTTGTGTTGCAACTAACCAACGATCCACGACCTTGCGTAGATAAGCCGGCCGTTCCATCCACATTACCAAAAATTGGACAATGTTTTATAATTTACTTGTGTTCCAATCTGTTTGTATCCCTTCTGGTGTACAAGAGGTGTGGGGCCCATTGATGGTTTAGAAACCGAAATTCATCCCTGGACCACTTGTGCCCCGGAAGTTGATTCGTCACCGAGACATAGCTACATTTGCTAATTATTATTATTTATTACTTCTAAACGCGCCACACTCCACGGGCCCCAGAGCGCACAATAATGAATATAAATGGAAAAGGGTCCATATTTTGATTTTTGGTCACACTTTTGGGATGACGAAAAGTGGAAAATCAGCAAGGGGTAAGTACAGGGAAATCTTGTTGAGGCAAGGGAAAGTAAGGGCAAAAAGGAAAGATGACTAAGAGGGGGGTCTAATGAACAAAACACACAGACAAAAAGGCGGGAAACGGACCAAAAAGCACACAGGTACACTGTCAAAAGAGATCAACAAACCCCTTCAAAATCTACCAAAATATCTCTAACATAGAAGTTGTGGATTTGCCTTGCTAACATCTGTTCCTACAGCCTAACAATACCCACAAAGCGAAAGTAAAAGTGATTTGGTCTTAATATAGGGCTCCAAAACGTCCCATTGCTTACCATATTTCACCAAGTGATAAGGTGAAGGGTTCGCCTTCTGAACAGAAGCCCATATGCTCATACCCATGGGGCGAGTTTAGGGACCGTTGCTGGCTGCCAGAGAGCGGTATATTCAGTCCGAACCTTGACCAAGACTGGGTGGCGGCTCCACCAGCCTTACTTGTCACGCATCCTTCTAAATGCATGTACTAACTAGAACATGTAGAGCAGAGTCTGGCAAATGATCTAGTTTAGTTTAAGGTCAAGGGAGGGCAGGAACGGAGCGAACATGAAGTAAAACCTTTCCAGAATGCCAATCCACAGTACGTATTTAATGACACAACTGAAGCCTCATTTGCTGCAAATAAAGAATGGAATATGAAAGTGTGTTCTCCTGGAAGGAATGCTTGATTACTTATTCATGGAAGATGTGCACCACGGATCAAAAAGCACAAGGGCTGAATGATTGATGCATTTGGCTTGCACCTAGCTCCTGTACGATCTCTGATTGATAGGCTGCTTGTAAATCTTTATTTAGCGCGTCAAATGAAGCGGGAAAGCCATAAATTAAAAGAAATCAACAGCAGGCCTATCAAAACTGTGCCTTCCCGCTCCAGGGACCGAAGACATCTTGTACTTGTGTGCTGGAACTAAATTCTTGATGTGCAACTAACCTGGAAATATCAATATTTCATCGGCCTTTGGGATCGCATTATTTATTTATTTGCAGCGCGCCGGGAGCCCGCAGGCATCGGGGCGCACATGTACACCGAGACAACAAAACAATACGGGACAAGGTAAGGGACAAAAGTCATCAAGTTCCTGAGTCAACTACTTGAAAAGTATTGTCATTAGGTACGTGTCAGAGGATAATCATGGTGGGAGATTTGATAACATTATGGTATGGATCTTCAACATCATACAGCCTCCAAGTACTAGCCTTTGGACTAGTGAGAGGATGACATGTTCATGGCGGAGGAAGAAACAAACGGAAAAGGTAGTTGGATTTTTCTGCCTCTGACTTTTAGTTGGCTTTCCGAGGATCACTTTCCTGTGTAAATCTTGCACTAAGCGAAATTAGGCACACCTCTGTTCCTGACTTCATACAAGTTTTGACCAAGTTGTCTCAGTAGTAATGATGTGCACCGCCAATTAGGACACTACTCCTTTCTTGGGAAATCTTGCACTACACAGAGTTCCGCAGGTTTAAAAATGCCACCTGTCACTTTATTCTCAAAGGTGATCTGTGTATTTTGGGACGGCCCAATGGGCACAGCGAAGTCTCACAGTCTGTCTCCATGACTAGGTGACAAGCACATGCCGGATACTTTATCATTGAACATCAGCCTTCTCATGGGGGTGTCCGCGAGAATATGGACAGGGGGCTCCAACGAGTCCCATGCCTAGACCAGAATGCAATGTGCCTGCCCTTAAAAAGCCCAAACGTTGAATTTTAAAAGCGTTGGAAAAGCCAATAGGTTTTCGCTGTCCCATCAAGTACATCCTCAAATTCCCCAGGAAAACATCAGATGTATAGCTTATTGCTGGGAAAGGAAGATGACTGCATGGCTCAAGTCATTATTGTCTGTTTTATGTAGAGCATACATATCACATCAAGGTGTCTTGGAGGAACAACAAATCAACCCTTGAATGAATCGCTAGCATTAACCCGTTAAGTGCCAAGGACGAGGTATCTCGTCCTTGGGATTACCTCCCCAGTGCCAACGACGAGTTAGCACGTCCTTGGCACTTAAGGGGTTACTGAAGGAGAAAATGTTAGAAGGCTTTGAATGGTAAAATACCGAAATCACTAAAAAAGGCTTTGGCACTGGGGTGGAAAACCCATGACTAGCGTTGACCCTAAACCAGAAGCACTAGATGCCCCCACAGGCAAGCCAATGCCTCTGGTTAATGGTGCTGCCAACGCCCATCTAAAAGAAAAGGAGAAGAAGCAACCTCATCCACTATACTATCACTAAAGGGATGAATGTACACACTCAGAGTAGTGGTAAAACAACCCAAGAACCTGTTAAAATCACCCACTTATCTAAGGACTCCATCCCAAGCCTTTCCTGGGGAATCAAACTAAGAGGATTCCAATGGGGGTTTTAATAGGGTCTAATCAGCAGTTTCCCTTGATGGTAGTAGATGGTAAGTAATATCTAGGAAGTTACTCAGGGGTTCTCTCATCCTCGCTGTAAATTGGATTTACACTGGTAATGCTGACGTTTTATTTTACAAATTATATTATCTGTGTTTTGTTGCTGAGGGTTCGAGCAGTGCATATCTTTGTCGATTGATTGCTATCTTTGCTTACCAGTCAACTAGCTTCTTTGGATACCCGAGCTGCTGGACTTTTTGGGATAAGCATCCGGCTTCCATCTCAAAAGCGTCTTGAGTACTACTATTCCTTTTGATCCTTAGGAACTGCCCAAAAGGTAAGTTAGCCCTTAAATGTTCCACGTGATGGCTACTGTAATGTAGCAGTGAATTATTTTCAGTAGCCTTCATGAAATGGTTTGATCAGCAGTTTCCCTTGATTGTCGTAGATGGTGATATATAGGAAGTTACTCTGGCTTTCACTCATACTTGATGTGAATTTAATTAACACTAATAATGGTGAGTTCTTTTGCCAGATGCCAGTCTGAAAATTAAGAACATTAAAAAAAAAGCACAGGAAGCTATTCTTTAAAGAAGGTGAAACCATAAAAGAACTTACTTTTTAGTAAGGTATCGGTCTATCATGAATTGTGCAAGTAAAAAAGTACAGACAACACCTTGCCATCAACATGAGGACTGAATCTCATTATATGACATCACCCATGTGGGAAATGTGGAATTCCCAACCTTACTAAAAAGACAAGCGAGATAGAGATAGGGGCTAACTAGACCTTGGAAACAAAAGGCTTTCCTGAATTGTGATTCTGATAATGTCATTCATTTAATTTCATGTCCATGCGGTTTCAGATGCATAGCAAAAACGTGTCAAGGCACGCATCTTTGAACATAGAAGCTGCATTAAAAATAAAGTGGACAAAGTCCCTCTAGTAAAACAGTTTACAGAGAAGCAATCTGGTTTTGACAGTTCTCTAGAAAATATCAGGAAGGTATGAAACAGAAATGGAGACAAACCTCTTTAAAAATGGAGCAGCAATTGATTTTTCTAACTAAAAGCTGCCGGTTGAATGACATAAAATTAAATCATGAATGAACATCATATCAACATATAATGAGGTCTATATTTTCCAAATCCATTTACCTTAATAGAACCAAAAGGTACAAAAGCACTATAGTGATAAACTTTATTTCTATTATACAAATGAAAATAAGAAAGAAGGACTAGTGTTCCACTTTTCAAGTAACTCCTAGTATAACAAACATATGGTCCCTTTAAGGCCAAGAAATACGAGTCTGGGTACTATGAGAAAAGCTGAAGGTGTCTCCCTTGCTAGTCCCCAGGGATCTGCCATCCTGGTGGCCAGGACATGGCCTTTGCTATTGGATTGTGTTCCTGGGGGTGGACCAGTGAGGGAGGGGGGTCCTTGGGGAGTGGGAGAGGGACACAGACGTGCGAGATGCGGTATCCCCCTTCTTTCAACATCTTTTCCCCATCCTACCACGTAGGATATTCAAAAACACTGCCCCCCCTTTTCCGACACGAACACTTGCACAACATGATAGACCACGGACTAACACCATAGCCGTTTACCTGACATGTTCCAATACAAGGCTCAGGCAAAGTCAGGCAATTGACCAGAATCACACACACCCGACTGCCCTTTCCCTTCCCCACAGGGATAAAAGGTGGAGCACAAGGCAAAGGACGAGCACGGCAGACCGAACGATGTGAGAGCTAACTCAGCACAGCAGTTCAAGAGAATGAGAAAGACAGCACATACCGAGGGGGTGACAAGTAAAGATGCAACCTTGCCCTTTCCAACCAAGGCCCGTGAATTCTTCACACAAGGAATCATAAGACCGCAAATAGTAGCCATCGTGTGTTGCAGCAGATATGT
This sequence comes from Ambystoma mexicanum, assembly GCF_040938575.1. Lineage (NCBI taxonomy): Eukaryota > Metazoa > Chordata > Amphibia > Caudata > Ambystomatidae > Ambystoma > Ambystoma mexicanum. The sequence continues at coordinate 123,835,329 of NC_090936.1, read as the reverse complement.
GGTACACAAGCGCCTCCTCCGCTGATAACCAAGCCGGGGGGAGGCGCTGGTCTCCGTAGTAGCAACCTTGTCTCGAAGGAGAAGAAAGCCAAGCGGTTCATCACAGCCGGTGAATCGAGGGGAAGAGTCAATAAGAAACCGAACTGTGTTGAACAAAACATAGCAAGCGGCTCTTTTGAACTTTGAAAGGGTTAAAAGGAACTATCGAGAAAAGAGGGGAAAACCAGCAACAGAGCAGACGGCACCACGTGGGTGCTCACACAGGAAACTCTGGGTGATTACCCAATAGTAGAGACTACCATAACCAGAAGTCCTTGGGAAAAGGCGAGAAGAGGTCAAAGTGGTCATACATGGGTCTGGCAAAGCCTGAAGAACTGTTTTAAAGAAACATTAAGACTCGTCAAAGTAAGAAATATTGGAAGACCACAGGAAGTAAATTGTCCCCCTTGTCAAGTGGGTCCGAGCCCGGTCGAGGGAGATCCAGGGGTGAACAGTTCTTAACCAAAAGTCATTTTGGAAAGAAACTCTGTTTTTGAATACATCAAGCCCTCGAAGGCAATAAACATTTAATTGAAAAGAGACACAACCATCGAAGAACCTGATAGCTGTAACGGAACCATTGGCTCGTGTGGAGAAAGCTCGAGAGTGTGCAGCGCTCCAAGCTCTCACCCTGTCCCGTGCTGAAAACATGGCTAAGGGAGACCCCTGGCAATCACATCCGGACTTATTATTTGTGAAAACTTCTTTCTGTATTGAAAACCCTATCCCACACTCTTTCTGTAATTAGTTGTAAGGATTTGGCAATAGTTTTTTTTTTAGTATAGGCCTTTCCACTTTGACAAGATGCCACAAAGACTTATTTTTCATTTGATGGTCAAAGCTTGCTCCCATCTTAGATTTAGGTTAGACGTTTTTCCACCCTACATTTACAGTTTAATAAACACCCTAGAATTGTGATCACCTGTGGCTGCCTTTACACTCCAAAATGGCACCTGGTAAAACCCTGAGTAAGTTTCATATGTTGTTATTTTTCACGTTCAAATAAAGAACGGATTAATACGAGTTCCTAGATGGCGCTGTACACAGGAGCAGCCACACATGGAAAAACGAAGACATAAATGGTAATACGAACTCTAAAAGGAATAGTAAGGTCTACATAGAACTTCTAGAGCATAGTCCTGATGGTCCTCTTTACATACAGATTGGAGTTTGCTTCCAACTGACCGTGAGTACCTTTCTGACGTCGCAACAGTCAAAATAATTACAAAGTGTTCACATACAAGAGATACAACTTGGGGGTAAGGCTTCTAGGTTGCATTATTCCTAGCAAAACAGAGCTCTGAATATCCTACTTTTCTCTTGCCCATACAAGCGTACTGTGATGACACGGAATATAGTTCCGGTGTTTTTCACAGATGACAAGGAAACGCTATGCTGCAACATTAGCAGCCTAGGACATCCACGCAGTTCCAAATAACAAAGGTAAATTCCTACTACTAATCCCGGGCAGTACTTAGATTTTGGATTAGTGTCTGCCATCTGTTCTTGTGACCACTAGGGATTAATTGTATTTTCATTGTGGTTTATATTCCTGCAGATGGGAGCCACCATGAGAAGTCACCTCAGAATACGCAATTGATCATAATCTGTGAACTTTTTTATTACACACATTTAAACCTCTTCATTGAAAAGATATGCTCCTGAAGAATGTTCAGCAGTAAAATTTGAAAAACAGAAACATAACACTGTGAATTCTGGTTTAAAATTAAATAAAGTTGATTAAAAAAATTAAAACTAAAATAAAAATACATGTTATGTCCAGCGAATGTTGGCATCATTTATATTTGCAACAACAAGAGGAAAGCAGGGGCTGAGTAATTATTGGCATGAGTTACATGGTCAAACGAAAATTGAGATTGAATGCCAGAGTTAGTGAGTTAATGAAGACATAACTTTTAGATGCATTAAAAAGTAATACATTAATTGCTATTAATGGAGCTAAAGTTAGCATGACCTACATAATCAAAATTATTTGAAGAACTATTGTCGAATGAATAGTGGTATGTGCACAAGAGCTAACGTGGGCATTTTGTATTCAATCATGTTTGTAATAGGTAAATAATAATTATTGTTGAGCTAACTCGGACTTCAGTCAGTAAGAAATGAAGAGATTTCTTGTAGGCTTCTGGCATAGAGGCAAGCAAAGTTTACTTTTTTACATGCATGTAACAATCAGATTAACAGTGGTTGAGCCTACTCGTTTTTTAATGTGAAAAAGATTGCTTGAATGTAGAAGTTAATGACATTGATCACAATGGTATGAGTTAAGTATTTAATTTCTTGCATTTATTAATATAATCAAAAATATATGTTTGCACTATTAGATCAGTATGCGTTGTTTGTCTATTGGAACTGAGTTAACACTCAGATGGAGCACTAGCTGCAGGATTAGAAGGTACACCACCTTACTTTATATACAAGTTATTTTTTGGTCCGATTTTGTGAACTTTCATGGTCAAGGTATAAGTTTGAAAGAAGCATTCTCTAGTTTTCCTATGTAAAGCGACAAGCTAAATAGAAACGTAATATTCAGAGCAGGGTATTAACTTAGCAAGTGTGCTCTGAATGTGTTGTGCTGCTTGTCAACCACTGGGGTTCCCTACTAGATTACCCAAAAAACAACAATACTATTTCTTATAATTTGGATGATACATGCACTATACATTCATTTAAAAAAAATATTTGAAATACTGTTTAAAATCATGAATCATCTTTTTCTTTATTTAAGTATGTTCCTGAAATGATTCTCTTCTACAATAGGTTTAATTAATTCTTGTAATCCACAATTTTCATAAATTGAGTTCAAATACTTGATGAATTAAGTCATCCTTCATAAATCAAACATGTTCTCTCACAAAACCAGTTTGGATTTTCAATATTTTCGTTTTTATGATTAATTAATTATTCATTGATCCAATTATAATCATTATCAATCCAATCAATCCATCCAATCAATCTTCATTAATTCAACTTGTCTCCTTTATCAATACATTTTATCCTTATAATAAATCCAGTTAATCTTCATTAATTCAATTTATCGTATATGAATCCAGTTAATTTAATTTGTCCTCAGCATGTGTTTCTCTGCATACACAGCTCATCAGGAGGAGATGGATGCATATTTGTGGATGTGAATGTATTCCTGAATTAAATATTAAGTGAGGATCTTGTGATTTATTGGTACATATCTATAATAAAACATTATTTATCTTGATTGATTTAATACCTCCTTAGTCTTCAGAGGTTAGTTCATCTTGTTTTTGATGGTTATGCAGATTCAATTTTTCTGGTGGTTTAATTTGCTAGTATAATAGTAGGAAAAGATACAAAAGCAACAGTTTACTATGGGCCATTTTCATATTGAATGTATGCAATACTTGCAAAGAAGACAGAAAATAAATATACTGCTCTTCTTGCTTGTAGTGCTTGATTCACGCTCACTAAAATGCAAAGAAACACGCTTTACAAAATGGGGGCTTTTTGTTATGCCGTTGAAAGATGTCAAGGCATTACGCACCGGTATGCATGACATTAGTAGGTATGTGCGTTTCAATACAACGGCAAAACAAATAGCTGTCATTTGTGAGTCTTCACATATTGCCTTACCTCCCCCATACTGATACCTTATGTGCTTCTAGACAGCTAAAGCAGAATTAGCAGGAGAGGGGTAGGTTAGCGTTCCAGCTGCTACTGTTAACTGTGGTGGCCTCTACTACGGATGTGCCCTTCTTTTCAGGAGTTGCATCTGCACCACACCATCTCAGCTTGCCTTGGGAGTGTTGTGGAGTGCATAAATCAGTTGCTTTCAGTGGATTCAGAGATGAAGCCCTGCTGATGTCAACTCCTGCTGGCTTTCTTGTGTGGTTACTGACAAAGTTATCTAGTTCGTGGTAACAAGTCTCTTGTAAACAATAGGCCTCATTATGGGTTACAGGTTGCCGCCAGACCCGTAATACTTTACCAGCGCCTTACTTCCCAGTGCCACCGGCTTATTGCGAGTTTGGCGGCCTGGGAAGTCCGGCGCCGGTAAATTGTACGGTCCCCATTCCCATAGAGTCCTGTCGGACTCTGTGGGAGTGCGGACACGGAAGCACCGGCACCATTGCTAATGATGCCAGTGCTTCTGTGAAGGGTTTGCCTACTGCGACTGCTGCGCCCGGCAGGGTCAGACCGAACAGGCACAGCGGCCACAGCAGGCATACGAGCAATTTGACAGTCCAGAAACAAGGGTGGCGGTGAGCTTACTGGCACCCTTGTTTCCGGACCAGCAAACTTAGAATGGGGCCCAATGTCTTTTCTGCTTGTTCAATGTCTTCTATGCAATGTCTTTTTCTGGTGGTTATGTAATTTTCTGTTATGTCCTTTACAGATGTGCAGCGAGTGGATAATGTTCATGCCGGGATTCCTGTTGGTTTACCAAGGAGACCCTTCCATTACAGAGGTAAGCAATAGTCTATGCAGGTGCATGGTTGATGACGTGCAAAGGTTGCATTAGGTAAGGTCCTGAGCCACGTACCTCGGGTAAGCACCTGTAGCTGAGCAGAGGCCATGAGCCAGAGCCGCACCCTCAGGAGAGTAGTTGAAGCTGCTGCAGGAGACAGAGCTGAATCCTCAGGTGAGTTGCTGCAACTGCACACAGGAGCCAGAGCCAAAATCCAACCACAGAGATCAGGTGAGTTCTCAGGTAAGACTGTGTTGCTCTGGAGAACACAGGCATGGTGGCTACATTACTTGCAAAATGCTAAGCACGTGTTTTGGGCAGTGGGTGGTTTATGAAGGTGAGCACAGCAAGATGGCCGCCAAGAGTGTGTGTGTGTGTGTGTGTGCCTAGCCTGCCATATGAGTGATTCCAGTGTGCGTCTGCTTGAACCATGACAGAGATTCAAACATGGTGTACACCAGGGGTCTGAAACCTGTAGCTCTCCAGATGTTTTGGAGTACAACTTCCATGATCCCTTCTCATTGACTATGTTGGGAAGGGATTACTGGAGTTGTAGCTTAAATATCTTGTGATTCAAAGGTTGCATACCACCAGTCTCCGCCTTCTCTTATATCCCATACAGAGTAGCTCTTAGAATAATTCCAGTGGAACAAAAGCACAAAGCAACTGGCATATAGACTACACAAATCTTCAGTAATTCAGACTGCTTAAACAAATGTACTCTGTATGTGAAGGATAGTATAAAATCAACCAATCGTGATCAGCTGCCTAAGTAATTTCTAAAATATTTGGACTATATCATGACATTGGAAATTAAAATCCATTTGAAATTTTGGATTGCCATATTACTCATAGTGGTCTACACAAACTGGCAGGATTATTATTCTGACAAAGGATAGGGTAAATATCCCATACAATTTTAAGGGTAAACCCAGGAGGGAAAGCGGCATATGAACAATATTCAAGGACATTTTCTATTCAAAATGACAGATGTTACTGTAAACATATTCCCTATGTGACCTTGTATGGCCAGGAGATTGCCCTAAATTAACTAAATGGGATAAGCAACTTGCTGGATATTATACAGAAAAATAATATAAAATTGGAAAGTGACACAAAAGAAGGGGAAAAAAACATAATGCTTTTGATAGTCAGATGAATAACCATAAAAAGGAATTGAAGGATATGATAAAGGGAATTGAACAAAAATAGAGAATCTGGAAGAAAGGGAAAGGAAACAAGAAGTTACATCTCTTAAGACCAAATATAAAAACTGGCTGCGAGCATATTAACAGAACATCAATAATGCAAATTGGCGTATCATATTTATACTTTGTAGGACCCACGATTCTAAGAAATTTTGGTACCTGTGCCGGCAATATCTTTGGGAAGAAAGAGGGACTGACATAAATGGAGTGGGCCAGGAAGTATGGATAGAATATATTTCTCGTCTTTTCTTCAATAAAAATAGCTGGAAAATCACTGAGGTTCAAAAATGGAAAAGAAATGGACCTCTTTTCCATGACATTTTACAGGTGATTAAAAAAGTGAAATCTTCCCGAGCACCAGGTCCGGATGGGGTGGCAAGTATAGTAATAAAACGCAATCCTGAGAAATGGGCCTGGTTGCTGTACCACTTTATTTCATCTATTTGGGAAAGTTGCAAAAAACTATTTTTGTTTCGCTACATAAAAAAGGGGACAGATTGTCCCGGATAACTACCAAATTTTGGCCATGGCAGACAGCAGCTGTAAAATATTCTGTTCATTGTTACTAAAAAAACATCAATAGGTGGAGCGAAGAGGTATAAATTACTGTCTATGCAACAACTGGGTTTAGGCAGAATAATAGTACCCTAGATAACCTGGTTACACTAAACTATATTATAATTGGATACCTGGGGCAAGAAATATGCTAATCTCTATGTATGTTTCATAGATTATACTAAGGCCTTTGATTGTGTAGATAGGGAAACATTGTGGGGAAAACTAGCTAAATGGCAAATATGGCCGGTTATATTGCACTTCTTGAAAGAAATGTATAGGGAAACAACAGGAGTAATTTGCCTGGATAAACAATCGAAATACTCTCCTCCCATTAGAATTAATATGGGGCTAAAACAAGGCTGTGTGACCTCCCCAGTGCTCTACAACCACTATGTTGTGGATATGTGGGAAAGATGTATGAATTTAAATAATTTCCCCCCAAAAATAGGGAAAATATTCATCAGCTGGTTAATGTATGTGGATGACACCATACGATTAGAAAAGACACCAGTGTGTCTAAAACGAATGTTAAACGCAATACAACAATTTTCAATAGAGAACAACCTAAGCATAAATGTAGAGAAAACGAAGATTATGGTTTTTGGGGGTAGGAAAAATAGACCCCATAAATCAAAATACGTATGGGAAATTGACTCCAAAAAAAATAGAGATGGTTAAAAGCTATTCTTATTTAGGAATACCAATAGTAAATAAACCACCTAGAGATTTCTGTTTTGAAATGGTAAAAGCGAGAGCATGGAGTATGGGGAATCTTGGAAAGATAGATGGGAAAATGTGGAAAACAGCATTATGTCTTCCCACAGCTGTGCCCATAGAAGCAATTAGGAGTGAATTGGGCATTACATCTTTGGAAACATTGAGGAAAATACATTCCTGTAAGCTGAATGTAAAAGTTGTGGTTAGGAGCAATAAAGAGGTAACCTTGATGAGTGTTATAGGGGAAGAAATTAGTGGAAAAATACAGGGGAATGGATTTATACAAAACCGGAAAACCACAACCATTAATTTCCTTAGTAGTGTTAATGTGAAATGACCTAAAGTTTTCAGTGATGTTTGGCCGATGTTTAAGGAGTTGAAAAAGAAAGCATATGTTTGGGATGCAAGTGAAAATCTCACTACCTTGCTTAAAAAACAGAGGTATAAGATGTTCTCAATACAAGGGCTAAAGCCCTCTGTACCCCGGAACGACCTAATAAAGGTTAGAAATAGGGAGTTTGTGAGATTTATAATGATGCTGCGTTTTAATATACTACCCTGCCATGAATATATAGGGGCATGGTCAGATATATTAAAAGAGGAAAGACTATGTGGGTACGGCTGCAAAGAAATAGAAACCTCAAGACATTTTCCAACTGAATGGCAAGAGTTACAAGAGTATTATATGAAAGGGTATAGAGACCTGATAAGTAATGTAAATATGAATGTTACATACCAATGTTGGTCACTTATACACATGGCAGATCCAGTGGAATATATAGGGGCAGCATTTTATATCTGGAAAAGGGTGATGGCAGAATTGCCTATAGTAATATAAGGAATATAACCCAAATAAAGGATGAAGAGTATGTCCATGCATGATAATTATAGGATAGGAGCTAAAATAAATGTTTTGTAAAATTGGTTTATTGGTCTTTAAGGTAAAAACAGAGTTGTGGATACAGAAAGTATATAATAAGTCTATAAAAAATGAAATGAATTACTATCTTCCTTTTAAATTGATGCAATTGTAACTGTCTGAATGTATTTTGATCTGTTTTGTAGTTTGGATTTAGTGTATAAGGTTTTAATTAACATATTTGCGCTTTAAATAAATAAATACAAATATTCCCTATGACTCAATTCTAAACGCGCACTTAAAGAGCTACATTAATTTACAAACAAGTTTTATTAAAAACATAAAACAATTTGATAAAAGCACAAACTTAATGCCAATTTCCAAGTCAAAAGAGCTCAACAAGTAAACAAAAACCCTTTAAAAAAAAATGCAGATTATAGTATAACCACTGAAACTTCTCATGATCTTAACATTCAAACCTCAACCACATGTCCATTTAAAAAAAAATCAACATAGCTATAAAAGCAATGCAAATTGAATTGTATATATTCACATCAAGATGTATTTTTGTTACTAAACATCAATAATTCAACATGAGTCCTAACCTACTTCAAGCAGGTTTAATGAATACTAAAATATTTTCAACATACTTTTCAGGGGCTACATGATTCCTCTATATCCCACTAAATAACTTAAAGTGGGGTTGAGCCTTCATCAGGACCCAACAGGAATATGTAGAGTAACGTTTAAAAAAAAGCATACCTGTATGACCCAATTAGACAATGAACAAATACAAGTCAAAGGCTGGTCATCTAGTGGCCAACATCTTTATTCTCAAAGAATAAATCAAAAAGTCAACTATGGCAGAATCATACATAAAACTTTGTATAGTTCATAAGGAAGGGAGTGGAAGGAGAGAAAGAGCACTAACATTCAGAGTGTATTCAATATAGCCATTAGGTTAATCATTATTTTAAAAAAAGGATAGTAGGCAATACAGAGGTAATCAAATCTACCCTAATAGCAGAGTTTGATAAAATTACACCACATCTTGAAGTAATGTAGTATATTATTTATACCAAAAGTCTCAGTCTAAACATGTGCATTCGAACTGTAGCCATACTTAAACCTACTTATGTAACAACAAAATGAATACGTAACATACATCAAGCAAGGAGAACTATATTGAAAGATGCAAAGACAATTTATTAATCTAACCCCATTCAAATTTACAGAAGTGTTTTTGCAACTATAAAATGCTAAACCAAAGTTATATCTAAAAGCTACAAAAACACAATACATAATGACTTAGAAGATACAGCATATAAAAATGTACCCATCCACAGAAATGACATTTTGTGCAATAAAATGCACTTATAGAATTATCACCATTTACAAAGTTAGTCAAAGTCGAGACATTTTCGAATTGAACTTCAACATACATTGTAATTGTAAATTTATAGAGTGCTTGTACACAGGTGAAGTGCTCCAAAAAGCTTCAAGGCGGGAAGGGAACAATGGAATACAGTCATCATTCTTAGACCTTGAAGATTCCGAATGATTTACAACAATAGCTAGCATGCTAGGCTAGAGGCATATATACTAGCGTAGTGCTAGTCAAAGAGGGAGGAGAGAAGGAGGATGGGGGAGAGGAGCATACAAATCAATAAACTACAGTACTGGCCTGGCAACATTTCATGTTGCTTGGTAGATGGTCATCAAATGTGCCTATGCATGAGTATTTCAAGCACGCCCAGCAGGGGAGGGGGGAAGAGGGAGGACCGGATAGACAGACTTGGAAGGCCTAGAACATTCAAGGACAAGGACATGCAAGTATGCATAACAGGAAGTGCGAGGGGGGAAGGACAAGTGTGCCCAGTCCAGCATGGGCATTGGTTAAGTGCAGAGTGGGTGACCCTCTCATGGAGCATATTACAGTAGTACCAGGCAGGGTGTGGAGGCCCGGAGGCAAGTACAAGTCCAGGACTGGCAGGAGAGCCTTGGACCTGTGAGGTTCTGGAGGTGCACCAGGCGACCAGTCATCTAACTGAGCAGGTTGGTGCAGAGTCCGGCAGCAAGTCCAGTCTGCCCCCGTTTACCTGCTGGATACTGTGATTCTGTATCACTCTGTTGGCTCTTGCTGGCATTCCTGATTTGTGACTGTATCTTTAATTCTGAAAGTCCTCCTATTTAAACTTCACTTGGCGCGAAGCGCAGGCACGCACAGTCCAGCAGCGAGTTTGGTCTGCCCCACGCATCTGTAGCAGCCGTGCCGAACATTTTGCGGTCAGAGGTGAGCCACGTTCTAAAATTGACTTTGTTGTATATGAGCTGTTGAGAAAAAAAGCATTAAATGTGTGAATGTCTGAACGTGTGAAATGAAAGGCACGCCGGAGTCTGGGCCATTAACACGGCAGAAGTTACTACAATGCCGCGTTATCTATCAGACACGAGGGATAGACTCGCATGTGGGGCTGATTGATGCGTGTACGCCACCACCTGCTATTCAGGAAGATGAGGCGTCCACGGCCACATGTGCAGTTTCCCCACCTTCCTCTGCACCTATTGTGGCTCCTGTCGCCTCCGTGCCAGTGAGTGTTCTTTCCTCTGCCGCTCATCCGGTTTCTTGTTAGCCTGATGAGCTTGACCTGCTAGATACATTGGGCCTCATTGGGTCGTACCTTTACCAACATGGTGTAAACTATGTTTACGCCATGGTGGTTGGCGGACTTACCGCCCCATTCCGAGGTGAGTGGGGCGGTAAGTCCCCATTAACCCATTTACCCTTCCCCATTCCCATTTTTGCCCCATAGGGCATAATGGGAGTGGGGAAGGCGTTAATTACGCCACCGTAAATTACGGTGGCGTAATTAACAACAAGGTCCCTTAGCGCCATGGATTTTAACACCTGCTAAAAGCAGGTGTTAAAACCTCCATGGCGCTAAGGGACCTCGGAATCAGGCGGTAAGGGTCGGCGCTGTTTACGCCGCCGTAAACCCCTTACCGCCTGGGTCCTAATGGGGCCCATTGACTACCTCCCGGATTGGAAACAACAATGTGTCCTGCGCTGCCATAAATGAGGAAGCAAATTTGAATCTGAATTTTGATGCAACCAATGTGGAAATGTTGGAAGCTGACGCACCTGAGGATGACAATAATGAAAGCCATGAGGGTCTGTTGAGCAACGACTGTAATATGGCAAACAAAGAAATCTTGGGAGTTACATCAGACATTGATATTATATTGAGAGATCCCGACTTCAACAACGCACATTACGGTCTTCGATGAAGCAGACCGTAACGTCCGCAAGAGCAAGGTAAAGGCTCTGCAGTCAAGTGTAATCAAGCTTTCAAATCACAGCTCTCTGCACCATCTCAGAACAGAGTCGGATTGCGCCCGAATAAAGGCAAATGAACAAATTGGTGTCAATTCTGACTCGGAATTGGCTGACGGCATAGGCAAAGATCATACTAGGCCTGTGCATGAGGTGAATGGGCCACAAAGGTGCAACACATCAGTGAGTGACACATGATGTTATGCACCTGCGTTCAGACTCAAGGCAACTTCCTGAAACCTCATTGAAGACGGGGCGAGTCGGAATACCCTCTATGATCACCTCAGCGACTATGGTTGGTAACTATCATGAGTTGGCTTCGAGGGGGGCTCGCTTGACTGAGCGTCTTAAAGCAGACTTCCTAAAGCTAAGAGATGGGATAAATGCCAGCAGTGAAACTGGATTTATGTTGGAAACGGGGGCTGCAACGCCTAGTAGATCCTCGTTGCAGCAAAGAAGAAAGTCTTACAGGGTAATTCATAGAATTTCACAGAAAAGTGTCGCAAGCGGCTGGCGCAGAGTGTCCGCGTGCGATTGTCTGCGCCAGGCACGTGCGCTAAAACCGATTTCCGCGCACAGCGTATTCATGGATTTTAGGCTCCCAAACCAGCCGTGGCGCAGAGAATCGCAGCAACCCTGCAGCAGCGCCAGTAACGCCCCGAAGAACGCCCTCGCGCAAGGAAAAGCCATCAAAATCGCTAAATCATCGCAAAGGGCTGCGCTAACCGTGGACCAGTTCACCGGGCTGGCAAACAGCAAACGCCAAGCGGGGAACGTGTATTTCAGGGGTGCGCGGGAAGTTCGACACGCGATTGGCCCAGTGCGAGCAAGGTATGTGTATTTCAGGGGTGCGCGGGAAGTTCCACACACGATTTCAGCAGGGTACGTGTATTTCAGGGGTTCGCGTGAAGTTTCTCACGCGATCGGGCCTGGGGGAGCGGGCTCCGTGTATTTCAGGGGTTCGCGTGAAGTTTCTCACGCGATCGGGCCTGGGGGAGCGGGCTACGTGTATTACAGGGGTTCGCGTGAACTTTCTCACGCGATCGGGCCTGGGGGAGCGGGCTACGTGTATTTCAGGGGTTCGCGTGAAGTTTCTCACGCGATTGGCCCCGTGCAAGCAGGGTGCGTGTATTCCAGGGGTGCGCGGGAAGTTCCACACGCGATTTCAGCAGGGTACGTGTATTCCAGGGGTGCGCGGGAAGTTCCACACGCGATTGGCCCCATGCAAGCAGGGTACGTGTATTTCAGGGGTGCGCGGGAAGTTCCACACGCGATTGGCCCCGTGCAAGCAGGGTACGTGTATTTCAGGGGTGCGCGGGAAGTTCCACACGCGATTGGCCCCGTGCAAGCAGGGTACGTGTATTTCAGGGGTGCGCGGGAAGTTCCACACGCGATTGGCCCCGTGCAAGCAGGGTACATGTATTTCAGGGGTGCGCGGGAAGTTCCACACGCGATTGGCCCAGTGCGAGCAGGGTACGTGTATTCCGCGGGAAGTTCCACACGCGATTTCAACAGGGTATGTGTATTTCAGGGGTTCTGGGGAGTACTACACGTGAATTGGCTGTGTGGGTCCTCCCAGGTGTACGCTCCACAACCTCCACGGCCCCTGCAGGTAGCCCACACCACGGGGGACTACCCTGCACCCCTGCTCATGTCCCGCAGGCAGCCCATCCACCATGGGCATGCCCCCCAGCCAACCCACATGTCACCTTGCACTACTGATCAACAATGCATGTCTCCCACCACCCCCACCCCCCAGCAGTGCAGGGGCAACCTCCACCAGGCCCCCACTCATGTCTCCCACCACCCCCACCACCCAGCCACCAGGGGCACCCTCCACCAGGCCCCCACTCATGTCTCCCACCACCCCCACCACCCAGCCACCAGGGGCAGCCCCCACCAGGCCCCCACTCATGTCCCCCTGCACCCCCACCCCCCAGCAGTGCATGGGCACCCTCCACCAGGCCCCCACTAATGTCTCCCACCACCCCCGCCCCCAAGCAGTGCAGGGGCACCCTCCACCAGGCCCCCACTCATGTCTCCCACCACCCCACCCCCAAGCAGTGCAGGGGCACCCTCCACCAGGCCCCCACTCATGTCTCCCACCACCCCCACCCCTCAGCCACCAGGGGCACCCTCCACCAGGCCCCCACTCATGTCTCCCACCACCCCCACCACCCAGCCACCAGGGGCAGCCCCACCAGGCCCCCACTCATGTCCCCCTGCACCCCCACCCCCAGCAGTGCATGGGCACCCTCCACCAGGCCCCCACTCATGTCTCCCACCACCCCCACCCCCAAGCAGTGCAGGGGCACCCTCCACCAGGCCCCCACTCATGTCTCCCACCACCCCACCCCCAAGCAGTGCAGGGGCTCCCTCCACCAGGCCCCCACTCATGTCTCCCACCACCCCCACCCCCCAGCCACCAGGGGCACCCTCCACCATGCCCCCACTCATGTCTCCCACCACCCCCACCACCCAGCCACCAGGGGCAGCCCCCAGCAGGCCCCCACTCATGTCCTCCTGCACCCCCACCCCCCAGCACTGCAGGGGCACCCTCCACCAGGCCCCCACTCATGTTCCCCACCACCCCCACCCCCCAGCACTGTGGGGCACCTGCCAGCAGGCCCCCACCCATGTCCAACTCATGTTCCCCACCACCCCCACCCCCCAGCACTTTGGGGCACCTGCCAGCAGGCCCCCAACCATGTCCCCCTGCCCCCAGGTCCTGACGATACACAATCATGGCAGTAATGGGCAGCATACCCAGCACAAACACCCAGCCAAGGATTGCATCCACCCACATAGCAAATGCAATTACATGATACAACCCCAATGGCAAGTATGTAAATGAACACATGTCCGTCACACACACATACACAATGGGTGCAAGTGAATGTCAAAACCCATATCATGACATGCATGAAACCAATGAGAAAATACCACAAAAGAAAGTTATAAAAACATGTATTCTCGAAGAAAATGAAGTAAACTAATCAAACATACAACAATGGGGATAACAAAATAAATTGTCCATGTCCGATAAGTAATGTAAAAATCCAAAAAACAAAGGAATCCAAAAACTAATGTTGTCCAAAGCAAAATCATGGTGAAAAAAATAAGGAAAAACCATTGCCTCATGGGGAACACAAATATAAATCAAAAAAATGTATATTAAAAAATCCAACTATACACAAGAATATTCCAGGGTCCATGAGCCCAACACTATATATGAAACCTACTACTACCTAATAAAAAAACTATATACAGAAAAGTGGCCATTGTCCGAGCGGTCCAAAAAAATCTCAAAAAATAAAGGAAACCTAACACTAACTAACTAAAGAACTATATACAATGGCAGCGGGCAAGTCCTGCGGCTCACTCTGTGATGTTGCCGGCCAGGGCATCATCGAACTCCATGTCGATGTCCTGGAGGCGGGACTCTGTCCTGGCCCCGAGGTCTCGCAGGGATAACCCCATGTTCACCTCAAACTCCCTGCGAGCTTCCTCGAGGCACTCAGCCCGCCTCAACGCCCGACGCATGGAGAACTCCGCCCTGACCATGGTGAGCCGCTCCTCTTCCGCCCGCTGCCGCTCCGCACCTATCCGCTGGACCAACTGCTCCCACACGGAAGACACTACCATCCCAGGGTTCTCCTGCCCTCCGGCCGATGCCTGCCCCTCTGATCTTGATGGCCCCGAGCCATGATGCCTCCCACGTCGAGCCTGCTGCTGCCTCCGACGCCACTGCCTCTGCCAGCACGACGGCATCCAGGATGATGGAAACCACCGACGCCGTCGTGCACGTGCCCTGCCCGATGATGCCGTCACATCCTCCATCTGCTGGGGTCCAGTTGCTGTGTTGTCCACTCCTGCTGGACCTCTGACTCCCGACTGTGGCAGGGATGGGATCCCCACCGAGCTGGCTGCATTGGTCAGGGCAGGTCCACAGGGGGCCCTGGTGGCATCTGGGCCGGAAGACGGCAAGGAGAACGACTGGCGTATAGTCTCCACAGAGGAGGAGAGGGCCGCCAGATTGGCCGACACATGCAGGAAACCCCCGAACATGGCCGATCCCAATTGGGCCACGTCGGCACGGTGCTCTTCGTGATGACGTGCGTGCTCCTCCTGGGAAGCACGCACGGCATCACGAATCACAGCCGTGCGCATCGCGACCCCAATCAGGACCTTCTCCACACGGCCAGGGGTCCCCTCGTCCGCAGGTGGAGGGGAGTCAGATGACATGGACATCCCCTCTACCTGCGGACGGGCCTGGGACGGGGCATCCCTGCTGGTGCAAGGTGGTGCACCCACAGGTTCAGGGACAGCGACATGCACAGGCCCCTCCACGGTGACCTGTGCTGCCTCCTGCCCCCGCCCCTGGACTGCACCACTTGCACCAGCAGGGATGCCCCCACCAGGCCCCATGTGCGCCTCAGTGGCGGCCTCCTCCTCCTCTGTGGAAACCACCAACCTGGATGGCTCCTTGCCGTCTACCGCCGTAGCAGGCCCCTGTGGGGGCTCACCCACCCCTTCCGCTGCAGCCGTGGGGGCATCCCCGCCGCCTTGCTCCACAGCGCCGTCTCCGCCCTCTCCTTCACTAGCCGTTGCGTAGAGGGAGACATAGAACACAAGCATCAGGGTACTGTACAATGGTCCCCTAGACAGGAAGCAATAGCAGATGAGTGCCACTGTCAAAGTACACTTCCATCATGTCACACCACAACACATGTGTCAGTCCAGGCAAAACACACACAGTGACAGTCATGGTGCGTGCCATGGACATTTCAATGCATGTCCAATGGACTCTCGAATCATACAATGTAATGGGACTCACATGCATCATGGGTCATGCCTATCACATGCACACACTTCACCTCAGTCACATCCATCTGGCCCCGTACACCCCAATCACAGTGCATACAAGGATGACTAGGCTGCATCAGTGAATCTGTACATTGTCACAGACATATGTCATGCATCCATGGCACTCACAAGTCACAGACACGCAGGTCAGGCACACAGACATGGATACCACATATGTATCTGGCATCAGCACCCATCCCTCGCCCCCACCCATGTCCAGGAACAGAGACTGCCATGCTCTCATGTGTGCAATCTGCACAGGGCTCCCCATGTCGATTTCAAACACATGCAACAACCGTGCGGTTCACACATTACAGGTCGCACATGCATTCCCATGATGTCCCTGCACACATACATGCGTACATGGCCTATGTCACACATGCAGGCAAGTATAAGACAACCAGCACACTGCAACATGCCCTGTCTCACACAGCAATGCTTGGCCACTTACCGCTCAACTCCAGACGGGTCTCCCTCTCAAGGACCTGGGCGTGGAGCGCTGGGTGTGCGCGTTCCAGGACCCTCAACTGGATGGAACTCATGCGGCCCCGGCCCCCCTCCACGAGGCGCCGGGCCTTCATGAGGGTCCTGGACCTCAAGTCTTCCCAGCGCTTCTTGACCTTCTGGATGGTGCGGGTTGCCACCCCCTCCGCGTTGATGGCAACCACACAGTCGGCCCAGATCCTCTCCCGTCCTTCCTTGTTGGCGCGGGACGATCCGAAGAGGGCATCATACTGCCCCAGGACTTGCTCCACCAGGACACCAACTTCGGTGGCAGTGAAGCTGGTGCCCCTCTGCCCCTCTGGCCGGGGGTTGCCACTGGTGCCAGATGTTGATGTGCCCGACATGGCAACCGCTGGGGCAGGAGTGGGTGGGCTGTGGAGCGATGTTATCCGAGTCGGGAGTCTTCTGTTCCAGCAGGGGTGGACACAGCAACTGGACACCTGCAGATGGCTGATGTGCAGGCACCAAATGGCAGGGCACGGTGGCAGCAGGCAGGCAGGCAGGCAGCAGCAGATGGCACGTGGGAGGCTGCTCGGGGCACTGGGGGGCAGTAATTCGGCCTTCTGGGCAGGAGCGTGGTCTTCCGTGTGTTTTCGCGTGGCCAGCTTGATACGGAGTGATTTGGCACATGAAAATCCTGCACGTCAGCGTGAAAATCGAGGAAAGGCCCTTAGCACGTACGCGATTTCATTGGACCAAAGGCCCTTACAGCGTAAGCGCGTCTGTGACGTTTTGCGCACGGGCATTGCCCTGGCAGGGCTTGGTGATCCCGCGTGCCTTTATGTTCTGTACGTGCTTTTCATGCGGTGCGTGTGTTTTCCATCCGTTGGGGTTCACACGCTATTACTTCACAGCGGGTGTTGGCTACGCGTTCTTCTACACGCAAGGCAGACGGTGAGTGGTACCCCCCGTGAGAAAGTTCACGCGAACCCCTGTAATACACGTAGCACGCTCCCCCAGGCCCGATCGCGTGAGAAAGTTCACGCGAACCCCTGTAATACACGTAGCCCGCTCCCCCAGGCCCGATCGCGTGAAAAACTTCACACGAACCCCTGTAATACACGTAGCACGCTCCCCCAGGCCCAAACGCGTGAGAAACTTCACGCGAACCCCTGAAATACACGTAGCCTGCTCCCCCAGGCCCGATCGCGTGAGAAACTTCACGCAAACCCCTGTAATACACGTAGCCCGCTCCCCCAGGCCCGATCGCGTGAAAAACTTCACGCGAAACCCTGTAATACACGTAGCACGCTCCCCCAGGCCCGATCGCGTGAGAAACTTCACGCGAACCCCTGAAATACACGTAGACCGCTCCCCCAGGCCCGATCGCGTGAGAAAGTTCACGCGAACCCCTGTAATACACGTAGCCCGCTCCCCCAGGCCCGATCGCGTGAGAAAGTTCACGCGAACCCCTGTAATACACGTAGCCCGCTCCCCCAGGCCCGATCGCGTGAACGCGAACCCCTGAAATACACGTACCCTGCTGAAATCGCGTGTGAGACTTCCCGCGCACCCCGGTATACACGCAGACGTATTTTTTGTCAGCGGGTGTCTGTGTTTGTGGGTACCCCTTTGCACGTCATTTGTCCTGGAGGGCCACAGTATAGGACATTCATCATGGCAGTATATAGGTGCTATTTGTTGGCGCACCTTTTGGCGCACATTTCTTACAGCCGCAGAGACGCTACCGCCTGCTTTCTTGTGGCGGTCGTGTTTGTGCCTGTGCGCTGGTTTGAGCGTGCACTTTTTTCCCCTATTCTATTCCATGAATACGTGTTGTAGGCGAGCGTGTGGGCGTTCCGCGCACTTGTGCCCTGTACTTCCCCCATGACGCCCACGTTTTGGCAAGTTGTTACCCATTCCGAGTGTTACGCCCGTGTTCCGCCTACTTTTGTTGAGTGCGCCGCGCTATGTGCGAATTTCGCTGTGGCCTGTGCGATTTTCGCTGTGACCTGGTGCACGCTGTTAGATGGCCTGTGCGCCAACGCGCACTTTTTTATCGCACATCCGCTGGTTTTCTCGCGCACGGACTTCCATGAATCGATGTGCGCTGCTTTTCGTGCGATTTTCGCACTTGCACTGCGATTTTCGCTATTCCACTGCGATTCGCACGTTTTTGCCCACTTGCGCCGCGCTAATTATTCCATGAATCGGCCTCTTAATCGTTTGTGCTGCATGACATGAGGCTTGAAGCGAATGGCCGGTCAAAAGAGCCGACAAGTACTCCACAGCTTGTAAAATGTACCTCTACATTCCCAAAAAATAAATAAATACATTTAAAAAAAATCAGGCAGTGGAGATATGTCCCTTTGCAATGGCAACAATGTTCAATTCAGTCATGATACTGGAGAGTGCCCCAAACGAGTACACTCTATAGGTACCAACTCTTCAAATATGTCGACTGTTCCTTCAGCTAGTGAAGTCAACAACAATACATCAAATAATAAAGGACAACTCCCCATGGCTGCGCGTTTACAGATTCACAGCAACGTGCTTGCAGCCACAACTATTGTGATGGTGCCTTTTGTAAAACTGTATGAATCATTGAATGACACTTTAAAAGACCAAGGCTCCGCGTTAGCTATGATTAAGTCAAAGAGCAGCTCCTTAGAAACTTTTACAGAGCATGTCCAACGAAGGCTTGATCGTGAAGCTGAAACCTCAGCAAAATGGCAGGACAGGCTAAGCGTTTTGGCATGACACGAGTGGGCGGATAAAACTGAATTGATGGAGGCTGTGGTCGACAATACACAATGGATGTGGCATAATTTCCACAAAATGGCTCCAAATGATGAAAAACAAGACTAATTGTATGACCAAGGAAGCAGCATCTGTGATGCTGGTAGAAGCACTTTGTCAGTTGCTACTAAAGAGTCCTTACTTGTAAATAGGGCTCAAGTGGAGACTATAAGAACTAATAGGACTGCGGCCACATTGGGCATTGTAAACTAGTCTTCATCTAACCTTTCCAGCTCAATGATGCCATTGACCGTGCCACAACAAAATATCCAGGTAAGCATGGGCAAGCTGAAGGACAATGTTGTGCCACATAAAAGAATGAACAAAGAAAATCCAAATAAAAATACCATTCTTTTAGATACAAGTGGAGCCAACGAGGTAACCATGAGTGGTTCAATTTGTAACAACGGTCAGCTGCAGAAGCCAAATTGTTCAAAGTCCCAAAACCACCATCTTCGAATGTGACCACTAAGGTGACTCACACCTCTAATAAATGTCTCCATAAAAGACAAAAATGGAAAGAAGGCCATCGACAAGAGAAATAAATCCAACAGTTCAAAGACGTTTATTAGGAATTTAACAACTCCTCCGCTTGTAGCCTTGTTTGAGAGGGAGAATAGACCGATCAAACGGAAGACGTTTTGCCAAGCACGCTCCGGCGCTAATGAACTCATAGTCGGTCTCTTCCTAAGTAATCACTAATCCTAAAAAAAGACAAAGGGTGAAAACTAGTGATTCTGTTTGTAGTGATTCAAACATGACTTCTGACTGGATGAACCCATTGAGATATTGAATTGAGGATGACGAGTGGGACAAATCTATAGCCGTCCTCTCCCAGTGTGTCGACATCAGTCCTATGTCTGAAGCAGCAAGGAGTGGGCAATCGGATGCAGCAGAGGCGAGAAGATGCAAACCGTACAAACACGTGGCAGTGCGAGATGTGAAATCATTAAATGGCCTCTCCATTGAAGCGAAGAAAGTACAGAACAGTGATGTTCACATCCTCGAACCAAAGAAGGTGAGAGGAAGTGCCAATCATGCCGCAAAAACACATAACTGTCAGATTTCTCCAATGAATCCTAGGAAAGTAAACAGAGATCCTGTTGAAACTTCTGGGAATGTTCCTTTGTCGAAGTTGAAGCCTAAATTGACTCTAGCACAACTGCAAAGGCAAGGAAAAAGGCCTGTTAAAGACAGCGGATCAAGTGCTCTCAAACAGTGGTCATCGAGAAAACTCTTAATGGAAAAGATTACATGGGGAAAAAAACGAAGTGAATCTGAACAGGCATAACATATTTAAGAACAATACATTCTGAAGGCATCGACATAGTGGAGTACGTGTCTGAACATAGAACTGACTGGGTGATATTACATGTTGACTCGCAAATGATTGAGAACACTTTGAAAGCAGCGTGTACTGAATTATTATTTCTAAGCATTGAATTTTGTTTGTAAGCAACTCCGATGCAATCTAAGCTTATTTGATAGGAGCCCACAGAGGAAGAGAATGCTAAAAGTTAGCGGTAAACTCTTTTTTGTAACTTTAAATGTATTGTAAAAGAATACTCTTCCCCTCCCCCATTTCCTGTCTGCAAACAGCCCCACAGGTTTGCCCACAAAAACACAGTCCCCTTCTGAGAAAAGGACCGGTGATACCCTCATCAGCTTAGATAATATTTCATTATTAGCCACCATTTCTTTCCCCTACAATTGTTAAATTATATTGATTTATACCGTGCAGCACTACCACCCAGGGTCAGTCTCCAGGGACTCGCGTGGCTCTGAAAGAAAGAGGACAGGGTTGGTTTGTGAGGGTAGAGTGATAGGATAGGTCCAGTACCAGGAGAAACTCGTATTTGTGTGCGTTGGCTTGCCGATGGTTGGTTCTATCAGGGATGTGTGTGGTTAATTTCACAATCTATCTAAGAGTGATGCATGGCTAATATCCATCTAAATGTGCTGCATGGCTAAACTTCACAACAACCCATGTGTGACACATGGCTAATCTTCACAATTCTATCTAAGTGAGATGCATGGCTTTTCCTTGCAATTGCTAAAAGCAGGAAATGGCTGCCTGTCACAATTAGGCTAAAAGAAGAATGTGGCTACCTGCCACAATCAGGCTAACAGAAGAAGTGGGAAAACGCCCAAATTGGAGAAAACAGTAAATGGAAAAACCACTAAAATTGGCACACACATTATTGATTGGAAAAAAGAATTACTAGCTGTCTAACATTGACATGCTATGCTGTGTAGGCAAGAAGCGTGGTAGGGCTTTACAGAATACTGTAATTACTGTCCTCCCCACCCAGACCACACTTACCTTATCGGTTGCTGCTGGTTGACAACAGCAGGCTTCCCAGACAAACATGGGCAAACAGGAAGTTCCCACAGAAAATATTTCTTGAAATTAAGGCTCCTTCCCTCATTTGCATGAACTCACAAAAAAATTACTAGCAGTTTTGTGGGAAAAAAAATTCAATCAGAGGCACTAACAGGGAGAAAATACTCTGCCTAAAAAAAAGGCACAGGAGGGGATTACAAGAAACAAACAAACTATCCTTCCCAGTAATCATATGCGTATATGTCGCAATTCCACTTGAAATTAAACTCCTTGCCAAATAGATGGTCACATGCAAAACTCACTGTTCCAAGGTTAGACTTTATTAGCAAAGGGCACCCACAGTAAACAAGCTAAGACACTACACCCCTGGTTCCTGGTCATACCACCGACCCAAGAAAAAGATATCAATGTAAAAACCCATACAAGATTTCTTTTCAAACATCAAGTTAGTAATGTGGTCAAATTAATTAATTGGATTAGATTCATTTCAAATACCCTTTTCCTTTGTTACAGAATAGATGAGAGCTGAATAGGTATGTGTGAATGTCTACTGTAAGGGTGCAGAAGTAGGACGCTGACACAGTGGTGGCATTCTGGTTGATAAAGACTTATTATAAAGAAAATATGGGAACCCCTACTATTCCTTAGGACTACGAGGGGTTGCCCTACCCCAACAAAAAGACTAAGGTCTGTCAGGATGTCCAGCTGAAATCAAAACAGTCCAATGTCCTGAGCCAAAATGCCTATTTCCAACCCTCACGATTATAACCAACAAGTGGGATAAAGGGACTTCCTGATCCAGAGGAATGACTCCCTTCCCTTGGTCACAGTATTTGCAATGCCAAGGTGTCTCCTCTCTTGGCTCTCCCCAAAGTTCACAGTACCAAGAGGACACCTCTTTTCTGTTGGCTTCTCTAGGTTCTCACAAACACTAGAGGCGAATGACTCCCTTCTCATGGTTACAATGTTCACAGCATCAAGAGGATAAATATCCTTTTGGTTTCTCAGGATTTTTATGAACAGCACCAGGCGGAATGACTCTTCCCCTGGTTACAATGTTCACAGAATTTGTAATATACAGTTAACCAGCTTCTGATCACGCCCAGCCTGCCTGGTATACTTTTTTGTCAGGCACTAGGTCAGTATTTCTTCCTCCAACTTCGTCAGGGGTAATTTTTTTCTCTTCCCCTTATTAGCTCTTCCATTCATTCTCTTGTGTGCATAATTTGCTTGGTTTCCTAATGTTAAGTCCCCGACCCCTCTTACAACATTGACTTGGCCTGGCTCACTATGCTGCCAGTCCTCTCTCAGTCTCTTTGGGGTGCTGAGACTGTCGCACCCAAAGAATCTGGGGTCTCACTGTACCTCCCAGTACCTTTCTGCATACTTTTGCACTTGTTCCACAAGGGTTCCAGTCCTCTGTAACGCAGGTAAGCTTCTCTCGGCGGCTACCCAGCTGATCTCTTCCAGTGAGGGAGTCTCCCGTTTCCTTTAGTCCTTGCAAACAGCTGGTGCTCAAGGGTCCCTCCTTCCCCCCTCTTTTTGTGAGGCACACTGGTCTTCTTGGTTCCCCCAGTGAGGTAGACTCCAGCTTCCCTTAGTTCCCCCACAGGTTGCTAGGGATCAAGGGTTCCCCATCTCTCTGGGTAGGGCAGTAGTCCACAGCCCCTTCTGCTCAAAAACATGATTCCAGCTTCCTGCGCCTCCAGGGAAGTCTTGACAACACTTCCTGGTTTCCCTCCTACATTTCTACTGTAGATGGACCAATCAGAAACCAGTAATCACTAGCCTGTTCCTTGTGGTTCTCAAGTGTGTTCCTCATGCTTCTGCCATCTCCCTCATCACAGTACTGATCATAGGACTCCCTTGTGAGTTATCAGGAATCTTTCTTGTCACAGTACTGGGAAAGAGATCTTCACTTAGGTAACCACTATTTTTCCTCATCCCAGTACTTTCTAGGGTAATGGCAGGGTGACTACAATTCATGAGCCTATTACGGAAGGGTTTGTTCTTAGGTTTGTAGGAGGGGGGTCTAGGGTCAGGTGATGGGCAAGGATACCGCCTTCTCTCCTGGCTGTCCCCAATAGCACAGGGGGGTAATCTCACACATGTAATTCTCCCGCTCTGTACCACCCCCGGGGGAACTATCGGGTGGCCACATGGGAAGAGCTCCACCTAGGGCAGAAGGGACGATATCCGCAGATTCATCACAATACCATGAGAACATTTTTTTCATTTTTCTTCAAAAGCCCCTCATGGAATGACTCCCATCAATCTAATGTTTGTGCTTAAATGACAATTTTATTTCACCAACAATAACTGTGGGATGAACGCATTAAATGTGTCTGTCACAAAACACTTAAAGCCATCTCTAGAGGCCTGCTGACTGACAAAGGGTAAACTTATCTTTTTCAGCTCTCCATGGTTGCAAGCTCAGCCTTTTTTGCAAGTGCTGCTGAGTGCAGACAAATGAGTGCAAAAGCATAACTGTGATCAGTAATGTCTCAGGCATTTAGGACCAAGAATTACCATACATTTTACCAAGGTCAAAAATCTTTTTCATTGCACTACCTTATATTTTCAAATTGACATCCACTATCAATCAAATCTCGACTTGAAAATGATGTAAGCAGATCTTAGTGAGGCACTGAAAAGCTGGGGCGTCTGCAATATTTCGTTCTGAAGTTCTCCCTCCAACCCGGCCCAGCGTGGACAACAGTAAGGAATCATGTAAGTCGTAGTCAAACATGTCTGGAGAGCCACAGATTGCAGACCACTGAAATAAGCCATGCATAAATGTTTCATTTATAATGATTACATTTTTTACACCTAAAAACAAACGACACCTTTCCAAAAAGGTCATGTAAACTATGGACTTATTTTGGCGCAGTTAACGAGGCAAAGCTCATTCGCCAGAGAAAAATTGCACTTTCCCGACTTTAATGACATAATAATACAATCCTGTGACTTCACTACACCCACCTTTGAGACCAAGCAATTTGGGAGGTGTGTTATGCAAATTTTGAAAACATGCAAGTCTTATAAGAAGTAAAAGATGGAGGTTTGGGTAGGAAGTAAGGAAATGACCAACTATACGTGTGTTGTTACGTGTAGACATTTAAAACTCCATCCACTCCCCCACATTGAGCAGCAGGCCAAAAAACAAACATATGCCTAGCAGAACCAGGGGGGGGGGGGCAGGGAGAAGGAAAATGCAGAATACAGAAGATGTGAAAACGATGACACAAAAAGAGAAAAAAGTCTTGTTGATAAATAACCAACCATGGTTCCTCAGGATGTGGGTTTTCCTCCGGCCACCCCTCTTGAACAAAACATTTTCTTCTTGGCTAAATCACTTTCATGTCTTGTGTTTCCAATTGCCTATTCTGTGGATTTTGGAGTTCTATTGAAACATTTCCACCAGTAGGACACATGTTTCTAAACAAACATGCCAGAAAAGTGATAGAACACGAAGGCGATCGAAGAAGGTGAGTGTATGGGTTCAGATCCTGGCCTCCCAAAATTCTTATCTGTGCACACGCTTTAAGAAGTTTACACATCGCACAGCATGTAAAAAAGTAGAAAGGGAGTGAGACTATGTTCCATATACTAAATAGCACACACACCACACCTGCGTTGGCACAGGACCTAAAAGATAAGCAGTCAGGCAGCAATAGTTCCACAACACATACGAAAAACAGCATCAAAGCTCCGCACATTCACGTGCCCATCCTTTCATTGAAATGGAAGCACGGCACAGTGATGAACCCAATGGAGTCATCACGGATGCCCTGGCCGTGAGCTCCGGTCATGTGGCCGGGGGACGGTAGCTGCTACCTGATGCTGACCCTGAGGGTGGCTTTATGAGGGCAGAGGGAGGCTTACTACTGTCGGAAGCGGCCTCAGTGTGCAGAGTTGAGAGAGATGAGGAGGGGCGGCTTGACAAGGCAGAGGCTACGTACTATGTGTTAGGTCCTTTCCTTTGCAGTAACAGTGGGGAGGAGTGGGTTGTGCTGGCTGGAGCATCCGAGCTTCTTGGGGCCTCTCTGAGCAGACCAAGCATAGCCCGGGCAGTGAGTGTGGGCAGTGGGGGCAGAATCTGCACAGTGGATATCGGACTATAAGATAAGTGCTTCCTAACGTTTGCCGCCCCTGATATTTAGTGCTGCGCACCTCCATATATATTGAGAGTGAGAGAGGAGCAGCGACTGGCTCCATATACGTCTCCCTGGCGGGGTTAATGATGGTGGGCAATTGTTTCCCTTGGAGCCGACTCGCCAGGGGGGCTGTTAATTGATTTTCTAATTAGCGCATAGCATGGGCACCCCAGTGCCTTGACCTCCCCCCCTCCTCCATGACCGCCCCCCCTCCTCCATGACCTGGACCCTCACACCCTCCCCCACCCTCCTTCCCTCATACCACCCGGCATATGTCATACATCACATGTTGAAAAAACAACTCAGACACCTTTTAAAGTTGGAAGAGTAAAATGCCTCAGCAGCTTTATTTTGCATAAAGTCTTGGAGTTATCTTACAGGCGATCCGTAATTCACCACCACAGGTATACTACTCCGTGTGCGGCTACCTAGGCATCCCCCCCCTCTCCCTTACCCTCCTCGTCCGGTGGACGCCTCAGGTTGAGCCTGGCCCTTGCTATTAACCTCTCTCTACCCCTGGCCGTTTGTAGATTTCCCATGAGCGACTTTTGACATAGGCCCCTTTTTTTTTTTCTAGGTCTTTGTTGGGAATCCCCTGCCCCCGACTCTTCACCGTGTCCTGTGTTTGGGTCTAGGTAAAACCGGCAGCCACGCGGTGCCTCGCTAGTGATCAGGTTCCTATACCGGCACCACCACAAGTGCCCCAACGTTACACATATCCCACATCCGTACGTTAAGGCCGACACCGCCCTCCGGTGCCGGCCCACAGCTTTCTGCCTGCCTATATGGTCATGGCTTTGCGATGCCCGTCTATTTTTTGGCCTTTCTACTCTACTCTGTCCCCCCCCTCCATCCCCCAAGTGCCGCTTGTACCGGAAGCCCTATCCTATCTATGCTGCCCCCCATGTCTCCCTTCCGTCTTGCCGAGCCCCTAAATCCTCCCAGTACCCTCTCCCCCAGGCCTCCCTGTGGAGTCTGGCCCAGTGCCCCCCCTGCCAACGTAATATCTCCTAGGTGTACCCTATCCCATCTCCTTCCTTCCTTTCCCTCGCTTGCTCCTCCACTCACCAGGTCCCCAGTTTTTTGGGTTCCGCCAAACCCCCCCCTCCCTGCCGTTTCTGCCCCTCCATCTCCTAGCTCCATTTCCCCCCAGAGGCAGACTTCCCAGCCCTGTTCTTCCGTACCCCGTCTCCTGTCCCCCAGCTTTTGTTCCTTGCCCCCCCCCTTATTCCTTGGGGCTGGCTTCCTCCCCCCTGTTCCCTCTATTCGCCTAGCCGCACTATCTTGGATCCTCCACCTCCCTCCCCCTCATGCCCCCCTCCTTCCGTGAAGACTTCCCCTTGCTGATTTTGTCACCGTTACCTGAGCCCCCCCGTAGTCTCCACTTGCTCCCCCCCGACCGACTTCCCTTGATGGCCTTGATTGTGAGTTTATGTTGATTCCTCCCCCCCTGCAATTTTGGGCTTGGAATTGGCTCCCAAGTCCCCTACGTCCCTCCCCTTTTTCCCAGGGCCTCCCCTGAGCCTAGTACTCTTGGGGCGCCGTAAGATCTAAGCTGTTGGCTGAGCGTTCCCCTATGGGCCTGCCAGTACTTCGCTACAGGGATCGCAATGTAACTCCGCTGGGCGACCTGCAAAACAAAAGACAATCATTACAGACATTTTGTTTCTTGGGAGGGTGGGTGGGAAACAAAATCCACGATCCGGTGGGGGCAGGAAACCGAGGGAGAATGTGTTTGGGAAAACCTGTGTCTTTATGAGGCCGGCTTCTTCCTCGGCTCCCTGCCCCGCCCCTTACGTTTCGCGCGCTCCGTCCGCGGGCTACGTGTTCCTCCCCCACCCCTGCCCCCCTGCCCTGCTTCAGTAGAGGGGGGAGGAGGCCGGCTGGGCAGCCCCCACTAAGGGGCGGCGCCCGCCATGCCACCTTCGCTGGCGCGTTCGCCCGCCATAGCGTGGGCACCCCAGTGCCTTGACCTCCCCCCCTCCTCCATGACCTCACCCCCTCCTCCATGACCTGGCCCCTCACACCCTCCCCCACCCTCCTTCCCTCATACCACCTGGCATATGTCATACACCACATGTTGAAAAAACAACTCAGACACCTTTTAAAGTTGGAAGAGTAAAATGCCTCAGCAGCTTTATTTTGCATAAAGTCTTGGAGTTATCTTACAGGCGATCCGTAATTCACCACCACAGGTATACTACTCCGTGTGCGGCTACCTAGGCATCCCTTGCCCTCCCCCCCTCTCCCTTACCCTCCTCGTCCGGTGGACGCCTCAGGTTGAGCCCGGCCCTTGCTATTAACCTCTCTCTACCCCTGGCCGTTTGTAGATTTCCCATGAGTGACTTTTGACATAGGCCCCTTTTTTTTATTTTTATTTATTTATTTATTTATTTTTCTAGGTCTTTGTTGGGAATCCCCTGCCCCCGACTCTTCACCGTGTCCTGTGTTTGGGTCTAGGTAAAACCGGCAGCCACGCGGTACCTCGCTAGTGATCAGGTTCCTATACCGGCACCACCACAAGTGCCCCAACGTTACACATATCCCACATCCGTACGTTAAGGCCGACACCGCCCTCCGGTGCCGGCCCACAACTTTCTGCCTGCCTATATGGTCATCGCTTTGCGATGCCCGTCTATTTTTTGGCCTTTCTACTCTACTCTGTCCCCCCCCTCCATCCCCCAAGTGCCGCTTGTACCGGAAGCCCTATCCTATCTATGCTGCCCCCCATGTCTCCCTTCCGTCTTGCCGAGCCCCTAAATCCTCCCAGTACCCTCTCCCCCAGGCCTCCCTGTGGAGTCTGGCCCAGTGCCCCCCCGCCAACGTAATATCTCCTAGGTGTACCCTATCCCATCTCCTTCCTTCCTTTCCCTCGCTTGCTCCTCCACTCACCAGGTCCCCAGTTTTTTGGGTTCCGCCAAACCCCCCCCCTCCCTGCCGTTTCTGCCCCTCCATCTCCTAGCTCCATTTCCCCCCAGAGGCAGACTTCCCAGCCCTGTTCTTCCGTACCCCGTCTCCTGTCCCCCAGCTTTTGGTCCTTGCCCCCCCCCCTTATTCCTAGGGGCTGGCTTCCTCCCCCCTGTTCCCTCTATTCGCCTAGCCGCACTATCTTGGATCCTCCACCTCCCTCCCCCTCATGCCCCCCTCCTTCCGTGAAGACTTCCCCTTGCTGATTTTGTCACTGTTACCTGAGCCCCCCGTAGTCTCCACTTGCTCCCCCCCGACCGACTTCCCTTGATGGCTTTGATTGTGAGTTTATGTTGATTCCTCCCCCCCCTGCAATTTTGGGCTTGGAATTGGCTCCCAAGTCTCCTACGTCCCTCCCCTTTTTCCCAGGGCCTCCCCTGAGCCTAGTACTCTTGGGGCGCCGTAAGATCTAAGCTGTTGGCCGAGCGTTCCCCTATGGGCCTGCCAGTACTTCGCTACAGGGATCGACCTGTGACTCCTCCAAGACTCTCTGCTGGTTGCCGGCGGCAGAGAGTTCCCCCAACCTGCATAGGTCGCTCCATAGCCGACCCTCATTTCCTTTGGTTGGAGGTCAACTTGATTCAATCTTAACACTTACCCACGAGGCATTGCCAGCTCTTTG
Source organism: Ambystoma mexicanum (assembly GCF_040938575.1). Taxonomy (NCBI): domain Eukaryota; kingdom Metazoa; phylum Chordata; class Amphibia; order Caudata; family Ambystomatidae; genus Ambystoma; species Ambystoma mexicanum. The sequence goes on along the minus strand of NC_090936.1, from coordinate 123,805,953 downwards.
TCCCCCCACCTCATACCCTCGTCTTCCCCCATGACATGACATTTTCCGTCCCTGGTGGGCTGGCTTCTGCCCCCCCTGCCCCCGGCAGCCTGTAGCCCCCGGTGCGGCACCCCGAGCACCCCACTCCCCAGAGACTCTGCTCAGGGTGAGGGGGCTCGAAGCATGTGGTCTTGCGGTGTCCGGTTCTGTACCCCTTCATATTGTGCCCCCCTTACTCCCTGTTTCACCGGACCGAGCACCCCAATCCCCAGCCTCTCCCTGCCTGGGGTGAGGGGGCTCGAAGTGAATGTGTGGTGCCCCGTGTGGTCTTGCTCCCAACCGGGCAAAGCGTCAGCCAACTGCGGTAAAACCGCAAGCTTTATCGTCAAATAATATTTAATTAAATAATTTTTATTCAGCAACACTGGTCAAAACTATTCCCCGTACAGTGAAGACACTCATCATCAGTGCCATGAAAGTGGTTTAGAGTTGAATTCATATATAAAGAAATTGCGATGTTTTGAACAAGGGCAGGCAAGCCTGACCAGCCGCGTCCCATACCAGGATTGGCCTCTCCGCAGAATGCCCAACGGTCCGCTGCCCCGTGTAGAAGCTACAATGCTGTCAACCGGAGATATTATAATTGGGGCAACTTATCTCTTCAAACAGGAAAATACTACCAGATGCTACTATCGTGCCAGGTGGTTGGTTTTGTTTTATCAACCCAAGGGAAAAGAGAACTGGTCCCAGAATCCCTGAAGGTCCCCCAGCCTCGACCTAACCTGACAAGACCTGCTGCCAGCCCGACCTATAATCAATCTCCTTATGTGCGGCCTGTGGTCATTGATCATGTTATAACTAAGCCAACCTACCCATTCTCAGCTATCTCCAAAATTCCCTCTACAGGCCTGCCTAAAGCCCCAACTGCCGCCAATGCGCCTTCTCAAATGAAACAAAGGGGTGCGTATCACCACCAGCCATACAGCAACATGGCAACGCATATGCAAGGAAATAAGTACATTTGTTCCCCAAAAGTGTGTCCTAAAAGGCATCTTCTCATTCCCGCTGTTGTAAGCCGCGTTCATCGCAGAGCCAGGTGCGAAAATGAGACCCAAAGTGCACACCGGCCCCCTGCTCCCGTAATTCCGTGTTTCCTTGATATGACAGCCTTATCCCCCTACGCAAATCACAGACAAACATTGTTGGCACCCTTTGAGCATATTAAGATATACCCGCCAACAACCCGCTGAATATGACCCGATGTCGAAATTATTTAATATATCGGTCTGAGTCTGACTGGTAACTTAGCACTAAGACCGATTACCTAACTTCAATGACTGTACCGCGACATTGCAACATTGAAGACAAACTCTGCCTATTCCTGAAACCAAATATTGTGTACCCATACTATAAACATACTTGGTGCTGGCGCGGCGGGCACCCAATTAGCGCCCAGTTGTTCCCCTGCCGCTTCTGAACACCTGTACCACGCGGTAATGGCTGCACCCTGGTGACCACCCTGCCAGTGTCCTGCTTGAAACAACCGCAAATTCCCAATCAGCCCCAGAATTTTTTATTTTTTTTTTTATTTTTATTTATTATTATTTTTTTTTTTATTATTTTTTTTTTTTATAAATTGCCCTGCCTGCCCGTAAATCCATCCACGCATTGTGGATTGTGCCTTTCCTAGATCGCCTGTGTAAGCTCCACCCGTGCCCCCGTTGCCCTACCTAGCAGACCACGCGTATCGGTGCCACCTGGCTAACCACCGCCCGCCCTTGGACTGCCGCCTCCCCAAGCCCTGCCCCCTCCCCCCAACAACAACGCTGCCTCCACCCTCTCAACACTACGTCCCTTACTACCCCCACACATTAACCGGGTGCCTAGTGGAATGAACTTAGACTCACCCTGGGACTCTGCGCTTCGTGCATCGCGCCATACTAACCCCTGTAACACAACATGGCCATGCGCCGAAAAAACTGGCGACAGAACAAACCAAGCATTTCAAATGCGATTCCCTCGCAAAACCCCTTCAGTAAATGAGATAGCCCAGATAGCAGCCCTGTACCGTGTATCCCTGAGCTTATTCAACATCCCGTTGTTACCGCCCCTGCAGCCCTGCTGCCACCCCCGACAGGACTGTCCAACGGTGGCATACGCTGTGGCCGGAAACGGCTCTCTGCGTCGCAACTCGAAACCTACACCTTCTATCCTCTCTCTACAGCCCTCGGACAAACCCTCATCGAATAAACCCCCGTAATAAACGAATGCACTGAGTTGCAAGCTCCGAAAACATCAGTAAACAAACTGCTAATAAGCCCCTGTAAATACCGAATGCAGTGAGGTGCAAGCTCTACGTATGCACGTTCATGAAAAACACGGGCCGGATATTCTGGACATTGGATTACCACTTGGATCACCACCCTTCCCAGACCAGCCCTTACCACTTGCGCCCTGCTGAAAAGCCAAGGCAGGCCCTTCGACTGCCTAAAAACGCGACCTTAACCGGGCATCCTACACGCACCCCAATGAATCACAAATGCGGACGCAAAGTGAATGACTGACTTACCGTCCATTCCCCCCTTCAACCCCCCCCCGAGCATGCTCGCGACACCCACTAGACTACTGCCGCTCCCTTAACCTTGGATTACCACTTGAACCGCCCTATTTTTTGTCCTCCTCCCCCCTCCCCCCACCCCCTACCATGCTACACCCTCCAGCTGGTCGACAACCGCCAAGACGCTCCCCTCGGCCCCCCTGCCTATCTAGCCACGCACTTTTACACATACCTTTGTTTCCCGTCCGGAACCGAAACCTGCTGCGACAGGAACTCGCCAACGACAACTCTCCGATTCCTTGCTCCCGCCTGAATTTGCCATAGCACTGCACGCCCTCGTCTTTCCTCCACCCGCTTGCACGATCCTCCTACTGGAACAAGGAATCACCGGCCTCACGAACGCTGGAAACTCCTTCCGGCTTCAACCACAGAAACAAAATCCACGATCTGGTGGGGGCAGGAAACCGAGGGAGAATGTGTTTGAAAAAACCCGTGCCTTTATGAGGCCGGCTTCTCCCTCGGCTCCCTGCCCCGCCCCTTACGTTTCGCGCGCTCCGTCCGCGGGCTACGTGTTCCTCCCCCACCCCTGCCCCCCTGCCCTGCTTCAGTAGAGGGGGGAGGAGGCCGGCTGGGCAGCCCCCACTAAGGGGCGGCGCCCGCCATGCCACCTTCGCTGGCGCGTTCGCCCGCCATTACATGAGCGGCGCTCGTTTTGCCCGGGGGGCTGTACTATCGAATACTAATCTATGTGAAACTACAATACCCACAACCCACATTTTATCGGTATTTTCTATGGAGGATACGGACATGTATAAGATACTACAGTTAATCCGTAGCTGATCGTATCCATTGAATTGCCTGACAGTGTGCTGGGTGCTGCTAGATATTTAGTGCTGGGCACTGTTCAAATCTCTGGCCATTATCACTTAGACGGGGACTGCAGGCCGAGGGCCTTTAACCCGTGCTGGGGTATACCCTCCCAGTGCGAGAGCGCCTAGTGGGGGGGAGAGAGCGAAGGTGCCTGGTGTAGGCTAAACCTTACAGAAAGTGGAAACTTGGATACCCGTCGTAAAACGGAGTGGCAAAAATGCCAGGCAAAACCGTAACAAGGGCACGAAGCCAAAAAATGAGGAAAGGAAGGCCCTATGGTAAAAGGACTCTGTCTGAAGCGGGGGGGGGGCACGCCACTTTGGGACTAACCCACCGAGTTCAGACTCGCTCGGTAGTAGCAGGCACACATAATGATCTGGACATTATGCCAATTACTGGCAAGATAACTAAATATTACCATCCAGTGACAGTAATAAATGCAGGACCAGCCCAGGAGGAAGAAATACACCAGAGTATTATGCCACTAAGTGGTCCCCTCTCGGACTATGGGGATATTGATGATAATTCACTGCTGGCCCTGTGCTACAGGCTGCAAGATACAGCAACAAATAATGCTTCACAAAGGGTAAATACAGAGGACATACCCATACCTGAACAAGAGGCTGTCCATATGATGGTTCATACAAACAGGAGTGCACAAATAATAGTGAATCCAAGGCGCTCTCCGATGGGAGAATTAGAGGCCACAACAAGGTCCCCGACGGCCTCAACAGAACAATGCTTCACCCAACCTCTTTGCCAATAAGGTCCAGGAAATAGAAGAGGGGTTTGGGGATACCCCAAAAGAAGTTGAACAAAGTACCCCAATTGACTCGAAAAACACCTCTACAGCATCTGAAGGAATACTACAAGTTTGCAGTTAAAATCCTCCTTAAATGATGTGGGTTGATACTGGAAAAAGTGAAAAAGCAAGGAGTAACCATAAACACTTTGGAGAGCCGGTTACTTGGGGGAGGTACGGCAATAAAGGACGGAGTAGGGGTGGTACTTACTGATAATCTTGACCCCAAACTGCCAACAGAGAACGATATCCAGTGTACTGTAAATTAGGTGATCGAGATCCCCACAACAGGTGAACAGCAAGAGATGGACACGGTAGCCATAATCATACATAAAACTAGACGTGAAAGATGACAGGAAAAGCGAGCAAGACTTTGCAAAGCTGTAGCAAACAGAAAGCAATACAAATGTCAGAAAAAAGCTGCTCCCGAACCACTAAATGCTATGACTATAACGCCTGCACAAGATTTTCAAGACCAACGAAGGAAAAAAATATCGAAATGGTCTGCTAAACAACCTAAGCAAGTAGGAATCTTGACAAGTAAGACTGCACCTCCCCAACAGAAAAACGAAGAGGGGCTAGCAAACACAGAGAGAAGGGGTGACCCGACGTCCCTATTGGCTGAGCAAGAGTTGCTAGAGGGGGAGTCCGATATGATATATCACCCTACAACAGCCACAAATATACCTACGGCCCCTCCCAATTTAACTACCCCCACCCCTCTTAATCGGGAGCTGGAACCCAAAACTTTTACATTAGGACGGGTCCTTAAAACATTCACGGACAAACGGACTAACCGATCAGACCTGCTAACCCTGTGTAAAAATGTACCTGCACTGCGTGTCTTGACTAAAGCCGACTTCAGTTTTGTGGAACTGGTGGACATGAAGGGTAGAAACTTTGTAAGGGTCCACTGTGCCACACAGGAGGTCCCGGCCTTGATAAGGAATCATTTAAGATCAATTGAGGTGGCCGGATATGTGGTTGACTGTTCCATGCATACTGAAGCATTGCCACTGGTGCCAGCAGTAGAAGTGGGTAATAACAGAGTTAGCAGTGGGGGGCCAGGTAAAGGGAGTGCCGATGGACGATGCTATGGGATGGGAATGGCTGAAAAGTTCCTCAGGAGACAGATGATCAAAAATAAGTGATTTATAAAATGTGCTAGTTGGAATACTAGGGGGCATGCTCATTTTGTAGGGAAGGGTGGGTCTAGACCCATACTGGAGGAAAATTATGCGATATTTTTGCAGGAGATGTGGCTCACTACCAAGATATTTACGGAGGGATTGAATATATGGCAGCATTTGGCGGAAAAAGGAGCATTAGGGAGACTATATGAGAGACTGATTATAGGAATTGGACATACCTTACCTGTGACCAAGATAAACATGACCCAGAGCACTAGGAACATACTGGCCACCGAGGTGGAAACAATACAGGCCACCATGGTGAGAGTTATTTTGCTGATAAATCTCTATTTACCTCCTGATTGTCAGGATCAGGAAGAAGTCTTAGAAGAGATTGAGAATATAAGTACATCCTGGTTGGTGGTCGAGGGACACAAATTTGTATCGTTGGGAGGTGATCTGAATGCGGGTTGTAGAGATTTGATAGTGGGCCACAGTATAAAAATGTTAGGCCACATAGTGTGATGCTGAAACCTAAAAGGGAATAAAAAGAGGTAAAAGTTGGATTGAAATGTTAAAAGATTGGGATCTACTTATGTACCATGGCCACACGGAAGGTGACTGTTCAGGCCAAAGTCGGGTGGGAGGAAGTAACATTAATGTGAACCAAGAGGGGATTAAGATAATTTGGTCTCCAAGAAACGTATCGAAAGCTACGTGTGCCCTAAATAACACAATGGGTGAATGAGGAGGGGAAGAAATGAAAGAATTATAACACAGCAGAACCTTTCCAGGCTATGATGCAGGTAAGATTAAGAATGGAAGGGGCTAGTTATGGAGGGAAAACCTTCTAAATGCTTTGATATAAAAATAAGAGACGCAAAGAGAGAATTGAGGAGAATAATAAGGAACATCAAGGGGGAGAAAAGTACTATCATGATTATAAGTGCCAAAATAACAAGGGCCAAGACCCTGTATAAGTGTTAGCTAAAAAGGAGGAAGACAAGTTTAAATGGGATGGGCGATGGCAACATATTTTCAATATGCTTAGTAGTGGAAGCGTGGGAAAAATCAGGGATATACTGAGCAAGGCCAAAGGTGATACTAGGGTTGCAATGATAAACCCAATCCCAGAAGGTCGCTGGAGGAAGCACATAAAGAACACATATGAGTAATATAGAGGAAAGAGCCTATATAAAATACGAGGGGACGTGGATGAACCCACCTTCGGAGGCTGAAATCAGCAATAAAATTGTGAGGTTAAAGGGGTCCTGTGCCCCCGGGCTGAACGGTTTGTCAAATGTGGTATTAAAAAAAGGCAGAACAGGAGATGTGGGCCAGGGTACTAAAAATATTATTCGATAAAGTCTGTCATAACAAAAAGGTACCAGCCACCTGGCAGCAGACAACCCTTGTCCCTTTCTACAAAAAGGGAGATAGGGTCAACCCGTTGAATTATAGATTACTTCCTTTATTAGACATAAGCTGTAATCTTTTTGCAAACTTTGTATTAAGAGAACTGCAACAATGGGTAAAAGAGAGCAATATACTGCATTTTACGCAAACATGGCTTAGACCGGGCTCTGCTACCATCCATAATATTAGATTACTGGACGCATTGTTTGTAGAAACTACCGAGAAGGAAAACCCTGTGCTATATGTGATTTGGGTGGACTTAAGCTCTGCCTTTGAAACGGTTAGCCGTACACGCCTCTGGAAGAAATTAACAACTTGGGGATGTCCAGCAGGGCTAGTGGACTTGGTGGTACATCTTTACACCAATAATACAGCACACGTACGAATAAATGACTCAGGAGTGGTGACGCCTTGTATGGTAATTAATAAGGGAATCAGGCAAGGGTGCTCTTTGGCACCATTATTATTCAACTTGTACCTGGCAGATCTCTCTTGGCGCTCACTGCTGGTCAATGGATGTCCATTCAAACTAGGTAACCGCAATATAGCGAGTCTCTTATATGCAGACGATCTTGTGCTCTTAGACCGCACAATAGGGGGGGTTATAAAATAAATATAAAGACCTGTGCCAATATGGCAAACAAAACGATTTGAAAATAAACCAGGATAAGACAAAGATGAGGGTGGTAACGAAAAAAAGAGAATAATAGGGTTAACATTGGGGAGGACGGCGAGCGTCCATTGGAGTATGTGGATAGTTACACCTACTTCGGACTAGAGTTAAGGGCCCATGGAGATTATAGTACTATACTAGAAGCCGGCGCTTCTGAGGCAAGCCCGTCTGCACCCATCCTCGCCGAGCCCATCGCCCTCGACCAGAAACCCTGCATCTACAAGGTTCCACTTGTTAAAGTTACTAATTTTCGGTAAGAATGGGCATTGCAAAATTTTATGTACTCATTTCTAAGCTACAAGAGCTGCAAAAAGCAGAAGTCATACATGCACGAACGTTAGGGATTCTTGACAAGCTCCAAAACAAATCGGCATGTCCTGATCAGGACTTCATCATAGACACCAGCCCGACTCCTTCTAGCACCCTGTTTACTTCAGACAAATCACATACTAAACACACCATTAACAAGATTATCAATGGCCAAATCCTGCATAAACAAAACGAAGAAAATCTGACTCTGCAAAATTTGAAAGAACTTAAGCTATGCTTACTAAATACACGATCCCTTAATCAACATGCTCAATGTGTCCACGATCTGATACTGTCAGATCATCCTTGGAGACTTGAATCGAAGGCGCGGTGACTCAAAAGACAAGGAAGCAATCCAACTCGAAAAAAATCTTCAAAAGATCCAGTTTAACGTGTTGAACCATGATCCTACTATGGCTAATGGTCACCAATTGGACTGGGTTATCTCTAATAACATCGAGACAAAAAATGTTGTTAATACCCCCTGCATCTGGACAGACCATTATAAAGTAGTTTTTAATCTACTTACCCCCCAATTAGCAAAAAAACCTGCTAACGATGCAAGGAAAGTGTTCTCAAGAAACTTTACAAATATTGAAAGTGCGGACTTACTATCCTGCGTCAATAGTATTCTTGCTGACATTACGGAAATTGACTCCTGTGACACCATCATTAGCAAATATGACCAACAGATGCGCAGATTGATAAACCAGAAAGCTCCTAATCGCGAAAAAACAGTCAGGCCTAATTCCAACCATCAAAAATGGTTTACACCGGAATTAATTAACTTAAAAAAGGAAAAAAAATACAGGGACGTACAATGGCAAAAAAATCCAACAGACGACAATAAGACCAGTTGGAAATCATTAGAAAAATCCTATAAGAACAGCATTAACAAGGCCAAAAGGAACTAATTCAATAGCCAAATCGAAGCATCCTCTAATTCAGCCAATAAACTTTTTGACATCCTTAAATCCATTGATAAACCTCAGGCTTTGGCCCCCAATTTCATTCCATCCCAATCTGAATGTGAAAACACTCAGATAGCTTTTGCCAATAAAATTACCAAAGCTAGAGAAGTATTGCCTCTGCTCTTGAGACTAAATCCCAACCCCCCAGTCGAATTGACGACTATTAAGGGGAAAGAGAAATTCCAATTTCAACAAATCTCTGTCGATGTCATGAAGAAAACATTGGCATCCATGAAACCATCGTCTTGCGTAGAAAACAAGCTCCCCCCCAAGATAATTCTCGAACACCCAGACATCTTTGCTCCACTTTTTACTAAAATCATAAACTCATCTTTCCGTGACAAAACGGTTCCGGAAAACATAAAAAAGTCACCATTACCCCGCTTGTAAAAAAAAACAATTTAGACCAACGTGACCCTAACAACCTGAGGCCAATCACGAATTGCAACTTCACACTTAAAGTCATGAATAAGATAGCTACAGCACAACTCCAGGAATACATAGAAAAGCACAAGATTTTACATCCACAACAATCTGGGTTTAGAGCTGTACATAGTACAGAGACCGCAATGCTAGACTTACAAACGAAAATGATGGAAATCATGGACAAGGGCAAAACCGGCTTACTAGTGCTTCTAGATCTAAGTGCGCGTTCGACTTGTTAGACCACCAGCTACTACAACAAGCACTCGCAAAAATTGCAAATTGCTCCAAGGAAGCAATAAACTGGCTAACCTCCTTCCTCGAGAATAGAATCTCTCGTGTCCACTGGGGTGACACATTTTCCTCTGAACATAACATCCTATGTGGGGTTCCACAAGGAGCTAGCCTGTCACCTCTGCTCTTTAATATATACATACGCTTGCTGTGTGAGTTATTAGAACAACTCCAGGTGTTTTTTACCAACTACGATGATGACACCCAGCTGGTCCTGGAACTGAGCGGGGATTACGCAAAAGACAGTATGACATTGAACACCCTCTACAAGAATATTGAAGAGTGGATGAACAACAATTGGATGTGCCTTAACAGCAATAAGACCGAGTTAATGGTCTTCGGATCCACTCAGACGCGCGCCAAACTCTCATCCAACTACCAGGCATTTCAAATCAACGAATCCCGTATTGAAGTAGTGGGTAAGGTCAAAACACTCGGAAGGACCCTGGAAGCCTCTATTAATGCAGATGCTCAAGCCATGTATGTTAGTAAAAATTGTAATTACTACATCAGACTTCTTAAAACAATCAGACCCCTACTCAGTGAAATGAACTGCGCCATTATTGCCAGAGCCGCCATCGTATAGCGCTTAGATTATGGAAATGCACTTCTTGCAGGTGCCAGCAAGCAAAGATTGCACAAGTTCCTATTGTTTCAAAATCATGCGATAAGAGTAATTAAACAAAAATCAAGAAAAGATCATATCAATGAAGCCAGACATGACCTCCACTGGTTGAAAATGGAGGGCCACGTACAATTCAAGTCCTTATGTCTAACCGATAAGTGTCTATATGGCAAAGCACCCTCCTACTTAAAGGCTAAACTCACACCCTACAATCCCACCAGGACATTAAGATCAGAAGCTAAGGGCTTGATAACAACACTGAAACATAAAAAAGAACTTGGATTGGGGAGAGCCTTCCCCAACCGTGCGGCAGCTAGCTGGAACAATCTGCCGACCTGTCTCAGGCTGGAAACAAGCCTCTACTCTTTTCCCAAAAAACTTGAAACTATGCTCTTTCCGGTAAGATTCCACGATCACCTCCTGCTCCAAATCCTACTGTAATTGACCTGTCCCACCTCTCGTTTGTCATTTTTCGTCTGTTTTTGTCTCTACATATGCCCCCCGATGCTTGCCAGCAGTCGGCGCTATACAAATAAACAAATAAATAAAAAATAAATACATTTAAATTGATAGGGGTAATAAACAAGTTTGCAAAAGGTACGACAGAGTACTCGATTGAGGGTGTATTGAAACTCTACAAACAAAGCTTTAGATGTGCCATTTTGTACGGTTTGGAAGCAATTAGCATGAAGGATATTGAGTGGCTAAACGTTATTGAAGGCCAGTTTTGGAAGAAATTACAATTGCCCCAGTCGACACTGATGGCCTATATCAGACTGGAGTTAGGTCTCCTATCCTTGAAGAGCCAACTGTTGCTATGGAGAGGTCTGTTTTATATCAAATCTAGAACTAATCCAAAATGCCCCCTATTACACTTTCTGGGAACGATCTTTGATAGTAGGGTGATGCGAAATATGTAGAAGTTAACGAGGAAAGTTTGACCATTATGGGGTGGATGCCCGATTTTACCAGGAGTACAAGTTACAATTCCATGAGAATATTGTATAAAAAGAAGATTGCTAAATGGTATTGGATCAGTAACTATGACCACCTGGAGACACTGAAACATAAATATGTAAACATGGTGAGACACACATACTTGTTTCCCCCCGATACCTCATTAAGTGCCCGATCCCGGCACCGCACCATTTTATTTTACAGCTCCGGGCTAACCAACTTCCCCTATTAGCAGTAATAGGGCCAAGGACTAAAATTCAAAATGAGCATAGAATATGCTGTACCGGTAGAATCCGACAAAATATGGAAACTCTTTTTCGGACATGCTAACGCTATGTCCGAAAATAGGACCCACATATAGGACTCTAGTGGGACCATTTGTTGGGAGGTAGGACTATTAAAACAGATGAATTTTGGGACTTCTGTCTGAATGCAGATTTTGAAACGGTACAAATCGCTTTATATCAAACCTGGAAGAACATAAGAACACATCTAGGGCCCCAGTAGAAACAGAAGTGAAAGTTCTCTGATAAGAAACAAAATGATGTGATGTAGGGGAGGGCTCATGACTTAAAAAGTAATATGTACCTAAACCGGAACTGTTATATGTAATAGGCCATTAAAAGTATGTAGGACTGTACCTTCGTATTGATGTAAACTATACTAAGTGCAACATTAATGTAGATTTAAAATGTGTTAAATGTTGTTTTAACATTATTTTAATGGTGCTTTTACGATGTAAAGTATGTTTTCATATTTTGTGAAGGTTTTTGATGAACTAAAACAAATATATAATAAATAAAAATAAAAAATATGGAGGGAGGATCACATAGGAGGAGACAACTACCATTTGATGTCTACTACTAGATGTCATGACTTTATTGGACGAGACGTGTTATCTCCTTCTTTGCCATGAGGAAGTACGCAAAAAATGTTTCCATGAGGAAGACCCTCTAATAACCAAGACCATAATGGCCTATTGTCAGCTGCTTGTTCCCCCTTGTATAAAAAGTCAAGAAACCTTTTCATGCGTTTCTGGTCAAACACCTACCTATCACAATTTGAATGTGATACCATTGTTAGAACTACAAGAAGATTGTTTGAATGCAGAAAAGGCATCCCCAAAAGTACAATCCCCAATGAGCTATGGATGCATGAAATGCAAGTGTGCGGTCAAATCTTGAACAAACCTTACCGCAGACACATACTCCAAGCCAAGAGCAACACTTATAGTATTGGTGATACAGAGAAACTGTGAAATACATAGTTCTGACCAAGCAAAACACCATGCAAATTGAAATGCATAAATAGTCCTGGGAGGGGAGTATACCAGGCAAGTGAACACCAAAACAGAAGTCCTGGCAGGAGAGAATACCAGGTAGTTGACGTTGCATGAAGAGTCCTGGCAGAGGAGCATACCGGGCAATTTACAAAGCTTCCAGAAATGCTGAAGAAAGATAATGTTTTCGAAACCAAGGAGACATTTGTGTTAAAGAAACACTGTTACAAAACTTGTTGCCTAAACAGGAACCTTGCGAATCAAGGAGAGAGACAAAAGGAATTGTTAGTAAAAGACAATTGCCATTCTACTTAAGGATCCAGGGAAAGGGGTCCACCTTCGAGAACATTTTTGTTGAAGCTATTCTGAGTTTCAGTTGTGAAAACATTTTTTCCAATATCAAGTTGAAGCTATTTTCTTACATATCGTTTTGTTTGTAGTGCAAGGGTCAGATTAGAACGTTTTGGACACAAGGATGGCTTTTCAGTTATTGACATCCTGACAGATAGATCCTTAGTCTTAGTTTTTAGGTAGGGAAATTCCTCTTTAGAGTAGGGTCAGAGAGGCATTTCCCCAACCCATTATTGTTTAAAAAATGTATTTGAAAGAGAATATAACAACCTTGTGTCCGGCTCTCATTTCTGACCTCTCAAAGCACTCTCAATAATTATTAGCCAAGTGTGCTGAGACAAACGGAACAACAGTATCCCATGTCCTTCAATACAGGTGACAACACAGCCTACATGTCCTCTAACACAGGGTTCCTATCACACAAACACACACACACACACCATGCCAGCACCACATGTTTTGCATCAACTCCTTTCTAATATTTAATAACTTTCCCAATTCCACGTTCGTCCCCAATCCATCTTTATTCTTTTCCCCTCCAATGATGTGTGTCTCCTCAATAAGAGGGCACCTGGAGACCATTTTTGCTCAGAGTGCGGATTACAAGCACATAAACTATTAAACCCCGACCTCTGGGCCAGAGCAAAGCTAAGAGCCCTCGACAACTGGCCGCTTATTTGGGCTTTGGGTAATTATGGCTATTAGTAGCTGGTCTGTGCACAAAAAGAGCTTTTTTTTCTAAAAAGTATAAATAAAGTTTTCGGCTTGCAGGATGTACATCAAAATCAAAGAATAGCAAACTATTTCATGGTCACTGATGTAGTAACATATGGATTCAGGTACAAACTAAATACCTTATCAAATGGTGACCCCTATTCTAAAACCGTATGACATTTTGGGGAAGGCAACATCTGGGTCCACCTGCAAGGGTAAGACAGCTGCATACATTTTGCCACGAACCAACGACACAGAGGGTGCAAGGCGGAGCCAACGCCACTGCCCCAAACACTCGATGGTACGGATTGTAAAGAGGCAAACTGAACAAGCTTGGCTAGTGCCCGTCCCTTGTCTATCATGATCTCGCATGTTGTAGGAGTAGACAAAAACAGGTCCACTTGCAAGAAAAAGGCAGCTGCAGACATTTTGCCAGCAACCCGAAACCCGGGGTTGCTACCAGGAGGGAGCTCTCACCACCCAACCAAGCTCTCCAATGGGCAGATTGGAAAGAGACAAACTGCAGAGACCTAGACTAGTAGCTGTAATATTTGCCCTGGAAGAGGCAATGTCTGGATCCACCTGCAAGAGACAGATCAGGGTTTTTGCCGTCAATAAGCCTCAAGGGAAGTACAAGGGCAAGTTCTCACCACCTGCCAAGTTCTCTGATGGGCTGATTGAATGGAGGCACACTGTCAAAAAGCCTAAACCAGTAGCGATCCCTGGTCTGTAATGTTTTGCCGTGCAGGGTGTCGATTGCTGGATCTACCTGCTAGATAAAGACAGATGTAGAGATTTTGCCATCAACCAGGTAAACATGTGCAACCCCACCATGCCCTCAAATGGGCAGATTAAACTGAGGCAAACTGTAGGGCCCTAGGACACGGGTAGTCGCTGGCCTGCAATGTTTTTCATGGGTACGAAACAATGTCTGGATCTACCTGCAAGATCCAGACATTTACATAGATGCTGCTGTCAAAAAGCTACCTTGGGTGCAGGGGGAGAGCATTACAGATGGTGCAAGACAAGCTCTCATATTGGTGGATTAAACAGATGCAGAGAATTTGACATCAACCAGCTGCCCAGACAGGATACAAGGGAGATGTTCCTTACACCCTGACAAGCCCTACAAAGGTCAGGCTAAAAAGAGGCAAACTGCAGAGGCGTTGGCTAGTGCCAGTCCCATTCCTGTAATGTTGATGTGGAGGTGGAGGAGAAAGGGAACCACAAAAGGCTAGGCTAGTAGCAGTCCCTATTCTAACATCACATTGCATGTTGTAGAAGCTTAAGAAGGGGTCCACCTGAAAAAGAAACACAGCTGCAGAGATTTTGCTGTCCACCAAGCACCCGCGGAAGGTACAGTGGGGTCAATGGTCTTTAATGTTTGCCTTGGTGGGGGGTGGTGGGGAGAGAATGTCTGCATCCACCTGCAAGAGAAAGCAGCGGAAGAGATTTTGCCATAACCAACAGGGAACTACAAGGGTGAAGCTCTTGCCCTCCCCACCAAGTCCTCTGATGGAAAGATTAGGTAGAAGTACACTGCCAAAAGCAGTGATTAATGGAAGTCCCTGATCGGTAACATTTGCCATGCTGGATGGAGATGATGGCTGGATCCACGGGAAGAGAAATACGGCTGCAGAGATTTTGCCATCAACCAGTGTGTTAAAGGGGGAAGCTCTCACCACCTCACCAAACCCTCCAATGATTAGATTGGAAAGAGGCAAACTATACAGGCCTAGACTAATGGTGGTCCCTGGTCTGTAATGTTGGTCATAGGGAAGATGTCTGGATCCATCTGCAAGAGAAATGATGTATGATATAAGTCATTTATAACATGCCTATACACCAGTGTTTCTAGTCGCGACAAGACGAGAGGGAAGACAGAGGGAGGACAAGAAAAATGATCTTACAAGGCCTTGTGTCATTCAGATCGTGCAAGTGCGAGAACGAGAAGTGTAAGGGGAAGGGAGGGGGGAGTGCATGGGAGAGGGGAGGGGAAAACAGGACGGAAATGCTCTGAGTAAGAGCAGCCAGGGCAGCGCGACTCTGGGTAGTGTAAGGAAGGCATGGTATCAAAGTAAGACAGACACAAGTCACCACAGTTAAAGGGTGTGAGGAACACCTATCTAAACCTGAATCTGAGATGAGCACAAGCTACGACCATCAAATAATAATAATGCAGTCCTAGTGGAGTCTCATCAAAATAAAAAGGGCCTATACTAAATAAATCGATTGCCAATCCGTATCGCTAAGTTACAAATAGTGTGAGGTAATGTTCATGAAAAAGAAAGAAGTGTTCACAAAATAATAAGTCAGGATGTTCAGGCCATTGCCCTCCCTTCTGTATGTTTTCAGCACAGGACAAGGCGGCTCACTCAAGCATAGCACACTCTTGGACTTCTTCAGCATTAGGACAGAGTTCCATTACAAACATCAGGGCCTTCTATGCCAAGTCTCTGAAGTTATCGAAAGTCTCTTGCTTCAGAGGGCTTGATGATCCAGACAAACAAAAAGTTCCCTTCCAAGTATTCAAGTAGGGAAATTCACTCTTCACCCTGGATCCCCCTCAGCCGGGCGCAGATCTCTTTCTTCCACAATTCCTACTCGAGTGACTGACCGTTCACCCCAGATCTACCTCAGCCGGGCTTAGATAAATTTTAGTTTGTATTAGCTATCGAAGATTTTCGAACATGGGTTTGGCTTGACCCGTTGCAGTACCACTTCAATGTTACAGTTTACACGCTCAGTTGGATACCAAACAGAGACCTTTGAATGATCACCAATGTGGCGCCAGACCACTCTATATATGGTATCTATTTCGGTTTCATAAAGTTCAATCACATACAAGTCATCTTTCTTCATACAATGTTGCTGCTTGCAACCATAAATCCCTCTGACTCACAGGCCGTGCTGAATTCACTGGCTGTTTATTTGCTGGAGCCAAGGATACTACCACAGTGCCAAATACCCTTGGCTATCAATGCGGGAGGGCCCTGTGTTCCTTCAACACACACTGCACCATTCTTCAGCTGTAATTCCCTGTCTTATGTTTCTTTTCCTTAAGGCCTCTTGAAAGTTACGGTTCTTCTCCGGAAAGGTCAAGGGTAGTTCCCTCCATGCAACCCTCTCTGGTCTCACCACCTTTCTCATGGGTTTAAACTGTCATCTCAGAACTGATGCTTCTTCGTGTGTTGTGCCTTGCTCAGAGTGTGCCTATGTGCTCCGCCTTTCATTTGTTTGGGGAAGTGTGATGAAAGTCAGGTGTGTGTAATTATCAGTAACTGTCTGACTTTGCCTGACCATTGTGTTGGGACATGTTAGGTACACAAGGCTCAGGTGTTAGTCCATTGTCACTCACGGTGAACTTGCGAGAAAGTGTTAGTGTCAGAAAAGTGGTGGGGGGGTTGAGTTCCTAGGTATCCTACCTGGTAGGATGGTGAAAAGGTTACTGGGAAGGGGATGCCGTGTCCCAACCTCCGGTGTCCCACTTCCACTCCCCGAGGACCCCCTCATCCAGGTTATCCTCCCGCATGTGTCCACCCCCAAGAACTGGTTCCAATGATGATGGTTGTGTCCTGGCCTCCTGGATGACAGATCTCCGGGTACTAGCTGGTGAGACACCCTCAGGTTTCTTACAGAAGTGCAAGGAGAACAAGCAAGGGACAGTACAGTTAAAGTTGCAGTCCCTAAGTGTGTGGTAGGCCCGAAGGCAATGCAAGGATGACTGACCAAGAAAGAGCTTGGTACCCAGTGAGACTCTGAGGGTAGCCAAGCAACCAGTCGGTACAGCAGACAGGTAGGTCAGCAGGGAAGGGAGAGAGAGAGAGAAAGCACAGGAGAAGAGGCACGTTTTGAGCTACTAATGGAACTTCAAATGGACCTGCTCAAGTTTGAGAAGGACAGGGAGGCCATTCCAGAAGAAGGCACCTGCAGAGGAGAGAGATCTACCCCCCACTCTCTGCCTGGAGAAGCATCTAACCCTTACAGCATTGGAGGTAGCTGAGCAAAGGGCTCAAGAAGGAAGGTATTTTGCAAGGGAGCATTGGATGTAGTATGAGCTCCGGCCCAAAAAAGCCTTGTGGACAATGCAAAGGGCCTTGAACGTGATCCTTGCAGCCACCAGGAGCCAGTGTAGAGATTTCACTGCTGGAGAGATATGGTCTCTGGGTTTAAGGACAAGGATAAGGTTTACAGTCCTGTTCTGGATTGGTTGCAGAGGGTGGAGAGTAGAGCAGGGCTTAGAGAGAAAGAGGGTGTTGCAGTAGTCCAGCCTAGAGGGAACCAGGCCTCTGGAGACAGTGAGCTTCTGCGGGAAAGTGAGAAAGGGAAGAGTCACTTTGACGAGGTGCAGCTGGTAGTGGGACTTCTTGGTCCGAGATGTGGGGAGAGAAAGGGAGAGTGGTGAGCTAAGAGCCCTTTGGGTAACGTGCATGCAATGGATGGGGATGCAGAATAACTCTGACACCAAATAATCGAACCAACTCAGGAAGATTGCAAAGTTTGCTGTTGTACTATCAATTATCTAAAACAGGGAGTTACTACGGACATCAACAGATGTTCAATCTATTCTCTAAGTTCATCTCACATTAAAATAAACACATTTATATACTACAAATTTGTCATAAGTGACGTCATACAACGTGGCAAATGTGAAAAACCTATGAGGCGTTATGAAAATCTCAAGAGAAACATCCAAGTATACTTTCTATAAGGGGTGGGGTTTATTTATTTATTTATTGCATTTGATTACACGGCCAAACCCTTAGGTGTCACAGTGTAGGTTACATACATTATAGACATCTTGATCAGTTACAATTATCATGGGAATTTTAAGCAGTTACATATATCTTTGGTATCTTGAGCAAATTACATCAAGTTTAGATCTCTTAGGCAATTACATAGGTAAAGGTTGGACAAGTGGGTACCCCCAAGCAGCGCGAAATACTGGCGGTATTCAGACTGGGGAGACGCTTTGGGTTGCGCTGGCACTTTCAAAATGTATTGAACAACCAGGTTTTTAGTTGTTTCTTGAACTTTGGGAAGGAGGATTTGTTGCTGAGGTGTGTGGGGAGCGAGTTCCAGATGCGGGGCACTGCTATGGGGAGGCTGGCGTTACCTGCTCTGGATGTTGTGTGGCGTGGGAAGTGGAGGTGTGTGTTGGCGCTGGATCTGAGTGTTCTGGCCATGGTTTTGTGAGAAATGCTGCGACTGAGATAGATAGGGGTGTTGTCAGAGATACATTTGTGGGTGATGGTGAGAGTCTTGTGGAGGATTCTTGCTTGTACTGGAAGCCAGTGGGCATCTCTCTGTGTTGAGAGATATGCTCTCTTCTGTTGATGCCAGGGCTGCCCTGAGGGCTTTGTTTAGGAGGAATTGTAATTTTTTAAGGTTCTTTTTTGAGGTGCCGAACAGTAAAATGTTGCAATAGTCTATCTTTGTTAAGCTAAGGGCTCTGGAAAGCATTCAGCAGTTTTCGGCAGTGAGGAGAGGCCTACTTAGTGTGATGAGTTTAGCAGTATATGCCGTGGATGAGGCAAGGGCCCTAATATGGTCATTCATGGTGAGAGAAGAGTCAAGGTAAACTCCTAGGCTTTTGACTTTGTGGGATATGGTGATGGGGTACCATCTATAACTATGGATGTGTAGTCAAGATGGAGTTTGCGCAGTTTGGCTGGGGAGCCGACTATGTGGTTCTCCGTTTTTTCTCCATTGAGGCAGAGACTATTGTTGGCCATCCAGCTTTGGATGAGGGAGTAGATTTTGTTAATGCGGGCCATGTCCTGTTCGAGGTTGTCTGTAATGGGTATAAGTATTTATGTGTCATCAGTGAAGTTCGTATAAATTACTCCCATAGCATCTAGTGCAGTAGGTGTTGTAAAGTGTGGGGGAGAGGCAGGATCTTTATGGTACTCCCAACAGGATGGGGATGGGATCAACTGCTCGTCCCCTAAGGTAACTCTTGAGGTGTGGTCAGAGAGGAAGGCTTTTATCAATGAGGTGGCTTTCTTGGAAAAGAAAAAGTTGGTGGTTAGGCTTTGGCATAATTGGTTATGGTCGACTAAATCAAAGGCCGTTGAGGGGTCTAGAAATAGTAAGATTCAGCGTTTACCAGAGTCCCTGATAGCGTCCATCTGTTTTTTTTAATCTAAAAGGGCAGTCTCAATACTGTGTCTAGGCCGGAAACCTGACTGTCTATCTCCTAGCAAGTGGTTGGGTTCTAAGTGGGTTTGTATGTGGCTATATGCTATTTTGTCAATAATTTTGAGGAGAAATGATATGATATGATATGATCATTTATTTATATAGCGCCTATACACAGTGTGTTTCAAAGCGCTTCAAGGCAAGGGAGGGAACAAGGAAAATTACAACCACATTATTACAGGCCATGAACAGCAAGGATGTGAAATTAACTATCATACTCGGCCTGACGACATTTCAGATAGTGCAAGAGCTAAGACATAGATAAGGAAGGGAGGGGGAGAGTGGGAAGGAAATGGAAACAGACAGGCGACTACCGTACTAGGCCTGACGACATTTCTGGTAGAGCCAGAGAAAAACAAAAGGTGAGGGAGAGGGGTGCAGAAAGGGAGGGGAGGAACAAAACAAGCAACTATCATACTAGGCCTGACGGCTAGGAGGGCTGGTGGGGAGGAAAAAAACAGTAATGGGAGGGTGGAGCAAACAGACGAGGCTGCTATCATATTAGGTCCAGGGACAATTCTAATAGAGTAAGTGCATAGAAGAAAGTAAGGGGAGGAGATAGGAAAAGGGAGAAGGGAAAGGAGGAGAGAAAAGAGAGTAAGCAGTCAAAAAGAGTGGAGAAGCAAGAGTGGAGAGCGAATACAATTGCAGAAGTCAGTAGTAACACATAATGTTGCAAGCCAGGATACAAGATGAAGATGGGAACAGCATGATTCAGGGCTACCATGAGCACAAGATGCAAAGGAAGTCCAGCATGAGAGTTGAGAAAGAGTGACGCACCGTGAATGAATGAAGTCCATAAAAGTCAAATCCAGCATTGTCCACAAGACAGTGATGGTGAAGGAAGGCACCAGGTTGGCGGGGCTTGCTAAGTGGTGAAAGAGCAGCAGGCAGGAAGGTACCAGGTGGGCGGGGCTTAGGCCAGGTGACCTAGATCCACTTGCACCTGCTCCACATCTCAAAGGAAAAGAAGCTAGAGGGCTCCTTAAATAGGGAAACAGAGCGGCAGGCAAGAAGGCACCAGGTGGGCGTGGCTTGCTAAGTGGTGAAAAAGAGCGAGAAGCACAAAGGCACCAGGTGGGCGGGGCTTGCTAAGTGGTGAAAAAGAGCATCAAGCAGGAAGGCACCAGGTGGGTGGGGCTTGCTAAGTGGTGAAAAAGAGCGGCAGGCAGGAAGGCATCAGGTGGGCGGGGCTTGCTAAGTGGTGAAAAAGAGCGGGAAGCAGGAAGGCACCAGGTGGGCGTGGCTTGCAAAATGGTGAAAAAGAGCAGCAGGCAGGAAAGCACCAGGTGGGCGGGGCTTAGGCCAGGTGACCTAGATCCACTTGCACCTGCTCCCCATCTGCAAAGGAAAAGAAGCTGGAGGGCTCCTTAAGTAGGGAAACAGAGCGGCAATCAGGAAGGCACCAGGTGGGCAGGGCTTAGGCCAGGTGACCTAGATCCACTTGCACCTGCTCCCCATATGCAAAGGAAAAGAGGCTGGAGGGCTCCTTAGGTAGGGAAACAGAGCGGCAAGCATGAAGGCACCAGGTGGGAGGGGCTTACTAAGTGGTGAAAAAGAGCGGCAAGCAGGAAGGCACCAGGTGGGCGGGGCTTGCTAAGTGGTGGAAAGGAGCGGCAAGCAGGAAGGCACCAGGTGGGAGGGGCTTAGGCCAGGTGACCTAGATCCACTTGCACCTGCTCCCCAAATGGCACTGTTGTGATGGGCGTGTAATTCGTGGGGACTGCTCGGTCTAGGGAAGGCTTTTTAAGTAAGGGGTCACCCATACTACTTTAATGGAGGCTGGTATTTCACAAGAGTTGAATGACTCATTAACAAAATTGGTAATGATGGGTGCTAGCGTAGGGGCGCAATCTTTGACTACTTTGGCAGGGAAGTTGTCGCCTTTGCAGTTATGTGGCTTAAGAGAAGCTATTGTTTTTGTCGAAATAGAAAGTATACCATGGCACCAAACTAAAATGGCCGGACGCCTTACCGATCGTGTTACTAGCCATGCGTACAACCCCTCAAACTAAGACTGGGCTCTCTCCATTTGAGGTAGTAATGGGGAGACCTGCTAATATCTGGAATCTTCCAAAATGTCGAACTTTAAAGAATGTTGAAAATGTACTACTTTCAGATTGTAGCCAATTGACTAAAAACCTGTATTTGATTTATCATCGGGTACGAGAAGCTTTACCTGTACGATACGAGGGCCCTGGCCAAGCATTATGGCCTGGGAGTTGGGTGCTCGTCAAATCATTTGAGCGCACCTCCTTCCTGTTGGTCACCCAGACAGCGGTGCGGGTAGCTGGACGAAAGAACTGGATACACGTGTCACACATCAAGAAACTTCCTCTCCCTGTGCCACACGCTACAGAAGAAACAGAACCCTCGCTGATACTGCAACCAATGATCCCAAAGCAGTAAGCAGCACTGAGAGTGTGTCGGAGAATATCTCTGAGCCCGGGAGGCTTGGCTGAAGCTGCCATTTTGTCTCCACACTCTCCACAAACTTTGCACCCGGAAACGGCTGTTTCAGATTCAGCCTCTTCACTTGCCTGCAACATGTTGCTTCCAGCAGGAAGTGACGACATATTGTTTCCGGATCAATCAGTACCAGGAAAAGTACGATATAATTTGCGACCACGAGGATAGACTTACGGCACGGTTCAGCTATGCATTCGGAGAAGGAAAAGAGTCATTGAGGGCTTGCTTTTGACCAAATTTCAGGAAAAAAAGGGATTCTGTTGGTTAGGGTTGTGGAAGGACTAAGAAATCACACGACCGGGGGGTCGCCAGCAACGAACATTGGGTTTTCCATCCGAAGACTACAATGCCTGCTACCGCCACTGCTCGTATTGGATTTATAAATAAGGGGGTGACCAACTGGGACAATGGACAAATGCATGGGCCCCGAAAACATATTGTATTCTTATAATGATATTTGGGTTTTTAATAGTCGCTGCCTTAGGATTATTGTACCTCGAGGAAACTCACTCTTTAGAACTTTTGTTGCCTACTGAAAGTGCACCCATTGTTCCTACTTCCTTTGTACATTTTCACACTTTATCCCCTCGGGATTCCCAGCACAGACAATGGTACCACAATAACACTCTACTACTTATCATGAATGCCTCACATGCCATTTTTAATAAATCCAACTGCTGGGTCTGCTCACATTTACCACAACACGGGGATAAGGGGCTAGGTTGGTATATTCATCCTTTACCGTTGACAACTGCCTGCTATGCTTCTCTTAGAGCACTGTTCTTTGGCTGATGGAATGATAGCATCTCAGGGAACTTTGATGGCACCAATTTGAATAGTTTTGAGAAACGTGTCTTGACTCCCCTGGGATGATCGCTTTTTGCAAACAGGAGTAAACCGAAAGTTGCTTCTATTAGCCCTTCTGACAAACTGTCTCGTCCTTTCCAATCTTTGATTTCCTTTAAAATGGCTCCGATAGGCAATAAGGATGCCATGCCTCCTTCTTACACTGTTAACCATAGCCCCGATTCAGTTTCTTTTTGCATACAGAGGAATGGAACTCAGTCAATGGGCACATTTTTAGGTTGTGCCAACGTTGCAAATTTGACTGGGGAGAACAGACCTTTGTATGTAGGCGAACCTATCTACTTTGTCTGCGGTAATGTAGCATTCCATGGTTGCCTAGGGATTGGCAGGGAACCTGTTATTTAGGGATCCTGTTACCTGGGGTGTTTATAGCTAGTACAAAAGAAGTTTCAAAGGCTCGTCTACGGCGGCATGAGAATGGTGACACCCCAGCACAAGTCTTGGGAGATATAGCTAAATCAGTTGTGCCATTTTGGCGGCAGATAGCAAATTCAGAAGATATCAGAAAACTAGCGAGAGTACTGGAGAGAACCATCAACTGGACCACGGACATACTCTATAATATGACGTTAAAACAAAAGGCGATAAGATTAGTAGCACTTCAAAATCGAATGGCATTAGATGTCATTCTAGCTGAGCGTGGTGGAGTATGCAAATTAGTGGGGTCCGCTTGCTGTGTTTTCGTACCAGATTCCTCCCCAACTATCTTCAAGGCAATACAGAATCTGCACGTCCTTAGTTCCGAAGTGCATGTTCCCGAGGGAAACTGGGATCTGAGCGCTTGGTTCTGGGACTTCTTGCGATCTTGGGGTTGGAAGGTGCTTTCGGTCTTATTGATTATTTTGGGAATACTGTTGTTTCTTTGTTGCTGTATTCAGTGTTTGCCTGGTATGTGTTCGATACTAGGGGGATGTTGCGCACAAGCGATAGGTTCGATACGACATAAAGTGTATGCCCCGCATAAGACTTCCAAAGAATACGTATTGAAGGATATTTTAGCAAAAGACCTAATGGCGATAGATATTTCTGATAGTGATTCAGGGTGCATGGACAATGATGCATGGAGTTATTTGCAAGAAGATCCAAAGTACTTTTAGCACTTGGCATAGGCCAAAAGGAGGGTTTGTCGAAATAGAAAGTATACCGTGCCTCCTATTGTAATAAATATATTTATTTTTGGCCTAAGCCAAGCTGCTCGAAAGTCGCTTGCGAAAGAAATCTGTGTTGCAAGGTCCTGACCTTAAATCCATGTAGGCCGCCATTTTAGGTCAAGCCACCATTTTAGGATTTGTTGTGTAAAAGTCACCCTGTGAGCTAAAATGGTGGACGATGTCATTCCAGAATACAACATGGCCGTCTTGACCTCTGTACATAGCTAATATGTAATTTGCCTGCAGGCCACTTGTTGAGGTCATGAACTGAGACCTTGTCCTTCACTGACCTATGTGTACAAGGATTACTCGTACAATGAAAACTAATCCACGAGCATATGTTGAGACAATGTATTCAAATACTGAACGAAGAACATCTGTTTAACTACATTGTATTAATGTTTAAGAAAGCCTGCATGGAAAACTTTAGAATACACAGTTATTGCATACGCTTGTTGATACATGTATTAAAGGCAAACCAGTTGTATGCAGTTATTTGAGACTTGGCACGAACCCTAGATCGGTGATGTATTAAAAGGAATATTAACCCGAAGTGGGGCTGGGCATTGTGCCCACTAAAATATATAAAAAGCGAATGCATTCTAATGTACAGGGTCTCTCATTAACACACTGAACCACGCTGGAGTTCGTTGTGTTGTACTGAGGGCCGATAGCTATCCGATTTTGCTCTGTTTTTGTAACTGGATTCAGTATAAAATAAAGTACTTTGTATGTTCCTTTGTAACCCGTGTTCGGTGCATTTCCTTTTGGGGTACTCAGCCTCGATATTCTTTTTCTGTTTTCACAGTTGGCCCCCGAACAGGGACCCTCAAGATTGATGCCGGATTATTGAAGTTTGACACACGCTATCGGACCAGGGTCGGACGGTGTGACATAAGGGGCCCCCTGAATGAGACGCGACACCTCAACAGCGCTGCACGACCTGATCCTTGGACGATAAGCGTGTGGTCCGAGACGGCAACTTGACGAGGGTCCACTCACGAGGCGGGCAGATTTACCAAAATCACCATACACGAGGTAAGATTAGTTAGGTAAGATTCTTAGAAGTACTGATCGGTCATCCTTAGGTTTGGTCAGTGAGTCGTGACCCAATTCTTAATTTAACCCTGACAATTTGAAATTTGGCGCATTGTATCTGCAGACACAATTATTGACCAGAATTTGAGATATGCCTGGGAAATTTTCTACCTGCTTTAGGGCATTATTCCGCAGTGATAGACAATCTTTAGAATTTAGCCGTCCCGCACCACAGGAGGGGTCGCCGGCATGTACTATGTACTGTAAGTATGGCATTGGAAGTATAATATTTAATGATATTTGGCACAGACAAACCAGACATGCCTCTGAACTTCAGTGGCCAATCAATGGTAGTTTTGAGATCCCTCGTATTGAATATTTGGAGTCAGTCTTGTTAAAGAAAAAGGCTAGGCCTGCAGCACTTGATGTTTTGCAGAATTGGAAAAAAGAAGCGTTGCAACAACTTAAAGGTAGAGAGAAACATGCGCGTTGTCATAAAACGAAAGCTGAAAAAGCATTGTTATATGACCAAAACAAACAGTCTGAGGTGACTAAAAATATGGATAGGGCTTTCTCACTTGGAATTCAGAAAATCTATCCTTCTAAAGATGTTCATATTTCTGATGAGTTTATTGACAAAATATTAAATGAACGAAGGCCTGCTGCCTCTGCGCTACCTCCGTATGTTCCTCTTCCCACTGCTGTACCTCTTCCTGCTGTTATTCCTGCTCTTCCTGCTCAAAGTGTTGTTCCAATTCCTCCGGTTTTTGTCCCTCCACCTGCTCCTCTGCCTCTTTTTATCACACCAGTTATAGTACCTCCATCAAATTTGCCTGCTCCCTCTCTTCCAAGTGGTCCTGAGCCGCTTGTAATTGATCGAGGTACAGGAACAAAAGTTGTCACTCGCAATACTGTACCGTCGGAGAAGAAAGGTGAGTTAATTGCATGGGCTAAGCACTGTATGGAGAAGGATGATCAAGCTAGCGTTTTTGCCACACTTTGTAATACGGATAATTTTCCTGAGAAAAATGTTTTTATTGAAGGTTTAGGGATTCAGTTATGTATAATGTGGGGAAGATTAAATAATGTGGATGTTCCGCAAGGGTTAAGGGATCTAAATACTCTAGCACTTTCTAGAGACACTGTGGAGAAGGTAAATGAGCATGTCGAGAGGTTATTTGGGTATAGAAAGGAGTTAGAAAAGTTATAGAATGAGGATGATGAAGAGGAGAATATGTATGTACAGAAGCGGTTCCTTCCGTGTCGTAAACCGATATCGGAGGAAAAGCAAATTTGTAAGAAAGACGCGATTAGATGGATTTCAGACATAACGATAACTCCAGTTGAGGTATATGACACATATAGTCAATATACGTTGGAAATGCAGAGGAAAGTGATATAGGTAATGGTAGAATACCTGCAGGATGAATGTGTAAAAAGGAAGATTAGTTGTCCCACAGAGTTATTGAGCATTTGTAAGAGAGCTTTTTCAATTGACACTTCTTCGACTGCTTTAGCGCTTGACTTGGCTCTGTTGCTTAGTAAGCGTTCGGAGTCACCTATTTCTCATTTGCCTATGAGAGAGGTTCCTCCGACATTTGTCCCGAAGGTTGAGGTTGCTGCCGATGCTGTAAATGATATAGTCGCTGTGAACATTCCCGCACATTATGTATCACAGTTTGTTCACGTCCTGTTCTCAAGACAGGAAGTGAATACTATTAGGCAATCTATCCCCGATATTAGGAAAAATCTGACAGGGTTCTATAAAGAGATGGAATCCATTTTGCAGTCCTCAGTGTTCACCTTAGGTGACATTGATTTGTTGTTTTCTGTACACCTGCCCGTAGACTTATGCAAACAAGTTAGAACTATCGACGATGTACCCGGGTTGGGAGATACATGGGCGAATATAGCCAGACTCGATGGGGAAAGGCCAGCTGGCGAAAGACCACAACAGGTGATATTAACTCTGCATGACAGAATCATTGCTAAATTAAAAACCATAATTCCCGAAAATAGAATTATTTGGGACAAGCTTACAGCCTGTTTCCAAGGAAAGTCTGAAGGTGCTACCGAGTTCTTTAATCGGTTCAAACAGGTATTCTTGGATTTCAGTGGACAACAGAGTCTGGGAAAAGATTATTTGTGGACAAATGTGTACGTGGATTGCTGCCTGACATCCAGTCACTAATTATGTCTTCTGAGAGTGCTTGGCAGACGAAATCACAATCAGAAGTACTGCACATGGCTCAGTACTATGAGAACCATGTCAATAATGAAAAAGATAGGATTGAAAAACGGAAAGGCGATTTAAAAACTAAAGTGCTATTGCAGCAAATTGTTAGGGGCCCCAGAGGGGGTAGTTCTCAGGTTAGAGTTCAGTATGTCCCTCAGGGGAATGTGCCCTTGGGTCCTGTGAATATTAACCAGTGTGCTTATTGTCGTTGAGAGGGTCATTGGCGAGCACAATGCCCCGTCCTTCAACAAAGGTCGAATAATACATTTGGTAATATGGGTAGGCGATCTAGAGGTCGCCCGGGCGTAGGGGGCCCTGGTAGAGGTCAGTTTACACAGGACCCTCAACAACCTTTTTCGCAGAACAATCAGACTCCGAGTGTGGACACCAGGAATATATTTGATCATCCTTCCGCTGCATATTTATCTGAAGAGCTTCCTTTTGAAGATATTCTGGTTCGTTAGGATTGCCCGAAGCAGGGTTTGGAACCTACACCCATTCCGTCAATCAGAAAGGTCCCTACGTTGAAATGGTGGTGGGAAATAGGAAACATCAGTTTTTGATAGACACTGGAGCACAGAAGTGTTCCATTGATCATTTGCGGGTTCCAAAAATTCCACTGTCAGGGCAAACCAATGTTTCTGTAGGGTTTTCGGGTACCCCAGTTGTTTGTCCGGTTTGTGTGCCGATACCTATTTCTTTGGGTCCCTTTATGGACCAGTGTCCATTTCTGTTGACTTCGGATTGCGGAGAGAACTTGCTGGGGTTGAATTTGCTAAAAGAATTAAATGCAGTGATTTACTGTTCTTCTGATGGAGTGCGCTTGACGATTTCACCACAGCAATTTTCTGCCTCGCAATTTTTGACTAGACCTTTGCCTCCAGAATTCATTGATGTACCAGAGACCTTGTGGGCTGTCGACGACAATGATGTCAGCGTTTTACAGATTGCGCCTGTTAAGATAGTTTTGAAACATGGAATTGAGCTTCCACGCATTCCCCAGTTTAAGATTTCTGTTGAGGGTGAGCGAGCTTTGAAATGTATTGTTTCTGATTTTTTGCATCGCAGTGTGATTGAAGAAATTTCAGGAAGTTTGTGTAATAGTCTGATTTTACCCGTGTACAAGAAAGGCGATAATGTAATTCCATTCCGTTTTATAATTAATTTACGTGCCATTAATAAAGTTGTGTCACCAAAATTTCCAATTGTGCCTGATGTAACGACAATCCTAACCATGATTCCAGCTACAGCTACTTACTTTAGTGTTGTGGACTTAAAGAATGCGTTCTTTAGTATTCCTATACACAAGGATAGTAGATACTTGTTCGCGTTCACCTTAGGGGGACGCTCGTTTACATTTACTTTGCTTCAGTATGTTGACGATTTGCTTCTAGCTGCTGACTCTGAGAGTGCCTGTAAGGAGGGCACTGTGTTATTACTTATTCATCTAGCTAAGCATGGTCACAAAGCTTTGCTTAAAATATTTCAATATTGTTGTCAGGAGGGCGCCTATTTAGGCTATCTCCTGTCAAAGGAGGGAAGAAGATTGACACCTGAAAGAATAAAACACATTTCTGGCATGTCTGTCCCAAATACACAGAAGGAAGTTAGGGCCTTGATAGGTATGGCTTCTTACTGTAGGTTGTGGATCCTGAATTTCTCACTAGTGATCAAACCGATGGTGGCTTTGACAAAGAAGGCATTTCTTCACCATTGCCATGGAACGCGGTACACCAGCAGTCGTTTGACTTGCTTAAGACTGCATTATGCTCTGCACCAGTTTTGGGCACACCAAACTATGAAAAGGCATTTGTGTTGTTTGTGCATGAATGTGATGGATGTGCTTTGGCTGTATTAACGCAGGAAGAGGGAGAGAAGAATAGGCCGTGCAGTTACTATTCTTCCGCACCCTTGATCCTGTAGCATGTGCTTTGCCAAGATGTTTGCGCGCTGTCGCTGCTGCCGCGTCTGTAAAACAGAGTGAGGGAATGGTCCTAGGCCATGATCTAACCCTGATGGTGCCTCACTCTGTAGATGTTCTATTGAACCGAACTCAAACGCAACACCTCACTTCTGCACAGTTGACAAGATATGAATTGATCTTGTTTGCTCCTCACATTCAAATTAAGAGGTGTTGTGTCCTTAATCCGGCAGAACTCCTACCTTTTCCGCAAGATAGTACTTGCAGCGATGAAGAGTCACATGATTGTTTGTATACGACCGAACAAGAAACAAAGGGTAGAATTGATTTGAAGGATACTCCTTTGATAATCTGCAAGGAGAGCTGTTTTGTGACGGCTCCTGCTTTAAACTCCCGGATGGTACATCCACAGCAGCTTATGCAATCACTACATTGAGCACGGTTGTGGAAACTAAGAGAATTACGCATAATTCTGTGCAGGCCGCAGAGATTATAGCATTGACCCGAGCTTGTGAACTTTCCGAAGGGCTTGCAGTAAATATATATACTGATAGTCAGTATGCCTTTGGGGTGGTTCACAACTTTGGGAGGCTTTGGTCAGAAAGAGGGTTCCTAACTTCGCATGGCACCAAAATTCAACATGGCTCCCTAATAGTGCAACTACTCTCAGCGCTTGCGCTCCCTACTCAGTTAGCAGTTATGAAATGTGCAGCACATCGAAAGATTGTAGATGGTATTGGAAAAGGGAATGCTTTCGCTGATCAGATAGCTAGACAAACTGCTGCAGACCTCTTCACTGAGATGTATGTTTCAAGGGAGACTGTAGATGCTTATATAATGGATGAGGGTGTTGGGTGTGTACGGGATATCCAAGCTGATGCCACAATGGAAGAGTCTAAGAGGTGGGCTGAAGGCTTGGGGAAACTTGATGATGATGGGTGTTGGGTAGACATGGTCGAAGGAAAATGGCTGTTACCTGACGCCTATGTCATGATGATGGTTGTCATGGCACACGGCCCTACACATGTTTGTGCCCAACAGGTTACGAAAATGTTAGAAAAAGTTTGGGCAAATGACAAGATTTCGAAAATTGCCCAGCGCTATGTCCAGAACTGCATGATTTGGCTACAACACAATGTGGGAAAGGGGACATCAACTCCAGGGGGAAGTTTTGGCCCACCTTCTGTCCCCTTCGAAGTTATTCACTTTGATTTCATTGAAATGGAATGATGCAACAATTTAAAATATGTCCTTGTGGTCATTTGTGCCTTTAGTAAATGGGTTGAGGCTTTCCCTGTTATAGAAGCTACAGCCATGACCACTGCGAAAACCATGTTAAAGGAGTACTTCCCCCGGTTCAGTTTGCCGAGAGTTATCTGGTCGGACAATGGTCCACATTTTGTTGCCGCTGAAATTTTACAGATATGTACAGCGTTACCAATCGACAAACGGTTCC
The DNA here is from genome assembly GCF_040938575.1 of Ambystoma mexicanum. NCBI lineage: Eukaryota > Metazoa > Chordata > Amphibia > Caudata > Ambystomatidae > Ambystoma > Ambystoma mexicanum. The sequence goes on along the minus strand of NC_090936.1, from coordinate 123,775,264 downwards.
ATTCCGCCAGACATCCTCAGAGCGCCGGACTAGTAAAAAGACACAACGGTATCATCAAGAACAATCTCGCTAAGACATGTGCCGGCACCAAACTAAAATGGCCGGACGCCTTACTGATCGTGTTACTAGCATTGTGTAAAACCCCTCAAACTAAGACTGGGCTCTCTCCATTTGAGGTAGTAATGGGGAGACCTGCCAATATTTGGTATCTTCCAAAATGTCGAACTTTAAAGAATGTTGGAAATGTACTACTTTCAGATTATTGTAGCCAATTGACTAAAAACCGGCTTTACCTGTACGATACGAGGGCCCTGGCCACGGCATACGGCCTGGGAGTTGGGTGCTCGTCAAATCATTTGAGCGCACCTCCTGCCTCGCGCCTCGCTGGCGTGGGCCATTCCAGGGTAGCTGGACGAAAGAACTGGATCCACGCTTCACACATCAAGAAACTTCCTCTCCCTGTGCCACACGCTACAGAAGAAACAGAACCCCTCGCTGATACTGCAACCAATGATCCCAAAGCAGTAAGCAGCACTGAGAGTGTGTCGGAGAATATCTCTGAGCCCGGGAGGCTTGGGGAAGCTGCCATTTTGTCTCCACACTCTCCACAAATTTTGCACCCGGAAACGGCTGTTTCTAATTCAGCCCCTTCACTTGCCTCTGACACGTTGCTTCCAGCACGAAGTGACAACATATTGTTTCCGGATCAATCAGTACCAGGAAAAGTACGATATAATTTGCGACCACGAAGATAGACTTACGGCACGGTTCAGCAATGTATTCGGAGAAGGAAAAGAGTCATTGAGGGCTTGCTTTTGCCCAAATTTGAGGAAAAAAAGGGATTCTGTTGGCTAGGGTTGTGGAAGGACTAAGCAATCACACGACCGGGGGATCGCCAGCAACGAACATTGGGGTTTCCATCCGAAGACTACAATGCCTGCTACCGCCACTGCTCGTATTGGACTTATAAATAAGGGGGTGACCAACTGGGACAATGGACAAATGCCTGGGCCCCGAAAACGTATTGTATTCTTATAATGATATTTGGGTTTTTAATAGTCGCTGCCTTAGGATTATGGTACCTCGAGGAAACTCACTCTTTAGAACTTTTGTTGCCTACTGAAAGTCACCCATTGTTCCTACTCACTTTGTACATTTGCACACATTATCCCCTCGAGATTCCCAGCACAGACAAAGGTACCACAATAACACTCTATTACTTATCATGAATGCTACACATGCCATTTTTAATAAATCCAACTGCTGGGTCTGCTCACATTTACCATATAATGGGGATAAGGGGCTAGGTTGGAATATTCATCCTTTACCGTTGACAACTGCCTGCTATGCTTCTCTTAGAGCGCTGTTCTTTGGCCGATGGAAAGATAGCATCTCAGGGAACTTTGATGGCACCAATTTGAATAGTTTTGAGAAACGTGTCTTGACTCCCCTGGGATGCTCGCTCTTTGCAAACAGGAGTAAACCGAAAGTTGCTTCTATTAGCCCTTCTGACAAACTTTCTCGTCCTTTCCAATCTTTGATTTCCTTTAAAATGGCTCTGATAGGCAATAAGGATGCCATGCCTCCTTCTTACACTGTTAACCATTTTTACATTGTGCCAACGTTGCAAATTTGACTGGGGAGAACAGACCTTTGTATGTAGGCGAACCTATCTACTTTGTCTGCAGTAATGTAGCATTCCCATGGTTGCCTAGGGATTGGCAGGGAACCTGTTATTTGGGGATGCTGTTACCTGGGGTGTTTATAGCTAGTACAAAAGAAGTTTCGAAGGCTCGTCTACGGCGCGATGAGAATGGTGACACCCCAGAACAAGTCTTGGGAGATATAGCTAAATCAGTTGTGCCATTTTGGGGGCAGATAGCAAATTCAGAAGATATCAGAAAACTAGCGAGAGTACTGGAGAGAACCATCAACTGGACCACGGACATACTCTATAATATGACATTAGAACAAAAGGCGATAAGATTAGTAGCACTTCAAAATCGAATGGCATTAGATGTCATTCTAGCTGAGCGTGGTGGAGTATGCAAATTAGTGGGGTCCGCTTGCTGTGTTTTCGTACCAGATTCCTCCCCAACTATCTTCAAGGCAATACAGAATCTGCACGTCCTTAGTTCCGAAGTGCATGTTCCCGAGGGAAACTGGGATCTGAGCGCTTGGTTCTGGGACTTCTTGCGATCTTGGGGTTGGAAGGTGCTTTCGGTCTTATTGATTATTTTGGGAATACTGCTGTTTCTTTGTTGCTGTATTCAGTGTCGGCCTGGTATGTGTTAGATACTAGGGGGATGTTGCGCACAAGCGATAGGTTCGATACGACATAAAGTGTATGCCCAGCATAAGACTTCCAAACAATACGTATTGAAGGATATTTTAGCAAAAGACCTAATGGCAATAGATATTTCAGGGTGCATGGACAATGATGCATGGAGTTATTTGCAAGAAGATCCAAAGTACTTTTAGCACTTGGCATATGCTAAAAGGAGAGTTTGTTGAAATAGAAAGTATACCGTGCCTCCTATTGTAATAAATATATTTAATATTGGCCTACGCCAAGCTGCTCGAAAGTCGCTTGCGAAAGAAATCTGTGTTGCAAAGTCCTGACCTTAAATCCATGTAGGCCGCCATTTTAGATCAAGCCGCCATTTTAGGATTCGTTGTGTAAAAGTCACCCTGTGAGCTAAAATGGTGGACGATGTCATTCCAGAATACAACATGGCCGTCTTGACCTCTGTACATAGCTAATATGTAATTTGGCTGCAGGCCACTTGTTGAGGTCATGAACTGAGACCTTGTCCTTCACTGACCTATGTGTAGAAGGATTACTTGTACAATGAAAACTAATCCACAAGCATATGTTGAGACAATGTATTCAAATACTGAACGAAGAACATCTGTTTAACTACATTGTATTAATGTTTAAGAAAGCCTGCATGGAAAACTTTAGAATACACAGTTATTGCATACGCTTGTTGATACATGTATTAAAGGCAAACCAATTATATGCGGTTATTTGAGACTTGGCACGAACCCTAGATCGGTGATGTATTAAAAGGAATATTAACCCGAAGTGGGTCTTGGCATCGCGCCCACTAAAATGTATAAAAAGCGAATGCATTCTAATGTACAGGGTCTCTCACTGAACACACTGAACCACGCTGGAGTTCGTTGTGTTGTACTGAGGGCCGATAGCTATCCGATTTTCCTCTGTTTTAGTAACTGGATTCAGTATAAAATAAAGTACTTCGTATGATCCTTTGTAACCCGTGTTCGGTGCATTTCCTTTTGGGGTACTCAGCCTCGATATTCTGTTTCTGTTTTCACATTTTAAGGACCTGATCATTGGTGACTTGAGTGAAGTGGAATTCAGGTACATCATGTCTAGTAGTAATGCCTGAAGGGTGAGTGGGGTTGGCTGTGAGCTCTAGGAGCTTTTTTTGCGTGGCTATTTTGCAGTGGAGGCTGTTCACTTTAGAGGACAGAGCATCCTGAATAGTAGTGCACCAGGCTTTACTAGTATTAGTTGGGCCAGTGGGTAGAATGGGGGACTCCAGTTCTCTAATAATAGTGACAAATTCTTTAGTATTGGATGCCACGTTGGAGATGTGTTTGTTAAGCGATTCCGCTTTGGGGCAAGTAGACTAGATTTATAAGTTTTGGATAGTTGTTGCAGTTTGATTTGAAGTTCTGGGGTGTGTTTCTTTTCTGTATAGGTGCTCCAAGCTCTTTCTTCCCTTCTGAGTACTATGAGTTCATCGTTGAACCAAGGGGAGCTGCGTTTGGGTTTAGGCACTTTGGTTTTGAGAGGGTCTACTTTGTCTATAGCAGTTTTCAGACATTGGTGATAGTGATCCGAGATTCTCTCTATGTTAGTACTATCTAACAGTTTGGCATATAGTAGGTCATTGAGTAACAGGTTTATGTTCTCAGCAGTGAGTTTCTGACCTGAATGGGTGCTGGGCTGCATGTTTTAGCTATTGGGTCTGTGTCGAAGTTTATGTTAAATTTAATTAGGCAGTGGTCTGTCCATGTTACCTTAAGGATGTCTACTAATGTTACTGCATTATGCAGAGTGAGTATCCAGTCAAGCGTTCTGCCTTTGGAACGGGTCGGGTAATTCATGATTTCAGTGAATTGCATCTCGAGGAATGCTTTGTGGCAGGCTGTTGCTTTGCTGTCCGTGGGGTCGTTAGATAATAGATTAAGGTCTCCTAGGAGGATAAACTTAGTTTTGGGTTTGATAGGGGGAGTGATTAGGAGAGGTAGGTCTATATCAGGATTATTAGTGGCACTCAGTGATCTACTATACTATGTATACTATTAGGAAGTTAATTGTAACCTTCGGGCTGACGGCTATCTTAAGCGTGAGGACTTCGTAGTCTGAAAGTGAATCCATTTTGCATTCCCTAAATTTTATTGAGGTTTTGTGGATAATGGCCACTGCACCACCTATGGAAACTAAGCGATCGGCTCTAAGGAAGGTATACTCGGGAGGAGGGACAGCTAGTGTGATCTGAGGGCCTGAGGCTGTATGTAGCCAAGTCTCGGTTAGCACTAGGAAGTAAAGTTTGTATTCTAGAATGCTATCATGTATGTCAATAACATGGGCCCCAATGGACCTGACATTTAGTAGAGCTCCCAGTAGGAGCTGACTAGTTTTGGCCACAGTTGTAAGCAGAGTTAAATTAGTCTGAGTGGGGATTGTTGTGGTACTGGATATGTTTTGTAGGGTCTCATTGGAGGTGGAGGTTCGCTGAGAACTAATGTCTCGGTTCTTCTGCGTCACATAAGGTTAAGGTATTCTCGTGGAGTTGGGATGGGTGGGGTGCCGGAATTTGTTGTGGGGGTGTTGGAGGTGGGTGCGTGCTGAGAGTCTGTTATTTCTTGGTTGTGGTTGGATATCTACTATCATCTGGACAACTTATGCCTACCTCTAAAACATGTCATCTTCAACACTATTAAGTACACCGTATATCATTGGCTCTCAAACTAGAAGGCCCTTTGTTATATGGCCCCCTATTATTGGTTGGCATGCTTGTGCCATGTCTGGAACATTCGGTTCATTTAGCAGCACGTAAGCTCAAACCTAGGTGCCAGGAGGTGGACTTGACTTTACCTCCCCACCCAATTAGCCCAGCGTCTCATCACCCATGCCTTCTGCCATGAAGATTGTCTTTGAACTTGGCCTTGCAAAGTATTCTTGTCCCTGGGAATATAAGGGAGTGAGAGCATGCACTATTGTTTTTCTAGAGCTCCAAGCTGAACTCTATTTCCATCCTTGGCTCACGTGACAGGAGACCAAGATTTGGACCACTTTTCAGAATTTAAATGTCTTAAATGAATAAAACTTGCCACGCTTGGGGTTCTTTCTTTGCACGTTAACAAGGGATGATTCAGCTTCTCACTTTCACCACCTTCAAAAATAGATAACCGGCCTTTGCTGCTTTCATTTTGACACCAGGCCAAACAGCCCGCCATTCGTGTCCATGATCTCAGCTAATTCTTGCTGCAACACAGTTCTCAGCTTTTCTTCTCCATGGGTCTGGGCAATGGTGGCTCTGCCTGCAGTCTATTCACTACATATAGCCATCTTCTAAGATTAAATAATCTACTTGCATTGCTTTATCTGTACAATTATTGAACGGCTTTCATTTTCTGCAGTGCGTTACACACGTGCAATCATCTCTTCACATGTGAAGGTTTACTCGATTCTCAATCCAGTCATCAGTTTCTATAAGGTCCATGCATCCTCTTCAGCCAATATCTTCAGTGCATCACGTTCGTCTCTCGTGAAAGCACTAGCTCCTTTTCTTGCTCCTTTTCATATTCCTTCAGGGAGTTCCTCCCTAAGATTGTTGTCTCTTCGGGAATACATCTGATAGGGTTTTCTCAGAGGGTACCTTCTCTTGAATATTCTCCGGGGGGTATGGTCACAACTGCTGGTGTCAAGTATGGCACAATTTCAGGCTTCCAACATACAGGAGGTGGGAGGGCGGGATTTCCTGCAGAGGCATGCAGCTTCTCCTCTACAGTGGAGTGGAGTCGACGATGACACCAAGTTTTATTTCCCTCGCAGGAAGGTGAAGGAAGATGCCCAAGGTGGGCAGCCAGAGTGAGAGAGGGAAAGCAGGGGTAGGTGTCCCAAAGAGAGGGCTCTGCATCTTAATGGCATTAAGGCAGAGATCATTCAAGGCACACCAATTCTGTATCGCAGATAGAAAGTCAGGAATGAGTGAGAGCGTAGAGTAGGCAGAGGGGAGCCTGAGGGAAAGCGGAGTGTCATCCGCATAACACTGAAAGTTAGAAGAGAAGGTAGAGATCAGGTGGGCCAAAGAGGACAAGTAGAGTTTAAATAGAGTTTGAAAAACCAGGGTGAGAGGATAGAGCCCTGTGGGACACCACAGGTAGAGAGAGAGGTGGCGGAGAGAAAGGGAACAAGTTAGACCTGGGGAGGGGGGCGATCAAAGAGGAAGAAAGTCAGACACTCCAGGGCCTTATCTGTGATGCCCAGGTTCTCACAGAATCGATTAATCAGGATGGCATGGTTGACTGTGTCGAAAGCAGAGAAAAAAACAAAGAGTATGAGGACAGAAGGAATGCTGGAATCAAGGTTAGAGAGCAGATCTTCACGTGTTTTCAGGATAGCAGTTTCCATGCCAAGAGAGGAAGAGAAGAGGATATTCTGAGTTTTAGCTGAGAAGTGAGACTTTAGAGCTGTACAGAGGGCCTGGAAGGGAACAGGAGAGGTAGAGACTGCAACAGGATGGGCCAGTTGCTTGCAAATTTTATAGCATTTGGCCGTGTTGTTAGAGGCTGTAGAGCACCAGGCTTGAATGTGTGCTCGCTTCTTGGACAGGACAGTCTGATTTGCCCTTGGAGCAGGCGGCAGGCCAGTTTGTCAGAGGATGCGCACAAAGCCCACCACTTCCTCTCAGCCACCCTGCACTTGCGTTTCAGGATAGTGAGGTTGGAATCACACCAAGAGTTGCACTTGGAGGTACGCTTCAGCCAGATTCTCATGACAGGGGCAAGGATGTCCAGGGTGTTGGAAATAGAAAGATGCAGATTAGAAAGGGCAGTGTCAGGGTGTAAGTCAGTCACGGGAGTAGGAGGATCAGAGAAAGTAGAGGCAAAGGCCTCCACTGACACACGCTTCATGGGCCGAATGACCGACGAGGTAGGTGGCAGTGCTCGGGGTGGGTATGGGGCCTATGCCTGAGGGATAGAGTTTCAGAGGAGAGTAGAAAGTGGTCAGTCTAAGAGAGGAGTGGTGAGAGGGTTAGAGAGGGGGATGTCTAAGCTGATGAGAACATCCAAAGTATGTCCAGAAGTGTCACACCTCGACCCCTTTCCACACAGCGACTCAGTTCTTCTTACTTCCACCAGGGTAGACGGTCAAAAGTGACATCTGGCAAAACCATTGCTCTCCGCCGTGGTGTTCAGCAATCTGCAGTGCCGTTTCTGACACAGTGGCGAATGCCATGGAGGCTGGCTACTGCAGCACCAACCAGAACGGCTTCAGCCTGCATTTCCCATGAAGCCTGAGTGATTCTGTAGTCCTTAACGCAATCATGTGAGCCTCGCGTCACTTGGCTCCGCCTCCTCATTGATTTAAGCCGCTGCAGCTTGGAGGATGCTGCTTCTGTTTGTGTGTTACAGCCGACGTTTGTAAGTTCCGTCTTCATCGCACTCTCCCTGAAGCTCCTGTGTTTCAGATTCCAGTTCATTCAACAGATTTCTGTGCTCTCTCCTCGATTCATTTTTTTCTATGTAGCGAACCTTCGTTTGACTCAGGAATGCCTGCCTGCCTGCTGATTTTGCTGTATCACTTGCTCGCCTTTGTACTGAACCTTCGTTTGACTCAGGACTGCATGCCTGCTGATTTTGCTGTGTTCTTGCTCGCCCATGTACCAACCTGATTACCTGCTTAATGGACTGCCTTGCTGCTTTCATTGTTTTCTAAGCACTTTTGTGTGCATTTCCTAGCGTGTCCTACTCCCGTCCGGTGAGTGAAAACGTTTCTACCATAACCAAGGATTATAGTTCTTGGTAAGTCCTCCTCTTATAATAAGTGTTCTAACTCTTTCTTGTTGCTTCTGAACTGAATGGTACTACTCGTAATCCACTATTAGTACCTCACTGCTTGTGTTTTTTGTATTGGACCCTACATCCTCCTTTCCCATTTGGAATCCACTTTCCCTTGGCTCCACTAGTGCACGCAAAGACGCTCTGCTGTTTTGTGACTCTAGCTGGCACCTCCCTATACAAGTGCACATAAGAACGCTTTGCAGGTGTGCACCTACCCGTATCTACTGCGTCCCCCTTGCCGCCCAGGACTAGCTACCTGACTAACATTCCCATTTGTTATTTTGTACTGTTGTTGTATCCAAATCCTGGCGTACAAGCTAACTTTAACCTCCTAGGGGTAGGACATTCATTGTTTGTCTCTTTTTCTTACTGGTCAGGATAGGTTCCAACTCCTCTTCTGCAATTGCAGGAAGATTCCAGTACGTGATTGTTTAATCAGGGGACTGGGTTGTTCAGGTACTTTCCTTGCTTGTTGTAACCTACTGGCAGTTTTAATTGTGTCAAGTGGTAAACCGTGTGTTTTTTTCTTGCAGCTGGGTCCGTGGTGGTGCGTTCTCCCCGCTCTTTTGGGTGATCGGTCCCTCTGTCTGGTACAACTTACAGCAGAGTGGCATATCACCAAAAAGGGTCCTTTCCCTCCTAGAGAGGAGGCTCGGTTGGAGGCTCCACCCAGAGCTCCTCAATCAACTATCCAGACCCGCTGTCAGGTCTCCTGTCTTGACTACTCCCGTCTGGTGAGTAACAAGAAGAGTGTGTCGGGCCAGGGGACAGAATGGAAAGAGTGTTGCAGAGGTTGCGGAAAAGCCCAGAGGAGGGATTAAAAGTATCCGGGTGAATGTTGACACCTCCGAGGAGGATAAGTCGAGAAGTAGAGTCAATGAGAGAAGAGGAGAGGTCAGCCCATTCAGAGAGGAAGAGAATGGCCTGGCCAGGTGGCCTGTAGATGGTGGCCACAGTAAGAGAGAGGACGGGAGAGAGAGAGACTGAAGACCCACTCTGGAAATGTCAGTGCTACTCCACCTCCAGGACGATTGGTTCTGGGTTTGGAGAGGATCTTGTAGCCCACAGGGAGGAAAGTGTCAAAACTTGTGACAGACTGGGAGTAAAGTATGTCTCAGTGAGAGCAAGGACATCTAGGTGGCAGATGTCAGAGGAGTGTTTGACAGCAGAACGAGAATTGAGAGTAACGATGTGGAGCAGGTTGCCACATTTTAAAGACTTTCGTGTAGGGGTACGGTTTTGAGGTACACCCTGCAGAGGTGGCAAAGGGGCCCGAGGGTGGGCAGAGGAGGAAGATGAGGGTGCCAGAGAGGTGGCGGAAGGAGTAGCGGGAGAAAGTTGATAAAAGAGGTAGGAAAAGCCCATCAAAAAGGAGGAATTTGGGCTGAGGGCCCTGAACCAAGATGGTGCCGTTCAAATAGACATTAATGACCATCCTGGAGGAGTGGAAGGGGGCCAAGAGAACCTCCCACCTAGTGCCACCATTAATGGGAGAGGAGGAGAAAGGAGAGGGATCAGAGACCATATGAAGGGTCCATATGTCTGGAGAAAGGACGACAAAAAGGATGTCAGTGAGAGTCTGTTGCCTGGGTTGGAGACCAGGATGTCCCTCTTGAACTTCTTCCTTCCAGACTTAGTGAGAGGGATAGGGTAAGAGAGAAAGTAGCAGTTAGAGAAGATGGGAGAGACAGAGCACCATAGGGGGTACGAAGGAGGTAGGTGGAGGAGAAAGGGATGAGAGAAGAGAGAGAGAGGCGCACAGCCCTGTGGTGGCACACAACTCAAAATGCATAGGGGAGGAGGAGGAGGGGCCAGGGTCACAACAAGGTGGTAGTCTAGAGAGAACAAGCAACAATGCCTCAGTTACTGGAATGCGAAAACACCCAAATTCGACTTTCCCAGAAGGAGGAAAAAAGGCAGATTTTTGAGCAGAGCACAATACAACACAACCAGATTCATCTTTCCTAGAAGGGGAAAAAAGGGCTATGTTTTTTAGCCTAGCATAATACATCACACACATATACAACATACCTGATCAGTCGCAGAAGGTTGACGCTGCAGGCTATGTGCTACCACGGCAGACACCGGCAGATACCACTGAAGCTGTCCTTAGCCCCTTGTCCTTGGCCGAGTAGGCTGCCACAGCAGGGGGTGCATTTGGTGTCCAATTTAAAGGGCCCGCCAACCAATGGGAGTGCGGTGGGAGGGAGGGAGTGCAAACAAACAAGGAAGTAACCAGGACAAAGGGAGGGGGGTGGGCACACATGCTGCAGAAGTTGACATTAGTGTTGCCCAATGATGCTGGGAATGGCCTGTGGAGATAGAGGGAGAAAACACATGTCGGTGCATGACTACCTGTTGTCTGAGCAGGGGTTTGGGCCCTGGGTCCTCCTGGTCCGAACATGCCCGAACAGGAATTGCCCTTTTCTTCATCTGCCTTGGCGAGAGACACCCTTAATCTAAGAGTTAAGAGCAGAAAGGAAGAGGCAGGGCTAAGAAGGTGGGTGGTGCATGGTCCAGGTGACCTACATCCACATGCACCTGCTCACCAACTGCAAAGGAAAAGAGGCTGGAGGGCTGTTTAAGTAGGGAAAAAGAGCAGCAAGCCATTAAGCACCAACAGATGCAGAGATTTTGCCATCAACTAGCAAGCCAGGAAAGCATAAGGGAAGAGCTCTCGGCACTAAACCAAGCTCTCTGATGGGCGGGTTGGATAGAATCAAAGTGCAGAGGCCTAGGTTAGTGTGGGTCCCTGGTTTTTAATGTTTGCCATGGGCATAGAGATTGTCTGGCTCCACCTACAAGAAAAAGACAGCTGAAGAGATTTTGCCATCAACCAGTCACACAGATGGTTCCAAGGGGTTATTTCTTGTCACCCCACCAAACCTTTCAATTTAGGATTGGAAAGAGGCAAACCACAGAGGTCTAAACTAGTATCAGTCCCTAGTCTGTAAAGATTGTATAGGAGGGGGGGAACCAGGTCTTGATCCACCTTCAAGAGAAAAACAGCTGCAGAGACTTTTGCCATCAATCAGCTGGGTAGAAGGTGAGAGCTCTTGGCACCCTGAAAAGCCTCTTAATGGGATCACCTATGGATCGCTCACTAAAACTCCACCTATAAGGTGGACTGGGAAAGGCAGATGCTTCCTGATCCTGACCTTGGTGGTGGTGTAATGCCAGAGGATCACCTGGAAGGAGACAAGGCCCATGATGGTGAGGAGATACTGTGGATGAGACATGGGATTTGATGTTGAAAGGGAAGAATCAAAACATGTAATGGCCTATTGTCGGTATGCTATAGCTGAACCACCCATTAAGCCTGTGGATGTGGGCAAAGCTGGTGTAAAATCTTTAAAAATCCCAGGGGAAGAAATGCAATTTAAGATCTCAAAAGATTTAAAAAAAACACTTACTCCCAAAGGTACAGTGAAAGGGAATATGTAAATGTGTGCTTAAACAACATGCCTTTCTCTTTACAAGTGAATTCTTGTGATTCATCCTCAAATGCCTTTAAGGGAAAGAAGACTGCCTTTAAAACTAGAAAGTTGATAAGAAAACCTTATTTTGTTGAATAGACGCGAGTCCCATAACCTCAGAACTACTGGAAGGAGAAAGAGAACTGAAGAGCAATGCTGCCATAGTAGGCAGCCTATTAAGCCCTGAGGGAGGCAAAAAGACTTAAAAAGGATCCCTCTGGTGCAAGCCATTAGATGTAGATAGGGGAGGATAGAGTGTTATAGCTGGAGTGCTTGCAGCAGCATTAGCAGCAGAAAGCAGAGAGCATGTTTTTGCAATCCAAGCAAAAGTAGGAGAACCAAAGGGACGCCAGCACTTTGTTCAAGCAGATTTCAACTGACTGTCCTGAGAGAGCCCTGTTTCCCCAAACTCTGAAGTGCAGAGGTTGCACATCGGAATGCATGAAGGATGATTGCTTTTCCCCATATGGAATTAATTGCAGAGATTGCGCAGTGGAAGGCATGAAGGATGATTGCTTTTCCCCATGTTGACCTAACTGCAGAGATTGCTTAGCAGGAAGTGTGCTGGAGACCGTCACTGGAAGGTGTTGTGAAGCAGAGGGTCTTGGGAGTGAGAGGAGCTCCTTCATTACATGACCGGAGTAAGAATACCTTCAACAAAGGAGGGTGTGGGTCCAAAGATAAGCCAGAAGCCGTAGAAGCCCTGCAACATGCAGAGCAATTAATACAGAAGCTGGTGAGTGTTACCAAGCGTTCTGATCCATTGCGTGAGTCATTGAAGGCCACAGTATCCACATAGCCTAACTTGCGTATGAGTAAAAGCGATGTGAAACTGTCCGCTTATTGTCAAACAAAGAACTTGAAAAGTAGCGCATGCACATAAGCAAACGTTATTTCTTTCATTCGCTTGAGAGAGAAATGCTGTGAAACCTCCTTATTGACTATTAAAATTGCTGCAAACACATGAAGGAGTGGCCGAGTGCACTTAATACCGATTCTGACATGAAGAGGAATCTCTGAATCAAAGTTAAAGCAGTTGACAATAGAACAGTAATGTTAAGTGACAAAGAAATGGCATTACAAGGTATGGAAACAAACATTGCCTAAGCCAAAGGCAATAAGTGTTATTCCGGCCAGGAGTGAAACAAGCCTTTCCCAAAACCAAAGTGTGGTGCAGACATGTCCATAAGCCTAACAGACTACATGTTTTGCCCAGGCCAAGAGTGTGCAAGCATTGCCTACAGCCATGAGATTTTAACAACAAGGTTTATGAGTAAACTACCTTGGTGGAAGAATGCAAAGAGGCAAAATCAAGGTTGGGGAAAGGGAAGCTGGTGGCTTTTGATGTTCTCTAAAAGCTGATACAACTAACATTGCCAAAGCCAATAGGAGGAAAAGAGAACTACATACTACAGGCATTTTGGGGCTGTTAGTAGTAAAGAGTGAAACGTGAAAGGTCACAGGGTGAGTGCCTTGCTTACTTGAAGGTGCTGAAGTACACTAAAGTGAATCTTGTCTGGTATACAAAATTGTTAAAAGTCACAAAGATGCAAAGTACTGAAGCTGTGGTGGTGCTTTTTGGTTGTCAGTAGATGTGAAACTTTGTAAGCACAGTTTAATGAGGAACACTATGGGTCAGGTGAGTGTACCCGCATGGTGAGACCATGAAGATGTTAACCTAATATGAGAATGCTTCAGGTGGAAGTAGAAGTGATGCGAAGTCATCCTGACAAAAATATAAACTGTGATTCTAAATACTATTCAGAGAGACTGTATAAGTCTTAACTAGAAGTTGTGTCTATTTGAGTTTAACAAAGAACTGTGTTTCTTCTTTGACATCCATCAAATTTGGAAAAAACATATTGGCCTGAAATAACATTGATGCTCTTTGATGAAGTGGAAATGCATTCTTCAAAGAGGAGTTTACTTTTGTTTGAACGTTTGTTAACAGAGCTTTCTTTTGACACTTTGAAGGAGCCACAAACTGAATTCAGACTTTATTGCAAACCTGGATTTCCTGGATTTTTGTTGAACATTGAACTAAATTTGACTTGAAACCTTGGGAAGAGGAGCTCATCCAGGCTACCAAGAAATACTGAATATATTCAAAATACCATTGTTGAGGTTTATTGTGAATTGCCATATATTTTATGTTTAAGTGTGAGGGTCAGATATTCTATGTTACAGTGTTTTCCTTTAGTTTTGATAGGCAGGGACATCCTCGTCAGAGCAGGGATAGGGAGGCATTTGATGAAATATATCATTAAATAAAATGGTAACATTTGAGAAATCATCCAAAAGTTTTCCCCCTCAAATTTCTGACCCCTCACAATGGACAGAGGATAACTAAAAGGCCTAGCCTAGTGGCAATCACTGGTCTAAATTATCACTTGACTTGAAAGATTCAAACATGGGATAAAGGAGGAGACAAAGCAATAAACCCAGATTCCTAGTAAGTATGCCCTGCTGCTTCGAAAGTCACCACATGGTGCCTGCATCTAGTCACCGACTTGCCTGGGAGATGTATTCAATGATCCTCAATACTTGCCTGCACATTGATCTGGTAGTGTCTGTAGACATCTGCAGTCCCAACAGTGTTATTTCTATAACAAGGACAGAAAAAACAAGGAAAACAGTGATACTATTGATGCAGGATCCCTACTCCTATACCAACTCTTCTGCTTACTCCGCTTTCGAGTTGTCTGCTTTTCATGTCTTCCCACCCTAACAGTTTCATCTAGAACTAATACTGTACAACAGGATCCCTGATATTCAAACAAACTCACACACTTCTACACACACCTACAGACCACCACACATTCAGTACTTTCATGTCCACCAATACCCCAATTAAATTTGGTCCAGTAATGGCAAAGTTCATATCTTTAGCTCTTTCACATACCGCCCCCAGGACAGCAGCTAACCCAGACCAGCAGGGCTGTGATTACCACTCTGGTTCCCCCTCCCCAATAAAACACATACCAGAGCGCCACCTCTGAACCCCATAGTGCCAAAACAGCACTGAGGTACCTCCAGCCTATTGTCATTACCATCAGGTTTTGCAACTGCCTCCTCTCCCTCTTTCCAACAAACAACCTCATAACTCTCCTTGTTTTCGTGCTTAGCCAAGTGCAGCAACAACACAAAGCAAAACCTTTCATACAAAGAGTTTTTTTTCTCAGTACTTTATTACGTAGCCTTCCTTCATGTGTGGTAGGACCCAGATCAGTCACAACCTAATCAATCAGCCGCCCAATGGCCCTTCCTTTATTGTGTGGTAGCACCAGCTCCAGACACAGTCTACTATCAGACACCCCCTATGCCCAAACGCTTGCATCAGACACCCGTCTTTCTCCCAAACTGTACACCTAATGATGTCCTGCATCATAACAAAACCCATATTACTACAACAAATACTTGAGCCAGACACTTGCATCAAGCACTTCTGCAGCCCATCACACACCCACAAAACCCAAACGAAACCGACCAATTAATCAAACTCCATCACAAAACCACATGACCCGTCTCTGGCCTATGTCCCACACAAACCTGTCTCTGGTCTATGTACCTCCACTAGACTTTAATTCCAACAAAGCCTACTGTAAATGCAGCTAACCAAGGTCCTGCTTACGCCCTCAGTTACTGTCTACTCTGAGCATCATTTTCTAATCATAAATACATCCTATAGCTTCAATAAATAGATTATAATAAATGATTGTCTACTTAAAAGGAGAAGGATCAGACCGCTGGGGAATGTCAAAGGGACGCACCCTCACCAGGGGGGCTACGAAACGGATGGCAGGCAAGTGCCAGTCCACAAACTGAATCATATGATAACCTTCACATTGCAAGGAATCCTAGGTACACTGAATACCGACCTATATGAAACTTTTACACAGAAATATAACCAACACTTATTGAACACCGCATTATAGGGAAAACTCCCATTGAAGTAACTGAGCACATTGAATAGTAAACTTCAAAACGCTATAACTTTGAGACAACGCGAGTGTGCATTAAAACTTGAATTGAATTAAACAGAGGAATGCTTTTAAACTCTGAATTAAAATACAAACCATAGTAAACCTATGTTGCACAACAAGTTACATTTAACCTTTCCAATTGGTGAAATGTACAGTGAGCAAAAAGCGTGTGCTGCAAACTCTCATCTCAGAACAGGTTATCCTGTCATGTTCTTTCTGGAGAGGAGCGCCTGCTACCTTTTTTGAAATATTTGCAAGGAACTTGGGGTTGGTCACCCTGAGTTACCTGGGGGCAACCA
The DNA here is from genome assembly GCF_040938575.1 of Ambystoma mexicanum. NCBI lineage: Eukaryota > Metazoa > Chordata > Amphibia > Caudata > Ambystomatidae > Ambystoma > Ambystoma mexicanum. The sequence continues at coordinate 123,759,400 of NC_090936.1, read as the reverse complement.
GACGTGGAATCCCTGCAACACGTGTATGGGGTTGCTGTTGGTACTCTTGTTCAGAGCGGAATCGCCATAGCATTTCGGTGCTGGGCGGGACAAAGACTGATATGCAAATGGGTATTTCCCATCTGTGAAAGGTACAGTGAGCAAAAAGCATGTGCTGCAAACTCTCATCTCAGAACAGGTTATCATGCCATGTTCTTTCTGGAGAGGAGCGCCTGCTACCTTTTTTGAAACATTTAACCTTACAGTTCACTACATTAAAGGCTAAAGAAAACGGGAACAGTTAACTTTAATGAGTGCAGTGTGGCAAGACACCAACTTGGCAAAGGGTGTGTGATACATGGTGGCAGGGCCACCGGGCAACCAAAGATAAGCCAAAAGGAATACAAGATTGCATCCTAAAGCCAGGAGGCCAGTACAGAAGAGACATGTGAAAATAATATGGCGCACAAGAGCCAGTGCCAAGGAATTTATGTATGGGGCTGAGGAGTCCAGGGACCCTGGTTGCTTGACCTGTGATGGGTGGACCATGTGGTCTGACAACTGCGCCTAGACCAGAGGACCATGAATGGTGAAGCCGAAGGACACCACTAAACAAGCTCATCAAAACCACTGCAACACTTTTTAAAAGACTAAGGCGAGCGAAGCATTGGGGAAGGGAATCCAGAGACTTGAGAAACAGTACTTGTCTTGGGAACAGAGTACCAAGACCATTTTTGCTTTGTATTGTACAAATTAAAACCCCAAGGATTGACCATGAAATATATTACCTTGAACTGGGGAAGGTAACCTTTAAGACTTTTCTTTCATGGAACTTTCTTATGCTGGGGCATGGGGAACTGAAAGAAAGCTGTGCGTTGGAAGAAGCTCAGAACTTTGAGTTGAACCTCTGTTTCTTTGGTGCTATGTGAAAAGAACTCATTTTAAAGGTCTCAAGAGAAAAAGACCGATTTACAATACACGATTTTACATTGATCGGAAAACAGCATTTTTCTCTTGAGACCTTTAAAATGTGTTTTTTTTCACCCCTCAAGCACCCGATTGACCTGCCCCATCCACCACCACCACCCACCCCCATTCTCTCCCGCAGGATTACCCATCTCTCAGCCCCAGCCCCTTCCCCCTCACAACCCCCACACTCTCCCAAACCAAAAGACATACATACACACACACACACACACCAACGCACATGTACCCACACACTTACTCGTTCACCTCTTCCTGTGCTTCCGGGTCCCAACGTGCCCATCAGCCCCTGCACGCACTCGTGTGCGGCAAAGACGTGACAGTTCCATTTAAAAGACCGCTCCGCGCAGTCATGAAGCGGTCTTTCTAAATCGGTTTTAGGTCAAAAGATCTTAAGAAAAAGATCTTTTCACCTAGAATGGTTTCTTTTGAGTTTGACATCCTTACACATTGGTTTGTTATAGTTGTGAGGGCAAGGATAGGTTTTGGACACCAACATACCTTTAAATTGAACTCTTTGACACAGACTTGCCTTAGTTTTGTTCAGGTAGGGAAAACCCACCTTAGCATAGGGCATGTTACGCCTTCAACCATCCTGGCCTTTCAGTTAAATAAATACCTTTTGTTTAAACTTGAAATCTGTTGTCTCTGTTGTACTTCATGATGCCTTCACAGTAGCTGGGTATGAGATAAAATGGGTTCGATTGTCCACTCACAGCATTTTGTGATGGTTGAAACAGCTTTCTTTAGTCCACCAGGATCTTAATAAACAACCATTTTTGAAACCAGTAAGATTAATTCTTTAATCTCTCTTGCTGCCCTCAATCCATACACAAATCATAACACCATAAGGCTAGGTGCCAGTTTGAAAGGCTTATTAGGAGCCAAAGAACTATGGTTCCTTTCAGGGCTAGATCTGAGCCCGTAAGGGAGCTGTAAAGCCTCTGGCAGGGTATTTGGCCCACTCAAACTACAGGAAATTAGATTTTTTCTGCAGAGATTATTTTCTTGTTCAAATTAAAGCATACCTTTTCCAAGATCCTATGGCAATAACTCCACTTTATTCTCTATCCCAGAGTGTGGTGCTGATCCCTATTTTGCAGTTGTCACCACTCCAGCTGAGTCACCTTTACATTAAAATTAATTTTCCTCTCAAAAGCCGGAAATGCTATCCTTAATCCACATCCTGAGTGAGGCAAATAATCATTTTAAACAGAGTTTGCTCCCTTTCTTTCTCATCCAAGATCGGGACTTCTGGGGATTAGATTGCTTATTTGAGGTCATCAGAATAATTTTAAAAGAATTGTAAAAAATAAAACAAAAGTCAATCAATAAAAGTTTATTCAGACAGAAAGCTAATCCATACAACTAGGGCAAAGAAATATAAAAATATATCATTCAATACATACAGTATTTCAAACTCAGTACACAAGTCACATACAATTTGCTATAATGTGTCCAGTATTTTGATCTTTGACCTTGATAAGGGTTATGCCAGTTTTCTTTTATTTAGGTTAACCACTTTCAATCCCTATATAGAAACAAATGTGCTTTAGATTTCTCTATTTTGACCCATTTTCCCAAATGTTCTTATGGAGAGCCCCACACAACCAGAGGCTTGCTCACACGGTGGAGCGTCTGCCAAGTGAGGAATTCAAGTGTAGCAGTCAACCAGTCTGGCAGTCTTGTGGTGTGATATTGATAACACCAGGCAGAAGTCGCCCCGGTCAGAGCAGTCAGGTTAGGAAGTACTCTGAAAGCTATTCTTTGTTAATAGGTTTTAGCTATTCTTTGTTAATAGGTTTTTGGGAATAATTAAATTGCTGAATTGTTTGCTTACTTTTATATTGCTTTGCACGATCTGGAAAGAACATGCTGAGTCGCCTTAAGAACAAGAAGAGGCGATATAACCTACGATCTAGAAATATTCAATCAAAATTGCCAGAGTGCAAGACCTCACTCAGGGAGGCTCAAGTAATTATCATATGGTGATTACACATTGTGAGATACCAGAAAGTGTTTCACCAGCTAGTACCTGGGGATCTGTCATCCGTGTGGCCAGGCCACAGCTATCACTTTTGGATCCAGTTCCTGGGGTTGGACCAGTGCGTGAGGATCACATGGGTGAGGGGTTCTTCGGGGAATGGGACAACTGATGGCGAGACGTGGTATACCCCTCCCTGTAACACCTTTACCCCACCCTATATGATAAGATATTTGGAAACTCTATTCCCCCTCCCCCTTTCCCTCCACAAACACTTTCACACGGACAGCCCACTCTCTGAGAAAATAGACTCACACCCGAGCATTGTACCCGACATGTCCCACTACTATGGTCAGGCAAGGTCAGGCAATTATTGATAATTACGCACACCCGACTTACATTAAACTTCCCCACACGGATAAAAGGCGGAGTATAAGAGCACACTCTGAGCAAGGCAAAGCACACTGAACAGAACTTTCCTGACAGCAGCTGAGCGAAGGAATGAAGACGGCTAACCAAGAAGGGTATGCAAGGAGGGAGATACCCTTGACCTTTTCAGCGAGAAACCGTTACTTTCCAGAACCCTTCAGATTAGAAAGCGTAAAGCCAGGAACCCAGACTGAAGAATCTTGTATTGTGTGTTGGAGATACCTGGGGCCCTCCTGCATGGCTGGCGAGCCGGGGAGGAACAGCAGATGTTGTGGTACCATTCTTGGCTCCAAGATTAAAACAGTGCAAGAGAGGGATCAATTCAGCCGGCCAGTTGGGGAGACTGATGCAAGACCAGTCTGTGTTGAAGTCAAGGTTGCAAGCAGCAACATTGTGAGTGCAAGAACGAAGATTAAAAAGTGTGTGATGAAAGACGTCAGGAAAGCTTAATTGCTGATGAATGTTTGAACATTAAAGGAAAAGAGGCAATACCAGTGACAGAGTGGTCCAGCACCAAGAAGGTGTTCAATTAAAGGCCTCTAAGGTACCCATCCAAGAAGTGGCAGAAATGAAAGCAGAAGATTGGCAAGAACATTGTGCTGAATCAAAGTGGTCTTGCAACGGTTTAAGCAAAACCCATCGAACGTTCAAAAGTCTTCAATTTTTGATATCAAGATTAAAACGTGCAAATTGAGATTACATGGTCCGACCCCGAACAACGGATACCAATTGAGAACATTGTGATTAAGAGGGGTTCCGGCCTGAAGGAGGGAGACCCATGGTGAACACTAAAAGCTAGAACTTGTGAATGTGAAAATCCTGATAGGAAAGGAACCTTGGTGCTTGTTTGTTATGATATGCCATCTGCAGTAAAAGACTGTATTTGGGAAAGAGGCTTTGGCAGAAGGCCCAGATACTAATGCTTTGAACTTTATCCCCGTGGCAGAGAAGCCAAAGTGTGTGCGAAGCTCTAATGTGCTACCTTGCCCCGTGCTGAAAACGTGGGGAAGGGAAGCCAACTGCTCAACTATCCGGACATATTAATTCTTGAATACTTTTCTTTTTGCATACACTATTGTCCCACAACATGTTGTATTTAGAAGTAAGGTTGGCAATAGGTTTATTAGTATTGTCCCTTTTATTTTGACAGAGACTCGACTAGGACTGCGTCCTGCTTATCAGCATAGGTATGTCCATGTACAGTTGACATCTGCTGCAACACATGCTGGCGATTGTTCGCCGTTTTACGATTCCTTCCCCTGAGGTCTCGCAGTTCTGGGTCTGAAAGGGCAAGGTCGCTTCTCTCCTCGTCAGCCTTTCGGTTCTCGCCACCTTTCTCCTCTTCTTGAACTGCCGTGTCTGAATAGCTGTCTCGTCATGCGGTCTGCCTTGCTCATCATGTGCTCTATGCTCCACCTTTTATCCCAGTGGGGAACGGAAAGGGCCGTCAGGTGTATGGGATTCTGGTCAATTGCCTGACTCTAAATTGGTCAACCGTTGCAAAAAGAGGGCACAATTTGCCAATCGTGAAGCATTGCTAATTGATAATGCAAACAAAATAAGAGCATCCAGACCAGTTTGTGACCTTACATTCTGCCAACAAGCCCAAGCTATCAGGGGTTCTATCCTAAAAAATTGGCATGTACAGTAGACGATGGAACTTGCCGTTGAAAAACCTCCCTGCTTTTAAAAAAGCAGAAAGTTTAAAGCAAAAGTTGGTCCGAGTAAATAGGAATACTCCACTCCAGAATTGCATCGTTGATATGCTAAATAGACCCGTTATTGGGCACTACCCTTGCAAATCCTGTACAGCATGTAAATTAACAAGAAACTGAAATCATTTGATACCAATGGACGAACATGACAGTTAAGCTCTTTCACGACATGCAGAAGCACTAATGTGATGTATTCCATTATCTGTCCATGTGAAAAAATGTACATAAGAAAAACTGGCCACCAGGTCAATTTAAGAATCACTCAACACTGCTCTAAAACACAGACCAAAAATGCATTGGCTCCATTGACAGTCCACTACAGTGAACTGGGACACACTGCAGATGAACTAACTTGGTTCTGTGTTGATGAGGCAAAAGGCAGCAATAGTGATGAAGTTACTCGGAATCTCACTTCTAAAGAACAAATGTGGATGTTCAATCTTAACACCAGTGCTTCAGGACTTAACAACTGGAGGGGTAATTCGCTTGTGGAGTTATTTCCTCCGATTTGGGTTGTAAACCTTGGTGGTAAAAAGTGGTCTGTTCTCAAGAACTTGGTTTCAACAAGGGTTTGATTCTATATTAAACTTTCTCCTTTAATAAACAAAAAATCCCTCCCCCTGCTGCCTCCCCCACCCCGTCTAGTCCCGCCTGGTCCAGGGGCATGTAGTCACAATTAACTCTGCCCATCCATCAAGGTTGCCGCCAGGATGGCAAGTTAGTGTTAGATACATTGCCCGCGTGGCCACCTTTAGGTCCGCCATACATGTATTCAGTTTGGTTACATTATCCAAAGGGCATTATTCGACAGATGGTCGTACCCCTACTTAGATTGCCTTTAGATGGAGAATGCTTTTCCATTTCTAAATATCCAACGGGTCCACCCACGTAGCAACACATGTCACATGACTTACGCAAAGACGTTCCTTGCAAGCATTTTACTGGGTTTCCGGATACAGCTCTGTGACTCCAGCTTCACAGCAAACTTGGCCAGATCGCCTTCTAATGCATGGTATATCAGAGCAAATGACAGGTGAGTACTTTCTCCAGTGCAACTACCTGTGTTTTCAGTGTTGCAGCAGGTGGTTCTCCGGTTCTAGGCGGCTGCCCAATTGATGGTTTGCTTCCTAGTGTAGCCTTGCGTTTAGTGTGGCTCTAAGTCTTCCAAGTATTACATCGATTGTGTACTGATGGCCCATGTTGCTCCAATCTTGTGATCTAGCTTTTAGGTGCTTTACCCTCCATATGCAGCTGACCATTTGCTCCTCTGCTCCCCAGCCTTCTGAGTCCAGCATTGACTGCGCAATGATGGGGCCACATTTTCCAACAACCTTGTGATTGATGGTTTCTCCCTCACTTTGCTGGTAAGCCGCCATGCGATTTTCCATCTGGCACTACTTTGTTCATCAGTAATCTCACTGGCTCATTTGTGCCCACAATTCAGGGCATTGAATATCTTACCCCTGCCGATGGTCAAACTCGTCTGGATGTTTTGGAGCTAACGGGTTTAGGTGGCATACACACTCTCCGCCACTGGATTACACTCATGCATCCATTTTGGACAACCGGCTGACAGTAGGTAAAGCCCACCGTTTACCTGCTTCAGTGATGGCTCACTTGTTTTTCTTGCACTTGTGCACTGAGGCGAGGTTCCATCCTCAGATTCTAGTGACCACAGCACTTATTGCTTCTCAGTCTGTGCTGCCTAACCTGGCCAAGTTCTTTAGTGACAATTATAACTGGGATGTTGGCCGCCATTTCTCCACCTTTCTCTCCCAGTTTGTCCCCTTCTCTGTTTCCTCTCTTTCCCACGTTCTTGCATGGTGGGAGCACACACTGGTTCAATTTGTTTGGTACACGGTCAGCATGCAAGTTTCACAGGCTTCCCACTAGCTTATCTTTTTAATATCCATGCCATGAATTGCTAGGTATGGCCTTTGTAATTAGAATGTTTTTAATATTTGGGCACAATGGACAATGCCCTTGTGGACGGCTGTCTTAACTGAATGTTTTCTCATTTACTCTGTAGTGTACTGTTTTCTTCCCCTGATGAAGCGGTTTGAAAATCTCTGTACGTCGAAACCAGTTGGGACTGGTTAAATACAGGGTCCGGAAAATTTCCACTGTCTACCTTGACTTCTTGACCAAAAGAAAAGTGTTATGTAATACTACATGGCAAATGATGCGCTTGTTTTGTGGAATTTTAGTATTGAGTATGATTGAGTGTTTGATGTTACGTTCTGGTATGACTGAATACGTGATTGGTAATTTCTTTTGAACATAGATATGTTTTCTTTGAGTGCTTTAGTCTTGTTTTACTAAAATGGTGGGATGTCCATTGGATTGAAAATTGCCTCTTGTGCTTTGAATTAAGTGTATGATTAACCTTCTACTAAAAATAAAAAAAGAAAAGAAGAAACATCATATAAAATGTTTCTTTGATAAATAAAGGCCTAGACTCTTCTTCTGTTCTCAATTGCCTGATTCTGCCTGACCCTTGTGTCGGGACATCTCAGGTAAATGGCTCTAGGGTTAGTCCACTGTCTTTCACGGTGTGAGAAAGGGTTTGTGTCGGAAAAGGGGGGTGTCATGAAAAATGATATTCTTTGTCCTAGTGGGGTTGGTAAATTCAGAAGGGGGAGAATGGTAGGGTATGTGAAACAAACAGGAATGACCGGGATTATTACAGGGGGGAATTGTGGGAACGTTAGTGTTTTGTCTGATCAATTTGGGAGTGTGAGAAGTAATAAGAAGGACGGGAAAGAGAATGGCTGGGAGTATTCAGGTAGTTTCTGAATGTACAGGGGTCCGGGATCCTAGGGGATTTGTTATATATGGAGGGTTTGTTGGATTTGGGCAAGAGAGATGTAATGAGAGGAAGGGAGGCAGATGTGGTACAGCCTACAAAAGCCTCAGGGGTTCCGTCCTCCTCACCATCCTCTTCGGTACTAATACCGCATCTCACCTGGGGCATTTCCCCGAGCACAACCCTGAGTTCCCCCATCCAGGTGATCCCGTCTCACTATTTAGCTCCCAGGGTTGGGATTTGAGCCCATCAGCCCTTCCTTGGCCACCTAAATAAGGGATTCTCAAGGACCGCCTGGGAGAATGCTGCCAGGTTTCTCACATCACCTTGGGAATTATTCCTGGGGGGGGGTGGGTAAGGCTGCCACCCTGGACCACTTTTTAATTAAGACTGCAGACGGAAACTTAGTGGGAAGTCTGCACATAGAGAATAATAAATATAATGATCATGTGATGTTGAAGTTGCAGCCAAACCTGGAGAGGGTGTGGACGCACAAGAGGAAAATTGGGGAAATTGAGAGGACTATGGGTAAAAACAAGATCAATTGGAAAAGTAGAAATCTTGAAGGCATGAACCGTTTAATTGGGAGTAGTGACATGGAAGAATGTTGTAGTAGGCCTGCGGTATCAGCACAGGAAACCTACTTCAAAGATTACTCGTAGTGGGAAGAGATATGCCTATAGGGAGGGGACTAGATCCATGGGGGCTTTTGACCCAGCTTTCAATAAAAGATAAAAGAGGCTATGAATCAGTCAAGTTAAGAGGCAAGTACTAAGCGAGTTGGAGGTGATCTCAAGAATTAAGCGGATAAAGAATAATGAAAATAACTGGGTCAAGGGATGGGGCCTCTCAATAAAAAATGCTCAATGGCAGAGTATGTTTGAAGTCATTGTGATGAATCAGAGGGGATCAGAAAACCTGGCCTGGACCCCTTCTCGTGTGGCTAGGGAAAGGCAGCCACTACCTGATTCTGACCCTGGGGTCGGTATTATGTGGGAGGATCACATGAGAGGAGGTTCAGGTCAGGAAGAATGGGCGAATACTCTGAATAATCTCACTAATGACCATACTGTATTAATGGCATATTGTGAAGTTGAACATTATGACATTAAGGAATAAGAATATTATGGACTTTAAGTGCCATAATGTTCTTGGTAACAAGATGAGGAAGAGGAGCTCAGAGTTACAAAACAGTAGTGTGCAGTCGAGTGGTTGTAATGACCCACACCCGAGTAGGACCTTTAAACATTTAAAGGCCTTTCAGGTGCGGGCCATGAAGGAGAAGCAGTGGGAGCAGCAGAAGCAGGAAGAAGAAGTAGGAGATGGAGCCGCCACTGTATTGGAAGCAGGATGCTGTGCCGAGGAAGTAGCATGGTCGGAAGCCCTGTAGAATGCAGAGAAAGTGTATCGGGAAGCAGTACAGAGACTAGCTGTCTGAAGGAGAGAGAAGCTCTCCAGATCATGCGTGCGGCTCTGGTGTGTGGCGTTCATTCACACCTTATACCATCCTTTCTACACACACGTCTCACAAACACGCCCAACGCGCAACACGCAAAGAAACAATTGGGCACAAACAGGGCAGGGAGAGGAATTGGGGCCCTCTCCGCTGTCCACCTCAGGAGTAGGACTGGCTCTGGCAATAATACTGGTTGGCCGCCCATTCCCAGCAGAGAGGGGTTACTAAGCCCCTTTTGACATAGACAAATTACTGACCTTCTACGCTATGTGTTTATACAAAAGAAGGTTTACATTTCAGCATGGAAGCACAGCAAGGTCCAAATCTTTGCAAACAATGCAGAGAATACAAAACAGAATTATCGCTTAAGGAGAGCAAGAAGTATTTATCTTTGATCTCCACACTAAAAAGAGGGCGCTACTGGCCACATGGAAAAAGTACCCTACCGACTCCAACAAAATGGCCTTCAAGTCCATATCTAGAGAATATAAAACAGCTATCACATATGCTAAGGCGGATTCCTACAACACAAGGATTAGCAACGCTAACTCAGGTACTAAGGAAATCTTTGCTATATTCAGGGAACTGGAGTCGCCTTCTGATCCCCCGTCCACCCTCACCAAGGATGAGACTTGGTGCAACCAAATTGAAGCAGCTATGCTACACAACCTACATACCCTACACACTAAACTTTTAGCCCACCAAAAATCCCTATCTTCTCTACTAGATTGCGCAGCAGCACCTCCGGCCTTTGACGCACCCAGTGAGGTACCTAAATTTGAATTTTCAGACATGAATGAATCGGAAGTCATTGCCCTCATAGAATCCTTTAAGCCCTCCGATTGCAAGGGTGACATATGCCCTGCCCACATCATCAAAGACTGCGCACTAGCCTTGGCTCTCATTATCACTGCCTTCATTAACTCGTCATTCCAATCGTCGCATGTACTGACTTCCCTAAAAGAAGCATGGGTCCGACCACTCCTAAAAAAAACCTCTCTCGACCCATCAATCCCAGGGAAGTACAGATTTTGGACAAAGCAACCTACCTTCAGGTTCAAAAATGTATTGAAGACAACCACCTTCTTGGACTACGCCAGTCCGGTTTCCGCCCTCGTCATGGCACCGAGACGGCACTACTTGACCTAAAAAATCAAATAGATGACCTAAGAGACATAGGCAAACCGGCACTCCTCCTGCTCCTAGACCTCTCTGCGGCCTTTGATTTGGTAGAGCATAAAACACTATGCCGCCATCTCTCCACTTCAGCCCACTTCTCCACCAAAGCATGTGATTGGATCACCTCATTCCTTCAGGAGAGAGTAATGAAGGTCTTCTCGAACACCGCTAACGCTACACCCAGCCGTAACAAATGTGGAGTCTCGCAGGGCTCCTGCATAGCCCCTATACTATATAACCTCTTCACGGGACCTCTGTTCAGGATACTGGACTCTCTGGGCATCTCATATACCAATTATGCAGATGATACCCAGGTTCTCATCCCCCTCTCGAGTGATTATACTACTGACTTGAACACCCTTAACAGTATCTACTCCACCATTCAATCCTGGATGGCAGAGAATTGGCTCTGCCTAAATAGTGATAAAACCGAACTCTTACTGGTTGGCTCTCCATCCACACTGGGCAAACTTGATAAAAAGTACCACTCCTTCACCATTGATAACATCCCCAACACAGTCTCTCAAACGATCAAGACACTGGGTGTGTACCTCGAACCCAGCCTCACCATGACAGGCAGGTCAATGCCATCGCCACCTCCGCAGCATACCACTCCAAACTGGTCAATGCCATTAGGCCTTTCCTATCCCAACAGAACTGCATCACCATAGCCAGAGCCATCATCAGATCCAGACTGGACTATTGCAATGCCCTATTCATCGGAAGCTCTCAAAAACACCTCGCCAAACTCCAGATTGCCCAAAATAATGCCTTAAGGGCTGCTACAGGCATCTCGCGCAAGGAACACATTTCTAGGGTCAGGAGGCAGGTACACTGGCTCCCCATCAACGAAAGGGTGGTTTTCAAAACCTTGGCCCCAACACATAAATGTCTTCATGATCAGGCTCCTCTCTATCTTGCACAAAGAATCACCAAACAAACAGCGTCCAGACCCTCGAGGTCGGCCTATGCCAACCGCATCACGGTTACTCACACGCGCAGAGTGCGTGCAGGAGGCACCAGCTTCCCTACTATGGCTGCAACCCTGTGGAACAACCTCCCAGCTCAGATTAGATCAATCGACTCACACACAGCCTTCCGCAAGGCCCTAAAAACAGGCTCTTTATCTAAAGAGCATATCCCCACGAGATCTGTACAACATATGTCACTATGTATAAGAAACATATTTGTACTGCATTCTGTTATCTGTATAAGACAAAATGTTGTGAACAACTGTAACGTATCAAACTGTAACAACTGTAACCTAACAAATGTATCTAAGCATTCTTTCTTGGGACGCTTATTGTAACCCTCAAGCAAGACTCCTTAAGTTTCCTCAAAGCGCCTCGTTGCCGGTGGGCGGTAGTGCGCTCTACAAATACGAATAAATAAATAAATAAATAAATAAATTTAGCCAGCTAGCAAAATGAGATGGTCGCACACAGAAAGAGTATAGAAAATAAAATATGCATGCACTCATTTTTACGTAAGTAGACAGAACTCCTTAAAATGCGTAAATATGACAACGGCAATTCCAGCCAGGAGGAGAGACTTAATCAAAATTGCTTCAAAGTTTAGACACATATAGAAGTTTTTATGCTCTAGACTGGACAAGGAGTACCTACCAGAAAACCTGGAGAAATAAAATTGTGTTCTTTCCATTCTGGGCTAAGAACCAGACAAACTGTACTTAGCTAAAAAGTCAAGATTGTCTTATATCCAAACAAATCAGATAACGTATACAAGCTATCGAACAGTTATGAATGTTGGAGTAGCCAGTCTGTTCTTAAGTATTTGTGATGAGACCAAGAAATGGGTTATAAAAATGAGAAGCAGAACCTGAGGGTAGACAAAGAATTCTACACACTTGGCAGGAGAGATGGCAGGCGCATGATAGCCGAGCAGTTGTGCATGGAGAAGCGGAGGCAACAAATGAGAAATAATCCAGCCCCAGAGATTGGTATGTTTTCTCAGTTGGCAAAATGCTGTAAACAATGTTGAAATTATTTTTAAAGAGAAAAGGAACATGTGGATTCTGGATTCCCAGAGTATGCTTTTCCTTTAGCTCTTAGAGCCAAAGAGGTCTCCATTAGAAATATATACTTGTGTTAACCAGCTGTTTAGAGCATGGAGCAGCTCACATTTTAACAAGTAAAGTTGCAATTAGTTCTTAAGCCATATTTGAAAAGCTTAGTGTGGCCATGAGCCAGATTACATTAGAAACGTTTTTAAATCAAGAACTGAAGGTTGCTTTTAAACTGATATTTTTGGTACCTATATTTGCTGATATTACACGTTGAATGAAACAACATAAATAAGTAGCATGCTAAACCAGTGTGATGAATCCTATGGATCCCTCACTAAACCACTGCCTAAAGTCTCCTGCCAGGTGGCAAGGGAAAGGCAGACGCTTCCTGATCCTGACCTTGGGGGTGGTGTATTGCAGGAGGATCACCTGAGAGGAGACAAGGCCCAGAGTGGTGAGGAGATCCTGTGGGATGAGACACAGTATGTGTCCTTTGAAAGGTAACATCTTTCTGAATTAATATATATGAACCACACATAAAACCTCTGGTTCTGGGCACAAGTACGATAAAACCTGAACAAGCCTTACCCACAGAAGACCCTTAAAGATTTTGTACTATTGCCTTAAATAGACTGTCTTCCTCTGTAACTACAAATTCTAATGTTTTATACTTAATTAACTTGAAAGGGATTAATTCTACCCTTAAAAATCTGAAGTTATTTAAAAGAACTAACTTAGTTGTTGGAGACCGCAAGTCCCATAATTCCATGAGTAATGGGACACAGAAGAGGGCTGAAGTTCCTGTTCCCCCAAACTCTGAAGTGCAGAGGCTGCACAGCAGAAGATGTGCAGGAAGGCCGTCTGTCCCCATGTGAGCCTGAATGCCGTGGTTGCCATGCAGGGAACGTGTCGGAGACTGAGGCGAGGAGCTGTTGTCAAGCCTTGGGTCTCAGGAGTGAGAGGAGCGCCTTAAGGTAGTGGCCAGACTGGAGACACCTTCAGCAAGGAAGGGTGTGTGTCCCTGTGAAGCCAAACGCGGTAGAAGTTCTGACAGGAGTCGTGGAAGTTGTGCAACCCACAGAAAAAGGTTCACGGAAGCCAGTGAGTGAAACTGGGCATTCTGATTCCGTGCGTGAGCACTGCCGGCAACAGTATCCAGTTTCCTATTCACTTGTGTGTAGTCAGAGGCGAGCTGAAGTTGTTCGTTTAAGCTTTAATAAGGGAACAATGGAAAAGTAACACTTCCATGTGATGGGCAGTTGCCCCATTTACTCGCGTGGAGAGCAAATACTGCGAAAGACCATTGTTAAACCCTTAAAAGACTGTAAATCTAATGAAGAAGTGGTTGTGTGTCTCATTATGAAGAGTACATGTTGCGAAGGCCATTGCTGAACATTCAATGTTGCTAAAACCATTATTACACCTTTGACCTTTGAAAACTACATAAAGAAGTGGTCGCTTGTGCCTAATTGTGCTTTCCAAAGGAAGACTGAACTTCAGCCTTTATTTCACACAGGCATTCATTTCTTATAAATGAAGTTAAACAGTTGTATCTACAATTGAAGAGAAGAGCAAGCATTGTCCAAGCCAAGAGTCTCCCCATATTACGATTGAAAGCAGCCTTTCTCAGAGCCAAAACACAATCTATTACTGTGAACTCAATAACAGTTCAATCTTTCCTAAGATACAAGTGTGCAAGCATTACCTGGAGCCAATATAGGAGCACCAAGGCTTCTGGGTAATTACTTGGGCTAAAAGTTAGCAGAGAGGTGAAGGCAAAGTTGGGGAAGGGGAACCTGCTGCTTGTACAGATTATCTGAAGTTGATACAACCTATATTGCCAAAGACTAAAATAAAGAGAAGTGGGTCATGAAGGCAAACCTATTACTGTGGCAGACAGACAAGAAAGGCAAAGAGGCTGCCCCTGTTGGAGAAAAATATACAGAGGAAGAATGCCTTGCCTACTTGAAGGTGTTGAAGTACTTTAAAGAGAATCTTGTCAAAACCCGTCTTGAATCACACATTACTGAAGCTGTGGTAGTAGTACAATGTAAGGAAGCTGTGGTGGTATCTGGTTGTCAGCAGATGCAACATTTCAACAGCCTAAATGAAGTGGATTGCTATGAGGCAAAGGAGACTGTTGTCATGGTAAACCTGAGCAGAAGGAAGTTGTTGAAGTAGAAGCAGCAGCACTTTGAAGTCATTCTGACAAATACCTATTGTGAATCCTAATCCTGTGACTAATGACATGCTGACTATTAACCAAGAACTATGTTTAACTGACAGTGGTAGAAGTTGTATTTCTTTTTAATAGTTGTGGCCAAGCATCGTGGCTGGGAGTGCCATTTGTGTTGTTCTGAGGAAGTGGAAAGTCCATCTTTTACAAAGGAGAAGAGACTTGCTATTGTTGGAACTTTGGTTAACAAAAGTATACCTTGACATTGAAACATCAAGAACTGATTTGAGACTATTCTATCTTCAAGGATTTCCTGGTTTCTTTTCCTTTTGAAACATTGGAGTGGATTTCACTTTTAATCCTGGGGAAGGAAAATCCCCCAGGGCTTTGAGAGGTTATCAAGAAACTGTGAATGAAACTGTGAATGTTGTTGATGCTATCTGAATTGCCATGTATTTTCTATGTATTTAATGTTTAGTGTCAGGGCAAAACATCTTGTGTTGGAGTGTTTCCCTTTAGTTTTGGTGAGGCAGGGAAATCCTCAGCCGAATAGGGTCAGTGAGCCATTTAATATATTATTTAGACTTTAATAAAATGGCATGTTTTGAACAATCATCAAATAACTGTCCGCCTTGCAACGAGGACCCCTCACACCAAGAAAGTGATTGGATAAGAACTTGATGTAAATTGCAATCATAATACAATTGAATTGTTTTGTGAAATCCTGATCCAATGTTGAATATTAGTGAGATGTTGTGAAGGGTCAATTATATTTGTTGTAAAGGATTAAAATCGAAGCAATGATGAATGATTTAACCAAATAGTGGGTAGATTACTCACACAAGTAGATGTTTAGATAAACAGAGGTTTATGTTTAAATAAATGTTTTAAACATAACCAATCAATGATTCTTAGCATTCTATGCCAGTGGCTAAAGAGTGATCTCTTTATCACAAATAATGTGCAGATACATATTGTGCTCATGGGCGTTACACAAGGTTTATAGTGAAAAGGTCGAATGAAAAAAGTCGAATGTCAAAATCTCAACAAAAAAAAATCTTGAAAAAAAAAAAGTTGAATTTTCATTTATGAAGTTTTTTATTCGAAATGGGGGGTTCCCCCAACCTCCCTTTTTTTGTTTTTTTGTTTTTGTTTTACCCATTTTTTTTATTCTCGGACCCCAAAATAAATATATAATTAAAAAGAGGGAATTTGACTTTTTTTTTTCGAGATTTATTTTTCGAGATTATTGTCATTCGACTTTTTTTTTCTCGAGATTTTGACTGACCACCGTTCCACAAATACAGGCTAATCAAACACACACAAACCCACTCATTCCACTGCCTGCATAAAATTAACTGGATACGAACACCTGGTGCAAGTAATGCATGCTTTGGGTATAGTGAGGGGTCAAAAATGAGAGGCGGACACAAAGTTGCAGTACTGACAGGCAGACACGTTGTCGGACATGTTATTAAAAATAAAAGGGTTGGAAAAAGGCCTCTGTAGCTCTATCCTAAGGAAGGAGGTTCCCTACTTAAACAACTAAAACTAAGAATCAGTCTGTGTCAAGTAATTTGTAACGTAGAAACCGTTCTTGTGTCCATAACATTCTAAACTGGCCCTCCATACTAGAAACAGACGACTAAGAGTGCAAGGAAATATCTCAGACATTTATTTAGTGGGAAAAGTGTTCATAATCAAAACAAAGAATACATCCAAAAGTATTTTACCAGGAGAAGTCCTTGAAAACCAGGGGACAGTCCCCTTCCCGTGGATTTATAGTATGATGGCCAGTCTGTTCCTTCAGGTCACCAAAAAGCAATAGTTCCTTAATGCTTTTATGCTGGATTCAGAAAGTTCTTGTTCACACAATATCTTTCAAAGCGTCCATCAGTGACTTTGTAGCAATAGGTTTCTTTCTTAAACAAAAGAAATGTCTTTGTATCAGCTTCACACAGGTCTTGTTCTGTAAACATATAGATTTGGCTGTGTGAAGGCATCCCGCAGTAAGACACAGACAACAGATTCTGAATTGTAAATAAAACACATTATTAACTTAAAAGTCGGGATGGAAAGCCTAGCTTGCCCTGTACTATGGTGGGATTTCCCTGCTGAAATAAAGCTAAGGAAAGTCACAGTGAAAGAGTTCAACTTATCAGTCTGTGTCCAAAACCTATACTTGCCCTCACAACAAATCTATACAATGTGTGGGGATGTCAGCAACCAACAGAAAGAGTGTCCAACACAATGTTCGGAACTCCGTCCAACTCACAGCTTGCTTTCAGCTCTCTTCCCAAAGTATAAAACGGTTCAAACAAAAGTCTCAGGATTGCCTTCCTTAATTTCAGAATGATATCGTTTTAAACCAATACTTGGCGTTCCCTTTCCCAAGTTCCAAAACACAGTTCCAAACACAAAAGAATCATGAGACTCCATCCTCAAATCAATAAATGGGTTAAGCCTCAGGGTTCTCTTCCTCAAGACTGTTTCAATATCACAACAGTGTTCTCAGTCTTCTGAAAGTACTGTGCCACTCTTGCAACCTCTTTGTGTGATTGGTCTTTGTACAAATGTCTTGACTGATAGTTAAACTTCAAAGTTGCAGTTCATTCAAATTTCAAAGTATAGTTTCATTATGTGCAATCTTCTCCCACTTTTAATTTGTCCATCTTTTGATTCACTGTTAAAGTTCACCTCCAAAGTTCCATTCACCATGAAGTTCAACATATAGTGGGTTCACTTGCACTGTTAAAGTTCCATTCATTTTAAAGTTCAGTATGTTTAAACTTCCATTCAAATTCAAAGTTCTGTTCACTTGAAAGTTCAGCATGAATGGATTTGACTTGGATTGCGTTTCGTTCATTTCTGAGTTCGCCACATGGTGATTTTATTTGAATTTTAAAACTCCCTTCGCTTTTAATCTCCATATGTAACAGTTCTGCTTATTTATTAAGTTTTCATTCAGTTCGGAATTCAATGACCATGAGGTTGTGCTTATCAAGGTTTACATTCAGTGTGGAATTCAATAACCATAAGGTTATATTTGTTAAGTTTTCATTCAGTTAAACCCGTTGTTTAATATCTTTGTAAATTGCCTTTAATGAAGTGCCCAGCGCTCTGAGACTTTCGAAGACGTGCTTTCTTACACGCGCAACCACTCCGCTAGAAGGTATTCTTATTAGTTCAGTAGTTAACAAGGATTTGAATCAGAGACCTTCGAAAACGTGTCTCTTTAAGCACACAACTACTCTGACACAAAGTATCCCTCTACGAAAGTTCAAACCCTTGCATACCAGGTTTCTCCTTTGATAGAAACTCACCAGTTGCGTCCTGAGGTTTTCCAGCAGCGAAGATCATTCGGCCTTCTGCTCTCCTCATCAGGATTCTGCCTCCAGCCCCTCAGACACTCCTGCATCGGCCTCTGTCCACAGGAGAACAAGCGCTGTAAACACCAGAAAAAGGAACAGCCTCTCTGCTCGGCTCCCTACCCAGCGTTCGATCGGTTCCACGGAGCTCCAGCTCTCAGGCCAAACTTGCATAAACTGTCAGCATGCTTCACAGACTGTTCCCTGCTGCTTCTCTTGGCCCCTCTGCTTCAACACCACTGTCACTGCCTCTCTCTCTGCCTCTTGATTTTTAGTTCTTTATATACCCCTGTAGCCTCTGGACAGGCTGCAGGTGTGAATATCCAATTGGCCCTGCCTGACCATAATCAAAAGGGACACTCCTGATCGAAATGCAATAGGGTCGAATCAAAAGGACCGAAAACAAAAAGGTCGATTTTTTTTTTGTTTGTTTGTTTTTGGGGTTCCCGCCCCGAACTATACGGAAACCCAAAAAATATATACATTTAAAAAAAGGCATTCAACCCTTTTTTTTCGGTCCTATTGACTCAAACCTTTTGTCATTCAATACTTTTCATTCAATCCTTTGACTGGACATGTTAACAGGCATCTTGCTTGTCCCAGTACCAGATTGGAAAAAGTGTCTAGTCTTCATTACTCCCAGTTGCTTCTTCTTTGTCTCAGTACTGTCAGTAGTCATGTGAGGAAGTCAAGGGAGCTGGCTCACGATAACCCATGAAGGCTGGGGAAGGGTTGGGTTGGTGGTTAGTAGGGAAAGGGGAGTATACCATGCACTCCCAGTTCCCAAGGATCCTCCACCCCTCCTATAATTAACCTGTTGTGCTCTCTCCGTGGCACGTCTGGACTGAGGATATCTCATATCCTTTTCTTGGTCAATGGGACATGGATAACAAGATCCCATGACGGCCCCTGGAATACATGTTTCTTCTTGGAAGGGAAAAGGGGAATACTGTGTCTCGCCTGAGGGCGCCCCGCTCCCAATACACAAGGACCCTCCACTCAGGTGATCCTCTCTTGCTTCTCCACCCCAAGGACAGGATCCAAGAGCAAAGGCCTTTCTCTGGCCTCCTGCGCAGAGGATCCAAGGGGAGTAGAAGTGAGAATACCCTCTGGTTTCTCAAAGCTGGCGCATTTTTGGTAAACGTCCTTGACAGGTATTTTGTTTCACTGTGTTTTCCTTTACAATTTCTGTTGGGTTGCTTGGTTTACTCCCCTGCCAGGAATCCTACCCCAATGGTTCAGTCTTTTCACTGGAGGTATTAAAGATAGCCTGGTATATCCCCCTGCCAGGCACCCTTCCCCCCAAATGTCAACTGCATGGTATCTTCTCTTTACCAGGACTTCTCTATTAGCTTTGCTGTTACTTGCAATACGTCAAATCAGCATCTGCTTTTGTTCTGTCCAATATATTTGCTTAGGGTAACACTTGCTTCAGCTCTTCCCCACATTGACAATGTGAGGCGGACAACTTTTGGATGATTTTTAAAATATGCCATTTTATTAAATCATACATTTTATCAAACACCTCACTATCCCTACTCAAATGCAAAAAGAATTATATGGCAATTCTAAATAACATCAACAATGCTATTCACATTCTTTTTTGATAATCTCTTAGTAACCTGGGTGAACTCTCATTCCCCAGGATTCAAGGCAGACTCAGCTCCAAAGTAAAAAAAAAATAAGAAATCCATACAGTCTCAATTCAGTTCTTGATATCTTCACAGTCAAAGTAATGTTTTGTTGACCAAAGTTCCAATAACAGAAAAACTGCTCTTCTTGGTAAGATAAAGACTTTCCACTTCATCAAAATAGTGTCAATGTCATTCCCAGCCACAATGCTGTGCCACAACTTCCAGTTGTCAAGAGGAAATACCACAGTTCCTTGTTAGTTCAAAGTAAATACATCTATAAATGTAAATAAAACACAGTTCTTGGTTAACATGTTTTACACCTTTCCTTATAAGATGAAGTCACGGGAGGTATCTTTGTCAGGATGAATTCACCCCACTTTTACTTCAACAACTCAGTTCTGAACAACTTCTACAAAGGTTCACCATGAGGGTCTACTCCTCCAGCTCCCACCGGTGAGGCTAAAAACCTTGGGGTCAACTTCAACTCCACACTTTCCTTCTCTCCTCACATCTTTGACGTCTCCAAGAAGTCACACTACCAGCTGCACCTCCTCAGAGGCATTCTTCCTTTCCTCTCCTTCCCCCAGAAGCTCACTGTCTCCATAACTCTGGTTCTCTCTAGGCTGGACTACTGCAACAGCCTCTTTCTAAATCTGCCTGCCTCTACTCTCTGCCCTTTGCAACTCATCCAAAACAGGACTGCAAGACTTGTTCTTGGCCTCAAACCCAGGGATTGCATCTATCCAGGACTGAAATCTCTGCACCGGCTCCCAGTGGCAGCAAGGATTAAATTCAAAACCCTCTGCATGGTCCACAAGGTCTTCTGGGGCCTGGGACCTCAATATCTTCAACTCTCTCTTCCTAAATATCTTCCTTTTCGAGTTCTTCGCTCATCCGCCTCCAAATCCTTCAGGGTTAGTCACGTCTCCAAGCAGCGAGTTGGTGGTAGATCTCTTTCTTCAGCTGGGGCCTCCCTCTGGAACAGCCTCCCAGCCTCTCTGAAACTTGAGGAGAACCATCTCCGGTTCCGGAAGCACCTCAAGACCTTCCTCTTTGCTTCTGCTTTCTATCCTCCTCTCCCCTGCTGATCTCCTGGCAAATCTGAAACTGCACTGGTTTACCTGGCTACCCTCTGATCTCAGGCCCAGGTCCACCCACCAGTTGAACACCTGCACTGCCCCCCTGGCAACCCCTGCACTCAGGGACTGTTTCTGTATCCCTACAGCCCCTATTAGCACTTGACACGTGATGTCTGCACTTATCCTTGCACTTGCCACCAGATGGCTGCACTTCTATTTATTCTATATATTTTTCTATATTTATTTCACTGTCATCCTATGTACGGCACTGCCCCCTCGACTTTCCCCCTGCACTTTTCCCATTCCCACCTCCCTGCACTTGCGCGATCTCAATATCACCTAGTTTAGTAGGATCACTGTCTAGGTCTTCCCTCTGTTTCCCCTCCCTTGCCTCATCGCACCTTGAAACACTTGTGTATAGGCGCGTTATATATGCCATATCATATCATAGTATGCCACCTTCATTTGTGCTTCTGCTACCGAAGTCTCAAATCTACTAACAATCAAATACACCACCATAGCTTCAGTACCTTGTGACTCTAAACCGTTTTGGTTATGACAAGATTCACTTTCTGGTACTTCAACACCTTCAAGTAGGCAAGGCACTCTTCCTCTGAAATGAAGGGCAGCCTCTTTGCCCCTCTTGTCTGTCTGCAACAAACAACCTAGAATTGCTTTTAGGACAACCTTCTCTCTTCTTCCTATTGTCTTTGGCAATGTAGGTTGCATCAACTGCAAAGAATTATAAGTACCAATTTTCCCTTGCCCAACTTTGCCTTTATCCCTCTGTCTCCTGTGAGCCAGAAGCTTTGTTGCCACTCTCTTGGCTTCAGGCAATGCTTGCATAATCTTGTTTTAGGATAGGTTGATTTTCTCTTTGGCTCACAGTAACATTTAAACTGTTCTTGGTCGTTGGGGAAAGCTAGTTTCAGTCTTTATTGGGGAAATACCTTGTTTGTTCTTGGCTTGGGCAATGCTTGCCTTCTCCCGCTTGTATTGTCAATGTTTAAAATCTTGAATTATCTGGTTATAGATTGTTAACAGCTTTAATACAGATTCAGAGGTCACTCTTCCTCTTAGAATCGTTCATTAGGCACACATGTACACTTCTTAATGTTCTTAGCTAAGTTTTAAATTCAACAATTGCAGTTTCCCTGTGTTTTTTCTTTATGCGAGTGAAAGGGAGAATGCTTGGCCATATGCGAGTGTTACATTTCAAGTGTTTCATTGTCACATGTTTGACCTTCAACTGTGCATAATTTCTACTCGTAAGCGAGTGATTATTAAGCTGGATACTGTTGCCGGCAGTGCTTGTGCAAGGATTTAGAATGCCTGCTTTAACTCATCGGCTTCTGTGTTCCTTTCTCTGCGTGCTGTACATCTTCTGGCTTCACTTCGGATCTACCCCCTTCCTTGCTGAAGGTCTCTCTGGTTCGGCCAAGCAATTACGGTGCCCCTCTCGCTCCTACAACTCACAGCTAACCAGCAACTTCTCGTCACGGTTTCCAACATGCTTCCTGCTGCACAATCTCTGCAATTAGGCTCACTTGGGGAAGGCAGCCTTCCTGCATGCCTTCTGCTACACATCAGATTTGAGGGAGCAGGACCCTCACAGGAAAAGCAGGTGAAATCTGCTGCATCAGAGTCCTGGCGTAACTTTGGTTCTCACACTTCTGCCTGTCTATATTCCCAACATTGTGCCTTCTTCCTTCTGCTACTGCTGAATACGTTCCAGCTACTTCTAATTGCCTGAACCGTGGGGGCCTTTTAAGCCTCTCAGCTGCCCTCAGGTGTGGGCTAAAAGGCTTAACAGCCTGGCTTCTACTGCTACATAACCCTTCCGCCCTCTTCCCAGTACTTATAGGATTATGGGACTTGTAGTCCCTATTGATAAAGTTAGACTATCTGACTGTTCGGTTGGCAAACAGCCATTAAAAGTGTGTGGTTACAAGGGGGTTTCCCAGTCTTCCTCGCCTGTTCCCGCCCCCAATGTGATCCTCCCGCAAAAAAACACCCCCAGGGTCAGAATCAGGAAGCGTCTGCCCTTCCCTGACCACATGAGAAGGGTCCCAGGCCAGGTTTCTGGGAGGAATCATTACTGATTCATCACACAACATATCTGAAGCCAAGCATTCTTAAAAAGTCTCAACCACTCTTTACTCAAAATCATCCCCATTAGTGCTTGTGATGAATCAAGAGCATTTGTCCCTTCTTCCCAGAGTGGAGCCACCCCCCTTGAGGCTAGAAAGGTGAACCCACTCCACAAGACCATCCCTAGGGGTCTGGGCAAGCGGGACCTCTCTAGGAATGACTCCGCTCTAGGGGACAACAAATCTCATTCCCAAAGGGAACTCCCAATGCAAGACATCCTGGCTGCCTATATGGGACTTCCTTCAGTAAATAGTAATGGGCCTTCCTTTTGTTTGGCTTCAGGTAAGGCTGGATCGCATACATCAGCTGAAGAAGAAGGGAAGACACCTTTTGACGTGAACCTGTATGTAAGAAGGAGGAAAAAAAAAAAGGAACAGGAAGTGCGCCTTGGAGGGGCGGAGCAGACTGGAGTCGCAGAGCCTGCGGCAAACAGAGTGAGAGAATGAGCGGGATGCCGGAGACCGAGAGTACCAAACAGTGTGGAAACCGCTGGCACGGGAGGTCATCCGACGTGGTGGCGTGACCACAGAAGCACCATGGTGGGCCTGAGGCTCATGCAACTACATCATACCCCAAAGGAGTGGGAGGATTTAAGCCTCCGAGGGGCAGTCCAACACCAAGTGTGATAAATGAACAAGACGCCGAAAGCAGCTCCGCCGCAACGACGATGAAAAGGAAGAGAAAAGAAACAACGGAAACCAAGCAGTGCAAGCCCCCAACCCCGAGAAGCCATCCACTGCCAGTGAAGGTACCGCGGATGGAACAAAGAAAGGGGAGGCAGCAGGAAACGCATACCTAAGCGAAAGAGGTTGTAGAGGCTACAATGTTGACATCGGAACAACAATAACCCCCAGGCATATATGTTGGGCATTACCAAGAGACGTTGTTAATGGCAATGAATGTGGGGATTCAAAGAAGCCATAATGTGTCTCTTATGAAAGAGGGAGAAAATTACCGAAGCTATTGGTTGGGGAATGTTGGAAACCCGCATTAAAAGACTTTGAGAGTTGTTTGTAATCAAAACTAGAAATCAACCCAAGAAATCAGAGAAATAGAGAGAGGAGCCCAGTAGATAGGCCCCAGGAGTGGTGGTGTGCCACCAGTATTAAAGAGGTATCTAACATCATGGTGGTTGAATGTAACGAATAAAAAAAAAAGACTGAAAATAAAAAGGGAGAACAGCAAGAAACTATATTAAGAGAAGCCATAAAGAGATTGCTGCAGATATCAGTAGGTCTCACACTGTGAGAAACATCAGACTTAGAAGCACGCATTAGGAGCTGCAGGAGCTCATTGCCAAGACACCGGGAATCAGAAGGAATAATCCCAATGAATTTATATCAAGTTAATGCCACTGTCAAGATTTGTTGTAACTGAATGAACAAACCCTGTAATACAGCTGCAAGACAAACAGCTGAAGGGAAGGAGCCAGAGGAGGGACATTGTTGGCAAGCTTTAGTTATCAGTTTCATTGGTAGAGTCAGATAGGATTAGGTTTTGGACGGAGGACATTTTTGTTTTGAAATCTTGACGACAGACGAGCACCATTAGCTAGTTTGGTTATGTAAGGAACATCTACACATAGATAGGGCAACGTAGGCTGTTTTACTATTATTTGAAATAACCTACAGGAATGTCCATTACATGTCTGACCCACCACGGGCTCCATCGAATACATTTTTAACTGAACCATTTGCTAATATTTTCCAGAATGTTTTTATCTCCACTAGAACAAGATTCAAGAAGTTTCTCCCAATTGTCATTTTATAACTTTAAATGGGCACATCACACATTTGTTTTTTAGACCACCTGGGCTGTGGAACATTGATCTTGAGTTTAGTCAGTTTCTTTGAGCACCTTTAACACAGCCATTTTAGAATGACTACATCCTTCATGGAACCGTGCGTGTTTATGAGACACATTGCTAGCTTCAGTATTTAATGATGAATTTAAATCTTCTAATTAATCAAATATCAAATTAGGTCAATATTAGTGCGGAGACAGACCTCTTCCTCGCCATATATTGCATTACACTTCGAATTAGGCTTTTAAAATGGGTTCAGGCTCTAAACTCTGCGAACCAAAAAAGACAACTCACACAATAGCTTACTGTTTCGCGGGTTCCATCAGTTTGTTTTTCAAGAATGCAGAGGCCTGCCGTCAAACATGGAGTTTCGATGTGTTGATTTTTAAAATAGTGACAATTTTATAGTGTCATTGCATAGGTCTACGCAGGTGTCAAGGAAACTAACTTTTATTTGGGCGTTGTTATAGGCTAATTTTTCGGAATGAAATGCTGTAAAACGTGTTGTACACCTGAAGGACTAGATTACCTGGTGACAAATATGTTGTTGAGCTAATATGTTCAAAAAGTGTGCCACCTCGACAGATTACTAGATCCAAAATATATTTTGGTTAATTTCATGATAATAAGTGAATTTATGTAGCCTGTGATCTTACATTGGATTATATGTAGAATGTTTTTTTTCGAATCTAAACTTAATAGCGTGACTAAGTATTTAGAGTGATTGATGTTTGCCTGATTCTTCACTTCTGATGGAAATAGTGTCTGTGGGGCATATTTCAACATACATCCACCACACATTATGATAATAGTGTTACTTGTCCAAACGTTCAATGTTTTAATGAAATTCGAAATGTGGCGGGCATGATGCTGCCCTCCCTTAGTAGTTGTTTTGGAAATAGATCTGCATAGCTTGATATAGAGTTCAACTGGCAGACTAAGGGCCCGATTCATGGAATATGTGCCCGGTTCAAAGTGAATTTGCACTGCCGACACAAACACTGATTCATGGAACTGTGCAAAGTGTATTTTTGCCAGGCAAAGTCGGCGCATAGTCATTTTTGTAGTACAAAATTACTTTGCCCAGCAAAAATACACTTTGCAGTTCCATGAATATGGGTTTGTGTCGGTAGTGTAAAGTCATTTTTCAACAGTGCAAATTCCTTTGAACCGGGCAAATATTCCACGAATCAGGCCCCAAGTCTCCAAATTGTGTACTTAGGCAGCATATATATCATGGGCATTTGTGAATGATCTTTAATCAACAACTTTGATGTTTTGACTGATGCATAGCCACATTCAAGTCCCAGGGATCTAATGGCTTCTAGCAGAGGTCTGATCAATTGGGTAGTTTTCAAGTTAAAGGTAAGTCACAATGTCAGCTAATTGTCTACTGAATTTGTTTGGAATTTCTCCATATACAGGACAAACAGGACACCAACTATGTGTGATTTTTCAATGGTTACTCTCCTATCATTTTGTAATATTTGTAGATATGAAAGGTGATTTTTCATCACTTTTTTTATTTTCAAACTGGTTTGGCCAAAGGGCGATTTGTTTACATTCCGCTTTACCGGTTTCATGAAATTGTTTATATTGGCATGACCGAGTAAGGAAAGATACATTTTTAGAACAAAATTTATAGTCACATGCCGTGATTTGTTTCTGGTACAGGCACAACATATTTCCAGAGTTTTGGAAATGAAAAAAAATAAATAAATAACTAATAAATTCTCTTCGAATGAAATTATGATATTGGTTAGTACAAACAAAGTACTAATACGAAGTAGCAAATATCAAATTAACAACTGCCATTTCAGCTTTTCAGCTCAGGCTGTTTCCCTTACTTTTTTGCCTCTCCTACCTCCGGGAGTGTTCTGGGGCTGGATCTAAAAATGTTTGAATAAGATTTGTACGAGTACTGGTGTCAAGTTCTAAAATGTCACTGGATAATGCCGTAGAAGAAGAGGTACATTGCTCTGAATTTTTAGAAATAACAAGTGTGTTGGTACTCAGTTGTTTTGGAAACCAAACACGCCCTAATTGTTATCGCCACAGTTATTCAGGTGACCGTCGGGCGGGCCGAGGGCAGGATCAGGCTACCCAGAGGTATACAAAGCAGAACTTCAGGTAGAGGGTACATTTCCACAGGGAGAGAGATAAACATGTGCTTGCCATACTTAGGCCGGCCTTTGTAACGTTACAGGTTATCTTGGGGGTTGTGGGAGATATCCAGGATTATCGTGAGCAAAACGTCACTGGACTCCCCAGCATCCCCACCAACAGAAGTTACTGATAAAGGTTCTCTTTGCTCCACTGACTCCCTCCAGTGCACCATAGCAACAATTAGCACATTTTCAAAGTTACTCCATCAGGTAATCCAGGTCAGGCTGCGTTGCACTGATGACCACATCAGCCTTCTAATGGAGCAGTACTCCAAGACCAAAATGAGGCAAAAAACATATACGTGATTGCTTGGAATCTTGTGTAGAAGAGAAGTGATACTAGTTCAGTGTGACGAATTCTGCCCTCAGGGGTACAAGGGTAAGTAGAGGCTAAAACGTCCACTCAGCCCTCACACTTCTTCCAAGAGCCAACACAATCATAAAGGTCAAACAGACGCAGTCGAGAGATATACCTCCTTTGACTTGTGAGGTGACATGGGCTGAGTGTAGGATATACTCTTGTGAATGTGGTTCAGTATCAACCCAAACAGCAAAGTATAACAGTCCAAAATAAAAGAATGTCCAACCATGTTCTATAACAATATATACATTAATCAGACACACCATGTACAATAATAACTAACAATACACAAAACCCACCTCTGAGCAAAAACCACAGAATGAGCAACAATGTTCTTTAAAAAGCATATGTTCTTATGAGCAGAAAAGGGTTCAAAGTGACCTAATCAGTCTCTAGGGTTCCAGGCATTGACCAAGGGGGCAGTTAGAAGTCCACAGTACCTTCTTTGCAACTCTTGGTGGTTCAGCAGCACTGAACCAGACTTATTGGTGCTGTATGACTATTGAGAGAGAGCAAAAGGCAGCAACGGAGGGTCCTGCTGGTTCAAGTGTGTTGAACAGTTCATGAAACATGCTCCAAGCAGTTCAACATCCAAAGACAATACGTTCCTAGCTGTCTTGGCTCTCAGGGTGCTGCGAGTCCCAATTCAGGGATAAGAGGAGGCCTTTTTTCATGCTCCAAAACATGGGAGAGGCTGGAACACAACTGCAAGTCTCCCCCAACATGGTGAAGTCCTGGGTAATGCTGTGGGTGGCAGAGTGGCAGTACTTGTTTCAGCAGCAGATCACCCACAATGATCCATGGGGATGGTCGGGGGACAGAGCTCGTCTCTGCCTTGGAGCACCTGCCTTCACCTCACAACTGGAGGACTTTAGAAAGGACTGTTCTCTCAGCAGGTTCCAGTAAAATCTGCTCAAGTGATGATCTAAAGTTGCTTCAAGAGGATTCAGAGAAGTGGTGTGGGGCCCCTTCCTTTATAGGCAAAGGTCCCCAGGTGATTGGACTAAAGCTAACCTGATTTAGGGGAACAATCCCTGCTCTTGAAACGTGTGGACTTTGCCCTTATGATGTCACACCCAAAGCACTTTGCTCCAGAGGAAGTGGAGGGGACAGGAAAGAGAAGCATAGAGAATAAAGACAGCAGAACCTTCCCAAAACTCTGCAGATCTCCCTCTGTCTACAATAACTCTGCCCCCTTTCCTTCTCAATAGGATCAAAGGCCTTTAGAAATGCAGGCCCCAGGTGTGAGGCCAGCTCACTGTGGGTCTGTGCGCCTCTTAGTTTCTGTTCCCAGTCTTGCGTCCTGTGGAGTGGCTGTCCTGGGGGGGAAAGGGCGTTACCTGCCCTTACAAAGGAACAAAGAGAAGCAATTTCCCCAAGGCTACAGACCCGTCAGCGGACATGGGTGGGCCTGGTCTCTGAGGAATATGCATAATCCTTCCACACTTGAAATGGGCCCACAGGGCTGACACATGTGCAAAATCAAATTAGATGCGGCTCTCTAATTATGAGGATACCATCAACCATACCAGAACTCAGATAAGGTTTATGTTAAAAGATTATTCTGCCACTAAAAGGTAGTCCCCTAATTATAGGGTTTGTGGAACAGGGGTGCATATTTTAAATGCAGCCCCTGTGCTGCAGAGACTTGGATGCCACTGCAGCTGTCAAGAGGGACTCTGATCTCCTTACCTGCTCTATGACACTGGTAGAGCAAGTGCTTCAAATCAGGAAATTGATGCAGCAGGGCACATGCAAACACTATGCGTTTGGTATGGAGCTTATCAAAGGGAAACCTGATTAGCAGATTTCCCTTTCAGAGATGTAATTACCTGCATCATTTTATTAAATAATGCAAATTAAAAGCCAGGGCTTTGAACACCCTTGGCAGATGGCACTTCATTACATTCATACTGAACTGCTTCTTTTGGGGTAAGATCAATACCCACGCCCTTTTGTATAAGAAAAGTGGATGAAGATCAAAGTAATAAAATGAGGCACAGAGTACTGGTCAGTGGTTATGATGAATTTAAAACTTTACCTCAAGTCACTGCTCAGGGATGTAATGCATAAGTGCCTTATCACTCATCTTCTCTTCCTCTCTTGTGGTCTCCAATTCCCTCGATATGACTATGGCCAGGTCAATGACCTCCATGGTCTTCTCCCACAGCAAATGGGTCTCCCAAAGAAGAGTCCTCATGAAGGCTAGGGTCGTCATCATTATTCATTATTGTCCCAAAGTGATGTGCCTCCTCACGAAGGAGTCCATCCACAAGGGCATTTAGCTATTCATCTGCAAATTTTACTGTATTGGACTTCCCAAAAAGTGCCAAGTTAATGCCAATGGAATACAATTGTGCAATGCAAAAGACTGTCCAATAGGTGGACAGTCTACGGGTGCCGGTAGTGGACTACGGAAGGACGAAGTGGAAGCAGGCAGTTGGGCAAGTTATGGTACACTGCAGGTTTCCTGTCCAGCTGGTGTGGCAATTGTTGAGGGAAAGTATTAAGTGGGCAGGATCAGATGGCACTCTACCCCCACAAAGTGTTTTTGGGAAGCGTGGATAGGAATGGTGTTCTGTGTCGCGTTCCCAAGTAGCTGTGCCATTTTAAAGCCCTGCAGCTTGGTAAACCGGGACTGTGCTGGGAACTAAAATGAGCAGTGGTAGCCATTTTGGGCCCAGATGGTCGCATAGAGGGCCATTACATCAGAGGGCTGATCGCTCATGCTTGGGACTCAAGCACGATGGCAGTACTTCACAAAGTCTTTGCTGAGGGACCCAATTCAGGCAGCCTGCAGATCTTACACAGAAAGCAACCAAGGACTGAAGTTCTTTGTTGAGGTCCCAGAGATCATCAGAGGCACAGTGAGTGGATAGCTGTAAAGACCGGAGGGGGGCGGGGGGTTCTGTTCTCCTGCTCTCTATATGGCAGTGGAGAGGCACAGAGGACCCCAGCCAAGATTCTCTATTATTGATAAACGTGGGCGAGCAATCAAGGCCTAGCTTCTCAGGAGGTGATGCGAGCTGGTTCTTAAGTACAGTGTAGTCCCCAAGCACCCACAAAGGAATGTCCGCACACTGTATAAGTTAAAACACAGTGTTTATATAATTAATATTCAAGGTTATGTACAATATCACGATAACTCACTTTGTTCTCGGTTATCTATTATGGCAAATATACAGTTCTACGTGGTACCAGAATTACTATTAGATCTCTTTAAAGTGCATCAACTGCACGGTTAAATGTCACACAAATCAGTTCGTAAAGAAACCAACAATAGATATAAAAGGAAAGCAGTTGGTTAGAACAATTGGATAAATACTGATCCCTACCACTAGACACAGTTCTGTGTGGAGATCCCCCCACCTGGGCAACCTGTAGAATAAAGATATCACAAGCCCAGTCCATATATTGTTCACAAGACTCTTCCCAATAGTTCAGCAACCCCAAAGTACCTGGCATTGTAGCGTTCCTCGTTGGGGAATCGACGGCCCTTTGCGAGTGCCCTCCCTTTAAGGCAGGAGTCATGGGTCGTTGAATGTCCGGCGAAGAACAGGGTGAACTACGGCAGTGAAGGGGCAGCTTCTTCTCTAGCGATACTAGTCGACGGGGCAGTGTAAACATCCTGCAAGGAAGAGGCGTGCGGGGCACCTCGATGTCGGTAGTTCTGGATCGCAAAGAGTTTGAAGAACTGTGGCCCAGCAAGGGCATCGAGTGGTCGGTGTCTCTGTGGTCTTTGGGTGGCAGGAAACCCACCGGCAGATACTCCTCCGATGGTCTGGCCTTCTCCGGCGGGATAAGGTGGGCGGCGTTGCGGACAAGCGTGTCCATGAATCGAAAGTTGTTAGGCAACGGGAGCACAGCACCTCCGATCGGCGACAGCGGTCGTCGACGGTGGCAGACAACAGTCCAGGCGCTTCTCTTTGGGATTCCGCTGCAGTCCCCATCTCCGGTCGGCAGCCTTTTGTAGGTCTGTCTACTAGGGAGCTTTGGCAAAGATCAGCTGGTGCACGATGGTCTCTCGTAGCTTGGGAAGAGAGCGCCTTACCAGGTCCTCTCTGGGTCAGTCCTTGTAGACACAGCAGCTTTCAGATTGATTAAGTAGAGCAACAGCAATTCTTCTCTTCCAGCAGGGCTTCAAGGTCAAGCTTCAGTTTCACTCCAGTTACTCTTCGTAGTTTGGACTTCAGCTTCTGAACATGATTCCTAGCAGTGAGAGGTCCCCAGATATACTGTGGACCTCCCATTCATTCTCTGGGTCACACTCAAGCATCCAATCACTTCGAAGGGCATTCAGCAGTCAGTCAGCCAATCGGGCACACGGTGCATTCAGGCCATTCTTCTCCATCCAGACACTCACAACAAAGAATGTGGATTCGGACAAGTACCACGCCATTCAACACTACACACTGCATTCATACCAGTTTCGGGCAGGGCTGTCTCAGTCATTGGGCCTCATTACGACCCAGGTGTTAAGGGTTAACGCCGTCGTTAACCCTTAACGCCTATTCTGATTTTAACGGCTGCTCTTAGCAGCCGTTAAAATCCATGGCGCTAACCTGCCATGATGCTAATTACGCCACCGTAATTTACGGTGGCGTAATTAGCACCTTCCCCACTCCCATTATGCCCTATGGGGCAAAAATGGGAATGGGGAAGGGAAAATGGGAAATGGGGATTTACCGCCCCACTCACCTTGGAATGGGGCGGTAAATCCGCCATCCACCATGGTGTAAACATAGTTTACACCATGGTGGTAAAGTTGGCGCAATTAGCGCCTGGGTCGTAATGACCCCCATTGTGTCAAACACCAGATACCAGACATCCACATCAAGAAATGTAGATTTGTCACATACTCCATTCACCCAGGTCCCACGCACAGGTGTACCCACAACATACGGTTGTTGGGAAGGCGCTCCAGCCAGTCTGGTCGGCACTTCCCCACACTACCATATATGGAACTTCCACCCAACAGCCTGTCAGGGGGAAGGGACAGAGTCAGGGCTTCCCGGGACTTTGGGAAGATCAAGGTAACAGGCGATGGAAGGCCAGAGGCCACAGGGCCATCTTGTCTCCATCAAGAATCTAACGATTCCAATGACAGGGCCTGGGCATCCCAAAATGGAGGACGCTCAGGGCACCAGTCAATTCAGCACGGAGCGGCCACCAGCCCATACCCTGCTCTGTGGGCCACACACAGGTGCCCAAAAACATACACTAGGGGCAAAGGGTTGTACCCCCCACCCATGGGTGCCATAAGGGTATCCCATGGGACTGTACACCAAACCAAAAGAGAGAGCTGCACCGCCAGGAGTCCCACATGAACTCCTGCGCAGATAATACGACAGAACACACAATAAAAAGCAGTAAAGGACAAGGATATAGAGGCCCTGTCCCTCTGATGCATTTCCAGCATCACAATAGTAGCCTACTATCATAAATTTTAGATATTGCATTGCACGAAAGCCAAGTATTTTTTTCCTTGATGAAAAATACACTCAAGAATTTTTTTGCGAAAATTATTTTTAGTCAGAAAACCTTAGAAGTCAGCATTATATTAGGATGAACGTAATATCAAGATTCCACCAAATGTCTTAGAGAAAAGAAGTTAGTCCAATGCCAAGCTAAGAGATTGCTTAAGGATGCATTTATTGCTTTTAAAGTTTTTAGCCTGTAACTATTACAGTTATTTATGATGTGTCAAGAGTATGTTATTGAAGACGACTAAGAATGAGTGCAAATAAGAATGAGCTCATTGTATTTGTCATTTATGTAGCGCCCTTTCCCCATTTGCATGGCCTCAATGCGCTTTGTGGTGGGAACGCCCTTAGGGACCGACGTCCATGTGTGGGAGATTGCAAGAGTTCATTTTTAAGATGCGTGTGTGCATTTGGCCAGGTTAGGACTTAGGTGGGCTGGCTAGGTTCCAGTAAGCAGCCCGGAGATCATACACATGGGCGACTGCTGTAGGTGGCTTTGGATAGAGGGCTAGTGCCAGAGTCTCGATGTGTGGCCAGCCAGACTGAAATAGTTTTATAGGTTGACGCTGTACACTAATGGCAGACGTATTGAGGTAAGTCAGGGGTTTCAGTGTGGATGCCTGTGCGAGCTAAGAGACTGGAATTGCATAGCCATAGCTACATTCTAAAATGCATGGATGGGTGGCCATGCCTGCAGCCTGTGTCCACAGAACATGGTGCAAGGTATACATACCTTAACCTAGGATAGAGTTAATCTTCGATGTCTGTTCCTAGGTCCAACGCGATTGGCTGGTCTCGCCTGTTGTGGTCTCTCTAGATTGAGAGTCTGAGCAGTGGGAGAGGGGCCCCGAGGGACGGGAGAGTGATATACGGTCGTCTGGGGACCAAAGGGGACCAAAGGGGGGAAATGTATCACGGTTTGCCACTGCGAACACTGCCGGCATCCATGAAGGTAGAATCACCTAGATTTGAGATAGCTCAGTAGAGTGAGAAACAGTAAATGCAGCAACACCTAGATGTGGGATACCTAGATAGAGGGAGAAATGTCTTACATAGGGGGAATAGAGTAAATGTAGTATCACATGAAATGCAGAAACACCTCGATTTGAGAGACATCAAGCCTCTAGCCACAGGCCAAGTGAGTGAGTGGACAGAAAGCCACTTTTTCAAGTCTATGAGAGAGTGAATGTAAACTCAAGCTCACCTATGCCACAGGACTGGTCAATCGCAGTGAACTTTGTTGGATTAGTTTTGAGTAACACATGATGGTCAAGTCTCGCGTATGTACAATAAGAAGTTGAGAAGCAAAAAGCCATATTTAGTTATGAGGTGGCAACTAAGCACCACCTATTATTTATTTATTTATTTATTTATTTATTTATTTATTCAAATTTGTTGAGCGCACATCAGCCCAGAAGCATCGTGGCGCTTGTTACAGACATCTTAGTTGCAAAGGAAACCGTAGTTACAAGCAGTACATAAGTTACAGAGGAAATATATACAATAGCAAGGCAGTATATTTACATGGCTTCCTGAGAGTTTGCTAATTATTTTGCAAGGAACGAGGTTTTCAGTTTCCTGCGAAAGATGGGAAGTGAGTTTTCCGTTCGGATGTCTGAAGGGAGAGCGTTCCATGTCTGTGCTGCAATGTAGGGAAAACCTAGACCTCCGGCTTTGGCTTTTTTGATGCGTGGGGTGCAGAGTAGGTTGGCGTATTGCGTCCTAGTGGGACGTGTGGAGGAAGGTTTGAGGATGGTATCTGAAAGATAGGACGGGGCGGAGAAGGAGAGGCATTTGTGAGTGAGGGTGAGGATTTTGAGGGTGATCCGTTCTTTGACTGGGAGCCATTGGGCTGAGAGCCTGGCCTGGGTGATATGCTCTCTTCCTGGGATACTAAGAGCGGCCCGGAGAGCGTTGTTCTGTGTGATTAGTAGTCTATTTATGTTTTTGGCTGATGTGCCTGCTAGGAGAGCATTGCAGTAGTCCAATTTGGCTCCAATGGTTGCCCTCGCTATGGAGAGGCAGTTAGGTTTAGAGAGGTAGGGCTTGATGGCGTTTATAAGTTTGGTAGTGTGTGCGGATGCGGAAGTGATTGCGCTGACTTGTCTAGTCATTGATAGCGAAGAGTCAAGGTATACTCCCAGTGTCTTGACGGCTGTGGATACGGGGATGATGGAGTTGTCAATGGAGAAGTTAGAGTACAGTTTGTCCAGTTTGTCTAGGGTGTTCTGTTGACCTAGTATCAAGATTTCAGTCTTGTCACCATTGAGGCAGAGGCCATTAATTGCCATCCATGCCTTGATGATGGAGTAGATAGTGTGGAGTGCCTTTGCGTCTTCGCTGTATGAGCCTGAGAGGGGTAGAAGTACTTGTGTGTCGTCCGCGTAGTTCGTGTAGGTGATGCCGTATGAGTCAAGTTTGTCAAAGAGTGGCTTGGTGAACAAGTTATAGAGTGTAGGTGCAGTGCAGGAACCTTGTGGGACCCCGCAGTGGATTGTCGTGGGAGTGGCGTTGGCGATGCCCGAGAAGACTTTCATGGCCCTACCTTCGAGGAAGGAAGTGATCCAGGCGGCTGCTTCTTTGGAGAAGTTAGCTGAGTGCGTGAGGTGGGAAGTGAGAATCTTGAGATCAACCAGATCAAACGCGGCTGAGAGATATGGAAGAAGCAGAAGAGCCGGCTTGCCTTTGTCCATGATTTGGGTGATCTGGCTCTTCAGATCTACCAGGGCTGTTTCTGTGCCATGTCCTTTCCGGAAGCCCGATTGCCTCGTCCCGAGGATGGAGTGGGTTTCGAAAAAAGTGTTGGATTTGGCAGTGTGCGGCTTTGTCCAGTAGTTTCAGCAAGAATGGCACAGTGGTTATTGGTCTATAGTTGTTGGGTTGTGAGGGGTCAAGAGTCGTTTTTTTTAGGAGAGGCCGGACCCAAGCCTCTTTGAGGTTGGCTGGGATGATGCCTGTTTTAAAGGACGCATTGATGAAAGCCGTGAGGAGCGGCGCAAGGCAGTCTGCGCAGTCTTTGACTAGTTTAGGTGGGCAAATGTCGCCTTTGCATGGGGAGGGTTTGAGGTTTATTAGAAGGTTGATAACTTCTGTTTCCGTGACATCTCTGAAGGAGAAGTCAGGTATGGTGGGCTTGGAGGAAGTGGGTGGGGTGTTGGTCGGTTTGGTTCCTGTCTGGTGAGGAAGTGCTTTGCAGTGGTCTTTGATTTTCTTTTGGAGAAGGTCAATTTTGTGAAGCATGGCAGCTTGAATGCTGGTACACCACGCTTCATCTTTGATTATTTCATCTGGAGTATTAGGGGGGGAGATGAGCTCATTAAAGATTGCGAAAATCTCTTTGGATTGTGACTTGGCATTGGCGATACGAGTGTTGAAGGCGTTGGCTTTGGCATTGGAGATAGCTCTCTTGTATTGGTGGGAGATTAAATTGAATATGTTTTTGGTATTGGTGCAGGGGTCAGATTGCCCGTTTTTTAGTGCTGCCCTTTTGTGGGATCGCATTGAGTGTAGTTCTTCAGTAAACCAGGAGTTGGAGTGTAAGGATTTCTTCTCTTTATTCCATTCAAGTCGCGCTATTACATTGATAGCTTTGGTGAGGACATCTTTGTAGATGTCTGCTAGGATATTGGGGTCGCTAGCGAATGGTGGCGCTAGCACTGGGGTATTGAGGTATGGGTGTAGGTTCTCCTCTGTGAGTTTTTTAGAGCTTCTGACTTGTGCAGCGCTGGCAGGGGTCGGAGTCTTAAGGTTTTTGGTGATAGGAATAGAGAACTCTATGCAGTTATGGTCAGTCCAGGGTAGTGAGGAGTTGGAGGTGATAGAGGAGAGGCAGTTATGGTCTGCGATCCAGTCAAGTATGCGACCTTTGATGTGAGTAGGACTTTCTACTTTTTGGATGAAGCCCAGGTCATTGAGTTCCTTGGTGAGAGTGGCTGCAGATTTGTCCTTGGGATCATTAAATCCGAGGTTGCGGTCCCCTAGTAGAATGGTTTTGGTGGAGCTTTTGATATTGTTGCTAAGGATGTGTAAGATGTTGTCCTGTGAGTCTGGGGAGTTGCCTGGGGGGCGGTATAGTAGGTGAATGTTGATGGTGCTGTTGGGTGACAATGTGAGTTTGGCCGATAAGAGGTCAGAGTTGTTGGTCGAGGGGTGACTGACAGGTCGGAGCTGTAGGTTCTCTTTGTAGATGAGGGCTACTCCGCCTCCTATTCGATCTGGCCTACCTTGTCTGAGTATGGAGAAGCCCGGTGGTAGTGCAAGTGTGACGGCAGGGCCTGATGCTTCATGTAACCATGTTTCGGTGATGGCTAACAGGTCAATGTTATTACTGGTTATAATGTCATGAATATCAGAGGCATGAGCTGGGAGTGATCGGACATTGAGGAGGGCACATTTGATGTGGGGTGTGTGATGTTTGCTTGTGAAGGTGTGAGTGATGGTCGTGTCTGGTATGTTCTGTGAGGTGGTATTGCAGGGTGTGGCTAGGTTAGTGGGTGGTGGACTGTGGGTGTGTGGGTATTCCGTGCGGGGGCAGCATGTGGAGGTGGTGCGGGAACTCAGTATATAGTTTCTGAATTCAGTGGGAAGGGCTAGTGTGCTAAGTTCTGGGGTCTGTGTGCGCGCTCTAAGTCTTTCTAGTCTGCGCAGAGTTACTACACAGGGTGTACGATCTGTCATGGTAGGTGTGATATCCTTAATAGCGAGATGCTTGTGGCAGAAGAGTGGGCTGGGTGGTGTGTGGGTGAGGGGATGGATGGGAGGGTAGAGTTTGAGAGTAGTGAGTGTGGAGAGGAGGGTGAGCAGCGTGGTGGCGGCAGTGGTGAGCTTGCAGGACGCTATGGGCATGATTGTGTACTTGGTGGTGCTGTAAGTGGGGGGACTCAACACACAACTTCAAAGGTGGTCTGTAGGCGACTATAGGGCACAACACAATTTCAAAGGTGGTCTGTAGGCGACCATAGGGCACAACACAACTTCAAAGGTGGTCTGTAAGCGACCATAGGGCACAACACAATTTCAAAGGTGGTCTGTGGGCGACCATAGGGCACAACACAACTTCAAAGGTGGTCTGTAGGCGACCATAAGGCACAACACAACTTCAAGGGTGGTCTGTGGGCGACCATAGGGCACAACACAACTTCAAAGGTGGTCTGTAGGCGACCATAGGGCACAACACAATTTCAAAGGTGGTCTGTGGGCGACCATAGGGCACAACACAACTTAAAAGGTGGTCTGTAGGCGACCATAAGGCACAACACAACTTCAAGGGTGGTCTGTGGGCGACCATAGGGCACAACACAACTTCAAAGGTGGTCTGTAGGCGACCATAGGGCACAACACAATTTCAAAGGTGGTCTGTGGGCGACCATAGGGCACAACACAACTTCAAAGGTGGTCTGTAGGCGACCATAGGGCACAACACAACTTCAAAGGTGGTCTGTAGGCGACCATAAGGCACAACACAACTTCAAAGGTGGTCTGAAGGCGACCATAGGGCACAGCACCAGGCACAGCATGAGCCAGACCCGTATAACGATCGAAAAGCACAGCATCGGACAATGGGAGGCTGAGCTTGGCCAAAGGGCATAGCTAGTGGTATGGGTAACAGGAGAGCACTATTGGAACTAGTATATAAGACCAATTGGACAGCTAGTGACGGTATTCACGTTGTTTATGTCCTAGTAAGAATTTGTTCATCCGCGTCCATCCAAGAACGAATGATACCTTAATGAGGAGAATGTGTGTGATCTTGGGGGTCCAACGGTAACGGTAGCTTCCCGGTGCGAACAGGGGCAAACAGGGCAGTCAGCCTTATGTTGGCCTTGGGTGGCCGCCGGCTTCCGCCTGCCGGCGGATGTGTGGCCTTAAGAGCTGCCTACACAGCGTTGCTAGGCAACGTACAACGCCCAGCCTCGCTTTCGGGCAGCATCGCGCCAGACGTTTTGTTTTAGGAAAAATGTCGGCGCGAGCGGATCTGGGGGCTCTGGAGGCGCAGGAGGCTCCTGTGATGAGGTGGGGTGCCCAGGGGGGGCAGATGGCAAGATGCAGTTGCGATCTGCTGCTGATCTTAGTGGGGATCCACGCCGCCTCCGTCGAGTCGGGGTCTCCGCTGAGGTCCAAGACGGTGGTGGGGGGCTCCTGCCCTCTCCACGGCGATGGGGGTCTGAGGGGGCAAACAGGGCAGTCGGCCTTATGTTGGCCTTGGGTGACCGCCGGCTTCCGCCTGCCGGCGGATGTGTGGCCTTAAGAGCTGCCTATATACTCCACTAAAGGACAGGTGTGAGGGAGATTGGATGCGAGGAGGGACACACAGTTTATAGGTGTTGCTTGGATATTTACCCACCCGTTGACTGCTTATGAGATGTCAACCCCTAAGGCTATTCAGCACCTACTACACATCCTTTTGTGATCTCTTTGAGCTATCTCAAGCAATAACATCAAACTGTGTGCTGTATGGAACTGCTGGTGTTATTTCGAATCAGTCTTCTGAGAGTTAATTACTTAATTTTAGCAGTAAATGTGCTACTGGCGTAGTAAAAATGTCTTGGCCAAGTGTGTCTTCAATCTCTTGATTTATTATCAGCAGGTATGTTCTCACATCTGTTGCTTGCACTGAAGTCCTGTTAAAAACAAGTATTAGCAAAGCTAACAGTTTAGGATTGTGTGTGCATATTATATAGACTTTTGCCAGGCACTGATATCATATGCCTAGGTACTCCCACCATTTTTCAGCTGTTTCCATCTTATGACACAGTATCATTATGGCAGTGGCGAGCAAAAGACTATTCCATGTCTACACAAAAGCCATAATTGCTGGCTTTGCGAATGCTTACTACTGTAGAATCCCACCTCCCCAACCAGTAAAATAAAATGTGATAACCTTTCTGATTATCCTTCTAACTCTTACCCAACTACTGGACCAATATTTTCCTTAACCCGCTTTCCACTCCCTTGCCACCACCATCCGCTCTCTGCAACAGTGCTCAGATTAACACTACGTGCAATCACCGGAATGAGGGGTGGTGGGTCCACTAAGGCCCCAGCCACGTCAAGAAAATGGGTCTCATTACAAGTCTGGCAGTAACCCTCCCGGTGCTACCAGCGGGTTGCCGCTGGACTTGCAAGATTTACCAGCGCCTGGCTTGCCGGTAACACCGGGGGATTACAAACCTGGCATTCCGGGAGGTCAGGTGCTGGTAAATTGTAAATCCCCATTCCCGTTTCAGTCCCATAGGACTCAATGGGAATGGGAACCACAGAAGCACCAGCAGCGTTAATAACGATGCCGGTGCTTCTGCGAAACTCTGCGGGCGGGCGCAGAGTCGTACTGTAACAACGGTGCCGGTAGGCTTACCATAACGGCACAGTCAGAATGAGGCCCAATGACTCTGGTTACGAGACTTTGTGGGTAACACTGGATTTTCAGGTGGTACTCTGTAGTCTTCGTGGATCTGTGATCATCTGAACGCATCTAGGGGAAATTATATTTTCATACTGTTTTTGCATGTTCAAAGGCTTGTTATGGTAGCATGGAGACCCAGTGTCACCATGGCATGATTGCGCTTACTTGAACCGTTTCCACGTATTGTTGGTGGATATTTTCCTCATATGTGCCGACTATCCATGCCATCTTGTTTTTACTCAGTTTATGCAGAATCACAGGAATTTCAGTCTGCATGGCACTCGTATCAGTTATGCTCATTTGTGGGTGTTGTGTGTGGTAACAACAATGAGGGAGTAGACTTGGCTTATTCTTTGGAATAAAAACATAATTCAGGGAAGTGCTTCTTGACTGATATCATGTTTCACTTTTACAAATTCAAAAATGTCGGCTTAGACTAGCAGTCCAAGCAAAAGTAGAAAAACAAAATGAAAATAAATACCCATTCAGACTATTTAGACCCATCTCATTAAATTAACAAATCACATCTTGGCGATATTGAGGGAAAAAGAGTGAAAATGGAAAGCGGGAACTTGGCTGGATTGTTGCTTTAGAGAGTGTGTAGCAAATCCTTGATGTCTTCACCATCCCTGAGGGGGAGCCCCTTCACATGAGGCCAGGGAGGTGAGGCCGCTACCCGATAGTCCCCTTAGTGGTGGTACTCAGCAGGAGAATCTCATGGGGAAGAGACTCCCCCCTTTAGGGACATGGACAAACATCCAAGGGAGACATGGTATAATAAACCTCACCCTCCAACCTACAAACATCCCCACCTTGGAAATCCTAGTTCTATACCAATCCAACCCATGTACTGCTGTAGGACCCGAGACTTGACTTCTACTGAGACGAAGAAGAACATAGACTACCTAAGAGAGAGTAAAAGGTAACAGTAGAAGTACTGGGAGGAGGAGGAGGCACAGAGAAATAAAGATTGAAGGATCAAAGACACTGACAGGAGATTTCAATTTTCAGCCACTGCAAAAGAGGGTTTAATAAAATAGATGAGGGACTCCAGCCAATCAGCAGAAGAGGCAGTCCTTGCCAGGAAGAGAGGACACCAAGGAAGCAGTGAACAACCCGCTCCCCAAGCCTGGAGGCAGAAAAGGGGAACCCTCGTCCCGGTGGTGTGGAGCGACTGGAAGGCAAAGCTGGAAGGTGGCGGCATGACCCAAAGTGGGTGGACAAGGATTCCAGGAAATGACGCCATGGCCAGCAACGGTATCCTGCAGCAGGGCCACACCCGATCACCCAGGAAAGGGTAGCGTAGCGCGAACCAGTACCTGCTGCCCTGCAAAGATCCGGTGAAGAACTCCCGCGAAACAAGTAACAGGAGAGACAGGAAGTCGGAATAGGGACTGAGTGCGAGAGCCATAGCCAAGTGCAAAAGAGTGCATCAGAAGTCATCTTCCTAGGCACAGTGGTTGGTCGCAAATCACTATTGAGAACCAGTGTGAGAAAGAGTGGATCGGAAGTCATCTTCCTTAACACAGTGTTTGGTCACAAACCACTTCCAAAATAAAGAGTGAAAGAGAGTGCACTGGAAGTTGTTCTCTTTGTGGCAGTACCTGGCAGGAGAGTGAACCAGGTCTTCAAAAAGCAAGCCACAGAGAAGTACGAGTGTGGGACCCACACCTACAGGAAAAGGTCACAACCCCCTTTTAGCATTGCAGTACTTGGCAGGAAAGTAGAACAAGTATACCGGGAGAGAGAAGAGAAACCAGGGCCAAGGACCCTCATCACAATTGGGTTTTTGCTTGCTGCGAAAGGTTTAGGAGGGGAAGGTAGTCATTCCCCCGGAGTTATGAACTGTAAAGAAAAGCCTGAGAAAGTCAAGGGGAAGGGAGAGTGAGGGGTCAGAAATGTGAGGTGGACCACTGTTGGATGATTTATCAAAATATGTCATTTTATTAAAGTATACATTTCAACAGACGCCTCACTATCCCTATCCTGATGAGGATTTCCCTGCCTATCATAAACTAATGGAAACACTCGAACAAACAATATCTGGCACTCAACTTATACATAAAATACACAAGAAAATATATGGCATTTCACAACATCAGCAACTGCATTTATAATGTATTCACAGTCTTTCTTTATAACCTGGGTGAACTTCCCTTCCCCAGGGTTTAGGTTAGATTCAGTTCCAATGTTCAACAAAAAAATAAATAGGGAAATCTAGGTTTGCAACAAAGTTCCAACACAGTTCTTGGCTCCTTCACTTTGTCAAAAGAAAGTTCTGTTAAATCAATGTTCAACCAAAAGAACGATTCTTCTTTTTGTTTGAATAATAATTTCAACTTCATGAAATAGCATCAAGGATATTCTTGGTCAAGGTGCTTTGCCACACTTTATGAATGTCTGAGAAGCACAACTTGTCAGCTTCAAAGAAACATAGCTTCTTGTAAAATCAAAGAAACAACTACTGGTAAGGGTTACAGAAACAGCTTTTGATAAGCTTGAAAGAAACCCAATTTTTTGTTAGCTCTTCTCAGCTCTCTCTCATCACCATAAATCATAGTTTACAACTTTGTCAGGATGACTTCTTAGCACTTCTGCTTCCACCTGGTTGTCTCGCACCTCAGGTTCACTTCTACAAAGATTCACCTTGCACGTCTACTCGCCTGCCCGATAGTGGTCCACAGCCAAACATGCTTCTGAAGTCTTAAATCTACTGAAAATCAAATGTTTTACCACAGCTTCAGCAGTTTGACATTTTGTGACTTTTGAAAAAGACAAAATTCTCATTTAGTGTTCCTCAACACCTTCATGGTAAGGCACTCTCCTTCTGAACATTCACCATCCAGAAGGGCAGCCTCTTCGCCATTCTTGTCTTTCTGCCACAGCAACAACCAAAATACTCTTAACGATGTGATTCTAACTTTCGTCTTTGGCAATGTGAGTTTTTTCACCAGCGTGTAGGGAACAATCATAATCAACACGCCTCACCCTTTTACAATCTTGCATTCACACCTTTTCCTGCCAAACAGAGCAGCTTATTTGAATGTCTTGTTGTTCATCTTTTTTGGCTTTGGACAATGCATGCACAATTCATTCGGCTTTGGCAATGATTCACCACTCTTGTCTTGGGATCATGCTTGCACCGCTCTTCACTCCGGGCAATGCTTGTTCCCTGTAACTCACAATTTAAAGTCCAGTCACTTTGGTACATCGTTACAATGTTCTTCTGCTTTATAAATGAACCTTTTTGTTAACCTTCACTTCCAGGATCATTTTTAAGTACACACAATTAGTATTTCAGCCTCTTTCAATAGTTTAATATTCAATTAGAACCATTCCAGCAGTTTCACTTCTACTTCTACTGAAGTGCTACTTCAGTCATGTTCATTCTTCAACAATGAGGTTCGCCTGGCTTTTACGCGAGTGCTACTCTTGTTATTGTCCGACAATTCACGGTCGGGTTTACAAGGCTTTCACTCACACACACACACACAACTGATTCTCCTTTCCTACAGTTGCCTGCCTCTGTTCGCGCAAGGGATCAGAACACTTGGTAACACTCACTGGCTTCTCTCTACGCTGCCTTTGCGTTCCGCAAGACTTTGACTGCTTCTGACTTCTTTAAAAATACACTCTTCCTCTGTGAAGGCATCTTCATTCCCACCACGCAGTCACAGAGCTCATCTCACTCCTGGGACCCTCAGCTACACACCAACTTCCATCCCCGGTCTACCAGCACGCTATCTGTTGCCCAATCTCTGCAATCAGGTTCACATGGGGAAAGGCATTCTTTCTTCACGCTTTCTGCTGCGCAACCTCTGCACTTCAGATTCAGGGGGAAAAGGACACTCTCAGGACTGGCAGCTGAAGCCTGCTTCACAGTTGTCCCAGCACCCTCTTTTCACCAACTTCTGTGAGAACTTC
Source organism: Ambystoma mexicanum (assembly GCF_040938575.1). Lineage (NCBI taxonomy): Eukaryota > Metazoa > Chordata > Amphibia > Caudata > Ambystomatidae > Ambystoma > Ambystoma mexicanum. Next base: position 123,715,295 of record NC_090936.1, on the reverse strand, counting down.
CAGCAACGTGCTTTCCTTCTGCTGCTACTACTACTATTACTCCATATCCATCTCCGACTAATGGCCTGCACCAGAGGGGGCCTTTAAGGCTTCTCTGCTCCTCTCATGAGTGGATCATTATACTTAACACGCTGACCACTCCTGCAACATGGCCCTTGAGCCTTCTTCCTCGTCCTAGTACTTAGGGGATCATGGGACTTGTGGTCCCCAACAAAAAAATTAGGCTTTTTAGTCAGCTTTCTATTTTTTAAATGTCAGTTTACTTCTCCTAAATGTATTTAAGGGAAGATCACAAGAGTTCATATTAAAAAGAGAAGGCAGTCTGTTTAAGACCTTGTTTTTAGGTTCCCTTTCACTGTACCTCTGGGAGTTAGGTCTTTTAAAAATCTTTAGAACTCTCAAACAGTATTTTCTTTCTTAGGATGTGTAGGAATTTCATTCTACTTTTACCCCCATCAAGTTGTTCAATGTGTATTTTAGGTACATCATAATGGCAATAAGACATTACATGCCTTGGTACCTGTAAAAAGTTCTTCCCTTTTAAAGACAAATAATGTGTCTCACCCCACGGGAGTGCCTCACAAGGCTGGGCATTGTCTCCTCCCAGGTGATCCTCCTGCAGAACACCACCCCCAAGGTCAGGATCAGAAAAGTGCCTGCCGTTCCCTGGCCCCCTGTGAGGAGACTTTAGGCTAGGGTTTAGTGAGGGACCCAAAGGGGCCAGTGGAAGTGAGGCATTCCCTCTGGTGTTGTGAACTTGAAAAACAAAACTAATGAGGGCCAGGAGAAGGGAGTCACTCTCCTGGCAAACCAATCCACTGGAGGGAACAAGCTAAGAATCCAGGGAAGGGAGTAATTCCCCTGGGATTTAAAGTATTGAACTTTGTGACATAGAATGTTGGAGGATCTACATCCTTGTTTGTTTGTAAAGTGCTGGAATCAGGGGAAAGGAGCCATTCCCCCTACTGGAGAACTTTCGACCAGAACTGTACCACCTAGTCCTGTAAGCAATATTCAATCAACACTACAGTTAAGTCAGTGCCTAGTCTGGGATGCTGAGGAAAACCCTTACTAATGTATTTTATGTCCAGTTCAGTACTCTGGATGACAACCCTTGTATAACACCCCCCTCTTAGAATCCCCCTGAACGCCACTGAGCCAAGAAGTAGGTTTGTTTTGCAAATTAAAAGGTTTATTTGAAAAATTAACAAGATATATATCACACTTTTATAATAAATTAATAATTGATATCACACTTATGGATATAATGTTGATCAACAATGGGTAATCTGGCACTAGCACACTTCTTTACAATCAATGAGAAGTTAGTATAGGATGGATAAGGTAGCAAAAATACTTTTATGGTTTCAAGGGAAAAGCAATGAAGAAATGAGGAATAAAATGCGGTACAGAAATAACTTGATATGATTTTAGCAAAAGATAAGATAATCGCTTTTTCTCTGGCAATTCACCCCGCCCCCTCCCCTATGCAATGTAAGAAATGGAAGGAGATGGAAAGAGAAGCACACAGTTCTCAGGAATGCAATCAAATACAATACGAAATTCAGTCCCCCCCCCCAGCAAGCTTAGAGGAAACAGGTAGAAGTTTGAAACACAGGCCCAAAATGCTTTGAATGTGATGACAATGAAGTGAGAAATGTGCTAAAAATGCTTTTAATTCCCTCGAGAGGGTCAGGGAGGGTGATATCTAGTTTATATTAGTTCAGGGTCACTTTAGCAATGCCCTATGAATGATTGTCAGGTTGCACACGAATTTCAGCAAGCAAAGCAAGGAGAAATATTTTTAAACGTGGCTGAAATTGAGCAAAATGTCAAATCGCGGCAAATTTAGTCGCGTGCGTCGAGCGCGATTACGGAGGCACTATAAGGAGTAGGAAGTCGGTTCTAAGCTCATTGGAAAGCTTAGAATCTTAGCTTTAAGATAAACCTTAAATTTCGCTCCTAGCACAAATGGTTCCGGAGATACGGCCGACTTTGTGAAGGTAGTTTTTCGGATTTGAAGTAAACTCAAAATGACAGGTGACAGCTTACAGCTGCAGAATTGACAGGTGACAGTTGTGCAGCTTTAAAAATGACAGATGACACGATTTCTAGGAGGTTGTTCTAATTATGTTAAAATAGTTTGAATTAGATTATTTTAACTAAGAGATTGGTTCTGCACGGTTCTGCTAGGTACTCACAATATAAATTTGAAATAGGCCTCGTCACGGATCTGGTCAACACGTCCAGCGGCGGTTCTCTCGGCTCGGCGGGTCAATCAGGCAACGGTTCTGCTAACAGCGATCCGGATCTCTAGTTCTGCTCACAGCGCTCTGGGTCAGCTCTGCTCTGCTGGTCTAGCCTCTCTGGATACAGCGGCCTCTGGTTCTGGATGCTGCTCTGCTTTCCGGTCCGGATCAAGTGGATTCTGGATGTAACACTGCTTTCTGGGTACTGGCAAAAGTTCTTGGGAAAGAATTCAAACAGCTCGCCCGGCTGTTGAATAGTTTTGATTAGGTTTGCTGGATTCTGAAGGCCTGCTGAGAATACTTTTGCTTGCAGTGGGCCTTCTAGGTTCAAAGTTCTGTAGTCTATGGGTCTCTGGTTCTGGTCTCTGTCTGGATGGGATGTCGGCCGTCAAAATGCTCCGCAGAAATGGAAAATGAATCTCTCTACCTGTCCCAGCAGTCTCTTTTTATGTGTTTTGGAAGTGGGTGTGTGCGTGGCCTAACTGAGCATGCCCCTCTCTACTTGTCATTGACTCAATTCTCCCCTCTCCCATGATTGGGGGAAGGAAATGGATTGTCATCAAGATGAGATTTGTTTATGGGTCAGAGGATCCTCCCCTGGTCAATTTGCCCACAAATCTATATTTGATTCAAATACATATTTCCCAGATACACAATTTGTTGACATTACATGTACACATTATATATTCCTTATGGTCCATGCTTGTCCGACTCTGATCTTCCTGGGGGCTTGCATTCAAAAATGACAACATTTTGCGCTTTTTGACTGGTTTACCAATATCGGACATTTACCAAAAATCACACACATGTGCGCAAGGAGTATGGACATTAATTGATGAAGTGTCAGATTTTTAACATGCAGACATTTGGAGTAAGACCCTATTTTCTGCTAGCAACCCCCCAGAATACACCACAGGGTCCTAACACCTCTTAAAACGTGCACAGAAAAATCACAAGAATAATGATATTACTTATATAATTCTGACAAGTCCGCACTATGAGTTATCTATCTTTTTAAAACTATTCCCTGGTCAAAAAGGGGTGTGGCTTCCCACATCACATGGTGGAATAACTGGTTTATCCACTTCCCCCAAGCTCAGCTTGCTAGCAGAGGCACTGCCCCACCCAGTTTCTCCCAAGAGGAAGCCACTTTACGCCCCCCCCAATATAACATTTGCCTGAGTCCAGGACAAGGCTTTGTTCGACCTCCTGCAGGTGCCCCTCCCCTAATCTAATCAGAGAGGTGTCATCTCCTTTTGGTAGGGAAGCAGGAGGCAGCCAGGCCTGGGAATGCAGTTTGATCAAGTTTCAACTCCTGTCGGGGGTTGTTGTCAGGCAGAATTCAGCTAAATGTCACTTTAGTTCCCAGTTTAAATCGAAACTTACAATTTTTACATATACATTAAATAATTACTTCCTTCAAGTCATTTCAGAATATAGTTTTACATTGTATCCACCTCTTAGCAAGTCTTTCCTTGGCCTGGTTTGGGTTCCTCTGTTCAGTTTTACACAAAAGTCTGGTGGTTTTAAAACGCCGGCTTTCTGATAGTGGTGAGTACCGGTATTGCATCCATTTTTGGGATCTGTCTTGAATTACTGCATTTCAATAGAGTGGTCTTTTGCTTGATAGTATAGGACCCTTGCTTAACATTGTTTTGATGGCATCCTTACAGTAGAGTGGTGATGTGGAACCCCCCACAAGAAGGTTGTATCTTTGGAGTGGTCTTGTGCCAACTGCGCAGTTCTCCTGGATTCTGGCGTGAATGTGGGCGGCGACAGCTCATCCCCACATCCACCCAGTCTATTGATTTAGTTTGTTCTGGGATAGAATAATGGGCAGTGACAGCTCATCCCCACATCTACCCAGTCTATTGATTCAACATGGGTCAAAACCCTTGACAAACCCCCCCCGCCCGACTGCGCTTTGATTCGAGTCGAGGGGAAGTCGGGTGCAAAGGATGTTTTGAGCCCTGTGCTGGTATGTCCGCATTATCTTCTTCCAATTCTGTAGATGGCACAGTTCAGCATCTTTTCCTCCACCCAGTTGGATCGATCGGTTCTCCTCGCCGGTCCTGATGGGAATATTGGGTGGTACCCCGGGCCCCTCGGGTCTCTGTTCCCGGTCCCCGGTCGTCCTCCTTGGTCAGTCTCCAGGTTTTCTTTCTCCTGGGACGACAAAGGAAAGCAGCAATACCTATTCATAGACATTTCTCCCCCACTATTGATATAGTGGGGCGACATATACATTTTATACTTTAATAGACATAGCATTCCAATTTTGAAAAACAAGATATAATTCAGAGACAGTGGCTTACAAGCATCATAATATTTTAGAGACTATATGTGGGATATTTTAGGGTTGGAACTGAATTAATCTGGAGCGATCCCCTCTGGTATTGCAGAGGACTCCTTCAGTTGCTGCACAGTATCCTGGGATGGCAATACTTCATCTGATTTATATGTACCCACTTGTCTTCCCCTTCTGCCAAACTACCTTTGGGGATGCGGATCTTATACGCTACAGGGGAGACCTTGTCTATAATTTCAAACGGTCCCTTCCATGTAGGCAAACATTTACGCTGTTTGGCCTGGTTCCTTTGGAAATTGTATAGATAGACCCGGTCCCCCACCTGGTTTTCATGTTGTAGTGGGTCTTCATGCTATCAGCTGATCTTTCTAGATTCCGCTGAGCATACGCAAAAGCATGTTGGAGGTGTTTCCACAAATTCTCCACATACTAATGAGTTGTGGAGGCATTTATCAATGTCTGCTCTTGGGTCCTGTAGAGCAAATGTTGAGGAAGCACCATCTTGCATCCAGTCATCAACTCAAATGGTGACATTTTGGTTGCAGATGAAGGGGTAGATATGATGGCCATTAGGACCAGAGGTAATCAGATATCCCAACCTGTTCCAGACTCTGCCACAAACTTTTTCAATATGCTCACAATGGTTCGGTTGTATCTCTCCACTGCTCCAGAAGAAGCTGGCCTGTAAGCAATATGTAGCTTCCTTTTGACCCACAGTATCTCCCACATCTTTGTCATTACCTCGCTGCTGAAATGGCTACCTCTGGCTGACTCAATCCTTTGAGGTAGACCAAAACAGGAAAAGATGTGGTTAATCATCAGGGCAGCTGCTGTTTCTGCCTTGCAGTTTGGGGCCGGGAGACATTCCACCCACTTGGTAAACAAGCATGTAACGGTCAACATGTACTTATTTCCTCTAGACGAGCAAATTACAGGGCCTACAAAGTCGATTTGCAAATCTGACCATGGCAGTGTCATCCCCCTCTTTTGGAGAGGCGCACGGTGTGTGAGGGATGATGGCTGAAACTGTGCACACACAAGGCACCCCTTCAAGGATTGGTCGAGGTCCTGCCCCATGTGTGGTCAGTATGCAACCTCTCTTAAGATTTCAAGTGTTGTATGAAACCCCCTATGACCGGCGGTGGCCGCATCATGGGCGTGACTTAACATCAGGCTTCGGAATGAGGTAGGAACCACCCACTGATCATGGCCAGCTTGGGATTTCCTTACCAACAAACCGTCTTGGATTCGGAACATTTTTGGACATTTCATCAACACTCTTAGGTCCTCTTTCCCAATGTAATCGGTATCCGTCAGGGGAAAGTTCTCAGGGTCCTCAATGTGTTGGTAAAACTTAACAATTATTGGATCCCCCTTCTGAGCTGTAATCAAATCAGCATCAGGGGTCTCCTTACTCCATTGTGCAGTTGAAAGATCATTGTGAGCATTTGTCTGGGACCTAGTGATAGCAGTGACCTGGATATCCCCCAACAGGGACTCAATCTCTATTAGCTCCCCTTGGATGGCCCCCGTTTTGGCCAGCTGATCAGCTAAGTCATTTCCAGTTTTGTCTGGTCCCTCTACTTTGGAATGACCCTTGATCATTTTCCAGTAGATGGTCATCCCATTCGATGTGACCAGATCATCAATATTTTGGATTAGCTTCCCATGTTTCAGGGGTTTGTTATTAGCACATAACAGGCCTCTGGTTTTCCAATTTACCGGGTGCTCCACGAACCCGTTCCGTAAATAATCTGAATCTGTGATTATGACCAGTTCGTGGAGTTGATGTTGGACAGCAGTGAGGATGGCCTGATGCACAGTCATCAATTCTGCCACCTGACTACTTTGGGGACCAATTTTGTATCCAGCGGAGGGTTCTGGGGACTCATTCACCCATGCATTCCCTACGCCGGCCACCAGTTCTTTCTCCCCGTTGTTGTCAACATGGTACGAGCATCCATCCACATAGACAGTGAGCATTCCCTCACACTTGTCTTCTTCAAAGACTTTGTGTGGGGAATTAAGGTATGCCTCCATGTTGTCCTTGATTTTTAGACTTTCGTCCTCGAGACAGTTTTCTCTGCCACAATCATGCAAGTCAGCCAGACCTTGCGCGAGGGGACTCTTCTTGTTTTGGCCATATCTGACCTCTACAGGAAAGCCTTGCATTGACAGAATCCAGGAAGTAATTCGGGAATTACTCACATTTCCGGCCCAGATTCTGTCACTTTGGAGGTATTGCAGAGGCTGGTGTGGAGCCTCCACCATGATGTGTTCCCCCTGGATAAACGGGCAGTAATTCTTCAATGCCCACACCATTGCCAGGAGTGCCTTCTCACAATTGTTGAATTTTTCCTCCACAGAGGATAAAGTTTTGCTCGCATAGGAGATTACTTTATTGACCTTGTCATGCTTTTGTATAATACTGCCGTCAAGCACGTATTAGAGAACCCTGTCTCCAGGAAGAACTCCTTGTTTCTGACAGGGTAAGCTAGGCAAGGCGCTTGTGAGAGGCTTCTCTTGATTTGTCTTACTGCCTTGGATTGTTCTGGACCCTATTCCCACTTGACCCCCCCCCCTTCAAGAGATGAATCAGGGGTCTGGTGATCTCTGCGTAGCCCTCAATGAACTTTCTGCTGTAATTAGTCAGTCCAAGGAGGCTCCTTAGTTCCCGCAGAGTTGTGGGATCCTTCAGTTTCTGAAGTGCTTCCACTTTCTTTTCTTGCGGACAGAGACCCTGAGGAGTAATCTCATGCCCCAAGAAATTAACACGGGTTCTACACCACGGTGCTTTCTGAAAGGAAAGTTTTGCTCCGGCGGCCCTCAACTGTGTCAGAACATAATGGATCTCCGCTATGTGTTCCTCCACAAATGAACTTTTGATGAGGACATCATCTACATAAGCCAGGTTACCCCTCGCACCCAGGTTGGGCATGGCCTTATGTAGGAAAATGTTGAATTCATTGCCGGAGTTGCGGTATCCAAAGGGGGTCCGGGTCCATGTGTACTGCTGGCCCCCAAAGGTAAAAGCCAGTTTGTATTGGTCCTCCCTACTGACCGGCACGGTCCAGTATCCATTGGTCAGGTCTATTGCTGTGAATACCTGTGACCCCTGAATCTGGGCCAGCCCTTGGTCAATGTAGGGCAGAGGCCATCAGGAAGTATTGACCTGTTTGTTGAGCTCCCTAAGGTCGGCACAGAGTCTCCACTGGCCGTTTGGCTTCAATATTCCCAGCACCGGATTATTGAAGGTCTGTGTACTGGACGCATTATTCCCCGGGACTCAAGGTTCTTAATTATTTCCGTAAGGGACTCCATGGATGCGAGAGGCAAACAATATTGCTTTACAAACACTGGAGTCATTCCAGGGTCCGTGGGAATTGTTGTGGTGTGGATGTCGGTGCGACCACAGTCATATGAGTCTACCGCAAAGAGATCTTGGAAATCCAAGAAAACTTGTTTCAACTTTTGCTTCTGTTCCAGAGTCACGCAGGCATCAGCTAGGTTGACTCTCTCTTCCACCATCTGCCTGAAGCCTGGAAAGACTTCTGGTTTGGCAATCTCAGCGGCCTCCTCCAGCTGGGTGGAGAAGTCCCTGGTCAGAGTGCTGATTTGGACTGGAGGCTTCAGGTGGGAAAGGCAGCCCTCATGGACCTGGAAAATCACCTCATCCCTCCTGAAGTCACAAGTCACATCTTCCTTACAATAAGGGCAAGAAGTGTACACCAGGAAGTTCCCCCCATGCCGGGTGAAAATCCTGTCTGGTGTTGTGTTGTCATCACTGGCACTGTCAAAACAGTCCTTGGGGATCGGTCCTAACAGTTCATTTCCTAGATCAATGGTTCCTGGTTTTCCAGGGGCTGTTTACAAGTTGGGAAGGAAGCTTCCTTCAAGGCTTCACACCCCCTTCCCCTTGTGCCTCCTCCCTGGGAACTGGTGGGTTATCGGGGTGCTGCCCCCGTCATTGTTCTGGAGCACTAGGTCCAGAGTTTGGTGCATTCTGCGGTGGCATGCTCATCTGAGGGTTCTGTTGAGCCCTCAGTATGTGACCCAGATCCCGTGCCATATTTTGGACCTGGCGCTCAAGTTGTGAAACCCGCTCAGGCTGATAGGGGGCTCTATTTTCTCCCCTGGGCTGATCCCGGGAAGGGTAGCTATCCCTTCTCTGGTAATACCCTGGATTGGGAAGATTTGGGTACCCCTCCACCCTTGGATTTCCCTCTCCCGGATTAGGTTGTCTGGGCTCAGGGAATTGGGGAAAGACGGATGGATGATTTTGGGGCTGGAAATTGGGTGGATACCTGGGAATAAAGTTCTGCCCAGGATTTGGAGATTTTCTGGCCTCCTGTAGGAAGTTGGGAGGGAAGTTCCCTGGGTTAGGTGCTTGGCTGGACCCCCCCCCTTGGGCTGGAAGAGTCCACACATAACCCAGGATGGGTCGGTTTCCCTTGTAGCGAGGACTGACATAATCAGGGGAGTGAGTGACCCCATTTGTGGGACTACCTCCTTGGCTCCCTGTCTGTGATTGGCCCGAGGGCCTTCTGGGCTTGGCATTATTAGGTGCAGGTAGATTTTTAGGCCCCCCATCTCCAAATCCAAAATGGGGGGTGACTTTTACCTCTGCCACTTTGGCAGCAGCAGGGGTGCTGTTGGTTTTGGGGTTTTTCTGCGCATTATTTTTATTTTCGATGGGCTTCTGCACCTCATAGATCCGGGTAGCCTGTTCAATGACCCAGTCTAAAGATCTTTTCTCATGAAAATCTCTCACGAGCTGGGTCATTATGTATTTAGGTAAGGCATGGAAAAACGTATTGATAAATTCTCTGCTATCCGTGTGCACCCTTCTAGTGGTCTGCGCAAAAGCACGCTTTAATTCTTGCACAAACTCTTGTGGGGCCTGATCCTCCCCACATTGCAAATTGTAGGCTGCCTTGCGAGCCTCTTGAGGATTTCTGTGCACAGAAAAATGTTTCAAGATGGCTGCCCTGTATGTGTACCACCTTGAATGGTTTTGATCCTCCAGCCCTGCAAAGAAACTGGAGTATTCTGGTGAGAAGGTCCATTTGACGTACTGGATGCAGCTACTGCTGTCCTTCAAATGGAAAGTCTCCATGATTTGCTCATAGAGCTCCAAGTGTTCCCATACAGAATACTTGGCGTTCTTATGATAAGGCGTGATGACACTCCTTATTGCCTTTATTTGTTTCAATGGGTCCTTAAGCAAGGCCCTTTTTGCCTTATTGGCCTTTTTGGTTCGGGTAACCCTGGTCCATTCATCCTCTTACTCCGAAGCACTGCTCCCAGAGGTGCCCGTCTGATCTTCCAGGTTTTCCCAGATTCTGCGATCCTGGTAATGGCTGGCAGAATGTGGGGACCTGGTCTCCTGTGTCCTCTAATGCTCAGAGGAGTCTTCAGATCCCTCTTTGCTGCCAGGATTTGATGGGTACCCCCCCACTGACCTATCTGGGCAGAGGTTTTCAGGATGCCCTTAATGGGCCTACTCTCCTGGGGTTCCCCACTAATTTGCACTGTGCTTGGGTGCCCATACCTGGATGCCCGCCCCTCCATTCCTGGGTGGTACTGGCCTATGAGCCCCATACTTCTAGCTGGATAGTAATCTGCCATCCCCGTGGCCCTGGGCTCATGTGCACGAGGGGACATGGGAGTGGCAGAGTCCAGGGACTGGGAGAGATGAAGGCCTCTGGTACTAGGGCTCCTGAGGTCATGCTCAGGAGTTTCTCTTTCCCAGCGAACCTCATCTCTATCCGCCCCTGCTCCCTGTTGCAATGCAAGAGCCTGTGCTTTCAGTTCCTCAGTTAAGGCCTTGCTAGACTCTATCAGTCTCTCCTGCATCGCTACCTGTTGCTGGAGCCTATCATTGTGCTGGCAGAGAGCCTCATTCTCTCTCTGTGCCTCCTGATTGGTCCTGGAGTACTGGGCCAGTCTTTGCTGCAGGAGGGTTACCTCCTGAGCTGTGTCCCTATTGGCCTGCTCCTTTCTTGCCAGAGCATCCTCCACCCTCCTGGTGTGCTCTAACAAGTTCTGGTGTTCTTTTTTGAGGTCATCCAGTCCCTGGAGGGCCAGGTGATTTTCTTCCATTTTCCTTTTTAAGTGGCAGACTTCCTGGCCTAAGGTATCCCTTTCCTGACTAAGAGCCTGCATCTGTGCCGCCAGGTCATCCCTTTGCCTTTGGAAGGCACCAGCTTTCTGGCGCTCCTGGTCAAACTCTGCCTGGGTATCCAGGTCTTTCAAAATCAGTTTATTTCTCCCTGCCTTCTCCCTATCTAGGTGGCTTTGCAGGGTGACTACCTGCTCAGCACATGCCCTATTGAAGTCTAACTGTTGCTCCAGCTTTTTCTGGTTCTGCAGTAGGGAGTCCAAACCTTCTTGGTACTCCTTCTGCAAGGCCAGAAATCTGGTATCCTGGTCCGCCTTTTCCTGTTGCAGCACATCCATATCCTCCTTTATTTTAGTGATGTACTGTCTGCTGTCCTTTTCTGACTCCTGGCTCCTGATCAGCCTCTGCTCAGAAGAGTCCAGATCAGATTGGGCCTTCTCTAACGCCATCTGTTGCCTATTTGCCAGATCTTGGCCTTCAGCACATTTGTCCTGCATGGCTCTAGTTCACTCAGGGCCACATGTAGGGGACCCTGATCTCTCCATGTATCTGACCCTGTTTCAGTGACCTGTTGCGCAATTGCCTGCAACCAGACCGTTTGGGCCTGATGAGTCCACTCACCTCTCACAAATAGCTTATGTAAGAGGTGCTCCCTCGCTATTTTCATGTCTACCACGGTCGTCATTCTGGAATTTGAGTTCCTTGCTGACTTACAGAAGTTTGTATTTTATTTTGCAAAACAGACCTTCTCCTTAGAGCGTTCCTTTGAGGAGTGCTTTACAGCATACCACAGCGTGGTGATACGACCGGATGTATGTATCCCGTCAGTTAGCACACTGTATTAAGCTGCACAAGTGCTAAATCTAACCCAGAAATCCCGGCTTCGAGCCCCCATTTTGTAAGCGATATTCAATCAACACTACAGCTAAGTCAATGCCTAGTCTGGGATGCTGAGGAAAACCCTTATTGATGTATTTTTATCTCCAGTTCAGTACTCTGGATGACAACCCTTGTATAACACCCCCCTCTTAGAATCCACCTGACCCCACTGAGCCAAGAAGTAGGTTTGTTTTGCAAATTAAAAGGTTTATTTGAAAAATTAACAAGATATATATCACACTTTCATAATAATTTAATCACACTTATGGATATAATGTTGATCAACAATGGGTAATCTGGCACTAGCACACTTCTTTACAATCAATGAGGAGTTATTATAGGATGGATAAGGTAGCAAAAATACTTTTATGGTTTCAAGGGAAAAGCAATGAGGAATAAAATGCAGTACAGAAATAACTTGATATGATTTTAGCAAAAGATAAGATAATCACTTTTTCTCTGGCAATTCACCCCCCCTATGCAATGTAAGAAATGGAAGGAGATGGAAAGAGGAGCACACAGTTCTCAGGAATGCAATCAAATAGAATACGAAATTCAGTTCCCCCCCAGCAAGCTTAGAGGAAACAGGTAGAAGTTTGAAACACAGGCCCAAAATGCTTGGAATGTGATGACAATGAAGTGAGAAATGTGCTAAAAATGCTTTTAATTCTTTCTAGAGGTTCAGGGTGGGTGATATCTAGTTTATATTGGTTCAGGCTCACTTTAGCAATGCCCTATGAATGATTGTCAGGTTGCACATGAATTTCAGCAAGCAAAGCAAGGACAAATATTTTTACACATGGCTGAAATTGAGCAAAATGTCAAATCGCGGCAAATGTAGTCGCGTGCGTCGAGCGCGATTACGGAGGCACTATAAGGAGTAGGCTCGTTGGAAAGCTTAGAATCTTAGCTTTAAGATAAACGTTAAATTCCGCTCCTAGCACAAACGGTTCCGGAGATACGGCCGATTTTGTGAAGGTAGTTTTTCGGATTTGAAGTAAACTCAAAATGACAGGTGACAGCTTGCAGCTGCAGAATTAACAGGTGACAGTTGTGCAGCTTTAAAAATGACAGATGACACGATTTCTAGGAGGCTGTTCTAATTAGGTCAAAATAGTTTGAATTAGATTATTTGAACTAAGAGATTGGTTCTGCACAGTTCTGCTAGGTACTCACAATATAAATTTGAAATAGGCCTCGTCACGGATCTGGTCAACATGTCCAGCGGATGTTCCCTCGGCTCGGTGGGTCAATCAGGCACCGGTTCTGCTCACAGCGATCCGGATCTCTAGTTCTGCTCACAGCGGTCTGGGTCAGCTCTGCTCTGCTGGTCTAGCCTCTCTGGATACAGCGGCCTCTGGTTCTGGATACTGCTCTGCTTTCTGGTCTGGATCAAGTGGATTCTGGATGTAACACTGCTTTCTGGGTACTGGCAAAAGCTCTTGGCAAAGAATTCAAACAGCTCGCCCGGCTGTTGAATAGTTTGATTAGGTTTGCTGGATTCTGACGGCCTGCTGAGAATACTTTTGCTTGCAGTGGGCCTTCTAGGTTCAAAGTTCTGTAGTCTATGGGTCTCTGGTTCTGGTCTCTGTCTGGATGGGATGTCGGCCGTCAAAATGCTCCACAGAAATGGAAAATGAATCTCTCTACCTGTCCCAGCAGTCTCTTTTTATGTGTTTTGGAAGTGGGTGTGTGCGTGGCATAACTGAGCCTGCTCCTCTCTACTTGTCATTGGCCCAATTCTCCCCTCTCCCATAATTGGGGGAAGGAAATGGATTGTCATCATGATGAGGTCTATTTATGGGTCAGAGGATCCTCCCCTGGTCAATTTGCCCACAAATCTATATTTGATTCAAATACATATTTCCCAGATACACAATTTGTTGACATTACATGTACACATTATATATTCCTTATGGTCCATGCTTGTCCGCCTCTGATCTTCCTGGGGGCTTGCATTCAAAAATGACAACATTTTGCGCTTTTTGACTGGTTTACTAATATCGGACATTTACCAAAAATCACACACATGTGCGCAAGGAGTATGGACATTAATTGATGAAGTGTCAGATTTTTAACATGCAGACATTTGGAGTAAGACCCTATTTTCCGCTAGCAACCCCCCAGAATACAACACAGGGTCCTAACACCTCTTAAAACGTGCACAGAAAAATCACAAGAATAATGATATTACTTATATAATTCTGACAAGTCTGCACTATGAGTTATCTATCTTTTTAAAATTATGCCCTGGTCAAAAAGGGGTGTGGCTTCCCACATCACATGGTGGAATAACTGGTTTATCCACTTCCCCCAAGATCAGCTTGCTAGCAGAGGCACTGCCCCACCCAGTTTCTCCCAAGAGGAAGCCACTTTACGCCCCCCCAATATAACATTTGCCTGAGTCCAGGACAAGGCTTTGTTCGACCTCCTGCAGGTGCCCCTCCCCTAATCTAATCAGAGAGGTGTCATCTCCTTTTGGTGGGGAAGCAGGAGGCAGCCAGGCCTGGGAATGTAGTTTGATCAAGTTTCAACTCCTGTCGGGGGTTGTTGTCAGGCAGAATTCAGCTAAATGTCACTTTAGTTCCCAGTTTAAATCAAAACTTACAATTTTTACATATACATTAAATAATTACTTCCTTCAAGTCATTTCAGAATATAGTTTTACATTGTATCCACCTCTTAGCAAGTCTTTCCTTGGCCTGGTTTGGGTTCCTCTGTTCAGTTTTACACAAAATTCTGGTGGTTTTAAAACGTCGGCTTTCTGATAGTGGTGAGTACCGGTATTGCATCCATTTTTGGGATCTGTCTTGAATTACTGCATTTCAATAGAGTGGTCTTTTGCTTGATAGTATAGGACCCTTGCTTAACATTGTTTTGATGGCATCCTTACAGTAGAGTGGTGATGTGGAACCCCCCACAAGAAGGTTGTATCTTTGGAGTGGTCTTGTGCCAACTGCGCAGTTCTCCTGGATTCTGGCGTGAATGTGGGCGGTGACAGCTCATCCCCACATCCACCCAGTCTATTGATTTAGTTTGTTCTGGGATAGAATAATGGGCGGCGACAGCTCATCCCCGCATCTACCCAGTCTATTGATTCAACATGGGTCAAAACCCTTGACAGTCCAGGAGAAGGGAGTCATTCTGCTGGAACAAAAGCTTTGGTGCAACTGTTTAATTACAAGTGTAAGGGACAGACATAGGGACAGTTCGACACAGGACAGTCGACCTAGTTAATAAGACATCCTGACAGACTCATTAGTACTTTAATTGAGACAGGAAGCCCCCTCTTAGAATTATGGAAAGGTAGGTTTTCTCTTTATTTTAATGTCAAATAAAAGTCTGTAGAAACCACTATGCCACCTGTGTCAGTCTCCTCCTTCTGCACCCTCACAGGTTATAATGAACCAGCAGAGCAATTCTCTGTGCGCAGTCGCCATCATTCCGCTGTGCCGCACGTAATCCACACGCTGGGGGTACTCGTCTTTACTCCCAGTGACTCTGGATGTAATTACAGCTTCACCTTTCTGGCTGCCTGATATGATTGTTGGCCCCACCTCTGAGATATGCATCAACCAAGCCTCAAGCTTCAAATGTGTGGCTCAGGGTTTGGAATAGGTCAAAGACGGCCAGAGCGGTCGTCATAGAGAATAGATTACTATGTTTCTCTGTGTACGGCTCTTTGTTATCGCTTATGTGCCAAGCGTTTTTTAAAACAGAACGTACACTCTGCAAGAGAATTATTATTAACAAGCATTGGCAATGCCAACAGTTTGGGCCTCTGTGCAGGCATGGGGAAGGCACTTGCCAGGCACTGCTGTAATCATATTAACTGGTCATTGATGGTAGCAGGTGAGAAATGATGCCAGCACCTGGGCATCTAATAGCAGTGATTAGCAAATGCCTAATACGTATACACGAGCCAAAACTGTTGGCTTTGCCAGCGCTTGCTTTTAACAGGACTCAGAGAAGGACGTGCATAACGCTTATAAATAGAGTGGCTGAAGTCAGATGTGGTTAAGACATTACACCAGGAGCACGTTTATTAAGTCCTTAACTCACAGATGATCCCTTTGAGAAAAGAAAACACTGGCAGGCACTTTGAGCGCAACGTTTGATGGTAAGGCTTCATTAAAGGGAGCCCAAAGAGTTCCCATGAGGAGGTGTTTTGGACACAGAGGGGTACTGTGTGTGAATGGCCATGGCCACTTAAAAGCTTTAGGTCCCTCCTCATATGCTTACTCTCCCTAGTTGTACTCTAATGCAATAGGTTTGGCTTACAGGTGGTGCTAATGGCCACCTAATAGATGTACTAAAAATGGGTGCATCATAAAGATACTCTATGTCAGCTGATCAAGAATGAAGCCAGTGACGTAGTTCTCACACACACACACCTCAGACCAGCTAAAAGAAGAGTGTGTTAAATAGACAATCTCCAATACATAGATGCTTTTCTTACTGATGACCTCAAAAGGCACACCACAGCCAGCTGCGATTGTGCCTCAATGGGGGGAACTCTATTCTGAAGTAAAACCAGGCACGTGTCTGCAACTTACTGACTTTCAAATTCCGGTCTGCCCCTCTTCAGTCGGCGCAGCTTGGAAACAACATTTTTAATCAGGGCGGGTGGGGGCAGCACAAAATCGTTTGAATACCACTGATCTACGGAGCCACCAAGGAGCCGGTCCAGATGCCGCAGATGGGGCCTTCATTCGCCCATCTCCTCATTTTCACCCGCTCAGGCTAGCCGCTAGGGTCAAGCAGAGGCTTTCTATGCCACCTCTTCTGTCTGGGCCGGTGGTGGCACTTGCACATTTGATCAGGTCATATTTCCACCTACAATTTTAAAGCTACAGATATTTGAACTTAAATCATACATTCACCCCATTATTTAGTCCAAGAATTGATTTGTGAAGAGGTATAGGTTACCCTAAAAGCATGCAACTAATTAACCCTCCTACATATGTTCACTATTAGCATGTTCAATATGCCAGCGTGTAAAACATGCTAGCATATTGTGTGTGTCAGTAGTAAACATATCTATTGCAGGGCGGTGGACACCATCCTATAGTTGAGGTGAGTCGCAAGTTCTATAGGAAATCGGAAAAATGAATTGCTAAATTGTGCGATGGATTTGGCTGAAATTTTGCACGCCCGGGTACCCCCAGAACGGAAGGACTACAAACAACCAAGGGTATCTGTAGTTCATTCAAATGTAACCACGCTTATAAAGAAAAAGTTATACACATTTCTTTGAAATATATTTTTACAGCTACAGTGACTTCGGGGGTGAAAAATCTGCCGTGGCCAGTGGCTTGGTAGCGTTTTAAACAGCTGAAGGCCTGGTAGTGTTGTAAAATATAAAGTGGGCACAGCCGAAGGCCATGGCCAGTGGCCTTTTAGTATAAAAAAAGAATTGGAGAGTGGGCACAGCCGAATGCCTTGGCCAGTGGCCTTTTAGTATTAAAAGAAATAGAGAGTGGGCAAGGCCGAAGGCAGTGGCCAAAGGCCAAGGCCCAAGGCCATGACTAGTGAGTGATTTAAAAAATACAGTGGGCATGGTTAGTGGCCTGTTAGTGTTTTAAAATGTACAATGGGCCATGGCGAGTGGCGCCAACAAATATACACTGGCCATGGCCGAAAGTCATAGAAAGTGAGCAGAGAGTTCTTTAAAAAATACAGTGGTCACGGCCAAAAGCCATGGCCATGTTTGGTGGTCAGTTAGTGTTTTAAAATGTACAATGGACCATGGTTAGTGGGACCAAAAAATATACAGTGGGTACTGCCGTGGCCACTGGCCGTTGCCAAAGACAGTGCGCTGCAAAATATAAGGGGGGCACGGCCGAAGGCCATGGCCAGTGGTGCTGAAAAATATACAGTGGACTTGAAAACAAACAATGGTAGAGCAAAACCCTTGAAATTCAAGGAAAAAAAGTGTACTCATCTTAACTACACTTCAACTAAACGCAACAAACCCGTTGAAATGTAGCACATTTGGGAACTAAGGACCGGCTTAACTCGGCGCGTTCCTGTTGCAAAGCCCCAAGCGTGCATATATATTAGAAGAGAAGGAATTTACAATGCCATACAAAAGGGAATTATGGGGAGATCAACGGGAACGCGTGGAGTTTCCCAATGCACTGAATTTCAAGGATTTTGCTGCGTTATGCTTTTCCTGGACATATGTACGAGGCTCAATGAGGTGCATGATTTTTGGCATCCAAACCGCCAAAATGGAGTGCCGCCAGTACAGCGAAAAGCCATCAACTCAAACAGTCCTATTTCTTGTTTTAGTTGCTAAATCTATAATGTTCAGCGATATCTTTGTTTTTAGCTCCCACCACATTGTATTGCATTCTGGCTCTCGGCTCTGCCCTTCACTCACAAGGGGAAAATGAAACCAACGAGTGTAAAGTCCAAAAGCCAGTACACGATACGCATCGCAAGGTTTCGTTTGAAATCTGGCAATTGCCACCTTAATGTGAATGAGAAAACCAAGCAATCCGTGAATCCACTTGAAAATATGCACATCCAAACCAGGTAAAGAAACAAAGAAAAAATGTACGTTTGCCAAATAACCAAAATGAAAAAAATGGCTTGTTAGAGGTTGGCAGCGAAGGTGATTGGCTGCTTATATTCAGTCTGTGTGCCATTTTCAAAAGTGGTTTCATAAACGCCGTTTTTTGCATGTGTTTTTACATACTCCACATCTTTTGGGATTGCAGGAAATAAACACCAGAAATAAAAACCATGTGCATGTCAGCATCATTCATTATTTTTTATTTTTTATTTTTGTATTTACTTGTTTGTAGTCAAAACAAAATTTGATTTTTACAAGAAATCGTCTCTCAAAAGGAAAGGAGAAAGGAAGACAGCAGAGCCGAACAGAGCTTTTAGGAGGGGACGATGTTATGGAGTACCAAGAGAGGTTGCACTCTCTGTTGCGAGTTTAAGAGCTGCCTCCAAAACCTTTACCGCTGCCGTGGACCATTTCGTCTTTTCGCCTGCGACCAAACGGTACCACCATGTCTCCTCCTCACGAAGCGTTGCGCCATGCATTAGAGGTAGTAGAAAAGCTCCGCGCAGCTATGCCGTTTTATCGCAGTTCAGTAGTAGATGCTTTAAAGTTTCCACCTCTTGCGTTTCTGGACATAGTCTGCATGTTTTGGAAGTGGATTTTGTCCGAATAGCTTTAATTTCTTGGGTTAACATGAGGTTGAGCCTTATTCTCATGAAATGTTTCTGAAGCCTTTTTTCTGGAAATTTTATGCAGTAGTTTAAAGGTCTATTAAGCTGAATTAATCATTCATTATGTACAATGTTTGGACAGTAGATGTTGAATGCATGGGGTATTCTGTTTTGGTAACTACAGCATACAAACAGAAAAAATCTACGGTATACTTTCCAATGACCCCGCCACCCCCCGCAGCCCCCCACACACACAGCCACTCTTTTAAAAAAGGATGTCTAGCTGAAGGTCAGCCTGCCTTCCTCTTACTCACCTTCCCTCCGCTAGCCATTGACAAGAGCCCACGTGAAAATGTGCAGGGTGTGGACCACTTGCAAGTGGCCCAGGGCTGTATCACTCACCCTGCAGAAGGTTAACATATCTGTATGAGTAGTGCGCTTCACCCCGGAGCAAAAGGGTACAGCTCGAACAGTAGGAAATAAAAAATGTAGGCCAAACCGTAGAGTGACTTTCAATAAAGAGGTCACAATAAGGAGACAAGCTTGGGGCAGCAAGGAGCGTTGCACACTGTGGTAGGATGATATGTCATCGTCACATGCAGGGAGGAGGAGAAGCCTTTTCTGGCTCATTAGTGCTTAGAAATGATCCAATTGCTCTAACCGAGCTCCAACGGAGTGCCTGAGCAGCAGTTAATACCTAGCTTGGTTGGCCGATGTGATCTGGGCACTGACTTGCTAACTGGAGATAGTCTCCCCATGTATCCAGATACGGAGGGACGGTTTAACTCCCTCCAGCTATCAAATGGAAACGGTTCACTTGATGAAAGAAGAGTTCTTGCAATGGGGCAAAGGGTGCATGGTGCGTTGGCCAATATTACCATGGGCGATGGCCGGTACTAGGTGGTGCCCGATGTAATGTTTTTCACTTCATGGGCAGTCATTGAATACCAGAAACTTTAAATGCCATCGTTGACATCTCAATCGTTTGGGCTGGTCCACCAGGCCATGCTTAGGTATCTACACCATGTTCAGGTTTTGTCAAATGCAATTTAGAATGATCTTATGGTATGTTAAAGGTACTTATATAGCGCACCGTCACCAACGGAATTGGTCCACATGCGCTCTGGCGGATCTGTAAACGAGAAGGTGGGATGAGTTAGTAAGGTGAAGAGGGAGTAGGATAGTGAGAGGAGTGGTCTACTGTTGGCAGCTTCAACTCGGTAGACACCGGATGCTGAGTTTTGGTGCGAGTATTGGATCGGTGTCAGTCCGTGTGTGCTGTTGGTGCGGCTCATGTGTTCTTGCACTGTGGTGAAGTGCATGCAGCTTGTTGTGCGAGAGATGGTTGTGTGAGTTTCTTTGAGGGAGATCAGTATGCAGAGAGTTTGAGCTTATATTGGTTAGTGGGTATATGACATTTAACATGCTAACATTCACAGTTCTGTCTAAGTGTAGTACTTGCTGATCTACAAAATTCTGTCTAAGTGTGGCACTCGCTAATCCTCACAGTAATTATCTAGATATGGGGCAGGGTAATGTTCTCAATTCTAAGTGAGGCATATGCCAACATTCGAGTTCATTCTAGGTGCAGCACATGCAAACATTCACAATCCCATCCAGATGGGACGCAGGCCAATGTTCTCAATTCTAAGTGTGGCACATGCTAACATTCACAATCCCATCCAGATGGGACGCAGGCCAACGTTCTCAATTCTAAGTGTGGCACATGCTAACATTCACAATCCCATCCAGATGTGACGCAGGCCAATGTTCTCAATTCTAAGTGTGGCACATGCTAACATTCACAATTCCATCCAGATGGGACGCAGGCCAATGTTCTCAATTCTAAGTGTGGCACATGCTAACATTCACAATCCCATCCAGATGGGACGCAGGCCAATGTTCTCAATTCTAAGTGTGGCACATGCTAACATTCACAATCAATGTTCTCAATTCTAAGTGTGGCACATGCTAACATTCATAATCCCATCCAATGGGACGCAGGCCAATGTTCTCAATTCTAAGTGTGGCACATGCTAACATTCCCAATCAATGTTCTCAATTCTAAGTGTGGCACATGCTAACATTCATAATCCCATCCAGATGGGACGCAGGCCAATGTTCTCAATTCTAAGTGTGGCACATGCTAACATTCATAATCCCATCCAGATGGGACGCAGGCCAATGTTCTCAATTCTAAGTGTGGCACATGCTAACATTCACAATCCCATCCAGATGGGACGCAGGCCAATGTTCTCAATTCTAAGTGTGGCACATGCTAACATTCACAATCCCATCCAGATGCGACGCAGGCCAATGTTCTCAATTCTAAGTGTGGCACATGCTAACATTCACAATCCCATCCAGATGGGACGCAGGCCAATGTTCTCAATTCTAAGTGTGGCACATGCTAACATTCACAATCAATGTTCTCAATTCTAAGTGTGGCACATGCTAACATTCATAATCCCATCCAATGGGACGCAGGCCAATGTTCTCAATTCTAAGTGTGGCACATGCTAACATTCCCAATCAATGTTCTCAATTCTAAGTGTGGCACATGCTAACATTCATAATCCCATCCAGATGGGACGCAGGCCAATGTTCTCAATTCTAAGTGTGGCACATGCTAACATTCATAATCCCATCCAGATGGGACGCAGGCCAATGTTCTCAATTCTAAGTGTGGCACATGCTAACATTCACAATCCCATCCAGATGGGACGCAGGCCAATGTTCTCAATTCTAAGTGTGGCACATGCTAACATTCACAATCCCATCCAGATGCGACGCAGGCCAATGTTCGCAATTCTAAGTGTGGCACATGCTAACATTCACAATCAATGTTCTCAATTCTAAGTGTGGCACATGCTAACATTCATAATCCCATCCAATGGGACGCAGGCCAATGTTCGCAATTCTAAGTGTGGCACATGCTAACATTCACAATCAATGTTCTCAATTCTAAGTGTGGCACATGCTAACATTCACAATCCCATCCAGATGCGACGCAGGCCAATGTTCGCAATTCTAAGTGTGGCACATGCTAACATTCACAATCCCATCCAGATGGGACGCAGGCCAATGTTCTCAATTCTAAGTGTGGCACATGCTAACATTCACAATCCCATCCAGATGGGACGCAGGCCAATGTTCGCAATTCTAAGTGTGGCACATGCTAACATTCACAATCCCATCCAGATGGGACGCAGGCCAATGTTCTCAATTCTAAGTGTGGCACATGCTAACATTCACAATCCCATCCAGATGCGACGCAGGCCAATGTTCCCAATTCTAAGTGTGGCACATGCTAACATTCAAGTTCCGTGTAGGTGTGGAAGAACATTTTGATAACCATGAAAATAAAGAAACTTTGAATAAAAGCGAAGTGGACTTATCGCATTGATGTTCATGACAGTGGGATACACCCCTTTGTAAATCTGCTTAGCATTTACCATATAATGTCCAGGTAGTCACCATTATTAAAGATATGCCAAGTTAATATAGTTGTGCAGGATTGTCTATGTTCAATTAGGACAGCAGGTTCCATTATGCCCAGTTAGCACAGTAAACTCAAACTATTATGCACACTTAGTACAGAAGTGCCATATTCTACTATTCGCAGTTAGGATACTAGTTCCAGATTCTACTATGCCCAGTTAATACAAAAGAACCAGGCTTCATTATGCCCAGTTAGCTCAGATACTATTATTCTCAGTCGGCAACCAGCACAATATTCCATATTGTCCACTTAGCAAATAAAGGAAAGCACCATTATGCTCAGTTATCACAGTGTGTCCAGATTCCATTGTGCCCAGTTACTCCAAAAAATAGCACAGACCATTATACCAAATTGCCAGAAGATTCTCTGATAGCACCTAGCCCGGTAACCATAGCAGAACCAAATGCCACTGTGACAGGTCAGCACATCTGTGTCTATTTCATTATGCCAAGGATCAAAAGGATTGTAAGAACAAGAAGCAGAGGAATGGCAAAGGGAATGCAGCACAGGATGAAAGCGAAGGTGTTAGTTGCACACAAGGATGTGGTAAACATTGACATTTTCAGATTGCGTCTTCACAACAGAAGCCGGAACAATGCTACAACTGTTGGGCCATAGGAGCAAACAGGCAGTCGTTGTTCATGGCTGCTTATGCTGCACCTGGCACGTTCTATGCCAGGATCAGTCACGTTATTTTGAAAAGATGGACACAAAAAAAAGGAAAAGGGGATAGGGTACAGACATAGGGGTTAAGCGCAAACGGATACATTTAGGAATTAGACTTTTTAAAATAAAATTCAACAAGAGATAGAGGGGAAGAATTATGCCAACATCAGTCGGGGGTTCTACTTGTTCCAGGGATGTGTTTATAAAACCTGTGCAAAGAGAATAATGACTTTTGTCAGATTTGATAGCAGCACATGTTATGTATTCCGGGTGTGAAGGGTATAAGTAGAACTATAAGTCCCAGAATTCAAAGAAAACTACAGGAATGAAAGAGCTATTCATACTCGATACTGGCTCAGCTGAAAGTTTGCTTAACCCGAGTTATCTCCTCTGCTTGATCATCATACATTAAAAGGCACATTTGTTGACAAAATGTTGATTAAAATCGGCCTGGTTAAGAACTTTCTGTTTAAAGACATGTGGCGAACGGTTTTATGCATGCATCGCTTCACCTCAGGGGGATGCCTTAGCGGTTTGGTGCATCTGCAGCACTGATCTTCGCTTCTCTCTTGCCAGCTCTGATGTATTCATCCAGTGCTGAGTTCGCTTTTGCATTCTGGAACTTGTAGTTTTGCTTTCAATGAAAATCCAACAGGACTGGGAACACACAGGGTTTGTTGACGTGTAACCATGCAATATCCTGTCAGCGATAAAGGAAACTGCGTCACTGCACTGAAGTGTGAAATTGTTTAGTGCAAAATTGAAAATGAACCCTTCAACCTTGAAGCTGAGTCAGTCTCTCTCTCTCTCTTCTCTTCTCTTCTCTCTTCTCTCTTCTCTCTTCTCCCTCTCTCTATCTCTCTCTCTCTCCTCTCTCCCCCCTCTCTCTCTCTCTCTCTTCTCTCTTCTCTCTCTCTCTCTCTCTCTCTCTTTCTCATCTAATCTCTCTCTCTCTCTCTCCACTCTCCTCTCTCTCTCTCTCTCTATCTCCCTCTCTCTCTCCACTCTCCTCTCTCTCGCTCCCTCTATCTACCTCTCTCTCCTCTCTCTCTCTAACTCTCCCTTTATCTCTCTCACTCTTCTCTCTCCCTCTATCTCTCTCTCTCCTCTCCCCCCTCTCTCTCTCTCCACTCTCCTCTCTTCTCTCTCTCTCTCTCTCTCCCCCCAACCTCTCTCTCTCTCTCTTCTCGTCTCTCTTCTCTCTTCTCTCTCTCTCTCTCTCTCTCTCCTCTAATCTCTCTCTCTCTCTCTCTCCACTCTCCTCTCTCTCTCTCTCTCTCCCTCTATCTATCTCTCTCTCTCTATCTCTCCCTCTATCTCTCTCTTCTCTTCTCTCTCTCTCTCTCTCCCTTTATCTCTCTCTCCTCTCCCCTCTCTCTCTCTTCTCTCTCTCTCTCCACTCACCCTCTCCTCTCTCCTCTCTTCTCTCTTCTCTCTCTCTCTCTCTCCTCTTCTCTCTCTCTCTCTCTCTCTCTCTCTCTCTCCTCTCTCTCCTCTCTCCTATCTCCTCTCTCGTAAAGCAATTACCTTACACCCAGCCATCAAACTTATTTATCCAGGATTGAAAGGGCACAGCATAATGCTAAGAAGAAGGCTGGAATCTGTGTAAACGCGTACCGGCGAGCAGAGCAGGCCAGGTCTTCAGTTGGAAACATACGTCACGGTAATTGATTAATTGATTACATCTGTGGTCTCAGAGGGGCACGGCTCTAATTAAAGGGGCTGCTGGCTGCTGCTTCAGCCTGGCTTTAGCAATCTTTGGAAGTGCAGATTCAAGCCCCACCTGATAACTCAGTAAAAGGCATCTTGCGAGTTGTAGCTTCTGGATACATGGTATCCAGCACAGCATCACAATATCAGGAGCATTACAAAAAGGTGCCACAGGTCTTCTAGTATACCAGCACAGCACAGCACATATTTCCCACTTTATCCCGTACCCCTCCATTCCACCCCCCTTTTTCGAATTTAGGGGAGTTCTGTTTATTGTCGCACATGTTTTCTTCTTTAAATAATGAATGCAGACTCATTTTATTGGTCATGGCAAATCACACAGACCAGTAATAAAACACAATTGGACTCTCCAGTCCCGACCTGCCAAACTCGGCCACCCTCTTCTGGAAATAGACCCACGCCCTGACAATATGACTACTTATAATAAAATCCACTCTGCCTTACTCGAAAGTCATCTCAAATGCCAACATGTGCCATTGCGCATGTAGCTCAGGGGAGGATTGTAAACTGCAGCGGCAAACCCAGTCGTACACATAAGTGCACCCACCCTCACTCCCATCGGTTCGGGACTGAGGACAACTTAGTGGAAAGCACAGGCCACTGGGAGGGGGATGCAGTGGCCGTTAGGCCAATAGGGAGGGGACTGGCGGTCTTTCTCGTCTACCTGCTGGCCTTGCCACACAGGAGATCCACTGAATAACCAATGAAAAACACTGCACCTTATGTTGACCCCCATGGACACACTGCAGCACTTCAGAGCACTTTTCTAATGCGCTTTTTTTCCCTGTATAGAATTGTCTGAAAGGTAGCAGAGAATATAGATCCTAGAGTTTGAGGTGCCTGGTTTGTGTAAGGGCACAGAGCGATGGGCATCATTACGAGTTTGGCATTATTTACGGAGGTATTGAAGCCAAATTCAAATATTGCTACCACCACTTGCATTGGCAGTAAATCCGCTAGCTTCTAGGTGGCGGATGGGGGTCTTAATCCCCATTCATTGAGCCCTATAGGAATCAAGTGCAGATTTGGAGCATTTACCGCAGGTTGTAATTCCAACCATAGTAAATCCTACATTTATTTGGAGGTAATGTGGGCAACAGCCCTTTAGTCAAGTGCTGGAGGTTTTCCTCCACATCACCTCCAAACTCTGAACATGGCTGTTGGGTAAATGTGGCGTTAATTCATTGACGTTACTTTTAGCGTACAACCATACTCTGAATAAGGCCATTGGTTTTGCTGTATCCTTCCTGAAAATTGTATGTTGCAGCTTTGGCCCACTCACGTCCAGAGGTATTTCTGAAACCCCTGCAATACTGCACTTCCCTGTGAAGTTCCCGTTGTTAGGATGATATAGAGATGTTTTTGAATATGTTTTGAACGCGCCTGGTGGTAGCCCTTGACTATGACCTTGACATGTAAAAGCTGAGGCATTCTTAATTGGTTCTTATGATCTTTCGGATGATACAAGCATCATTAACTCTAACACTGAATGTATGGCGAAAGCTGCTTTTTCAACTCGGGCTCTTAGAAATTGCCTAGAAAAGTATTTCAAGAGTGCTTTGACCCAGTTCTTTGGACTGGCGTAGGCTAGAAGCAATATCTGGATGTGATCCACTCAAGCTGTGTGTGCAGTTTGTGCGTGAAGATGCTTCTGGGTTTACTCCCGATGGCCACAGTTGGGAAAAAATGGCAACCTTCCCTTTTGGTCTCGGGAGGATAGCTCAGGGGCAACGTGCTCGCTTTGGAAGCAAGACGACACAGAGCACAGGTTCGATCCCCGTGTCTGCGCTTAGAAACCTCTGGGTATTAAGCACGTTATAAATATCATATCATAAATTATCACTGTGAATTTTGTTGTGGACAGAGATGGACCTGGAACCAAAAGTGGCCCTGGAAATGTTTTCCAAAGTGTCCCTATATCACACTGCATGAGCGAACATTGTAAGGGTGTTTGGGGGCTCTCCGCCCAAGAACATTTGGAAAAATGGGTCCAAATAGTGGATTTTAAAGCACATAATACAATTGCCATTCAACATTTGTTAAGAGAGACACTGGAAGGTTTATAACAAATTATTTTCTGCAAAGCAATGTTATTATCATTATTTTATTACTTATTAATTATAAAGCGCCAACTCGCCCATAGGCCTCAGAGAGCTAAACAAACAACCAAAACAATGAGCTTGAATAAACATAACCGGACACATCCCAATCAGTACATGAAAACAAAAGCAAAAAGACAAAAATCTAAATACTTTACAGTTGCCCAAAAAAACTGGAGCAAGGTTAAAGGCAGACCAGTCAAGTATAATTCTTAAGTTAGAGGTGAATGACGTGTTACTCAGATTGTGGCAACGACTATAAAACTGTGGCAGATTACTTCAACAACAACATATGACAAAACAATCTGTATTGCTCACAGAACACCAACCTTTAATGGGTATCCTCCAGAGGAATCTCAGGTTCTGTGTTCTAATGCAGCCACGCCAAACTCTCAGATGTAGCTAGGCTAAGACTTTGTTCCTGAGAGCTTCCCTCGGCTCTGTCCTCTCTATTGTATCCACATGTGTTATAATGATGTTTCTACATTCCATAATAAGCCCTCTTTGGTGAATATATATAATTCGGGTCATTCTAATACGAATATTCATCTCCAGAGGGGCGCTAACTGGACTACGTGTGGGGAGCGCAGAAACCACAGATCTTTGGGTAGTAGATATCATACTACACAGATAATCCGCAGATACTAATAGCAGCGCTGAGTCGGAGGCTAAGCACATCGGCTCAGCCTGACCTTCAATTATTTCTTCGCCAGCAGTAATCAAACTACTGGTTATGTTCAGGTCAGTTTGACAGCCTTTCTCAACCTGATTGGGAGATGCCTGTTTTTTATTCAGGTCAGTTTCACAGCGTTTGGCCACCCTATTGGGGTTTGGCTCTGCTACCACCATATCAAAGGAATTAACCCAGCTACAAAAATCCATAGGGCCTCATTACGACCCTGGCGCTAAGTGTTTAATGGCGCCGTAAAAGGCTGCGGTGCCGTTAAACACTTAGCGCCTTACTACGAGGTCCCTTTGCGGGACCCGACTTTAACGGCTGGTCTACACCAGCCGTTAAAGTAGGGACCCGCAAAGGGACCTTGGTGCTAAGTGCGGTACCGCAATTTGCGGTACCGTACTTAGCGCCTTCCTCATTCCCATAGAGCCCTATGGGGCGAAAATGGGAATGGGGAAGGGCCATGGTTCAATGAGGAATTATCGCCCCGCCAACCTTGGAATGGGGTGGTAATTCCCCATTGAACCATGGCGGACCCGTTACAACACCGGCACCAACCATGGTGCTAATAGCGCCATGGTTTAGTGCCGGTGTTGTAATGAGGGCCTCAATGTTTTTACACGAGTTGAGATCCTGAGTGATCTTTTCCTTGATATCTTGCCATCTCACTGTGTTCACTGGGCCATCACCCATCCTCTTGTCTCCCAGAAGGCACTGTTAATGTGCCTCTAAGATATTATCCATACTCTTCATGGGGGAATGCATTTCCATGATCAAGGCTGATGGCAAGCAATCAATGTTTCCAACTTGGCTTTCAGAAACACCTTCTCCAAATGAGCCTAAATGAACATTCTGATGAGCCACTTGAACGACTTCCTCTTTATCCAATTCTAAGCTTAACATTGGAATATCCATGAGAGGATTACGCTCACCATTAGTTATTTCCCTTCTCTCATCTAGGAGCCACTGTCTTCTTCGGCCACTCCTAGCCAAAACCTCTGATAGGCAACTACCACCCAGAATTGTTGACGTACAGGGAGTACCCGGCTCCCGGCAGTCCTGTTCCGAAATCCCATGTTTAAGTCTATCATGGACAAGTCCCTTTTCTGCCTCTGCATCAACACATGGGCTTTAATGTCAGGCATTCTAAAATATCTCGAGAGTGCAGCAAACTTGGGGCACAAGTAAAGGATCAAACAGGAAAATGGAGACACCCCACTGACATCCATTAAAGTGGACCTATGTGAAATAATTGAAAACAGCACAATAAGCACGTGTCGCAAATTACAGTCAATACATTGATTAGCAAGGGAGACTAGTAGCTCCTGCCACCTCCTGTGGTACTAAAAAAACAACTCACTGCCTCCTCCTGTAATGCGGAGGATACCTTAGCAAACGTGACGGACATCAATATATGAAACAGTGTACAATAAAATCATCTGACATTTCTAGATCTCAGCAATGCCAAAACCACCCAGAAGAGATTTCCGTAAGAGACCACCCACGGCTCATCAAACTCACGGTTCACCATGCTGCCCTATACCAGGTGCAGCCTCAGTATCCGGCATCGAGTGTTTACCAGGGAAAAGCTCCAAGCACGGAGCACAGGAACCAGACACCATACCACGCCACCCTCTATGAGCGAGACGACAGGACCATGGGAGTGTCCCGAGCAATCAAGCTGCGCTGAAAAGCAGCCGCTTCCGACGGCAAGCAATGCTAACCAATAACTGCAGAGTAAATCCCCCATGTTGAGGATGAGGAGAGATGGAAGGAATGGGGATGGGTAACTAGAAGAGGGGGAAAGAAGAACTGAAACTCGGTGTACCCACAAAGAGAGGCCTAGGACGTACAGTTCCAACTGGCAATCTCCAGTGTTCTCTGTAGGCTAGCCCAACACCGGTTGCACGGTGAGGGGACCATTACAGCACATTTTTATGCTTAATAAAAAATATCTGCTGCAAAAATCCAAATAACTACGGTATAAGATCTTTGGCAGTGGCAAATGTTTTATGCAAATCTACAAAGATTCCTGAGGTCGTTTTTGCTGTGGCTAGTATTCTGTGCAGGGTATGTTTATGGAGAAATTTCTGAATTGTGTTAGATCTGTTATCTTTGTTAGCATTATACGTTTTCTGGCAAATGTTAGATTTGATGGGGTTTTTTATGGTAATATGGTATGTCTGTAAAATATTGCTGTGATGGTACTGTGACGAATCCCTTGATGTCATCACTGCTTCCGAAGGGGAAGCCCCTTCCCATGAGGCCAGGGAGGTGAGGCCACTACCTAATAGTCCCCTTGGCAGTGGTACTCAGCGGGTGGATCTCATGGGAAGGGAGACCCCCTTTGCTACCAGTGACAACCACATGGGGAGAACATGGTATTCCTACCCAGCAGCTGACCCTGCTCTCCTTTTCTAGAGTCACCTCACCCTTCCTTCCTCCCTTCTCTCCTCTTCATACTTACAGTCACATCCCATGTATTTTGCTAAGGCCACTCCCGTAGAGAATACTGAGAAGAGTACTAGTGAGTTACAATCTCAATATTCACTTGGGACTGAGACAAGGAGGGAATGCAGAACAATACTGAATCCACTTTGGAACCACTTTCAACAGTCTAGTGGTTCGTTGTCTGTGATTGGCAGAGGCAACATAAACACCCACAAACAAGAGTGTCCAGCCCTCCCAGGAGGAACCACCAGAGGAAATGGGAGCCCAACAGGCAGACGGGTGCTGACCAAGACGCCGTGCAGAGGAGTAGAGGATCTGGAGCTGGACCAGGAACTAAGGACCACGCGGCGTAGAAGCGGAAAAATACTCCAGGTGTACCAAAGATAAGGGGTCAGCGAGGGCACGCAAGCATGCTGTCCCCAAACAGAAGAGACCTACGGAGCTCCTGCAGGAGGAGAGAAGTTCCGGGAAGCTACCAGAGCACCTCGAGTGAGCCCAGCTGCATCAAGGGAACCATCACTCACGTGTACCCCGCAAAAAGGTTTCCGGGAAGCCACAGCAACTCGGAAAACTCAAGAAGGTCATTGCAAAAGCCGGTAAGGCGAGTCTGGGACTCACACCCAAATAGTATATTGACTTGTACTAAGGTTTGGCAGGAGAGTGAACCAAGTCTACAGAAAGCAGGTCTAAAGCCGGAAAGGCGAGTCTGGGACTTGCACCCAAGAGTACTCCGACTTGTACTAAAGCTTAGCAGGAGAGTGAACCAAGTCTACAGAAAGTGAAAGCTTGGCAGGAGAGTAAGACAAGTTTACAGAAAGTCAAATGAAAATACCACCGGAAATGCGAGTCTGGGACACGTACCCAAATAGTTCACATACTTGTACTAAGGCTTGGCAGGAGAGTGAACCAAGTCTACAGAAAGTGAAAGCTGGACAGGAGAGTCTGGGACTCGCACCCAAATCGTATATGGAAGTGTATTAAGGCATGGCAGGAGAGTGAACCAGATCTACGGCTTGGAGAGAGCATCCTGGCAACGCTTTCACGGTGCATCACTTGGTGAAGGGGAACCAGGTCTGCACCAACAGTTCAGGGCACCACGCAGCTTGGAGAGAGCATCCAGGCAAAGCCTTTCAGCTCAGTAACTGGCAAGAGTCAGCCAAAGCTGCCAGCCAGGGTCTGGGACTCCAAAGAGAGGATTTGTAAGCCTGAGAAAGGCTAGGGAAATATAGACATTTCTCTGACAGCCAAGGAGTGGGCGGAGTTAGATGAAGAGAACCTGACAAGAACTGCATTTTGTCCAGGGGAAGGGAGATGCACTTCTGGATCAAGAAGACACTTCCTTTATGTTTAGTTAGCTTAGTGTGTAAGGGATAGAGTTTGGATTTTGACACTGGGCAGTGGGACTTTTACTCTGGACATTCTGACACTAGTTATTTCCGTTGAGGCAGGGAAACTCCTCTATGAGTTAGGGCTTGTTAGGGTTTTCTTTTCCTTTTGCACGTTTGAATAAATGTTTATAGCCAATAACATGACCCCTCAGTGTCAGAGGCTTCTGTACCCTTACAGTACTTTAAAATGTTCCTTTGTTGTATTCCAGTGCCATTGTGGCACACAATGCAAATCATACAAAACATGCCTGATTCCATTCGGGGACAGCCACTCTAAGCCTGATTGTAACTTTGCATTCTGGGATGTGTAGTCCTGGGTTTTTAATGGGGAAATGATACCCTTTGATGACAATTGCCAAATAAAGCATCTAATCAATGAATGTCAATGAATCAGTAACTTTATTCAGCTACAAGCCATGAAAGCACATAATAAAGTAAAAACACCCAACATGGATGATCATAGAGAACAATACAACAGGTTTTCTCACAAGGTCATTGTCGATCTAGCATTGAAAATGTTAGAAAATCTTATATTCAAAATAAAAACTACTAAAAGCGTCAGCATATAAACAGATCAATATTAAAAATATCTGGCTAAAACATTAGTTTGACATTGATGGTGCAGAATTATAGTCTCAACATCTGGCAAGAAGTGTTCCTTTATCTAAAAGCAATGTACATATAGGTAATTTGCTATAGCAACAGAGATGTCCTTATCCCTACATCCTTTAAAGGACCACAAAGCGTACTCCACGTGTGTGATCCTGTGCTTTTTAGGATGGGGTCTGAGCCATGTTTTCATTAAATGAGTATAAATGGGCAACATCATAGAATGTGGTGCAAGGGATCAAGAGTAAGACTCGGACACAGAGGCATGTTGAATGATTGTTATAGACTGTTATTTCCAAAAAATAATGAGAAGGGTTGGCGTAATTCCTATCTATTCCTAATCCTAAAAGGGGTTTCCGTGTCTCAACAAAACTAAGGAACGTCTGTGTCAGGATGTTAAACAAAATAGTGTCCTCTGTCCTTTGTCCATGAATCCTAAGCTGTCCCTTGCACTCTAAACTCCATATAACGTGCACAAGGGTTTTCTTGTTAGCTATATACTTGTGGGTGCAGAAAAGAAAAGTAATACAAGTTCCGCTAGGAAAGGGGTCTCCCCTTTTCTCTAGAGTCCTTTTGGCAATTCAAAAATGTCTTTTCCTTATGGTTTCAACTATATTCAAAAGGATATCAGTCTAGAGGTGTATTTGCCTTCGCACTCCTGGCTACTCCCATGCCAGGATATCACTTTACTTTTCTTCTCTCTTCTGGTTTACTCTAGTGCCAGAATATTGACTCACTTATAACTACTGGTTTACTCTCTTGCCAGGATACTGTTTCACTTCTCACTCCTGGTTTACTCTCTTGCCAGGATATTGTTTCACCTCTTACTCCTGGTTTACTCTCCTGCCAGGATATGACTTTACTTCTTATTTTGTTTGCCTGGTGCACTAACCTGCCAGGGCGTTTTCTCTCTCCATTCACTCTTTCTCTTATCCACTTTATCACAGTACTCCAAATTGGGTCACTGACCCTTTCTTGTCGAATTTTGCATCAAAATGATTTCCCTCTTTCAAGTATTGGGTCCTCAACCCTTTCTCAGCACTCTTCGTATGTATTTCCTTTCACTGGTTGGGCTTCTAACCCAGTTTCAACTTTATTGATATGTTTGTCAATTTCTCCTTTTAAACACTGGACTTCTGCCCTACTTTCACTACTGTTCATATATATATATATATCTTCCTTGTATATCACATTGGGTAGCCGACCCTTCTTTCATGAAGTTATCATTCGTATCTTTAATATTCACTCTTGGTTTTCCATACTTTATCAATTTGGTGTGGCAAGCATCTACAGATGCTCCGGTAACCCATTCATTCTCACTGGGCTTTCAGGGCGGCTCTGGCAGTCCTTGCGTCTCCCTTTCTGCTTCTCTGCTGGCTCACTGACTAGGCGTACGTCCTTTCAGCTGGTCCACCTTTCATTTCGCTTCTTTAACTCTGGGCACCTTCCACAGTTCCCAGTCACCCGGCTGCTTTAGGCACAGTCTCTTCCCTCGCCGACCTCTCTCGACTCTGCACTGCTACTTCCAGGTCGCTTGTCTCTGGCGTCTCGCCATTTTCACACCCCACCGACAGCCTCTGACTCTGCCACTCTCCGCACTCAGAATCTGCTGCGGCTGTTGTTTACTTCCCAGCCACAGTCAGCCTCCTCCAAAGATTAGAAAGTGTGTTGGCTTACCGCATCTAGTAATCTCCATTACTCCATCTCTCTTCCTCGTCTCAGTACCAAAATGGGAGACGGGGGTCATATAGGGCAATTGATCGGAGAAACCTTGATTTTCTTCTTGCACACTACAGTAAGCCATACAGGTATGTTGAAAAGTCATATGGATATTATAACTGCCAGGTTATCTGGTTCTATGATTGGAGATTCTACTTTACATTACAATATTTTATATCAGAATGTTGAAAAGGCAAATGGGTGTCAGTAAGTGATACAGGGGAAGGGTTATTCTGATCTAATGCTTTTGTTCTGTCCTTCTGGAGTTCCTCCTCCCCTATGGGGTCCTCCCGCAGATAGCCACCCCCAGGGCCAGAGTCAGGTAGCTTCTGCCTTTCCTTGGCCACGTAAGGGGAGTTTCCCTCCAGAGAATCAGTGACAAATGGTGCTAGATTCGTCACAGTGGGCAACTGTTTCCCTTAAGGTACCACACAATGGGCAAGACGAGGGATTGCCTAGTACCGAATTTGATATAAATTCTTCTGTTGGAATCAATTCATCAAATAGTAATTGGTGGAATCAACACACAGACAGCTCAGACAGCTGTAGAGCGTGAATGCCATGCATGCCTCTCCCATGGAAAGCAGTGTGAAATGATCCCTGCCTCTCCACACTTAGCCACCTGTTTTCCCTGAAACTGCAGCCATGCATCTTTCCCGCCCCCTTCTCAGGCGATACCATCAGGAGCAGCAGGGCAGGAGAAACAGGTATGACATGGAGAGCCCCAAACATCTGGAAGTCAGAACGCTTATGGAGGTGGGGTATGCAGAACTTATTAGGTGCATGATTGGAGGATTTGGGTTTTATTGTTACTCTCGGTGAACATATTACATTGCACATTCTGCCATCAGGTGTTTGCTATCAGGCGCACGGGTAGAACTTAGCAGCGAACTTACCAACACTCTGGGGGCAAGCTGAATTCAACATGGCAGTAAGTGACGATTTGCCAGCACCTAACATGGCTGTAGCTTAGCAGAGCAGCATGTTTGTTTTCGATTGCACATGCATTAGAGTTCAAAGTGTTGGGGATCTGCAGACATTCAGTGAACATGCAGAGGCAGGGAAATTTATGAAGCACTGTGGAAGGGATGCAGGGTGGGAGTGACTCCCGTAGATGCCCTGGGGTCCTCGGGACCGTTGCCTGATTACACACACCTCCTTTCATTGGTGTCCCCAGGGGACACAGTGCATTGTGCTGTCTGCCTTCAGTTTTGCAAAATGAATACACCTGTGGCAACTCTGGTGCAGCATGGCAATAGGTTGCCTGCGGCTAACATGACTCGAGCCCCAGGCGCAGTCTCACATGTGTGCACTGTTACAATGTTTTGCTTTCAATGCGCCTGTGTTACAGGTCAAACCCTCCAGGTTCTATAGACTTTCTGCACATATGTGTACCATGTATACTTGCCCTGTGCACGTCCCTTCCAGGGTGACTGGGCAGTGCTGTCATGGGGTAAATGGTGTTAGGATGATGTAGTATGCAGAATGTCCCCCCCCCTTCGTGTTCTAGGTTGGATTTCCTGTTCCAGAAGTTCCCTACGTGACAATCATGAGTGGTCTGGGTGGTGGGCAACAGTGGGGCTACCCTTCACTGTCCCTGTAATACTTACCTGAACACACAGACTCAGCCTTCTTTCTGTGTGGACCCACCTTCATCTAATGATAACACCCGGCTTGCTCTTTGAAGTATTCTTTGAAGGGGTGATCTGACACCAGTGTTAATACGTTGCAAATGTAAACAGCAATAGGGAGCCTACACAGGCAAATGGCATATCATCCCTCGAGAATGGGCACCTCAAGAGTTTATGGGCTCACAATCCCTTTTAAAGACAGGTGCTTTTGGGCCATTTGCAATATTAATGTAAGCCCTGATCAGGGTGAATGACTTAATGCTCTGTTTGTGTGGAGGGGTCATTGTGTAGTGAATCCCCTGTAGAATGCTTATGTTTGAAAACTACAAGGTTTGGGATTTCTGTTCTGCTTTTGAGGTGTTTGTGGCCTTTCTCTGGATATTTGTGGGTGCCCAAGTGGGGTTTTGAGGCTAACCTGGGCAGGGCCAGTAGAGCAATTTCAGCAACAAGGCAATTTCTAGGTGAATGATTGCTTTTAAAACATTATGTATGGTCCACAAAGCCCTCCATCACAATGGACCAGCTTTTTTCATAACCGCTGTGACGAATCAAGGGAATCCGTCCCGTCTCCCCAATGTGGAGCCTCCCACCGTGAAACTAGGAAGGTGAACCTGCTCTGCAAATACCCTCTGTAGGGGTAGAGGCAAGCGGGACCTCACCTGGA
The DNA here is from genome assembly GCF_040938575.1 of Ambystoma mexicanum. Taxonomy (NCBI): domain Eukaryota; kingdom Metazoa; phylum Chordata; class Amphibia; order Caudata; family Ambystomatidae; genus Ambystoma; species Ambystoma mexicanum. The sequence goes on along the minus strand of NC_090936.1, from coordinate 123,679,414 downwards.
GAGACTCCCTCTTTGGGGAGAAGGACTCCCATTGTCAGGAGGAACTCCCTAGAGGTCCCTTCAAGATAACACCAGTATATCTCCCTGATGACAAAACCTCTGAAGAACAACTTAAAATATGTTACTGCCAAACTGAAATAGAAAATATTAATTTGAAATCCCATTCTACTTCGACGAAGAAGAGGGTCTATAAAAGCAAAGAGAACCAATTAGAGAAAGAGAATAAGGAATGGCTTCTTATGCAGAGGAAGCCCTCCCGCTATTTCATGTCAGATAGGGCAGGAGCACAGTCATGAGAGTAAAGATATAATAAGAGTGAATGAAAATCATTACTGGACTGCTCCTACTCGTCACAGTCATGAGAGTAAAGATTTAATAAGAGTGAATGAAAATCATTACTGGACTGCTCGTACTCGTCACAGTCACGAGAGTAAAGATAGGATCAGAGACAATGGGAATCATTTCTGGAATGCTCATACTTGCCTAGTAACGAGAACCAAGAGGCAATAAGAGAAACTGAGATTCATTATTATAAAGCCCTTACTTTTTCACAGTCAACAGAGAGAAAATACAAGAAGAGTAGTGACAAGAAACCTACAAGACAAATGTATTGGAAATAGTCCCACTGATTATAAAACATATCAAGAAGGTCCAAGAGACAGAGAAGAGTCAGTCATAAAAGAGGAATTTAAAGGAATGGTTCGGTCAGAAAATATTATTGTCCCTATGGTTCGGCCAAGTGCTTTTAAGCATAATTTGATCGATCGTACAAACATTTCCGATGCACCTTGCCTGAGTTTTCATCTCTTGAACACAAGCAAAATCAGGCAGCAGGGCGCAGCCATCTTGTGATAATCTTATCACTTGCCGCATCACCCTGGGTGAGCTGTGTTTGCGGCACTAAATCATATCCCCCGCCCCTGAGCCTGACATCACTAGACGTGTACCGCCCATTTCACAACGCCAAAGCACGTCTCGTGTCAACATTCTCTGCGCCTCAGCTAATGACGTGTCGCCATGGAAATGGCAGGAAGCTTCTTTCCTCGACAAGTATAAACATTTCACAACACACAACAGCAGATTTTCTTTTCCATTCCTCTCGCTGTATTTCTTTGAGTATTCTGTGACTCGTTTCTGTGCTCTGGTCAGCTCCCTTCGTTGCTTGTAGCCCGTGTGAACAGATAGCAGTACGACCGCTATAAATTATTTTAGTTTCTTTACCACACAATGGCAACAATAATGCCCTACCTGTACGAGCCTGAATATTCTGAGGAGGAAATACTGGAAAGAGCAAGCTCTGTAGACGATGGGGATTTGGACAACAGTTGGGCAGACGTTTCAACAGATGAAGAGCCTGGCCTAGTCGCATGGATGGTGTTTCCACCTGGTGTACCTGCAATTGGTGCGCGCTAATGCCAACCGAGATGGAGAACTGCTGCCGAGAAAACTCTGGATGCTTGTCCTACATATGGCAAGGCGATCGACAGCCGCAATGCGTTACCGAGCTGCCAGACTTCACGCAGTCTGTCTCACACAGTCCGTGTTGAGGATTTTGATGGTGCTTATGCACGAACTTCGCAAAACAGTTTGCCCTCTTAATCCAAGTAACGAGTATGTATAGTCTGGTTGTGATGTCATTTAGGCCACTACTATTTCATGGTTGTCCCCTATATTCTCGTAACTTCAAGATATCATTGTCATATACGTTTAGTCTTGCAATTCTCTAGTAATAGTCGCATAAAAGTTGTTCAGTATTGTGCAGTGGCTAGTTAGCATTTGTCCTGGCAAAAATGCCATTGCATACAAGAATTGTCATTGACAACTAAGGTTTAATACACTTATCTTGGTCATTTAAAAACAGATTGTATCTTTCTCTTTCATAGGTGGTACCGGCTGCTGGCCTATCGTTCGTACACATGGTGACTTCATGGGAGGCTTGGACACCGCGTTCGACGAGTTATACCCGCCTGTGTCGTTGGCGCCATTAGACAAACTTTCCCCAGTGACAGTGGTCAGTACAGGGGATTTTCCCTCCCTGAGCTGCAATCAGACCTTTACAATGTCTAGTATTTTTGTGCCATCAAAATAAGAAACCAAATAAAACACAACATATTTTATATCAATGGTTGTTTCAGTTTTTAAGTGAATCAAGTGTGTCTCCATTCATCAGTGTTCCGGTGCCTTGTCTGCACGCCTCCCGGCCCATCCATTCCACCCTCCACTATCAAAGGCAGTCGCACCAGTAGATATGTGCTGCCATGGGAGGCTGTCAGGGGCGCAAACGGCCAAGGTGCCAAACAACATGTACATTTCAAAAAGTATCACACGCCCAGGGGCCATTACTCACATGGCCTCCTCAGACCCCGTGTCTCCAGGCAGGCCTCCCCTGAAGCAGACCGCGCCCCTACAATCCACATAAGTGTGTCTCCATGGGGGGTGTGGCTAACCGCCATGTAGGAGAGACGTGCTCGGCGCAGCTCCGTGTGATAAGTTTACCGATCCGCCGCTAAAAACTGCTTTCTTCCGACTACATACACCTGAAAATCGCACATAAGTTGTGCGAAAGCCTGGACTGCCCGCTGCTGAAGTCTGGAGGCCCTGCGTCCCTCCGTTGGCCCGCTGCGACGGGAGAAAGAAACGCTAAGCGGACACTGAAAATGGCGGCCATCGTGAGTCCCGGCCCCGCGCTGTAAGCAGAAGCACTGCAGCTGAACCTGCGGTCCCCGCCGAGGCCCTGCGCGCCCAACTAGCGGTGTCCTGAAGGAGGCGACCTGCATCTACGGGGCCCGGACCTGCACGCCCGGGCTCCAGGCCATTGGAGGGGGAGTCGGAGCGGCCTAGGACACCGGACGGGGGCGGCTGCTGTGGCCTGCGTTCACCGCCTCCCTGCGCGCCACTGAGGCCGCGCAGACAACGCTGCTTCCCAGTCAAGATCCACACACCTGAAGGCCCCGCCGGCACACGGTCTCCCCCGTGGCCGGAGGATTCCGCGGAGCCACGAAGGAAAGCGGTAAGGAGTCAGAGGGGGGGCGCCTGGCGCGACCTTTGCCACACTCCCACTGGACCCGGGGAGGGACCTCGGAGCCAAACTGTACCCAGCCATGATCAGCGCACCTTGCCAGGCGCTGAGGCACTCATACTCCAATAGAACCCTGAGCGAAGCCTGAGGACAACCAGTGCACTGCTGGCGCCGGAGCCCAGTCCTCCCCGCCTGGGGGACACCTCCCGCGGCTTGTACACGTCCACCTCGGACCCCTGTGGAGCCTGCCCCGACGACACACACAGGATCACCCATTCGGAGCATTCCTCGCACGACTGCAGAGCACCGACACAACCAGAGGCTACAGACCGCGCAGAGCCTACCGTGGACCAGGGGGCCTAGCGGCGGGGACATGACCACCAATGGCGCCCGAAGCAAACACCGCCAAACCACTATGGTGTCCTTCGCGGCCGCCGGGGCGACTGGGCCCGATGTGGTTCCCGCCCCTGGAGAGGCGCCAAGCGCTGAGACGCCTGAGCCGGCCAACTCCCAGCTACTAGAGGCCATCATGACACTTCAGAAGACCATGGAGAATAAAATAGGCGTGGTAGCCATCGATCTGAACCTACTGCGGCAGGATGTGCGCTCCATCGCTAGCAGGACGGACGCCCTGGAGATCCAAGTTCGGGACAACACTGAAACCAAAACACAGCTTTTAAAGGAAGTGGACATTTTGGCGCAAAAGGTGAAGAACCTGGAAGATAGGGCTGATGAGGCCGAAGGACGGGCCCGCAGAAATAACATAAGAATCATCGGCCTGCCCGAGGGCATCGAGGGCAAAGACCCTACCAATTACATCGAGGACCTCCTCATACACGAAATTGGAGCCGGAAAATTGTCACAGGGCTTCACCATAGAAAGAGCCCATCGCTCCCTAGCCAGGCGACCCCCTCCGGGGAACCCACCCAGACCTATAATAGCCAAAGTCCTCAACTACAAGGACAGAGAAACCATCCTGGCCTTCTCCAGAATGGGCGGCTCTATACAGAGGGACTCAGCGAGGATCGCCATATACCCCGACTTCACCCTACAGGTGCAAAGGAGTAGGGCTCTGTTCAACCACACCAAAGCCAGACTCAAGAACGCAGGCCTGCGTTATTTACTCCTCTACCCGGCTAGACTGAAAGTCCTACGCAACAACAAGGCATACTTATTCGATACCCCCGCAGAGGCCTGCGAATGGATGGACAGGGAACGGATCCCAGACATCGAACTGAAGCAGCGCAGGCCCTAGCCGCCTGCGGCGTTGGACCCTTCCCACTTCTCTTGGACAGCACCTATCAAACACACAGCAACACGCCCGCGAAGGCGGCGACACCGATGGTACCGGAGCGGCGCCAGACACGGCGTACCTCTCGATAACATCCCTGGAGGCAACCCCTCCCCAACCCCCAGACTAGTTTTGGGTGAGTTCACCCACCCGTGGGGCACCAGGAGACGCAGGTCCGATGGAGCAGAAACGGGAAAGTCAGAGCAAGGGAAACCTCGCTAGACGTGTTGTGTTTAAAGTTAAGTTAGACGTTAAAATTCATGGGGGTCAGAACCCCAAGTTGGGATTTCAGTTAAAGTTTTCTACACGCCAGACCAGGACCACGTGCAGCGGAATCGCCACCAGACCGACCAAGCCCGCCAGAAACCCTGACCACAAGCTGCCCACAGCCCCACGACCACAACTAGACTATGGCTGACAAGATCAGAGTCATGTCCTGGAACGTCAGGGGACTAAATAGTTACATCAAACAGCGCCATATCCATGCCTACATGAAACGCCACAGAGTCGGAATCGCACTCCTTCAGGAGAAACCCACCTAAGCGCCCCCAAGCTGGCAGCGCTGGCCAAAGTCTGGAGGGTAACCTTGGTGGGCTCCTCGTACTCCACATACTCAAGAGGAGTCTTGATATGGATTGCCCCCTTTGTCCCCGTCTCGCTGACCCACACCAAAATGGACAACGAAGGCAGAATGGCCCTGGTACAGGGCACCATAGAAGGGTGCGATATACGCTTGATATGCACCTACGCCCCAAACCATGACGCAACCGTCTTCTTCCGCTCGCTGTACACCCGGCTGTCCCCGAGCAACGAATGCATAACAATATGGGGAGGCGACCATAACTGCACCTTAAATCCTCGCATGGACAGATCGGACAGTAAGCATGTCGACCCCTCCCCACCCGCCAGAATACTGAATGCCCTCATGCAACAATACGCCCTGAAAGACCTGTGGAGAGCACAACACCCCAAGACCAGAGGCTACTCCTTTTACTCCCCCCCACATAAGGTTCACACCAGAATAGATTGTTTATTCGTTAGTGAGGAGCATGCTGCCAGATTTGAGGACACGCAGTACCTGGCCAGAGTGCTATCGGACCACTCCCCCCTGATGACCACGTGGGCGGTTACAGCCCCTAGACCGCCCATCCCGACATGGAAACTAAGAAGCGAAGCATTACTAGACAAAGCCTTTAATGAACAAATCAGAGAGGGCACCACACACTACTGGCAAACCAATATTGATAGTGTCCAACACATAAGTACAGCATGGGAAGCCTATAAAGTGGTAACAAGGGGGGAAATGATAGCCGCCGCTGGGGGGGCCCAAAAACTCATCACGTCCCAACTAGCGCACACCGAAGCCGAACTGCAAGCCCTCGAAGCAACACCATCCCTTGACCCATCCCACACGCACAAACTGATTGAACTCAAACAAACGTGCCTGTTACACTGGGAGACACTGGGGAAACTAAGCTACGCCTAATACACCGAAAGGAACCAAGCCCTAGGCGATAAACCCGGGAAACTACTCGCGTGGCTATACAAGCGAGAAACTCCCAGGAACCCCATCTGCTCCATCCGTAACAAAGACGGCCTGACCACCCACACGCAAGCGGGGATCAATGCAGCGTTCAAAGAATATTACCAAACCCTTTATTCCGACCCCGCACCGCCCCCAGACTCTGCAATTGAAGATGTCCTGGACATCATCAGGCTCCCACGCTTAGACGATCACCTGGCAGATCCCCTTGGAAGCCCCGTCACCCCGGACGAGGTCACAGCCACTATCAGATCTCTACCCTCTGGGAAAACGCCGGGACCAGACGGACTCCCAGGCGAGTTTTATAAAGCCTACGAGGACATACTCGCCTCTCTATTGTCCAAAGTATACAATGAGGCGTATGAAAAAGGCCACCTCCCCGACTCCATGGCCAAGGCCACCATCATCCCTTTACTTAAACCCCACAAAGACAGCACTGATTGCGGCTTGTACCGGCCCTTGTCCATGCTAAACGTAGACAACAAAATCCTCACAGCACTATTGGCCAGAAGGCTTCAAGCAGCTATCCCACATCTCATTCACCAAGATCAAACAGGTTATGTGCAGGGCCGTTCCATCACAGAGAACCTGCGCAGGCTGCACCACGTTATACACAGCACAAACAGTGAACCTGGTAAATACGCAGTAGCGTCCCTCGACGCTTCTAAGGCCTTTGATTCGGTCCGATGGAAATGGCTCTATGCCGCCCTATCCAAGATGGGGATCGGACCGTCCTTCTTGAATTGGGTCAAACTCGTCTACACCAATCCCACCGCCAGAGTGCGCACCAATAACACCTTCTCAGGAAAATGCAGCCTGGCAAGGGGCACCCGGCAGGGATGCCCACTATCCCCTTTACTTTACATCCTAGCGATCGAACCAGTGGCGGCATACCTCAGGCAGGAGTACGGAGACGGGGGTATATTGATAAATGGGGTGAACCATCTAGTCTCCATGTACGCGGACAACATGCTCCTCTACTTAAAAGATCCCGAACACATCCTCCCCTACATTCTTGAAACCCTAGACGGGTTCCACAGATGCACCGGGATCCAGATCAATCACGGCAAGTCTTGTTTATTTCCCCTGGCCGCCCTCAGCAAGACCAAGAAAGAACACCTCCCCCCTCTAGCCCTCAAATGGGAACCCACCATATTCAAATACCTGGGCGTTTTTGATCCACCGCGACCCTGTAGCCGAACACGCGCTAAACACTGGAAAGGCAAAGGAGGGCCTGGCTAAATCAATTGACTTCTGGTGCAAGTACCTCTCTCGGTGGCTGTAGGGCGGGCCTCCTTAAAATGGTGGCACTCCCGCGCCTCCTACACTTCTTTACCAATGTCCCGTACAATATCCCACAACAATTCTTTAGAGACCTGAATAAACTTTGCAGGAAACTTCTATGGCAGGAAGGAAGGCACAGAGTTGCCCTAGACATAACGCAGAGACCGTTTGACAAAGGAGGCCTAAAAACCCCTAACTTCGAGCTCTACTACATAGCAGCCCAGCTCAAGCACGTGATCCAGTGGATGGCTGATGACACCTCAACGGACACCCGCCTGTTACAGCCCGCGGACGCACCTTGGTTGCTCAGGGACTTACTCTGGACTAAACCGGAGCCGAAAACGCAAAATGCACATCTAATCCGCCTGGGCACCCAGATCTGGAATCGAGCCTGTAAAATGGCCAAACTGACTGACCCTTACACCCCGCAAATCCCAATAGCCGCTATCATGTCTACCAGACCAGAGGACCAAAAGGTGATCCAGAACATATGGGAACCCTCTGGTATCGCCACCCTAGGAGACCTGGTGGATGACCAGGGTATCCACACATTCTCTGAGCTGCATGAGATGACAGGGATCCCGCTGGGTCAGTTCCTCCTACACGGGGCGGTGTTGGAAAAGCTCAAGAAGCGATGGCCAGATGCAGAGACCCTCCACGCTGGGCACGAGGTCATCGAAAACTTGCTGAGCGTTGCAGAGGGGGGGCACGAAACTTCGAGGCTCTGCGAGATCCTACTTGATAGCACCACACAACGAACTCAAGTGCAAAAGTAAATGGGAATCTGAACTAAACACGCAGTTTGGTGACACGGAATGGGAGACCATAACACATTACCATAAAAAAGTATCCAGGAATGCCCGATTTCAGCTTATCCAATTCTACATTCTCCATAGAGCCTACCTTACCCCAGACGTCATCTCGAAATTCAATGGCACTGGTGCGGCGACGTGCCCCAAGTGCCAAGAACCCTCAGCCGCACTGACCCATATGTTCTGGGCCTGTCCGGCCATACAGACCTTCTGGTCCCAAGTTCAAGCCAAGGTAGCAGAAGCGGATATAACACTGGACGTGCAGTCCCCCAGGGCTTGCATTTTGGGCTCATACCCGAGAGGCAGAAAGAACAAGCCTCTTAACAGACTCAAGGATTTAATGTACATCCTGGCAAAAAGACGTATCGCCATGGCCTGGAAATGCGCCAGAGCCCCTAGCGTCACAACATGGTGGGAAGACCTCCGTAGATGGACTGTGGCCGAAACCGGAGCCTGGGAGCTGGCGCAGCGACAACAAAAATTAGGTGACTCTGAGGACCTCCTACAATGGATAGCCCTCACAGCAGCTCTGTTGTGCACCAAAGAAGGCAGCTCCTCCGGCGAGGTCTTGGACAGCCCAGGCTCACCCTAGCGCAAGCGGTTGACTGCACAACGTTCTGGTCTTGGTTCATACTGGGGGGAGGGAAAGGGGGGGAGTTATTATTGTCACATAACTGATTATTATATTGATGATACTGGTTGTATTGTATTTGAAAAAACAATAAATATATTTTTTTTTAAAAAGTGTGTCTGCACGCCTCCCTGCCCATCCATCCCACCCCCCACTATCAAAGGCAGTTCGCACCAGTGGATGTGCACTGCCATGGGGGGCTGTCAGGGGCACAAACGGCCAAGGTGCCAAACAACATGTACACTTCAAAAGGTATCCCACCCCAAAGGGCCATTGCTCACATGGCCTCCTCAGACCCCGTGTCTCCAGGCAGGCCTCCCCTGAAGCAGACCGCGCCCCTGCAATGTACATAATGCCACGACATATACATGTCATTCATTCACAAACACACCCCTTTTTGTTATTCTTTATAAACCACTGGATATTTACCATGAGAACCTCCTTGAGCACTGCAAGTCAACTCGTGAATGTGCTACTCTGTGACCACTTCGAGTGAACTCGTCAGTGTGCTACCTGTGAACATCTCCCTATTCTCCTGCCACTAATTACTCTGCTTGCTGAATCCAACTGTTTGTTGGTCAAGGTAAGGGCATGTATACTAATCATATCTCCTTCATTTGTACATTTGTATCTATTCCGAAGTATCTAACTCCGTAGTGCTATGTTAATTTGTATCATTGCTATTAACTTGAGTTTCTTTTGTTATGTTATCGATATATCAATTTTTATCAGTGTCAATTGGCACCGTATTGCATCCTTCGCGGACCGTGTCTATAGTATAAGCATGTTTCCTTTTCATGCAGGATAGAACATTCAAGGGACGAGTAACATGTTCTGATTTTCAACACATCAATGAATCGCTTGTGAAATTTATCCTATAATACAGCCTCACACGCTACACTGGTTTTGCTGTGGTGCCCAAAAGAAAGCGTGCAACGAACAATGTATGGTTTAATTCATTCTTTTCTTTCGCACATACTCATGCAAAATAATTTTCTAATAATGTTGACCTTTGTTTTGCAGAATTTACAACAATGCCTGCATGTTCTATTTTCGGTTGCCCTGGAGAAGACCCATGACAAATCCGAAGGCATTACAATGCACATATTCCATAAGACTGTTGATCGAATAAGAGAATGGGTCAGACGTTGCGATATCCACCGGAAGAGCTTGAGAGTAGAGTCAACCAAGTCTTGGAGGACAAGAGGGGTCATTGATACCGCATCTGCAGCCTGCACTTTTCACCGGATATGTATGACACATCCTTGTACACAAAGAGGAATCAACTGAGAACAACTCGGAAATTGCACCCAAACGCTATTCTGACTTTAGTCGTGAAAATGCTGCCACAGGTGAGTTACGCTTCCGGATTTAACTTTACGCCAGTATTTTCGGTGTAAATGCCACTTATAGTACTTTCCATATTTATGTGATTAAATAGCTGTTGAAATAATCACTTTTTTGCTAAACATCAGTCCTTGTTTTGTAGAACCCACATAGAAAAATTATTTATGGGGACGTCTAACTATGCTATATTATGCCTTTCAATAAGTGTAATTTTCTCGTATTCAGTCTCCTTACATGCCATTTTGTGATGTTGGAATTTCCTCCATGACTATCCACCGAATATGAAGGAAACAGATTCAACATCCATGTCTTTCCTGGAATCATCAACCACTTCGAGCGTGTATCAGGTAATCTTACCTAGCTATTCTGTTCCAGGCTGGTTTTATGTACGGAATTCTAGATAATGTGATCATATTTTTGCAACGTATAATTGCATTACACAATGTTTCTTTACCACTTTACTGTTGATATGCACCTTTGTCGTCTTTCCAAATTGTGTGTCCCGTTTCCAATCTTTTCAACCTTACTAATGCAAGCACTGTGTTTCAGGCAGATGCCGAAGCGTCCTCTACAATTACATTATCCATTGTGGTTGTTCCGGAACCAGACCTTACAGTTGATCCGGAGCCAGAGGTATGCGCACTGATAGTTCCATCGAATAAAAGACAGTCGGTCTAATTAGATGTGTAACGCCAATGACTTATTTTAAACGGATACTATTTTTTGTAGGGATGTATACAAGATCCGTATATTGAACCGGAGGAACGTGTATCTGAGTCGGTCCGCCAGTTTGCTGATGTTAGAGTAAAGAAGGTTTCAAAGAAAATAAATAAAAATAAGGTTAGTTATAAACACTTTCTATTGTTGGCAAAAGTTTTGTGCGAAGGCCTTCATTATATGCTATTTTTAATGTCAATTGTACAACACTGTATGTTGGATTTACACTGAACATCCCTTTTTCTATCTGTCCTGTAGTTGCCCGATGGAGAACGGACTATGCAGACACAAACAGCGATACAAATGACAGATGCTGCTTGCCAAACTGTTTTCACCATGGAGGAACTATTCATTGAGGCGCGTCGTGTTCACACTCGAGATGGCCAGAAAATGAATTTGATAAAACCAGCGATTCCAGCAAAGTGTTCTTGGACCATTGCTACAATGCGCCCGCTCCGCCAGAAGAAGGTGAAATTGAATTTATACACATATTTACAGTCCACATTGATGTTTTCTCCTATCCATCGTCAAGTAACAGATGTTGAAATGACAGAAACTGAAGCATCAACACTATTGACCGACGAAACAGACAAAGATATCGACTATAGTATGTCCGGGTTAGCTGATATGTCCACCACTGGTCAGTCCGAAACAACAATGTTGCCTGATGACAGTATTATAAAAGAGACCAAATACATAGTATTCGACAGCAGCTTGATGGAGATTATAAAGATGCTGAAACGTGTGCATTCAGTGGGAGGCGAAGTATGTGGAAAGCCATTGGTGAGCGTGACTCGTCTAACACAAGGCAGTAACCTGAAAATACATGCCACCTGTGAAAAGTCACATGAAGCATTTTCATGGTCCGCTAAACCGATGCTGGGGAAACTGCCAGCTGGCAATCTACTGTGTGCAGCAGCTTTACTTTTCAGTGGCTCTAGTTTCACGAAGTTATCCAGTTTCTTTCAGTTTGTGGGACTCCATTTCATTTCTAAAACGCAATACTACAAATACCAACGTGATTATCTATTCCCTGCCATTAGTGATGCTTGGAAAATTGAACAATTGGCTATTGAAAGTACATTCCCCGACAAACGGTTCAGGCTAGCCGGCGATGGACAGTGTGACAGCCCCGGATTTTCTGCTAAGTACTGACTGCACCTACCATCTTCAGGACATGGAAAGTAAGAAAATTGTGAGTTCGGTGGTAGTGCAGGTGTCCCAATGTAAATCCTCGGTGGCCATGGAGAAACTTGGTTTTATAAAATCACTGGCAGATCTACAATCAAGGGGAATGCAAATCGAACTCATAGCCACGGACAGACACGTATTAATAGCCAAGACAATAAGAGAGCAGTTTCCAAATATTAAACATCAATTTGATGTATGGCATGTTGCCAAATCAATTAATAAAAAAATCTCGGCTGCAGGGAAAAAAAAATGGTTTTGAAAGTATTTCGCAATGTTCCCAGTCTTTCAGCAACCATCTTTGGTGGAGCTCCAAAACATGTGATGGTTCTGTGGAAATTCTACTGGAAAAATGGCGCTCACTGATGCACTACTGTTCCAACGTTCACCACTGGACAGAAAACCAACATTTCCACCAATGTGAACATGGCCCTTTGTCCCCAGAGCAGGCACCAAAGAAGAAGTGGTTGATACCATCTTCACCTCCACACAAAACCCTTGAGAAGATTGTGTTTGATAAAACTCTATTAAGAGATCTTAAGGGACTCACAGAATTCTGTCACACAGGAGATTTGGAGGTGTTCCACAATATGTGCCTAAAGTACAGACCAAAGAGATTGCATTTTGGCATCCAAGGGATGAAATGTCGGACTTTGCTTGCGGTATTAGCGCATAACGAGAATGTGGGCCGGGAACAATCTAGGACTGCAGGAAACTTAGGGATGCTTCCCTACACTATGGCCTTCACGAAAAGAAGAAAAAAATGGGTTGTCAAACCAGTATATGAGAAAATGGAATTCGATTTGGTGAAAGATCTTATTGTTAATGTTGTCGAGATGCATACTCATGGAATCGCGCACAAATCTGTTGAGAGCATACATACATTGCCACAGAACATTGCCAGCTGCCCTGTCCACCCAAAGCAGAGCTTGTTAAATCGTTCAAATCCCGGTTGAAATGATTACCGTCTGTTATTAGTTTTGCAATTTTTTTTTTCTATAATCTGTATAAATAAAGTATGCATTTTATCTTTTGAAATCTATCCTCTCAGTCCTTTTCTTAAAAATATATCACAATTATTACGATTGCTTTCACATTTCACAGTTTAGTTGAGATACTGTGGGACCTTCCTTTTTCGTGTTAATGACCAATGGGTAACAGTGTGTAAGAATTTTTGGGTTTTGGCAGTTGACTTGCAATAAAGTTCTGCAAAAAGCTGAATAACTGCTGGACCTACAAAATGGATTAGACCTAGGCCACAAAACATTCTAGGCACGCAAGTACTGACTGTGAAAACATGCCATGGGGTAGGAGGCCATGAGATAAGCAGAGGTGGCCATATTATTAGACACTTTTTGACTCCGTTTTTGTGTTACACCAACTATAATTTGGGAATAGGGGGCCTTCTGTCATTGGCAAATTTCACCTACAGCTGAGCAGCACCACGAACAACGAGCAGTGATAGCCCCCAATTTCCTGTGCCCGTGCTTCAAAATTCATTTTCTCATGGATGCGTTGACACGGGATGTTGCAAAGTAAGAATGTACGTTCATTTTGAGTGAAGGTCACCAGCTTTGAATTTTTGCTTGGGAGCTGTGAGGCGCACGCGTCCCTCGCACAGTATAAGGTTCTATTGTTTTTTGACCTTGAGAGGCAGAGACCATTTCGAAAGGGATTAAATTGAAGAGGGGTGTAATAACGTATGATATGATAAGGTTGCCCATTCCGAAACTGCACCTAGTTACATATAAGTTCAGTTTATGAGAAAACGTTGACATGAGCGGAGCAGTCTGCATCACGGTCTGCATTACGCCTAGAGAATGGAAATTGCAAATATAATGTAAGTTTCTCTTTAGACAATTTCATCCCAGAACGAATCGAAATACGAATAGCTGACCGTTACTGATGGGTGACATTGTACTTGTTCGTTCTGTTTGGCATATTGCAATGAAGTGCTAGTACAACCTTTGTGTGCAGGGCAATCTAACGGGCACATGGGCAGGCCAGCATCGAGACGCATGTAGACCACCACTTGTTTCTCCCTGGCTCTAGGCTAATAAATCATTACGTTGTTTTTGCACCTCGAATTCTTGCACCAGTTTACGCATTACGTTTAGAGCTCAACATTCTCATTCGCACTATCCTCGGAAGCAAATAGCAGAGTACTTTGATATTGCACGTTGTATTCTCTCGGTTCACATTGTGCCACCTCTGCGCTAATAAAGGAAATGATTAATTGTAATAAAGATCAGCTAGTCAGACACTTTTCGATTTTTATCTTTTGCAAAGAGGTACATCGTGCCGTTCTGCGATTGTCATCTATTCCAGACCCCGAACGATGGCTTCTTCAACCGCCATCTGCAGCTACATGTCAATCACTGGATCTACTTGACCGTCTTTTGGGACGACAGACAAGGTCCAATCTGTCCGTACGCGGTACCGGCGATTAGGAGCAACATAACAACCTTTACGGTGGTCTAGTGCCAAGTTGAAGCACCAGCCTTGCAATTCACCATGTGACCAAAGTGCTTTGTTTACCCAAAACAAACACCCTGTGTACCCAAAAGGAACAGTGCGTGACTCAAGATAAACATTTGCAGATTTATGAAACGAGAGCAAAGAAAGAAAGTTCAATTTTAATTGATTAGGTCACACGCTGATTGTTATCGAAACATTTAATGTGAAATAAATGTACTTTACCAATTGTACAGTCTTGTTGTTTCCTTTTAAAGTACAGTTTAATATTCCTAATTATGACGCGCCGCGCTGTGAGACGATGTGTGTTGTTTTCCGGGTTCCGCGTCTAGTCGCTTAGGTGATGACTGGGCGCGTTTGGCCACGCAGCCCAGCAACGTCACGGAGAGAGGAAGAGAATATAAATGATTTGGTGATGTCAGGCTCAGGGAAAAGGGATATGATGTAGTGCCGCAAACGCAGGTCACCCAGGGCGATGCAGCAAGTGATAATATTATCACAAGATGGCCGTGCCCTGCTGCTTGATTTTGCTTGTGTTCATGAGACGAAAACCCGGGTAAGGTGCATATGAAATGTTTGTACGATCGATCGAATTATGGTTAATAGCACATGGTCGAACCATAGGGACAATAATATTTCTGACCAAACCATTCCTTTATTGAAGAGTGGCCAAAAGATAAGTCAAGAAACTCCAGGAGAAGGGAGGCCTTCTCCTATCTTTAAGTTGTTAAGAATAGTGGTAGGGTCAGATAGGTTAGAGTTGGACAGTGGATGGTTCTTCATTTACAGACATTCAATGACGACTGACTGTCAGGGGTATTGAATCACGTTTGGACTATTATGCTGCAACATTTGGTGCTGTGGGCTTAGGAAATCCAAGAGGGCGGAAAAGCCCACATTTGCGCCAGAATCCGGGAGAACCGCGCAGTCTTTGCGCACAAAAAAATGGTCTCCTGACCTGCCATCCACCAGTGCGTGCGTGATGGGCCAGGAGTGCCATTGGTGAAATGTGTGCCAAAGGAAAAACAGCAGTGCCGGTTAGCTCAGAAAGCGCTTTGAAATAACCTTTGTTTCTCTGAAATGCAAGCTAAAAATGCCTATTTTAAACATTGCAAGATATTCAAAAATCTCACTGAACACCAGCAGACATTTGGCAGAAGGTAGACGTGTGTGCATCCAAAATCTGGAAAGAGAAAGAGCCTAAAATAATGTTCATAATGAAACTGGCTGAGCTGTGGATGTCAGCAGCCTAAGTTAAATTGGACTGAAAGACGCTAAAACATAAATGTTTAAAATAAATGAGTGACCTACTGTGGAGTGTCACATAGTTTGTAACTTTTAAATGTCATAGTTTTGAACTTAGAATCAGTGTTCTAGCTGCATGTGTAAAAATTGCAAGTTTGGTTTGAATGTAGAAAACTGGGAACCAAAGTGACATTTAGCTGAAGCCTGGCTGAAAGAGATTGAATTCTGCCTGACAACTACCCCCGACAGAAGTTGAAACTTGATCAGCAGCTGTGTTCCCAGGCCTGGCTGCATTCTGCTGCCCCTGCCAAAAGGAGATGACACCTCTCTGATTGAATTAGGGGAGTGGCGCCTGGGGACTGCAGGAAACTAAACAAAGCACTGTCCTTGGCCCAGGCAAATGTTAAATTAGGGGGGTCATAAATGGCTTCCTCTTGGAAGGAAATGGGGAGGGGCACTGCATCTGTGAGCAAGCTGAGCTTGGGGGAAGTGGATAAACCAGAAATTCCACCATGTGCTTTGGAAAACCACACCCCTCGGGGCAAGAGCATAATTTTAAAAAGATGGATAATTCATAGTGCGGACTTGTAAAAATTATATAAATAACATCATCATTCTTGTGATTTTTCTGTGCACATTTTAAGAGGTGTTAGAACTCTGTACCATGTTCTGAGGCAAAACCCCATGAATTATGGAGATTGCAGACACAGGGTTCACGCTAGAAAAATGAAAAGTTACTGGAATATGCGTAGAAAGGCGGTGTACATGTGTGCCATTTTTGGTAAACGCCCGATATTGGTAAACCAACTAAAAACTAAAATAAGTTGTCATTTTTGAATGCAAGCTCTTACAAACATCAGAGTTGGAACAGAATGTACCATAAGTAATCTATAATATGTACATGTAATGTCAACCACTTGTGTATCTGGGAAATATGTATTTGGATCAGAAATAGATTTGTGTGCAATTTGACATGGGGAGGATCCTCTGACCATAAACCTACCTCATCACTCTGACTCACAACTCAGTTCCCCCAATCAAGGGAGGGAGGAGAACTGGGCCAATGATAAGTTGAGAGGGGCAGGCTCAGTTATGCTACGCACACACCCACTTTCTAAAGACATAAAAAGAGCCACTGGAAGCCAGACAGGGACATTCAATTTCCATTTCCTTATGGAGCACGCTGACAGACGACTTCACATACAGAGATCCGTACTGACTCCAGCAAGACAGAGACCAGAACTTAGAACTCTGACTCCAGAACTTAAAGCAAAGACCTAACCCACAAGCTGAGTTCTCTTCAGCAGGCCTCCAAATCATTTGCAACTATTCAACAGCCGGGCGAGCTGTTTGAATTCTTTGCCAAGAACTTTTACCAGAACCGGTAGCAGACCCAGAAGGCAGAATTATCCAGAGAGACCAGAGATCCAGAGAGAACAGACCCAGACCAGATCGCTGAGAGCTGACCCAAATCGCTGTGCGCAGAACCAGTACCCAGTGGCGAGAGAACCGCAGCCAATCCTCACCCGATCTGTGACGAAGTCGCATTCCTGTCCAAAATATAGTGTGAGTACTCAGCCAAAACTGTGCAAAACCAATCTCTTAGTTTAAAATGATCTAATTCAAACTATTTTAACCTTCTAAGATTCTAAGCTTTCCAACGAGCCCAAAACCGTCTTTCCACTCCTTATACTTCCTCCGTAATTGCGCCCGACGCACGCGACTAAATTGCCGCGATTTGACATTTTGCTTCATTCCAGCCACGTGTAAAAACATTTGTCTTTTGCTTCTGTCACGGAATTCTGTTTTCAACTTGATAACCATCCCTGAATCATTGATAGGGCTGGCCTGAACTGATTTAAAGTAGCTATCACCCACCCTGAATCTCTTATAGGGAATTAAAATCATCTTTAGCATATTTTTCCCTTCTTTGCCTACCACTTCCATCTCTTTACATTGCATAGGGGGGCGTGAATTGTCAAAGAAAAAGTGATCACATTATCTTTTGCTGAAATCATATCAAGTTTATTTCTGTACTGCCTTTTATTCATCTTTGCATCTCCTTGAAACCATAAAGCATTCTCTGATACCTTATTCCCCTGTTCCTAGACATAAGTCACCAGAACTGTGCTATTGTAGGATTACCTATTGCTGATTACTGCTCATATTCACAAGTGTGATATCAATTATTAATTTATTATAAAAGTGCGATATATATATATCTTTTTTAATTCTCAAATAAACCTTTTAAATTTGCAACACAAACTTACTTCTTGGCTCAGTGGGGTCAGGGGGATTCTAAGAGAGGGGTGTTATATAAGGGTTGTCATCCAGAGTACACGAACTGGACATAACAATATATAAATAAGGGCTTCCCTTGGGCATCCCAGACCAGGCACTGACTTAGTGGGATTGCTTGATTGGAGTCTTTAACAGAGTGAGGCTCATAGCCGGGGATTCTGGATTAGATTATCACTTGTGCAGATTAATACAGTGTGCCAGCTGACAGGATACATATCCGGTTAGATCACCACGCTGTGTTACGCTGTAAAGCACTCCTCAAAGGAACGCTCTAAGGAAACGGTCTGTTTTGCAAAATAAAATACAAACGTCTGTAAGTCAGGAAGGAAATCAATCTCCAGAATGACGACCTTGGTAGATATGAAGATAGCTAGGGAGCACCTCTTACATAAACTGTTTGTGAGAGTTGAATGGTCTGAACAGGACCAAAATGTATGGTTGCAGGCAATCACACAACAGGTCACTACAACTGGGTCAGATATGTGGAGAGATCAGGGTCCCTTACATGTGGCCCTGAGTGAACTATATATGATGAACACAATAAGATTGCCAGGATAGCGGCATATTTGTATCTATATATGGGAGCCATGCAGGACAAATGTGCTGAAGGCCAAGATCTGGCAAATAGGCAACAGATGGCTTTAGAAAAGGCCCAATCTGACCTGGTCTCTTCTGAGCAGAGGCTGCACAGAAGCCAGGAGACAGAAAACGAGAGTAGACAATACATCATTAAAATGAAGGAGGATATGGATATCCTGCAACAGGAAAAGGCTGACCAGGATACCAGAATTCTGGCTTTGCAGAAGGAGCACCAAGACAGTTTGGACTCCTTACTGCAGTGCCAGAAAAAGCTGGAGCAACAGATCAATTTCAACAGGGCATGCACAGAGCAGGTAGCCACCCTGCAAATCCAACTAGACAGAGAGAAAGAGGAAAGCAATAAAATTATTTTGAAAGACCTGGATACCCAGGCACAGTTTGATGAAGAGCGCCAGAAAGCTGGTGCCCTTCAACGGCAGAGGGACGACCTGGCGGCACAGATGCAGGCTCTTACTCAGGAAAGGGACACCTTAGGCCAGGAAGTCTGCCAATTAAAAGAAAAAATTGAAGAAAATCACCTGGCCCTCCAGGGGCTGGGTGACTTCCAAAAAGAGCATCACGACTTGCTAGAGCACACCAGGAGGGTGGAAGATGCTCTGGCAAGAAAGGAGCAGGCCAGTAGGGATGGGACTCAGGAGGTAACCCTCCTGCAGCAAAGACTGGCCCAGTACTCCAGGACCAACCAGGAAGCACAGAGGGAAAATGAGGCTCTCTGTCGACACAATGATAAGCTCCAGCAACAGGTAGCCATGCAGGAGAGACTGATTTTCTGTGCATAGAAATCCCCAAGAGGCTCGCAAGGCAGCCTACAATTTGCAATGTGGGGAGGATCAGGCCCCACAAGAATTTGTGCAAGAATTAAAGCGTGCCTTTGCACAGACCACCAGAAGGGTGCGTACGGACAGCAGACACATTTTTCCTTGCTCTCCCCAAATACATAATGACCCAGCTCGTGAGAGATTTTCACGAGAAAAGATCTTTAGACTGGGTCATTGAGCAAGCCACCCGCATCTATGAGGTACAGAAACCGGTGGAAAACAAGAATCAGCCAAAAAAAAACAAAACCAACAGCACCCCTGCTGCTGCCAAGGTGGCAGAGGTAAAGGTTGCCCCCGTTTTAGATTTGGAGATGGGGGGACCTAAAAACCTGCCTGCACCAAAATAATTCACAGCCCAGAAGGCCCTCGGGCCAGTCACAGACAGGGAGTCAAGGAGGTAGTTCCACAAATGGGGTCCCCCGCTCCCCTGACTATGTAAGTCCCCGCTATACGGGAAACAGACCAATGCTGTGTTATGTGTGGACTCCTCCAGCCCAAGGGGGGGGATCCAGCCAAGCACCTGACCCAGGGAACTTCCCTCCTAACTTCCCACAGGAGGGCAGAAATTCCCCAAAAACTGGGCAGAATTTTTTTCCCAGGTATCCACCCAATTTCCAACCCCAAAACCATCCATCCTTCTTTCCCCAATTCCCTGAGCCCAGACAACCTAATCCGGGAGAGGGGAGGCCAAGGGTGGAGGGGTACCCAAATCTTCCCAACACAGTGTATTACTAGAGAAGGGATAGCTACCCTTCCCGGGATCTGCCCAGGGGAGAAAACAGGACCCCGTATCAGCCTGTGCAGGTTTCCCAGTTAGTGCACCAGGTTCAGAATATGGCACAGGATTTGGGCCGCATGCTGAGGGCCCAACAGAACCCTCAGATGGGCATGCCGGCACATAATGCCCCAAACTCTGGACCTAGTGCTCCAGAACAATGACGGGGGCAGCACCCCGATAACCCACCGGTTCCCAGGGAGGAGGCACAAGGGGAAGGGGGTGTAAAGCCTTGGAGGAAGCTTCCTTCCCCACTTGTAAACAGCCCCTAGAAACCCAGGAACCGGAAACAAAATCTCCTAACCCTGGAAGTCTGCCACCCAAGGAGCGGAGAGGAGGTAGGAGAAACAAAGTACCCAAACAGAGCCATTTTGTGGAGGAGGTGCAGGTCTTCCAATTTGAGGGTGAGGGATCCCAAGAGGATCCTGGGGAAAGGATCTTCTCCTTCAGAGATGGGGGATCTCCTCCCAAGGAAAAATGGGTCCCAAGGGATTCCAATCCAGACTGGGTAGAGGTGGGGATCGAGCTGTCGCCGCCCATCATCCTATCCCAGAACCAACAATACCAAAATCCCATGGGTCAAGCCCATCCTGATGACTGCCTCCAAAAGGGGGGGGGGGCGGCCCAGAACTGGAACCAGGGGAACCCGAAACCATTTCCAGTTGCCAACTTTTTCTTTCAGATTCCCAAGGCTCTCCACAGAACTCTGCCCAAATTTTTTCTCTCTCAATGTCCAAAACCAGAAAATTAGCCCACCAGTTGTCCAAAAATGTGCATTATCTGTGCCCCCTTGAGGAGAAGGAGGGAAGATATTATGCCCCGGTACAAGTACAGGGGCAGGGTACAATTTTGGCACTGGTGGACACTGGATCCCAAGCTACTCTTCTGTCCAAAAGGGCCTTTGATTAACTAAATGCAGGAAGGGGGAGAATTACCGCATTCCTCTCACCTCTCTTCCTGGACAACTCCATAACTTTGACGGGAAGGAAATTCCCGTCGAGGGACTGCAGATTTGGACATCAAAATTAGGCGACACAAGGTGAAACACCCGGTCATAGTAGTGACTCCAGAGGGCAACCCTTGTTTACTAGGGAATGACCTCCTGAGAAGGTTGCACCCCTAATAGATTGCGTAAACAAGGTCCTCTGGACCCAGACTAGCCGACCAATAAAATTAAAGCAGAGTGTCAACCATCCTAGTTTAAACGGCACGTGCCACATGGTTGAACAAAAATCTGACCAAGTAGAATTTCACTTCCAGGACAACCAAATTCCAGACGTGACAGTAATAGTAATAGGACAACAGACTGGTGATGGGGGGTCCTCTCTATTTCTGAAAATCAACCTTCCTTCCAGTTTAAGGTGGTATTCCACACGGGAAGGAAACACTCTGAAATTCTTTACCAATCCACAATCAGACACTCCCACTCCTATAGTCCAGAAAGATGTGAAATCAGCTCAGAGCCTGGCCGGTATTCAGCAAATTGGAGAGCAGTTGTTCATCCCTGTTCAGTTAAATGATGGGAAGGACTCTGTTCTCGCTTGAGTGTGTGTGAACAACGGTAAGAGCTTCATCAGCGAAGCCATGTTCCGCCAACTCCCAAAAGATCCAGCCATTCCCACATTCAAACTGATAGACAAATGGGAAATGGATCTGGGAGCACCTAATTCCAAACATCTCCTGCCAAGCAGGTGTATGCTCAAAATCTCCATTGGCAACAAGAGCATAGTCCATAATTGTTGGGTCGTGCGAGATGTTGCTGCCGCCTTTTACTTAGGCAGTGACATTCTCAATCGCTTTGCCATTAGTTTGGACCTAATAAACTTCAAAGCTTGCTCCCGATTAGCGGATAATCCCATGGGCTTTGATGATCCAGAAAAAGCATTTAGGTCAGCTCAATTGCTACCTTATGCAGTTGAAATTCAGATTAAAGAGGAAGTCACCATCCCAGAAAGGACCCGACAATTCTCCCTGGGAGTGAAAGTTAAAAGAGGACAAAAAATGAAAAACCCTGATGCTTATATTCATCTAAATGCTTTCCTCCAACAGCAAGGGTTAGGGGTAAACCCAACACCATTAGTCAACATAGAACATGACACCATTCCAATAGAGGTGGATAACAGCGACTTAAAGAGTATTACTCTAGCCGCAGGCACCATTATTGGAATGGCGGTTGATGACCGACATTTCTCCATTGATTTAGGAAATTAACTGTTAGGACCAATCCCCAAGGACTGTTTTGACAGTGCTAGTGATGACAATACAACACCAGACAGGATCTTTACCCGGCATGGGGGGAACTTCCTGGTGTACACTTCCTTCCTTATGGTAAGGAAGATGTGACTTGTGAGGTGATTTTCCAGGTCCATGAGGGCTGCCTTTCCCACCTAAAGCCTCCATTCCAAATCAGCACTCTGACCAGGGACTTCTCCACCCAGCTGGAGGAGGCCGCTGAGATAGCAAAACCAGAAGTCTTTCCAGGCCTCAGGCAGATGGTGGAAGAGAGAGTCAACCTAGCTGATGCCTGTGTGACTCTGGAACAGAAGCAAAAGTTGAAACAAGTTTTCTTGGATTTCCAAGATCTCTTTGTGGTAGACTCATATGACTGTGGTCGCACTGACATCCACATGACAACAATTCCCACGGACCCTGGCATGACTCCAGTGTTTGTGAAGCAATATTGTTTGCCTCTCGCATCCATGCAGTCCCTTACTGAAATAATTAAGAACCTTGAGTCCCGGGGGATAATGCGTCCAGTACACAGCACCTTCAATATTCCGGTGCTGCGAATATTGAAGCCAAACTGCCAGTGGAGACTCTGCGCCGACCTAAGGGAGCTCAACAAACGGGTCCATACTTCCCAATGGCCTCTGCCCTACATTGACCAAGGGCTGGCCCAGATTCAGGGGTCACAGGTATTCACTGCAATAGACCTGACCAATGGATACTGGACCGTGCCTGTCAGTAGGGAGGACCAATACAAACTGGCTTTTACCTTTTGGGGCCAGCAGTACACATGGACCCGGACTCCCTTCGGATACCTCAATTCCGGCAATGAATTCAACATTTTCCTACACAAGGCCATGCCCGACCTGGGTGCGAGGGGTAACCTGGCTTATGTAGATGATGTCCTCATTAAAAGCTCAACTGTTGAGGAACACATAGCCGAGATACGTTATGTCCTGACCAAGTTGAGGGCCGCCGGAGCAAAACTTTCCTTCCAAAAAGCACAGTGGAATAGAACCCGTGTTCATTTCTTTGGGCATGGGATTACTTCTCAGGGTCTCTGTCCCCAAAAAAAGAAAGTGGAAGCACTTCAGAAACTGAAGGATCCCACAACTCTGCGGGAACTAAGGAGCCTCCTTGGACTGACTAATTACAGCAGAAAGTTCCTTGAGGGCTACGCAGAGATCACCAGCCCCCTGATTCATCTCTTGAATGGGGGGGTCAAGTGGGAATGGGGTCCGGAACAATCTGAGGCAGTAAGACAACTCAAAAGAAGCCTCTCACAAGCGCCTTGCCTAGCTTACCCTGTCAGAAACAAGGAGTTCTTCCTGGAGACAGTGTTCTCTAATACGTGCTTGACGGCAGTATTATACCAAAAGCATGACAAGGTCAATAAAGTAATCTCCTATGCGAGCAAAACTTTATCCTCTGTGGAGGAAAAATTCAACGATTGTGAGAAGGCACTCCTGGCAACGGTGTGGGCATTGAAGAATTACCGCAGGTTCATCCAGGGGGAACACATCATAGTGGAGACTCCACACCAGCCTCTGCAATACCTCCAAAGTGACAGAATCAGGGCCGGAAATGTGAGTAATTCCCGAATTACTTCCTGGATTTTGTCAATGCAAGGCTTTCCTGTGGAGGTCAGATATGGCCAAAACAAGAAGAGTCCCCTCGCGCAAGGTCTGGCTGACTTGCATGATTGTGCCAGAGAAAACTGTCTCGAGGACGAAAGTCTAAAAATCAAGGACAACATGGAGGCATACCTTAATTCCCCACACAAAGTCTTTGAAGAAGACAAATGTGAGGGAATGCCCACTGTCTATGTGGATAGATGCTCTTACCATGTTGACAACAACGGGGAAAAAGAACTGGTGGCCGGCGTAGGGAATGCATGGGTGAATGAGTCCCCAGAACCCTCCGCTGGGTACAAAATTGGTCCCCAAAGTAGTCAGGTGGCAGAATTGATGGCTGTGTATCAAGCCATCCTCACTGCTGTCCAACATCAACTCCACAAACTGGTCATAATCACAGACTCGGATTATGTACGGAACGGGTTCGTGGAGCACCTGGTTAATTGGAAAACCAGAGGCATGTTATGTGCTAACAACAAACCCTTGAAACATGGGAAGTTCATTCAAAACATTGATGATCTGGTCACCTCGAATGGGATGACCATCTACTGGAAGAAGATCAAGGGTCATTCCAAAGTAGAGGGACCAGACAAAACTGGAAATTACTTAGCTGATCAGCTGGCCAAAACCGGGGCCATCCAAGGGGATCTAATAGAGATTGAGTCCCTGTTGAGGGAAATCCAGGTCACTGCTATCACTAGGTCCCAGACAAATGCTCACAATGATCTTTCAACTGCACAATGGACTAAGGAGACCCCTGATGCTGATTTGATTACGGCTCAAAATGGGGATCCAATAATTGGTAAGTTTTACCAACACATTGAGGACCCCGAGAACTTTCCCCTGACGGATACCGATTACATTGGGAAAGAGGACCTTAGAGTGTTGATGAAATGTCCAAAAATGTTTCGAATCCAAGACGGTTTGTTGGTAAGGAAATCCCAAGCTGGCCATGATCAGAGGGTGGTCCTACCTCATTCCGAAGCCTGATGTTAAGTCATGCCCATGATGCGGCCACCGCCGGTCATAGGGGGTTTCACACAAGACTGGAAATCTTAAGAGAGGTTGCATACTGGCCACACATGGGGCAGGACCTCGACCAATACTTGAAGGGGTGTCTTGTGTGTGCACAATTTCAGCCAACATACCTCACAAACCGGGTGCCTCTCCAAAAGAGGGGGGTGACACTGCCATGGCCAGATTTGCAAATCGACTTCGTAGGCCCTGTGATTCGCTCGTCTAGAGGAAACAAGTACATGTTGACGGTCACATGCTTGTTTAACAAGTGGGTGGAAAGTCTCTCGGCCCCAACCTGCAAGGCAGAAACAGCAGCTGCCCTGATGATTAACCACATCTTTTCCGTTTTTTTTTTGTCTACCTCAAAGGATTGAGTCAGACAGAGGTAGCCACTTCACTAGTGAAGTGATGACAAAGATGTGGGAGATACTGGGGATCAAAAGGAAGCTACATATTGCTTACCGGCCAGCTTCTTCTGGAGCAGTGGAGAGATACAACCAAACCATTGTGAGCATATTAAAACAGTTTGTGGCAGATTCTGGGCCAAGTTGGGATATCCGATTACCTCTGGTCCTAATGGCCATCAGATCTACCCCTTCATCTGCAACCAAAATGTCACCGTTTGAGCTGATGACTTGACGCAAGATGGTGCTTCCCCAGCATTTGCTCTACAGGACCCAAGAGCAGACATTGATAAATGCCTCCACAACTCATGAGTATGTGGAGAATTTAAGGAAACACCTTCAACATGCTTTTGCCTATGCTCAGCGGAATCTAGAAAGATCAGTTGATAGCATGAAGACCTATTACGACCTGAAGACAACCAGGAAGGAATATAATGTGGGAGACCGGGTCTATCTATACAATTTCCAAAGGAACCAGGCCAAACAGCGAACATTTTTGCCTACATGGAAGGGACCGTTGGAAATTATAGACAAGATCTCCCCAGAGGCTTATAAGTTCTGCATCCCCAAAGGTAGTTTGGCGGAAGGAGAAGACAAGTGGGTCCATATAAATCAGCTAAAGTGTTGCCATCCCAGGCACACTCTGTAGCAACTGGAGGAATCCTCTGGAATCCCAGAGTGGGCCGCTCCACAGTAATTCAGTTCCAACCCTAAAATATCCCGCATATAGTCTCTAAAATATCATGATTCTGGTATGAAAATGTTTCCTGTTATATCTTGTTTTTTTTAAAATAAGACTGAAAAATATATCCGGATTTATAAAATGTATATGTTCGCCACACCATTAATAGTGGTGGAAAAATGTCTAGGAATGTGTATTGCCACTTTGCTTTATCATCCTAGGAGAGATGAAACCCGGAGACTGACCACGGAAGACGACATGGAGACCGGGAGCAAAGATCCGAGGGGCCCGGGGTACCGCCCAATATTCCCATCAGGACAGGCAAGGAGAACCGATCGATCCAACCGGATGGGGGAAAAGATGCTGAACTGTGCCATCTACGGAATTGGAAGAAGATGATGCGGACATACCAGCGCGTGGATCAAAACATCCTTTGCACCCGACTCCCCCTCGACTCGAAATCAAAGCGCAGTCGGGTGGGGGGGCTTGTCAGGAATATTGTCCCACGTTTGGACTATTATGCTGCAACATTTGGTGCTGTGGGCTTAGGAAATCCAAGAGGGCGGAAAAGCCCACATTTGCACCAGAATCCGTGAGAACCGCGCAGTCTTTGCTTACAACAAAATGGTCCCCTGACCTGCCACCCAACAGTGCGAGCGTGATGGGCCAGGAGTGCCATGGGTGAAATGTGTGCCAAAGGAAAAACGGCAGTGCCGGTTAGCTCAGGAAGCGCTTTGAAATCACCTTTGTTTCTCTGAAATGCAAGCTAAAAATGCCTATTTTAAACATTGCAAGATATTCAAAAATCTCACTGAACACCAGTAGACATTTGGCAGAAGGTAGACTTGTGTGCATACAAAATCTGGAAAGGGAAAGAGCCTAAAATAATGTTCATAATGAAACTGGCTGAGCTGTGGATGTCAGCAGCTTAAGTTAAATTGGACTGAAAGACGCTAAAATATAAATGTTTAAAATAAATGAGTGACCTACTGTGGAGTGTCACATAGTTTGCAACTGTTAAATGTCATCGTTTTGAACTTAGAATCAGTGTTCTAGCTGCATGTGTAAAAATTGCAAGTTTGGTTTGAATGTAGAAAACTGAGAACCAAAGTGACATTTAGCTGAAGCCCGGCTGAAAGAGATTGAATTCTGCCTGACAACTACCCCCGACAGGAGTTGAAACTTGATCAGCAGCTGTGTTCCCAGGCCTGGCTGCATTCTGCTGCCCCTGCCAAAAGGAGATGACACCTCTCTGATTGAATTAGGGGAGTGGCGCCTGGGGACTGCAGGAAACTAAACAAAGCACTGTCCTTGGCCCAGGCAAATGTTAAATTAGGGGGGTCATAAATGGCTTCCTCTTGGAAGGAAATGGGGAGGGGCACTGCATCTGTGAGCAAGCTGAGCTTGGGGGAAGTGGATAAACCAGAAATTCCACCATGTGCTTTGGAAAACCACACCCCTCGGGGCCAGAGCATAATTTTAAAAAGATGGATAATTCATAGTGCAGACTTGTAAAAATTATATAAATAACATCATCATTCTTGTGATTTTTCTGTGCACATTTTAAGAGGTGTTAGAACTCTGTAACATGTTCTGAGGCAAAACCCCATGAATTATGGAGATTGCAGACACAGGGTTCACGCTAGAAAAATGAAAAGTTACTGGAATATGTGTAGAAAGGCGGTGTACAGGTGTGCCATTTTTGGTAAACGTCCGATATTGGTAAACCAACTAAAAACTAAAATAAGTTGTCATTTCTTAATGCAAGCTCTTAGAAACATCAGAGTTGGAACAGAATGTACCATAAGTAATCTGTAATATGTTAATGTAATGTCAACCACTTGTGTATCTGGGAAATATGTATTTGGATCAGAAATAGATTTGTGTGCAATTTGACAAGGGGAGGATCCTCTGACCATAAACCTACCTCATCACTCTGACTCACAACTCAGTTCCCCCAATCAAGGGAGGGAGGAGAACTGTGCCAATGATAAGTTGAGAGGGGCAGGCTCAGTTATGCTACGCACACACCCACTTTCTAAAGACATAAAAAGAGCCACTGGAAGCCAGACAGGGACATTCAATTTCCATTTCCTTGCGGAGCACGCTGACAGATGACTTCACATCCAGAGATCCGGACTGACTCCAGCAAGACAGAGAGCAGAACTTAGAACTCTGACTCCAGAACTTAAAGCAAAGGCCTAACCCACAAGCTGAGTCCTCTTCAGCAGGCCTCCAAATCATTTGCAACTATTCAACAGCCGGGCGAGCTGTTTGAATTCTTTGCCAAGAACTTTTACCAGAACCAGTAGCAGACCCAGAAGGCAGAATTATCCAGAGAGACCAGAGATCCAGAGAGACCAGACCCAGACCAGATCGCTGAGAGCTGACCCAATCGCTATGCGCAGAACCAGTACCCAGTGGCGAGAGAACCGCAGCCAATCCTGACCCGATCCGTGACGAAGTCGCATTCCTGTCCAAAATATAGTGTGAGTACTCAGCCAGAACTGTGCAAAACCAATCTCTTAGTTTAAAATGATCTAATTCAAACTATTTTAACCTTCTAAGATTCTAAGCTTTCCAACAAGCCCAAAACCGTCTTTCTACTCCTTATACTTCCTCCGTAATTGCGCTCGACGCACGCGACTAAATGGCCACGATTTGACATTTTGCTTCATTCCAGCCACGTGTAAAAACATTTGTCTTTTGCTTCTGTCACGGAATTCTGTTTTCAACTTGATACCCATCCCTGAATCATTGATAGGGCTGGCCTGAATTGATTTAAAGTAGCTATCTCCCACCCTGAATCTCTTATAGGGAATTCAAATCATCTTTAGCATATTTTTCCCTTCTTTGCCTACCACCTTTAAAGTACTTTGCCTGTGTTTAAAATCATCCCTGTTTCATTAAGCTTTCTAGGGGGGAACTGAATTCGTAATGTACTGTGATTGTATTCCTGAAGACTGTGTGTGTTACTTCCATCTCCTTACATTGCATAGGGGGGAGTGAATTGTCAAAGAAAAAGTGATCACATTATCTTTTGCTGAAATCATATCAAGTTTATTTCTGTACTGCCTTTTATTCATCTTTACATCGCCTTGAAACCATAAAGCATTCTCTGATACCTTATTCCCCTGTTCCTAGTCATAAGTCACCAGAACTGTGCTATTGTAGGATTACCTATTGCTGATTACTGCTCATATTCACAAGTGTGATATCAATTATTAATTTATTATAACAGTGCGATATATATATATATATCTTGTTTAATTCTCAAATAAACCTTTTAAATTTGCAAAACAAACTTACTTCTTGGCTCAGTGGGGTCAGGGGGATTCTAAGAGAGGGGTGTTATATAAGGGTTGTCATCCAGAGTACACGAACTGGACATAAACATATATAAATAAGGGCTTCCCTTGGGCATCCCAGACCAGGCACTGACTTAGTGGGATTGCTTGATTGGAATCTTTAACATGACGAGCACCTTAGTTAGTTTTGTTAAGTAGGGAAGCCTTGTAGAATAGGTAAAGATAGGCCATATCTATATTCTTTAATACAATCATGAGTAGAATGTCTAATCAGAGTCTGTGTCCTCCTTCTGACCTACCACACCGCCTAATATGCTATATCCCAGCCAGACAGTTTACATCGTCCATGGCCAATCTACTGGTAGTGCCGAAGATCAAATATCTGCAATGGGGTGGTACATCTTTTGTCTTTCTAGCTCCCAGATTATGGAACAACCTCCTGCCCTGCCTACAGGCGATGCCGAACTACATTGAGTTTCGACGCAAGTTGAAGATGCTGTTATTCCCTAGATAGATGCCTGATCACTGGCCTGACCGGGGTTCGCCAGCTGGTGTTGTTGTTGTTAGCGCCTCGATGCCTCCTCTGAGACGATGAGTTGCGCTTTACAAATCCTCTACTATGCCAACAAATCCTCTACCAGGTGGCTATATTGGGTGCCACTATTTGGAAATCTCTGGGGCTCACCAGAGTAGCCTACAAATTCAAACCTGCCCCATTGGAAGGGAGTTGATGGCAAAATGGCACTATGAGTCCTTGCACTAGCCCTGATTGTGATAAAGCTAGTGTGGTGATTTTAGAGTTGGGGAAAGGAAGTCACAGATTGTGTTCATACTACTAGTCCTCCTGCATTGTTTCTGCTTACATCTCCTACAACTATGTGAATTACAGTAAGCACACTTTCTGAGTCAAGGGACAAAGAAAATGCTTCTTTACCTTTCTTAAATATGGCACAGGTAAGTAGAAGGAAAGTAGAACCGGTGATGGATGCCATGGCGGAAGAGCCTGAAGAACTGACTGAACGCCGTTACCCAGAAGGAAGACACATCAGAGAGCTAGGCAAGTTCAAGGGCTTTATTTTGGGGTGAGATATCCTCCCTGCAGACTGCGAACTTTGTTAATGGCGGGGAGGGATGAGGTGTTGACAAGAGGCACAACGATTATGCTGTCCTCCCTGCCTGAACACACCCACACATGCAAGCACAACATCATGTGGTGACTTGGGGAACTGTCACTGTGCCCAATAATGAGGCAAAGGGGCACTCACGAACCTGGCCAGGCCAGCGCACAGCATTATTAGCAGTGTCTGGATTGTCTTCACTTTCTGTGCCTGAAGCCTTACTATTCCAGCCCTCTCTCCTGACTGGGCAGGTCCTTGAGTAAGGAACAGCGAAGGAGATTGCCCAATCCCCGGGCCCTCAAGTAGGAGCAGCAGTCATCAGTGCCAGCCGAGCCCTATCTAGAGTGGAGCTATTGTAAGGTAGGATCTAACACAGCGTATCTCTGGTCTGTGGACATTTCAGTACACAAGAAGATCTCTCTTCACCAAGGCCAATATTCCCTAAGTACCTGTACTTCCGTCTCAGGAGTCCTTCCTCAGCTTTAAAACCTTAACAGTTCTGCGTCACTCCTCACATGGAATTAGAGCAAAAATGAAGAAAATCATTGAAGTGGCCGGTGCGGTGGCCTTCCCACTACTCAAAATGCTGGTTAAAAGAATTATGTGTATCCAGGTGGCGTGGCCTCACTGTTCATCGGGAGACTATTAATTGGATCAATGCATCCCTGAGATGTTGGTCCACTTAGCAGGAGTTCCTTGTGTTTGTCTCTCTTTGGGGAGGGAAACTAAGCATGCAAGAACTAGAGCGTTAAAGTATTCAGAGGGAACAAGTGAATCGCTGTCGATTGTCGAAGTCATCATTTCGCTGGTTGCTGCGGCAAAAAACTGAGTTGTTCCTTGAATATGTCTCCTACACTCCTGACATAGTTCCCCCAGTCTGCTATGAAGTGAAGAGCGGCCAAAACACAGGGACAACCATAGGAAACTCACGTCACAGGCAATAAGCACACCCCAAATGGTCCGGCGATAACTGCTCACTTCAACAACAATCAAGTAGAGCAGTCAGGCAATCAGGCAAAGAAGAGGGCAGAGTGTCACCGTTCACCGGAGTAGAACATAGGCACAACTTGTAGGGGGACGCAACTCTGCAACGTTGGCAAGAACAGGTTCCCTCTCTATGATCCGGTAAAAGTAACAAGGTACTAGGTAAAGCAGGCCAATAGTAGAGAGGGCAGAGCAGATGCCAGCAGCAAACAGGCACTTGCAGCACAGACTGTAGCAGCACTTCTGGGTGGTTCCCAGGCTCAGTGTTAAAGGAGGAGGACAGACTTTGAGGTGCAGTGGAAGACACTCAAACTGCCTCCCACTTCCCCACCCCCCACCACAGTGATAGGCTCAATCCTGGTAATTAAATGATGTGAGTTATAGTAAGGACACTCTCTGAGCCCAGATACAAAGGGAAGGCTTCTTCATTGTTCGTTACAGCACAACACCACCGGCACACCCTCATTACCGCCCAGACTCACTTCTACACCACCCCTCACTGCGTGCTCATGGCTTGAGGCTAAGATCTGGTAATCTGGCATCATCGCTTCACAATCAGATATCCAGCGTTCCATACATATTTTTGCAAGAATGGTCTTTAGTTATAGCTAATGTTGTGTCAGCAGCACAAACAACTTAAGTATTTGAAATATGTGCTATTTAAAGTAGCATGCTTTGTGTTGGATGTGGATCCTGATGTGATTGTGAGCTGAACTGACTTGTTCCCTTTGCTCACCATCTCCTTTAGTTCCTGTTCTGAAAATCATAAATATTTTGTGATTCTTCTCCGTGACACGTCATGTAGTGGAATGATGTGCCTGAACACCGTTTGGGCGGGCGGGAGGGCATCTTGTCAGATAAAACAGCCGAAAATGTGACGAGCATAAAAATACACAGGCCTTTATGTGCACACCTCAAACCTCGAAGGACTGTTGACCTATTTTTCAAAATACAGCCTTCAGCCTTCAAGGTAAACAAGATGCCCAGGGTCTCCCAAAATGGAACGTACTGCTCCTAAATTTAAAATAATCGAATGACGCAGTTTTGGTTAACGAGGTCTCTGCCGCTAAGACTCGGGACGCGTGTGTCAACTAAATGAATTTAGTATTCAGTTTAAGTTTTACGCTGTGACAAATTCTCAGACCAAAATGCACAGCGACTGTTTCTCTAAATTGCTGCTATAGATGTACCTATCAGAAAATGTCGGTGAGAAGCTCGGGCTGACAACGAAGTCTTGACTGAGAGGCGTTTCGTTATTTTAAGCGACAATTTAATGAAACCTTGAAAAAATATCTTTTAACGTGCGGTCCAGAAAAATAGTGTTATGTTTCTATCAAGTAAATATACATATCCATGCACTCGTGTGACTCGAAATGCTGGCAGTGCTGGAAATGGGAAAACATTATTGGGGGAACTGTCACCTCTTTGGAGGGGCATGGCTGTGGGTGGGAGGGAAGGAAGGAAGGGGCTAGCCCCTAGCCAGGTTGCACAACACTGGGCCTCATTACAAGTCACCCGGTCCAGAAACAACGGTTGCGGTAAATCCGCCGACACTGTTCTTTCCAGACCGGCTGATTCCGAGTCCTGCAGGCGGGAGGTGTCACTCCCGCCAGGTCTGACCTGGCGGAAGTAACACCACCTGCCTGCAGGCGGACATGGAAACACTGGCTCTGTCATAGACGGAACCAGCGTTTCTATGGTCCCCATCCCCATGAAATCTTATGGGACTCCATGGGAATGGGGATTTACTGAATTCCGCCTCCAGAATTATCGGGTCACCGGGGTTGTAATGCCCTGGTGATTCCAGCAATCACGGAGGCGGAATGGTAATACCGGTCCGGCGGCAGCCTGCCAGTTTTTCCGGCATGGCTATTGCCGGACTCGTAATGAGGCCCAGTATCTCTTTATAGAACCCAATTCTGGCGATCTGCATAAAAGCAAAGAGCATTATGGGAACATCACAATGTCCGCAATTTCAAATGTTAAACATGTCTTCTAGTGATTCACTAATAAACCCTTTTAAGCGAATAATGGACTCTTCAGTTTTGATTGGTCACAATATTCACCCTAATAAAGAGATGTCTGCAAATTGCAGGCGCTACATACCAGTTTGGGGGAAGCGTGAGTCGAGGGACTGTGCGGTGTGTGGGGTGCCTGAGACTGTGGGACATTTTTTGCTTAGGTGTGAGAGACATGTTGAAGAGAGAGAATTGATGAGGGTTCGGTTGACTGCGCTGGGTGTGGCTGAGCTGAGTGGGAGGGCTTTGCTGGGAGGTGACGGGGTGAGAGGCAGGAGGAGGAGCAGTGTGATGTTGGATTTTGTGAGGCAGGCGGGGCGGTGGGAGGAGTTGTGAGTTTATGTGTGCTAAGTATTGATTGGTGGGTCTGGTGCACATCATCCTTTAGGATGGGGAAGCGCCTGCGTGGGTCCGCCCACGCCTCCGATAATTGAGAAGAAGAAGAAGGAAAGCAGCACTGTATGTGAGGCTTTGGCAGATTTAACATGCTGTCTCCAGTGCTGATTCCTGCGAAAGCTTGTTGAAGAGGGGGTTGCTTGTGCTGTAATGCAGGTTTAGAGGTACAGCGGAAGACTGTGCTCCTGAATCTTCTGAAAGTGGCTTGCTCTTCGAAGTGCACATGCCGTTATACAAGCATGTGATTGTTGTGGCTATTTGGGGTGCTTTCATGGGTGGTAATGTTGTGTGGGTGGGGGCTCCTTCACTGTGATTGTAAACATTGGATTTGGCAGCTGTGCTGAATCCAGTGTACTATGCCGTACCTTCGGTAACTTCTAACTCCCTGTTAGACTAGACTCCCTGGATTGGCTCTTCTGAACAATTGCGCATGTCTACTGGGGATCATTTACACTTGTCCATACCAGTGCCTCCTAAGCTTTACTTCCTTGACACTGGTTCTCCGCTTTCCTCCTCTCCTCCCCCATTAATTCCTCATCCTCACTCTGTTGACATGCTCAGTGGTCTGCAGTTCATTCTCTCCACCCAGTCAGGACTGAGGTCTGGTCCTCAATGGAAAACACTGGCCGTCATTACGACTTTGGCAGTAGCCATGCCGCTATTGGTGGCATGGCTGCCGGCAAAATCAGGTCTGGGTTCCCAGAATGGGGAATTACCGGGCCATTCCAAGTTCGGAGAGCCCGGTAATTCCACCCTTCAGGAACCCGGGCCCGGACCATCCCCATTCCCATTTCAGCCCCCGGAGGGCTGAATGGGAATGGGAGAGGGAGCAAACAACGGGGCGATTACAAGCGGCCCGTTGTTTGCTCCCTCTTCCCCTCTCGGGACCCGCTCTGTACATCTGGTAAAACCAGACGTGCAGAGCGGGTCCCGCAAGGGGACCTCATAATCAGGCGGTACGGGGTTGACCCCTTACCGCCTGACTTATAATGAGGCCCACTGACTTCTTATCAGTCATCGAGCAAGATCCCTTCTGTGCCCCTCTCTGAATAATTTGGGTAAACCTTTCCTGCAGAACCCCCGATTTGCTGCTGATGTAGGCTCCCAAACACCTGGCAGCCTCTCCATAGCAGGTGGACTTCTCCAACTCCCTTCCACTATGCAGCTGGATTTTGTTGGGATTGGCTGTGGTACCGCTTCTGAGGACAGATGTGCATGGTCAGGGAAAAAATAATCTGCTTACATTTCCCCGCAAGTCATGGATAACACCGATTCATCACAGTACTTTCATTGAGTTCGATTATTACTGGGACATACTTCATTGAAATGAATTCATTTACATCAAGGTGGTGAGATGGTTAGATACCTTCCATTACAGCAGCTCCAGTGTCAGCCAGATTGCGTTATGTCTAGACTCTTCATCGGAAGCATCCATCCTGGGTGGGTTTTCTTTTGGTTGGTAGTCCCACACCATTTTAAGCAAAGCTGAGGAGCCTTATATTTCGAAGTGGACTCTTTTCTTCCAAATGATGTGGGAAACCTCTCATCTATTCGATTCAACTGTAAAATCAAAGGGCAGAGGCATCCCATTTGTAGAAGGCAGTGCATCAGCTGGAGGAACATGTGGGAGCTAGTGCCTGTGTAGGACATGCATGTTGAGGTAAGAAAGGGTCATGGTAGTGAGGCAGTTTGTCAAAGTTAGGGTTTGCACACTATGGGGCCGATTCATGGAATTATGTGCGTGGGAAATAGGGGACTCATGGAATCGAATACGCTGGACTTGCGTGGAGTTGTGCAGGCTCAGCACGTCTCTGCGAGCCGTCAAGCGCGAGACACCAGGCAGAGCATGGGCGTGGCTTGCCCAGAGGGCTGGGAAGGGGGCAGAACTCAGAAAATGGGGAAGAACATGTAAAAAAAGTGGGCGTTACGAGGGACAGCACGCAGGCAGTCCCTCAGACGCCCACATTTGTGACAAACGACATGTATTGATGGAACCACCCATGCAGCCTCTCGGCATAGAAATGGCCATGCAAATCCCTTGTTCACTACGCCACCCAAAGGCAGGTGTAAGGACACTTGCGCATAAGATTTGCAGCTCAGAGGTGGGTTTGCATGTCGGATTTAGGGGTGCGTGTACGCAACCAACTGGTGTTCCCATCGAACTTAGATGTGTGCATACGCAGTGTAGAGGGGTGTAGAAACGGTTTACAGGGGTTCACAGGCAGAGTTATGAATTTTCATACGCATGTTGTCGTGTTTCTGCAACAATTATGGGGGACCCTGCGCAGGGTCCTTGAGATGCAGGCCTGCTTGCGGGTGACCCCACGCACTGTGTTTTCGCAACCAGGGGAGCACGCAAAGGTAGCTGTTCTGGCTATTTGTGCTTTGCGTGGGGCATGTCGAGGGGCGGTTCCGGGCGCAACTTGTGAACACGGTTACTTTGCGCAGTTAATTGCATGAATATGCGGGACGTGCATTTTTTATTCTGCACATAGGCTCGTGCAGTGTCCTTCTCGGTGCATGGCCCTTGCAGAATTTCTGCACACATTTCCATGATTCAGCCCCTATCACTTTTAGCAGACAACAGGAAGACCTGCTGTGGGTCTTTAATTACTCAAACGTGAGAGGTGCCTAATCACTTGAGCCCTATTTACCAGAGACAGACTGATTTGCCAGGCAAGGATTTCTGCCCTTCACAATTTCTCATACACTTACTCTCCATACAATAATCAGGATTTTTTTAACGTCTCATTCCTAGTCATAGATCTTTCTCTTATATTACCCAAACCTTACTGAACCTTTAATTTGTTATTTAAATCTTCTACTTTTTATTTTATATATTATTTTTTTTAATCCCTATTGAAAAAAATGTGCCGTTAATGCTGCTCTATCAGTATTCCACCCCACTCCAGGAGGTGCAATGCCTTTATATGTTTTGTTCAAATCTTTATCATTCTGAGAGTCTTTCAAAATTATGGGGTTCAAACACAACCTTATTCTATCCAAGTGATTTTTTAACTTGCACCTCCATTTATATTTTTTGAAAGAGAGTGATGCGAGAGCCAGCTGAGCTCAGTTTCAGATGTTCTGCTGGTTGAATATTTATAAATGAGACACTATATAATAAAAGGCCAGCTGTCAAGCCCCCGAATCACCTGTTAGCACTGCTAGAAGGAGCTGTTCTCTTACGCATACAACAATAAAACTTCAAGTTGGGCAGTAGAGACTGCCTGCTTCATCTGTTCTCACCGCTAGAGGGAGCTGTTGCCTTACGCAACCAATAAAAGTCTTCAAGTTCAGCAATGATAACAAACAATTAGCTGCAGAAAAGCACCAAGACAGAAATACCACTACAACAGCATACCTCAAGTTGCATACACTAAGAAAATATATACATCAAAGTAAACATATAAACAGAAATTAATTTGATAAGGTCGCTCAACGTAAATTTAACAAAAACAATGATGGGAAACCTCCTCCCAACAAAAATTTGAGCCGGTGTACACAGGCTTTTGCACTAGTAAGAAAACAATCCAACATGGGACTATATTACGGGTGCACAACATGCGGCCCGCGGACCAAGTGCGGCCCAGCATGTTGATTTTCCCGGCCCACCAGTATGTAAGACTTTCCTAATGGAGGGCGCCCGCAAGCAGCTACGGCTGTCCTCTGTTAGGAAAGCTTTTTTTTTAATACTTGCTGGGCCAGGAAATGCTGACCCTCTATTGGTGGATTGCATTTACTACGTGGCTCTTAGGAGTCACTTAGTGCATGTGCAACACCAATAGAGGGTCAGCACTGCGGCTGGCGTGGCGTGGACTGTTACTGGAAGGCATTTCAGCCTTGCCACGCCAGCTGTAGCGCACCGACATCCACGGTGATAAGTCGGGCGCTCTCATGTTCTTTTTTGGTTTGTGTGTGTACTAGGAGTTTGGGGGGTGGGCGATGGAGTATCCAGCATTGCAACAGTGGGTCGGGTGAGGAGCAAAAAAAGTCCTGCTACTCCCCCCCGCCCCAAATGCAGTTTGCACAATTCTATACATACAGCCTCATTTAAGCAGCTTCCCCTCCCATCAACTTTTTTATGGTAACATTAGTGGCAGATGTCATTTAACCACATACACTTGCATACAGATTGCACCAACAGAAGTGACCTCACAGAAAAGGCTGTTGCAAGGAGCATCATCAGTCTTTGATAATTGGAGGCACCATGGAAGTGACTTTAGAATAGGTCGCCATAAGTAATCCAAGTGGCAAATAACTTTGTGGTGCAAAATACTTAAAACTGCATTCTTATTATATATGCAGCAACTCTATAGTCATTAGAATGTGTTTTTTTATAACAGCATGATATGTTAACATAAGCTATGAAGTGAATCACTGCAGATAAGGCACAGTGCGATTACATGATTTGCCCAGGATCAAACATTTTGGTTAGTAGTGAAACCGAGATGCAGACAGTTTCATTTGTTGATGCCAATGCTATTTAGCTCACTGTCTTTGTGAGGGGGTGCAGGCCATGGGCACCGTTTTTAGTTGTGGGTTTGTGGCCATAGGGCATAGTGTTTGGTTGGTAGGTGGGGGCCATTGGGCATAGTGTTTGGTTGGAGGGTGGGAGCCATGGGGCATAGTGTCTGGTTGGAGGGTGGGGGCCATTGGGAATACTATTTGGTTCTGGGGTGAGAGGCATGGGGCACAGTGTCACACTCAAGAGTGAACCCAATCATATAGCTAAATTAGGCACACTTAAGATATCTACCCCCTTTGCCTTTGTGGAAACCTGACTTAACAAAGGCCATACTCCCAAGCGTATGGCCAACTCAAACAGCAAAGTATAGCAGTCCGAATAGCAGTCCAAAATAACGAGCTTGTGCCTTGCAAATCTAAAGCGGCACAATGCGTGCAATGTTGGAGCGCAGTGTTTTTTCTCCTGAATGATTTGTCTACTTTGTCCACTGTTGCCAATATATCCTTAAGAAAGAAATGAATTATAAAAATGGAAAATCTGTAGTATAAAATGCACGTTTGAAATACAAATAAAGACCGGCACACCTAAACGTGTATTCTTTTTCCATGTGTTTAATAAAAATGGAGGGTTCAAAAATACTCCTGCCACTCCCCCGCCTACCGCTCCCACATTTACTGTTCGGCCCACTATAGGCAGCATGTAGGGCACATTCGGCCCTCTGGCAAAATCAGTTGTTCACCCCTGGACTATATAATACGTCTTAGTTACGGTCAGGTTGCTTTGATTACATTCACGTTACATTGATGCATCCAAAGTAGTTACATTGCGTTACTTTGGTGCAGGTTACTTAGGGCATGGATTAGACTTGCCGCTCACTGATAATTATGGTAGGTGGGGAATGTAGCTAGACCCATAGGTGAATATCTAAGGTGCCGGAATCATCTTTCAGTGGTGTGCAGTAAGAGAAGCTCATTATCCCCTCTATGGAGTGTTTTAAAACTGATGTAACGATTTACTAGATGTCAACACATGAGGCTAGGGAGGTGA
The DNA here is from genome assembly GCF_040938575.1 of Ambystoma mexicanum. Taxonomy (NCBI): domain Eukaryota; kingdom Metazoa; phylum Chordata; class Amphibia; order Caudata; family Ambystomatidae; genus Ambystoma; species Ambystoma mexicanum. The sequence goes on along the minus strand of NC_090936.1, from coordinate 123,640,066 downwards.
GGCTGCTGCCCAATATTCCCTCGAAGGGTCCTTTACCCGGTGCTGTGGAGCAGGTCAAAGACGAGACGAAGCCTGGAAGACGTTGGTCCAGTAACGTCCGCCTACGCTGTTGGTGAAGAGACCAGGAAGAAGGTACATGGAGCGAGAGCAGCAGAAGGCAGAGACGCCTGTGCAGCCTGTCGAGAAGATGCGAGCAGCCGGGAATGAACCGGGCTAGGATCCCAGAGGCAACAAAGGTAACGGGCAAATCACAGGGACCGCTAGGGGCTTGCAGGTGCAGGAGAGAGATAAACCGCATCGCGATAGTGATAAGAAGCATCTTCCTGGTGGCAGTACTTGGGAATACAGTCTACCAATTGGGCCTAGGGAAGGGTCTGGGACCCGAACCAAGGTGAAAGTCATAACGATAAGAAGCATCTTGGCAGATTGAAGACACTTCGTCCAAGATAGCTTCCTTAATTAGCTCGTCTTCAAAGTAAACTATAACTTCATTCAGTCTTTTTTACAGGGGAACGCTACACGTGCAATGTCATTTGTTGTGATCCATCCAATCTTGGGACTCAGTGTAGCGTTATGATTACATTGATTCTGTTCAGCATCAGACCATGCATGTTCAATTCTTTGTAGGTTAGCACTTAGATTCCAATCAATTTCCTTTATGCCATTTTTATATATACGTTTCTCTCCCATGATTCATTTTTCCCCACCTGAGCACCTTATTTTCTTCCAAAGCTTTGTTAGATGTCTCCACCTCAATTTTTCTCATGATGGTCGACTTTATTGGGGGACTATTTTCCCTGTTTACAAGACTATGCTGTTGTGTGCATGATTTTGAGTTGAAACGTCTTTGCTCCAATGTTTTAAATCCAATGGGAGAAGCCTCCCTATTCTGCACAAGTTAGGCAATGGCCTTGTTAGTCGAGTAACGTATCAGTGTCAGTGCTCCTCACCCAACAGTCCAGAGGGTAGCTCTTGGTAGTCTTCATTATATTCCTCCACTGAGTAAACAAACAGTTCCAACGGTTGGTCAATCGCTTCCTCTTCTGCCATGGTTTCACAACTTATTTGCTCTGGAGCCAGGTTTGTTTTATTTTCACTCACCTTTCTTTTTAGATCTTGCGATTTCTTCCCAAAGGTACCTTTAGTTTCGTTCACTGGATTTGGTAGAGTTAGTTTCTGAAATAATTATCTCGAGTCATTTGACTTTGGTTTTGAGGTGATTTGTTCCCCTTGTGTTTCTCCTTTTGATGTTCTTTCAACACCAGGGACTTTGTCCCTATGTTCTTTTTTTGCTTCCTCTGTCTTACAAACAAGGGGTATTTTGCCAAGCCTTTTATGGATGAAGGGCCCTCGAGCGTATGTTCCTTAGATTTTTCTACAATCACATCTTCCACATGTTGGTCAGCTCGTCCATCACGTCCTCTCCCTCCATTGTCTTTCTAGAATCTCTGTCACATCTCTGGTCACATCATTTTCATGGTCCTCATTGTCATTATTTGCCAGAGCAATAATAATTTGTTCAGTTTCAACGATTTCCTGAACAATTTTTGAGGGATTAAACCCTTTATCTTTAAACCCAGCCGACGATGCGCTATTTCGTGCCCATAAGGGAGGGAGGGAGGGAGTCGTGGTTTATCCAGGATTTAGACTGAAGAGCCTTGCTCCATAATCTTTCAGAGCTTGTTTCATGCTTCTCCCGTTCCAACCGATTATCCTTTACTCTTCAATAAAAGGGTCCAAAATCCGATGAAGGATATTCGTTGTCTCTTCCTTGTTTTTGTCCAGTTTATCTTGGACCGCCGTAACAAAGACCATTTCTGAATGCAGCATCGCTATCATCGTGTTTTGATCACTTAGCTGGTCGTTAATCGCCTCATATCATTTTATAAATGGGGCCATCACCAATGATAATGCAGCCACCGTGCTGGCCTTTATGGCCATGTCACCTGGGTCAGCTTTTCCCATGGGACCCCTCACTTGTGAGGCATCCCTTTTCGAGGTGTCAGTGCCTGCAGCGTGGGATTTTGTCATGTCCTGCTGATCAATAGAACTATCATTTGCCATTGCAAGCCGTTGTCATTGTATCCCCTCCCTTCCAGCCTGCTACTGAGCTGGTTTAGTCATCTCAATCCTCAAAAGGCCACCTACTGGTGGTTTTAATGCATCTTCTTCCACCTGTACAAGCTTATCTCTTTGTTGATCAATGATTTTTTTGATGGATGCTCGAATCCAAACGGGCTATCTGTGATACCAGACAAGCTGTCTTACTTTCCCAGCTTCTATTGCTAGACATGTTTTCGTTTGTAGAGCCCTTTGGAAATAAATGGAGTCGTGATGGCTGGTTGTTTTCTTTAGTACTCCCTTCTAGTTGGTTCCAACTTGCAAGTATATCCGCACCCTCAACTGCCACAAATCCCAAGTCCTTTGAGGCCACAGCCAAGCTTTCCAAGGGATGTTTCATAGCCTTCTTTTTCAAGTTATTATAGTGGCATCTATGTGCACCCTCAGCCATGCTAGTTCCCAGGACCTTTGGTTTCCAAATTGAAAGGCCTTTTGTGAAATAGGGTGTTAGGAGCTGTCCCCCCCGGGTACCCTATGTCATCCATTGTTTTTATGAGCGTTGTCTGAGAAGGGACATCATTCTTGCCCCGATTCCCCAGCGAGTGATCGAAAATAGGTGTTCCTATTAAGTGCAGTAGGTCATTCCTTCTATATAGTATTGTCGGCGGATCACCGTGCTGCCCTGAAGGTCTTACACAGGCCAGTCTCTCTGTTGAGGCTCTGTTGGTTATAAGGTGCGGCGCTGCTTCATCCAACAGATTGTCCTAAGAAACGTTGTGTGGGGTAAATGTCTCATGCTGACTAGAATCGTCTTTACTCGAGCCCGCTTTCCTTTCCAAGCCAAGTCCATTCACCAGCACTCGCAAGTGTTGCCTTTAGCCGGCCCCACGGCCTCTAAATCACAAGGCGTGAATAACAACTCCTTTAAAGGCAACGGGGCGGGGGGAGGGGGATTTTATCAAGCCATACTTTTCGAGATAGGAGGTTGTTGATGCGGTAACGAGGACCTCTGCTATACACCATCCTCCGACTCTTTCACCGGGCAGCGGGTCCATTGCCAAAACCGGGTCGATCGCCTATTGTCCTACTCCACACCGGCTGACTCCTGTCGCTCACTCGCAGCGTACTGCAGGGAACTGCTGACACTCTTCTGTCACTCCGCTTCGCTCTGCGAGGTGCACAGAGATTTTGTAGGCTCCTCCTCGAAAGATTAGCGGCAAAGGCAGACTCGCTCCACTCCACCAGCAAGGCTCACTGCAGGGAACTGCTGACGCTCTGCTATCACCCCGCCAATATTGTTAACAATTTTTTTTGTTGTGAATGGTTTTTCTGCAATGTTGGCTGTAATTTTCTTTTTATCACTGTTCCACCATGGACGTAATTGTAGGTGGGACAAGGGTGTTTGTCCGCCCAAATTTTTGTGGCACACCATTTTGTGCCACTCTTTTAGCAAAGGGCCTTTCATTTAGATGTCATGTCCCCCCAACATTTTCAGCAAAGTTACTCCAGTGCATTCCACACTGTATTTTTGGCTGGTTTCAGGCCTTCCTTGCCATACAAACAACACCTACTCTCACTTGCCAGATCCTAAGATGGACAGCAAACTGTGTGCACAAGTTCTAATCCCAAACAGTGCCCGTGCACCTGATCCTATAATGGCCACCATGCTGCCCATGCACAGTGGTGTGCCCTATGATTTTGGCTCTGCTCAACCTTGATTATTGCTTTGAATGCCACCCTAAGCTTCAGCTCTCTCACTATCAATCTGTTGCCATGTTTGTGGTTTGAGTCCTTGGTCTATGTATCATTCTGTCAATTCCACCAAAACAAAAAAGTGTCACTGGCATTGAACGCAGCCAGAATAGCCAGAATTGGAGGTGCTGTTAAAAAGACATGGGATGTTTGAGGTTCTGATGGGTGGACTGGTTGAGGGATGGATTGGGCACACAAATCTGGGTAAGAATGAGAGAAATAAGTTTGTGTTAGGTAGATTGGGAATGGAGGGGGTACACAATGTAATGTACAGTGCCTTAATTGGTAGGAGTGTCTAGTGGTATTTATTTCACTGGGCGAATTTGGTGTTCTGTAGATTAGAACCAAACTATATGTTCCATAGGGTTTGCCTACAGGGAATACCAGGTTTTATGAGATCATAGTGCTATAATGTACTCGTGCAAGGTTAAGCCTAAAATTAACAACGACCTTCTGAGAGAAGGGTGGCCTCCTTTCCTAGTTGTTGGAAATCTCCTTTTCCCTGAAACCCCACTTCATAGCTTTATGGTATTTGCCCTGCTTTTCCCAGTACAAGCCGATTGTTGCCCTTTTGTTGACCTTCTTCGATTCCTTCCTCTTATGCGAGGATCACAGCCTCAACTTTCACCAAGAATTACTAGAAGTTGTTTTGCAGGATGGAGGTGGGGAAGAGGATATTTGCTGTCAGGGGTCCAATTCAAACTATTCTTCCACTTGCACGAACAGACATCACCTGAAACCTGCGGCCCTACAGATGCTTTGGACCTTGGTTGGCATTATGTTTTGGAGAGGTACAGTGTCACTGGCATGATACAGCCGTCCTCTCAGATTTCTTATGAGGACCTCTGTGTGTTGTCATTGGCACTGCAGCTCTACACAAAAATAAGGCGTGTTTTGTAACAGTACCCGGAAAGGGAAACCTACCTGTAGCCCAACAGGGCCAGGGAAGTAGCCCAGTTCTAGCCCAATTCCCTTTGACTCTGAAAACAAAGATCACTGCCCCAGCTTTGAAATTGACACACACAGGTGACATGCTGCAGTACTCCTGATTGGGATAAAATAAGATAAACAGGCCATTTGGATTCGATTGGTGCAAGGAAAGAAACAACATTCAGTGTGCTGGCAGGATCTGCCACAGCATTTCCATTGTCATCACAACCACAAAGTCAGCTTTCTGGGGCCCTTTTACTCTATCTCTCTTCCACTGTAGCAATGGTGTTGGCAATATTTTGGTGGATGTGCCATCAAAATACTCCAAACCAAAAAGTGGGACACATGCCACCCCCACTCGCAGCAGTATGCATCATCCCTCATGCAGTTCAGAGCAGAATTGCAGACTATGCTGTTACATTTCTCTAATGCACTGAACCATTTTAAACCAGTCATAAAGCTCAGCTCCTGTTTAACTGGTGGTCAGCCCTCCTTGAACACCCACATGTTCTGAAGCGCGGTGTCCTTGCTTCCTAACCAGGTGTGCACTATGTACATAGTTTACGCACATATTGGAGCAGCACATGGCATAGGGTGCCTTGTCTCGGTTTGCTTTTGCCGGGGTTCAGTTCCCAGTGGGGGTGGATCTGCTGATGTGGCCATCTGTGACACAGCTGCTGCTGCAGCAGATGTTAAACCGTAGACTGTTAAATAACCTGCTCATGTTTCTTTTTTCCTGAGAATGTCCAATTGTCTAATGGTTTTGTTGGAATGTGCACAGCACGTTTTAATAAATTGAGGATTGTTTGCATTTTACACATATTTGGCAGTAAAAATACCATAAAAAGCTACATTTAGAAAAGTGCATGCATTTCTCATTCAACGAAAAACGAAAATGTCATTAACAATGCTGCATTTTTTTGATCACTGCAGCAGCCCTACTATTAATGACAAGATTTCTTTTTAAAATCCCACAGAATGTCAAGTGCTATGTTCAGTGAAAAACGTGCTAATTACAAAACGTTTGTCTTTTTATGTAACAACTTATTTCAATATAGCAACAGTGGGGGGCTGGGGAGGGGGGTGCAGCATGCAACAACATCATGAGGTTTAAAAAAAGAACAATATCCCAGGAGATCACTGGCAGTATGTGGAACGGCAGGGGTGACCCACGATGCCCAAACATGCTTCCTGGACAAAATAATAGCTCTTCCGAGCCTCCACTTGGGACAAGCGTCCGGCAAAACGATTGTGGAAAGTTGGCCGCCAGGAGTAAGTGTGTTCCCGCCAGCATCTGGTTACTTTTCTGTGTCGGCTCACTTCTGTGATTGTACCCAGGCACTGAACGAGCCCGTTCAACTTCATTGGCTCGTCTTTTTGCAGTGGTGCCAGAAGCTCACCTCTGATAAACCCAGCCGTTCCAACGTTTCCAACTGCCGTCTTTGGCACTCGTTTGGCGGTCTCTCAGCTGGCGCAGCACAGTGCCTGACAGTTTTACAGTACACTGCATTTGGAAAGAAAAAGTGCTAATAGCAAAATGCGATTGAGCGTGAATGCTGAAGCCGAGCGCGGCAATGCAGTGTTGAGTGGCCCACCACCTACGCAGAATGTAATCAGACATCCGAGGTACTGCGGACCAACATGTGCCCTGACCACAATCTGCATGAGGGCAGCGACTGTGAGAGGGCAGCACACTCAATGACGCGTTCTTGGCATGAACTCTGAGGATAATAATGGAGCGGCAGCGAGGGCGGCGCGACTTGGGGGGGGGAGGCGCTCCCTCAGAAGGGGAGAGCGCAGCCACCATAAATATATTGAAATTTGCAGGTCGGATTGGAGGGGGGATGAAGAGGAGAATGGGGTATAAGAAAGTGAGGATGGGAGGGTAAGGCCAAAGATGAGGGAAGCTTCATCTGCGGTTGCAGCAGCCATTTGGGCTTGTAGTGTTATTTAAGCAATATGACCCGAGCGGCAGGGGCATTATCGACTCAGGTAATGCCCCGGGCCCATGGGTATAGGCCCCGAGCGAAGCGAGGGCCTTACCGAAGGCCCCGGGGCATTACCTGAGTCAGTAATGCCCCCATCGCAAGGGTCATATTGCTATTAGTACCCCGGCCCGCATTATGTGCGTGACCGGGGCACTAAAGGCATTTTTTTCTGTCCCGAAACGCTGCAGAGTTTCAAAAAAAAAAAAGAAACGACCAAGAAAATGGCCGCCATGGAAAGGGAAAACGGAGTCCGTTTTCCCTTTCCATGGCAGCCATCGGGAGCGGACGTGCTGGGAACACAAGTGTTAGTGGGGTTGGGAGGGCGGGAGTGGGACGGGGGAAGAGGGAAAAAAAAACGTACACGACGAGGGAAGCCCCCAGTCGTGTGGAGGCGCAGAGCGGGGATGGTCCCGCTCCGAGTCTCCACACGGCTGGAGGCTTCCCTTGTCCCCCGCCGGGGACACTGGAACAAGACGATAAGTTAAAGGAAGGGAATTTAAAAAAAAAAAAGACTTACCTGAGTCCCCGGTGGGGGGCGAAGGCAGCCTCTCAGCCGCAGGAAGGCTCGGAGCAGGGATGGCCCCGTGCGTCTTTAGTTAAATGGTAACTCTGACACACTGCTAATCGCGTTGCATGTCTCTTCCAGGCAAGAGTCTGCATGCGAAGTAAAACGCCGGCACACGCACAGACACGCCAGTCAAGCACGTTTTCTTTGGAAGTGTTGGTGTGAAATTCAAGACCATGCTGTATCTTTGACAAGGTCAGTGTTGAAATAGTCACGTTATTAATTGATGCCTATTAGATAAAAAGATATATGGCATTTTGGTGGTCATTTTTCTACCTTTTTCTTTTCTTCCTTCTTTGCTGTAATTCCTCGGTTTATCATCACGCACATAAAATGGGATTTCACGTATGTATTTTTTACATTATTTTTACTTTTTTACTATTGGTATCCGTTGGTAATCTTATGGTTCATGACATGTATGGACTCTTTATTACATGTAACCTTTCTCCTGGTATGTGTTGAAATCGTGTTGTTCATTGCGGTTATTGTCATTGAACATGTGCATCCATATGGCCACTTTGGGCATAATGTATCCACACCCGGCATGCTTGAAAAACTCCTAAATCATGATGATGATGATGTATACATTGATGACTTTATTTTCTTGCCATGGTATGATCCCTGTGGATTTGCTTTATAATTACTGTATGTTCAATTAATTAATGTTGCTGACATATTGTGGGTTATCCAACAGATTCGTTTGCTCAATTTTTAGCACTCGAATCTGATTAGTTTGTGAATGAGCTGGCCCTGACGAAGGAACAGTGTTCCGAAATGCATTGGCCAATTGTTTGAGCTCGCCCTGGACATCTGCTTTTTCTAAGATGTACAATTACTTAAATTGATGACGAAAATCAAGTATTAAACTATCATTTTTTGCAGTAAACTGACAGAAGTTCATTATTTTGTGCTTTGAACCACATTGAATCTATACACCACGAGTGGTGTTTGGGAGTGCAGCCCGCACCGCTGGCTTAACGGCCTTGGTCCTTACCCCCTGTTTTCGTTGTGTGCCGTTCCACAGAGGCACCTTTTCCAGCGGGTTTGCACCCTTCTTTAAATTCCAAATTAGTAGTGTTTTAACCATAAGAGTTATCTAACAAAGGAAGGTTGTGAGCGTTCACCACACACACTCCCGCTTCAAGCCTCCTCATTGGCTGAGGGGCTGCCACGCCCCCCGCCGGGGACAAAGGCCGAGGAATCCCGACAGAGGGATTCCCGGCCTGGTAATGACTCGGCAAGGGCCAATCAGAATGGCTCTTTCATTCTGATTGCGCCCTCGCCGGGTACTAATATATATTATTAGGGTATTTACTGAGCACAGACCTAGCTTCGGGAAGCAACGGAGCGCTATACAATCATAGTGAGAAGAACACAGTAAGGGAAGCAGAGAAAAAAGGAGTGGGCAGCTAGCAAGGGAGAGTGGGCAACTGACAGCACAGGGGAAGTCAGTGGGGAGCAGATCACTGAGTCTCAGATAGGGTGAGTGGTGCAGGGTGTGTGGACCTAGGTGTTAAGTATGAGGAAGGTCTTTAGCTCTTTCCTGAACTATAGAAGTGATGGGGCAAGTCACAGGTTGATGGCAAGGAGGTTCCATAGTCTTGGAGCATAGACAGAGAAGGCCTGTCTTCTGGTTCTTTCCTTCCTGTACTGTTGTAATTCAAGGCTGCACATTTCCTTAATTCTGGTGGATCACAGACCTCCAGAGATGCTGGGTTTCTCAGTGAGGTAGCCTAGGATGACAGCCTTGTAGATGATGCAAAATGATTTGAAGATGATACAGGCTTGCAGTGTGAGCTACAACACTTCGATGGGGATCGGGATGATGTGGTTGAATTTGCTCATTTGCCAATTTGCACATTGATTTATTGCGTATTTTGCACAGGAGGAGGTTTGATCTGACATGTGGAGATCAAAAGAGAGAGGAACTACACTTGTGTACGGAAAAGGAACCCAGAGCTAAATGGTCTATGTTGCTTGCTTATTTGCACATGTAAGGAGTTTGCTATTTGCACAAGAGCAGTAATTGAATCATATGAACAGTTGTGTGTTTTTTATTTAGAAAAGTGGAAGTAAGAATTAGTTGAAATGTAATAAAATGCAATGAAATGGGAATTTTTAGAATACTTTCTTGTTTGGTTTTATTCTAATGGTATGAATTATTTTTCCTCTTCTTGTTATTTTAACATGTGATTTTTAATTGTGATCGTTTTAATGTGTTGTGTAAGGTTGACTAATTTCAACCAGTATCACAATAAAGATATACTAAGTCCTTACATGAGTCTTGCTGCAGAAGAACACATTTCAAGGGTGCCAGGGTAGTTGCTGGAAGGCCTTCCAAAAGGGCATTGCCACCATCCAGGTGGGAGAGGACCAAGGCTTGGACAGAGGATCTTAAGTTCTTTTCTTGGATGAAGGGCTTGCTTTTCCGTACAAGAGAAAGTTGGTACCAGGCTGTTTGTGTCTTCTTTGATATGTGCTGCTTGAACGTGAGGTGTCTGTTGATGTTGCACCCAAAGGACTTGTCACAGGAGGCCAACTGGAGTGTGAATCCCTTGAGGTAAATAGCAGAGAGCCATGTCTGGATGTCAGGGAGTTTGGTGTTGTTGGTCAGCAGTAGGAATTCAGTCTTGGAAGGGTTGAGGTTCAGGTAAGCACTGGACATCCAGGACTGGATTGTTATTTGTCAGGCCTTGAGCCTGTGGATGTCTTTGATGGAACATATCTTGAGGTAGATCTGCATGCCATATGCATATTGGTAAATGTGGATGTCGTGTGGAGAGAGGAGGGTTCCGAGCAGTTCCATGCGAAGATTGAAGATCACGGGGCATAGGATGGATCCTTGCAAGACTCCACAGGTGATGAGTAGAGTTGGTGATCTGGAAGAATCCAGTAGTACAAACTGTTGGTTGTTCGCAAGGTAATATTTGAAGAACTAGCTGAGGAAGATCTCGCTGATCCCCATGCCACGATGTAGATTGTTGATGAGTTTCTGGTGGCCTACTGTGTCAAATGCTGCTGAGAGGTCGAGGAGAACTAGGAGGCAAAGATGGACATCATCGAGGATTTAAAGGGAGTCAGCGATCACCTTGATGGTAGCTGTTTCTGTGCTGCATCTGAGCCTAAAGCCAGATTGGGAGGGCTGAAGAAGGTTATTGGCTTTGATGTGTTGGAGGAGTTGTGTGGCTACTGCTTTCTCACAGGTCTTAACAGGTCTTACCTAGAAAGGGAAGATGGGTTATGGGGCGGTAGTTGTTGATATCGTCAGGGTCCAATGTTGGTTTCTTAAGCAACAGGATGAGCTGTTCGGTCTTGAGGGTTGAAGGGAAGGTGCATTGGGTTAGGGAGCTGTTGATGATTGTCAGGTAAGGGAAGAGTGTTTCAGTCTGAAGGGTCTTGAGTAAGGAGGCCGAGAGGATGTCATCTGCATATGATGTGGCCTTGAGGAATGCTAAGGTGGGAGTGAGGTCTTTCATAGTAAGTGTCTTCTAAATTGTCCAGGAAGTTGTGGTTTTGCAAGATGGGATGTGTAGGTTGCTGTCAGTTGTGACGTTGGTGTCTATGTGTTAGCGAATCATGTTGATGAAGAAAGAGTTGATGGCAAGAGATTTTACGATGGAATGTGCTATGGGTGGGTCGGGCAGAGGTTTGATGCAGTGCTTGATGGCTTTGAAGATGACTCTGCTTTTATTGTTGGCCTTGGCTGTGGTGTTTTGGTATTAGTTGGCCTTGGCAGTGTTGATCTGTCGCTTGCATGTAGCACAGAGTTCCTTGAGCATGCTTTGCAGTAATTTTGCCAATTCCTTTTCTTATTTTCTGATGGTTCATTTGTTGTGGTTGAGTTCTAAAGTGTATCAGGGTGCTGAAGGGTTAGGCTTAAGAGTGTGCTGTTTCAGTTGAGCATGGTGGTTGATGTTGTTTGTGAGGGTCGTGTTGAGTTCTTGGTTAAATGAGTTGCGGTCCTGGTTCATCAGAGGTACATCAGCCCATGTGAGGTGGAGTTTGTTGAGGTCTTCTGTGAGAGCCTCCACTGGGAAGTTCTTGAAGGATCTGAAGGCTTAGTTTCAGATGGCTTTGTTTGAGAGGTGTGGTGTGACTAATCTCAAAGAGGATTGCCAGATTGTCCAACCAGTCGAGCAGAATAGGAGAGCTCTGAAGAAGGGTGGGCAGTGTGGTGATGAGGTCGAGGAAATTACCTTTCCTGTGAATTGGTTCTTTCATGTGCTGCGTGAGGTTCAGTGTGTCAAGTAGGCAGTGGGGATCTTTCTTCATTGATTTGGTTGCTGGGCTCCCAGGGAAGTCGATGAAGAAGATGTTGTTGGCATATCTGAGAGACATGTTGGTGACCAAGTCTGTGAAGTCATTGATGAAGGAGGTGTTGGGCTTGGGTGGTCTGTAGATGTGATGAAAAGTGACTGTGTCCGTTGGGGAGAGCGTTTTTCGAAACAGCCAATGATGGTGATGCCCAGTTGGGTGCATGGCCATGATGCCTTGTGAATGATGGCGAGGCCTCCGCTGCTCTTGTTTAGATGGTCTTGTTGTATAATTCTGTAGCCGTTGGTGGTGGGGACATCTACGATGTTCTAGTAGCCCCAAGAGAAGGAGAAGTGGGGCAGGCGGCAAAGACAATGGGGGCAAAATAAAGAAAGTAAAGGGTGGGGTAAATTAAAAAAACTGGAAAAGAGGAGATATCATAGCAGAAAAGAGGGTCAGGTCAGAGGAGACACATGATAAACAAATAGGAAAGGGGCACAAGGTGGGAGGGGTGGAAGGCAGGGAATATAAGGACAGGAACAGGAGGAGAAAAGGAAAAAGGGGATGTAGAAAGGGATATGAGTGAAGGGGCGGAAGATAGAAGTAAAGTAGTCGGAAAAAAGTAAACAGACACGAAATGGGAGCAAGAAGTAGGATATAAGAAGAGAGGAGCACAGGAGCATAGTGCAAAGCCAAAGGCATAAATGGAAAAAGAATGATGTGTTCTTAATGTGGATCAGCCTCCAGCTAAGGGTGTGGCAGAGGGGTAGAAAAACAAAAATGTGCAGAATCTTCCACTATGGACAAAGAAATGGCCTGCTTGCCCGGGAGGTCATCCTGGCAGCAAACAGAGCGAGAACAGGAGCAGGGGGAATGCCGGGGTGAGGAGGGAGGAGAGAAAAAGATAAAGATAAGAGTATAAAAAGGATGGAAGTGGGGAGAAGGGCATGGGAAATAGTGGAGGAAGGATGGAAAGATGTGGAGCCAGCTAGTACAAGCACGGCAGAGAGGTGCGAAAAGGACTGGCAGATGGCAGACGTAGGGGGAGTGGCCACCTGCAGAGTCAGTAGAGAAAGAGGGTTGTGGAAGACCATGGTGGAATATGCTGGGGAATGGTCAAAGAACATACAGGAAGGAGTGGACCAGGACAAGATCTGGACACCACAGAGAAATGGAAAGGAAGAGAAGTATTGGTCAAGGGAGGAAGAGAAGAGAAGACAGGGCACAGTCATGGTGCAGACCCAGATTGGCAGGTACTAGCATTGTGAATTGAAAAACAATGGAACGTGAGGGTGAAGGGAATGAGATTGACAAGGAAGAATGGTCCTGGCAAGGGAAAGCGATGGGAGAAAGGACCAGGAACAGGAGTGAATGGAAGAATCAAGAACGGTAGTGCCACTTATGAGATACATTTTTGAAAGAAAAGAGAAAAAGAAGGATGGGTGATAGAGTAAGGTGAACAGGAGGGTGCGACGCTAGGGCCTGTAACTATGGGCCCGGGGCATTACCTCATGCGGTAATGGCCTGCAGTCTCTGATCTTATTGCCTAAATAAAATCACCACATGCCGAATTCAGAAATGAATGAATCTTCAGTCCAAGTAAGATCCATATATGCTGAACTTTCAAGTGAACAGCACTTTGAATTTAAGTGAAACCAGCACATACTGAACTTTAAAGTGAATGGAACTTTAACAAATGAACGCCCTATATGCTGAACTTTAGAGTGAATGGAACCCTGAAGTTGAACCTTACCATGAATCAAAGAAAGGCATATTAAATAACAAAGTGGGGGAAACGTGCACATAATAAAGATATACTCTGAAAGCTGAATGAACGCCAACTCAGAAGTTTAACTATCAGTTAAGATGTTTATACAAAAACCAATCTTACCAAGAGGGCGAGAGTGTGGAGCAGGACTTTTAGAAGACTGAGAACACTGCTTTGATATTGAAACTAAGTCTTGGGGAAGGGAACCCTGAGGCTTGGCCCATGTATTGACTAGAGGACTGAGTATCAAGACACATTTGTGTTTGGAACTGTTATTTGGGACTTCGGTGAGGGAACCCCAAGTATTGGTTAACACTACATCATCCTGGACTTAAGGAAGACATTTCTGAGATTTTTGTTGGAACTGTTTTATACTTGGAGGAGGGATCTGAAAGGAAGCTGTGAGCTGGACGGAGCTCAGAACTCTGTGTTGGACACTGTTTCTGTTGGTTGCTGACATCCCTACACATTGTATAGATTAGATGTGAGGGCAAGGGTAGGTTTTTGGAAACGGGCAGATTCTTAAGTTGAACTCATTAACTCTGACTTTCCTCAGTTTTATTTGGGTAGGGAAATCCCACCATAGTATAGGGCAACTTAGGCCTTTTCCTCTCCTGACTTTTAAGTTAATAAAGTGTTTTATTTATAATTAGTACCCGGTGAGAGACAAGCAGAATGCAAGAAGCATTCTGATTGGCTCTCACCGGGCCTTACCGCTTACCTGGCCGAGAACCCTTCGATTCTCGGCCGGGATTCCAGCCGCCTTGTCCTCGGCGGGGGCCAGGCAGCCCCTCAGCCAATGAGGAGGGTCGAAGCGGGGCCATCCCCGCTCCGATCCTCCCCACGGCTGAGAGGCTGCCTTCACCCCCACCGGGGACTCGGGTAAGCTTTTTCTTTTTGAATGTTTTTTTCTTCCCTTCCTCACTTCCTCCCTACCCCACTTACCTTTTTGCTCCTGCGTCCCCGCTGGGGAAACAATAGCAGGCTCCAGCAGTGTGGAGACTCAGAGCGGGCCATCCCCGCTCTGCGCCTCCACATGGCTGGAGGCTTCCATCGTCCCCGAGCGGGGACGCAGGTACGTTTATTTTTTTTCATCCCTTCCGCCCTCCCAATCCCACTTACCTTCTGCTTCTTTCATTTTTCTTCGGGATTGAACGCGCTGGGATCACTTGTGTTCCCAGCACATCCGCTCCCGATGGCCGCCATGGAAAGGGAAAATGGACCCTCTCTTCCATGGCGGCCATTTTCTTGGTCATTTTTTTTTTCTGTCCCGAAATGCTGCAGCATTTCGGGACAGAAAAAAATGCTTTTAGTGCTCCGGTCATGCACATAATGTGGGCCAGGGTACTATTAGCAATATGACCCTCACGGCGGTAATGCCACCACCGCTCGGGTCATATTGCTTAATTCAGAATTTGTAGCCTGTGTATTACTACAGGATGCCTTCACAGAACATACTTGAAGTTGTCCTGATAAATACCATAATAAAGGATCTATGTGATCACTGCGACCACACAATATTGCGACGACCGAAAATGCCGACTTTCTTTTTTAATCAACCCCCCCTTTACACCACATAGATATGCGGGGGTAGACCCCCGCACCCCTCCCATATTACTATACTATCCCATACCCACCCCCACATATGTATGTGGTGTAAAAGGGGTGTTTAAAAAAAAAGAAAAATCGGGCATTTCGGCTGTCACAATTATGAGGGTGACATTTTGGGCCATTACCCATCATAAACAGTATTTGGGTATGGGGATCTTAAATGATGTACCCTTTGTCTAACTAGAATGAAAAGAACATAGCCATATTGGAAAAATCCCAAATATCTGTGCCATTGGGGTTTGGTGTTGGCAAATGGACGTGCATGTGGTGAATCCAAGAGAGCCAGGTTAAATCTATGACCGACACATTTTTCATTTTGCCTACTTTCTATCGGCAAGATGTGTCAATGGTTGTGGGACACAGCAGACTTAGTTGCCATGCTGCGCTACGCCTTACGGTTGAGAGCGCGACTAAACCTCTGTGACCATTATCATTAAGTGAGGTTTCAAATAATAAAGGAAAAAGCTGCATCACATGCTCGAATAAAAATACATCATTTATGGCACGGCGCTGGGGCACAAAGGTAATCACAGCATAGAGTGTAAAAGGAATAAGGGCTTGTGTACTCCTGGTGCCCTCTCTAGGATAATAACTTACTGGGCCAGGAGAATAGCTGCAGATCTCAGAAAATTCAAAACTCTGCTTAGGGTCGGTCAGTTATAGGTGATTGATGAGAAAAGAGACAACGAAAAAAGACTGATGAGATCAGCACTGGGGTGGTGTAATTAAGAGCGAGTTGCCTTCCTGGGACTAGTGCGGAAAAAAGACATATTAAACAAAAATATAAACATTGATTAAAGGTTCATAAGTGCCCAGTGAGCATTACATAGCATGACATGCTATAAATTGTGCAGGATAATGATACCAAACCATTGGGGGGAATTGATTCCACCAACTCATACGGCCTCATTAGGACCCTGGCGCTAAGTGTTTAACGGTGCCGTAAAAGGCTGCGGTGCCGTTTAACACTTAGCGCCTTACTACGAGGTCCCTTTGCGGGACCCGACCTGAACGGCTGGTCTAGAGGTAATTCCCCCATTGAACCACGGCGGACCCGTTACAACACCGGCACCAACCATGGTGCTAATAGCGCCATGGTTTAGCGCCGGTGTTGTAATGAGGGCGGTAATGGCCTCTCGCAAGCCACCTGGCTTGTGTATACCGAGACTCGCTTTTGTACCCACGGTGGAAGGTAATATTAAGAGGGCAGAATAGTTAACCAATTTATTAGGTAATTTCATGAAATTAAAGAAATTATATAAAGTCCAAAGCATTTTCATGCCCCTAGCCCACGCGGCTTTGCAAATCCAGAGTAAAAAACACGCCCCTCAGAATCAGGTAGATATTTGAAAGCTTCGTTCTATGAAAATAATCAAAAAATCTGAGCCTCCAACATCTTAGACTAAATCTCTCTTAATACCCATCTTGAAGAAGGGGCAATGCTCCAAGTCCCAAAACTATTGGCAAATAGCTATGATGGGTGTTTCATTTTTGAACTACGATTTCCATGATACCCCACCATTGACAATGCTGGCACGGGCTGGTGGAAATTTGTGTCCAAAACATCTGGAGAGCCAAAGGTTGCAATGGTTCATGGACATGGTGTAGAAAAGGATCGCGAGCCACAAGTGATGCACTGTTAGTGAATCTCTTGAAAGCCCAGGCCACCTAGAAAGGTGGATTGTCAATATATGCTTCCTTTCTAGATTTAAAAGCAGCGTTTGATCAAATAAATTGAGGTCAATTTCGGATTAAGCTTTTGGCAGCCGGTCTAGATGACAGGGTGCGTAAATTAATTCTCTTACGGCATTCGGGGACAATGATGCAAGTTAGACTGACTGTGTAGGCAGCGGCGGAGACAGGGCAGGGCCTGAGCAGGCAAGGCCCACCCAAAATATGTAAATACCCACTCAGAAGCGCTGTGAGGGCAATTACAGATGTTACTGTCACTGTGGTGGGCCCAACTGCATTAGCTTCAGGCCTCACTCGTTAGACATCCGCGCTACGACTCTGTGTAAGGCGATTTCACAGATGAGATCAAGGTCAAAGAAGGATTAAAACAGTGGTGAATGTTATCTCCATCCTTATTGCACAAGTTGCTAGTGCACCTGGGTAGGGAGTGAAAGGAGAAGGGAATGTTCTACCTAAGCTTGTAGGGCTGGTTTATGCAGATGACGCATTACTGGGCAGAACCACAATTGATTTGCAGCAACACTCAGATGCACGATGGGCATATGTGGAAAATAACTGTTTTGGAAATTAAAAGAAAAAAACAAAAATAATGACCCTCTGCCAAGATTCAAAGAAGTTTATAATTGGTTGGTTGGTGGGTGGTGGGGCATAAATTGGAAGAAGACGTAAAAGTGTTCCTTTGCCTAGGGGTGCAATTATCTATAAAAAAAGATGCAATCCATCCAAAAATAAGTAAAAGATTTTACCGATGTGTGCAGTAGTAGTTTCTACCTTAAATATCAAGGTTTTTGTCATGTGCCCGAGAGCATGGCGCCTCAGGCACCGTTGGATGTTAGACCGCCATTTGAATTGTGCCACCACGTTTTTTCACGTTTCCCATGCTGCGGTCTAGTTGTTGCGCAACATGGCCGCCGCCGGGAGCTTCTTAATCATTTCCCTCCCGGCTGTCGGCGCGTTGCAACCGCAGTGTTGTTTCCATTTGCTGCAACCTCAACGCTAGTGCTTTCTGCCCTGTTCCACATCGGAACGCTCTGTCCTTTTTCTCTGTTCCTCTTGCTTTCTTGCGATTCTCTTCTCACTCTCCCTGTCGCTTCCCGTTCTTGATTTCTCCCTGTCCTGCGCCTCCGGAGCTCGGCGCTCTGCAGCCTCCGGTTTCCCCTCTCTCTCGTTCAGCCTTCGCCCCCTGGCTTCTTTGGTTCTCGCAGCGCTCTTTTTCTGCATTTCACGTGGATATTTTCTATTGCTTCTTTGTTTTCCGCTCTGTCCTTTTCCCTGGCTGCGCGCCCAGTATGTCCTTGCTGGCAGTTCTCATTCTATCCTCAGCTTACACCCTCATTACAGTCCGCCTGTATTGCGGAAGAGCAGTTCTTCAAACTTGCCACCTGGACCCAGCTGTGCCTACCTTCCGGTTGGAACACTGTCTTCAGCTGCAGTCTTGTTGAGGACCTGTAGTCGTATCCACAGCGAGTAAACCACCGTCTTCCTTACTGGGTTTTATGTGCCAACTGAGGCTTTTTCTCCATTCCGGCTACCCCAGAAGAGGAGCCTCGGTTCTGCTGTCTAACCAGCGATCACTGTGGCTTCCTTTCGGGGGTAGGCCCTTCCTCCACAAAAAAAGAGGGATTACAATAGCAGAAGAAGATCTTCGAAGAAGGGCGTCGAGTTCAGCTCATTGGATTCAGGTGAGGAGGAGGAGATCAGTGATTCAGGGCAGGAAGCAAATGGATTTGACAGTTTCACTTCAACACCCTTGAGTGAGGTACTTTAGGAAAGAATTGCTGCAGTGGCATTATATGGCTTCGGAGCTTGGGCCTCATCACGTGTTGGGCGGTATCCCAGCGGTATTCCCGCTGGGATACCGCCCGCACTAATATCGCTACCACCACTGGACTGGTGCTATTAGCGCCAGATCAAGGGTTGGGCGGAACAGTCTTTCCCCATTGCCCATTGGGCCCATTTGGGAATTCCCCATTCCCCATTGGACCCAATGGGGAATTTTCAGTTTGATTACCATTGGCGGTATTACCACACAGTAATAGCACCAAAAATTGGCAAATTCCCAACAGGATTTCCTCCCCACTCAGAGCTGAGGGTAAATACTGCCAAACCCGTGATTTGGTGGACCCTTAAATGCGGCAGTAATAGCGTTATTGCTGCATTTAAGGGTTACTGCCTAACTCGACTACATATGCTCAGACGGTTTTTGCCTCGATTTGAGGGGTGTTTTGGAAACCAAACCTGGGTCTGCCGCGGTTGACCCCCACAAAGGTGGTATATGAGCTGAATTCGGGATGGTTCTCTGGAATGTTTAGCTTTGGTTAAGAAGGTGTTGCTATTTCTAGAAAGATGGGCTGCAGAAGACCACGCGCCACTGGGCCTAATTCAGGTAGCCACAGAGTGAGGGAAAAGAGCAATTTGCAATCAGTTTGGTTTTGCAATGTAAGTGTTTTCCAACTGCAATCAATTGGGATTTGCCTGGGGACTTACATGCTGCAAATTGATCAGAGAGAAAGCTTATAAATGGGATGCTGTAAACGATTCTAAACACTGGGCGTCTAAGGATCATTTTAATTAATATTTTAAAGTCTGTCCAGAGTCAAGGGAGGTCCTGTTTGCATTGATAGGTCTCTTGATAATCGAGTGAGATTGTCTTAAAGTTTTGTTTTAATTTATTAGAAACTCTGGAGATTTGAAGTGCTGGTACTAATATAGCGGGCAACAAGCGATAAGGCAGGCTGTGCAAACGAGTGACCCCCATGGAAGCATTGAGATATGTAATTAGAGATTGTCTTTCGTCGCTTTTATTCAGAATGGAGAGATTTGGGCGTTTTGCGCACCACTCAGAGACACTGGAAACTGGAACGATTCGGCGACGAGTATTAAATGGAGAACAGATATCAATGATTATTTCTTTGGAGAGTAGGATAAAATTGCATGTTTAACAGAAAATAATTGAGGAATTAGTAGTAACATGGATGTTAGGATGGATTTCATTATGTTGTCTTTTATGGAAGTATTGTGAAAGGATTTGGAAAATACTATGGAACAAATAAAATAAAATGCATTTTATGAACTCATCATGTACCTACTCTGCAAATTGTTTTGAGGTGATTCAATTCGGAGACCTGCCCCATACTATCCTTTCGTCATTAATCCATTCATTTGTTCGTTCATTCATTCATTCACCTTGCTGAATGGGAGTTTTCAGCGATGTTGTCACTTAAAGGCAGTAAGAAGGTGATCTGCCCCTTACTATAAGAGTATTTCATGAATGGCTTGGCTTTTATAGGGAAAGCTGAGGCACTGCATTATAATCCCGCCGCAGCGTTAGAGATATCTATTAGCAGTGCACGTATATTAAAAAATCCTATTGGAACACACTTTGTGAATCAGGTCCTACTAGAGTTCCCAGTCAGTGCTAATATTTTGGCCTGTGCAGTGTGTTTTGGATGCTCCTGTGGTATTGTAAAGATGCATATACCGATTTAGATCCCTTCGCCGTTCCCTCGGTGGCTACCACGAAGGCCGGCTGGCTCCACGCAACCAGACTTGGATCAAGGTTTGCTGCAGATAGATCCAGATGCCTGAAATTGACCAGGTTCAAAGCACAGGGATGTTTCTTTCCCCATTATGGCTATTCCTGCATGATCGTGGCATAGCTCTTTCGGCAGTCACTCTACAGAGGCGGTGAGTGCTCGGTCTAGGATTCCCAGGAGACTTCCTGGAAAACCTCACATTTGGTTCTCAAATCCTCCAAAGCCTAGCTCCACCTCGTGCAGAGCTTGGCACGGGTTTTCTCAGAGCCTTTCATTTCCACTACATGAGAAAGGGGTTCTCATAATGTCTTCCCCACGGGAGATACCTGCATCCTCATGGACCCCTCCCGCATCTTCCCAGTGCTGCTGTGACTCTGCAGAGGTCTCAGGGAGAGCAGACCTCCACATTTCATTGCTTCACCTTTCTCATCAAAGTAGAGCTGGGATTTTGAGGCATCCTCTGACAAAACACATGCTCCAGTCCACTTTTAAGACAATTAAGGCCCCACTGTAGCCAGAAAGGGCATGGAATCTATTCCACACAACGTGTCAGCCTGCATGCCTCCGCTCTCACCACACAGGGGCCGCACGGACAGGTCATATAGAGAAAACCTATGTAAAGAATAACTTTTATGCCTTTCTGGGTTGCGTTCAATGCATTCCTATGGTGAAGCTGCTACAGAGCAAACCTTTTTCGGGGCAGCAACCTGGAGTCGCCCGAGCATGAGTATCCATTGAGGTAGAATCACATGTTTTGGTTAAAATCAGCTGCGGCTCAAGGTCTCAAAATTAGCCACTCCCCCCTTGTACCTAGTTATTCCAAGTTTTAATTGTGGTGCAACGTCCTTTCATCGCCAGGCATTTCTATGGCTGCAGTTAAACGTGTGTATACACACAAGTGCAAGGAGACTAACTGGGAATGTTGGAGTCTGGATCATTTCCTACACTACTAATAGAGTTGTGATTAAAATACATAAACTGCGTCATGTCAAGTAGTGAATGCTTATGCACCCAGCATAGCGCCCTTGGATTGAACGAAGCGTCCATGTTTTTGGCAGCCCTCCATGTAATGGGGCCAGACTTAACTGTTAAAGGGCCAATCTGACGACAACGTAGGAGACCTTGAGCTCCAACTGCATGGCATATGTCGGACAGAGATGAGACATGTCTTTGGGCCATGTGCTAACCTGCTGCTTGATTTTGCAATGCTTAGTTTTCCAGACCTGAATAAATTCACTACTTAACTACGGGCCACAATGAGTCCATTTTACAGTGTCTGGTGTTGCCCGCTCCACACTGCGAGCCTGTGTGTCAGTGACAGCAAATTGTTGCTTTGAGCAGGCCCTCGGTCCACATTCATTCGACGTAACGTGGCTGGGTATCATTTGGCTACATTTCTGTGAAAACAAGCAAGTCAATCTTTCATTTTGTTGCTAAATCCCAGATCCCAAACTCTGCTGATTAATGATTTTTTTTTCCTCCCAGTAAAATGAGGATCAGTATTTGGAAGCTTCGTCGTCCTCCTTTCATAGTAAGGCATTTCAATCCATACCGGTGAACTTTAATTATAAGAGGTTTACAGTGTTTCAGAAATCAGAGAGGAAGCCGATTACAGAAGAAGCGATGAAAAGGACATGCAGGCGCCAAGGGGATTATGCATGCATTTAGGAAAAAGGAACCTTCATTTTCAAGCGCTTGATTTAATTACTCTTCTCAGTGGCTGGACTTGATCGTTCTACATACGGCAGGCCACGTCCGCTGCTTCAAGATCTTGTTTCACTATTTCTATTTTTCCAAGATCTTGTTTCTTTAAAAGTTCATTTCAATTTTGACTTTCACTGCATTATCCATCAAGTCATATCCCGGCGCCTCTCATGCTGTAAACAACGTACAGGTGCTGTCTCAAATGTCCATGCGGGAGTGAAATAAATACCCACATAAACCCGTGCAAAGCTCCACATCACCGGGTGCAAATACTGGATAGACCGTTGGTAAAAAAAAAAAAAAGTGTTCCTGGTAATTTATTTATTAAAGGTATTTAGGGACCAAAAGCTATTTTTTAAAACCTAGATCAGGAAAAATTGTGTACTGTGGGCCCGGAGGACAGCTCAGGCAACGCGTGTCTTGAAAGAGAGCAAGACAGGTTTGAACCGTGGTCCAACGCTTAGAGACTGGTCTCCGATATTAAGCGTGTCATAAAAGATGAATTATAATATTCAGTTAGTCGCCATTGCTCTAGGACAAACTGTTTGATGTCACTTTCAGCATGGCATGAGAGAAAGAGGCTGTACTCAAGTTTCCTTTCCTGCTTGTGGCCCCTCCTTCAGCCACTTAGGCTCTTCTACAGACCCTTAAGACGCGCTTCTCTTGCCGCCTTCATTACTCATTAAAACTAAGTTTCCAAATAATCGCAGTCACATTAATTAGAAAATGAAGTATTGAAAACCAGTTGTTAGCTATCATTTCAGGAGGGCGTTTTGGCACGTTCCTTAATGCGTTTCATGCCAATGACGCTTCCAACGCTATGATATAATCTCTAGCTATCAGTTACTCTGATCAAGGACTCATAAATCCAGCGTCTCTAGGCTGGCACAGCACCAAGAGGTGGTACCAACATGTTATGTAATGTTCCCAAATTTCTTATTGAGCTCTACACACCTGAAGGCCTTGTTGGGCTAAAAAGATAGATATTTCATGGATCAGCAACAAGGAGTCCGCAGTAGGGGGAAGCGAGCTTAATCGTTGTAGTTAAAGAGAAATGTCTTAACAGCACGAGAGACATGAAGCATTGCGTATGGAGACTGGTAAAAGGATTCCAAAGAATTGGGCCCTAACAGAGAAGCAGCGGCCCCCGAAACTCTAACATGAACCGCGGGATAAAAAGCCTGGAATTGTTAGTTGACCTAAGATTGGGACTGATGGGGGTGGGGGGTTTAGCTACCCTCTTAACTAGCCAAATAGGAGCTTATTTCGAAAGACATTTGTATAACAAACTTAATATTTTGTGAGAAATACGATGGCGAATAGGTAGCCAGTGTAGGCCTTGTCTTGATTGGGTTACATGTCACATAGGCTTAGGTTACAAATTGTCATGACTGCATTATTCTGGACCACTTGAAGGCTATGAAGATTTTTCTCAGAGGTGCCTGCAAGCAGTCCGGTGCATTAATCTAGTCCAGAATTAATCGATGCAGTAGCAAGGGAGGCAGTGGTTTCTACAGACAGATAAGGTTTAATCTGCAAGATGTTGCCATCCTGATCGCAATGCCTTCCTGATCAAGATCCTAATTGGTGCTTGAAAGAAATATTACTACGAATATTTTTCACACACCTTTGATCGTTGAAGAAAAAGGAGCTCCCAGTACTGAGGATCTGAGGTGCTAGTGAAAGGTCTGTGTCCATTACAACCCTGATCGGTCTAATGGATTTGACATAAGTGGAACAGGGATCTACTGATCGCAGTAAATCTAAGAAGCTCCGAGCCTTATTGGTGGATTTCGTTTACTGTGAAACTATTTTATAGCTTCTACATTTGAATAGCTGACAAACAAGATTGTAGAAGCTTCACTATGGAACACAAGTCACTGATGAGCCTCCGGTGCATTTTAATAGCGCCTGAATAGGTGAAATCAAAATTACTTAGAACAAACGACTGATGCCAATGTTTTAAGATACAGAATCAAATTTTGGGTGATGACTTAATCACTGGGGCAATTGAAAGAACAAAAAAAATATCTGTGAAGCATATAGAGTACACAGGTGGCCATTTTATTCTGCCAAGAACATAGCTAGCTAACTGTAAGCAATGCCCCTCATCCTTAAACTCCATATTAGAAAGACAATGGTTTTATGGTTGGATAAAAATGCAACAGAACATCGCAAAATATCTGCCATTAAATGCCACGCGTTATCTGTTGAATAGGAGCGTAAAGACCCGTTCTGAGCGTCTAGCTGGGCGAGTCAAGCCTGTGCTTTATCCAAAACTGTGCTAAATTAAACACATTATTGAGCTGCTATTCAGCTTACCTAAAGGAGGAGCTGTAAAATTCATCTGACATTGGGGTGTGATGATTTTACAGTGTCCAATGGGTTTTTTAGAGTGACGAGTACTTACCATGAATTGAGTGGAATGTTAATCAATGGGCAGAAATATTTTAGACTGAAAAGTAGCATCAGGGGCACTCTTAGCAGCTACCCGGATTACCAGCAACGGGTACTTGGGCCCAAACAAAATCCCTGCTGCAAGAACGAAAGACTGAACCATAGGGCAAAGTTTACTGTTTTTATTATCAATCAAAATGACAGGGATCACACTAGAACAGCATCTCGCTCCAGAAGTTCTCGCTCTCCAAACGCGGATTACACCGTTTTAAAGGCTAGTAGAGTCACAAAACAAGTTGAATCCTTAAAAACCTATCAAGGATGGGGACTGGTTAATTGAGGAAAACTATATATGAAATACATAGGGGTTAGTATAATCATTGGATAGCCATATACGGTGGCTAATACCAGGTCCACCTCTAAATGTTACAATTACAAAGTTGAAGGTTAACAGGGAAATTATTGGCTACTACAACATAGTGTGCTTAACGTAAAAGGTAGCTATGGATTGGACAGAGCAGGTCTTCTGAGTCTTGGGACCCTGGACTGCTACTAGGCTGAGTGAAACTGTTCAAGGCAATGGGAACGATCAAGAAGGTGCTGTGGGCCTCATTAGGACCCTGGCGGAGAGGGTTTTACGCCAGCGTAGTGCATGGCGTACCTCTCCGCCATACTACGAGTTCCCGTAGCGCCATGGCGGCCTTTTCCGCCTGGTTTTACCAGGCGGAGAAAACCATGGCGCTACGGGACCTCGTTGTTAATTACGCCACCGTATTTTACGGTGGCGTAATTAACTCCTTCCCCACTCCCATTATACCCTATGGGGCAAAAATGGGAATGGGGAAGGGCAGAATGGGGATTGGGGATTTACCGCCCCGCCAAGGTCGGAATGGGGCGGTAAATCCGCCAACCCCCATGGCGCTATCGGCGGCTTTCCGCCATGCTTCGCGGTGCATTTAGCACCGCGAAATCCGCCTGGGTCCTAATGAGGCCCTGTGTGTTCCCAATAAGTTGCCATCTCTGATCGCATAAGCCCTGAGACCCTGCATCCAGCTTTGAACCTGTGTAGTAATTGTATCTTTCGACCTCTGGTCCGATGGGAACAGCTTTCCTCCATCTGCCTCAAATAAATAGGCACTGTCCTATTCTTCCAGTTCACGTATGTACGGCCCAGAAAATGGAGCTCTCCTGCTTGTAATTATGAGGATTTTAGGCTATATTCCTTGCAGGTGTCTTATCGCCTTGGTAAACTGGAAACATTCCATCTCTGCTTGTCCTTGGCGAGGATGTGCACCGTGCCTGTGCTGGAGGCTCTGTCTATCCGTCTGCCTTTAGCTGAATTAGGCTGTCAGCCTCTCCATGCTTTCGAAGTTCATCTTGCTTTCCCCATTCATTTCAATGCACCTATGGCTACCATGTTTGTTCTTATGCCCGTTCAAATCAGTCGCAATTAAGCATGAGCAAGCTAATTGTGAGTATTCTTGGCATCTTGCTGTTTCTGCGTAGCTAAATATTTACTGATGTAAGTGTGTCAGTCCGCTAAGTACTCTGAGTCATGAGCATTTGTTTCATGTCTATCAGCAATAAACTAAAGTGTTTGTGTAGCTTTGTCCATGGCTGTCTATATGCTTCATGTCTAATGCATCTATGTCATGATGTCAGTGGAGACGTTGTAAGCTTCTGGAGGTTATAGTCAGTCAACTTGTTCATTCAATGACAACTGTATCTCCTCCATATTGTCATTCGGGTACAGTTTGAATGGCTGTTTGAGTGAATAGCATTTCTCACATCTGTGATACATCAATGATGGCGCTCAAGGGCCTAGGAGTGATGTACATCTCTCATTCCTCTGTCTTCAGGCAGCAGGTCAGTTGGGGGTCATGAGGACCACATTTGGATCTTCCACTTCAATCCCACCTCGACCACATTCCCCAGACGACCTTCCCTATTCATGTCCAGCTTTGGGATCCAAACATTTGTAACTCCACCCAGATGTCCATGACGCTCTGCGTGGTCATCAAACTCCAGGTCATATAGCTGCAATCTCCATCCGGGTTGCACCATATACATTTTCCCCAATAGTCGCGTGAGTTGTAAGGAAACTCATACACTGTGCCTGGTGTAAACAGAGGACACTGCGTCAGTTGTGACTTCAGCGCATTGCATGTCTTTGTTTCCTCATCCTCTTCTGTCTTTACATGTGCCAATACCTTCATCCCTATAGTCTTTTCAGTGGTCTTCCTGTATTGTGATATTGCTACGCTGATAACACAAAAGTCAAATAACACCAGTTTCAATGCTGCTTCTAGCACATTCAGTCCATTAGCTATCCATGATGGTATCCAGGAAATGATGTATGATAACCAGTCGTTTATGGTCCTACAGCATTTGTCTATGCCTCCATTTTAGCATGCAGGTCTGATAGTTGAGTGATAGCTTCTGTTAGGGTCCCATTATCTTCATCATGGATGAGAATGTATGTAGAGCAAGAAGGCCCAGTCTTGGCACAAAAGCCTCCTTCCATAGCTGTGAGAAGGTCTAAGACATATTGATTCTGTAGGGCCATTAATCTGACAGCCCTCAATTATTCTTTGATGGCGTTGAAAACCTTAACGGTTGAGTTTATCGTCTGCATCAGCTTCCATTGTGTGATCTGGAGCCACTTAGCATTCACATTAGCCTGAACTGCTGGAATGATGGGCACAAAGAACAGCTCGGTCCTACTGAAAAGCCTATGTTCTGGTTGTATTGCGTCCAGTGCATCTTCCTTCTTTGGTGACGCATAGTTTCCTCTCTTTACCCTTGTCAGCTCTACATACCTCTTCTTCTTCTGTTGAACATCCATCTTAGGAAACCCATCTACTTTTATGTCCTTCAGGTGTACTACTAGTGCTGGTGTGTTTAATTCTACTCGAGAAAATATTCATCCCCAATTCAGTGACAGTTGCATGTATGCCTTTGACCCGCAGGCCCAGTGGTAGTCCATTAGCACTGTGGTGCTGACCTTCCTGCCTGGTATCTTTGATATTCACTTGCATCCTTTATTCTCTCCAACATTCACTGAACCATCATTCTGGAAACACAATGAAGCACTCTCGAGCGGTAGAATTGGCAGGGAACCAGCTTCATTTTCCACCCAGGAGAGCAATTGTGCACTTGCTTCCCATTCCTTGAAGCAATTGTAATTTTTCTTTTGTACTATTTCTACTAGAACTGCCAGGAGTGCATGTGCTTTGATCCCAAACATTCCCTCTTTCCATCCTTGAGTTGTATATACTTGTCCATATATTAGTAATTGAGGTCTTTCCCAGAATCCTGGCATTCCTCCTATCTCTGTTTGTCCTGACTTAGGGCATTGTAGTTCCCTTTGTGTCACTATTTTGGCTTCTCCTTTGTATGGGCCATCAGGAATGTGCTCTATTGTCTTGTAAGGGCTCCAGTAATCATTTATCATCTCTTGAATCTTCATATAACTGTCTTAATAAGGGAACGTCTTCGCGACATCCATCTTAATGTAGCCCACTTAACTTGAAATCAGCATCTGGTTGTACAGAGCGACAAGTGCATGAGGCATTGTGCTCTAGCACTTGGAATTTCAGTTGCTACGAATGTTCTTGATGTACTCATGGCATAGGGGATTAGAGAGCTTACATAGCAGCTCTCCCTTCTAGTTTCTTTCCCCACCTTGGTCATGTGCTTGTACTACATGTTTTTGGTCACATGGAAAGAATCAGTTAGATACAAATTTACCTGTTCAAAGTCTATGATTGCACTACTTTTAAATCTCCTTACTTCTCTGGCAGTATTAATCATCTGCCCAGATATGGTTTCCGTAAGGGCAGGAATAGGGGTTGCGTTAGTAGGAATCAAAGCATGTGAATGCACAAATAAAATCCTGTGAAATGCAAAGAGGGTAAAGAGCTAGAGACAACAGAAGGCACAAAACATCAGCACAGCAGTTTGAATTACTAATCCCATTTTTCGTAGTACCGGATGTCCTTTGTATTGTTATGAAAGTCCGTAAAGCCACCTGAAAAGCCTAAAAAATGCAGTATTATAGTTTTAGTGTGTTAGTTAAGATCTCCTTCTATGATATTGGGCAAATGCCACAAAAAACAATCGCTCCCCTACTAAACGAATTCTAGCACTGCTCAGTAACGTAATAACCAATGGGTCTCCGTGGGTCAGAAGTGGGTACGTTTGTGCCACATAAAGCAGAAAGACAAGAAAAAACAATGTAGGTGGTATGATCTGTTCGGTCATAATCACAAATCTAAGAAATTGCTCCTCAAAGGGTGTGTGCAGGTACAGAGCTATGTATTTAAAGCAGTCCTTTTACTTTCACGATGACTACCTAGTGTGAGGAAAAGATAGTGTGCCTAATCTAATTCTGAGTTTTGTTCTTCCCTAACTCCTCTGGTCATAGATCTAGTCAATCTTGGTTGTGGTGCTTCTCCTTTACCTTCTTCTTCTTCTTCTTCTTCTTGCATCAAATCATCTTCCTGCTGGTGGTAAGCGGTCTCACCTCGGCAGGGCTTGACATCTCCAATGTAGCTCCAGGTTTTCTTGCCACTCAATTTCACTGCGTGATCAATGGCCTGCTCTACATCAAAAGGTCCCTCAAACCTAGGTTTGAACTAAGGCCTAATGAATGTTCATAAATACACAGAGTTCCCTGGATAAAGTAGAGGCTGCTTGAGTAGCTCAGAGTTTGTTTCTGGTGTGTTGTCTTCCTCAACTTTCTTCGACCTCTCCCGCCAGGTCTGTAATTATCGAGAGCTAAAAGAGACAATAGCCATCATCTAAGTGAGGTAGTCATACATTTCATCACCTAAGACAACAGCAGAACTATGGGCATCTGTCAGCACTCTAGCGGGAGAAGTAAGTGGGAATCGCATGCGTTGCCCTGTCACCACCTCATGGGCGGTTACATTGTGGTCAGATACAGGTTGATTGCACAATGCGAGCAAAGGCTGGGGCAGGCAATTAGGCCATCCCTTTTTCAATGTGGCTTTAATTTTGGCTGTTTTCTCCTTTAAAAGGCCATTGAGGAGCTCACACATTCCATTCACTTGTGGGTGATAACCACAGAAAAACTTATGCTTGATCCCCAATAGAGCTGTAATATGTTCAAAAGTCTCATTTACAAAACGAGGTCCATTGTCAGACCGCAGGACCTTGCACACCCCCCATTGTGGGAACACCTCTCTAATGAGGAATTTGGCCACCCTGAGAGCATCGGGGTGTGAACATGGACCAGCTTCGATCCATCGGGAAAAAGGGCATACATCTGCTATCATTTGGTGGTAAGCTTAGCAGATCTGAATCATATCTACATAATCTACATGGAGGTGTTTGAAGGATCCAATTGGGTGGGGTATTGCTCCTTGCACTACTCGCAATGTATGGCCCGCATTATATATCTTGCATTAAGTACAATTTTCCATGAATGTGGCTATATGCTCCGCCATATTTGAACAGAACCACTCTTCCCCAACATGTGTGGCAATTACTTCCGTACTTAAGTGAGTGGGATGATACAATTGCATACGTGCAATTTGCAACAATGCTACTGGAATCACTAGCTTGCCTGTGCTCTCCTGTCGCCATAATGCGTCTGTAGGGGATATTGAACAACCCCTCCTTACCCACAATTATTTTTCCTCTAATGGTGCCTTCCCCTGAAATTCCATTATCTGCGTAGCAGATAGTGAACTATACCCTTCTTCAATATCATATTGCGCATGTTTTTACGTGTGTTAGATGGGGTGTCAAATTAATTTATTTCTGGGAAATATGCTGCATGCTTTGCTTCTGCATCTGCGGCTTTGTTGCCACAGGAGGCTAAGTCCTCGCCCCTTGTGTGTGTTTGGCACTTCACCACCGCTATGGCTGATGTGAGTTGCAGGGCGTCTATGAGTCTGCCCAATAGGGGAGTGTGCTGCACTGGTATTCTGTCAGCACATCACAAGCCCCTCCTCTGCCATCGTGACAGTCCAGCGTGTACTGTAGATGTCTCATAGGCCGAATTGGAATAAACTGTAACCCCATCTTCTGGTCTATAGTTGATGACCTGTCAATGAAAAGTATTTCTCCCCCTCAAGGGCATTCTCCCCCACTTTAGGGATATCGTCATAGTGTTCCATGTACATGGAACAGTCATACACACGGTCTCCCTCCTCCACTGATTCAGCTATAAATGTTGGTGTGTTCATAATTCTGCATCTCAATACCTTTATCGCCGGATTCAAAATTATCACTTCATATCCGGATGCTCTTTGGGTAGTTAGTGTGCTTTTGGGCTTTTTGAGGATTGCAAAGAGGGCATGTTCCATGAAAAGTGTCGACCTGCACCCCATCGTGATACTCACTGACTTCTCTACTGTGAACGCAGCAGCAGCCAAGGCTTGTTCGCAGGGTAATGTCCTCTCATCACTGGGTCTAAATTTCTGCTATAATAGGCCATTGGTTTGTGTCTTAATGTTGTCTTCTGTGTGAACACTGCAGTCATCATTACTCCGTTGGAGTGTGAGAATAAATAGAATTTGTCACTGTAATTGGGAATCCCTAGCACTGAAGTTGTGCATATTGCTTTCTTCGGCTCCTCAAATGCTACAGTCATTTTGTGTGTCCATGATGAGTCATCAACTCCCCTTTGTGCCTCATGGAGCCCACTAGATAGGGGTCTTGTTTATGTACTATAGTCAAATACCCAGACTCTGCAATAATTACAGAGGCACAAGAATTGTTGCATCTCCCTCACTGTCTGTGGCAATGGTGTTCTAAAGATCTCATCTGTTCTCTCTGGAGTTACCCTTCAGCCTTCCTGTGATATCATCTGTCCAATGTACAACACCTCCTCCTGGCAACATTGTAGTTTTGCCTTATCTATACTGTAACCCTTTTCTGCTAGTACTGTCATTTCGCCTTTTCTCTTCGGACCTGATGCAGATCAAAATGTTGTCTACATACAGAATGATGGTACTTCCATGAGAATGGCTGAGAGTAAACTCTTCATGTCACCCACTGCCAATGTCATTCCTGCTGTGAATCTCTAAATCTCATAAATCCATTTCCCAGACCCTACTGTCAACAGGGGTAGCTTACACCTCAAATTATCTGTATCCATCTGTTGCCATGGTATATACTGTAGTCACCCACCACCCTTCTCTAGTAATGGAAACTGTGTCAGTCTCATTCCTCTGTCATGTCTCCCCATGTCTTTAGTGACTGTGAACGCCCTTGTCATATCTACCGTTTTTGTCCTGGCAGGACTCTCAGCCTCTGCGCGTATGGAGTAATTTTGTCTGTACTATGCGACTTGTCGCTAGGACGCTCCAATCGCCCCTCGGCTTCTCCATCATCTCTTCCCATTTCTAGTTCACTTCCTTGTCCTGAAACATTTTTCATAGCTCTACTATGTCCAATCGATCACTTAATTTCTTTCCCTTATAGGCAGCATGTAAATATATGGTTATATGTTGCTGCACATGTTTAGAAATGCTGCCATCTCTGTGTCACAGCTCTGGTCTTCAGGCGCAGGAGTGGCACGAACCAACCACCCCCTCCGTGGTCTGGGCGCCTGCAAGGCAAAGCTTACACAGGCCTCCGAGAGCCCGGCGGGGAAAGAGGGTTAGGGACTCGTTGGTTGGACGGGACTGGTACTGAGGGTAACCGGAAAGGAGTGGGGAGGTGGATAGGCAAGGGGACATAGGATGAGCAAGACCATTAACAATTATACACACTCAGTCTGAGAACCATGCACTGCATGCACATATTACAACCAGGCTCAAAAGCAAGCTAAAGATAGACTTATCTCAGGGGTGAGTGCTGGCCTCCTGCCTGCGCACTCTCAAGTCCGGTGTCAAGAGCAATTCAATGCTACAAAGAGAGCGTGAGTTATTATCCTGGGCATGTTTCTTCACACACATAGCAATGCTCTTGCAGCTGATTTGTGACACCTCCATATGCAAGCCCACTTGCTTCAGGCTGTCCTCGTATTAGTTTGCATGCAGCCGTGGCTTGCTTAACACTAATTATGCGGAAATATGGCCGCATGTGGCTCCGCTGTAAAGGTTGACCCTCGTGTTAACAATCACACGTGGTCGTATGGAATCATTTGAGGATTGTCTGCCGCACGTGGTGAGTTGCAACTTCCTTGCGAGCCGCCAAATGCTGGTCACAGCTTCTCAGAACAGCATGCGTGGCTAATTATACATGCAAATGACATGCACTGCTCTAGGAGTCGTTACGCCCTGGAATGCCCCCTCGCCCAATATTTGTTGGTTGCTATGAACGCTGCAGCGTAATTAACTTAGCTTCTCTGGAGCAGGGGGGACTCGAGACTGTGGGTGACACCTCCTGCGTGTGCCCCTGACCACGTTGCAAGCCTCCGGAGCATTCGCTCTTCAACACTGTTTTACTGGGTTGCACGTGGTTTCCCTGCACATGTTTGATCTCCCCAGCACTGGCGCTACTTAGCTTAGGTAGGCAGGGGGCCTGAAGGAAGGTTGTCTGGGGTGTGGCCCCTACTCCTGCACCCTTTGCTCGGAGCTCCAGAGAACACGTCTGCTTCAGGTGGACATCTTTGCACAAGCCCTGCGCTTTTGCTCTCGCGGGCATGTGCGCGTGTGCCTCACCCAACGTGGGTGAGTTTTGGAGTTCTTGGCCCGGTGGTTGCTGGGAAAGGTTGTCTGTAGGCTCCTTTTCCTGCAGAAAGGACACAAAAGCCTTTTGTAAGGCTGGATTCTCTTCTTTGTGGGATTCTTTTTCTTGATGTTTGTCATTGGTCTTTGTCTTTGTCTTGGCCCACAGCAGGCCTCTTTATACATAGTCCCAGGGTCTGCACCCTGATACTATGGGCCATGGCTTCGTCATTTTGCTGTCTGTATCACGAGTCCATTCCACGCTATACTTGCGTATTTTGTCTTGATATCACGGGAGGGACTTGCATAAATGTTGAATGGGCATATCCCTCATGGTGACACATTACTTTATAATCATCAATACTTAATTGACCTCAAATCGGGATTTCGACACGTTTAAATACCTTTATCAATTCACAGTTAACATCACTTTTCGATTAACTTCATATAATCATAGCAATCCAAAGAATAATTCCAAAGGCCTTTCTGGTTCATCACCATCATCAAGAGCATGCTCTGCACACCGCCCAGACTGCATTTTCCACCTTTAAGGAACAAACTGCGACTTCACTCATGTGCTCCTCGAGCTCCACCCAAATGGCATAACACTTCACCAGTTTGAGCAACAGTTAAACACAATGGAATCCACCACCTTCTAAGCACCTCAACTTGCCGGCTGCCTTGAGGGGAGACAGGTGCATGGCTGGAAGTCATTAGATGGATGGTATAGCTCCTGTTGATGTGTGGAATCATGAGGGTTTGGATCGCTGTGTGGAACTTATGTTGGGAGATGGAGGATTTGATTTCATGGAGGGTGGAGATCTGTAGTTATGTGGTTTGTGCCTTTTTTGGCTATGTGCTTTTAGAATGATAGGCAACTGTCAACAATGAAGCCAAGGGATTTGGGGGAGTTTAACAGCTTCTGGGTGAATCTTTCCACACACATGTTGTACTAATTGTTGTTTGGTGGGGGGACTGATGAGGATGAATTCAGTCTTGGCGGGGCTCAGTTCAAGGTAGCCAGGTATTCACTGAGCTGAGTGATGTCCTGAGTCCACTGACCTTAAGGTACAGCAGAGTGTCATCGGCATACAGATGGATGGCTATGTTGGGGTGATTTAGGAGAGTTCCCAAGGGTACATGTATAGATTGAAGATGAATGGGAAGAGGAAGGTACCTTGTGGGACCCAACATGTGACTGGGAGTCAGCTGTATCTGAATGAGCCCATCTGTATAGCCTAGTGACTGCTGGATAGGTAGGATACTAAAATTTTACGACAGTAGTTCTGGAGAAGCCCATCCTGTGAGAGAGTAGTTTTAGGTAGTGTGAGGGGTCAGTAATGTGGGGCTCACCACTAGGAGTAGATTTCTCAGAGGTAAGCATTTCATTGTGCAAAAAATTATAACATAATCCCTAACGATCCCTAACGAAACCGGATGTATATGATTTGTGTGTATCAATTTGCCCGTGGCCGCTTTGACCGTGTTTTTTTGTGACCATTTTGAATGCAAATATATGCGGGGGAAACCCCCTTCAGCCCCCATCTCCCTATATTATTAATTACCCCAAACCCACCCCCCACATATATTTGTGTTCAAAACGGCCACAAAAAATGTGGGCAAATCTACCCCGGTCAACTTGGGTAATGCCACTAAACCTACTCTGCCGGGGGATTCCCTACCTAGTGTGGTATGTATGGGAGAATCTCCTAGCATTCACAAAACTAACCCTCACACTAAACAGAAACATTCAAAACAACATAAATAAAAAGTTACCCAACAACCAGTGTCTTGGATGACTTCTAGTGATCCCGGCCAGATCCGTCTCCCCCAGGAACTGTCCCAAAGTCCATTTATTCCAAGGAACAAAAAGTCTTAACCAAAGTCTTGAAAAGTTCCAAAGAAACAAAACTTCACACAAATAAAATCCATTGGCAAAAGTCTCCCCTTTGTTTGATGAAAAAATTCTTCTTTTACAGATTATTCAAAATTTATAAGGTGCACTATACAGCAAAAAGGTGTTTCCATGCGCCACAAGACAAGACAAAGACAAGACAAAAAAGGTGGCAACAGGGGAGATAAACAACAATACAGTCATACTAGGCCGAATCATGCAAGTGCAGTAACAGGAAGTGTAGGGGTGGTAAGTGATGGTCGGGGGCATAAAATGCAGGCATGAGGGAAGGAAGGAAGAAAGGGCTCAGGGGCTGGGTAAGGGGGGGAGCACATGGGGGCAAGTGCCAGAGGGGGCCAGCGGCAGACAACTGACAAGTGTGAGGGTGGGGTGGACCAGACTCTTAAGGGACGACCAACCCACCAGGCTAGTCAGGGAAGGGCACCTGGAAGGGCAGTGCTGATTTAGGGGCTGCTGGTGAAGACTGATCAAGCAGGACTTGGTGCCCTGTAAGACTCATAGTGGACCAGGTCGCCAGTCGCAGCGGCAGATGGGGTCATTGGCAAGGGAGGGCGAGATGGAAGAAAGTAGAGAAGAGCCGGTCTCGAAAAGATTGCCAAACTTAAGGTGGTCCGGATCAAGTCTCAGAGGGGCAGGGAGGCCATTCCAGAGGGAGGTACCCACCAAAGAGTCAGATCTACCCCCCTCTCTGATTGGAAAAACGTCTGATCTGCAGAGAGCTTGAGCTAGAAGATCGAAGGGCTCCAGCAGGGAGGTATTTAGGGAGAGAGAGTGGATGTAGCAGGGTCCCAGGCCCCAGAAAGCCTTGTAGATGATGCAAAGGGTCTTGAATTTGATCCTTGCAGCCACTGGGATCCAGTGGAGAGATTTTAAGGTTGGAGAGATGCTCTACAAAGAAAATAAAACCTATGGGATTTCCTGGACGACTTCCCTTCCAAGAAAGACAGACAAAGTTGAAGACAGATGTAGTACTTCCACTTTGGTTATAACTTCTCTGCTTTCCACTTCTGCAGTATCGTACTCACACAGTTTGTCAGGATGCTTGAAGGTTTGCTCTCCACTCTGCAACTTCCCTTTATCATAACACTATGAGGACAAACTCCCCTGCCCCACAGTTTGCATCGGTTTATACTTCTTTCATTCTTAAATTTCTGACAAGAATTAGGAAGACCACAGCACTGCTACTGCTACTACAACTTCTGAAAGTAAATAGTTTTGCTGCTACAACTGGAACTTCAAAAGATAGGTAACTTAACAAGACTTCTTCGGCCTCTACAGGCTGGCAAGGCACTCTTCTTTCTATACCATCAGAAAGAGCCGCCTCTTTGCTTTTAGACCACTTCTTCTTCCTTCAGATAGTCCTAGCCATTGAGATTTAAAAATAACAACTTCTGTTAACAAGTACCCAGCTCCATTCCCCAGCTTCATGTACACCCTTCTTCAATTGGCCACCCCAAGCTGTTAGTACCACTCTTCCAGCTTTGATTGTTCTTGTCCCATTCAATTTAAAGGAATCGTGGGTAACAATGTATTTCACAACTTCAGAATACTGGTGTATAGGTCTTAAAAGAGAAGGAATCACTTTTATAGGGTTTGCTTTATAGGCTTGGGTAATACTGGTTCTGGCTTCAGTAACAACCTCTTCTGTAACTTCTGCTTCAGCCTTTAATGTGTTGCAAGAAGTCTCTTTTCTGTCAGAAGCAAAATAAAGTGCACGCAATTTCGTTTCCCTCTTAAACTGCCACTTCAAAGAGAGACACGTTCCCACCTTTCGGTCAGCACACAGCCTCCAAGGTATCGGGAAATATTGTCTCACCCACCGGCTTCTCAAACGTTGCTTGGAGATACGCGGCCGCTCACCAACAATGCAATGCTGATCATAGGGAAAGAGAGGTTTTCATTACATGCAAGCGTTTCATTTAAGCATGTGTTGCCTTCCCCTTTATAAAAAGTCTTCCCGCTTCTATGGTTCAACTTCTCTTCTCTTAGATTAAAGCCAAGTATAATTAAAGCTGCTTACAGTTACCGGCAAGGCAATTCTGCTGTTCAGGAGTACAGAGCTTCTCTTCCCAACCCCTGATTACAACGGTTGCAGGCTGCTGCCGGCTAAGTTTTTTCTCCCGCTACTTCTCTGGGCACTCTTGGGGTCCACACCCATCTGCTGCATGGGTGTCTCTGATCCAGCCTCGTTAATGGAGAGCCTCGTACTCTCCAATTTCCCTCGGCTTGCCTCTGCACACGGGCCTTGGGAATAACTGCAATGTCTGCTCTGCATTTACAGTGATGAGGCGCACCTGGAAAGACTGCTTGTGACATCTAGACCCTTCCAGTGCTGCCACAGCTATTCACGGTCTATGAGCACAGAACAAACTCAGAGTCTGCAGGTGAAATCTGCCTCTTCTCTACTCTGTGTCCCTGTTATGGTCACACTTCCTCATGAACTGCTGTCTAAGTGCTCTGCTTCTTCTGCTCCTGATACTGCTGACCTTCCAGCTCCTGCCCCAGCTTCTTTCTACTGCTCCTCCCTGCTGCTGCCTTTAATGCCCCTCAGGTGGGCTAATTAGGTTCAGGTACAGGCCCTTGTGATTAATTGCCTTACGTTGTCAAATGACATTAGGCCTGCCTGCCTGCCCTGGTATCGTACATGCCTCTTCAGCCCTCTTCTTCTTCACAGTCCCTGAGGGATTATGGGACTTGTAGTTTATCTCAGAAAAAATATGCTTTCTCTACTTCTTTACAAGGTTTTAATATGAATGCTCCTACCCAGATGTTATTAAGAGAAGATGTATTAGATGTAGCCTTTTGGGGAACACAAGGGGCAACAAAGGTCATATTTTCAATGTTCCTGTTGGAATACCTTTGATATTGTGGAGAATATGGAGTTTTGGGGCTATAAATGAATGGTTAAACAAACATCATTCTCCATCTTCATTCCAGATTTTACTGGTCTGCTGGTAATTTTGACAGTAGCAGTGACGACGTGGGAAACAGGATACTTGCACATAGATGTGCTATCTATGTGAGCACTGCGCGGCTCCATTGTCGCATTTGGAGTTGCCGTTTGCGAAATGATGGGCCATGCAGTGCTCACATAGATCCAGGCCCACTTGATTTTATGGATGACTGCCACTACATCTCCAGTTTTTCCCCCATGTGGTTAGTTTCTTGGATACTGTAGCCGTGGGGTAGGACAACGTCGAAGATGTGGATTGAGGAGGATATTAGCAAAGTTTCAGTAATGAAAAGAGCATCAAGATCATTGTTGGCGATGTAGTTGGCGATGTTGCTGGCCAATGGTCCTTTCCAGGCCCTAACAGGGTCAACAAGGGATTGCCCTTTTCTTCATCTGCCCTTCTTTTCGGATGTCTGGGTGGGGAATGCCCTGAGAGCTAACATTTAAGAAAGGAAAGGAAGGAACAGGGCTAAACAGGTGTGCGGGGACGAGGGCATGTGCCCTAAATCCATTTACACCAGCTAACCAACTGCAAAAGAAATGAAGCTGGGAGGTTGCTTAGGTAAGGAAAAGAGCAGCAAAACATGAAGGGCACCAACAGAGTAGCAGCGATTGACAGGTGGCCGGGGCTAAGGTCACGTGACCTAGATCAACTTGCACCATCTGACCAGCATTCATGGTGGATGTAATCTCTTTTAGATTGGAAATGTGAGATGTCTTTACAAACTTACAGTGTGTGAGTGGAATTTTATGTGGCAACTAAGTTATTGAAATGTAAACAAACAATTCTTTATATATGTTAGCAATATTAGAAATCATTGATTAATAATAGGCCCTTTTAGCTTTTATGACCATTCTCCTGTAATCATGTAGTAGCTTTTTTTAAATGTTATGGTGTCCATTTCACACAAAATAAGTACCCATCTAGGTTTGGTCTAAATTTTGATTGTCTGTGTTCCATAATTTCAGGCATTAACTATTTCTGGGTTGAGTGAAGTGTCTTTGTATATATGTTTCACCTGTTTCGTAATTGTAGGCTCAAATAAGGATATATTTAAAGTTGGCAAAGATTTCACAAAGTTAGTTTTCTTTCACATGTTTTGCTGATATAGTTGTTTGATTGGGATCTATGCGATCATTGCGTGGCCATGAATTTTGCAACCAGAAACTCTGAATGTGATAATGGTGCCGTGCAGTGCTCACATAGATAGCACATCTATGTGCAAGTCCCCTGTTTCCCATGTTGTCGCTGCGGGGGACACCTCCCCTCCAATTATACGGAACAAGGGCAACCCCTGCTCCACTTCTTCAATGTAATTGGATTTTGCATTTTTTGTACTGCCGAATGCGCATTAAGTGCGCATTCAGCATTTTATTTTCGTTATTTTGAGGCAATACCGTTTGACTGTGCTGTTGTCTGTATTGAGCTGCCATATAGTGCTCTCAGCCCAACCTTCTCCTTCTTGATAGGCATCTTCCATCTCTCATCAACTTCCTCCCTTCTCCTGCCACTCCTCCTCCTTCCACCCCCCTGGCCCCTTGACCACCACCGACGGGTTTACCACCTCTCTGTAACTCTCCTCCGAAGACCTTCAAAGGTGGCAATCAGCTTTACTTAGCTACCCTCAACTCTCGCTCTGCCATTAAACACCCCTCTGACATCTGTCACCTTCTTGAAGACTTTGACCTTAACATCCTCGCTCTCACTGAGATGTGGTTCACTGCCAGCTCTGTCACTGTTTTGACACATTCCTCCCTGCTCTTTAAGCCCAGGCCTAACCGTTCTGGAGGCAGAGTGGCCCTGATCTTCCCTGAATGGGTCCCTGCTACTATCATACCCACTCAGTCCTACTCTTCCTTCTCTCAGATCCCCCCTCTGACTCTTGCTGCCATCTACAGGCCCGCTGGTCTGGGCTCCCAATTCCTCTCAGAGTTGTCTGACCTAACCTCTTCTCTCCTGGTCTCTACCTCCAAGCTTCTCCTCCTCAGAGACTTCAAGATTCACTTTGAATCTCCTGATGCAGCCACTGGACTCTTCCACAGCCTCTGACTATCTTTCCCTCACCATTCTACCCTCTGGTCCAACCCACCCAGCCGGACACACCTTGGATGCTCTCATCTCAGCAGACATCCCCATCTGCAGCCCTCTCCTTACACCTCTCTCCTGGTCTGACCATGATCTCCTGTCCTCTCAGATGGATTGCTTAGTCCCCCGGCTAAGTCTCTGCTGCACTGACAGTCTCCTTCATTCGGCCGATGAAGCGAGTGTCAGTTGCTGCTTTTGCTGCCACTTTCATTCCCTCTCCCACTCCAGCCACTGACTCCCACACTGACACAGCCCTTGCTAACCTTCACCTCTCCATCTCCAACACCCTGGACATCCTTGCCCCTGTCATGAGAATCTGCATGAAGCATGCCTCCAAGTGCAACACCTGGCTTGACTACAACCTAGCCACTCTGAAACCAAGCGCAGAGTTGCTGAAAGGTCCTGCCGCCTTCTGCAAAGGCAATACAGACGGTCCATCCACTCGAAAAATTGGGCCATATCCAAGCCTGCATCTTTGGGCCTCTGAAAACATGGCTGAAATGTTCAAAATCTGCAACGACCTCACCAATCCTATTGCAGTCTCCACTTCTCCTCTGCCATCCAGACCCTCTGCACTGCACTGGCCTCCCACTTCACAACCAAAACTCAGGACATCCTGTCCTCACTGGCCTCTACTCCCCTCCCTCCTCCCTCACCCACTCTCAGGTCTTCCTTAGCCCTCCTTGCCTCCTACTCTCCTCCTACTCATCCATTGCACCTGATAAGGTCTCTAATCAAGTCTTCTCTATGAATGTCTCCTCCAAACAGGTGCTCCCCTGTTTCTCCAGCACTATCAAGGACAACATTGCCTCCCTTGCTCCAGCCTTGGCGTATTTCTGCAATCACTCCTTTCCCACTACCCCTCAAGCACTCCCTTGTGAACCCTCTCCTTAAAAAGACTTCCGCCGACCCTTCCTGCCTGGCTAACTACCACCCTATATCATAGGAAGTTATGATTCTATGTTAGCCCCTGCGCTTTAATGTATAGTTTTCACAAATTACTTTCTCCAATAATTTCCAATGGACACTGTAGTGTCCATTGGAATTATTTATTGGAGACACTAATTAGTGTCCATTGGAAATTATTGGAGAAAGTAATTAGTGAAAACTGTACTCATTGAAGCGCACAGGCTAACATAGAATCATAACATCCTACTAAATGAACAAATAGACCCGTCAGTAAATACTGGTCTCTATGTAGCCATGCAACCACTGACTTCCACATAACTTGGAATAGTCAGAAACCAAATTAACCACTAAAAACAAAGAAGGGGATAGAGCACACCGACTAATATAATTCACCAACCTCAGATAAAATGTACCACCCTATATCTATTACCCACTTCTAGGGCAAACTCTTGGAGAAGTTGGTAATCTCCCAACTGATCCACCACACTGAATCTATTGGTTGTCTCCACGACCACCATTCTGGCTTCAGAGCAGCCAGAGGCACGGAAACTTCTCTCCTGAACATCCATGAAGACTTGCTCTCAAATCTCAATTCAAACTCTCCCTCCATGCTCATCTTTCTTGATCTTTCCACTGCCTTCGATACGGTCAATCATGCCACCCTATTAATCAGCTCTGTAATACCCGTGGCATCACTGACCTGGCACTGGACTGGTTGACCTCCTTCCTATCTGATCGATTGGCTCAGGTTCAACTGGGCCCTTTCCTCTCCTCCGCCACACTCTCCACCAGCAGCGTTCCTCAGAGCTCTATCCTCTCGCAGTGGCTCTTCAACATCTACCTTCCCCCTCTGGCCCACCTTATCTCCACCTTCTCTCCTCACTTCCAGTGCTATGCGGATGACACACAGCTCTCCTTCAAGCTTCCCTCCACTTCCTCTTTCATCCCTGACTGTCAGATTGTTATTCATGCATGGTGTTCTGCTAACGATCTCTGCCTTAATGTCAGTAAAACTGAGATCCTTCTGATTGGGACCCCTGCTCCATCCTTTCCCCATATACTCTGGCCACCCTCCATGGGTCTCCTCCCTTCTCCCTCTTGTGAGACTAAAAACCTTGGCACCATCTTCGACTCCTCTCTCGCCTTCTCTCCTCACATCGTGGACCTTGCCAAGAAGGCCCGCTTTCATCTGCACCTCCTCAGAGGCATTCTCCCTTTCCTCACCTTCCCCCAGAAACTCAATGTCTCCAGATGTGGTACTCTCTAAGCTGGACTACTGCAACAGCCTCTTCCTCAATCTACCTTCCGCCCCCCCAACCCCTTTCAACTAATCCAGAATAGGACTGCAAGACGTATCCTTAGACCAAGCCCAGGGACCACATCTATCCAGCCCTAACATTTCTCCACTGGCTCCCGGTGGCTGTGAGCATCAAGTTCAAGACCCTCTGCATCATCCACAAGGCTTTCTGGGGCCTGGGACACTGCTACACCCAACTCTCTCTCCCTAAATACCTCCCTCCTAGAACACTTTTCCAAGCAGAGAGTCGGGGG
Organism: Ambystoma mexicanum; assembly: GCF_040938575.1. Taxonomy (NCBI): domain Eukaryota; kingdom Metazoa; phylum Chordata; class Amphibia; order Caudata; family Ambystomatidae; genus Ambystoma; species Ambystoma mexicanum. The sequence continues at coordinate 123,597,749 of NC_090936.1, read as the reverse complement.
TAGATCTCCCTCTTTGGCAAGAGCCTCCCACTGAAATGGCCAACCTACCCCTTCTCAGGCTTGAGCCGGATCTCCTTAAGTTCCGGAAGCATCTCAAAACCTTCCTTTTCTCTTCTTCCTTCCCTCTACCCCTCCCCTGCTAATGCCCCCTCTCTGCCCCATTGAATGGCTGCCTGGTCCCTTCTGAGTCTACAGGGCACCAAGCCCTCCTCTCCCAGTCTTACCCTAGTCTCCCTGACCTTACCCCCCTGACCTGCACTTGCCTTCCCAGGCCCCCCTTCCCTGGACTAGCTTGGTGGGGTTTGCATCCCTACCGGAACTGGTCTGCCCCCACCCTCGCACTTAGCTTGTGGTTCTCACTTCATGGGCTCCCTGCATCCCCTGGCACTTGCCCACCTGGCCTATCCTTAGCACTTGCCTAACCCCAGCAGCCCTCCTGTTCCCTTCCTCCTCCCCATCCTACACTTGTATGCCTCCATTCTGCCCCACACTTCCCTCCCACCATAGCATTATCCCTTCTGCCCGACTGGCACGTCCCACTCGCCTCCCTCCTGCATTTCTTGTTACTGCATTTACACGATCCAAATGAAACAAGGTCTAGTAGGACAGTTTTTTTCCCTACTCCCTCTACCCCCCTTTTGTCTTGTGCACCTTGAAAAGCCATTTGATGTATAGGTACTTTATAAATACACAATAAATAAATAAATAAATAAATGCAAGCAATGTCTTATTCCGACATGATTACTCAACCCATAATCAGTAATTTTGTTAGAGTGATTCCTGTTGTACATGAGCTGAGTGTGGGTTTCATGAATCAGCAGAAATCCTGTTGGATCAATGTTGCTTTATATGTAATAAAAAAAAACATTTTGTTACAGAAATACAAGGTGCATTTAATGAAAATCGTGAGTTTAGTGATTCGTTTTCTTGTTTATGGCAGACACCGAAGCCAGCCTTATCCCTTTTTATGTGTCTACTCTTCCCAGATCATCAACTGGTCCTTTACTTTCTGTGGACAGGCATGAGTCACCTGCCTGCCCTTCACCCTGTCCTTGATCACTTGGTCCTTATCAACACTCCTGTGCCTGTGCCACAGTTTTGCTAAGGACGAAGGACATGCATCTCTCAATGTTTACATAGTGTGTAGATTCACTTGGTTTTGTCACTTCTCCCCAGTGGGGAGACCTTTCTCATGATGCTAAAGAGGTGAGGCTGCTACCCAACATTCCGCATAGGGGTGGTTTAATGCGGGAGGACCTCATGGGGAGGGACTCCCCTCCTGGGATAAGGACGACCACCTGGGTAAAAGTCAGCAAAATACCCAAACTTAACTCTCTGAAGCCCATCACCATCTTTCCACTAACCCCCCCCCCCTGATAGCACTTCTTTCTCTGTCTTATTGTAACATTATACCAGTTGCTTCTACTGTGTCGAAGAAGATTGCTAACCATACAGATGGTATGACTGACTCAAGAACTAACAAGGGGCTAATTCGGAGTGGACCATTTCACCTCTCTGTTCACTAGGCAGCTTCCAGCATTTTACATCTGGCACCTGATTTCCTTACCTATGGATGCTATTTTACAGTCCTGGGAAACCCAAAAAGACCTAAGCCTTTCACTCTGATCTTTCGGTTTCCTCTCCCTGGAGTTCCAAGCTGACCCTGTCTTCAACTACTCCCTTTTTAAGGCTCCTGCACTTTTTGTTTCAGAGCTTTTCAGAAATGAAAAATGAACCTCCTTATTTCAAAAGAGGTGTTTTGCAGCAGGTGTTCCCTCAGTACCACCGTATATTTTAATCCAACCTGTGGGTTAATCAGACATTTGTACAACCACGAGCAACCCAATGGCGAGTCCTGGAATGCTCTACTCGTTTACAATGTTCCTACACTCTGTCGAGTGCCCAACCAATCAGTCGAAATTCAGAGCTCCAAACCACACAGACAGCTTTCCATTCCTTTACAGAACAGCCAGACATTCCTCTTTGTCATGTCTAGTAAGGATAGACATGTGCATTCCTTTTCCTGGGGCCACGAGAACACTTCCAATAACAAGCACATCTAATGTGCAGGCAAACCTGCACGCGCATCCTTAATGGCTGCACCACTTCCTGCCCCTTAACACATACACAATGGGCCTCATTACAAATCGCCCGGTATGGAAATAACGGTGGCGGTAAACCCGCCGCCACCGTTGTTTCCATACCGGGTGATCACGACTCCTGCAGGCGGAGGCGTCAATCCCGCCAGGTCTGACCTGGGGGTTTAACACCGCCCGCCTGCAGGCGGACGTGGAAAAACCAGCACCATCACGAGATGCTGCCGGTGTTTCCATGATCCCCGTTCCCATTGAGTCCTACGGGACTCAATGGGAATGGGGATTAACACCATTCCGCCTCCGGAATTCCCGGGACACCAGGGTTGTAATGCCCTGGTATTTCCAGGAGTCACGGAGGCGGAATGGTAATACGAGTCCGGCGGTAACCAGGCGGTTTTATCGCCTCGGTTACCGCCGGACTCGTAAGGAGGCCCAATGATTCTAACATAGCTCAGGATGCTGAACTCAGCAGGTGCATCCTATGCTGCACTCTGCCCCACACCATATGTGCAACACTGGTGGAATTGTCACAGAGTCGGATATACACCAACAGTGGCCTGTTACTGTATACAATGCTGAGCCCAATGTCGGCACAAACCTGTTGTAAAGCGCTGCGCTGCTCTCGAGCTAGGTTAAAATACAATAAAAAAAGAAGATATGCATATGGGAGTTAGCAGTAATATGAACTGTGTGGGCTTGCTAATGTTTGCCCTGCACACTAAAGAAACAACTATACATATGGCAAAGGCCATGGAAATGCTTTGTAGTCTTTCCTTCTAATCCAATTGCATCAAATCTTTTCCATCTCAACCCCTGTGTTTTACCCTTTATAATGCACCTAAACAAAAATTAACCCTTTAGCACCCAAACAAATGCATTAGATGCAAAGTTTTTAGGTGGAAAATATTTGATGGAATGGCATTAGATGCAACGGCATTAGATGGAAAGACCAGATACCAAATGGTTCATTGAGTTGGTGCCCCATGGTGGCTGTGTAGAAATACATGACTCTCAGGGGGTCATTTTATATAGAACGCAAATTAAATGCAGGGGACCACCAGCACGTTCACACCTACGTGCTGTTGTGTCGCCTGAATGCAATTTTCAACTTTTTCAAGGCAGAGTGCAAAGGGGAAGAGCAATGCCAGGTGAAATCGCTGTTCCTCTTCAGTTTTACGCTCCGTCTTGTAGCAAAGTAAATGCTACTTTGCAAGCGGAATTCACCAATGGATTCCTGTGGAACCTGCCTGCTACTAGGAGGTGCTCATTGCTGGTGGATGTTCTAGGAATCCACTCATTTTACGCCGGCATGAAAATCGTATTCCATCGCAAATATGCAGGGTGTTTGCAGGTGGAGCTGGAAGTACGAGGCAGAAATGTATTTCCTCTCTCGTTTCCCAGCCTGACAGCAAAAGCTTTGGAAAATCTAGTGGAGGGACTACAGCAAAGCATAAACGGCCTTATGCATTGTATTTGCGCCTTGCTACGCCACTCCAGCAGGTTTACAATTACCCCCATAGAAGAGTAAGGTTTACGCTTTAAGACACAAAAGGTACTCCTTTGCATGTCGTGTCGTCTAGACTAGACATTATTCTTCATTCCGTAAAAGGTGTGCGTCACATGACCACGGTATTGACAGAGCACTCACGAGAAAGACCCTATTGTTTTCAAAAGAGTTTCTTTAATTTCAAATGAGTTTCTTTAATGTCCTTTCATTCAAGATAAAGGTCCTAGGATGCAATTTACCAGGGTGGTCAATGAAAAGGTCATTTAACAAACAAGGAACAGGGCAAAAATCAATACATGATTTGTTGTCTCATAACTGTTGAGCTTTAATCAAGTCTATGCAAAAAGGACGCGCATACTCGTCCTTCCCACTGAAAGGGTTAGCCTGTATAGACCTGTATAGACCAGGACACCAGTGCCCTCACTGTCTCAGACTCACGCTTGGCGCCCTGTATTTGTCAAGTTACTGGCAGCTTCTGGAAAACTCGAGTTAATCACCAGAAAAGAATACAATATTGATATTTTGTAACGAAGTAGTAGCTGGCAAAAGATTCTCAGGTCAGCTTACAAACAGCACTTTTCACCTATAGAATATATTTTTATAGTGGCGTTTAGAATATGTGATGTAAATATTGCAAGAATTACTTCAATCCGCTTTATTTTTTGATTCATGAATGCAATGATTTGTAACAATTTCTTGATCTGCCCCAAAATAATGTATTTGTTATACTTTTTGTGTGGGCATTTTCTGTGTGATTTTGCTATACATAAAAATGTCCTTTTTCTCAGTTAGTCACTGGGAAACATTTTTTGCTTAGAGTTTCTGGGCTTACCAGATCAAGTGCTTTTTCCTTGGACATCCCTGTGGAGCTCTCTTGCATTGCAGCAGGGGTGCTTGAACTTAACTGTTCCTTAATAAACACATCAGGCTCCCAGGCACTTACCCTCCTGGGTCCACCAGCATGCAAGTCCACCGAGTGAGTTGTTGGATGGCCCGGATTTGGCCATGGGCACTCTCCGAAGGGTTTTGCTATGGTGATAACAGCAGAAAAGGCTGTGGTGTCTGTTAGACCTTGGACCTCAAAATGAGTTATCCTCCTGGATGAACCAACATTCTGGAGCACAGCTGCTGGAGCAACACTCCAAGGTTTCTGTCTTCTCTAAAATAGGTGGTCCCTCTGTCGACTTTCCCAAGAGCTTGGGCAGTAGCCTTTGGATCTAATGGGTTCTTAGCTGTCCAGATGCCACTTCTCAAGATATTCCAGCTTTGTCCATCTTGCGGGCTTCTCGTCTTCTGTCCAGGTTACACAGGTTACCCCTTTTCAGGACTTGTTGGGAATGCAAAGAAGACCTGAATGTGAGGATCCCCACTTAACTCTGTTAGAAATGTACATCTCCTTTCCTTGGATCTCCCTTTGAGTTTCTCATTCCTCTGACTCCCCTTTCATTTTCTCAGTTTTGCCCTTCCTCTCCGCATTATCTTACTCATTTTCCTTAACACCCTCAAACCCCACACTCTTTTCTCCCACAAGATTTGGTCACCTCTTTCTTTAACCACTCTCCAGTACCCTGGGTTTAGGCTTTCTCCATACTTTTTTTTCAGGGCTACCTTGTCCTCTAAAATAGGCACCTCTAGTGCTCCCTCAAAAAGTGTTCTTTTCTTGCAGGAAATGGTCCTTCTTCCTGTCTTTGATAATTTTCCTTCTCTCCCACCTCCTCCACTCATTTGCTCCCTTCTCGTCTTGTCTCTACTTCACCTTTTCATCACCTTGCTTTCTCAATTTGCTTTCCACATCTTTGTCACTTTGCTGCTATCGTCTTCCTTCCTGTTTCTCTCCTTTTGCTTTCCCCATCACTGAGCCCATCCCTTCCTCCCTCATTTAATCTGTTTCTCGTCTGTCCCTTTCTACTATATTCTCTATCGTCTTCGCTTATCCTTTTCCTTGTGTCATCCCTTTGACTTTCTCTCATCTTCCTCCTTCTAGTCTCTCAGGGTGCCCTTTTTTCCAATCTTTATTGTGTTCTCCTTCAATCCACTTCTTCCTGCAGTCTCCATTTTTCCATGCCTTGCTCTCTCTACCTACTCTGCTTTCTCACACTTTCATGGGCCCTCTGGCTTGCTTGCTTGCTTCGTGTCTTCAGGCACCCCCATGCGAATGTGTCCGTAATTTTACTCCTCTCTTCCTGTTTTTCAACCATGTGTCCACCAGCTCGTGGCTCCCACTCTCTCATGGTGCCCCTTTATTTCTTCTTCTTTATCTTCTTCCACCACTCCCCTGCTATAAAGTGTGTTGACCTCCTCTCCACTTATTCCCTACTTCAACGGCTTCTCAAATTTCTCACAACTCCTCTTCCGCCTCTTGGTGTTTCTTCTCTGCTCTCACCTAGCCACTCCTTTCTACAGGTGCTTTCCTCTACTCTCTTATGGTTCTTTCTTCTTTCTCTCCCTTTGTTCAGCCTGTCCTCTCATAACCTACTTGTCTAGCCTCCTACTTTCCCCTCCTTCCTCTTCTCCGATGTTCTTATTAATCCAGCTTCATTTTTTGCCTTCTTCCTCTTATCTCTTCTGTGTTTCCTCCCCCACACTGTCAGCTTCAACACTCTGATCGTCTTGAACTCTCCCTTTTCCCTCCTCCTCCTCACCTGGTAGATCGACGTCTGTGGCGACTGGTGATAGTGATCTTCTTGCCCGGTAGTCTTTCTTATTTCTTGCTTGATGACAGGGTCTCCCTCCAAGAGAAGCCACAGTGAAGGCCTGTCAGAGAGCCCACCTTGTGACCCCTTCCCCGAGAGGGACCAAAAAGTGGGGAAAAAGCCAGGAGAGGTGTAAAAAAAACCCACAGAAAGTTGCAGACGGGATCCTTGCTGGAAGGTGGGCTCTGCTGGTAATTTCAAAGTACAGCGAAATTCAAAAGTACAGCAAAAACAGGAAACAGGTAAGCCGGAGTCGGGACCCCAGAACAAAAACTAGCAAGAGAAAGAAAGTACACTGGAACCACTAAGGAGCAAACCCTTACCTAGAGGAACCAGAGGTAAGAGAAAAGAGCGGAAGTAAGATAGAATACCAATAAACAGAAGGGGCGGAGGAAGGAATAGAGACGCGGCTGCGCCGAACCAGCAAAGCCGCGTAGCAACTGAGAAGCACAGAAAATAGCAGAGACGTTCCGACAATGAAGCCGGAAACGGACAGAAACAAAGAGTACATAGCGTTAGAGCAACAAGCGGCAGCACAAAAGAGCACAGCTGACCGAAAGAGGTTGCAACGCGCTGTGGGAAAGACAGGGCGCGGATAATAAGCTCTGGAGAAACACCAGAGAAAAATAACTAGACCGCTGCTGGATGCAATTACGTGATGGAATACCCACGGCCGCCTAGACGAATGCGAGGCCACATGCGCCATGATAGGCGGCGCATGACAGTATGCCCTCCTCCATATCTAGAACCTCCCGGCTTACCAGGATGGGCCCGATGGAACTTCCGAAGGAGAAGAGGAGCATGAATATGTGAAAGTGGCTCCCATGAGTCCTCTGCACTAGAGAATCCCTTCCAATGTAAATGGTACTCTATCTGACCCCTTTTGTATCGGGAATCACACAATTTCGACACCTCATATTCTGCCCCTCAGTCAGAAGGGGCTTGCAGCGGAACAGGTCTGGATGGGTGTGTAGGATTTGACCCTTTGAGTAGGGAAGAATGAACGACGGGATGAACTCATCTCAAACTGTGGGGAAACTTAAGACGAAAAGCTAGAGGGTTAATCCTTGCTGAGATGGGATAAGGACCAATGTAGCAAGGAGAAAGTTTAGAGGGATGAGTCCATCGAGGCAAGTATTTAGTGGAAAGCCACACCTTGGAGCTCGCCTTCCAGTCCGGAACCTCTTGTCGATGCTTGTCGGCCTGTGTTTTGTAGTTACGAAGACTGTCCAACAAGGTCAGTTTAGCGGTGTTGTGAGTTTCTTTAGTCCGAGACATGGCTTCTTGAACTACGGGGAGAATAGACTCTATGGGGATTTGTGGTAATATGGACCGGGGATGATACCCATAGGTACAGAAAAATGGTGTGCATTTTATGGCCGAATGTCGTGCGTTGTTGTCGGAAAATTCTGCAGTAGGTAGTAAAGAAACCCAGTTGTCTTGTTCTGTGTCGGTGTAGCTGCAAAGGTATTGCTCCAGAGAACAGTTCAACCGTTCAGTTTGGCTGTTGGATTGAGGATGGTAACCTGATGTAAAGGCCCTTTCTATGCCTACATTCTGGCAAAAGGATGTCCAGAACCTAGAGATGTACTGACTATCATGATCTGATGTTATCTTGTCTGCAAGTTCGTGTAGTTGAAATATGTCTTTGGCAAACATTTCCGCCATACAGCAGTGGGTAACCCCGGCAGGGGGGGAAAATGGGCCATCTTAGACAGAGAGTCCACAGTGACCATTATACAGGAGCAGCCTTGAGATACTGGTAAATCCCCTATGAAATCCGTGGAGATATGGCTCCAAGGACAATCTGCGACAGTATCCGTTTTAATGAACCCACTGGCCTAGAGGTACTGTATTTGCTTCTGTTACAGACCCCACAAGATTTGACATACTGTTTCATGGTAGAGGAGAGACCTGGCCAATAGAACACCCTTTTGATCAAATTCAAAGTACGAGCTTGACCTCTATGACCGGCCGTCTTGTGATCGTGACACCATGATAAGACCTTCTGGCCAAGGACCCCCGCGGGTAAGTACAAGCGACAGTCAAAGAACAACAGGCCATCTCGTTTGGTTAACCTTTTGTCTTGTACTTGATTACCTTGCAAGATTATGGCATGCTTAACCTGTTGGAGAAAGGCAGAGATGTTGCTGATAATCCTATTCCTGGGAAACAGTCTTTCAGGAGAATGAAAGGGTGGTCCTAAATCGCTGGTCTTCCTAGAGAGGGCATCGGCCACGGTGTTCTGACTGCCTGGAATGTATGTGATTTGGAAGTCATACTGCACAAAGAAATGAGCCCAGCGGGCTTGGCGAGAATTGACACAATCCACAGTGCACAGGACCTGTACATTCGTGTTATCCCTTCCAATGGTAAATGAATGTTCTCTTCCTTGTAATAAATGCCTCCACTGTTCGCATGCCATCTTTTTATAGCAAGAAGTTCTCTTTCTATGACTGAGTAGTTGCATTGACTATTAGTCAAAGTCTTAGATAGGTAAGCAATGGGATGTTCTTCCTGATCTTGCTTTTGTAGGAGGACTGCTCCTATGGCGGCCGCTGAAACATCAGTCTCCAGTATAAATGGTTTCCTTTGGTCTGGGTGGCGTAGAATGGGAGCACTGCAGAATAGAAGTTTGAGATTCTGAAACTGTTTCCATTTGTTTGTTCCAGTGAAATGGCAAAGACGATTTTTTGAGAAGATTAGTAATAGGCAGCACTGCATCAGAGACCCTGTTAATAAAACATCTGTAAAAATTGACTCGAGCCAGGAACTTTTGGATCTCTTTTACAGAGGTAGGAGCAGGCCACTGCAGAATAGCATCTGTCTTTTTGTCGTCCATCTGAATCCCTTGAGAGAACAGGATAAACCCTAAATAGGGTACCGAGTTGACTCCAAAGACACACTTTTCCTTTTTTGCTTGTAACCGATGATTTTTGAGGTGATTCAGGACCTCTTCTAGGTGTATGAGATGCTCCTACATGCTCCGTGAAAAAACCGAGATATCATCAAGATACACTACTACATTGAGGAACAGAAGGTCCGAAAAGATGTGGTCCATAAATCTTTGGAATAAAGCTGGGGTGTTAACCAGTCCGAAAGGAATCACATGATACTTGAATAAGCCGAAGGGTGTATGGAACGCTGTCTTCCACTGATCACCGCAGGGAATTCTTAATAAATGATAGGCACTGCGTACGTCCAGTTTGGAAAACAATGTGGATCCGTGAACTGCTTCCAGTATATTTGGAATGAGGGGCATGGGATAGCAATCCCTCACAGTAACTTTATTCAGACCCCTAAAGTCAATGCATGGCCGGGGGTCAAAGGAATCCTGTTTAGGTATAAAGAAGAGGGGAGCTCCCGCTGGGGATTTGGATGGTTGTTACGCTCACCTGGATCCCACGGGGGCGTCGACCGGAACTGGGCCGCTGTTATTTCCACCAGCGTGACGTGTAGCGCCGAGATGACTGACTGGACTGGCCCGCTCAGCCTAGTTTGTCTGGCTCGCAAGAATATTCTTCTGCAAAGGAGAAGAGGAATTAACCACCCGTGGAATTGAGTGTCAACCCACCTTCCCCACTCCTGTTGTCTTCCCACTAATCACTCTTGATGTCCCCTCCTTAGTCTCACCTGATGGTTTGGAAGGATGAGCTCTCCATCCTGCGTCGACCGCAGGGGCGCGTTGATGACCAGTTACTTCACTGGCGTAAAGGAATTGGTGAGTTCCTGTATTGACTCTAAAGTTCAATTGTTCATAAGAGTTCAAATATCTGCTCTTCACTCTATCCAATTCCTTGCAGGTTGCCGATTAATCCACTCGAAGATTTCCAAATAGCACTCGGTAAGATTCAGGTAAGTCTATTGTGTTTTTCCCCTTAGGGGCCGGGTTACGGCAATGAAGCAGAGTTGACTGTGCCGACCCGAGATGAGGTGAGACCCTGTGGTAAATCAGGTAAGTTTGTGGAGGGTAATTGGTATTGTCCTTGCTTTTTCCCCTTGCTCACCTTGCTGTCTTTGTCTCCTTAGGTGTCGGAGTGCGGCCGCGAGATGGAGAGAGCGTGATGGAATGCTGAAGTACCATCAAGCAGGTGAGTTCAGCGCGGCGCCGTAGAAATGTGAAGCGATGCTTCAAAGACTTCTATCTTTCAGTTCCCTGGCGAAATGGATCAGGATTCAGGTAAGGATTAAAGTTAAAATTCCTGTTCTAACCTTTATCCTTTTTGTCTTCTTGTTTCAGGATTCCCAGGACTGGAGCGGGCGTGGCTGAAGACTGGAGCTGCTGAAAACACGGTGAGCGTTACGCTGCAGCAAGCAGAATAACGCAAAGCACGTGTGGCTGTCCGGGCGTGGTTTAAATAGCCTTGGAAGAAGATCCAGGGAAGTATTCTTCCACAGCCCCACCCAAGTAACAAAATAGTCCCTTCAGTAAAATAGTCCCTCCTAAGCCTCATTTGGTTTGAGCCTTCATGCAGCATGGTCTGCCTCAGGTGAGTATGCAGCATGGTCTGCTTTGGGTAAGTTATCAATAATGAGCCTGGCGCCCATGGCGCCAGGACTGACTATCTTTATGAGCCTGGCGCCATAGGCGCCAGGACTGTACCCAAACAGCCCCTAACTGGGGCTTTTGGGCATGCTCCAAGTGGCATGATGCCTGCTTCCGGGGCTGCTGGGCCTGGTCTGGTCTTCCGGGGGCAGGCATCATGACAATGGTCTTATAAGTCCGTTGTGTAGATTGTCATGTAAGTACTTTCGTAGTACTTCCTTCTCCTTTTGGGACAATGCAAAAATCCTTCTGAACGGGACCAATGCATTAGATACAAGGTCTATGGCGCAATCTTCGGGTCTATGAGGCGGTAATACCAACGGTGTCTCTTCTGCAAATACTGCCTCATACCCAGCCAAGAGGGTAGGGATGGAATGTATTCCTACGGTCATATTCAGAGTACTTGTCAATGCTTTAGCTTCTTGAAACTGTATGTTTTGTAAACAATTATTTTGGCAGAATGAAGATTCAAACCCCAGTTTGTTCGCAGCCCAATGTATGCGTTGGTTGTGTTTGCACAACCAGTTGATGCCCAATATAAGAGGAAAATGAGCCGCACGTATGATGTCAAATTTGATTTCTTCGGTATGATGTTGGTTGGTCAATTGTAAAGTCTCTGTGGTCTGAGTGATGAGGCCTGAACTCAAAGGTTTACCATCCAGTCCTTCCACCTTTTGATCCTCCTTGCAGTCCATGCAGTGTAAGCCCACCTTGTCCACCCATAACATATTCACAAAATTACCAGCTGTACCACAGTCAAGCAGTGCTAATGCTTCAACCTGACGTTCATCTATTTTCAAATGAACGCTGAGCACTATCAGTCGAGAATCTTCGAGCATGTCGTTAGGACAAATGGAAAGTGAAACATAGGGACTGGAAGAGACCCCTCAATATCCCGTCCCTTCTAGGATCGAGGGTTGTCATTTTCCGACTGCGGATAGGGGATCTATGTGCAGTTCTGGATCTGATGTTTGTCTGACCCACAGTAGGCACACAGTCCTTGATCTATCCTCCTTTTTCTTTCTTCAGGTGTAAGAGATCACCGAGTAGCACCGATTTGCATGGGTTCATCTGTTCATTTGGTAGCAGATGACGGAGGAGAGGTGCTCCCTGTGAAAGATGGGCGAAATCGGTGTTTTTCATGTCTTCTCTCTTGCACCCTAAATTAAATCTGACGGGCAGCTGCCATCAATTCTGTAAGAGAAGCAGGACACGGTGACCTTGCTAGCTCATCTTTGAGATCATCTCGGAGGCCCCATCTGAAAAGTATGAATTGGAATTGTTCCGACCATCCAGTCTCTGTAGCCAGTCGTTTGAAGGAAGAAATGTAGGTTAGGACATCCGCCTGCCCTTGGCTGACATCTAACAGTTCTTCCCCCGCAGTAAGAGCTATTCTGGCCTTTCAAAAGTAGGTTTCAGGAGTTGAATGAACGCCCCATAATCTTGGAGCACAGGATCAGCTCCAGTGACTAGGGGGGTAACCCATGCCAAGGCATTCCCTAACATATTAGAAATCAGAAACCCCAATTTGATGTGGTCAGTGGCGTGTGTGTTCTGAACGCAAAGTATATTTTGCAGGCATACAGAAACTCCTTAAGTCTCTTAGGAGATCCGTCAAATTTGCCTGAGGAAAGTGCCATAGGGGTCAATTCATTGATTTGTGGTTCTCAGGCTGTTACCATCTGTTTCAATAGGTTGTTTTCAGCTTTGAGGTTTTGCATTTACAGGTTAAGATTCTGCACAACAGGGGGGTTCTGTTGAGCAGCCTGCAAGATGGCTGCCTAGCTTTCTAGCTCCGCGCCTGACTGCTGAATATCCGTCTGCATCAGCGGTTCCCTGCACCATCCGACGCTGGGAGTGAGTGTATTGTGTTCTCGTCCCCGAAGCGACATATTGATCCATGTCGGGGTGAAAAACGTAACTTTATCACTGAGCAGGGCCCTTCTTTCTCCTGACCTGGCCCCCCGCTGACTGAGGCCTGCCGGGCCGGGGCGCGTGTTGTGGATGCGGGCCCAGCCCCTGTATTTTACTTACTAATCCTTGCGGAGCGGCTATCTACCTCTGGTGCCCTGTGAAGTCGCACTCTATCGTCGCGGGACTGGCCCTCCGGAGGCCGCTGGACTATATTTCCTCCTTGCCTGGCCGCCTGCGTACCTGACCCTCTGCGCATCGCTTGGGCGGCGCTTCTCTCCCGGTCTTGTCCCCCCTGTGGCGAGGTGCGCCTGAAGCTGTTGCTGTCCGAGCGGCTCCTCATTCCTGGCTTACCCTGGGGACGGGCGGGCATGCTGGTGGCTCTGGCTGGTGGCTGCCCCAGTGACTCATCCAGCCCCACGGGGGCTCCCGAGGCGATCCCGCCGCCCCGGAGACCAAGCACCCTCTACTGCCTGGACCTGGCCTGCCGGCCGCCCCCCCCCCCGCGAGGTAACTATGGTGCTGCGCTGACTGCTGCCAACCGCCACGAACTTGGACACTGCGGCCCATCTGCATATTTTCTTCTCGATCCCCTGAGAGTGGTCTGGTGCGGCTGAGGTCTCGGCCGCGGCTGAAAGACTTGAACTCTGTGCCAGCAGGTGAGGAGGTGGGGGGCTGCAACTTGAGACCCTACACTGAGTTTGGATTCCTGCTAACGGGAGATTGAGGCACTCCTTCTTGTCCCGATACTGCTGTACCCAGGGGGCCCAAGGACCACGCACCTAACTCCCTGCAAGGGCTGCCCTGTGTCGCTCCGGAGCACTCCTGTAGCATGCCAAGTAAATCACGTGGGGCCAACAAGGCGGGGGCAATGGACAAATACACCAAGTCACTTCCTAGACAGGAGCAGGGAGGGTCACCCCTGAACCAGGACGATTCTGAGGCACCTCCGTGCCCCCCTCAGCCTGACCTCACTACCTTAATGGAAATCATGGCAAAAAACTTTGTGTCATTCCACGAGAAACTGTATGACATTAATGCAAGTGTTGCCCCTATGCGACCCAAATTGGATCAGCATGGTACCAGGCTGGCGGAGGCCAAGACACGAATTGGGGCCAACGAGGATGGCATGCACACTCTCCAAAACAATGTCTCTGAACTGGTGCGCGATATGAAGCAAGTCAAGGCAAAATGTGATGATTTGGAGTCCAAGTCCTGTCTGAATAATCTTCGCATCGTGGGGGTCCCGGAGTCCGTCCTCAAGGGCAAGATGGAGCAGGCAGTTGAAAATCTGCTGAGAGACCTCCTGGGTAATCCCAACTATCCCTGTTCTTCACGATCGAGCGCGCTCATCGAGCGCTGACCCCCCGTCCCAAGCCAGGTGACTTCCCAAGGTCGATCATTGCCAAGGTTTTGAGTTTTAGGGACAGAGACCATATACTTCGCTTGGCCCGGGAGAAGGGGGAACTGAAATTTGAATATCAAACTATTCGAATTTTTCCAGACTTTTCCATCAGTGTGCAAATGGAGCGCAAGCAGTTCAACGGTGTGAAAAAGTTGCTCAAGCAGAGGAAAATTGAATATGCCATGCTGTTCCCGGCACGTCTGAAGCTTACTCATCGCAATAAGTTATATTTTTTCACGGTGCTGGAGGAAGCAGTGAAATTTATCGAAGCCCACATCCCGCTTCCTGACTCGGCCGAGGAGCCAATACCTGATGGCTGAAGAAGCGAACACCGACCCGCACAAGTGGCCCGCCTTGGGCGCCGCTAATACTCGCGCTGTCTATATCTCCCTTGTTGTACTCATGAACCTTGCATTCTCTATATCCTCTGCTATGCGTAATCTGTTGTAATGGCTCCCTGAATTGTACTAATTGATACTGCTACTAGATCCACAGTGTATTTAACCAATCTCACGCTCAAGTTGGGTTAACGGCAACAGCGACCCCCGCTGCAGCTGCAATGGCGAGTTTGGCATCTTATGACTGTTGGATGCGCCCCTGTTGGGCGCGCAGGCACGCGTGCCCCTGTTCCGTTGGGCGTGCCTGTGTAGGGTCTTTGGGAGGGTTTCTGTGCACTGCTTGGTTGGGGTGGGCAGTGAGGGGGGGGGTGGCAGGATTGAGGGATGTTATCTCACAAATGGCAAGGAGAGTGTGGCTTGGAGGGTGGAATGGTGTGTCACTGCATCGATAACCATCATACGGTCAACAGTCAAAGCTACGCGATGCTGGGATGTCCCGTAAAGTCGTAACATGGCTATTAGACTAATGTCATGGAATATTCGGGGGCTCAGTAATTTCACTAAGGCCCGCAGGATAACGGCGTACGCTCAGAGGCATGGGGTTAATATTCTCCTTTTACAAGAAACCCACGCTCTTACGCATCTCTCATCCTCTCTGGCCCCGGCATGGGGCACCAATAAATTCTACACTGTATATTCCTCTGAGTCCAGCGGCGTCCTAACCCTGATTAATAAATCAGTGGAATTTTCCTTACGTACTAGCCACATAGATCATGAGGGTAGATACGTGATCCTTCATTGTTTATTAGCTAACACAGAGTGCCTGTTGGTCAACACGTATGCTCCGAGTATAGACACCCCCGACTTCTTCGATGACATCAATACCCTGCTTCTGAGATACATCGAGATCCCGGTTATTTTGGGGGGGACATGAATCTCATACTAAACACTGAGCTCGACAGGTCAGGCACTGCACACAGGACGGTATCCAGAGCCGCCCGTCGGCTCCAAGCACACATGGGCCCAGCTGGCCTAATCGATGCCTGGAGAGCGCTTAACCTACTGGCTAGGGAGTACACGTTTTACTCTTCTGCACACGACAGTCATTCCAGAATCGATCTCTTCCTTCTGTCGGCCGGGTTGATGGGGAAGAATCTCAGCATGCAGATATTACCACGCACACTTTCAGACCACTCCCCAGTGACACTCGACATTACCTTGCAGCCTGCACTACCTCACCACTCCAACTGGCGATTTAAATCTGAGGCATTACACGACATAGTTTTTAAGGCCGACATCCTTGCGGATGTCAATTCGTTTTTTAACAACAATAAACGCCATGACACAACTGATGGGGTCCGATGGGAGGCTTTCAAGGTGTTCATCAGGGGGATGTGTATCTCTAAGGAAGCTGGGGTCCTGAAAGACATTAGGAACTCTTTCCAACGCTCCGAGGCAAAACTCAAGGAACTAGAGCGTGAATACGCCTCTGCTCCCTCCATGCCCAAGTTGGCACAGATACGTGCGGAATTGGAGACCTTTGAGGCGCATGCCCTCAGGGAGATACGATATTATGCACGACCCATTGCGGCTCGTAAATATGGCGAGGGGGAAAGACCCGGTCGAACCTGGCCAGGCTGGCCCGGATTGAGGGGGGCAGAACCCAGATTGACAGTATTAGGAGCAAGGACGGTGTCCAGCATTGGGCTGACCAACCCATCCTTGAGACCTTTTCGGAATTTTATGCTGCCCTCTATGCCCCGCAGAGTGAGCATAGCCCTCAAGACCTGGATCATATCCTTGACAGTATCCCAATCTCCTATATATCCCACGCCACTAAAGAACAGCTGGACACTCCCATTTCTCTTGATGAGATCACTAAGGCAATCTCTGCCCTTCCCAAAGGCAAGGCCCCCGGTCCTGATGGCCTAACCGCTGAATTTTATCAAGAGCATGTTGCTTTGCTGGCACCACGCCTGCATGAGGTGTGGGATGAGTCCCTCCGCCTTGCCACTCTCCCCCAGTCCCTACGTGAGGCTATTATCACTGTCCTCACCAAGCCGGGCAAACCCCTGGAGGAGTGCGGCTCCTACAGACCTCTTTCTCTTATGTATACAGACACCAAAATATTCGCCAAGATTATTGCGAACAGGTTCCTCCCCATCATGACGTACCTAATCCACCCAGACAAAAGCGGCTTTGTCCCTGCCCGTTCCACTGCTTTAAATATCTGGCGCCTATTCAATGTCATCTCCAGAATTGACCCTAAAGCTAACGCGGTTGCCATGACACTAGATGCCCAAAAGGCGTTTGATATGGTTTCATGACAGTACCTGAGGGTGGTGCTGGAGAAGATGGGAATTGGCCCACGCATGCTCTCCTATATCAAACTGCTTTACACGAACCCAGTGGCCAGAGTCCCGGTTAATTCTCATCTCTCGGCTCCCTTCACCCTCCACAGAGGGACACATCAGGGCTACACATTTTCCCCCCTATTATTTGCGATGGCTATTGAGTCAATGGCAGACAGTGTAAGAGACAAGCATACTCGTAAGGGGATACGCCTGCGTGACACGCTCGAAATTATATCACTGTATGCGGACCATGTGCTTCTGTACATCAGGGACCCCTCGGTCCACTTAGACCCAATCATCCGTGAGATAATCAAAATAGGTACATTTTCGGGCTTCACTATAAATTACACTAAATCAGATATCTTCCCTCTCACACCTGCAACCCCTCAGCCGTCATGCGAATTCCCACTCAGCTGGGCCCCAGAAGGGATTAAATATCTTGGGGTCCAGGTCTCCCTGTCTAGAGCCTCCCTACTGGCTGACAACTATGATGCTGCTGCGCAGTATGTGGAAGCTACAATGAAGAGGTGGAGTAACCTCCCCCTGTCCCTGGCGGGAAGACTGTCGCTAATCAAAATGATTATAGTTCCAAAGCTCCTATATAAATTCGCCAACGTCCCACTCTGGCCCGGGAAGCACTATTTCACAGACCTACACGCGGGGTTTGCCCGGTTCCTATGGCACTGCGGGGCCGTCCGCCGGAAATGGCAGCATATGACTTTACTATACGAGAAAGGGGGTTTTAACGCACCGGATATAGCCCGATACTGGATTGCTGCACAAGCCCAAAACGCAACTCACTGGTATAAACACCAAGACCCACCTCCTCATGTCAAACTCGAGATCCTGGCAACCGAGGAGTTCAATGTTATGTCCCTGATCCTCTTCCACTCGTATCAATCCGACGCCCCGGCTGACCCAGTGGCCACCACAATCAGGACATGGAAACAGATGCTGCAACCCCACTCTGAACTCCGTCCGTACTATAAATGGCTGCCCATATGGTCATTCCCAGGCCTCGCCCCCACACAGGATAAACTCCTCATGCGACACTGGCTGGACCTGGGGTATCGGGCGCTTTCCGACCTGTTCCCCGAGGGGAAATTCATCACCCCGCAGACATGGAGGCCAGGACACTCTGGCTCACCACTGGAGTAACTGCAATACTTTAGACTCAGAGCGGCAGTGCAGGACATGTGGCCCTCATACCCGGACGAACCCCCAGAGTACTCCGAAATCTGTTACATTGCTAATTCTGCAGGGGGTAGGGGCATAATATCCGCCCTTTACAAAATGCTTATAGAACGTACTGCAGAACCATCCTATAAGATTCGTGATGCATGGAGTCAGGAACTGGGGTTGGCAATCACTGACGAGATGTGGGCGAAGATGTGTACACACACACGTAAGGTCTCCCTCAACTCTAGATTTAGATGTGTGCAATATAAACTCCTTAATTGCCTGTATTACACTCCCTGGGTGGTTGGGAAGTTTGCACGAAATCAACCCCACGTTTGCCAGTGATGCAAATCCAATGAGGCGGATCACACGCATATGTTCTGGTCCTATGGGGCGCTGGCCCCATTTTGGGAGGCTGTGCTCGAGGCCCTCTCAGAGATTGTGGGGTTTCGGATTGATCCTGATCCTTTGGCTGTGTTGTTTGGGTTGTGGGAGGGAGCAGAGGCTAAGCGGGTTGTTAAATTTTTGAACGTGGGAGCCATAGTGGCCAAGAGATGCATCCTGCAGTGCTGGAAGGGGCGATCACCCCCTAAGCTAGAAATGTGGCTACAGGTGTGTGA
The DNA here is from genome assembly GCF_040938575.1 of Ambystoma mexicanum. Classification (NCBI taxonomy): domain Eukaryota; kingdom Metazoa; phylum Chordata; class Amphibia; order Caudata; family Ambystomatidae; genus Ambystoma; species Ambystoma mexicanum. Next base: position 123,579,100 of record NC_090936.1, on the reverse strand, counting down.
GGAGGACTATATCAATACATTGCCTGTGAATGCTCGCCCCAAAAACGTGTGGACAGAGTTCTGTAGCTATTTGAATAGCAAAGCTGATCTGGAGCTCATATTTTCGCCCCCGTCGCCAGATCAGACAGGGATGTAAGCTGAACTGTGGGTTCCCTCAATGGACTTGATTTGTTCTTGAGAATGTACCTGTCTTGTTACTAATGCACTGATTGTTGTCCGTACCTTTAAACATGTATCACGGTTTTGCTGATGTAGTATGTAATGCACCTGCTATTGCCCCTTGCCAATAACGAGAAGTTTAAAAAAAAAAGATTCTGCACAACCGATACCAGCTTTTGCAACTGTTCTGGGGCAGCCATTTGTGGTACTTGGCTTTGCAAACTGTCACCTTCAACACTCTGATCGTCTTGAACTCTCCCTTTTCCCTCCTCCTCCTTACCTGGTAGATCGACGTCCGCAGCAACTGGTGATAGTGTTCTTCTTGCTCGGTAGTCTTTCTCATTTCTTGCCTGATGACAGGGTCTCCCTCGAAGAGAAGCCACAGTGAAGGCCTGTCAGAGAGCCCACCTTGTGACCCCTTCCCTGAGAGGGACCAAAAAGTGGGGAAAAAGCATGGAGAGGCGTAAAAAACCCCACAGAAAGTTGCAGGGATCTTTGCTGGAAGATGGGCTCCACTGGTAATTCCAAAGTACAGCAAAATTCCAAAGTACAGCAAAAACAGGTAAGCGGGAGTCGGGACCCCAGAACAAAAGCTAGCAAGAGAAAGAAAGTACGCTGGAACCACTAAGGAGAAAACCCTTACCTAACAGAACCAGAGGTAAGAGAAAAAAGCGGAAGTAAGATAGAATACGAATAAACAGAAGAGAGGAGGAAGGAATAGAGACGGGCTGCGCCGAACCGGCAAAGCCATGTAGCAACTGAGAAGCACGGAAAATAGCAGAGACGTTCTGACAAGGAAGTTGGAAATGGACAGAAACAAAGTACGTAGTGTTAGAGCAACAAGCGGCAACACGAAAGAGCACAGCTGACCTGAAAGAGGTTGCAACGCACTGTGGGAAAGACAGGGCGTGGCTAATAAACTCTGGAGAAACACCTGAGAAAAACAACTAGACCGCTGCTGGATGCAATTACGTGATGGAATACCTACAGCCTCCTTGACGGATGCGATGCCACATGCGCCAGGACAGGCGGTGCATGGCACCCAATGCTTTCCTCTTTGTCCTTCCACCAAATCCTCTGATTCTTCCCAACCTTGCATCTCCATGACAACTGGTACTTCCACCCAGTCAGCTGCCTTCCTTTGTCTGCTTACATTTCCCTAATCCTTTGACCCTCCTTTTATATCCTTTGGTACACAGAGATCCAGTTCACCCCTCCCTGGCTCCATACAGAGAACTTGTTTGTTGCTACACAGTCAGTGTTGAATGCTTCAAGGTTCGGCCCTTTTAGAGTCAGGCAGCCCCTTTGGGAAACTCCCTCACTTAGTTAGCATTATGGCTAGATAATGTCCAGTTCTCCTCCGGTGGCCACAAATCTCCTCTTCCTTGTCCCTTTTAACCACGATGCTGTCAAAAGGGATACTGGACGCACTCCAGTCTGCAACAGCCTGTCTCCGTAAGCCAACTAATTTCTGCACACTCGTCCACAATCTTTACTGGGCTTCCCAGGTGACCATCTCTGCCAGAGGGACCAGGGGGTGTTCATATCTCTTCAGCTCCACAACCCAATACCATTCCTGCATCTGGGAGCCTCTTTTTTCTCTCTGTCCAGATCAGATGCATGTGACATTGTGTCACAAGGTACATCCTTGTGAGGTTGTGCTGAATTGGCAACCCTACTTGTTAAAACAAATTTACAAAAAATGCAATAAGGTGGGCCCCACTATGCTGCTTAAATCTATTTATAAATTAGCCTCTCTATTTATGCTCTATATTTCCTCTATATTCATCGCAACACAATGGTGTAAGCTCTTGGCACTAGGGAGTCTAATCAGACCCTCCAGCTTATAGCAATTTTGCGATCCTGCAAAATGCCCCAAAAATTGCTATTTTTCAAAAAAAGGGCAAAAATTGCCTTTTTTGCAAAAACACCCACGAAAATTGCCGTTTTGCAAAAACAATCATTTAAAAAAAAATAAAACTGAAGGGTCCAGTTTCTCAAAACATTTTGGGGGACTCAAGAAATTAAATGCGCAAACACATCTCCTCACTTGCGCAAAAAAAAAGCAACCCAATCCAAAAAAGGACATCTGGATGGGTGCATCTTATATGCTCCCGTTAAGATGGCCTTTTTCACCCCTTTGCACCAATCCGGGGGCATTGATGCGCTTTTTAAATGTGCAGGAATTGTAGGCAACCCTATGCGCCCGCCTTTAATAGGTGCACAGGGTGACAGGGTCTTTACTAACTACTGCATTACTTTTAAGTGTGACAGCTGGTGTTTCACTTACATTTCTGTTCCTCAAACGTGATAGAAATGTGGGTTTTTTTGGGTCGCATTTTACAGTGGCAGGCCGTAAGGGCCCGTCACAGTGAAATGCGCGGGGAGCCTTTAGAACATTGTTGGGAGAGCACTTTCAACAGACGTATTCCAGGGAGCTGTCCAGCGCATCGTTTGCACTACAGCTCAGCCCTGTGGAAATGAGCATGTGACCTTTCAGAATATGGTGACCTGCTCATTTCCAAAAATTGTTTTTCTAAAAATAGCATACCCTCTGCTCTATTTTTAGATGCCCAGTTTATTGAGGATCTGGGCCAAAATCTAGTTTTCAAAAATTAAAAAATTGTCACAATATGGGAGGGAAAGGAAAGAATGGGAGAGTGATGGGTGAGCTGTGGAGTGGTAGGCAAGAAAGCAGAGGGAGAGCACTGGGTCAGAGGGGGAAGCGGTGGTCAAGAGAGCAGAGAGGAAGCAGTGGGGCGGTGGGCCAGAAATCAGAGAGGGAGCAGAGGTACAAAAAGTAGAGGGAGCTTTGGCTCAGGGTCATCAGGGGTCCAGAAACACAGAGGGGTTGGCTGGAAAGAGGCAGTGAGCTGCAGATTGGGAGAAATGATGAGGGAAGAGTGCGACAGAATGGGAGAAAGGATGCAACATGCAGAAGTAGCACGAAAGAATGGAGGACTGTATAGTGCGGGAGGAATTGGGGAGCGTAAGGTGTGAGTTGGGAGTATTGTTTGAAGTTTGGCAGGGACTGAAGAGTGCAAATTGTAACTTGGCAGTGTGACAGAGCATGTGAGTGTGTATGACTGGGTGAGAGGTTCTTGAATACAAGTTGTGATGGGGAATTGGTGAGACGTGTGAGATGTGTTGGTGAGAGAGGTGTGTGGGTGTTTGGGGTATTACAGAACATAGAAGGGGAATATTCTCAGCATTGCAACTTATAATGATTAATATGGTTAATATTAAATAGGCATGCATATTAAACCAAACAATGTAGCCAAAACAAAAACTGTTCCCCCAAGCCAGAGACATCTGGGACTCTTCATATTTAATTGATACAAAAAGTACAAATAATGGCACCCTGACTCTCTTGTAATGTCCTACAATGTGCCAATCGTGCAGCCCCCAGTCAATAAAAAATGTACTGCAAAAATGCTGCAATAAATAAAGGTTTGTGCTGCAAAATTTGCAATTTTATGCAGCAAAATGTGACATTTCATGCTGCAATATCCTGCAGGGGCTGTCTAATACATAACTCTATATTCCAGGGCGCCCTTCGAAAACCATGTGCTGTCGCTATGACTTGCAAAAGAGCTGGAAAAATATTTCATTTCATAATCAACAACTGAGTCTCAATTCCATGCATCTTTCTCTCAAATCATTTCAAAAGAACAAATCTATAAACACAAGTTCGTTTTAATCCTGAGTTGAGTCTGTGTTCATACATAGGTTCCATCTTGCCAATGCATTGCAAACCTAGTCCGCTGAGCCCTGTATGTTCAACACTCCACCTGTGAGTGAAATTTCTATCTACAAGATTATCCGTCTGGGATGAAAAACTATCAAATGTATTATTCTTTTTGAGTGTGGGGTACAAGGTATTTTATTTGAATTACTTTTCACAAAAAAATGCTTGCTAGCAGAGATAATAAACGAAATATTCACAAGCGCTAATGATGAACACTGGAACTCCATGCCACTGTCTCTCCGAGCGGACCTACCGCTTTGGTCGTTCCGCAAAGGCTTGAAAAACTGTCTGTTTGCTCAAGACGACTGTATGTAACCTGTATGTAACAAATGAATGTACCTGCCTCATGACAACCTGTATGTAACCCAACATGAATGCAAGTCCTGTGGTATGCCCAACATCTATACCACAGCAAACTATCCTGTAACCATTTCCTTAAGATAAGTGCCCAGATGCCTCAGGGCTTGGCTGCGCTCTATAAATAAATAAATAAATAAATAAATAAATAAATGTACATTTAATGTTACCCTTATAACCAATTTATGTGCTCGATCAAGTAAAAGACTGGGTAAAACACATGTTTCAAATGCAATGTGCCTACCACACAAGGCCCGCAGGAATGAGAATCCTGGAAAGCGCCAGGCGCCTCCCTGCACAGCACGCCAAAGCCTTTTAATTTGCATTGACTCTTTTTTTTAAAGCGGAGATTACCCAGAGGGGAGACTGTGGGATGATAGCACATTCATCTGGAACACATTACTTAATTAAGTGCCTTCCGTGAAATGATTCCTGATTATGCTATCAGTTTGCACAATGATTGCTATTTCTATTGGAAAGAAACACAACTGTTGTGTGTAATTACGAGCATATCTCAGGTTGTCAACGATGTGTCACGCAGCCGGGATTTTTACGTTTGATTAATTGCGGAGGCTGCACAGTAGATACAGGAAAGTCTTTTCTATGAAGAGCAAGTCATTTCTTTTTTCCTATTGTAGTTCATCAGTTTCCTGATAGTGATGGGAATGGTAGTTTATTTATTTATTTATTTAAATTTATATAGCGCGCAAGCAGCCCAGGGGTGAGGCGCTGTTACTTGCAATAACTTAGTTACATGGTACATATGATAGCGATTGTTGACACATTATGAGTAGTACAGGAAGTCATACTGTTGTTACAAATATTGCATTAGGGCGTAAATTACAAACCTAAATGATAAGTATTTGTGCTGATGTGTCGGTCCTTATGTGAAGAGGGTAGTTTTCAGTGTTTTGGGGTACATGGAGAGGGTTCGTTATACATCATTATACTGTCCATATTTTCATTTGGTTGGACATGATACTGCCTGGGGAGAACCAAACTATCCAAAAAAATATGCCTATGAACTATGTTTTCTTCTAAAAGCACAATATGCATTGCAATGAGGCACACATAAGTGTACCCTAATGCACAAAATAAAGTATACAAATGTAAAAGACCAGCTAATTATGTCCTGATGAATCAATTTCATTTTCCTGATCAATGTATTGCCATAGTTTCTTTCTCCATCACTAACCTTGACAATCCCTGAGCGCCATCATTAAACCCAAAAGCACAAAACATCTCCATCTTGCTTTTCCCTTCCGTAACCCCCTTTCACTGGTGCCTCCATAACCTTCCCTCTGTCCTCCCGGAGTTGTCTCCCCACCTCTCTCTACAACGTACTGTTGTCCCGATGTCCTTCTGCTTTCAAGCCGTGAACCCTGGTGCTTCCTTCTCCAACATGGTACCCTCCCTTCTCTCACCCCACATCCAATCACTCCCGTTCTTTCTGTAACCCTGTGACTCCATTTCCGCTCTGCATGGCTTCTACTTCCCAGGTGGTACCGTCCTCCAATCTGGCCGTCTTCTCGCTCCGCTCTCAGGCAATCCCTCTCCTTCTCTTGGGCTCAGGCTCCCCCAAGGTCTTGTACCCTGGGTGCTGCACATTCATGCATCCCCACCCTCCTGATTGGACCCCTTTGTCTCTGACCGAACACTACATTACTTCTTATATACACCAGTCCACCAACTCGGCCAAGACACCGCCGCGGCTATCGCACCTCCCCCCCTTTCTGCAACTGTTCCTCACCTGTCTCAACCTAAATATTATTATTTTTGTATTTGCATTGTGGGAGACGTACATTGTCCCTTAGATCCCTTTTGTTCCCTAGTATCCAATCATATCAGGCGCTTCCCTTTGCACTAGGGCATGTGTTTGTCCTAACCTCAATCCTCATTTCTGTTGCAAATTCACCCACCTTTCGCCCCTTTGTGAATCATCTCCTCATTCAATTGTTTTGCTCCGGCCTACCCCCCCCCCCTGTACTTATGGGTAGATGTGCCCGGTATTTTAAGAATGTGCAACCGAGCTGTGAAGCAACGGAGCAAGGCAATAAGCAGCAAGGAAGTGCCAACATAGCTACCAGTCCCCTCACTCCCCTTATCATCTTCTGCGTGTGACATTGGGCCTCATTACGACCCTGGCGGAAAGGGGTTTACGCCAGCGTTAACTGCGCCGACCCCTTCCGCCTTACTACGAGGTCCCTTAGCGCCATGGTGATTTTAACGCCTGCTTTTTGCAGGCGTTAAAATCCATGGCGCTAAGGGACCATGGAGTTAATCACGCCACCGTAATTTACGGTGGCGTAATTAACGCCTTCCCCACTCCCATTATGCCCTATGGGGCAAGAATGGGAATGGGGAAGGGTAAAATGGGGATTGGGGACTTACCGCCCCGCCAAGGTCGGAATGGGGCGGTAAGTCCGCCAACCACCATGGCGGAGTTGGCAGCTTAGCGCCATGGACCATGGTGCTTATAGCACCATGGTCCTCCGCCATGGTCGTAATGAGGCCCATTGTCTCTTATGGATAACACCCCCTTGACCTTATGCTGCCCCTTGTCATACCCCATCTTGTTCTTGCTCTTCGAATATCCCCTGCCCTTTCTGTCCCTGTGCATGAAACACTCCACTTGTTGCCCCTTTTTGTCATTCATTCAGCACCAATCTGATAAATCTAGGACCTCAAATCACAGGCCCAAGCCCTAACAACATGGCATGTACCCAACCCTAGCATCAGAGCACCCAGTGCCCAGTTGTGGTTTTTATTGAAGTCCAGTACACATTCTAGCACCCCTGCCAGAAAACCTACCTTCTTAGCGCGCATATGCCCTCGGGATAAAGGGACCCAGCAACTCATCTCTCAGAAAACTTGACCCTCAACTAGAACTCCGCTCTAGTTCCTAACGACCTTTCTTGAGTACGTTTTCTTTTACACTGCATTTCCAATGTATCTTTTCATGTACCCACTCTTTACATTTCCACTTTTTCTTAATCCCCAAAGCACATTGTCTACCCTTCAACCTCATCAACGTATTCTTTGCTCTACCAGCTTAAATTTATTGTCTTATAATGGGTTTACCGATATAGTTGCTCGACCACCGCAAGCCTTCTTCCGCATCTCCCCTCCGTCATCACCACAGCAGCTTGCCACGCTATTGCCATTATTCATTTGTATTAACCTTTAAGATACTCCTGGCTCTTCATTCAGAGGTGAAGACATTGCCCTTGTAGTTTCATGAACCTTCAAACTATTCCCAGCCGTTCACCTGGGGGTAATGGGGGTGCCAATGTACAGCTTCATTATACTTTCATGATATTCTGTGCCCTTCCCTCGTGGGTGAGGTTGTTGCCATAGTAGAATTGTATTAACCTTCCAGATGTTTCCAGCCCTTTACCTGGGTGATGGCATTTTGAAGCCTTCCCCTCCCTATCGCTTTGTTGACTCGGGGTACACCGCCATTTCCTACCTACTGACAATTCTGTTTGAATAGTGTATAAGCTTGTAAAATTGGCTTGCACATGCCCTGCTGGCACTAAAGCATTAATCAGCTGTTGCATCGGGAGGATAGCTCAGAGGCAATGCACTCGCCTTGGAAGCAAGACCACGCAGAGCAACACAGGTTTGATCCCCGGGTCCGTGCTTAGAATCTGCGCGTTATAAATAACCAATTATAATTGATGTGTCTACAATCCTTATTTCGACTTTTGCAAACGTAGTTAGTAACCTCCCCGTTTTACACACTCGAAGCTATACTTCTCCTAAGCAAGCAGTGTGTGACAATCCTAGCTGGTTGTTAACATTGATGGCCTCTTTGTGAAAACAAGGAAATAATATGAGGCAGGGTAACCAAAAAGGAAACACACCAAACACAGGTTACAAAGGAACATACAAAGCACTTTATTTTATACTGAATCCAGTTAAAAAAGAACAGAACAAAATTCAGATAGCTATCGACCCTCAGTGCAACACAGCGAACTCCGGCGTGGTTCGGTGTGCTCAGTGAGTGCAAATATTCATTGAAACAGTCAGGCATTTATACATTTCTCCAGCCTGTTGTCCAGCCTTTCTTCAGGTTAACCATTCCATAAATAAGTTACTGCTCTAGGGTCCCTTGCCAGGTCAAATCTAGTTCATCTTAGGTTTATACATTAACAAGAAGAAATGGTAATAATGTATGCGCTAGGCCTAACATTACAATGCAGGACTTAGTTTATACAATGTAGTTAAGCAGGTGTTCTCATTCAATAATAGATCAGTTTCGGTGATACAGGTAATCCATTGCACACAGGTCAGCAGAAGGACAAGGTCTCAGCTCATGACCCTAACAAGTGGCCTGCAGGCAAGTTATACATTAGCTGTACAGAGGTCATGACAATCAAGTTCTGTTCTGAATAACATAGGCTACCATTTTAGCTCACATGGTGACTTTATAGAGCAAGAAAACCTAAAATGGCGGCTTGACCCAAAATGACAGTTTACATGGTTTCTAAGGTCAGGACCTTGCAATGCGAGTTTATTCACATGTAGATTATAAGCAGCTTGTTAGCAGCTTGGCGTAGGCCAATATACATATATTCATAGCAATAGGAGGCACGATATAATTTCTAGTTTGACATCTTGACAGTCCCTTGCAGCTGGCGGGCCTCTGCAACCAGCATGTACCTAGTTGCAGACCCCCATGCCCTTCGCCCGTGTAACATTAAATTGTACCGTGCAATCCATGTCTGTAGTTCTACCATGGGCTAGACCGCTCTATTTAAAGCCCCTCCGTCTGTAGAAATGGCGCACACTGATGCGACTAATCAGTGCTTTCCAGGTCGGGGTAATGCCCCCTTTCTGTGAGCACCCAGAATACGGTCCTGTTGTTGGGCGATATGTGCAGAGTAAACCACTTACCCCCCTCTCCTCTGACTGGTGCATTTCGTTAGTATTCTCTTACCTGCCCCTGTTTATATTTCATATTTCAGCTATCCCCCAGTGCACATCTTGCCTGTAAACTCCATCTCCCCCTCACAATTTCCCTTATTTTGATTAGTGTTCTTCCAGTTTGAAGTTGTATTAACCTTTCACATTGTCCTAGTTCCCCACCCAGGGGTGATGGCCCTACAATACTAGAGTTTTACCAACAATCCATCCCGGCCCATAATGGACGGGGGGAGGTGTAATACTATTTCTGCAGCCTTGCCCAGCCGTACCCCACTCTTATTTTGGTGCTTGGCCCTTCGCCGCCCCTCCGCCCCCCACTGAAAAGTTAATTATCAATGTTGCTGTTTTGCATTGTTTTTGTCAACAAAAATTAGAAAGTGGTAAGTTACTTCATGGTAGATTTAATTGTGGTTTGTTTCTTTATTTCTTTCAATGGGACCTCAAAAGCCCTTCTCCTGAACACACACCCCTGTTCATTGGGAGTCTCGGGAGGATAGCTCAGGGCCAACGTTGGGAGTCTCGGGAGGAGAGCTCAGGGGCAACGTGCTCGCCTTGGAAGCAAGACGACACAGAACAACTCAGGTTCGATCCCCGGGCCCGCACTTAGAAACCCCTGGGTATTAAGCGCGTTATAAATAACCTATCACATCATATCCTTCTCCTTTTTCTTTCACTTATGCTTTGAACGTTCCCACCCTGAGGTGTCATCCGGGCACTAGCCCTGATCCACTGTGTTCGTTTTATTTGTTCACTGCGTGCATGTGTGCCTTTCAATTTTTTGTAGAGCAAACCTAAATAAAATGCAAAGTAGCTTGGTATACATGGTGATAACCGCAAAGAGTGCAATACTATGGGCCTCATCAGAAGTTGGGCGGCATCCTGGCGGTAAATCTGCTGGCATACAGCCCAACGCAATTACTGTTACCACAACTTGATCCGGCGCTATTAGCTCCAGGTCCGAAGTTGTGGTGGTGGTATAAGTCCCCATTTATTTTGAGTCCATATGACTCAATGGGACATTTTTGGCGCAATTTCTATGGCGATAATTGTGCCGTGGTAATTGCAGCAAAAATGGGTGGAAAATCATTGCCTTCACATCCAGCTCAGACCTGGAGGTGAATCCTCCAGGTTTCCCCCAAACTCAGGCTTTGCGGAGCGGTAATGCAGAAGCAATAGTGTTACCGCCACATTTTTAACGCACTGCACAACCCCTGATGAGGCCCTATGTGCCTGCTCTCAGTGAGACATTGAATGTTCGTCTTCTCCCCTCTCTGTTAACTGCGTATTCTGGTATTTCTAGCTGAGGGGCAACTATCCATTGACCTTTCCTTGTCCTGTGTGATATTGTTCCAAATTCCAATTAAATCCCCCGTTTATTGAATAGATCAATAGTAATAGTAACAAATGTCTGACATACCTACTGTATCAGCCAGGGGTGCAGGGATATAGTAAACCCCACTCGGTGCGTGGGGGTGCAGGGATATAGTAAGTCAAGCTCAGTGTGTGTGGGTGCAGGGATATAGTAAGTCACACTCAGTGTGTGGGGGTGCAGGGATATAGTAAGTCACACTCGGTGTGTGGGGGTGCAGGGATATAGTAAGTCACACTCAGTGTGTGCGCACGCAGGGATGTAGTAAGTCACACTCCGTGTGTGTGTGCGCGCGCGCATGGATATAGCAAGTCACACTCAGTGTGTGTGTGCAGGGATATAGTAAGTCACACTCAGCGTGTGTGCAGGGATGTAGCAAGTCACACTCCGTGTTTGTGTGCAGGGATATAGTAAGTCACACCCAGCGTGTGTGTGTGTACAGGGATATAGTAAGTCACACTCAGTGTGTGGGGGTGCAGGGATATAGTAAGTCACACTCAGTGAGTGTGTGCGCGCGCGCAGGGATATAGCAAGTCACACTCAGTGTGTGTGTACGTGCGCGCAGGGATATAGCAAGTCACATTCAGTGTTTGTGTGTAGGGATATGGTAAGTCACACTCAGCGTGTGTGTGTGTGCAGGGATATAGCAAGTCACACTCAGTGTTTGTGTGTGGGGATATAGTAAGTCATGCTCAGTGTGTGTGGGTGCAGGGTTATAGCAAGTCACACTCAGTGTTTGTGTGTAGGGATATAGTAAGTCACACTCAGCGTGTGTGTGTGCAGGGATATAGCAAGTCACACTCAGTGTTTGTGTGTAGGGAAATAGTAAGTCACACTCAGTGTGTGTGCGCGCGCGCAGGGATATAGCAAGTCACACTCAGTGTGTGTGTGCAGGGATAAAGTAAGTCACACTCAGCGTGTGTGTGTGCAGGGATACAGCAAGTCACACTCAGTGTTTGTGTGTAGGGATATAGTAAGTCACGCTCAGCGTGTGTGTGTGCAGGGATACAGCAAGTCACACTCAGTGTTTGTGTGTAGGGATATAGTAAGTCACGCTCAGCGTGTGTGGGTGTAGGGATATAGCAAGTCACACTCAGTGTTTGTGTGTAGGGAAATAGTAAGTCACACTCAGTGTGTGTGTGCGCGCGGGGATATAGCAAGTCACCCTCAGTGTGTGTGTGCAGGGATATAGTAAGTCACAGCTTGTGTGTGTGCAGGGATATAGCAAGTCACCCTCAGTGTGTGTGTGCAGGGATATAGTAAGTCACAGCGTGTGTGTGTGTGCAGGGATATAGCAAGTCACCCTCAGTGTGTGTGTGCAGGGATATAGTAAGTCACAGCGTGTGTGTGTGCAGGGATATAGCAAGTCACACTCAGTGTTTGTGTGTAGGGATATAGTAAGTCACGCTCAGTGTGTGTTGGTGCAGGGATATAGTAAGTCACACTCGGTGCGTGGGGGTGTAGGGATATAGTAAATCACACTCGGTGCGCCTGGGTGCAGGTATATATTTAGTCACCGTGTGTGAATGTTGTGCATTCGCACATTTATGTATAAACTGTGTTCTTGTTTTATGGCACGAACGCTTGGTTTTGTGTTGTCGTGCCCCCGAAGCCCATATTTGTATTTTCAGTGGAGAAATTATGTTTGATCAAATAAATGTAATCCAATTACATATGAAGATTGAAAGGTGCTGGCGTTAGCTGAGAACATGAGCTAACAAACGTTCGTTGTTATCGGCATATTGACCCTGTTTAAGACCTAGAAGCAGTTTGGTCTGATTTGTCGCGTGTTACAAAACAAATTACAATTAGAAAGCTGTAAGCATACTGAAACGCGTGCACATTACATAATAGAACAACATGACAATGAATAACTTGAAGTTTAAGAACTGTTAGAGGTATTCTTGCACTATATTGTATCTTGGTAGCATATGGCATGTCCCCTTAATTGAACAGCCGACTGAAGCAAGGGTTATTATTCATTCTAACCTTCCCGCCATCGCTTCTGATTTGTTTACTTCACCCTAACAGCAATAAGTGTATCCATATTGGACATTTAGAGATGCATTTGCCTTCTGTTAATATCCCGACTTTCCCCCAGGTGCAATTCATGTATATGTCTTCATTATCTCCCCAAGTATCTCTCCCTCTTCAGCGGCTCCGCCCATCCCAAGTTGTCCCATATGCGGTGTGAAATATTAAAGCGCATGGCCATTTACCCATGTATTACATTGCAAGACTGCTGCCTACTGGTTCATCGATTTTTACTTAATTGAAATGGGCTGTAATGCGTCTGCAATCTCCTAAGAGCTTTACAATTCAACCAGTCAACCTGTGCTTGGTGTGCCCAGTTTGGACAATTATTCTCCTCACCAATACAATTATAGGTCATCCCCTGGCTTCAGTGCCATCCCCCATCACCACAAAAATCACACACAACTAATGAAAACACTAACGACCCACCCCTCTTTATGGGAAAAACACAGAGAAAGCAGACTTAAAAGAAAGGGGTACTGTGGGTTTGTAGGCAGGGTTGCTTAGGCAAAAATGTCAGCATCATCATGGAAAATATGACTAACTTTTTGGCTAGAGGGGCACCCCGCTCTGTGCCAAATAAAAAAACTACTGGACGGATTTGCTTCGAGTGCTTCGTGGCCGACTTCTTACTTATTTGGTGCAAATCTGTCCAGCGGTTTGGGCTGTGCCAAAAATATGACATTTTCCCTGTGGGCAAATAGATGGAAAAGTTTAACACACACCCTTTTTGTGACCCTTTATCTCTTTTGAACCGTGGAACAGATTCACACTAATGTTTCCTGTCCTGGTGGGCCCTGGGCCCAAATATAGGAATGGTAAACACCTAAACACCATGCTGATTCGTCCTATGGCTCAAAAGTTATTAAACAAAAAATAATCGCTTTTCCAAGGGATAATACGTTTCACCTTAACGGTAGGGTGACTGTCGTCTTAATGCAACAAAACCCCTGAAAGTCAGCTAAAACCACCTTAACTTCAGGTGCCCTGGTGCGCAGTCGATGACCACAATGTAGATGTCAGGTATCTTGATTGTCGTGAAGAGTATGGAACCTCCGTCCCCAAGTACCACAAAGAGAGAATACAAGATCACTCCCTATGCGATCATTGGGGCCACAGGTGGGTAGTCCTCAAAGCCCGGATCCACGGAATGTTGATAACCCCAAGACCGCTGCAAAGGAAAGCTTAGGTTAGCAATCAAACAAGCAAAGTAAACAAGAGGAACTTAATAAATATACAGGGGCTTACCTAAACAAGGGGTTGTTGTGACCCTATATCCTGTGCTTGGTGTAGTTCCGTGGAGGTTGACACGTGAGCAGGCTCTCCCGATGGTAGAGGGGAAAGGAGGAACAGCAGATTGGGAGTGTACCCCAACCTACCCGCCTGTAGTGACTGAAAGCGAGTTGGAATCACAAAGGCTGATGGAGCTTGAAGGCAGGAAAGGCAAATCCAAAATAGGGCAATCCGACGCAGTCCAAATAACAATCCGAGGTCGAGTAAACAATTCAGGCAGTTTAGGCAGAGACAGTAATCCAAGAAGTCCATGAAACAGTCCGTGATGAAAAAACATGAAACAAATTATCCAAAGCGCCGTACAGAGTCCTCCGAAGTGAACAGCTGTGAAGCGCGGTGCCGCGGGAGTTCACTGCATAAATAGTCACTGCCCCCGCATCACATGACCCGCGAGTGAAGTGGAATAGCGCGTCACATGACCCGGGGTTGTGCCACGTGACCGCTGGATTCGTCCCAGTGATTGCCGTAGCGACCGCCCTCGTGCAGCATCCTGCAGACGCCACGGAAGCTGCCAGCAGATGAATGGGGAATCCCCGTGCCTGTGTGAGCAAAGCACTCGGCCCATGGGGTAAACCTGCTCACGTGCCACTCCCTGAACGTGGGTAAGGGGTAATGAAGTTGGGTGCAAAGTGACTGATGCAGTATGAATGTTGCCTGGCCTAGATATATGAGAGATGGGACGAGGTGAGAGCGTGACAGAGCCCCCCAAAGGGCCCACAACCCCGTGGGCACAGGGGAAAATCCCTATGAAAACGAGGGGCATCAACATCCTTAGCAGGGACCCATGAGCGCTCCTTGGTCCCATAACCCACCCAATCCACCAAGTACTGCAAACCACCCCGAAACACCCGGGACCCCAGGATAGCAGAGACCTCAAACACATCCAGAGAGGAGGGGGAAACCAGGGCAGCCGGAGCGCGAAGGCGGGTAGGACCAGGACAGGGCTTGAGAAGGGGCACATGAAAGACAGAGTGAAGCCGCCACGAAGCTGGAACCCAAGGGCAGTAAGCCACAGGCTTGATCAATCAGGAGACCACAAAGGGCCCAACAAATTGGGGCAGAAATTTACGGCAGCCCTGCAAATGCAGATGACGGGAAGAGAGCCAAACCCTATCCCCCACTGAAAATGAAGGAGCAGCGGAACGTCTACGATCCGCAGCGGCTTTCATCGAAGCCTGGGCTTCCCTAAAATGCAGCAGGGTCTGCGCATGGATGGCAGCAATATCACGGATGCAGGCAGAGGCGGCCGGATTACCAGATAGAGAGTAATCGGGAATGGGCAGGACTTTCGTATGCAGACCGTACATGGCATAGAAGGGGGAGAAATCAGGGGAAGAATGGACCGCGTTGTTATATGCAAATTCCGCCAAGTGCAAGATATGAAACCAGGATCGCTGGTGCTGAAGCGTCAAACGGCGCAGGTACTGCTCCATGGTTTGGTTGACCTTTCAGTCTGCCCGTCTGTCTCAGGGTGATAGGCCGAAGAATAACGCAAATCAATCCCCACCAATTTAGTCAAGGCGCGCCAGAAACGGGAAGTAAATTGGGGACCCCTATCAGAGACCAAAATCGAGGACAAACCAAAAAGGCAGACGATGGATCTAAAGAACAGCCCCGCCAGGGCCGGAGCTGAAGGAATGCCCGAGCACAGAATAAACCGGGCCATCTTGGTGAACGAGTCCACCACCACCCAGACAGAGTCATAACCCTGTACCTTTGGAAGGTCCGTCACAAAATCCATTGTTAAGGTATGCCAAGGCCTGGGGGGAATGGGCAAGGGTTGCAAAAGACCCAACGGACGTCCTTTCTGATGTTTGCATTGGGCACAAACAGAGCAGGTGTTGACGTAGCATTCTACATCCCGTCTCATAGAAGGCCACCAACACCAGCGTTGTAGTAGAGAGAGAGTTCTTCGTTGACCGGGATGTGCATGAACAGGAAGGACATGAGACCATTCAAGGGCCAGATTGCGGGCGTCAGTGGTAGGCAGGAATAACTTGTTTTGAAAGAAAGGCAGACCGTCCCGCACCACTAAGACCCAGTCTGAGAGCAAAGACGGGTGGGCAGTAGTCCATGTGCGAACCCTATCCAGGAGGGGTAAAGTCAGTGTACAAAGACAAATGACATGTTTCTTGTCGACTAGAGTCTCTGGGTAGGTGGGCAATGAAACCCCACCAGGAGAACGGGACAAAGCATCCGCCTTACCATGGGCCGAACCAGGACGATGCGTGATCTGGAAGTCATATGTGGCAAAGAATAAATGCCACCTGACTTGATGGCTATTCAAGCACTTCAGTGATGCCAGGTCGCAGAGATTCTGATGATCCGAGAAAACCGTCACCCGGTGTTTCACCCCTAAGAGGTGGTGGCGCCAAACCTGGAAAGCCTCCTTAACAGCCAGGAGCTCCTTCTCGGTCATGGTATAGTGGCATTCCGTGGTAGTGAATTTCCGAGAATGAAAAGCGACTGGATGTAGCTGTCCGGTAGCAGGGCATTTCTGGGACAAGATCGCCCCTAGAGCGAACGAGGATGCGTCAGCCTCAACTACAAAGGGCAATTCGGGATCCGGATGCTGGAGGACAGGGGCCATGGTGAATGCTACTTTGAGGGTTTCAAATGCAAACTGCTGTTCGTCAGACCATTTGTACGAAACAAGAGGACTGGTGAGGAGAGTGAGAGGGGCTGCAATGGAGGAAAACCTGGAAATGAACCTTCTATAGAATTTTGCGAACCCCAGGAAGGACTGCAATGCTTTACGGATCGTAGGGACCGGCCACTCCAAAACTGCCTTGACTTTGGCGTGATTCATGGCGAGGCCGTCAGGGGAGATATGGAACTCTAAGAACTCAATGTTGTCAGTGTGAAATTGGCATTTTTCGGGTTTTGCAAAAAGGGAGAAGGTGCGTTATCGCCTCAACACTTCCCGCACATGCAAGACATGTTCTTCCTGAGAGCGTGAAAAAATGAGGATATCGTCTAAATAGACCACCATGTAAACATCCAGAATGTCGTTAAATATCTCATTCATAAACCGTTGAAATGTGGCAGGTGCGTTACAAAGGCTGAACGGTATAACGAGATATTCATAAAGACCGTATTGAGTGCAAAAGGCAGTTTTCCACTCGTCCCCTTTTCTCACGCGTACCAGATTGTACGCACCCCGAAGGTCAAGCTTGGTGTACACTGATGTATGCGTGAGGCGATCCAACAAAGTTGTGATAAGTAGTGTTGGATAATGATCCTTTTTGGTAATAGCATTCAGGCGTCGATAATCGACACATGGGCGGAGGTCACCCTCTTTCTTCGGTACAAAGAAGATGGGACTAGCAGCGGGGAACAAAGATAGACGGATATGGCCCTTGCGTAAGGATTCTTTTATGTAGGACTTCACCGTCGGTTCTTCCACAGGAGATAAGGAATATATACGCCCTGAGGGAACCACGGTCTCTTGGTAACAGCTCTATGGGACAGTCGTATTCCCTATGGGGTGGAAGGACCTCTGATGAGCCCTTATCAAAAACGTCTTGGAAATCCTGATAGGCTTCTGGAACTGCCCCCGCTACCAGGCCCACTAAGTGTGCCTTGGTCGCAGAGAACGGAGGCGTCTCTAAGGACAGTTGTGCAACAGAGCTACGAACCTGGGCTGGATTACTCCCACTAGGTGATGTCGAGAGGCAAAAGTCTTGAAAAACATCAGATTCAAAATGCACGGTACTCGTCTTCCAATTGATTAACGGGTTGTGTAACTACAACCAAGGAATGCCCAGGATGACACCATATTGTGGCATGGTTATTAAGTCGAAACTGATGTTCTCCTTATGTGTGGTTTGTATGATCAATGAAAGAGGGTCTGTCTGTTGTTTGACAGGGCCGGAGACCAAGGAGCTCGCGTCTATGGATTGTACTGGTTCAGGTCGTGTCTTGGTAATGAGTGGAAGGTTGAATGAGAGGGCCAGAGTGATATCCATATAGTTACCAGTAGCACCGGAGTCAATGATAATGGTGACTGGTTGTGTGACATCAGTGGTGGGTTGTAGCAGCGCCTGTAATGTAATGGGTCTGATGGTACCGAAAGCAGGTGCGGAATACGGGGCTGGACAGGGGGTGCTCGATCCCGTCCCCGGAACTATAATCGAGCCTCCCGAAAACCCTGGGCCTTGCGTTTCGGGCGACAGGGACATTCCTTTATAAAGTGACCAACCAACCCACAGTAATAACATGCATTGTCCACCCTCCTGCGTTCCCTTTCGGTGGATGTTAACGGGCTACGGAGTCCTCCGACTTGCATGGGTTCTGTAACAGCCTCAGAGGGAGAGGATGCCATGGAGGAGGCGAGACCAGAAAAGCCAGTTTTGGATCTTCGTTCTGAATGTCTGGCGTCGATTTGGAGAGCCAGATCCACTAAATCTGGGAACAACGTGGGCAAGGAGGGCACTACTGAGAGAGAATCTTTCATGGTATTATTTAACCCCCTATAGAAAACAACAGCCTTCTTATTCTCTGGCCAGGAGGTCTCAGCAGACAATTGGTTAAATTGCGTGAGGTATTCAATGAGTGTTCCTCTACCCTGGTGTAATTCCAACAGTTCCAGATCCCAGGATTGTACCTTATGGCGGTTGTCAAAGACGCATGACATTTCGGCCACTAAAAGGTCAAAGTCATACAATGTAGGGCTGTCGTTCCCAAGAAGGGGATTGGCCCAGGCTGCAGCCGTACCAGACAAGTGGGACAACAAAAAGGCCGCCTTTGAAGTAGAGTCGGGGAAAGAAGTGGGACGACACAGAAAGTGTAACTTGCACTGGTTGATAAAGGTGCAGAATTTGTTGGGATCTCCCTGAAATCTTTCAGGTGCAGCCAGGGGAAAAGGAGAAGGAAGAATCACAGGGGCGGGAGATGCTGGTCTCGTGGCCTGGGGCACTGGGGCTGGTGGTATGGGGTCTCCGAATTCTGAGTCTGCGGGTAAAGGATGGCGGACGGTCTGAATGGGATCCAGGCGTTGGTGAAGGGCTGAGGTTGCTGCGGCCATGTCTGCTCTTAGTACTGTGATAGCTTGAACCATAGCCGCCATGGGGTCATCCGTAGAGCCCTCCATACTCTGCACGACAAGAAGGCTTCACAGTCTGTCAGGTATCTTGATTGTCGTGAAGAGTATGGAACCTCCGTCCCCAAGTACCACAAAGAGAGAATACAAGCTCACTCCCTATGCGATCATTGGGGCCACAGATGGGTAGTCCTGAAAGCCCAGATCCACGGAATGTTGATACCCCAGGACCGCTGCAAAGGACAGCTTAGGTTAGCAATCAAACAAGCACAGTACACAAGAGGTACTTAATAAGTATACAGGGGCTTACCTAAACAAGGGGTTGTTGTGACCCTATATCCTGTGCTTGGTGTAGTTCCATGGAGGTTGGCACGTGAGCAGGCTCTCCCCGATGGTAGAGGGAAAAGGAGGAACAGCAGATTGGGCGTGATCCCCAACCTACCCGCCTGTAGTGACTGAAAGCGAGTTGGAATCACAAAGGCTGATGGAGCTTTTAGGCAGGAAAGGCAAATCCAAAATAGGGCACTCCGAGGCAGTCCAAATAAAAATCTGAGGTGAGTATCAATTCAGGCAGTTTAGGCAGAGAGCGTAATCCAAGAAGTCCGTGAAACAGTCTGTGATCAAAAAACGTGAAACAAAGTATCCAAAGCGCTGTACAGAGTCCTCCAAAGTGAACAGCTGTGAAGTGCGGTGCCGCGGGAGTTCACTGCATAAATAGTCAATGCCCCCGCGTCACATGACCCGCGAGTGAAGTGGAATAGCGCATCACGTGACCCGGGGTTGTGCCACGTGACCACTGGATTCATCCCAGTGATTGCCGTAGCGACCGCCCTCGCACAGCATCCCGCAGACGCCACGGGAGCTGCCAGCCGACGAATGGGGAATCCCCCTGCCTGTGTGAGCGGAGCGCTCGGCCCCTGGGGTAAACCCGCTCACGTGCCACTCCCCGAACGTGGATAAGGGGTAATGAGGTTGGGGCAAAGTGACTGATGCAGTATGAATGTTGCCTGGCCTAGATGTATGAGAGATAGGACGAGGTGGCCTTGATGTATGAGAGATGGGATGAGGTGAGAGCGTGACAGTAGACATCACAGATGACATCACTTGTGACATCACTAATGACATATATGACAGCACTGATGACATCACTGGTGCCATCTATGACAGCACTGATGGCATCACTGATGATATCACTGGTGACATTGATAATAGCATCATAAATTACATCACTGACTATTTAGCTAACAGAATCAGACATAAGATCACTAGGTAGTTGCACATATTTAGACCATCCTTATGTTTCTTCATATGTGAGCTTAGCATTTTAGAATAGTTCATAACAATGAGTACATTGTTTAAAACAGTAAACAGCTACACGTGCATCATATCACTATTTGTCAAGCTTCCTTTTGTAGTACTTTGGTAAAAGATGATATCTGAATTATAAACTGTACACTGCTTAGAATGTTCCTTTTTGGGAAAAATATATCTAAGACATGTTCACTATAATATAATCTGTATAAACATTTAAAAATTATTAGTAGAAATACATTGAAAGAGAAACATGCTGAGCCATAATAATTTACTATCTTGTAAAGTAAAATTATGTAAATACTCAATTGCTTTACTTTAACAAAAATGTGTAAACATATAATTTTGTAAATGACATGAGAAGTGCATTCAAACAAGAAACAACTACGTATTAGAATACATTATAAGATTTCCATACAAGGGTATTGAAAAGAAAATTGATCATTACTCTAAATTTATATTTGTATAGAAAAGAAATGAAGTTTTAAATTCAACATTTGCTTGAAAACATGTACATAGATGTGTATTTCTTTGTGTGTCTTTTGTAAGTGATTAACATGTTAAAATTAAAATAAAACACATACTGTACAAAGTAAAAATAATCTTTAAATAGTTTCCCATTTTTTATTGCATTGACTTTTGAGTATGCCATAGATGATGTCATTAGTGATGTCACCAGGGATGTCGCATGTGATGTCATAATTATGGTCATAGGCTGCGCAACAGGGAACGCAAAGCTAAGGTGACATTAGCTGAATTTCAGGGGTTTTGTTGCATTAAGTTCTCATCTTAACGTCCCTCAAACTAATGTTTTTTGCTTGAATATATTATATGTATGGGCCCAATGCCTCCAATTGTGCAAGGTTTTAATGAATGGCACTTAAGCAATAAAAACATGCTCCAGGTTGCATGGCCATCCCCCTTACTGCCCCATCCCCACTGCCAAGAGTACACTCTGGCCCCACTGAAACCACCCTCCGCCACACTCATCTAAGGAGCCAGGGATTGCTACAGGCACCAAATTCCGATATCTGACAAGAACTCGCACAGATGCATATACATCATAGCAGCTGTGAGAGACGTACCTTCACCTACCCCAGATATACCCCATGACTGGCTACCACAGCCCAGGAATTATGTGATAATTCAAGAAGATCATCAACACCACAAGATTGCGTAAATCGCAGAGGTGCACTACACAAGTCCCATGCTGAACATTCTTCATCACAGAAACCTTTTTCTCAGAGGATCCCTAGGTGATTATAGCCAAAGCCATTTCCAGAGGCTACCATATCAAGTTTGACAGCAGGATAGTGAAAAGGGTTGGGGAATTCAACTTGACTCCATCAAAGTTCAAACGCAACATACCAGACTGCAAATGACTCCTCTTAATCTGATCAAACTCGCACACGTCGACACAAAGCTTCCTTCTCAGTTACAGACTACCGTCTTTTAGTCCAACTTTAATGAACAACCTGGCAGGCGTGGTTACTAAGCATTTCGTAGACAGCCAACACCTCTCCTTACTGGGAGACTTCAACATCTTTCTAGAGATGGACGAGGTACAGCCAAAAACACACTCCCCACAAACCATGGCAAGCCACATCTTAAACAACTTGTTCAAATACTAACCCATGAAGCTGGGCATATCTTAGATGGCATCTTCTGCAACAAGAACTTTACTTTTGTTTTCTTCCCAGTTAACTTAAACTAGAGTTATCACATATCATCCTAATCTTCTTCAACAAAGCACGTTCGCTCGCAAAACCATCCAAAGCTCCTCACAACGTTAACTAGGCCATAGAAATAAAATAAGCTTGACATTCTCATTGAAAAAAAACATGAAGCTTGCGAATCCACATAACACAACTGAAATGCAGGCAAAAACAACAGACAACCACCTGAATGAGTTCCCTATCTGTATAATTTAAAATTAGTATTATACAGTTAAATGTATAACTTTTAATACAATGGGCCTCATTACGAGGCTGGCGGTAGCCGTGCCTGTAATACAGGCATGGCTGCCACCGGTATTCATGTTTTTGCGGTGCCCAGAAATGGGCAATTACCGTGTCATTATGTCCTTGCAGGACCCAGTATTTGCCCATTAATGGGCACCGGAAAAAATTCTTCCCCATTCCCATTTGAGCCCCAGAGGGCTCAATGGGAATAGGAAGGTCGGATGCACCGGCACCGTTTATAACAAGCCGTCAGACCGGGCGGAATTAAAGGCACCCAAGAGCACAACTTGGAGTTTGCCAGTCCGGATACAACGGTACCAGCATGCTTACCGGTACCGTTGTATCCGGACCGGCAAGCTCGTAATGAGGACCAATAAATGTAACTGGATAATCAACTTCCTAGACCGCATAGCATCTAAAAAGCCATTCAAACGCTCACAAGAGAAACAAGTCAACAAATGGTTGTTGCCAAACAATCTCATCTATAAAGGAAGCCAAATGCTCAAGAACATCTAGAGAAGAGAGTTCCTTCCTATGATCAAAATACCCTACCACCAACAGCTGCAACTCTAAAGAGACTAAAACATCAAAGCAAAAAAAACCAATTAGAGAACTAAAATTGAATTAAACAAAAGAAACATGGCCAGAAGGGATGGAGCATTGCATTGGGCGATCAGGAGCAGTACTGTTCAACTCATTCAAGGTACTTTGCAGGGGAGTTTTCAGGGACAGGGCCCTCACCAACTTCCTCACCCTACCTCTGGGGTGTGACAGGCTCTGACATTCGCCCCAGGAGGCCTCCGGACCCAGGTTGGGAGGGGTCTCCGTTACCCCCTTATAGGGGCAGGAAGCTCGCCCAATCACACAACCCAACCAAAACAAAGATTTTGTATGGCAGCACACCACCCCCAAACTTCACACCAAGCTTATGGCTAGATGAAGTGTGCACCTGGCCACTGCCCCCTTCAACTATCAGGAATCTTGGAATCATGATGGATTGGGATCCTACACAAGAACACAACATTTAAGCCATCAGAATGCACTGATTATATCCAGATTGGATTATTGGAATGCTTTATACGCAGTATCTAACAAGTACATTCTTGATAAATTACAAAAACTCCAAAATAACGCTCTCAGAGCAGCTTTAAACATCCCGACCAGAGATCATGTCTCTTCTTCCAGAAGAAATATCTACTATCTAATAATTAAGGACAGGATTGCCCTTAAAACCCTCTCTCTCACCTCTAAATGTCTTAACAATATAGCTCCTCCTTACCTGACAGATAGTCAACAAGATAACCTCAAACCGACCCACAAGAATGTCCAACGCTTACACATTAGTGGTGCCCAGATACAAAAAAAGCACAGCCGGCGACTCTAGCTTTGCGGTCATAGCTACCCAAACCTGGAACAGACTCATTTTAGATTTCAGAACTGACCAACCCTACCCCAGCTTCAGGTGGAAGGTCCTTATCTGGATACGATCTAATGACACCTAACTTGACCGTTTGTCCTCTCAGGACCCCTCGCTTTGCCACCTTCTGCCCCTTGGATTATCCCACCCCTACCGAACACACTATGGCATCTGCTGTTAGCATTAAGTAATGTCACCAGGTCCCTAGCATCTAGCAATGTCACTGGGTCCCTCTTGACCATGCCTAATGATGGTTCCACTTATGTCACTCTGCTTTTGTCACTGTGCCTAAATTGTTTTCTTTTTACTCACAGTATGTAACTATGTTTCCTAATTTTACTGCATTACTGCATCACTCTGTAACTAAATTCTCAAGTATCCTTGTAATGTCTGGTTTGGTTTTGCGCTATACTAAATAAACAAACAAACAAACAAGGATTTGATTCTTCCAATTATCTAATATCTGATTCATTATGCTCAACCTGACCTGCTTGCACAGGACCATGACAGTTATCGCACTATTGCAGCACACAGCACCTTATTGGCAGTGTTGCTGGGTTGGCTCTTAGGCTTCCCTTTGTATTTTTTCTTTAATGATCCTTGGGTGAACTACAGTTCCCAAGCGTAGAGTGGGATTCCCATCCCCTTCACATTGTATATGTGAGACCCGCACACACCACCTTATGTCGAGTGCTAGGGAGATACATGGAACCCCCTTTCTCACTGACCTAGTAACACTGCTGTTACTGTGGCAAGCTAACTCTTATGGCTGGTGGCAGTGAATATACCTTAATGACTTTTTAGTTAGTATTACACGCAGGCTATCAAAACCAGCCTCTGTAATGTACAGAAGGGTCACCATTCTACTACAATGGTGGCATCTTTCCCTTTTTTGCCATTTGTAATATGCTTGTCTTAATCTGACTTCCTAGGTGGGGAAGGTCCTGGTTGAAGTTTTGTCTTCCCACTGAGGCTCCAGGGTGTATGTGAAGGCAGGAGGTGAGGGAGGAGTCTGAAACTCTGCAACCCTTTGTCTTTGGTGTGCCTGAAAGGAACCCGTTCCTACTAGGGAGCTAGCTGTCCAGATTGGCCAGCCACGCGCACCTTTATGTAAATTGCAGGGAGAGTTTGTAGTTTGTGTGTGGGTTCCTGGATAAAAGTCCAATTCTGGAAGCTGAAGACAAATAGTCCACTGGAGCAGAATCCGAAGAGCAAGATGAAGAAAAGACAGCTGTAACTGATTCCAGTGACCAGAAATGCCTGCTGTGCAACCAGAGTCTGTTCTGACCCTTCCTTCCAAGCGACCTGTGGGTCCCGAAAATGACAGCACCTACCCAGAGGCTGGTGAGACTCACTATGTGAGGCCTCCCTTGGCCCCCTTCCTGCCCCTACCTGCAAGGCTAAAAACCTTGGGGTCATCTTCGACTCCACACTCTCCTTCTCTCCTCATATATCTGACGTCTCTAAGAAGTCACACTACCAGCTGCACCTCCTCAGAGGTATTCTTCCCTTCCTCTCCTTCCCCCAGAAGCTCACTGTCTCCCGAGCCCTGGTTCTCTCAAGGCTGGATTACTGTAACAGCCTCTATCTTAATCTGCCTGCCTCCACTCTCCGCCCTCTGCAACTTATCCAGAACAGAACTGCGAGACTTGTCCTCGGCCTCAAGCCCAGGGACCGTATCTCTCCAGGACTGAAATCTCTTCACTGGCTCCCAGTGGCTGCGAGGATTAAGTTCAAAACCCTCTGCATTGTCCACAAGGCCTTCTGGGGCCTGGGGCCTAAATACCTTCAACTCTCTCTTCCTAAATATCTTCCTTCACGAGCCCTTCGCTCATCCGTCTCCAACTCCCTCATGGTCAGCCGCTTCTCGAAGCAATGAGCTGGGGGTAGATCTCTCTCCGCAGCAGGGGCCTCCCTCTGGAACAGCCTTCCTGCCTCCCTGAAACTTGAGGAGAACCATCTCCGGTTCCGGAAGCACCTCAAAACCTTCCTCTTCGCTTCTGCCTTCTCTCTCCCTCTCCCCTGCTAAACCTGCTTAACTCCCCACTGAAATTCTGCACTAAACCTGCATCTTGGCCACTCTCAGCGACCTCGGTCCAGGGCCCAGCCACTCTCCACTTGCACTGCCTCCCTGGCTCCCCCGGCACTGTGGGACTGTCACTGTATCCCTACAGCCCCCTTCCTAGCACTTGCTCTGCACTTACCTCGCACTTGCCACCAGCTGGCCCTTTTATTTATTATTTATTATTTTATTACGCTACTTACCGTGTACTGCACTTTCCCCCCCTCCTCCTCCCCCTGCACTTTCTCCTTTTCCCCTTACCTCTGCACTTGCCCGATCTGAATGACACCTGGCCTAGTAGGATCGTTTGTCTGTCTTCCCCTTGTTTCCCTGCCTCCCTGCCTCGTCGCGCCTTGAAACACTTGTGTATAGGCGCGTTACAAATACCATATCATATCATATCATATCATATCATACTCTTGGGACGACCTGCAAAGCGAGCCATCCCTCACAAGGTGTTTGTGATCTTCCATGGCTGCAAACCGCCAATACCAGGGGACCACAAGCCTCAGTGCTGTGCATCGTCTTCCGAAGTCCGATACTCACTGAAACTTTGGTGAACTCCTGCTGGACCTCCAGAGACCTGATTCAAATCATTGAAGTCCCCTCACCAAATTAGTGAAGATAATTCGACCGGCAACATCAATTCTTCTACTGATACCTGTAAAAGGGTGCCAAATCCACAGAGCCACACGAAGCACCAAAGAATCCTTGATTGGGAACATTTCTGTCGACTGCTGCTGCAAGTTCCCATCCAATTTCAGTTCTTTCATCACTAGACCAAGAATTCAGGGACCAGGCTGTGGGATGTTCGGACCCACTAGGCTCTGCCCTGCAAAGCCACTGTGTGCTGCTTTCATCAAAAACAACAGAATGGAAGCCGAAAAGCCTTATGTGCGCTAAAAATCTCTGAGAAGTGCGCAGGGAAACCTGAAAAATAGGCCGCCAATCTATTCTGCCTGTGTCAGTGGCAGACCGGCGACCCCACTACCAAAACCTGTCTTTGGGCTGCCCGCAGAGTGAAATCAAACTACTTGAAAAGGCAGGCTGCATTGCCAGGAAAACCCAGAAGTGCTTTAAAATCTGTTTTTCCTTGGCTGTTGAAATTGCAAAATCATGGTTCCCTAACCTCAGCAAAGATCCAACATCTCTATTGGGTGTTAAACATCACTTTATTTAAAGAATCCACCTAAGCACAATGTCAGGAGAAGCACATTTCATCCCAAAAATATTCCCATTCAAAAAGGTGCTTGCCTGGAAAAATATGTCAGAATATGGGCGCAGTACCGCCGCCTGCCTTTGTCAAAGCTGTCATTTACTTATACTGCCAGTTTAAAACTTGTGTCTTAAAATCAAATTGTGGAAAAGAAGAGACTTGCAATCAAAAGCAATATAGGTTGCTACAATTCAATTTCTATGTTTTAAAAAGACTGGAATGAAGAGATCTGTGGGTATATTTGTTAAAAATCTAAAGTTTATTTTAGGAAAGACAATTTTAAAACAGTGTTTTAAAAATTAACTAATGTTAGCCACAGTACTTCAAAGGCATCTCCCCCCTGTTCTCTGCTCAGGAACTGTCATTGAGTTGTTAATGGAGGTGGGAGGAGATTTTGGCCTGTTGCTCTGAGGAGAGACACAAGACTCCCTTGATTGAAAAGATATGCAGATTCAACTGTCAACAGAAAACAACTGCCAGCAGGAAGGGAGCCTGGGAGTGCTCTGGCCCAGCCAAACCTTGGGGGCGGGACCAGACAGATATGTGTATCTTGACCCACAAGAAAATATCTTTTTGAAAAAGACTCACAGAGAACTGAACAAAATTGGTAAAAATCTGTAAATATAGTGTTGTTAAAATGAAATTTCTGCTCACAGTTTGAAACTACTGTGAAATCTGTGCGATGTTCAGAGACAGGACTACCAAAATGTTGATGTTGTAGCAATTGTGATAATGCTAGAAATATGAAAATTCACAGGATTATGCCCAGATGTCATGTGCATGTATGGAGAAAAATGTGGACAGATCTGACACTGGGTACCCAACCAAAAGCGCGAAAAACTGTAAATTGGAACTAAAGCTCTCACCGAGATGGAACTCGGACGGATACGTGCTGTACTAAATCTGTGATGTGAATATGTATTATTAGCAAGTTGGTGATATTGTAAATATGATTTATGTGAAAAATAGATTTACTTTACTGAAACAAAGGGGAGGTACTCCCTGGATTGTGAAATGCAGCATCCCTATGACACTAGATTTCCTTCTCAAATCAGGAGAGGAGAAAGATTTTAACCAGTAGGATTCCTAGAGTATGTGCTTAGTATAATTTAGCCTACCCACCCCTTTGGGAAATGCATAAATAGAGACTGCTTAGGATCTAGAGACACACAGACATTCACCCATCAACTGATTGTCGGCGAAGCACTCTGCAGGAGAACCCAGATCCAAGACTCCAGAACTCTGAAAGCAGAAGGCCCAATTCCAAAGATGAACCCTTCTCAGGTGGCCTTTAAATCTTGAAACGTGATTTTAACCCCAGGATTCCAACGGGCACACCAAAAATTGAACAGCCTGGCTGTGCTGTTTCTGCTTCTTGACAAGAACTCTTGCCAGAACCCAGAGATCCAAACCAGTAGAGCAGAGCTGCATGTAACCTGATCGCTGTAACCCAGAATCAACCCGTCTGATCCAGTTCAGAGGCTGTGCAGAGACCAGAGTGCCGTGCTGAGTGCAGAACCGGGTGCCTGAATCCTGTCCGGTGGGCTAGCAGAATTCCAGTCCAAAACCTTTGACCAGATCTTTGACGGGCCTATTCCAAACCATAGTTGTGAGTATCTATAGCATAGAATTCTCCATAGCCAATCTCTTATCCTAAGTGATCTTATCCAAATCATGCCATCATATCCAGAACTGCATTTTAGAATCTCTTTTGTTTTTCCTGAGACTTTCCCTCATCCATATAGTCCTTTGTTAATGGTAGTGATAATATAATCTTTGCGCTAATATATTTGCTGAGGAAAGACAAGTGTCTCAGCGTGCAAAAGTCAGAACAGAGGCGCCCTGATCTGATGGCTGTCCTGTTGGGTATCTTGCATCTTCATAGACTCCCTAGTGTACAGAAAATTCTTGTTGGTAATATTCAAAAGCGCATCTTTCATTTGAAAATCATGACTCTTTTCTGAGAAAAATCGACCTCTACTTAAACCTCTGTAACTTCCATACCGTACATGCTAGAAACGAAATTTAAGTGTCAATTCGAAGCTTGTAGTTTTTCTATAATCGTGTTTCTCGCGCACTGAAAGGTTGCAGCGGATTTGCATTTGGCTCAATTTCAACACGTGTAAAACAGCTATTCTTTGCATCTGAACTCAGAATTCAATTTTCAATCTGCTACTTATCTAATCATCATTGCTAGTGTTTACCTGGAACTATCCAAAGCATTTCCCTCTAGTTTTGAATCCAATTTAGAGATTTAAATCCATGTTTAGCATTTTTCCCATTCATTACAAGCCACATTCAAAAGCATTTTACCTGTTTTGAAATCATTCCTGTTTCTCTCTATGCTTGCTGGGGGGAATTGGGATTGAAACTGCATTTGTTGAGATTGTATTCCTGAAACCTGTGTTCTCCCCTTCCATCTATATATTGCATATTAGGGGGGATTGAGTAGTAACAGGGGGAAAGAGTGATTACATTACCCTTGATTGAACACACAAAGTATTATTTCTGTGCTGCATTAATTTCCTATCATTGCATTTGACTGAACCCACACAAAGTTTTACTCTATGCTACATTATTTTTCTTATCCATACTCATTTTGATTAAAGAGATTGTTGTTTGTTGTGACATCACCTCAATGGTGATCATTGTATCAATATTAATAGTGTGATATCTAGATATTTTTCAAATTCATAAAAGTGTGATGTATATCTTGTTCAAATTAATAAAAAATAAATCTTTTAACTTTGCAAAACAGTCTGCTTCCTGGTTCAGTGAGACCTGGGGGGGGGGATTCAAAGAGAGAGGCGTGATATAAGGGTACATCCTTCAGAAATAAAAGAACTCATAGACAAAAATATATAATTAAGGGTTCCAACTGTGCATCACACGCTAGGCATTGATTTAGGTGGAGTGTCGGGTTGAAATCACTTACAAGATTGGGGGCTCGTGTTTGAGATTTCTGAATTAGATATACCACTTGTGACAGTCTAATACAGTGTGCTAACTGACAGGGTACATAAATCCTGTTGGGCTACCACGCTGTGTTACACTTTGAAAAGCACCCCTCAATAGGAACGCTCTAAGGAATTGGTCTGTTTTGCAAAAATAAAATAAACTTCGGTAAATCAGGAAGGAAATTAATATTTCCAGAATAGCGACTTTGGTAGAGATGAATATGGTGAAAGAACACCTATTGCATAAACTATTTGCAAAGGGTGAATGGACAGAGCAGGATCAGAATGTGTGGTTGCAGGCAACCACAGAACAGATCACTGCAACAGGGTTAGATATATGGCAAGATCAGGGTCCATTACATATGACCCTGAGTGAACTGTATATGGCCCCTAAGACAAAGGAAGAGCAAAACAATATTGCCAAAATAGGGGCATATCTATACCTATTTATTGGAGCCATGCAGGATAAATATGCCGAGGGCCAAGATCTGGCAAACAGGCAGCTGCAGGCATTATAAAAGGCCCAAACTGACCTGGACTCTTCTGAGCAGAGGCTACAGAGGAGCCAGGAGTACCTAATCAAATTAAAAGAGGACATGGGTATCCTGCAGCAGGAAAAGGCAGACCAGGATACCAGAATGCTGGCCTTGCAGAAGGAGTACCAAGAAAGTTTGGACTCTCTACTGCAGAGACAGAAAAATCTGGAGCAACAAAAACATTTCAACAGGGCATGCACAGAGCAGGTAGTCACCCTGCAAAGCCATCTAGACAGAGAGAAGGAAGAGAGTAATAAATGAATCCTGAAAGACCTGGACACCCAGGCAGAATTTGATGAAGAGTGCCAGAAAACTGGTGCGCTTCAAAGACAGAGGGACGACCTGGCTGCACAGAGGCATGCTCTTGCTCAGGAAAGGGACACCTTAAGCCAGTAAGTCTGCTATTTAAAAGAGAAGCTGGAAGAAAATCACCTGGCCCTTCATGGACTGGGTGACCTCCAAAAAGACCATCAGAAATTGTTAGAGCACACCTGGAGGGTGGAAGAGGCTCTAGCAAGGAAGGACCAGGCCAGTATGGACAGGACTAAGGAGGTAATCCTCCTGCAGCAAAGACTGGCCCAGTACTCTAAAACAATATCCATACGATAGGGCTGAATAACTTCCAACCCTGGCTGAGCTCGCTCTTTCTCCCCTCGACGGGTTTCAATTCTTTTTCATTAGTAATTTATATTTCTTCGTTAAGTAATCCACCACTTTAGTTATAATATTTCCAATATTTCAATTGTTTATTTATTCCTGACCAATCAGTGTTTCAAAATTGTTGCCAATGCATTTCGGACATCCGTCCATCATCAGGGCTATCAACACTATTTGTTATCAATCATTGATATTCACAACACCATGACCCATTGGTTCACCCAGACGTGAAATCGTAAAGTAAATGCATGCACATACCAGGTTAAAGTTGTGTTCCATCATGGCGTTCACATCAATATAACAAGTCAAAAAATACAAAAAAATACAAAAACATCCATTATAGATCATTGTTAAACCTCATTTCACAATATAGTAACATCATATACTAAACGCTTTCTACCTGTTTGGCTTTTCGTCCCCAGAGTGTATGTTCACCTCTGTTGTCAGTATCCTTATCTAGCGCGTATCATCTGAAACAGATATTTGTACATATGTGTATAACTATTTCTTTATCTGTGGTCCCCCTCCTTCAGTATTCCCACTCAACCTCCTTTTACACTGTGCTTACCTCTATTCTCCTGCTCTCCGTACGCGACAGCTATTCAAAAAGAGCTGCCGCCACTCGTAACAGCATTTATCAACACTTCTCATTCCCGCGCATGCGCGCTGCTGTGCGCGATGCCGTGATACGTTTCACTAATCTCCTCCGCGCATGCGTGAATGTGTCTTTTCAACACTTCAGAAATATTATACATATATCTGCTCGTGTAGCTGTCTATCTATTTAAGTTTAACTCCAAGGTTAACGGACTCTTTGATTACACAACAACTATTATTCTCTATAAGTGTATAAATGTGAATGTTACCACAGATAAAGAAATATTTTTTTGTATTTTTTGACTTGTTATATTGATGTGAACGCCATGATGGAACACAACTTTAACCTGGTATGTGCATGCATTTACTTTACGATTTCACGTCTGGGTGAACCAATGGGTCATGGTGTTGTGAATATCAATGATTGATAACAAATAGTGTTGATAGCCCTGATGATGGACGGATGTCCGAAATGCATTGGCAACAATTTTGAAACACTGATTGGTCAGGAATAAATAAACAATTGAAATATTGGAAATATTATAACTAAAGTGGTGGATTACTTAACGAAGAAATATAAATTACTAATGAAAAAGAATTGAAACCCGTCGAGGGGAGAAAGAGCGAGCTCAGCCAGGGTTGGAAGTTATTCAGCCCTATCGTATGGATATTGTTTCAGAACCTAGTGCCTAGGCTCAAGGGTGAGCCCCCACAATTGATTGTAGAAAAGTGAACAAGTAGCAACAAAGCAGTGCCCACCCCATTTCCTAATTGTACCAGTACTCTAAAACAACACAAGAAGCACAGAGAGAAAATGAGTCTCTCTGTGAGAACAATGACAGGCTCCACAGGCAGGTAGCCATGCAAGAGGGATTGACAGAAACTAGCAATGCCTTGATTGAGGAACAGAAAGCTCAGATTCTTGCATGGCAACAGGGAGCAGGGGCTGACAGAGATATGGTTCACTGGGAAAGGGAAACACCAGAGCATAACCTCAGGAACCCTAGTACCAGAGGCCTTCACCTCTTCCAATCCCTGGACTCTGCCACCCCCATGTCCACTGGCGCACATGAGCCAAGGGCCACGGGGATGGCAGATTTCAATCCAATCAGAAATATGGGGCTCGGGGGGCGTGGCCTGGAGCGCGGACTATGCAGTCGCCTCCTTGATGGCCTCCGTGGGAAGCCCGCTGCATCCCAGCTTGTGAAGGTTCCCAGGCAGCGTTTTCGGACCCAACTCGGTGAGGGGATGTGAGAAGGTCCGGAGCCCCGCCGCTGAGCTGCTGGGACCCGGATTCGCCGAGACAAAGATGATCGGGCCGCCCGCATTTCGCGGCCCCTCCGCCGCGTAATCCAAGATGGCGGACGGGACCCAGCGACGACGGCCGAGACGCGGCCTCGCCATCGGAGCTCCTCCTATGGACCCCTGAGCACTCCGGCGATCCAGCTGACATCCCGGGCGGCGGGAGACGAGGTAGGAGCTTCGGGCCCCGGGCCCCCCCTTTGCTTCCCCCTCTGTCCCGGACGCCCCCAGGAGAAGAAGACCTTGCAGCCGCCCCAGATACACCGGGGGCGCGCCACACCACGCAGCTGCGGTCCCCCGGCTCCCGCCCTCCGCTACGCCCCGCCGCCACTTTGGAAGAGGGGGCCGGGGCCAGAGAGTTCTCGATCAGACTCTGCACCCCTGCAGGAACAGATCTCCTGGCCCATAGTTCCGGATAACGGCGCCACGCTCTACTGCCCTCCTAACGGTGACATAAACCCTCTACTGCCACCATTACCACCAGGAATCCGGCGGGCACCCGTGGCGATCTGGACCCGCGCCCTCCTCTCTGAGAGCCCAGCCTGAACTGGCGTGCCCCGGCACCTGAGCTGCTCCCGCTCGTCCCTTTGTTTGCTTCCTGGGGCGCCCCAGCCCACGCCCGCCATCCCCCCCCCGCCCAGCTTGGTACCTCCTCCCCTTCGCACTAGAAGCCCCTGCGTGCAACCAGGACATCGGAACACTCATTCCAGCCCCCGGAGTGTCTCAGGCTACCCTCAAGCCATCGCCACTTTTGCGTATGAACTGCCTGTGGCCCTGACCCACGCTTGCCAGGCCACACCATGTCTAGGCAACCGAAATCCGCCAAGTCCTCAGACATAGCAACAATGCTAATGTCGTCCGACAAAGCAAAGAAACTGGACACTCTTCCCCCCGCCTCACGAGAATCTCTGGACAACAGGGGACCGTTAGCAACTAAGGAGGACATTCGTGATTTCATGGCTGACATTAAAACTGAATTTCGATCATGTATGTCGGAGCTTACGGCCAAGTTGGAGACTACCGATAAAAGGGTCTCGGAGATAGAACAGAGAGTGGGGGAGATTGAGGATCGAGCCCAGGACCACGCCTCCTCCCTGTCTGAGATTCAGCGCTCCGTGGGGCTTTTGCAGGACAAATGCGAAATCCTGGAGTATAAGCAGGAAAACTTGGAGAACAGAGCCCGGCGCAACAACCTCCGCATCCGAGGGGTTCCTATGTCAGTCCCAGACCAAGAGCTTGCCGGATACGTGGGCCTCTTCTTTCAGTCTCTCCTCCCAGATATGGAGGATTCACTGCTGCTACTGGATCGCACTCACAGACTAAACCCCCGCCGTGGAGTTGAGTCAGACGGCCCTCCTGATGTGATCACCAGGGTGCATTTCTTTACAACAAAGGAAGCCATATCAGCAATAAGCCGCTCTGAGAACGAAATCACCTTCCAAGGGATCCCTCTTCAGATTTACCAAGACCTATCTCCGTTGACCCTCCAGAAAAGGCGAGCCCTTCGCCCACTAACCACCTTCCTTCAAGCCCAAAAGGTTCGCTATAAATGGCTCTTTCCTACAGCCTTGCAATTCTCCTATAAGGGTACCATACGCAGGATCAATCATCTAGACGACGCTGGAAGTATATTGCAGCCGGTCCCCGCTAACTCCTCGCCCTCACAGGCCACTGAAGCGGCAACTGACTCGGACCTCATAGCCTCCCCTAGGTCCAAACAAAATACATGGTCGAGGGTTCCGAGATTTAGGAGGAGAAGATAACCTGGAACGACCGTGCAAGGGACCCTTCCGACCCCTATGACCCAACTCAGCGATCCTGGCGCAGCGGAACCAACCGCCACTCTTGTAAACACGGATGGATTTCATCCCCGATGCAGCGGGCCCCCCCCCCACGGCTCATGCCCAGCTTCAAGGTACATTCCACCTATGAGTCCTTGGAGCAAACCACTCACATTTTCAGCCATGTTGGCTATTCTTTGGTTCACGGCCCCGTTGGCCAGGGGAGGGCCCAACCCCATAATGGGTCCTCTATCCCCAGTTAAAACTTGGACTTCCCGTTGGCGGTCCGAGCAAAAACACCAGAAGCAGGATAACAGATGGTCACATCTCCCACGACATAATGGCTGATTCCTCAGTAGCTCCCCCCCTCCCACAAGCTTCATCAGCGACCCCAGGTCCCGCTCCGGAACAGCAAACCTGGAAGTTTATCTCTCTAAACGTCAAGGGCCTGAACTCACCGGCTAAACGCAAATC
Source organism: Ambystoma mexicanum (assembly GCF_040938575.1). NCBI lineage: Eukaryota > Metazoa > Chordata > Amphibia > Caudata > Ambystomatidae > Ambystoma > Ambystoma mexicanum. The sequence goes on along the minus strand of NC_090936.1, from coordinate 123,543,900 downwards.
AATTCTACAAAAACTCCAGAATGAGGCCGCCGCCGTGGCCATGCTACAGGAAACTCACCTGCTACCGGCAGACTTCAGCCGCCTACACTCTCGTGACTTTCCAAAACAACTCTTCGCATCCGGCAACTCCAAGCGAGGTGGCACTGCAATCCTGTTCCGGAGGGGGCTGAATCCCCAGATTCTGGACACCATAAGCTGCCCGGAAGGACGCTACATAGCAGTGAAATGCCTACTAGCGGGACAACTGTTCTCACTGGTCTCCGTATACGCGCCGAACCTGGGCCAAGCACCCTTCTATGATTCGCTAACCACAACTCTTTCGCCCTTTCTGGAGGGCCAGATAGTGATCGGTGGGGACTTTAATGGGGTCCCGGACCCCGTAAAAGACAAATCGCACCCACCCTCCCCCGGAGACTTCACCACGGCCTTAGCCCTCCTGCGCTTGTTCAGGACTTTGGGAGTGGTGGACTCGTGGAGAGTGCTCCACCCATCTGAAAAAGACTTCTCCTTCTACTCTTATGTTCACCGGACATTCTCCAGGATAGATCTCCTTCTAATATCCCCGCAAATCTTCGCCTTCACTGAAGAGGTGACCATAGGCTCCAGAATCCTATCCGATCACGCCCCGGTCACCTTGGAACTCCGAGTTCAGGGTCCCCCTGATCCCCAGCGACGCAGATGGACACTATATGACCCCATCCTTAATGAGATGCCACTCAGAGACGCTATCGCAACCACGATCGTCAATTTCTTCAAGGAAAACCCTAGCGAAGATACCTCCCTAGCTAACACCTGGGATGCAATGAAGGCAGTGGTGCGGGGAGAACTGATTGCCAAAGGGGCAGCCTATCATAGACATAAACAACAAATTCGTCAGGGCCTTGAAGAAGAACTGGAGAAGGCAGAAAAGACCCATAAGGAGAAGGGCTGGACCCCTAAAACGCAGCGAGCTCTCCGAATAGCAAAAAAGAAAATTGAAGCCCACTATGCGGAACATACCGCCCATCAAATGACGAAAGCCAAACAGTTTTATTATGCCAAAAATAATAAAGCAAACAAACTACTGGTGGCTAACCTGGCTAAGATAAGAAGAAACAACACAATCGTGGGCCTACGGGACCAGCAGGGCAAGACGCAATACTCAGATCACGACAAGCTTCGAATTGCATCGGCCCACCTGACCCAGGTAATGGCCGCCCCGCCTCGGAAGGTCGAAGAACAGAGGGAATACCTGCAAAGCGCGGCGCTCCCCCGACTGGAGGATGCAGCCCGGGACTCATTGGAAGCCCCAATCACCGGCGAGGAAGTCGATGAGGCGATAAAATCCCTCAAGTCTCGAGCCCCTGGCCCGGATGGCTACACGATGAAATTTTATAAAACTTTCAAACCCCAACTCCTCCCACCTCTGGTACAGCTGTTTAATTCATTCAGAACCACGGGCACTATAACCCCGTCAATGCAAGAATCAATCACCGTCTTGCTGCCTAAACCTGGCGGCGACCCAAAGAATCCTGCGTCCTACAGACCGATTGCTCTGCTCAATATAGACGCCAACATATACTCCAAAATTCTGGCAACCCGCCTGTCCCGGACCCTACCAGAGATAATTGACGCCGACCAGAGTGGCTTCATCACACACCGTTCTACAGCTGATAATATTCGCAGAGCTTTGAACCTGGTGGAACTTGCCTCCCGAGACTCCCGAGAGCTGGTGCTTCTGGCCCTGGACGCAGTTAAGGCCTTTGACAAAGTGGACTGGAACTTCATGAGGCTTACTCTCGAGGCCTTTGGCTTTGGTCCAGAGTTCTGCGCCATGGCTTTGGCTAACTATTCTGCGCCCAAAACCTTTCTCAGAGTCAATGGCATCCTTTCTCCCCCTATTGGCCTGACCTGTGGAACCAGACAGGGCTGCCCGTTATCGCCACTGCTTTTTGCATTAATCATGGAACCATTCGCCCAACGGATCAGGCGAAACCCGGAAATCAAGGGCTTCCAATCGGACACAACACACCATAAACTGGCCCTATATGCAGACGACGTCTTACTAACCATCACAGAACCTCGCACTTCTTTCCCTCAGGCCCTAGCTGAGATAGAGAGCTATGGAAGGGTCACCAGCTTTGCCATCAACTTCCGGAAATCAGCTGCCATGGGGGTGGCCCTTTCCCGAGAGATTCGAGAGGCTCTGGCCCCGCTATGCCCGATACAATGGTCAATTAAGAGCATCAGCTATCTGGGGGTCCAGATCCCAGCTGACCCGGGGGAAGTCTACCGAGCAAACTTTCCCCCACTGTTCACGGAACTCGTGGCGGACTTAAAACGGTGGACGGCGCAAGAAATCTCACTGATGGGCCGTATCACGGCCTGTAAAATGAACTTGCTTCCGAGGTTCCTATATGCTTGCTCTTCGCTCCCAGTACCGATCCCGGCACCGGCCCTTCAAAATCTGCAAAAGGAAATGTCACGGTTCATTTGGAAAGGGAGAAAGCCCAGAATCCCTAGGACCACGATGCTGGGCAATGCTAGACTGGGTAGCCTCGGAGTTCCAGACCTACAAAAATATCAGATGGCGGCCCAACTCGCCTGTATCCGAACATGGCAGATACTTACCAACCGCCCGAGATGGGTGGACCTTGAACAGGCGCAACTGCCGCTCCCGCTACGTTTTCTCCCACATATCAATCTCTCCGAGCGCCGCCAGTGGCAGAACCTCCTGAGGTCCACCAAACACACTGTGGCTACCTGGGACAAAGCACTGAAACAAAAGAAAATCCCCGTGGGACTCAGCCCCTCCTCACCGGTGTTCCTGAACCCGGCCTTTACTCCTGGCTGGGCCACCCGGAACTTCAGATCCTGGATAGCGGGAGGCCTGGTGACCCTGGGGCAACTTTTCGAAGGAGGACAGCCCTGCACCTTTAGGCGATGTAAAGAACTCTTCCAACTTCAGGAGCAGGACAGATTCACGTATATTCAGCTGCGCCACTGGTGCTCCCATCCACAGACCCGCCAAGCTGCCACCCGCCCCCCCACGGCCATTGAACTGACTCTAAATGATCTCCCAACTAGGGGGAGCATCTCCACCTTATACAAACGCCTCCAACCCGACTTCCTAATCTCTAAAACCCGGTATATGGCCCAATGGGAGGCAGACCTGGGCCGCCCAGTCGAGGACCAGCTGTGGGTTGACATTTGGTCGCGGGCTCATACTTCTTCATCTTGCATTACGAACAGGGAAGGCGCCTATAAAATCCTCCTCCGATGGTATTATTCTCCCCTAAGACTACACCATATGAACCCCACGCTCAACCCGAACTGCTGGAGGCAATGCGGCCAAGTAGGGACTCTCTTCCATATGTGGTGGTCATGCCCGAGGGCCCAGGCTTTTTGGGAACAATGCCTAGCAACAATCACAGACATCACTCAGGTGCGACTTCCCCTGGAGCCCGAGCCCATCCTCCTGGGAGCCCCAGTCACTGGAATCTACCCCAGATCTGGCCCTATGGCCAAACTGTTATCCCAATGCCTATTGGCGGGCAGAAACGTAATAGCTCGCACTTGGAAAACAGCAGAAGGACCGTTAATGCCCTTTTGGTGGGTAAAAATCTGGGACATCTTAATCGCAGAAAAGGTGACGGCTGCCGGGGCAGGCCGCCTACATCGCTTCGAAAACATTTGGGGCCCAATCCTAGACTTTGATCGGAATTATCCAGCCCTGACATACAAGCCCCAACTAGCCAGGAGGACTTTACGGGACAATAACTCCCAGCGGCGACAGGAAGAAGAAGAATGTTAAGACACGGGGGAGGGAAGGGGAGAGTAATCTACTGTGCTTTCTTTATGCCATTTGTCGTGATTGATCATTTTGTATTGCCTGATCCTGCCTGTTTAAAATAAATATTTTTTAAAAAAAAGAAATATGGGGCTCATAGGCCAGCACCTCCCAGGAATGGATGGGCGGGCATCTGGGTATGGGTAACCAAGTACTGTTAAATTTAGTGGGGAACTCTATGAGAGTAGGCCCACTAAGGGCATCCTGAAAACCTCTGCCCAGCTAGGACAGTGGGGGGGGGTACTCATCAAATCCTGGGAACAAGGAGGAATCAGAAGACTCCTCTGAGCACCCCAGGACACAGGAGACTAGGTTCCCAAATTCTGCCAGCCATTCCCAGGCTTGCAGAATCCGGGAGACCCTAGAAGACCAGAGGGGCACCTCTGGGAGCAGTGCCTCTGAGTCAGAGGAGGAGTGGACCAGGGTTACCCGAACCAAGAAGGCCATTAAGGCAAAAAGGGCCTTGCTTAAGGACCCCTTAAAGCAAATCAAAGAGATAAGGAGCGTCATCACGCCCTATAATAAGAACGCTAAGTATTCTGTTTGGGAGCAGATGATGGAAACTTTCCATTTGAAGGACAGCCAAAGCTGTATTCAATATGTGAAATGGACCTTCTCACCAGAATACTCCAGCTTCTTTGTGGGGCTGGAGGACCAAAATCATTCTAGATGGTCCACCTATAGGGCAGCCATCTTGAAGCATTTTTCTGTGCATAGAAATCCTCAGGAGGCTCATAAGGCAGCCTACAACTTGCAATGTGGGGAGGATCAGGCCCCACGAGAATTTGTGCAGGAATTAAAGTGTGCCTTTGCGCAGACCACCAGAAGGGTGTGCACAGACAGCAAAGAATTTGTGAATACTTTTTTCCACACTCTCCCCAAGTACATCATGACCCAGCTAGTGGGAGATTTTCCTGAGAAAAGATCACTAGACTGAGTCATTGAACAGGCCACACCAATTTATGAGGTGTAAAAGCTCATAGAAAACAAAAATAATGCAAAAAGCCCCAAACCAACCAACACCCCTGCTGCTGCTAAGGTGGCAGAGGTGAAGGTTGCTCCCGTTTTAGATTTGGAGATGGGGGGCCTAAAAACCTGCCTGCACAGCAGAATAATCCCAAGCCCAGAAGTCCCTCGAGCCAGTCACAGATAGGGAGCCAAGGAGGTAGTCCCACAAATGGGATCCCTCACTCCCCTGACTACATAAGTCCCTGCTACAAGGGGAACCGACCCATCCTGTGTTATGTGTGGACTCCTCCAGCCCAAGGGGGTGGTGGGTGCAACCAAACAGCAGCTAACCCAGGGAACTTCCCTCCTCACTTCCCACAGGCGGGCAGTAATTCCTCAAATCGTGGACCAAACTTCTTCCCCAGGTACCCGCAAAACTTTCAACCCCAAAACCATCCATCCTTCTTTCCCCAATTTCCTGAGCCCAGACAACCCGATCCCGGAGAGGGAAGGCCAAGGGTGGAGGGGTACCCAAATTTTCCAAACCCGGGGTTTTTTCAGAGAAGGGATAGCTACCCTTCCCGGGATCAGCCCAGAGGGGACAACAGAAGCCTGTATCAGCCTGAGCGGTGTGTCACAGCTAGAGCGCCAGGTCCAAAACATGGCACAGGATCTGGGTCGCATGCTGACGGCTCAACAGAACCCTCAGATGAGCATGCCGGCACAGAATGCCTCAAACTCCGGACCTGGTGCTCCAGAGCAATGACAGGGGAAGAACCCCAACAACCCACCGGTTCCCAGGGAGGAGGCACAAGGGGAAGGGGGGTGTAAAGCCTTGGAGGAAGCTTCCTCCCCACTTGTAAAAAGCCCCTGGAAACCCAGGAACCGGAAACAAAATCTCCTGCCCCTGAAAGTCTGCCACCCAAGGAGCAGAGGGGGGGTAGGAGAAACAAAGAACCCAAACAGACCCATTTTGAGGAGGAGGTACAAGTCTTCCAATTTGAAGGAGAGGGATCCTCAGAGGATCCTGGGAAAAGGATCTTCTCCTTCAGAGATGGGGAACTCCTCCCAAAGAAAAATGGGTCCCAAAATATCCAAATCCTGACTGGGTAGATGTGGGGACTGAGCTAGCGCCGCCCATCATCCAACCCCAGAACCAACAACATGAAAATCCCCTGGTTCAAACCCATTCTGGTGAATTGCCTCCAAAAAGGGGCGGGGGCGGCCCAGAACCAGAACCAGGGGAACCCAAAACATCTCCCATATCTAGTTGTCACCTTTTCTTTTCAGATTCCCAAGACTCCCCGCAGAATTCTGCCCAAATCTCTTCTCTATCAGTGTCCAAAACTAGAAAACTATCCCACCAGTTGTCTAAAAATGTACATTATCTGTGCCCCCTTGAGGAGAAGGAGGGAAGATTCTATGCCCCGGTCCAAATACAGGGGCAGGTAACAATTTTGGCACTGGTGGACACTGGATCCCAAGCTACCTTTCTGTCAAAAAGGGCCTTTGATAAGCTGAATTCGGGAAGGGGGGAGAATTACCAAATTCCTCTCACCCTTCTTCCTGGACAACTTCAGAACTTCGACGGGAAGGAAATTCCCGTTGAAGGGACTGCGGATTTGGACATTAAAATTGGGCGACATAAGGTGAAGCACCCAGTCATAGTTGTAACTCCAGAGGGCACCCCTTGTTTACTAGGGAATGACCTCCTGCGAAGGTTATCACCCCTAATAGATTGTGTAAACAAGGTCCTCTGGACCCAGACTAGCCGACCGATAAAATTAAAACAGAGTGTCAACCATGTTAGTTTAAACAGCACCTGCCACATGGTTGAACAAAAACAAAAAATTGACCAAGTAGAATTTCACTTCCAGAACAACCAAATCCCAGACGTGACAGTAATAGCGGTAGGACAACAAACTGGTGATGGGGGGTCCTCTCTATTTCTGAAAATCAACCTTCCTTCCAGTTTAAGGTGGCATTCCACACTGGAAGGAAACACTCTGAAATTCTTTACCAATCCACAATCAGACATTCCCACTACTATAGTCCAGAAAGATGTGAAATCAGCTCAGAGCCTGGCTGATATACAGCAAACTGGAGAGCAGTTGTTCATCCCTGTTCAGTTAAATGAAGGGAAGGACTCTGTTCTCGCCCAGTTGTGTGTGAACAAAGGTAAGAGCTTCATCAGCGAAGCCATGTTCCGCAAACTCCCAAAAGATCCAGCCATTCCCACATTCAAACTGATAGACAAATGGGAAATGGACCTGGAAAAACCCAATTCCAAACATCTCCTGCTACGCAGGTGTATGCTCGAAATGTCCATAGGCAACAAGAGCATAGTCCATAATTGTTGGGTCGTGCGAGACGTCAATGCCACCTTTTACTTAGGCAGTGACATTCTCAATCGCTTCACCATTAGTTTGGACCTAATACATTTCAAAGCTTGGTCCCGATTAGCGGATAATCCCATGGGCTTTGATGACCCAGAGAAAGCATTTAGGTCAGCTCAATTGCTGCCTTATGCAGTTGAAATTCAGATTGGAGAGGAAGTCACCATCCCAGAAAGGACCCGACAATTCTCCCTGGAACTGAAAGTTAAAAGAGGACAGAAATTGAAAAACCCTGATGCCTATATTCATCTAAATGCTTCTCTCCAACAGCAAGGGTTGGGGGTAAACCCAACACCACTAGTCAATATGGAACATGACACCATTCCAATAGAGGTGGATAACAGCGATTTAAAGAGTATCACTCTAGCCGCAGGCACCATTATTGGAATGGCGGTTGATGACCGACATTTTTCCATAGATTTGGGCAATGAACTGTTAGGACCAATCCCCAAGGACTGTTTTGACAGTGATGTCAACACAACACCATACAGGATCTTTACCCGGCATGGGGGGAACTTCCTGGTGTACACTTCCTGCCCTTATGGTAAGGAAGATGTGACCTGTGACTTCAGGAGGGATGAGGTGATTTTCCAAGTCCACAAGGACTGCCTTCCCCACCTGAAGCCACCAGTACAAATCAGCACTTTGACCAGGGACTTCTCCACCCAGCTGGAGGAGGCCGCTGCGATAGCAAAACCAGAAGTCTTTCCAGGCTTCAGGCAGATGGTTTAAGAGAGAGTGAACCTAGCTGATGCCTGAGAGACTCTGGAGCAGAAGCAAAAATTGAAACAGGTTTTCTTGGATTTTCAAGATCTCTTTGCGGTGGACTCATATGACTGTGGTCGCACTGACATCCACACAACAACAATTCCCACGGACCCTGGCATGACTCCAGTGTTTGTGAAGCAATATTGCTTGCCTCTCGCATCAATGGAGTCCCTTACAGAAATAATTAAGAACCTTGAGTCCCGTGGGATAATCCGTCCAGTCCACAGCACCTTCAATAATCTGGTGCTGGGGATTTTGAAGCCAAACAGCTAGTGGAGACTCTACGCCGACCTAAGGGAGCTCAACAAACGGGTCCATACTTCCTGATGGCCTCTTCCCTACATTGACCAGGGGCTGGCCCAGATCCAGGGGTCACAGGTATTCACTGCAATAGACCTGACCAATGGGTACTGGACTTTACCTGTCAGTATGGAGGACCAATACAAGCTGGCCTTCACCTTCGGGGGGCAGCAGTACACATGGACCCAGACTCCCTTTGTATACATCAACTCTGGCAATGAATTCAACATTTTTTTACATAAGGCCATGCCCGACCTGGGTGAAAGGGGTAACCTGGCTTATGTAGATGATGTTCTCATCAAAAGCTCAACTGTGGAGGAACACATAGCGGAGATCCATTATGTTCTGACACAGTTGAGGGCAGCAGGAGCAAAACTTTCCTTTCAAAAGGCACAGTGGTGTAGAACCCGTGTAAATTTCTTGGGGCATGAGATTACTCCTCAGGGTCTCTGTCCCCAGGAAAGGAAGTGGAAGCACTCCAGAAATTGAAAGACCCCACAACTCTGCGGGAACTAAGGAGCCTCCTTGGACTGACTAATTACAGCAGAAAGTTCATTGAGGACTACGCAGAGATCACAAGAGCCCTTATTCATCTTTTGAAGGGGGGGTCAAGTGGGAGTGGGGTCCAGAACAAGCCGAGGCATTAAGACAACTCAAAAGAAGCCTCTCACAAGCGCCTTGCCTAGCTTACCCTGTCAAAAACAAGGAGTTTTTCTTGGAGACAGGGTTCTCTAATGGTGGTCGGTCAAAATACCGAAAATAAAATCTCGAATTACAAAAAGCAAGAATTACAAATCTCGAAAAAAAAAAATATCAATTTATTTATTTATTTATTTATTTATGTGTTTTTGGGGTCAGGTAAGTAAAAAAAAGGGGTAAAATAAAAAAAAATGAAAAAAGGGGGGTTGGGGGGGAACCCCCCCATTTTGAAAAAAAACGCATTGAAAATAAAATTCGATATTTTTGTTTGAGATTTTTAATTTGTGCTTTTTTTTCGAGATTTTAATTTTCGAGATTTTGACTATAAACCTTCTCTAATACATGCTTGACTGCAGTATTATACCAAAAGCATGACAAGGTCAATAAAGTAATCTCCTATGCAAGTAAAACTATATCCTCTTTGGAGGGAAAATTCAACGATTGTGAGAAGGCACTCCTGGCAACGGTGAGGGCATTGAAGAATTACCGCCCGTTTATCCAGGGGGAACACATCATAGTGGAGACTCCAAACCAGCCTCTGCAATAGCTCCAAAGTGACAGAATCCGGGCCATAAATGTGAGTAATTCCCGAATTACTTCCTGGATTCTGTCAATGCAAGGCTTTCCTGTGGAGGTCAGATATGGCCAAAACAAGAAGAGTCCCCTCGCGCAAGGTCTTGCTGACTTGCATGATTGTGCCAGACAAAACTGTCTCAAGGATGAAAGTCTTAAAACCAGGGACAACATGGAGGCATACCTCAAATCCCCACACAAAGTCTTTGAAGAAGACAAGTGTGAGGGAATACCCACTGTCTATATGGATGGATGCTCTTACGAACTCGTCATAATCACAGATTCAGTTTATGTACAGAACGGGTTCGTGGAGCACCTAGTTAACTGGAAAACCAGAGGCATGCTATGTGCTAATAACAAACCATTGAAACATGGAAAATTAATTCAAAACATTGATGATATGGTCACCTCAAATGGAATGACCACCTACTGGAAAAAGATCAAGCGTCATTCTAAAGTAGAGGGACCAGACAAAACTGGAAATGACTTAGCTGATCAGCTGGCCAAAACCAGAGTCATCCAAGGGGATCTACTACAGATCGAGTCCCTGTTGGGGGACATTCCAGGTCACTGCTATCACTAGGTCCCAGACAAATGCTCACAATGAACTCTCAACTGCACAATGGAGTAAGGAGACCCCAGATGTTGATTTGTTTATGGCTAAAAAAGGGGATCCAATAATTGGTAAGTTATATCAACACATTGAAGACCCTCAGAACTTTCCTCTGACGGATACCGTTTACATAGGGAAAGAGGACCTCAGAGTGTTGATGAAATGTCCAAAAATGTTCCGAATCCAAGATGGTTTGTTGGTAAGGAATTCCCAAGCTGGCCATGATCAGTGGGTGGTCCCTACCTCATTCCGAAGCCTGATGTTAAGTCACGCCCATGATGCAGCCACAGCCGTCATAGGGGGTTTCATACAATACTTGAAATCTTAAGAGAGGTTGCATACTGGCCATACATGGGGCAGGACCACAACCAATACTTGAAGGGGTGTCTTGTGTTTGCACAATTTCAGCCAACATCCCTCACACACCCTGCACCTCTCCAAAAGAGGGGGATAACACTGCCATGGTCAGATTTGCAAGTCGATTTTATCGGGCCGTGATTCGCTCCTCTAGGGGGAATAAGTACATGTTGACCTTGACATGCTTGTTTACTAAATGGGTGGAATGTCTCCCGGCCCCAAATTGCAAGGCAGAAACAGCAGCTGCCCTGATGATCAACCACATCTTCTCGCGTTTTGGACTACCCCAAAGAATCGAGTCAGACCGAGGTAGCCACTTCACTAGCGAAGTAATGACAAAGATGTGGGAGATACTTGGGGTCAAAAGGAAATTACACATTGCCTACCGGCTAGCCTCTAGTGGTGCAGTAGTGATACAACAAGACAATTGTGAGCATATTAAAAAGGTTTGTGGCAGATTCTGGGCCAAGTTGGGATATTCGATTACCTCTTGTCCTAAAGGCCATCAGATCTACCCCTTCATCTGCAACTAAAATGTCACCGTTCGAGCTGATGACTGGACACAGGATGGTGCTTCCCCAGCATCTGCTCTACTGAACCCAAGAGCAGACATTGATCAATGCCTCCACAACTCATGAGTATGTTGAAAATCTAAGAAAACACCTTCAACATGCTTTTGCCTATGCTCAGTGAAATCTAGAAAGATCTGCAGACAGCATGAAAACCCACTATGACTTAAAGACTACTAGAAAATAATACAATGTAGGAGACTGGGTCTAGTTATACAATTTCCAAAGGAACCAGGCCAAACAGCGCAAATGTTTGCCTACCTGGAGGGGTCCTTTTGAAATTGTAGACAAAATCTCACCAGTCACCTACAAAATCCTCATCCCCAAAGGCAGTTTTGCAGAGGGGGAAGATAAGTGGGTCCATATCAACCAACTAAAGTGTTGCCATCCTAGGCACACTCTGCAGCAACTGGAGGAGTCTCCTGGAACTCCAGAGGGGGTCACTCCAGCTCCCTAGAATCCCCACCATAAAATATTCCATACATAGTCAAAATTACAAATAGAAAAATGTGTCCTGATTTGTCAAAATGTATGTGTCCACCCCACTACATCAATAGTGGTGGGGAAATGTCTACAAATAGGTTTTTGCTTTGTCATCCTAAAATTGGAAACCATGGAGACTAAAACCAAGGAGGACCACCCAGGGACCGGAAGCAAAGATCCAAGGGGCCCGGGGTATCGCTCCATACTCACATCAGGACTGGGCGAGGAACTGGTCGATCCACCCCTGATGGAAGAAAGATGATGAACTTTGCCATTTTTGGAACCAAAAGAAATGAGACTGATCATCCCAGTCTTGTGACTTCCCATTGGTGGATGTCCAATGCCAAATCGCAAGAGGGGGGGGCTTGTGGGATGTTCTGACCCACTAGGCTCTGCCCTGCAAAACCACTGTGTGCTGCTTTCATCAAAAACAACAGAATGGCTGCCGAAAAGCCTTATGTGTGCTAAAAATCTCTGAGAAGTGCGCAGGGAAACCTGAAAAATAGGCCACCAATCCATTCTGCCTGTGTCAGTGGTAGAGCCAGAGACCCCACTACCAGAGCCTGTCATTGGGCTGCCCGCAGAGAGAAATTAAACTACTTGAAAAGGCAGGCTGCATTGCCAGGAAAACCCAGAAGTGCTTTAAAATCCGTTTTTCCTTGACTGTTTAAATTGCAAAATCATGGTTCCCTAACCTCAGGAAAGATCCAACATCCCTGTTGGGTGTTAAACATAACTTAATTTAAAGAATCCACCTAAGCACAATATCAGGAGAAGCACATTTCAACCCAAAAATATCCCCATTCAAAAAGGTGCTTGCCTGGAAAAATATGTCAGAATATGGGCGCAGTACCACCGCCTGCCTGTGTCAAAGCTGTCATTTACTTATACTGGCAGTTTAATACTTGTATCTTAAAATCAAATTGTGGAAAAGAAGAGACTTGCCATCAAAAGCAATATAGGTTGCTACAATTCAATTTCTATGTTTTAAAAAGACTGGAATGAAGAGATCTGTGGGTATATTTGTTGAAAAGGTAAAGTTTATTTTAGAAAAGACAATTTTAAAATAGTGTTTTAAAAGTGAACTAATGTTAGCCACAGTCCTTCAAAGGCATCTTCCCCCAGCTCTCTGCTCAGGAACTGTCATTGAGTTGTTAATGGAGGTGGGAGGAGATTTTGGCCTGTTGCTCTGAGGAGAGACAAAAGACTCCCTTGATTGAAAAGATATGCAGAATCAACTGTCAACAGAAAAGAACTGCCAGCAGGAAGGGAGCCTGGGAGTGCTCTGGCCCAGCCAAACCTTGGGGGCGGGACCAGACAGATATGTGTATCTTGACCCACAAGAAAATATCTTTTTGAAAAAGACTCACAGAGAACTGAACAAAATTGGTAAAAATCTGTAAATATAGTGTTGTTAAAATGAAATTTCTGCTCACAGTTTGAAACTACTGTGAAATCTGTGCAATGTTCAGAGACAGGACTACCAAAATGTTGATTTTGTAGCAATTGTGATAATGCTAGAAATATGAAACTTCACAGGATTATGCCCAGATGTCATGCGCATGTATGGAGAAAAAATGTGGACAGATCTGACACTGGATACCCAACCAAAAGCACAAAAAACTGTAAAATTGGAACTAAAGCTGTCACTGAGATGGAACTCGGACAGATACATGCTGTACTAAATCTGTGATGTGAATATGTATTATTAGCAAGTTGGTGATATTGTAAATATGATTTATGTGAAAAATAGATTTACTTTACTCAAACAAAGGGGGGGTACTCCCTGGATTGCGAAATGCAGAATCACTATGACACTAGATTTCCTTCTCAAATCAGGAGAGGGGAAGGACTTTAACCAATAGGATTCCTAGAGGTTGTGATTAGTATAATTTAGCCTACCCACCCCTTTGGGAAATACATAAATAGAGACTGCTTAGGGCCTAGAGACACACAGACTTTCACCCATCAACTGATTGTCGGCGAAGCACTCTGCAGGAGAACCCAGATCCAAGACTCCAGAACTCTGAAAGCAGAAGGCCCAATTCAAAAGCTGAACCCTTCTCAGCTGGCCTTTAAATCTTGAAACCTGATTTTATCCCCAGACTTCCAAAGGGCACACCAAAAATTGAACAGCCTGGCTGTGTTGTTTCTGCTTCTTGCCAACAACTCTTGCCAGAATCAGAGATCCAAACCAGTAGAGCAGAGCTGTAACCTGATAGCTGTAACCCAGAATCAACCCGTCAGATCCAGTTCTGAGGCCGTGCAGAGACCACAGTGCCATGCTGAGTGCAGAACCGGGTGCCTGAATCCTGTCCGGAGGGCTAGCAGAATTCCAGTCCAAAACCTGTATGGCTAAGGGCTACCATATCAACATTAATAGATCTATGTCAAAGCTCACCTCTTTATCTGCAGCACACATACCAAATCAGAGGCTAAACCAAAGCACTTTAACTTTTCAAATCTTCATCTCTCCCCTCTTGATAAACATAATACCAAGCGCCACAGCCAAACCTACAGAAGCAGGACAGGACTTGAGTACTTCTGACCTGCACCCATCAATAACACAGGGTTAATATATGCCTTTCTCACAATTCCACTGACACCACCCCTGCCTCTTTTCTTAAAAAGCCGTTTGCAGCAAGTTGAATACAATTAGCAAAATGGGTGCTATGTAAGACCACATTAAATTACATTACATAGAATTGGGAACTCAATATCCACTTAACATTCCTCAAATCCTTCACTGATTCATTATTCATTTATTTAATGTAATAAGCACTTTCACTTAAATATTGTATTGAACATTATACATTATACTATGACCTAATACGTCTAGCAATTGCTCCATAATGACCCAAAATGGAATAAGAAGTTAATAACTTGTGGACTGCAAGGCGAGCAGGAGGGGCATGTGATTGAAGACGTGCTTTGAGAGGGAAGTGGAAAAGAGAGAATGTGGTGTGATGAATCAAGGGCATTTGTCCCTTCTCCCCAAGGGGAGCCCCTCCTACCCCCCATGTGAGGCTAGGGAGGTGAGCCCACTCCACAATACCCTCCCTAGAGTTAGAGGCCAGTGGGACCTCACCGGGAGAGACTGCCCTGCCCTTTGGGGAAAGGACTCAAAATTCCCCTGAGGAAATCCCTGAACCTGTACACATGGTGGCACACCTGGCATGCTCTCAAACATCTGAAACCCTTACCCCTTACAACTGGGATTAAGAAGCTCCATAAATATGCCATTTTGTTACTGAAAAGGAGTATGTCCCTTTAAAAACCAATAAACTATATACTGAGATGAGTATGTTCATTATCATGGCTTCGGCAACATACAGAGAGAGAGAAGAGAGACAAGAAAGCAGATGTTGGCTGGGGGAGGCCCTGAGCCGCACAATAGCTGTAGGAAATAGGAGTCTAAAGTCTACAAGTTTACGACTCGCTCACTTGCGGAAAGCAGAATACCAGAGCTGCAGCGTTGCAGCAACCCGTAAATCCAACTGGGCAGAAGCCCAGGAATAGCTGATGGTGATACCATGGTCAAGGACCCTTGGTGGACTGGGGGTCCAATGAATTTCGCTGATACCATCATGTACGGGAATCAGCAGGGTGTCATACCGCATTCGTGCACCGGAGAACCAAGAAGGAATGGAAGACCAGCAAGAGATGAGATGCCACAAGAAAGCAGACCCAGGCAAGGCAGTTGCGACCAAAGCCAAGCAAAAAGGATTCTGAGGCACCGACTCCGGAAGACATACCCCACCGGAGAAGAAGATAACGGGGAGTACAGGAGTCGCAGGTGCCCTCGAAGGGAAAATCATTATACCGCACAGTCTCCTTGTCTCAATATCAATCCTGAAGGGAAGGTAATCTTGAAACCAAGCAAGACAAAGTCTGATAACATAAAAGAACAAGCAATTGAGAACCTAAATCAATTGAGAGAAAACCCAGCGATTGTAATTCCCTGGGAGAAGGGAAAAGAGTTTAAAGCAAGTGTAACTTGTGATAGTAAGAGTGAGAAAACCATTGAAAACCTGAACAGAAAGACCGAGAAGCCAATGCTAGAAATCCCAGGGACTGTAATTCTGTGTGAGAAGGGAAAAGAGTTTAAAGCAAGTGTAACTTGTGATAGTAAGAGTGAGAAAACCATTGAAAACCTGAACAGAAAGACTGAGAAGCCAATGCTAGAAATCCCAGGGACTGTAATTCTGTGTGAGAAGGGAAAAGATTTTAAATCAAACCTAAATTGTGGTCACAAAAATGAGCAAAGCATTGAAAAACTGACTCAGAAGCCAGAGGCTAGTAAGAATAATACTCTGGAGAAGGGCAGAAAGAGTACAACATACAATTGGTCGGAGAGACCTAAGTGAGTTGACACATAATAATCCAAGAGGGCTAACCACCCCACATCATAAGGAAACCCTTGAATACATTGAGGAACCCACACACGCGGGGATGTGTTTTAAGAAAGCCATACAGGAAAGTATTAAACGAGAGAAGAGTTGGCAGAAGCTATGCTGTGAACTAAAGAGACTGATTAAATAAATCACAAGGCGATATCTAAACATCCCATATTGACTCATGGACAGATACTAGCAGTATCCTAAGGAAAAGGGAGTCATTCTCTGATTCAAAGTTATTTCCCATAGAGGTAGGGTCAGTGAGGGTAGATTTGGACAGCTGACTTATTTGGACTCCCACGACTGATGGACGAGCACCTTGGTTAGTAAGATAGGTAGGGATCTCTTATACTGACAGGGAAAGTTAGGCTTTACAATGATTATTTAATAGACCATCCTGAAACGTGTCACATATAGTCTGTGTCTATCATCGGACCCGCCACAGGGATAAAATGTATTGATAGGTAGTGATAAGGCATTCCAGACTTTAGGTGCACTGAAGGGAAATTAGTGGAGATGAGAGGAAGTAATAGGCATTTCAGATATGTAGTGTAGCAAACGGGTGCATAAACAGAGACGGGGAAGTAGTAGGAGGTGAAAGGCGGGGAATGCAGTTTAACAAATGCAAGAGAACCGGTACTCGGGCAATCAGGAGCAGGAAAGAGAAGCAGGAACAGAAAAGATATACGAGGGGGGTGGAAGATTGAATATAAGAGAAAATGAGGCACTGGAGAAGGTCTGGAGAGGACAGTAACGCAGGTGTATGCAGCAGGTAGATGAGAAGAGTCCTACTAAGAACAGAGAGTTTCTGCATTTGGAAAGGTAGGATACCAGGCAGGCCCGGCTCCATCAGGGGAGCCCAGGGGCCCGGCCCCCCCAAGATCATCCCGTGCCCCCCCTAGAAAGGAGGCATTGCAAGTGGGACCTGAGAGGGGGGCGGCATTAGAGGTCTGTGGGGCCAGGGGGGACAGTGTTTCACTCTAAACATGCTGCAATGCAGAGAGATTATCATTCTAATGGGCTGCACTGAAGGAGGCCTGGCCAGGATTGGTTTGCTTGTCCTGGACAATGATCTATGCCCTATAGCCATGAAAGCACAAATGACCAGGGAGATGAAGGGACATTCACACCTCCAAGTGAGGGAGCACTTACTCGAGAAGGCTGCATACAACTATGTTCTCAAGCCTAAAGTCGCAAAGTTGGTTTCAGTCATTTAAAGTATGTTTATTTTTTGTGGGAAAATAGCATTTTTTCACATCATGCTTAATACAATGGGTAACTATGTCAAACAATAAATGGCAGGTGATGTTGATTGCACACAGACTTCTGTAGAAGGTGCATCAACTGACTGGGCACCCTTAAAAAAAATTCTGCTGCATTAACTATTTGAGTATAAGCGAAAAAACATAAGGTTGATAGTAACAAAAATGTAATTCTGGAGGGGAGAGCAGTATAGTGAAAAAGTGATGGATGCAAGGCTATGAATTAAACATTACCACTATCATTTCTTTGCACAACATTTCATGCTATAATTCTGTAGTATGTCCTGCCATTACAGCAGGCGACACGCTGTTAGCAATTGACCATTGGTCCTATCACCAAAAGGTGTTGTTAGGCCATGTACCCTCTACACTGGAACACAAGCAACCACGGACAGTTTTTGGTCTTGTGGTCTAGCAGTTTAGGCAGGGATGCTCACATTAAAGGCTGTGCCAATGCTGATTCGCAGACAATGTTATGGAGGGCTGTCAGAGCAATGCCGGTGGTTATGATTGATTCAGAGACAAACATACATCCTTTTTTAGTTTTGCCTACTAGGTGTAAGTCAGAACTCTTGCAGTGGAACACAGATAGGATGGAGATAGGATGTGAGGAGAAGCACACATCCTATGGGCGTGTTTGGTCATTTACCCACCCAATGACACGCAATGGCTATGTGAATGCCTATGGCATTACTACCAACTACCTGCCCCTCACTGCCAAAACTTACCCTTTGGGAACTCTCTCTGCAAGTTCTATCACAAACTAACACCAATCTTTGTGCGGTATAGGACCTGCCAGTGTTATATCTAAGCATTCTTTTCAGTGTTTAAGTTCTTAATTGCCTCTGTAAATTAACTCCTGGTGTGATAAAAATCTCTTAATGCGTGTCTTCAGCCAGTTGATTTTATAAGCAACCAGAAAATGGTAACACTGTCATCAATTGTTGACAATCGCAGAGCAGACTTGGAGGGAGCAGCATAATGGGACCTTCTGTGTGCTCTCCCGTCCTGTCGCCACACCCTGCCGTGGTGCAGTATGTTGCATTGCATTGTGGTGTAGATATTTTGGAAACAGAGAGACCTAGGGCCTTGAAACATGGGTTTTGAGCCAGAACAAAATCTTGCTGCTAGCCTCGTGATGGTTAAAATTAGCTTTGTCCAGTGCTTCTAGGACCACATTGATGTTTTGCACGTTGCGGTGTGTATATCTCGGAAACAGTGCATCCTAGGGCAAGGAAACGTGGTTGATCTTGAACTTTTGTTTCTTGCATCCAGACATTTGAAATTAACTCTGCCTGGTCCTTCTATGACCACCTTGATGTTTCGCCGCTTCCCGTCAACTGTCTCATGTGTGCAGAGGCTTAAATCCATCCAGGGAATGGAGTGGGGTGTCCACGTGTAATGTAGCCAGTGACATCCGGAGAGTCCTAACAGGTAACTGTGCAAAATATGGTGCAGACTGGCTGAACAGTGTGGAATTGTATGAGGAACAAACAAAAAAACAAACAGATTTTCCATTTTATATATTTATGTATAGATATCTATGTCAATGCCTCTGTCCCTTGCAGTGGACCCCTTTCTAAAACAAGTGTTTGCAAAGCCAACAGTTTTGGCTTGCGTATAGGTATTAGACAGACATTTGCCAGGCAATGACATCATATGCCCTGCTGCTCACAAAGTTTCCCAGCTGTTCCCAGATTATGGCCAGGTGTTACCCTTATGGTAGTGACTGACAAATACCTATCCATGCCTAATCAAAACCCCAAGCTGTTGGCTTTGCCAATGCTTTTTGGTTTCATTTTGTCTCCCTAAGTAAAAGTGTGTATGCCCGGATGTGGGTGTCTTGTTTGCTATGCCTAGGGAAACAAGCTGCAACTCACTGAGTTTATCCAACAAGGCCCTTTCTGAAAATGACAAGGCTAGGATGGCAAGTATGGACCACATTCAGATCTTCTTCTCAAGCGTGCTTAACAGTGCGGTTCCGACCTATGCAGAATGCATCTTTTTCTGTGTGGAAGAGTTGCCTGATCGGCCAGGACTGTACGTGATTCAAACTGATAAGTACTGAACTGATAACCTCCTACTGTTTGAGTAACTTAACAGTGTTTGTATGCAAACAACAAACATCATGTGTATTGTGGGTCTTGTTTGGAAAGTATAATGAAAATCCTGCGTGCTGGGTGTTTAGGCAGTGCCGGAAATAGAAATGATTTGCTGTGGGACTCCATCAGTGATTGTTAGAGGGGGACGGGAGGATTGCTCCCACCCCCCACTAAACCTTTGCCTCTCAGAAAATGTATCATGAACACTTGGAAAATAACACAAGAGCGAGGCCGGTCCTTATAATGTTGCTGGCAAAATATAAAATATTAACATCTTTTAAAACAAAAATGCAGTATTGAGATATTTCCTAAAGAGTGCAATCAGAGGTGGATTTCACATTTGGACAAGGGACCACTGGCCGTGCCCCTTCTCCCTGCTCTGCCCCTCTCCCCTCAACCACAGTCAGTGCTGCAAAGGTCCTCCCAGTGAGGTCTTATCTTTTTAATGTGTCTCAGGCAGATTATTTACAACAGGAAGTGATTAAAGATGGAAAAAGGTAACTGGCAGTGACCATGGCTGTGGTACCTTTTTCTTAAAATTATATAAGGTGTGATTGTTGGGTGATTAGAAATTGAGGTGATACAGAACAAGCTGTGTGAAACAATGACCTTGTATGAGATGTTTTGTAAATTCTCATTAATTTCTATTCTGGAGCTTGTAGTCTTCCATTCAGGATGAGTAAAATAAAGCTACAATCATAGAGGGTCATTTTCCAAGTCAAACGGAGTGGAAAAGGTGTGCTAAAAGCATTTATTGACATTTTTTATGCGCTGGAGAATTTTGTATGATTTGGCAGTCGAAGTTGGAAAGCAAATTGGACTTAACAAGTTTACCTGCTCTTACAGGTCCCCTTGCCCAATCCGATTGGTTTTTCACCAGCATGTATTTTTTTGTTGGCGAAAAACCAATGGATTCCTATGGAATCAGACTGACTTTTACACCTGGTAAAAGGCAGATTCCAAAAGAAACCACTGCGCATGGCTCCCACAATCATTAATTGTGGGAGGGTTTTACACTTTTCCAGACGTGTTATGTTACTTTGCATTTATATATGAGGCATGTGGTATATATATTTATATATTTATATATACTACATGTAGTAGAAAAGTGATGATCAAAGGCGATCGTTGCCAGTGTTTTATTCTTTAGTTTTCCAGTACTTGGTAGAAACACTTAAAATCGCATGGAAGGGCCCTTTTGCAAAAAACTTAAAACACAAGTGGTCCCCTCTGTGCAATGTTAGGTTCAAAACTAAATGACTCCCTTACTGTTTTTCATCAACACATTTCTACAATGATGCATACATTGTCAGGTGGTTTTATCATGTGACTTTTTAAAGTAATCTGTATAAAATCGACTATTATTTTAGGTATTCAAAACCAAACTTCAACAAATATTTGTACCAACTTGAGCTTGGAGGATGTGTGGTCAAGTATCAAAATTTCAGTATAGGCTCAAATTCTGGCATTACGGCTTAACCAAAGTGTGCGATCCTGGGCAAATCATTTAATCACACTGTGCCTTACCTGCCAACATTAGGCGCCCCTAGAAGTGATTCAGTTCACAATATAAGCTATTTAAGAAAAGTCTCACTCATGGTCAGCGCATGTGTCAGGCCCTGCCAAGAACACACAGATCCTTCTTTGAAAATATCAGGCCATATTTATCGAACAATATTGTTAAATTCAAAAGCAAATCAAAGTAAACACATCAAACAAAAAGCCCTAACGGACAATTGCATATAATAACCAGTAAGTAAACAATATGTAGTAGTCAATGACGTATATGGAAGTGGCAGGGGAGCAAAGGCTCCTACTCCCTGCCAAGCCCCACCGGGAGAGATACCAGGAAGACATAAAACCCTATACCTGCACCATCGGCCTCTTGACCCCACGTCTCCCACCCCGGCTCTCTTCCCTGCATGCTAGCACTTTCTTGTGCACTCAACTGAATTAAAATGTTTTGCAAAAATGCAACAAAAAAATAAATTGTGCTTCAAATTTAATTTTGTAAGAAACGAAATGTCCTATTCCTTGCTTCGGTATACTGAAGGGGGAGAGGTGTTGTCTTTCACAAGAAGGTGGCGAAACCATAAGCACCACCTACAAGGCCTTCTGAGAGTAGACACAGGGTTAAGGGAGGCATTGTTGAGAGCACACCATCTGATCAAACAAACACTGGAGTCTTGCTCCTCAGCCCTCACAGAGGAGACAGCATCACCCTTGATTCTCCCCAGCCAGGCCAAGAAAGACATGGTGAGGGTTTGTGTGGGAGTTGGGAGTGGAGATAAATGGGATTGGTGGTCAGGGGGAGATGATGGAAGGTGACTGGGGGTGAAAGGGGAAGGAAAAGTGGATATAATAGAAAGGGGAGAACAGATGGCAAGGGCATATAGGTAGATTAATGTTGCAGCATTATTTTCCTTGATTCTCTTTTGCTTTGTACTGTATTTTATAGAGCTGTGCAAATGCATTTTTCTGGATCTGGGAAGACATTTTTTACTGAATCACGGATCTGGGATGTACTGCAGCCAATGGAAATTGGGCCCCCCTGATCACAAACCTGGCCCCCCACAGATGCAAATACCTGGAGCCGGGCCTGATACCAGGCAAGAAATAACAGAACCAAAGGTAGGGGAAGGACATAAGGTTTTAAGCATAATTTAAAGACTGATCTCAAATACAATCCTTCTGCTATGGTGGATCTGCGGTTGCAACTCCCTTTCCTCTTCTGATGTCACTTCCTGTATCGGGGACGGAAGGCAGTTCACAAAATGGAGGACAGCCAATGTCAGAACAAGCTTACAAAAATGTTTCAAGTAAGAGGGAAAGAGTTCTTGCCTTGAAAATTCGCAGAGGATAACCCTGTCAATCATAAGGAACAACAACATGTTTTATTTTTGTAATAACGCTGGTTGCCCTGTATTCGACGTACAGAATGTCCCAGTTTTTCCAGAAATAATCATGATTTTTGTAAGGGTTAGAAGGGCAGTGCCCATTTAGAGCGCATCGTTGAGGCATGGTTTGCATTTTATGCCTAACTGCACATGGTTTATCACTGCGTGTAATTTATGAAGGTAAACGGTGTGTGAACTTTGCACAGAGAACCAAAATGTGCAGAACCCCACGCACTGAATACACGGTGTTTGCGCCAGTGTGACCCGAGGCCTTCCAGCTATTTCCCTCAGGTGTGGAATAACCGCTTGGCCGCTGTGCTTCCGCAATGACGCGCGTGATGCCGCACGTCACGTGTCTTCAGATGTGCAGCCTTGCAGGTGACGCGTCACAGAATAGAACAGGTGTATGTATAGAGCGCACGTTCTCCTCAGCAGGGCATATTGGAGCTGAAGGCCGTAAGACATTTATTCCGCTTAATTGACATCTGCGATCATGATTATCCCAAAGTTTGAATTGTGTGTCGTCATCACCAAGTCCCGTCGCCCTGAGTGTATATGTGTCCCCGTCACTTGGAATAATAAAGCAAACTGCATCGACAGAAGTGAAGCGTGGCGGCCTGGGCCACAGTCTCCCTCCTCCTCAGGTGACGTTCACTTGTACTTGGAGAACAGGCTGTACAAAACGCGCAGCAATGTTTTCACGTCCCGGGTCACAATATCTGCGAAAGAAAGGAGAAAAAAAAGCGGCATTAGATTGACACAGTGTGGAGGGTAGAGGCACTCCTGCGCTCGCTGCTAGCGATTGTTTTTCATTATAAGCAGGTCTTGGCAGCCGGGGCCCTCGCCATTTTACAGCGGCAGGCACCTCACCAGATGAGCCGTCCATCTGGAAGCAAGGGCAGAGCAGCGCGCCCAATATTTCGCACGCAACTATGAAAAAACATAAGTCGGTGTTTGTAGAACACCTCCTTGGCACAGCCCAAAAGAATGTGCAGTGTTGTTCAGGAGAGGGAAACGTGTTCCGCGCATGAGAGAGATGATGTATTCCAGCTGGCTGGTTACTGAGGTAAAGCCAGAATGGGCCTTGTGGGCCAGCAGTGCACTGAGGTGCGGCTCTAGCTTTAGTGCGCGCTGAGCAGTTGCATATGTTTAGTTAATTTCTCGTACTATGCCCTTGTCCTTTTTTAAAGCGTTGCCTTCCTATTCCCGGTTGTATGCTAATTGACCTTTTCACAATTGATCTCGGGAGAATTGACCTTGGGAGAATTGACCTAATTTAGAAGGTCAATTAGGACATATATGGGGGGGGGACCCCCCGCCACCCCTCACCCAATCCAAAAACCCCTGTAACCCCCCACCCAATACCCTTATATTATTTATAATCCAAAATCAACCCAATACATATATAAAATAACAAAAATAATATAAAGGCCAATTGTGCAGAATGTCAATTAGGACCACTAATTAAATCAATTGTGCAAAAGGTCAATTGTAAAAGGTCAATTTGGGTTTCCCTATTCTCGCCGTGGATCAGCGTCTCCGCCAACATTGAACCAGTCATCTGTGTGTGGCCAACTTGAGACGATTCAAGGACATCAAGTGTTATGTGCCATTCACAGCCATATCCCATTCTTTCTGCCAGTAATGTTATGTCATGTTAAGTTGACTTATACTGTGTGACCACTAGCATTAGAAAGGCCTCCAGGTGCTCACGTGGCTCTGTAAGAAAGTGGGTTGGGTAGGTCACTAAGGGAAGAGGGAAAGGATAGAGGTTGTTCTTGTCTGTTGGTGCTTGCAGAACTAGGAGGAACTGGCATCTGTGCACGTCGGCTTTGGGTGTGGTGGGATTCTGCGCACTCGGGTTATTGTATCCGGAGCGGCAACGTCCAGTGTCTTGGTTGGTTGTTTGTGGCAGTTTGTTCTTTTGGTAGATGTGTGTTTTGTGTGTGATAGCCTGGCCGGGTGAGTCGTGTGATGTATTTTTGGCGTATGCATGAGAGGAGGAGGGTGGCTAGTGGTTACTACAGTGTGATTGTTTTATTGTTGGTTGCAGGATCCGTACTGTCCCTTGATTGATTTGGGTTTGCTGCAATAGTTGTGGGAGGTGACTGTTTTTATGATAGTCTCACTGAATTGAATAATCAGGCTTTCAGTCATTTTCTGGGGGTAAGGTGATCTTCTGTTCTTATTTCCTTCGGAATTGAGTTCCATAGATTGGCTTTTAGGCGGGAGAATGCGGTTCCTTCGAATGTCCTCTTTTGAAGAGATTTGTTTTGATTTGAAGGTCATTGCTAGACCTTAGGTCTCTTCCTGGTTGGTAGCGTAGATTTTAGCTTGGAGGAATTCGGCTCCTTGTCTGTGTAGTGATTTGTGGGCGATGCAGAGGGCTTTGAAATTCATGTTTTTAAAATAAAATTAACTGAAAGCCAGTGTAGGCTTCTCAGGGCTGGTGTAATGTGGTCTCTTCTGTTTAGTCTCAGCAGTATCCTTGCTGCAGTATTTTGGATGCTTTGGAGTTTTTTTTAGTGAGACGTTCTTACAATTGAAGGTACAGGCTGTTTGTGTAGTCGATTCTCAATAATACTAAGGCAGTGATTGCAAGAGTTCTGTGTGGGAAGGACAGGTAGGGGAGGATTGCTTGAATTATTCGCAGGTGATAGAAGCATCTCTTGGTGATCCCGTTGACTTGTGGTTCTAGTGAGACTCTGTTGTCCATGAGAATTTCCAGGTTTTTTATCATGGCAGATGCTTCCGGTTGGTTTCCCATGCTTGGTGGTCAGTACAGTTGTGTGTCTGTTGGATTATCCACAGTTGAGGAGATTATTATTTCTGTTTTGGTCAGGTTTAGTTTGAGATTTTCCATTGTCATCCAGGTGTACATGTCTGTGAAACATTTGTTGAGGGTGTTGGTGTTTGATTCTTGGGTTGAGGACAACTTAAAGATGAGTTGAGTATCATCTGCACATGTTGAAGCCAGTCAGTTCATGAGTTCGAATGAGTTTCGTTAGGGGGGACATATACATGTTGACAAGGAGAGGGGAGAGGCAAGAGATGTTTTTCGGGTTAGATGTAAAAAGTGGTAGGTAGGTTCTTTCGGTTCAGTTGGTGAGGGAAGATTTTAGCCATTGCAGAGCAGAGTCTTTTACGCTGCATTCCTCCAGTCTCTGCATTACAGTTGCATGTCTGATTGTGTTGAAAGCAGCGGATATGTCCATTATTATGAGGGTTGATTGGGTGCTGTTGTCTGCATTTATTTTTAGACAATCCCATATGGATAGAAGTGCTGATTCCGTTCCTCTCATGGGTCTGAATACATCTTGCGAGTGGTCGAGTATTCCGGTGGTTTCTACGTGGTTGAGTAGGATTTGCAGATGTGGATGTCGAATTGTTTCACCAGCTAGTGTATATTCGATATAGGTATGTAATTGTCATTTTGTAGGAGGGGCTTGGTGTATGCTGATTTGACATTTTTAGGTACTAATCCTGTGTTATGGGAAAGGTTCATCAGTAGCCAGAAATATGTTGCTGGGGTTCTGGGTTGAGGATTTCTTTGAAGATGCCTGATGGGCATGGGTCACTGGGGGATCTGGCAGCGTTGGTGTCTCATTAGTGTGTCGAACGTTTCCTCAACTATGGGCTTGAATCGGTTCAGTGTTGCTGCAGTTGGTGATGCGCTGGTTATTGGAGGTTCCGTATTTGTGTTTAATGTTGCAAGGCTTGCGTCAATGTTCTGTTGAATTGTTTCTATTTCTGGTCTTCAGTGTTCAGTCATGTTGTCGCATAGGGATTGTGATGGTATGATGCGTTTGTTACAAGATTTTGGGCTTTTGATTTTTTTGATGATTTTAAAAAGTTCTTTTTATGTTTTTTTGTTGATTAATTCCTGTGGCGTAGTATTCATTTTTCACTTTAAAGACAGCTGATTTGTATATTCTGAGTTGCCGTTGATATTTTATTTTGTCCGCTTGATTGTAATGGTTTCTCCATAGTTTTTCCAGTTTGCGGTTTGTTTTCCTGAGTTCTCTCATTTCTTCTGTGAATCATCTTGCTGCTCTTTCTTTTGCAAAAGCTTTGAAGTGTTTTGCTGTTGCTAATCGGTCTAGGGTCTCTTTGATCCAGGCGTTGAGTTTTTTTTTCCACTGAGTATTGAGTCATTCTGATTAACTGGAGGATGTTTGGTTTGGTAGATTCCATCAGATCTGTTATGGAATGGAGATGAAGACTATTCCAGTTTCTTTTGTTAGTAGCATGCAGTATTAAGTTTATGGGCAATATGCAGTTTGGAGGTGTGACAGTGAATCGGATCATGTTGTGGTCACTCCATATGATCGGTACTGGTGGTGTGTAGTCGAGAGTCCGTGTCTGCAGAAGATTGCACCCAAGGTGTGTCTGGCGCTGTGTGTGAGTCCGTTCACTATCGGTTTGAAGTAGAGTGTTCACAGTAGGGCGCTGAAGGGTGTTTGCAGTGGTTTTGTTTTCTCTTTCGAACCAGATGTTGAAATCCCTCAGGATAATTATGTTGCCATGGTAAGTGGAAAGGTTGGCGATGGAGTCTGTGAGCTTTGTTGCAAAATTTGGGCTGTAGGATGGCGGTCCGTAGTTCAGGATGAACTGTAGGTTGGTTTGGTCATTGAGCTTTGCGTTGTTTAGCAGAGATTTGAAGTCTTCTATGTCTGTAGGGGGAAGTGGTGTGGCACAAATGTGGTCTTTGTGCACCATTGTGACTCTACCTCCTCCTTGGTTTTCTCTGTTGACATGTATTATTTTGAAGTTGCCTGGTATGGCTTCGTGAATGATTGTTTTGCAATTGTGCGACAGCCATGTTTCTGTGAAAAAGAGTGCGTCTGTGCTGCCCTCGCTTAGGAGGTCATACATTTCTGTTCTGTTTTTGGCCATGGATTTTATGCTCAGTAGGCTGCAGTGTAGAGTGTGTGCCTTTCCTTGTTTATTGTTGCCTATCCTTTCCTGCATCTTAGTCGTGGTGGTGTTTGTTGGGTTTTCTTTTCATAAGGTACCCTCCTGGGTGCGGTTGTTATTTGCTGATAGTGTGGTTGGCCATCTGTTTCCACATTGTGGAGCTCAATTAAGATTAGGGATGCGTTGCTTTGTTCCGGTTCATAGTAGTGGGTTGTTTGTTTGTACACAAGCTCTTTTTTCCAGTGTTTGGTTATGTAGGGGGTGTGGATGGTTAGGGATTCTAGCTTGCCACTGATTCTTGCTGGAGTCTTTCAGAATATGTCTTTGGATTTGCTGGGTTCTGTCTGTGTATGGGTTCTGTGTGTTGCACAAATGCAATGTATACCCCCACCTCGAAAGAGATTCTATCATTTATTTGACCTCAAAATCAGATGACATTGGTGTTCTCAGGAACACCTTATCTCATATTCTGGAGGCATGTAGACATGTGGCATTTGCAAATACTTCCTGTTTATGCCTTTACGTCACCCTCATAATAAGGGCGCTAATATTTTGTGTACCAAGCTGACTTCCGCAGGGAGGTATTTTGGTGACTGCAATGTGGAGCACTAAGGAGTATTTCATTAAATTGCATGGATACATTTACAGGATACAAACAAAGAAAGGAGCAATTAGCCCTGTACACAGAGTGCTGTTTTACCATAGAACAGGCATGTTACTAATGGTTAAGAACTTTGAGATGGCTGCATATGGAGCATCAATAGTGATTACAGTGAAATGGTCATCATAGCCAGTCACACCTGTTCTTGTGTTCATGAATATAGCCCAGGGGAGGATGGTGAGTGCTGTTATTTGCAGGAGGAATCTGAGCCCTTATAAAAAAATACGTTTTTTTTACCAGAGTTTTAAAAGGCACATACTGAGAGCACAGTCGCTTCAAAGTGCCTCCAAAGCAAAGGGAAATGCAAAGGGAAATCTGACCAATCACAGGCTTTGGAGATATCACAGCAATTAAGTTCCAGGAAGGGGCAGTGAAGAAGAGAAGATAAAATGGAAGGGAATGTGGAGACCATAAGTGCAACAACAAGGCAATGTTCCTACAGATAAGTAGGTCAACGAGAAAGGTCAGGTATACAGCAAGTGCACTATTAAGAAAAATAGGCCCACAAGTAGATACATATACAAGTAACAAGTGCTTAAGACAGTCAGTATATCCCATCAGTGACCATATTTAGATCCAAAGTAGGTGATGGGCCACGGGGCAGGTTGATTAGAGTTTGTAGCCGAATTATTTCCTGAAAAGAAAGGTACTGGATCTGTTGCGGAAGCTGAGATGATTCTCCACTGACTTGCTGGCAGTGGGCAGATCATCAAAAAGCGCGGCTCGTGCCATGCCCATGGACTTGCCACGCATCCTCTTGTTCCTGGAGGGAGCAACAGCTGTCATCAGAGAGTTTGATGATCACAAGGGCCTGGAAAGAAAGTATTGTATAATCTTGTGTCAGAGTGTGCTGCTCCATTATTCCAATAGGCTCTGTCCAGGAAACAGAGCATGTGTAAGAAGGGAAGAGCGCATGTAATGCAGTGGCATGCTCATGTTCTGTATGATCTACAGTTGTGTGAGATTTTTAGGAAGACCCAATAGGAGACTGTTACAATAACCAATAGGAAATAGGACCAATAGAGATGTGACCTGAATCTTTTGAGCCATGTTAAGAAGGAGGAAGACACTTGGCAGGACGTGGAGCTGGAAATGTATTTATGTATTATTTTTATTGTGCATTTGTAAGGCACTTATACATCAAGTAAATTGTGTTTCAATGCGCCCACAGGGCAACAGGGAGGGGAAATCGGAATGAAGAACAAATACAACAATGAAAGATAGAGGCAGACCTACTCGGCCTTGTGAGCATTCAGAACGTGCAAGTGCAGAGAGAGAGAGAAGGGATGAGGGAGTGGGGAGTTAAGTGCTAGGTGTATCAAAAGTGAAGTGCTAGGGAGTGAGCAGCTGTAAGTGCCTAGGTGGAGTGGTCAGCTGCCAATAAATAAGTGAGAGCAGGCCTGTGGTGGCACAGGCCAGTGGGTGCCAAGCAAAAGTGCGGGGAGGGGTGGAGGCTGCAGACAATTGGGTGTAGGAGGCCAGGACCCGGGAGGACACACAAGGGCCCTGGTCGCCATTCTCATCAATATTGGGATTTAATAGAGGATGGAGGGAGGAGGTGAAAAGGAAAGTCTTCAGCTTCTGGAATTTGAGGAGATCCGTCTCAAGACGAAGAGGAAGGGGGAGGCTGTTCCAGAGGAGGGAGCCTGCTGAGGAGAGAGAATGGCCACCAGCTCGCTGGCAAAGCTCTTAACAGATAGAGAGTTGGTGCCAGAGGGATGTAGAGATCTGGAGGGAGAGTATTTAGTGAGAGCCAGTTGTAGATAGTGTGGCCCCCCTGCCCCAGACAGCCTTGTGGATGATGCAGAGGGATTTGAATTTGATCCTTGCAGCCACCATGAGCCAGTGGAGAGATTTAGGGCTGGAGACATGCGTTCCCTGGGCTTGAAGCCAAGGATACGCCTTGCAGCCCTATTCTGGATTAGTTAGAGGGGTCATAGGGAGGAGGAGGGTAGATTAAGGAAGAGGCTTTTGCAGTAGTCCAGCCTAAAGAGAACCAGAGCTCTAGAGACATTGACCTTCTGGGGGAAAGTAAGGAAAGGAAGAATTCCTTTGAGGAGGTGGAGTTGAAAGTGGGACTTCTTGGCAAGGTCTTGAATGTAAGGGATGAATGAAAGACCGTAGAGAATAAGAGGGCAACTTCTTTGTGAGTTCATGAATGTGTGGGGCATAAGAGAAGGGATTATTGTAAACACCCTCCAGGTTCTTTGCAGAGGACGAGAGGGACAGAGGCGCTCCAGATGTAGGAGACCAAGAAGAGACAAGACGGTGGGATGGTATGGCCAAATAAGATCATCTCTGTCTTAATAGTGTTAAGACCAGGGCCATTATTAATCTTCATGCCTCAAATCTCCTGCAAATCTAAAGATGGCCGCTGGAGATTGAAGACAATGTGCATGTCATCTGCGTGGGTTTGAAAGATGGAAGTGTGAGTTGAGATACTATCAGCAAGGGGCCTGAGATAAGCATTGGAAAGGCAAGGCGATAGGATGGAGTAGGTACGGACCCCACAGGACAGGGTGGAAGGTCTTGAGGGAAAACGGCCTTCCACACCAGGTGCTCTCTGTTTAACAGGAAGAACAAGATCAGCGTGTGGGCAGAAAAGTGGCACAGGAATCTGGGGTGAGAGGTTCTCTAAAACAAGTCACTTCCAGTGGATGTTGGGGGACAATGTGTGTCTGGATGTTGGGTAGGGTGACCAGACTTAAAATAAAAAAAACAGGAGGGACCACCGACATAGAAGTAGGACTACAGTTTTGACACATAGGACTTCAATGAAACTGCAGTCCTACTTCTATGTCTGTCGCCTTTTCGCACAAAGTATGTGTAAGTACGTGTTCATTGCAAGCTCAAAGCTCTCATTGGAGGAGAGAAGACCTGGAGGAAGGGGGAAGGCTTGAAACAGATGTGCTTCATGCCCTCCCTTGCCAGATCTCAGCATTTGTTCGAGGGTCACTGCAAAAACCGGGACAATAGCCAGCCATCCCCAAATCCCAGGAGGGGTTTCAAAACTCAAAAAAGTCTCGATATGCTGGGACCAAGGGCAACATACTGGGACACACACCCAACACTGAAATACTCATGTAGGGTATCCTTGGGTCGCTTGCGCAGTCAGCAAGGCCCACCCACAAGCGTTCCGATAGGTATGTGCGTGCTTGAAGTGCCTTGTGAAATTAGATTGCAACATGGAACCTCACCTCAGTGGATCATGTGGCAGAGTGCGAGGTGTCAAGTGCTCATCACATGATCCACCTGTAGCCCAGCGTGAAGCGTGCGGCACTAGTGCATAGCAATAGAGACACTCATTGCAAAAAAGGTTATCTCTTACTGCAGAAGGCATCCTGCATGTACGGCCTTCATTAGAAAGGAAACAAATGGATAATTGTCATTGTGAGTAATGTTTCTTCTCCCACTAACCTTCTGGGTTGATTGGGCTGTCTAAGAGGCCTCCATCCATCAGCAGGTCCACGGCGAGTCGTGCATTATGAAGCTGGTAATGAGAAAATGGCTCGTTAATGGAATGGAAATGTCCCACTTACGAACTGCAGTCTCTGGCTTATTCTTTTTTACATTAAACGAAGGCAGACAGCGCATGGCGGGCCAGCTGCAGCCTTTGTTCCCGCGCGCACTTCCTATCAGTGGAAGCAGTGATCAGTCACGAGTGTGTCTTTGAGAATACACTGCGTGGGGGGAGAGCCAGAAGAGGCGCTGCGCGGCATAACATTAAGTGCAGGCCTACAGGCGCATGCGCAGGAGGAGACAACGGCACGCTTACCAGAGACATGACTTCAAAATGTGGTGGTGAAGTATGGCAGCAGATAACGCTGTGGTTATGCAGCACTTCATGGTCTGTGTATCCCCTCTACTCTCTGATACATAAGCGCTTGGAGACCGCCTCGGGGTGGTAGCGGTGCGCGGTGCAAGTCAACATAACATACATCAGACCATTTTCCCCAAGCGTCCCATCTTTCTTTTGCTCGCTGAAGGTCAAGTACACTCAATTTCAAGTACATTCACTTATTCACCCCTTTGATATCTGGCAAAATAATTACCTTATTAAGGATGACCGGCAGACTTAACTGAGTCCCTTGACCACAATATTTTCTTGTGCATTTAGAGTACTGGCCTACCTATGCAGGTTTGGAAACACCAGTACTGGTAAGCCTACCGCCACCGGTGTTTCTGGACCGGCACAGGACGACTCAAATGGAAATGGGGATTAAGAATTACGGCCCCTGATTTCCCGGAACTCCAGGGTTGTAATCCCTGTTGTTACCGGCAAGCCAGGCGCAAGTAAATATTGCAAGTCTGGCAGCAACCCGCTGGTAGCACCGGCAGACTTGTGATGAGGCCCTATGACTTTGGAAGTTGTACTCTCTCAAATCTCACACCACAATGGAGCCTTGCAATTGGATCTTACTGTCTCTTTTATTATTGTGAACAATTGTGCCAATGAACAAGAGGAGGCATTAAGTATTGGAATTTAAAATGATAATGTACGCTCTTCCGAATAGAGGATAGCAGTTAAGAAACTGCAGGCAGCACTTCAAATGGGCCAGTCCTACCCGGCCCTCAGTGCCTGCACTTCTTACTTTTTATCATTTGAGAACCTGCACTTCTAAATACCTGAAATAGAGTACCAGTACTCAACTAAGTTGCCAGGTGAAAATGAAAGTTTTTCATTTCACTTTATTGCAACTTAAAGGACTAAGCTGCTGCAGCCTTTGCTGGGGAAAGCAGCATGCTCTCCCTCCTCCTCTCTCCACCACCCGCAGTGCCCATAACGTTCCTTCAGGGACCACCCTGCAGAACAAAAGGAGGGACAAACGTGCATCTACTGTGCTCTCAGCACACTGGGGGCGGAACTCTGTTTAGCTAAGTGGACTTCACCTGTTGCCATTGGTGTACTCTGAGCTTGGGGAAAGTACTTTTTATTAGCAGTGCCTATTCTAATATGTATATGGTTAAGTATTTGGAGATGTGATGGAAATCTCGCACACAGCCCCAGTTACCTACCGAATTTCTTATTACGCAATGAAAGCGAGCAATAATAAAACACCACTTCTAAAGCTTAGTTTACAGCTCTGATGTCTGCTAGTTTGATACGCAAAAAAAGAAAGTCTCATTTAATACAGATATTCAAACTTTCTTGACACAGTGCATTACAACAAATTGGAAGTTTGTGTGAAAGTATCTCAGATACACTGCCTTACCAAAGTGTGTGTTCCTTGGAACATCATTTCATCACACTGGGCATGACTAACACGGACATGTGTCCAAGGTGCGGCACCGGTAGCGGCGCGGCGCTTTGGAATGTCTGTCTTCGTAGCTCGGTGAGTACTTGCACTTCTTTTTTTCCATTTAAAGCACTGACTGTAGGCCTCATTACAATCTCGGTGGTGAGGGCAAAAATGGCAGGAACAGAATTACTGCCACTTTGCCTGATGGACAAAATCTGGGTGTGGATGTGAAGTGAAGGTAACTCCTCCAGTCAGAGCCGGCCTTAGGGGGGGGGGGGGGGTGAGCCAGGCGACTGCCCGGGGCGCCACACCCCCCAGGGCGCCTTTTGCCCCTGCCACGCCAGCTCGGGGGAGTCTTTCAAGAGCTCCCCCGAGCTGGCGTTGTGGGACAAGGCGCAGCAGGCGGCCTCTTACTGTAAAAGGTGCCCGCGGCGGTGGGTGCATTTAAATGCGCCTCTCCGCCGTGGACACTTTTCACAAGAAAAGGCGCCATTACCCCCCACCACGCCAGCTCCGGGGTGTCTTTCAAGCACTCCCCCAAGCTGGCGTGGTGGCAGAAGGTGTGGCAGGCGCCACATTGTCATTGAATGAACCCGCGATGGCGGGCTCATTCAATGACAATGGGGTGCTAACGGCATCTATTTAACCTCCTCGCCGGAGCGAGGAGGTTAAAAAAATAAATAAAGTTTCCCATCCTGGCCCCGTCCCCTTCCGCTCCACCCCCTGTTAGCCAGGGGGGCGTGGTGGGTGATGAGGGGGCGCCAGTTCGCCCAGGGCGCTGCTGGCCTTAAGGCCGGCCCTGCCTCCACTTTAGCCCCAGAATGCATCAGCTGTCCCATGATAGAATTACAGACCCCGGTAAATCTGTCAATATCTGCATGGTGTCCTACGGGCTCCAGAAATAGGGATTAACACTGCGGCTACCTCACTTGTGATCCTGCGATACACGTGAGGGACCCAGTGGCAGTAACGGTAAACACGTTTGGCACTAATTCTGTGGAAATGCCACCAAACTCATAATGTGGCATGGGAAGATTCATCTTTACACGTTGTGTGGACACGCATGGCATTCGTGTACCCGTGCACAATGTAACTAAGGCAAGCACGAGCACTTACCTTGTTGAACATGAGCAACACCTCGAACCAAACAGAGAATTTGAGTGGCGGCCTGCTCAGTTGGCAGAGCATCGGTGGCATATGCTCAGGAAGGCAAACACACACCACACCAAGTTAGCAACAAACTGCATCATTGTATGGTGTTGCCCCCCCTAACCTAAGAATTTTTAAATGAATGCAAAAACACCATTTCCAGGAAAGGGTAGTGTAAAATGGAGGAATGAATAGATGGATGAGGCAAGGACAGAGGATGCATGGAATGGTTATATACAGAAGATATTCCTACCTTGACTGCCACTCCGTTCCCTGGCAGTTAAGCCATGTTCGCTGCTTTTAGCAGAACCTGGTATGCTCTGCTGGAGCCGCCTTAGGCAGCCGCCTGGCATTGCCTCGAGCCAGACCAGGTTTTGGCAGCAGGAATGAGATCTCCATACAGAGTTGATGTTCTGTATGCATTGCTCTTCTGCTTATAAGCAGAACCCAAACAGGTGAGGTGGACGGGATTATAGCAGGGATGTCATTTAGGGGTCGCCAGAGGTCGCAACTGTGGCCCCTGAGATCTCCCTTGCTACCCATAGAAACAACAACTTTTTTTTTCTTTTTTTTCTTTTTTTGAATGCAAGCTCCTGGGTTGTGACCAGCACCATGTGGCTTTTTGCTTCTGGAGTGACTGGCTTTCATGTTCAGGCCTCTAAAAACAAAAGAAAACAGGGGTCCCACAAGTATAACACTTTCAGCAGTGACCCTAAATAAGAAAGAATAGGAATACTAAATAATGTGTCTTTTCTGGAATTCGATACAATAATTGCTCTCATTAAAGGTTTATTTCAGACACACTTCAGGGCGTGAGTCACTGATTTAGTCTGTTCTTACGTATCAACTCAGCCTTTCATCCTTCTGAGGTCGATAAAGGAGTACCAGCACAGGTTGGGTGATATTGGGTTATATATTTCTATATAAAGCTCTTAAGTGTAAGTGCTATATAATACCTCATTTTCATTTGGCTATGGACGTCTCCTTGCATTCAGAGTAATTTGCCAATATGGGCCTCTACACACTGATCTTAACGATACATATGACAATCCATTCTTGTATGAAATGTACATCACATTATAGTGATATCGTAACCATATTTTTCGTAGTGTACTTAGGAACAATGCTATGTGATGCCACTTCCTGTTTTGTCAAGGAGTGAAAGGTCGTGGTCCATCGACTACCGTGGTATCACCTCGGGGTGGGGTCAAATGTCATCACTTCCTGTGATGTCACCAGAGGTCAAGGGTCGTGTGATGTCACTTCTGCTACCCCTGGCAATTTGGAGAAATGATGTCCCTGGATTACAGTGGCAGCAGATCTAGCGTCAACTTTTAATGTTAAATAATTCATTCCTGGGAGCAGGGGCTCTTCAAACGAGTTGCATAGTTTTAAACCTTTAATAGCATATTTCTGTGGCCATATTTATTGACAAACCTAAGCAGGGTTCTGCAATTAGACTGCCCACTGAAGATCCGAGGTGTGCGCACCTAATTGTATTGGCCCACACACATATGGCGCTTCACCTGAGGTGCCCCTCTGAATAAAGCACAAGGTTTTACACTTGTTCTGGTCTGGCTGGAAGCCAAGGGAAGTCTGACGGCATCTGGAAATGCGGTCTATCATTTGGAATCACTTGGGTGTGAAGTAGCATTTATATCCTCATGTGTTCCTCAAAAGGTCTCACTTCTGGGGTCCCCTGTTTGAACCAGAAGTGCATCGTATTTGTCTACATGGATATATTGCATAATCTACTGGTAATGGGCAGCGGTGGTTACCGTGAAAACACATTTCTTCCCAATACCTTTTTGTTGCAAAAACGCAACAGCTTAATGCCAGAACTCTTTGGGTCTCGTTACGAGTTTGGCAGTATCAGTACCTGGTAGAAATGGGCGAGCCTGACGAGGCCCGGGCCGGCCCCGGCTCCAACGGGGGCTCCAGCCCGACCCTCCTTTTGGGCCGGTATCCCTAGATGCCACGGGCCGCACCATGGCTGCACAGTGCAAAGAAGAAAAAAAAAGAATTGGCATTTCTTTCCATTTTGCCTGCGGCAGGTGGGCAAAATGGAAAGAAATGGCCATATATGGAAAAACAAAATGCAACCATGATGGTGGCTCACCACGCGCGTGTTAATTTTTTACCATTTTCTGGGGGATCCAGGGATTTCATGGGCTCGGCCCGTGGTGGGCTCCTAGAGTTAGGCCTGACTCCAGGCTCGGACCTGGCTCGGCCCTAGCCATGAAATCCCTGGCTCCCCCAGCTCTAGTAGCCAGCGGGGGCAGGGGTTTGGCCTTCCAGCCAATGAGGAGGCTCAGAAAAGGGGTCTTTATCACATGGTATAGCCCCCGCTCCGAGCCACCTCAGAGATGGAAACCGCTATCTTCTCTCTCCGGATCACCAGTAAGTGGGAACTCCCCCGGTGACTCCTTCCCCTTCCCTCTACCCCCAGATCTCCTCTCCTTCCAACCCCCACCCCACTTACCTGCGCTTCTCTGTCCTTCTCCTGCGCTGGCAACACTAGCGTTCTGCCTTTAACTATGGGCCCTGCGGCATTACCTAAAGCGGTAACGTCTCCCAGCTCGGGGCTTATTGCTTGAATATTGTTAGAATTGCTGCCACACTCATGTACCGTTACACTACTCAGTCCCTATAGGAGCAACGGGCACCCAGCGGGCACCGAGCAGCATGACCACCTTATCTCCAGGCCAATAAGGTAAGCGCTAAATTCGTAGCGCTGTTCCCCTGAAATCGCCATCTAAATTACTGAATCGGCTAGCCCCACCGACCAGCAGCAAAGGCAAAGCTCTTGTCCAGCCCATTTCATGGAAACAAAGCTTTAATACAGTGGCTGTATTAAAATCGCCATTCAAGTACACGAGGTACTTGCACCCTCCAAAATGGCCGTCTGCCTTCCCTCTGCCTAACCACAGGGCCCATTGAGGCCACAACGCCCGCATCCGATAGGCTGCCGTGTCTATCTGTTCCCCCATTGGCCGCCGGCAGGCGAAGCCGGCCCACACTCCTCAAGGCCCACAGCAACAGGGCCTGCACATGTAGATGCCTGGATCCAATCGGCCTCGCCAGTGCCAAGAGCAGGAGCTCTCCGGACCAGCCCCCACCCTTGCAGGAGCAACGGGCACCCAGTGGGCACCCAGCAGCATGACCACCTTATTTCCAGGCCAATAAGGTAAGCGCTAAATTCGTAGCGCTGTTCCCCTGAAATCGCCATCTAAATTACTGAATCGGCTATCCCCACCGACCAGCAGCAAAGGCAAAGCTCTTGTCCAGGCCATTTCATGGAAACAAAGCTTTTAATACAGTGGCTGTATTAAAATCGCCATTCAAGTACACAAGGTACTTGCACCCTCCAAAATGGCCGTCTGCCTTCCCTCTGCCTAACCACAGGGCCCATTGAGGCCACAACGCCCGTATCCGATAGGCTGCCGTGCCTATCTGTTCCCCCATTGGCTGCCGGCAGGCGAAGCCAGCCCACACTCCTCAAGGCCCACAGCAACAAGGCCAGCACCTGTTTGGTTCCTGTTTGTGTCTGCCATCTGCCAGACCCCCTACCCGCCACATACAAGGTAACCCAAGCACCTGCAGCCATGACTTTGCCATATATATCAGACTCACAATTGCATTTAGAATATTAAGTTTGTTTTTTAACCAGACTAACTAATGCTGACATGATATATCAACATTAGGCTGCCTCTCAGCTACTGGATCTAAACCGCCTAAGTAGCATGTCCACTGCCTCTCTACTGCATACCTATCACCTGTAACCCTGATTGCTAAAATAGAATTTAGGTGCCCCACTGCCTATGCACCCTGCTAGCGACACAGGCGTTATCTGCCTGCGCTGGACTATTGCACCCAGCCCATGTGCATACATAGCTCATCGAACCATATCTCTGACTACTCAGCCCCCACCAATATAATGCTGGCGCTCCTTACCATTATCGTGTTCCCTTATTGTATAGTCCCCAATGCTACACCTTGCACAAGAGGTCATTTCATCAAGGTTGGAGAAGGACTAGCTAGACCAGGCTGTCCACGCCACTTCCCCATCCCCTGCCCCACCCCTTTCCTCCCCACACACCCCCCCTTACCCCATACTGTCTCCTCAGTCCCACATTACACCCACCACCATCAAAAATGGAGCAACCTCAGACCTCCCGTGTCTCAGTCCCAACCCGTCCTTATACAATCACACCATACCTATCAGCATTAATGGTACGACCACACCCATCCTGTGTATTGAAAGACTCAATAGACTCATGTCTAGAACTAAAATGTCCCCACTAGCTACCCCACTTACCACCACACCCAATACCCCGACCAAACTAAACACCACGCCCATTAATCTCCAACACAAAAGTCTCCACAACGCACCACTCAAACACCTAACCAATAACAAAACCACTGACTCTTCCACCACTTTAGACAACACACCACCACCTGCCCCTACCTCCACCCTCAAAAGTGCACTCATCAATGCCCGTTCACTAGGTGCCCATGCCATAGACATCCATGACCTTATTGAGGACCAACACCTTGACATGCTGGTGGTCACTGAAATCTGGCTTCACCCAGCAGCAGGACCATCTCTAGCCCTTGCCATTCCCCCAGGATTCAGTATCTTTAGAACAGAAAGGACAAATACCCAAGGAGGTGGAGTTGCCATAATAGCCAAAACCACTCTGGAAATTAGAGCTAGCCCAATAGAACAGATACAAGGTTACGAACTCCTTCTAGTGAAGTACACCTCCAACCCCAAAACCACTACTAATTTACTAGTGGTATACAGATCACCCAACAAAAATACCCACCCTGACTTGGACATACCGGTACTCCTAACGCCCCTCATCAAACCTAAAACTAAATGCATAGTCCTCGGTGACTTTAACCTAGGATACAATGACCCCCTGGACTCTGAAGCATCTACATTCTATACAGCCATGTCAGAAATGCAATTCGTACAACTGATAGATAAACCCACCCACTCAAAGGGAAGAACCCTAGACTGGCTTCTCACTCTCAACTCTCTAATGACCATTGACTCCATCCTCCCAGTCAATTAGACCACTATGTAATTAACTTCACCATAGACAATGCCAGTTCAGAGCACATCACCCCTAAAAAACCAGAAACATTTGAAACTAGAAATATCAAAAAACTCTCCCCTGACAAACTCACGCCAGCCCTGAGTGCTGCCCCTGCCCTTACAGTTCCAGGTACCAACAACCCCTCCTATCTAGCAGAACAATACCAACAATGCCTTACCCAAACTATTGACCTACTTGCTCCCATCACCACTAAAACCTGTAGACCTGACAAACACTCCTGTTTTTGGTTTAATGAGGAACTTGTAGCCTTAAAACGCACAAAAAGATCACTCGAACACCTCCACAAGAAAAACAATACCCCAGGATCGGCACTAGCTTTCGCTGAAGCCAACAAAATATATAAATCAGCAATAATCACCCAAAAAGCCAATGCCTTCAACATCCGCATCACTAATACGTCCTCCGACAGCAAAGAATTGTTTACCATCCTTAGAGAGCTCGAAAACCCCTGTCAAACTTCAGCACCTTCTAACGCTAGCAAAGACTGGTGCACCACCATACAAAACGCACTCGCATCTAAAATTCTCCTACTGCAAAATAAAATCGATAATAAAAAAACCCTCCTAGCCGACAAAACGCCACCCACCATATCAACGACCATACCAAATGCCACTATTGGCCCCCTATTTCAATTTACACCAGTGTCTAACAAAGAAGTATTTGACACCATAATGAAACTCAAAGCTTCCAACTGTAAAGAAGAGCAAATCCCCTCCCATCTAGTGACACTCTGTGCCCCCACTCTCACACCCATAATCACCGAATTCATCAATGCCTCTTTCCTCACAAACACAGTCCCCACCAGTATCAAAAAAGCCTGGGTGACACCACTCCTAAAAAAACCATCCCTGGACCCATCAATACCCACTAATTACCGACCTATTACAACGGTCCCATTTCTCCTAAAAATAATTGACAAAATAGCCTACTGCCAAATTCAGAACCATTTGGAACAACATCAACTACTAGAAGACCGTCATTCAGGATTCCGTCCCAACCATAGTCCAGAGACAGCCCCCCTTGATCTGAAGATCCAAATGGATGCCACTAAAGAAGCAGGTAAACTCTGTCTGCTGATGCTCCTGGACCTCTCAGCGGCCTTCGATCTGGCTGACCATGACAAACTCTGCAACACTGTAGCAAACAATTTCAACCTAGCTCAGAGCGCTACCAACTGGATCAAATCATTCTTGGCTGATAGGACTTCCAGAGTGTCCATCGGCAAAGAATCAGCAGACCCAATGCCTGTCCCAGCAGGTGTGCCGCAAGGCTCTTGCCTATCCCCCACCCTGTATAATGCATATACTAAGCTATTATTTGCAGCATTGGATGCCATGGGTGTCATCTATACTAACTTCGCCGATGACACCCAAATCCTCATTCCTCTCTCAGGCAATCATGATCAAGACTCCCTCCTGGTTAACCAAATCTACTCACTCATCCAAAACTGGATGGCTAATAACAGCCTCTGTCAACGACGACCAAACGGAGCTCCTCATACTAGGCTCCTCCAGCAAAATCAACACCCTTGAGCCCGCCTTCAAATCATTCACCATTGATGGAACCACAATCCCTGTTCTTAAACAAGTCAAGATCCTTGGCGTCTACTTAGATGCAACACTATCCATGTCTAAACAAGTAAACACATTAGCCTCGTCCACTTCCTACACCTCCAAACCATCTCCCTCAGCCGTAAATTCCTCTCAGCCAAAAACTGTGTTACTCTAGCCAGAGCACTCATACTGTCTAAGCTAGACTATTGTAATATCCTCTTCCTGGGCACTTCCAAAGCCAACATAGCCAAACTCCAACTCATGCAGAACAAAGCCCTCAGAGCAGCTTTAGGCATCAAAAAATCTGAACATATCTCTAACACCAGAAGAGACCATCACTGGCTCCCCATCCAAGCCAGAATTATATTTAAAACCCTGAGCATCACCCACAAATGCAGGGCTAACAAAGCTCCCAAATACCTCAACAACACAGTCACGATGAAGTCACAGACTAGACTTCTCAGGTCCAACAAAAACGCATACCTTGAAACCCCAGATACAAAAGAGAGAAAGCAGGGGGCAGTAGCTTCAAAACACTGGCACCTAGACACTGGCACGCGCTACCTACCCACATTATGAACGAAACCTCCTTCCCTAAATTCAAAAGCATCCTGAAGACTTGGCTCTTCAATAAGTTCTAACTGAACTAGAGCACTAATCCGCTCCAATTAACTGTACATATCTGACTGCTTTGCATATTATTGTATATTATTGACTGCCTTGCATATTATTGTATATTATTGACTGCTTTTCCTGTGTGCCTTTGTGTACTTTCTAAGATTGCATTCTCCCATTGTCTGTAACTACGCTGTGTTACCCCCGGGTCTGGGCGTATAACAAATGTAATAAAATAAAATAAATATATTTATTGCAGGATTATCACGCAATCATATGTCGTATATAGCATGGTTGCCCGGTAACGCTTTGATGCAGCAAGGTCAGTCTGCTATCGGCAGACACAGAGAGAACTGCTCAGCTCCGCTCTCTGTAACGGTAAGCCCTATTACAACGCTCTACCACGAACGATGCGATCAACTACGCTTATAATCACCAAGGCTTCTAAACAACATGCATTCATGTTTACACAGACTGCTCTACTGAATGATACATTTCGCTGAAATTCGGGGTAGCATTTAGTTTTTGACGTTTCTAGCTCGTATTTGGTTTGCTACATTACATTTACCTAATTCAGGTAATTGACCACTTTCCCTTCTTATGGCTATACTACACAAGTACTTAACTTTTTACTGATTGGTTTCTTGTATTTTTTCCTATTCAATTCCCGGTCTACCTTCTACTTCTACATACATTACTGTTGGGTATGTGTTTTATTTTATTTTCAAACGCTACTTAACTTGATGCTCTTGCTATTTACGTCATGTTCACATTTTTCATATCCATGGGTTTGATTGCATATGTTTATTTATTTCCCATGACACTTTTTGCACTGTTGATTTCAAACATTTGAATATATATGTTGTGTTTACAATGTTCAGACTTGCCCTGATGAAGGAATTTCCATTCCGAAATGCATTGGCACAATCTTAGTCTGTTGATGGAGTGACTTGTGGCAAACTCTTCCTCACTAAAATACTATTAGTGACTACTTTCTATTTTTCTTAAATGAACTTTGATTTGATAGATAAAATCATCATTTTTGCTTCCTTCTTATGGTGGTGGTAAGGCCAGGCCAATCCCCATTTTTGGAGTTCATAGGAATCCATACAGATCTTAATCAGATTTACAGAGTGGCAGTTCTGACAAGATAAATGTGACTATTTTGAAAGTAAATTTGAGGATTTACCGCTGGCTATACGCTGAAGGTAAATCCTCCACTTCACCTCCACTCCCGGAATGCAGCAGTGTAGTAAAAGTGGCGGTAATTCTGCTACCACCGAAAGAAAAGTGGGGTCACAGATTTGTTGCTAAATATTTAATGCACGGCCAATCTCATAATGAGGCCTGTTCTTTGTCTATCTTTGTTTTCCAAAAGCAAACTGAATACACAAGTGCGGTGTGATACAATGTTTTATACCTACGGCGGATATGGACAATTTAGTACATGCTTTTCCTCAGTGCAATTTGAAATGTGTCAATAGTCAATTTCTTTTTCAGGAAGTGCAGCCATGAATACCCACTAACAGGCTGTGTCTCACCTATAATAAAACAGAAATCCTCAATTCCAATTCATAAGCCCCATTAAAAGTGGCATTTACACCCTTTAGTATCAATCCTACCCCGTCTAAGAACATAGGTGTCAACTTGGATGATGCCACGACGCCCGCCGCAGATCGGAGAGGTGTTTAGTAAAGCACACTTTCAACCACACATGCTGAGAAATATCAGCCCTTACCGTGAAAGGACACAAAAAATAGAGGCTGACAGAGCCGTAGTGGTATCCAAATTAGACTACTGTAACAGTACCTCAGGAGGATAGCTCAGCAGCAACGTGCTTGCCTTGGAAACAAGACACAAAGCAACACAGGTTCGATCCCCGGGTACGCGCTTAGAAACCTTTGGGGTTATAAATAACCTTTTATATCATATCATACCAACAGCAACCTGAAGGCATTTCAAATACACCTGATACAATTACACCTAAACAGAGCATCTGGAATGACCTTCAGCTTCAAAGCACAGCCTGCGATCACCCCAGTCATTGAGATCGCGCCCTATTCAATTTCACCTCCAAGCAAAGCCTTGACCCAACCCAGCGTTGCCTAAACAACGCTGGACCCACAAACCTGTCACTCCTTACCATCCTAAGAGGACCCTTAGATCGGCAGAGGTGAACCAATTTCAACTAACCCGCATCAATACAAAATTATCTATCATGGAGTAGGACCCTCCATGTGAATGCCACCCAATACTGGAGCGATCTACCCAAACTCCCAAGAAGGTTGAATAAGGTTCAAGAACAT
Source organism: Ambystoma mexicanum (assembly GCF_040938575.1). Lineage (NCBI taxonomy): Eukaryota > Metazoa > Chordata > Amphibia > Caudata > Ambystomatidae > Ambystoma > Ambystoma mexicanum. The sequence goes on along the minus strand of NC_090936.1, from coordinate 123,500,140 downwards.
GCGAAAATCTCGTTCTTTTAAAAATAAGCATTCCAGACTACGCTTGTGTTTCAAGCTGGACCTTCGTAGAGCAATACAATCCCTATAATCATGTCATAACCGAGCCTGGGTGGACTGCATCAACCGCTGACTAGCACTTAACAAGCGCACCAGCTCCAGACTAGGGGCCAGCAACCGCTGGCTATTCAGATGTTTGGCAATACAGCTCCCCGGAGTCATCAGGATTGGTTATGCTGGCTCCGGCTGATGGCATCTGGAGAGCCAAAGGTTGTAGAGCCGTACCCTAAGCAGCAAGCAGGCTGGCCGAGCTGCGTGATATGTGATATGATATGCCATGTATAACACGCCTGTACACAAGTGTTTCTAGGCGCGACTAGTCAAGCGGGGGGACAGAAGGAGGATAAGTCAAATGATCTTACTAGGCTTGTGTCATTCAGATTGTGCAAGTGTGACAGTGCAAAAGTGCAGGGGCAAGGGAGCGGGGGACCTAGGCCTAGTACTGTTACATGTTCATTATCTATTCTAGTTTATCTGATCTTGTTTACAGGAAGTAGTTATACCTCATACACAACAAATCATTGTTAACCTCACTACCTTTTCCCCCTGTTCCTATTTCTCCCCAATTTTCCCTAACAGCACTATGAAACAACTTGTTGTATCTGTGCACTCAATAAAACATTAATAAAATAAAACAAATAACATCTAATACATTTTAGTAAATTAATGAATACACTGGGGGTCATTATGACCCTGGTTGTAGCCGTGCTGGTAAATACCAGCACGGCTGCCGCCGGAGTCATGAATTTTCCAGCGCCTGCGAATGGGCAATTACCGGGGCATTACAGCCCCGGCGGACCCAGTAATTGCCCATTCCCGGGCTCCAGAAAATATTACTCCCCATTCCCATATGAGTCCATTGGACTCAATGGGAATGGGGAGGACGGATGCACCGCCACCATTCATGAATGGTGCCGGTGCATCCGTCAAGGACTGCGAGCGGGTCAGACCAGGCCGACTGAACGGCTTCTGCTCGCAGACTCGTAGTTTGCCGGTCCGGAAACAATCGTACCGGTAAGCTTACCGGTACTGTTGCTTTCGGACCGGCAAACTTAGAATGAGGCCCACTGTGTCCTAAGAAATGTTGCATTATACAGGTTAGGGGTTCTGCAGAAGTTTTACAAAGCCACGGGAAGTGGGGCAGAGGTGCTGTAGAGGGTGCTGTGCCATAGCTTTTCTTCAAGCGGTCTGACTTTCTTTTTTCATTCAATTGTAACGAACAAGCTGTTTCCAAAACAAAACGCACTGGTACATAAAGCGCCATTTTCAAAAGTGTCAACATTAGGGGGGTTATGTTTATTCTCACACCACTGCCATCCGCTCTACTATCAACCACTTGAAATGCATGCCACATGACAATGATGGGGAGAAAGCACCCGTGTCTAATCCAAACAACAGGTCTTTGTGAGTGTGGAACGAGCTGGGGATGCTTTCTGGTCCATGCATAGAAGGTGCTCGCCACTGAAATACAGAGGAACCCTACAGCTTGTCAGCTAGGCATACACTATGAAGGAGAGGCACCGGGAATTCTCTTCAACTGCACATTGACGACAAAAGCATTGGCAAAGCCAATAGTTCTGGCTTTGCAAATACAGCAGATCTGCCTTGCATGTACTGTGAGAGCTTTAAATAGCAACCCTTATGTATGTTTGTTTATTTATTTATTTATTGATATAGCGCTCTGGACCCGGGAGTAAAAGGGCGCTAGTACAAGTGACAAGGCACAGTACATGAAAGTTAGCAGAAATACTTTAACATGGGTTATATACAGCAGGTACAGACAATGACGGTACAGAACATCCAGTGCAAGTACAAAATATGCAGAATATAACTAGGTCTGGCTTGGAGGTAGACTTTTGGTCAATAGCCAACCAATGGCAAGTTTCCTGAAAGACTGGCAGGATTTGGCTGACTTAATGTTCAATGGCAAGGAGTTCCAAAGTTGGGAGGCGAGGACAGTGAAGCTCGAGCCCCCAGCTCTTTTGGAGGTGAATCTGGGCACCGTGAGACAAAGTGTTGGATGATCTGGTAGTTCTGATGGGGGGCTTCATAGTAAATGTGTTAGTGAGGTAAGGTGGGGCTAGGTGGTTGATGGCTTTATAAGTGAGGCAGAGAGTTTTTAGATCGATTTTCTGTTGGATAGCCACTTGCATGTGATTCTGGTGGCAGAGGTATGCTGTCGCCTTGGGTTGTTTAATGCTGCTCGTAGCGCATTGTTTTGAAGGACTTGGAGTTTGCTGATCATAGCTTGGTTGGCCCCTAGGTAAAGGTTATTACAGTAGTCTAACTTAGATTGTATTAGAGCTCCAGCTAACGTAATGCAGCTGTCAGTAGATAGATAGCTCTACAATTACAGAGCCAGCAATATTGACCTTGCCAATGCCTGTTATTTGGTGTTTCTTTTTCAAAGTACCACCTCATCCACAAGAATTGCAAGTGTAAAAAAAATAATTCAATGGGGGCACAGAAGGAGAACGCTAAATAGGAATATTAGGGCAAAGGAACGTCTGTACATTATATTGCAATTCCTACAAATTAAGCAGTGCTTCATAACATGAAGATGGACAAGACACTGTCTGCCTTGTAATAAGTTCAGCTAAAATCATAGGACGAGCAAACCATTGTCATGGAAGGGACTTGTCATGGAAGGGACTGGGACCAATCTGGGGAATGTATCCCTTCTTCCATTGGGGAGCCACCCCTTTTTGGACCAGGGAGGTGTGCCTGCTACGCAACAGACTCCCTAGGGGACTGGGCAGGTGGGATCTCACTGGGGTAATCACCCATTAGGGGACAAGGAAACCCCAAGCCAAGCAGCTACCCCATCCTATTTACATTCAGAGCCCCATATGTTCATGGGTTATATAGGAACTGAACAGTGTCAAAATATGCAGGGCACTTTAAAGGTGTGTGTCTTGGTCTTTGACCCAATGTTCTTGGCATCTTTACCTGAATACCTGAAGAATGGGACCAATCGTCTCCTCTCTTGTCCCAGGCGGAGTATAAAGAAGCTGTCACAGAGTCAGGAGGAAAGAGAACCAGCGTGAGTCTGGACAACCTGTACGAGCACCCGGTGGATGGGATGCCTTCCTTCCCTAGGAAAGTAAAGGCAGGACCACGCACAGAACGTGGTGGGTGGAGAGCAGCCAGAGCACACCGAACGCTGCCAATCCCATGAAGGTGAAAAGACAGAGAGAAGCAGAACCACCATAAACAGGTGGAAGCCAAGTCCCGCCGCAGCTGCACACCGGAGACCGGTTTTTCTGATGCAAAAGACCTGCTTGTCAAAGGCAGTAAGAGCCAACACAAATGCCGACCACGAAGACATCAGGTCTGCAGTTGAGTGACGCAGAAGAAAGTTGTGTCCCCAGTCAAGCCACGCCAGTACGTGAGGGAGAATTGGGAGGAGGGCAGCAAGTGGTCTGAGCAGCCTAAGAGAGGCAGGTGCTGCGAATACCCAACGAAGGGGCGAACCGAGTCAGACAATCAGAGAGCCTGGAGGGCCGAATATCCCATGAGAGGTGAAACTAGAGAATACAGAATGAAGAGGTGAAACGAACCAAAGAATCATAAGGCCTAGAGGGCCGAGTCTCCCACAAGGGGCTGAACTAGAGAATACCGTACAAAGATGTGAAACCAAACACAGAACAATAGGGTCTGGAGTGCTATACAGCTCATGTCAAGCTGAGAAATGTGATAATTTAAAACAATCATGAGCAAATAATAACAACTAGTTTTATATAGCGCTACAAGTGCTATCTAAGCGCTAAAATAACAGTTGATATTATTATCCCACAGCATGGTACTCAATTTATCGACCTCAGAAGGATGAAAGGCTGAGTTGGCCCTGCTGGGATTCAAACCTCAGAACGAGCGCTCAGCTCGCTGTGCTGTCTTGACCGGCTTGGCAAACAAACTCCTGAACATCCAGAAGAAACTGTGCATGCTGCCAGGCCAGGAACTAAGTTGAGGAAAGACGTATACTTAGAGAAATCCAAACTTTGTGAATTGTATGAACTGTGTGAGCCTTGTGAATTGTGGGAACTTTGCAAGTCGACAAGAACCATTGGATGTTTGAACTGTATCAGCAGGCAAGGCCTGAGGAGAAAAGAGAGATGGCGAAGACACTATTGAGTGGGGGTCAGGGACCAGCCAGATAACTCCTGAAAGAGTGAGCTTTACTAACCTAGGCAGGATATGTGTTATTCAGGTTGTTAGTGGTAGGGAGGGAATAGGGCAGATTAGGTTTTGACAGAGGACGGAATGTTTGGAAGGCATGCTGACGTGACCTGGTTTTGTTATTTTCATAAATCTTTAGCTTAGGGAACATCATCATCATCGTAGTTGGTAGGGACAGGAAAGGGATTTCTTTTTTCTTTAATAAAATGGCAAGGTGAATCTGGTCCTCTGGTCCCTCTCCTATCTCTGGCTTGCCACATGACATTTTAAATTTGATTTATACTTTGGACACCTTCAGTCTTTGGCGAATGTGTAGTAAAAATACCTAACAATTGATAAAAAATGATTAAACCATAGTTCAGCAACCATGCTGTGATGGAATGCTATCCAAAGGGTGTAAAAACCGTAGCTTTTTATTCGTTTAATACAATGATGTAGGTAATTATGTTTCTGAAAGGGAGGTCTGCTAATCAGACCCCCTTTCATAATGCTCCATAACAAAATGATAGTGCCCTCATAGGGCTTTCCTGAGAAATTCCCCCAATTCCCCAAGTGCCAGCCCTGCTGTGGGAGCCGAGCAGGTTCTAAGGTCACATGTGCATGCCTCATAGCTTCTCGAACACATGGCAGGCATAGGTATCTGTTAATTGTCTGTACCTCTGACTCAAACTATAATAATGGTGTCATAGTCAGCCTAGTGGCACGTTAATCTGTAAAAATACACTAAGACTGGTTATGGCATGGTGGCTGTTGTGTCACACAATTATACAGCTGCAACATTTGGATATCATATTGGTGTCAGCTTGGTGAGCAATGCTGCAGCTATGACACAGCTGATGTGTTTTAGCAGTCTGTTCTGGAAGTTTCCACAACAGCCATGTGGGGCAACACCCAGGAAGCTGCTTCTTTGATCCTGCTGGGGAAGGCAACACCTTCCTTTCGAGGCACTGGAACCTATACAGGGAATTGGTGACTGAAAGGCAATACTGACATAAGAAATCCAAACTAACACCTGGGTGCTGATCACTGGCTCTGTTTCATACCCATGCCAAGGGCACAACTGGGGTAACAATACTGTGGACCTTTTCAACTGAAGCCTTGGATCACAGGAACCGCTTAATGAAGGTGGCAGAACCCTGTGAGTGTACTATAGAACTCTTCCTGGCTGGGAAGCACAGAACAGGACTTAAACTGCCCTTGAGACCATAGACTGAATCATCTAGCAACCACAGGGCCCCTACTTCTTTGAATTGCACTGATACAAGCTTTGGCACTTTTGACCTACCAACCAGAAATATCCCCAGGGGAATGGTGGGGCAACAGAAAATGAACTGAGGGTGAGGAGGGCCTGCAGGAGAGCATTTGAGACACAGAAAGCCCTCCCAAACTGAATTAGAAGCAACGCGCACCAGCACATGAAGAAAGCCACAAGGAAAACGGTCAGCCTGAGCACTTGCCTGCTACCCTGCCAATGGAGAATGAAAAGGGGCAAGGCTAAATGACTTTTTGGAACTCTTCAAAGGATAGCTTAGCCAGTGATTGGCCAAGATGAGTGTGTGACCGCTGGGAGCCGGGAGGAGTGTTGGAATGGGAAATGCCGGGCTATGAAAGCCCAGTCAGCACAGAGGAGACTGAAAGGTGTTCCGGTGAGATCAGGTGGATCAGTGGTTAATCAAGAGGACACTCGGGGTGGATGGTGGAGTGGAATGCAGAGGAGACTGTGGCAGTGTTCTGAGAGTTTAGTTAATGTTTTGCGTGTAGTAAAGAGTGGTACCAGTTAGGTGTAATGTGGTGAGGGAGGTGTAAAAGGTGAGTGAAAGAAAGGTGAGCGAGAGGGGTGTTAATTGTAGAGGGATTTAGTGATGGTGTGAGAGTATGTGACAGGACATTGGAGGGGCAGTGAACGGTGGTAGTATGAGTAATAGTGGGGAGGTCAGAGAGAAGGAAGCCGGTAATGGGAGAGACAGGCAGATAGGGTGTGATATGATCAGGAGTCAGATCAATAGATAGGAGTCACTGAGGGAGAGAGGGGAGAGAGGTGTAGCTGGTGTGAGAGTAGCAGAAGAGATCTCGGAGCACCGCTACAGTCTCTTTAGCACTCCACCATCTGCCCTCTGCCTGGCCTCCTGGTCCACCAATGCTCCGCCTGAACATAGCCACACACCTTTCAATCTCCTCTGTGCTGACTAGGCTTTTATAGCCCGGTCGACCCACTTCCAATACTCCCGCTGCCTACCATTGGTCTCCCTGGTCACAGCTCCCCTTGGCCAATCTCTGGTTAAGCTATCCTCTGAGGGTCAGGACTTTCTCTGGAAAACTTCAAAAAAGCTTTTAGCCCTGCCCTCTTTCATTCTCCATGTTGCCATGTGTTCAAGCTCCTCACTATTCGGGTATACACATTAATGTTACTATGGGGATTGGACCCTTTGACTGCTTTCAGCATATATGCTATTTCAGATTTCCTTCCCATTCGACTTTTTCTAAGATTTTACCAATTGTTGGTATTTATCCTGCATTACTACTTTCTAATCATTTAGAGCAATTGCTCATTTTACTACTGGATTCACGTACAGCCTTGATAACGACCAGATTGGTCGAAACACGTGTCGGCTGTTTATGACCAATAAACCCTGCATACAGGCAGATGACCTTTGGTTCCATATTTTGATGTGATTGCGTATTTTCTGGAACTGCGCATTGGATATACCTTTTATCTAATTGTTTCTGCATGTGTTCAAGCTGCCTCATTTTTCGTGAGGCTTTCTCCATGTGCTGGTGAGTTTAGTTTCCATTTGGGTTTGGGGTGGGCATCTGTGTCTTCCCTGCAGTCCCTTTTCACTTTCAGTTCATTTTATGCTGCCCCACCATTCCCATGGGGTAAGCCTGGGGTTGGTAAGTCGGGTGTTGGGCGTCTGTCTATTTGGCAGGAAACATCCCAGTCCATTCCATTCTTGTCCTCGATTCCATTCCCCTGATTTCAGTCCAGGTTTTCTTTGTTGCACCCAGGTGCATTTTGAGATTTGCAGTTCTAAAAAAGAGAAGATAGAACTGTGGCCGGCAGAGAGGCTTATAGTCATTTTGAAAGTGGAAGCGGTACCAGCAATCAGATACAAAGCACACTCCCTCACCCTACCTCAGGGGTAAAACTGGCTCTTCTATATACCCCGTCAGGCCACCTACCGCAGGTTGGGAGGGGTCACTGAGCCACGCTGACCGGAACAAGCCCTGACCCACAAATCATGGTTTACATTGGTAGATTGTATTAGTTTCAAACGTAAGTGAACGCCAAGCCACCAGACGGTCTGAGCGCTTGTTGCTCCTGTACTTCTGCAATCACTTGTGTGAATTTTACGAAAACGGTACATTTATGCCTACTTGAATTTTTCCTTTGCCACTTTCAAGGACATCAGAATTCAGTATTTCACCTATTATCATGTTTGCGTCATTCCTATCATTTCCCCCAAACTCTACGTAGCCTTGATTGACGTCCGGTATGTCAGTGGATCCAATTAAAGATCCACTTCAATGAGGGAAGCCTTCTGTTCCTGCAGATACATTGAACCAACAGAGTGCCTTAAGGTCATATAAATGGCAGTGGGGCATTAGATGAATACTAATTACGTAGAACAATATACTACGTTCTGAGTAGGCGAATGCCAAAGGGTTGACTCATGCTTTTCTACATACCAATCCTTGTGTTAAAAGTCACAATACACGTTTTATTTGTCTGACTCCTGAACTCTGATTTCCCTCCCTATGCACCATGTTTTTAGGGAAGATTTGAACTTGGCTCATCTGTTTCGAAAATGAGTGAAAGTAAGTGTATGCCTTCAAGTACAAACTAGCATCAAGAGATCAGTTGCTGGCAATCATGGGTTTAAAGTTGCAGTATCACTTCATGACAGAGTGTTGTGCGCATTTGAGCTGGCAAAGAGTATGAAACCAGCTAGTCTACTTTTGATAGGACCTGTAGTAGATCAGAATCAGAAGATGGACGGGGTGGCATATTTGCAGAATGTTTCTTAATTAGAAAACACAAGGCCTAAACTGTCCCTAAGCCTGAGATTTCCTGGCCCAGTCTATAAAGGAAAACATAAAAGGTTGCTTGTCGGTATGTATTACAAAATAAGAAGAGTCCTCAGTCCAGAATCCTATGATAACCAGAGTTCTGTCCCTACCATTACAAAAGAAAGAAAAACGTACATTAATCAAAGATAAATTTAGGGCCATGGCTCAAATAAACGAACAGTGGATGGTTTTTAACCCCCGCCCTCCCACCATGGTGTCTCTTTATGAAAAGGGCGTTTCTCCCCCAGATGCACAATTCTTACTTTCTCTACTCTCACCCCATCTTGGAGTGTCTTGAGGTTCACCCTGCCTGGAAGCTTCTTGGATTTTACTCAACCTGAGAATCTTGTGGTTCTCAACCCACATTGGAGTTATTTTAGGCTCATGCCACCTTGAGGTTACGTTACAGTCACCCAGTGCCTTGAGATGTCTTTGGTTTGTCCCCACCGTGGGGTCTCATTTCTCTTACCCTGCCTTGGGGTCTCGTTCTCCTCACCCCACCTTGGTGTCTTGTTCCTCTCATCACACTTTGGGGTCTTGTCGCCCTACTCGCGGTTCCCCAGAACCAGACGTACATCTGGTTTCCAGGTGGTGTTTCTTGGGAGGGCGAGTAAGACTTCTCTGCGGTGTTCCTTGTCAGGTGCAGCTTGCTGTCTCCTCCCTCAGCCTTCCAGTAAGACTTTGTCGATGGCTTCCAGGATGCCAGTTACCCGCTTTTCAGGATGCATCCAATCCTCTGTACTCTTCTGGGCCGGGTGCTTCCGATTACGGGCCTGGCATGGATTGTGAGTGTTCTGCGGGCTCGGCCATGTCTTGGTCTGCCACACTAGGCGTATACGCCCTGTGTCCTCCCATGTTATAACTGTTCTTTCATAATGCACTTAATACCGGAGGCTAGACCGGGATTTGAACCTGTGTTGCTATGCGTTGTCTTGCTTCCAAGAGAAATGCTTTGCCCCCGAGCTATCCTCCCGGCCAATCTCTTGAAAACGCTCTACACTTTTCCAGCTCAGCGGATCTTTCTTCTCTACCTTTCAGTTATGATTGGCTCTTTATTTCTCACTTACCCGGGGGGCGGGGGGGAGAGAGATTGTCCACTGTCCTCTCGTTCCACGCAAGTACGGTGAATACATATGGTCAGAACCCATGCCAGCCATTCCCACAGCAGGTTTCACATTCCCATGCAGTTTAACTCCCATATAGCCAACAAAGATATTGGGATGTGGAGACAAGGGAGGATAACATATCCGTGTCTGGGTACATCCTGTCCTATGAGGGGGTTGGGGATCACCGGAGTGTGTTCCCGCTTGCGCTGTCCCTGAGGGGGTGTTCCCTAGGGGGTGTTAAGCTTTGTGAGCTCACCTCCCTGGTTCCAAAGGCGGTGGCTCCCCCTTGGGGAAAGGGGACGAATTCACCGACCTCACTAAAATAGATTTACTCTAATATCATCTACAGTGGACTGTGAGAGCTAAATTCTACCTAGAAGCCATACAGACGGGACAGATCCATACAGCGCTGCTACATTTGAATATAATTGCTTGTGTAACATACGAAAATCATAAATAAGAAAGTTAGTTTGATAGGAGTAACATATGCTGATGTTATGTATGTTACCTGGAAGGCACAGGTTTGAAAGGAAGAGGGGTTGACATCATCTTACATCCTTTTAAAACTGAAAAGAACTAACACCATACAGTTGGGACAATAATGCCATTGTCAATAAAGACTGAGTGAGAAAGACCCACAGATCCTTAGTCATTTCTACTTAGCCACTCACTGATAAGATCACGGAATCACTCACACAAACTACTCACTGATGTATATGGCCCATTGACTTGCACAACCACCACATCCTCACGTGCCACAACCCAATCGCACACTCATCTCACCAGCCACTGTATGTGTGTTACATTCCTCACCAACTACTCATACCACCATCACCAAACCCACATCCCTTAGCCTGCATGCTGCTCACGCCAACTATCATAGGCACACGTTACTCCACCACTGGAAACACACCTGATCAAAAGGACCAGAGCCTGGCTGTGCACTCCTTATTTAAGTTCAACATCGCCCTCCACACCATCACAATATGAACCCCAAAGCTCTACTCAACAACCTCAACATGGCATTTGTAACACTTGTGTAAAGTCTTTCTCATCTTTCCTTATAAACACATCTATCAGGGAAGCGTTCTACCTCCAGGTTTAACATTTCTGACATCACTTTTGTGTGCGTGTGTTTAAGTCTCATGTTTGGGGTTAGTAGATAAAAATGGAGAAGCCATGGGGGCAATGTGCCACCACCCACACTCCAGGATGTAGGGCCTGGTGGATGTTGTAACGTGAGCACGAGTGCCGTGGCTCGTGCACAGTCACGTTAGGGCCACGGTGGTCAGTCAAAATGTCGAAAATAAAATGTAGAATGACAATAATGTCGACAAATAAATGTAGAAAAAAAAATGTGGAATTACCTTTTTTTAAATTATATATTTATTTTGGGGTCCGGGAATTAAAAAAAATAGGTAAAACAAAAAAAAAAAAAAAAAAAAGGAGGGTTGAGGGGAACCCCCCCATTTCGAATAAAAACGTCATAAAATACAATTCGACATTTTTTTTTTTCTACATTTATTTTTCTACATTTTGTCTTTCTACATTATCACTATAAACCTAGGGCCACGTGTGCAGACACGTGGCCCGCACTAATGAAGGTGCCAGCGGTCTCACGCTCGCAGTTGTAGTAACACATTAAAGCGATGTCTGTGTGTTTATTCAGACACCACGTCCTCCACATGCCATGGGCCCACTGGGCCACCCCACCACCTGGCATCAGCATAATGGCGGGGATCAGAGACCCCAGTACCCCATAACATCTAGCAACGAGGTCTCCGCCTCCCCCAACCCTGCGTGCAGCTGGTCATCCACAAAAATATAAAAGAAAGGAAAAATGAGCAACAACACGCCTGGAAGGTGGTGGCCCGCGAAGCCTACGAGCAGCGAGGGCACATGAGGCACGCCCCGAGATGGATCGCAGCTGTGGCAGTGCCGACATCCCTAGCCTCTTCGGCCCTGCAGGTAGGGCGAAATAGGGTGCACGACTCGCGCTGCACCCAGGACCATGAGCAACAGGGCACGCCGCTATGAACATTCGAATCTCCCACCCGTGGGAGTCGGCAACGTGGCCTTTGCCACATATGTGGCAAACTAATGAAAAGTATACTCCCGCCTGGGGGTGGGGAGTGAAGGGGCTCACCCCCGCACAGCGCAGTGCCGCATTAAACAATGAACGTCTCCCACCTGTGGGAGATGAAGGTGAGCCGCCGCCATGAGCAACATATCTCCCGCCTGGGGGGAGAGATGCAGTGAGGCCTGCGCAATCCGCCGCCATTGCGAGTCGACTGTCGCCCCCTGCCTGCAGGAGAGCGGGCAGCTCGGCTCTGCCGGAGCCGCAGCCTCCCACATGGGGAGGATAAGAGCAGAGCGTCCCAGCTACCGCGCGTGAGAAGTGCAATATCCCCCTCGGGGAGGGAGGAGGAGGAGGCATGGCCTGTGCCGAGGCCATGGACAAAATGGCATAGAATGAGTGAGTGGGAAAGCTCCTGACGGGGAGAGCATGACGGAGAGGCAGCCAGCCCCTCAGCATGCTCCCAAGGGTCCCTGGCCTGGGGGAGATAAAAGGGATGTGTGAAGGTCTGCTGCTCAATCAACAGGAATCACTCCTGCCTGGGGGAGAGAAAGAGACCCATGCCACCACATTGGCTGTAGCTCCTGCCTGCAGGAGAATTGGCAGCACCTGCTGACACATTGACCATTAGTACTCCTGACTGCGGGAGATTGTGGGAGCCAATGCCGCCACATGAGCGTGAAATACTCCTGCCCGGGGGAGAGCAGGCAGCCCATGCTACCACAAGGACAATATGTACTCCTGCCTGGGGGAGAGCAGGCAGCCCATGCGGCAACAATGACAATGTGTACTCCTGCCTGGGGGAGAGCAGACAGCCATGCCGCAACAATGACATTTGATACTCCTGACTGGGTGAGAACAAGCAGCCCATGCCGCCACATGGACAATATGTACTCCTGCCTGGGGGAGAGCAGAGAGCCATGCCGCAACAATGACATGCTCCAGGCTAAAATCAATGCAAAAAAAAACTACCTCTCAGGCTCAACCAGCGCCACCCTGAATTATAAAATCCAGGCGCCTAAACACGATCTTCAACCATTCAGCTTCTCTCCCCTCTCTATTAAGGAAGTAGAAAACATTATAACTAAACTCAAACCCTCCAACTGCCAAGGTGATGCATGCCCGGCCGTCATCATTAAGGAGGCCGCACCTGAGCTCGCCCCATTTATTACCTCTTTCATAAATTCTTCCTTTGAATCTAGCACTGTGCCTGACAACCTCAAGGATGCTTGGGTCATACCATTAATTAAAAAACCTAATCTGGACCCCAGCAATCCTTCAAACTACAGGCCCATCACCACCGTGCCTTACCTGCTCAAACTCCTCAATCGCGCAGCCTATCTCCAAATCCAGGAGTATCGCTAATGCAACAATCTTCTAGGGCTTAGACAATCTGGTTTCCGTCCCAGGCATGGCACTAAGACAGCGTTACTAGATCTAAAAACCCAAATCGAGGACCTGAAAGACAAGGGCAAAATGCCGCTCCTGCTCCTCCTTGATCTTTCAGCAGCCTTTGATTTGGTCGACCACCAAATCCTCTGTCACCATCTCAAAATTGCTGCCCACTTCTCGGACGCAGCTACTTCCTGGATTAGCTCATTCCTTGCTAACAGAACCATGAGGGTTTTCTCTCCGCTAGCAGCGGCCGACCCATCCCACGTCCCTTGTGGAGACCCTCAAGGATCTTGTGTTTCTCCCACACTTTATAACATGTTTACTAAACCACTCTTTGATATCCTTGATTATCTGGGTGTCTCATACACTAATTATGCGGATGACACCCAGATACTCATCCCTATCGCTGGTGATTTTGTAACCGACTCAAAATCTCTTAATTCAGTCTACACCGTCATCCAGGCCTGGATAGCTAAGCCTTAACGACGAAAAAACTGAGTTAATCATCCTGGGCTCCCAAACTAAACTCTCGAAACTCCACGCCAACTACAAATCCTTCAAAGTGGCCAATGTCACCAAAACTCTAGGAATTTACCTCGACTCCACCCTGTCCCTCACTCGACAAACTAATGCAGTTGTCTCTGCATCTTCCTACACTTGTAAATTGATTACAGCCTGCAGGCCATTCCTGACTCCGGACAATTGCCTGACACTTGCTAGAACCCTCATCCTATCGAAAATCGACTATTGTAACGCCCTCTACCTTGGGACCAACCAAAGAAACCTGGACAAACTCCAGATCACGCAAAACAACGCCATAAGGGCGGCACTCAACATACCTAGACGGAATCACATCTCCACTACTAGACGCAACATTCAGTGGTTACTTATCTCTCACCGCATTTCACTCAAATCACTTGTGCTTACCCACAAGGCACAGAACAACGCAGCTCTTGCCTACCTAGTATCACGCTTCTCTCAACACACAGCCACCAGACCACTGAGATCCGCCCAGGTTCACACACTGGACATCCCCAGCTTCAAACTACGCTCTGCTGGAGGGTCGAGTTTCCCGGTCCTTGCTGCCAAGCTCTGGAACTCACTTCCCAATGCCCTAAGGAACATTCCGCACTGCCACGCCTTTAAAGCCAAAACTAAACTTTGGTTACTGGAACAAGATCCCTCAGCCTCCATCCCTGCATCCATCTGCTGCTAGTGCTGTTTTCTGCACGGCTGACTGCACCTTGTGACTCCTGCACTCATATTTGCCTAACGTGCATAGGTTCGCCAGCCTGGCGACTCTGTTGTAACTTAAACTGACTTGTTGTAAATATATCCTGTAACTTGTAACTGCATACAGCTTGTACCTTCTCCTGTAACCAGGTACCTCTACATTGTTGTTACTATCACTGTTACTATAACCTGTAATTGTATAGTGTATCACCCCCTCTGTAACCCGTAACTTCCCTTATGTAACCTGTAACTTCCCCTAAACATGCGCCCGCAAGCCTCTGGGCAAGGAGCGCAATACAAATAAATAAAAATACAAAATACAAATACATTTGATACTCCTGACTGGGTGAGAACAAGTAGCCCATGCCACCACATGGACAATATGTACTCCTGCCTGGGGGAGAGTAGACAGCCATGCCGCAACAATGACATTTGATACTCCTGACTGGGTGAGAACAAGCGGCCCATGCCGCCACATGGAACAATATGTACTCCTGCCTGACGGAGGACTGTCGGCTCATGCCGTAACAGCACTACAGACCCCTGACTCGGGTAACAGCTAGAGGAACACCCTGGCTCGCTGGACACTGGAAACAGGCGCTCCTGTTAGAAGGAGAGGTGCGCTGCCTAAAGCAACTCGAAGAAGTGCAGCTCGGCAAGATCCGGCGCCACAGCGGCTTTCACAGAAAGCCACCAACATGACTGCCTATCCTTTAGGCCAACAGGTCAGGAGCAGGTCATGCATTGGGGCACGTCCCCAACACTCAATGGAAGTAGAGTGGCATGGCAAGAACAGTGGCTGTACTGGCTGTACCCCAGAGCCCAGGACTGTAAGTGAACACTCCTGCCTGGAAGGGAGATCGCAGATGGCACGACATGGACCGCTGCCCATCCTGCGCCATTCGAGCTATTCCCGCCTGGAAGGAAGCCCGCAGATGGCGTGACATGGACAGCTGCCCATCCGGCACCCAAGCACCACAAGTCCCTGCCATGCCGCTTGTGCGGTCGGGCAGAAGATGAGCACGAAAGCGAGCCCAGACCAAACAGGCTGCCTTCAGCACCTGCCTGGGAGAGAAGAAGAGAGCAGCAACAACTGGCACCGCCACAATTTCACGCAAGCCACTACAGTGATTGCCTATCCTTGTGGCCAAGGGGCCAGGAGCAGATGACGCAGCAGGGTACGTCCCCACCACCATCAACACCGGAGAATGGTGCAGCAAGCTCTGTATCCGTATTGACCGTACAGCAGAGGAGAGCAAGGAAGAACTCCTGCCTGGGGAGGCCACAAAAGAACAACAGCCAGCCAGGCCGCAGCTCTCCTTGAAGAGAGTGCTCGTGCAGCCAAGCAGAAGGCAAACTGGGAAGAGCTCCTGACTAGGGGAGCCTGGCCACCGCACGGCCGTCGCCACCACCGTTCCAACACAAGCACCATCTGTAAAGCAGAGGGAAGACCTGGGCGCTGCATGGCCCTGATCACTGCAAGTGCCAACTCCTGCAGCAGAGATCCTCAACGGGGTGGGACTGCTGCTGCAGCGGTAGCAAGTAAGAACTCCTGCCTGAGGGGGGAACCTGGACACAGGTCTGCCCGCTGCCATTCAGCGGTTCCTCACCTGGTGAGGGATGGAAGGAGAGTGTCCTTCCCTGGCCCCTATCCGCATGGAGGAAAGGGGACCCAAAAGACTCCAGACTACGGTCTGCCATGAAGGGACAGACACCACTCAAGCCCGCTGGAGGACCACCCTACAGCAGATGGGCCAGAGACCTGCTGCCAAGATGACAGCCGATGTGTCCCCCGGTATCCCCGGTTGCAGCTTTGCCGGCTAGTGGAGAGCTTTCCATCATGGGCGGGCTAACACAGAGGGACTGCCCTTTGACCATCTGCCGATGTGGCCCGGGCATCTCTGGTGCATTTGACATTAATGCTGGCCAGATTTGCAAGTGAAAAAGGGAGTTAGCATCACCCTTCATGAGATTATGAACTTAACTGCCCAACCCCTGGTAGTGCACCCTTGTAGCTAGTTTGTACAGTAGCAAACCCAACTAAGAATGTGTATATCGGTGTTCAGAGATGACACACAAGGTCAGTGCCATCTTAAACGTTAATTTGTTTGTCTTTACCCTTGGCATGGGATGTTGCAAAGTGAGCACAAGTGCCGTGGCTCCTGCCCAGTTACATGTTCGAGCCACGTGCGCAGACACGTGGCCCGCACTAATAAAGGTGCAGAGCGGTCTCCCTCTCGGTAGTTGCAGTAACACACTAAAGCGGTGTGTGTGTCTTTATTCAGGCACTCCATCCCGCACGCGCCATGGGCCCACCAGACCACCCCACCACCTGGGGCATCAGCATAATGGCGGGGACCGGAGACCTCTGTCCCCCATAACAGTGGGGGTCAATGGGGAATGCTCAGGCCCCACAGTCCATCTCTTACCTATGCTTTTTCTCCCATCATCCTAACTCTGCCATGTCGCTCCAGTGCTAAAAAACCCTAAATATGGCCCTATCCTGTGACCTACTTTTCCACATCGGTTCTCCAACCCCTCCATCTTTGCTGTGCCAATGCCCACATCAGAAGAAATGCGCCTTTTTTCAAACAAGATTTTTTTGGAGATTGAATGTTACATCCTGCCTGTCGCCTAATCAGATGCAGTAAAGAATTGCAGGCAGAGAAGGACTGGCAGCAGAATTTTATAGTGCGGGGTCCCGCAGCCCAGCACAGCAAAACGTACAATGGTTCCAGGGATGGTCAGCCCAGAGGACAGTTATCAACTTCCATGCACTGGCATACGAGCTTGGGAAAATAACGCTTGTGGGTGTGCAGGAGCCTTTAATTTAAACAGTGGACTGCCATCTGCCGACGGGAGCACTGGTGGCAGCAACTGTGGTGAGGACTTGAAAAACAAAATGGCATACACCTCTAGTGAGGGTTTGATCTGTGGATGTGGACATGTATACACAGTTTTGGGGTGCTGTTGGAAATCCAAGAGCCAGTATTTATGGGCCGTGAGGACTGGTCCCTGTGACTATAAAAAGAGTATTTGCTTCTGACTGAGCAAAGATGTGAGAGAGAGGAGGCAATTTATGAGCGGTGAGAAGGGGTGAGTAGAAGAGGAGAGCGGCTAGGGTGGAGAGAGTGGCAGAGGAGGACAGGAGGGTGGAAAGAACAGAAGCTTGAGAAGTGTGAAAAGACTTTAAGGGGGGGGGGGAGGAGGAGAACATCTGAAGACCGAGTGGACGAGCTACAGAGCGGAGGAGGAGGAAGAAAAGAGTGACAGTAAGAGTTGAGGAAAAAGAAAAAGTGAGGAGTGGAGAAAGTTAAAAAGAAAAAGCCCAAAACATCATAAAAGGAGGCAGTTGGAATAAGAGGAGTGCAGTGGAAGGAGCAGGGCAAGCAAGGAATGAACGAGAGCCACAGTAAATGCAGATGACACAAGAAGAGGAGAGTTTGAAAGAAGTACAAGAGCAGAAAGGAAAAAAAATAGAAAGGCCAGGAAGCTTAGAGGGAACATCGTTAGGAATCAAGGAACAAGCATAATGATCTATATGAGGAGAGGAGAGGAGAGGAGAAGAGAGGAGAGGAAAGGAAAGGAAAGGAAAGGGAAGGAAAGGAAAGGAAAGGAAAGGAAAGGAAAGGAAAGGAAAGGAAAGGAAAGGAAAGGAAAGGAAAGGGAAAAGGAAAGGAAAGGAAAGGAAAGGAAAGGAAAGGAAAGGAAAGGAAAGGAAAGGAAAGGAAAGGAAAGGAGAGGAGAGGAGAGGAGAGGAGAGGAGAGAAGAGGAGAAAAGAGGCCAGGCCAAGCAACAGACATGTGCAGTGTTTACAAGTACCATGAGGACTGGCGTCTAACAACCCTCTTCCGAGGGGTGGGAGGGGGGGCTGTAGCAGAGCCTGTCCCCAATACCTATGGGCCTGTATAAGAACCTATTAAGGCGCATTGAGGTCTGGCACCACCTTGCCCAGATATGCAACCATGATCGAGGACCTACAGCTGCTCGAGCCATGACAGGTGGCGGCTACCTGGGGGGATCGACATCCTGAACAGGGGATTACGGGTCAAGCACTCAGCCAAGAAAAGAAGGAAATTCAGGGGACACTTAAAACCCCTCAGACTGAGTGACGTTCACTTAACCACCAGCAGATGGGCTCGTGGGAAGAGTGGGATGAACTGACGGGTTTTCCTTAGAAAACCGAAACTGCACAATGTTGATTTTGGACTGATCCCTGTGATAGGCAGGGGGCAGTCACATGTATGCCCCTGAGAGCACAGAGAACCACATGAAATAGCCCCCACAGTCTGAAGAGAGCCTGAAGCCGCCTTCAAGCAGATCCAAAATATTGACAAAGGAAGCCAAGAGGAAGAAATGGGATAGCATCTGAAGAGGGAAGAAGGGGACAGAAAACCAATAGAGGTGGACCATCTCAGGCCAGAGAGAGAATGAAAGACTACCTTCTTAGGTAGCGATGATAGAGGGGTCCAATGGCCCATGAGAAAGTATAGAGGCGTGTGGCAGAACGAGACAGCATGACCACACCGAAGGCAGGAAAGACATCCCAGGAGTAGTCTGGGTGGGAAAGGAGCATTGATTGATTGATTGATTGATACATTTATTATACAACTATACACAAGTATTTTAAGGTGCAGCAAGGGAGGAGAGCAAAGGGAGCACAAGACAAAAGATTTTACTAGACCTCCTATCATTGAGATTGTGCAAGTGCGGAACAAGAGGTGCTGGGGATGATGGTACAGGGAGAAGTGCACCCAGAGCAGCAGGCCCCTGAGTTAAGTGTAGGGAAGTCTGGGACTACTAGGGGCAATCGCAGCCCAGTAGTGCAATGTTGACCAGGCGGCAGTGCCAGTAGGGCCAGGCGGCAAGTGCAGGGGGACTGGTCAGGAGGGCTGCTTTCCTGTAAGACTGAGAGGACAGCCAGGCAGTCAGCAGGCGGAGCAGAAGCAAGGGAAGGTTAGCAGGGGAGAGGGAGCGGGAAAGAAGAGCAGAAAAGGTAGGTCTTGAGGAACGTCTTGAGGAGCTTCTGGAAATTAAGGCGGTTCGGCTAAAGGCAGAGAGAGGCAGGGAGGCCATTCCAGAGAGAGTCACTTGCAGAGCAGAGAGTTCTACCCCCCAATCTCCGCTTGGAGAAGTGACTCACCTGCAGAGAGTCAGAAGTAGGCGAGCAAAGGGCTCTAGGAGGAAGGTACTTCGGAAGAGAGCATTGAAGGTAGTAAAGGCCACTTCCCCAAGGGGCTGTGTGGACGATGCAGAGGGTCTTAAACTTGATCCTTGCAGCCACCGGAAGCCAGTGGAGGGATTTCAGAGCCAGAGAGAGATGCAGCGCCTGGGCTTGAGGCCAAGGATAAGATTTGCAGTCCTGCTCTGGATGAGTTCAAGAGGGCAAAGAGTAGAGGCAGGCAGATTGAGAAAGCGGCTGTTGCAGTAGTCCAACCTAGAGAGAACCAGGGCTCTGTAGACACTGAGCTTCTGAGGGAAGGTGAGATAAGGGAGAATACCTCTGAGAAGGTACAGCAGGAAATGGGCCTTCTTGGAAAGGTCTGTAATGTATGGAGAGAAGGAGAGAGTCGAGTCGAAGATCATCCCAAGGGTTTTTTGTCTCACAAGAGGGTGAGGGCAGAGGACCCAAGGAGGCCACCAGAGAGAGAGGAAAAGCGGGAGCAGGGGTCCCAATGAGAAGGATCTCAGTCGTGCTGTTGTTAAGGCAGAGATCGTTAGAGGTGCACCAATCCTGAATAGTGGATAGACAGTAGTCAGGGATCAGCAAAGAGGAGGAGGAGCCTGAAAGAGAACTGCGTGGCATCCGCATATGTGAGAAACCTAAGGGTGTCTCACTGTCTGAACCCCGGGGATCTCTTGCTCAGGTGGCCAGGGCACAGCCATCACCCTTGGATCCAGACCCTGTGGGTGGAGAAATGCAGGAGGATCACCTGGGTGAGAGGTCCTCGGAGGATGGAGGTGAGACATCTGATGGCGAGACACAGTATTCCCCCTTTCCGACACACCCCTACCTGACATTCCCTCCACCTACATAGGGTGTTGTGAGTCCTATCTCGTTACCCCCCTGACCCTGCAATTCCAACCTGTACCAAGACAAGAGGGAGGTATACGAGAATAAGGAAAAGGGAATTACCCATATTACCTTTTACAAGGTGAGTGTCCCCCTTTTCCTGACAGCAAGTTACCCATCTTTTCCATCATCCCTAGAAAAGACTACGACTCCCATATTTCCTCAACTGTGCATTTTCCAGAAACCACTGGGACGAGGAAGAAGAGAACACGAGCTGTGAAGATTACCCATGGGAATCAATGCACCAAGAATTCCAAGGGGCAGTTGCCATTTTGTCCCAATAATGAGGCCAGGCAAGGTCAGACAAGGTCAGGCCTCCCGTTACAACCTTTCACATCTGATTCTAATTGACTCTCCTAGACAGTCTAAAATACAGAGCACACAGGCACACTCTGAGCGAGTTGGAAATGCTGGATGGAGTACAGAGGCCAGGAGGAGAATTCGAGCTGAAGAGACCCTGGAAGGCCTGGAGGACCAAAGATTGCCTGATTGCTGGGCCTGTGAGTACAGGCGAGGCTGCAGTGTTGCGAGTGAGACCCAACTCCAGGGAGCCAAAACCAGGGGCAGCTCGGGGTTTCCTGGCAGTGCCCATACCAGAGCTCCTCCCCTGGGCAAAGCAGGAGAGCTCAGGCCCTTGAGGGGCAGGTGATAAGACCCTGACCTCAACAGAACATCCCCTTGTGCTCTTGCTGCTCCCAAAACTGCCAGAGTGCCGAAAGGGGAGCTAGCGAAGTGGGAGCGAAATAAAAGAAAGTGCTTTATGGGACTTGAAGTCCAAAGACATTACATTTTGCAAATTAAGAGGGGTTCAATCCCGGCTGAGGGAGATCCATGTGTGAACTTTAAGGAGGGGGGTCCAAGCCCAATCGAGGGAGACCCCTGGAGAAAACCAGAAAACTGAATTATGCATCAAGGACGCCAGCAACCCTCACGGGTGAACGGCAGAGTTGGGGAGGCGAGGCCAAGCCTGTGGTGTTAACCTTGACTCAAGGAAAACTGCAGAAACAAGAAAGAAGCGCACACAGCCGGTGAGTTGGTAAGCAACCTGAGGGACTGGTGTGTGTTAAAGAAAGACTGAAGTGGCAATATTATATTGCAAGTGAAGGCTGCACGCATGTAGACGAGATGCGAAAAAAGGCAGACCTGGGAATGAACTTTGAATTAAGGACAGCTGTGAAATCAGCGATACTAAGTAACGCAGTGGTCCGGCAAAAGGAAGTAGCCTACTCAAATGTTTCTGTGAAAGGTGCATTGTTAGTAACGATAAAAGTGAATAAACTGCAAAAGCGAAGTAAGCAAAAGTGACCCCAAGACAAGGGCTGAGTGAAAATCTGAACCTTAAATTTTAAGTCGAAGTGGTTCTGCAGAGGTCTGTAAAGAAAGCCATGCACATTCGAAAGTCTTTGACATCTGAAAGCGGTCTGAGCCCGACTGAGGGAGACCGGGGGTGTAAAATGGTTGGAGAAGGGAGCCCCCTGCAAGTATTGTTGAACTTTGGTTTTGAAGACGTCTGAGTCTGACAGAGGGGGACCTATATGAACTTGTGTAATGTCTGAGCCTGACGGAGCGGAACCTATGTGAACTTTGTTGTGAAAGGTCTGAGCCTGACAGAGAGGGACCTACGTGAACTTATTATAGAATTATAGAAACATTATTTGGATGTCTGAAAGAGAGACTTCAATTTGGAAGACCAAGCGGGCCTCGATCCACGTCTTGAACTGTTTTTGTGTTAGAAACCCGAGCCAAAGTGTGTTACCCGGCCTACAGGGACCGACTTACGCCATATGGTCTGACGTGGGGAGGAGAGCTGGCTCAGCCATCTTGAACTTTTATGTTAGAACACTGTATTTCCTTTACATACACCTTTTCCAATGCACCCATTTAGTGTAATAGTATAAGGGCAGGCAATAGGTTTATTTAGTATAGGCCATTTTCATTTTGACTGCCACAAATAGGATTGTTTTATTTATTATTTTGATGGTAGAGCCTGCTCCCATCTTTAGAGATAGGGCCAGACAGGAGTTTATCCAACCCTTTTCCTCCAAAAACACCCTTCAACCTTATATCTCCTGCGTCTGTCTTCACTTGTGATACTATTCCTCCCTTACACATAACACTGTTAGAGGAGAAGGTAGAGATCAGGAGGGCCAAAGGGGCCAGACAGACGTTGAAGAGCCAGGGGGGAAGGATAGAGCCCTGGAGAACACCAAGTGTTATGTTATGTTATTTTGCATTTATATAGCGCCTTATGTACCATTGGTATGATCTCAAGGCGCTGGTAGGTTGAACGCCCTCGGGAACCGAAGTTCAGGTCAGTAGAGAGAGAGAGAGTCATAAGGTGCGTGTGAGCACCAGATATGTGTGCAGCAGGTGTGGCATTCGTGTGATGGCTGATTCCTAGTGGTAGGTGTGGTGGTTGAGAGATCAGGAGTATGTGTTCGTTCTGGCAGGTTTTTATCCACACCGATTCTGGCTGTGTTAGGCCTGAGGAGAACGCCTAGGCTGGAGAGGGGGGTGTAACCAGCTGTGTTTATTAGGGTGATGGGGAGTATGAGGCTAGTGATGGTATGAGAACAGCTATACCAATTGGTGTCATAGTATCACTGTGTTCTAGTTGTGTGGTGGTGTGAAGAAGAGAGTAAGCGTGGAGATGTGATATGTTAGTTTACCTTAGGTGCTTGAGATTGAGCACACTCCTATAGTTCCCTGCACTCTGACCGTTTCATGCACCCCGAACCATTTCATGCACCCCAAACCGTTCCATGCACCCCAAACCATTCCATGCTCTCCAACCCGTTCCGTG
This sequence comes from Ambystoma mexicanum, assembly GCF_040938575.1. Lineage (NCBI taxonomy): Eukaryota > Metazoa > Chordata > Amphibia > Caudata > Ambystomatidae > Ambystoma > Ambystoma mexicanum. The sequence continues at coordinate 123,477,148 of NC_090936.1, read as the reverse complement.
CTCTCCAACCCGTTCTGTGCACTCAAAACATTCTGTGCACTCAAACCATTCTGTGCACTCCATTCTATGCATTTCGATTGTTTTTTGGACTTTGATCGTTTAAGCTTGATCTTCGGTTCCACCCACTTCATCTAGCAACGTCATCCATTCAACCACCTATTTCACCGGTTTCATCCACACACTTCATCCGTTCCAGCCATTCCACCCGTTCCAACCCCCTACTTTGCCCATTCTCTCACAGACTTCGCCCGTTCCATTCAAGAATACTACACCCGCTCTCTCACACTGTGCACCCGCTCTCTCACACTCTGCACCTGCCCTCTCACACTCTGCAGCCGCTCTCCCACATACTACAGCCGCTCTCCCACACTCTACACCCGCTCTCCCACACTCTACACCCGCTCTCCCACACTCTACACCCGCTCCAGACCCTACATCCGCTCCACACCCTAATCTGCTCCAGACCCTACATCCACTCCACACCCTAATCTGCTCAACACCCCCACACCCTACATCCACTCTACGCTCTCATCTGCTCAACCCCCCACACCCTACATCAGCTCTACGCTCTCATCTGCTCTAGGCTCTCATACTCTCTACGTGCTTCATCCTCTCCATCCACATTCATCCGCTCTACCGACTTCATCCGCTCCACCTATTTCAACTGTTCCATTGACTTCATCCGTTCATCATGCATTATTGGTTCACTCATGTCATCTGTCACAAGCACTACACTCGTCTCATGCCCTTGATCATCTATTCTATTTGTTCCATTTATACCATGCACTCTTACATTCCATGCTCTCTAGCTCTTTCATGCGCTCTACCAATTCTTTGTACACTGTGCACTCAACCGTATCATGTAATCATCTTTCCATCCTCGCCACTTTATTCCTCTCGTTCATTTTGTTCCTCTCGTCCATTACATTCATTTCATCCATTTCATTAATTTCACTTCACTGCTGTCATATAATTTATTCTTTTTATTCATTTCACTGCTTAGATCCACTTTACTAATTCTATTCAGTTTGTCCTTTTAGTTTACACTAGTGGTTATTAGTTCTTCATTTCTCGCTTGGAATCATGATGTTGGATTATTATTTATGTTATTGTTATTTATGATCTAGTAGTACTGGCTAGTTGAATTGCTGTTATCCACTTTATTCCTCTCGTCGATTTTGATCCTCTTGTCCATTACAATTATTTCATCCATTTCAACCACTGTATTGCTCTCATACAACTTATTCTTTTTTATCCACTTCACTGCTTTGATCCTTTTTACTCATTCTATTTTGTTTGTCGTTTTTAGTTTACATTAGAGGTTATTCGTTTTCGATTTCTTGCTCGGATCATGATGCTGGGTTGTTATTTATGATCTAGCATTTTGGGCAAATGTCGTTGAGTTGCTGTTATCCAGCTTGAGTTAGGGGACGATTTTAGGGGAAGAGCCATGTTTTCAGTAATTTGCGGAAAGACATGAGGTCCTCGGTGAGTCGGATGTGGGGTGGGAGTGAGTTCCACAGAGTGAGGCCAAGGCTGAGAATGATGATCCACCTAACCTGACTAAGTTTGTTTTTGGTATGACTAGGAGGCCAGCTGAGCTTGATCTTACAGCACGTGCAGGGTGATAGGGTTTTAGCTAGTCTTGAAGATATTGAGGTCTGGTTTTGTGCAGTGCTCGGTGAGAAATGTATAAGGTTTTGAAGGTGATCCTTCTGGCAACCGGAAGCCAGTGCAGAGTTTTGAGGGCTGGGGAGATGTAGTCTCTTGGGCCAAGCGCTAGTAGCAGTTTGGCTGCGGCATTTTGTGGTCTTTGTAGTTTAGTCAGTTGGTATGCGTGCACCCCGAGGTAGAGGGGGTTAGCATAGTCCAGTCGTGATATAACAATTGATTGGACCACGGAGAGTCTGTTGGGAAAGAAGAGGTATGGAAAAATGCGCTTAAGAGTTTTAAGGTGGTAGTGGCAGGATTTTGAGACATTGTTGACTTGGCGCGAGAGGGTTAGGTCTGAGTCTAGGGTGAAGCCAAGGTTTTTTACTGAATTAGAGGGTGTCGGCGAGTTGCCCATGATAGATGGCCAGGGTAGTGGGTGTGGAAGAAGTTCGGTGTTGCCACATACCATGATTTTGGTTTTGGAGGGGTTTAGCAAGAGGTGGTTTGTGGTCATCCAGAGATCTATGTCGAGAAGGCAGGAAGTGAGGTCAGGTCGGCAGTTGGGTTTTGAGTTGAGGAGTTTTAGAATTAGTTGAGTGTCATCGGCCTAGTTGTAGCACAAGATGTTGTGCGAGCGAATTATTCATGGGAGGGTAGCCATGTAGAGGTTGAACAGGAGAGCAGATAGGCATGCTCCTTGTGGAACTCCAGTGTCTACTGGTCGGGCTTGGGAGGAGTAGGTGGAGAGTAGGGTTATTTGGTTCCTATTATTGAGGAAGGATGCTATCCATTTGAGAGCGGTTCCACAAATTCCTAAGGAATAGAGGCAGTCAAGGAGGATTGAGTGGTTGATTGTGTCGAAGGCGGGGGATAGGTGAAGAAGGATTAATGCGGCGCATCCTGCAGAGTCTGCCGTGTTTTTAAGGTCACCCCAGATTGAGGTTAGGGTGGTTTCGGTTCTGTGTCGGGCCCTGAAACCTGATTGAGCGGGGTCTAGGAGATTGTTGGCTTTGACAAAGGTGTTTAGTTGGGAGTAGGCGGTTCGGTCAATGAGTTTGGCAAGGAATTTGGTGTTTGAGATGGGGTGGTAGTTTTTGGGGTCGAGGGAAGCTTTTTTTAAAAGAGGTTTGACATGAACCGTTTTGAATGCATCGGGAAAGATTCCTGAGGAAAGGGAGTCATTTATAATGGTTCTTGCGTGTTCTCCCGTGCAGGTAGATGTGAATATTTCTTTAAGGGTTGTGGCTGGGCAAGGGTCCAGCGGAGAGCCGGATGGTTTGCGGGCAGAGAGAAGTTTGAGAAATTGGTCGGTTGATATTGGACTGAAGGAGTCGAACGTTGGTTGGGTAGTGGTCGCAGGTGGTGGGTTGGCTGGTATGAAGGGTGGATTGCCTGGTGGGTGTAAGAGAGCTAGTTTGTTGGTTAGAGCATTTGTTCTTTCGAGAACTGTGGTGTAAAAGTGGAGAGAGAGTGAGTCGCACAGCAGTTTTGAGTGGGTAGGGAGGGTCGTGATGCATGATGGTTTGGTGAATTTGGTGATGATTTTGTGAAGTTCTTTGCTGGGGTTTTTACAGTTTAGGATTCGGGAGTTGTAATGGGCTTTTTTTGTTTTCGGATTTCAGCCTTGTAATGACGAAGGTGCCGGGCTAAAGTCGATCTGCTCAGGGGGGTTTTGTCTTTCCGCCATTTGCGCTCAAGGGATTTATATACTTTTTTAGTGGTCCTCAGTTCAGGTGCGAACCATCTAGGGAAAAGGCCCCGGTGGGCTGATGGCTTGCAAGAGGGTGTGAGACGCATTAGTGAGGTGTTGAACCATGAGTCAAAGGCGTCGGAGGTTAGTTGGTCATTGAGTAGGCAGGTCGGGGGAGGAGACTGAAGGAGAGTGTCGGCTAGGTCAGGAAGGATTTTTAGTTTCTTCCAGCATTTGCATAGATTTGGAGGTTGAGGTTCGGGTAAGGGGAGCGGGCTGGGTGAGCGAATGGCGAAAGGCACAATTAAGTGATCGGACCAGATGATAGGGGTGGGGGTTTTTAGATGTATCAGGTTGTGGGAGCTGAAGATGGCATCAAGTGAGTGTCCTTTATAGTGAGTGGGGCCGTTTAAGTGGGGTTGGAGGTTAATCACGTCTAGGCCGTCAACCAGAGAGTGTGTAATAGGGTTGGTGGGAATGTCAAGCCATATGTTGAAATCTCCTAGAAGTGTGAGGTTGGGATGGTTTAGTTGAAGGGTGGCAATAGAGTCGCAGAGGTTGTTTGAGAATTGTCTATTGTAGCCGGGGGGTCTGCAGATTATTAGGAAGCTGTGGGAGAATGAAGGGGGGAGGGAGAGTTTTACGAGGAGCGATTTGCAGGAAGGAATGGATGGCTGGTTCTCGATGATTGAGGCATAGAAGTGAGACTTGAAGGCGATTGCTATTCCTCCTCCTCTAGAGGGACGGTTCAGTGGGATGAGGGAGTAGTCTGGGGGGAAGGCTTTGTTGGCGATCGGGCGAAGTCGTCAGAGAACAAGGTTTCGGTGATGAAGACCAGGTCCGGTTTGTCAGAGGCGAGGAGGTCAAAGATGCTGTGTCTGTTTTTTGCTACTGACCGGGCATTAAAAAGGATGCAATTTACTTTGCTACAGGAGGGTGATGAGGAAGATGCAGAGGCTGGGGGTGGGGGCGGAGGGGGTGGAGAATGGGGAGATAGAGGGGAAGTGCATGGTGATCGATGGGAAGAGTAGGCGTGTGGTTGAGTTGTTGGGTTTGGGGGGGAGGGGTTGGACTGGTGTGACTGGTTGGGTAGATTTGGGTCTGAGGACTTGAGGGAGCGGTGTGAGGGGTTAGGAGTTTTGGTTGTGGTCAGTGAGAATTCGAGGGAGAGGGGTTTCAGGTAGGGTGAGGCAGGGGGGAGGGTGGTGATGATCGAGATTGGGAGGATGAGGAGGAGGGTCTAGACAGGAGTGACGATGAGTACTGGGAGATTGAGGGAGACCAAGTATGTTTCCTCTTCAGTGTTTTTGTTGTGGTTGGAGTGTGAGAGAGGGTAGGGGGGTCAGAGAGGGGAAAGGGAAGCGGCTACTGATCTTGCCAGGGTGAGGCGTGCAATTTCTAGGGAGGGGAAGGAATAGGCTCGGTGGCGGATGATGGTGGGAGTTGATGAGGGGAGTGGGGGGTGGATGGTAGCGGGATGGGAGTGCTTGGGAGGTTAGGCTGCAGTTGGTCAGGGGTGGGGGACGCGGGTATGATGATAGTAGGCGGGTGGGAGGAGGGGACGGGAGGAGGAGTGGTCTTAGGATGGTTGGCTCGCCATCGTGCTCCTCTGGCTTGGTGTTTGGATAGTAGATGGGTAGGGGGTGTGGTGGAGGGCTGGATGAGTTGGTGAAGGGCGGTATGGAAGGTAGGGCGGGCAGGAAGGGAGGCGGGTGCGAGGTGGTCATTTTTGGAGGACTTCTCATGTTTTGGTTAGTTTGAGCTGTGTTATAGTTGGCGTTTGATGGTTTCATTCACACCTTCCCGCTACAACTATACCACCACAAGTTAGTTGTACAACTATACCACCGGAAGTTAGTTTTACACACTCTCAATGGTGCGCTGTACCACCGCTGTACCACAGTGATAATTCGCACTAAATTCAACTATCCCACCAGGTGAGATTATTCACAGTTTCTAAGTTTGATTAAACCACACGGTGATATTATTCACGTTTCTAAATTCAGCTATACCATAGGGTGAGATTATTCACAGTTTTAGATTCAACTATACTATAGGGTGAGAGTATTCACCGTTTCACAGTTCGACTATGCTAACGGTAGGATTACTTACAGTTTCTCAATTCACCTATATTACAGGGTGAGACTATTCACAGTTTCTAACTTCAACTATATCACAGGTTTAATTCAACTATGCCACAGGGTGAGATTATTCACAGTTTTCTAATTTCAACTATATCACAGGAATGTATTATTCACAGTTTCTAGGTACAACTATACCACAGGTGGGATTATTCACTGCTTCTACGTACAGCTGTATCACAGTTTCTATTTAGATTTTCGGATGCAACCTGACTATGGATATGCTGATAGGTCGATTTACTAAATGCAATTACACTACGGGTATGCTCTTGGGCAGACTTTCTATGTGGAACTATACCATGGACATGTTATTAAGCAGATTTTCTGAGTGTTGCTAAACCACTACTATGGTATTAGTAGTCTTCCCGAATGCAACTAGACCACAGATATGCTACTAGGTGGATTTTCCAGATGCAGCCACACCACTGATGCGTTATTAGGCGGACTTTCTAGAAGTAGACTACACCACAGATATGCTATTGGGCGGACTTTAAAAGTGTGATTATACCACAGATATGCTATTAGACAGACTTTCTAAATGCAATTATACCACAGAATGCTCTTAGGGACACTTTCTAAGTGTATGCTACACCACAGATATGCTATTCGGTAGGCTTTCTAAATGCAGTTATACCACAGATATGCGATTAGGGACACTTTCTAAATGCAACCACACCACAGATCCGCTATTGAGCGGACTTTCTAAATGCAATTATGCCTCAGATATGCTACAGGAAACACTTCTAAATGCGATTTTGATACAGATATGCTACAAGGTATGCTACAGGGAACTCTTTCTAAATGCAATTTTGACACCGATATGTTGTTGGGGAGACGTTCTAAATGCAATTATGCCTCAGATGTGCTACAGGGCAGAGTTTCCAAATGCAATTATGCCAAAGAAATGCTACAGGGACCACTTTCTAAACGCAATTATGCCACAGATATGCTACAGGGTATGCTACAGGGAACACTTTCTAAATGCAATTATGCCACAGATATGCTACGGGGCAGAGTTTCTAAATGCAACGTGTGGAGAGAGAAGTGGTGGAGAGAAAGGAACCCAGCTGAACCTCGGAGGGTCGGTCCAGGAGGAAGGAGGTCAGCCAAGCCAGAGTCTGATCCATGATGCCAAGGGTCTCACAGAGCTGGGCAATCAGGATGTCATGGTTGAACGTGTCAAAAGCAGAGAAAAGCTTGTGAAGAATGAGGACAGAGGGAGATCTAGAGTCGGATTAGAGAGCAGATCTTTAAGGGTGCTCAGGAGTGCAGTTCTCGTGCCTCTGGCTGCTCTGAACCCAGACTGATGGTCATGGAGACAACCAACAGATTCAGTGTGTATGGTTAGCTGGGAGATAGCCAACTTCTCCAGGAGTTTGCCCAGGAAAAAAGTGATAGAGATCGGGCGATAGTTTGCCGGAATGGAGGGGTCGGCAGAAGGATTTTTTTAGTAGTAGGGGGGTGCACAAGGGAGTGGTTGAGAAGAGAGGAGAAAGAGCCAGTGGCAAAGGAGTGATTACAGAAATCACCCAAGGCTGGAGCGAGAGAACCAATGTTTTCCTTAATGGTTCTGGAGGAGCAGAAGGGTCACCTGCTTGGATGAAACTTTCATAGACCAGACTTGTCTGGAGGCATCTTCGGGTGTTACAGGAGAGAGGGAGGACAGAAGGAAATGAGGGGGGACGACCAAGAAGGGACTGAGAGCGGTGGATGGGGAGAGAGGAGAAGATTGTGGACAGGATGTCCTGGGTTTTAGTGGTGAAATGAGAAGCCAGACCCGTGCAGATTGCCTGGGTGGGTGTAGAAGAGGAACGTACTGCAGTAGGATTGGCCAGCTCCTTGCATATTTTGAAAAGTTGGAACGTATTGTAAGAGACCGCAGAGATGCAGGTTTGAATATGGACTCTCTCCTAAGAGAAGATTGAGAGTCTGTATTGCCTTTGGAGCAGGCGGCAGGCCAGGTTGTCAGAGGGTGCGCCCAAAGCTCCCCACTTCCGTTCAGCTACTCTGCACTTGCGTTTCAAAGCAGCCAAATCAGAGTCATACCTAGAATTGTACTTGGTGGCAGCCTTCAGGCAGATCCTCATAATAGGGGCAAGAATATCCAGAGTGTTAGAGATGGAAAGGTGAAGGTCGGAAAGGGCTGTGTCAGAATGGGAGTCAGCCGCAGAAGTAGGTGGAGGCAAAGGTGGCCAATGACACCCACTACATAGGTCAAATGACCGTGAAGGAAGGTGGCAGTGCTGGGTGGGTCTTTGTCAAGGGGAAAGGCGAGTTCAAGTGAGAAGATAGAAGAACGTGGTCAGTCCAGGAGAGAGGAGTAGTGAGAGGAGTAGAGAGGGGGATGTCTGAAGAGATGAGAACATCCAAGGTGTGGCCGGCAGAGTGAGTCAGACCAGAGGGTAGAATGGAGAGGGAAAGAGTTGCATAAGTTGCGAAAAAGGCTAGAGGAGTCTGGGGAGTCCAAGTGGATGTTGAGATCCCCAATGAGGAGAAGCTGGGAGTTAGAGGATAGGCGAGAGGAAGTGAGGTCAGCACATTCAGAGATGAAGAGGGTGGCCGGGCCCAGTGGCCTGTAGGTGGTGGACAAGGTCAGAGAGAAGCCAGGAGAGATAGAGAGCCTGCAGACCAGGCATTCAAAGGAGGCAATGGCCTGAGTGGGGATGATGGAAGCAGGGATCCACTCAGAGATCAGGGCCACTCCGCCTCTGGCCTATTGGGCCTGGGCTCAGAGAGGATCTTGTAGCCCTCAGGGAGGAATGTGTCAAAACACGTGACAGAGCTGTCCTTGAACCATGTGTCGGTAAGCGAAAGAACATCCAGGTCCAGGAGTTGAAGGAGATGGCACAGATGTCAGAGGAGTGTTTGACAGCAGAGCGAGAGTTGAAAGTAGCCACATGGAGCAGGTTGTCACTTTTGAAGGACTTCCGGGGGTTACAGGGGAGAGCAGTCCCCATTGGAAGTGGCAGAGGAGCCAGGGGGGTGGAAGGAGGAGACGGCAGAGGAGCCAGAGAGGTGGTGGATGGCAAAGGAGTCAGAGAGGTGGAGGATAGAGGTGGATGAGGAGCCAGAGAGGTAGTGGATTGCAAGGGAGCCAGAGAGGTGGCAGATACAGGTGGCTGAGGAGGCAGAGAGGTAGTGGATGGCAAGGAGCCAGATCAGTATAAGGAGGAGGCAGAGGAGCCAGAAAAGTGCTAGAAAGAATAGTAGAAGGAAGGAGGTTGATGAAGCTGTGGAGGCGCCTAACAACTAGTAGGAAATTGGGCTGAGGGCCCTAGACCATGACGGTGCCAGTTAGATAGACATTAATGATGACTCTGGAAGGCTGGAAGGGGACCATGAGGACTTCCCACCAGGTGCCACCATTAATGGGAGAGGGGAAGGAAGGAGAGAAAAGTGCGACCATATGAAGGGTCCATAGGTCGGGCAAAGGAATGACAAAGAAGATGTCGGTGAGCGTCTGTCTGGAAGAAGCATTGACATAGGTTTCAGCGATGGGCAGGCCTGGATTGGAGAGAACCCTGAAGGGAGTAGGGGCAAAAAGTGCGAGTGGGGCCATGCTTCTGCACCAAAACCCACCAGGGTTCACCAGACACACCTAGAAGCAGCAACCTTCAATCTTGCCCGTACAGGAGGCCATTGTTGACGCCCTGTAACAGACTAGAGAAGGCATCACATGCTGAAGGCCACAATGAGCGACCCTCCATCTTTAGCTATTCAATGCATGCAAGCAACGGATGCCAGACAATCCAGACATCCCAGATCCAGAACACTTCGTCTTGGAAATACGTGCAAAGATCCTGCATCACCTTGAAAAAGGACTCATTTGATCATCAAGGACATTCCTAGCTGGGCAGGGGTGTGGGGGAGGTGCTTCATGGAACTACGGGCATCAAAAAGGAAGCATGTACACTGCAAATGATTGAGGCATTTATCCTTCAAGTCGTAAAACCCATTAGCTCAATGACCAATTCCAGGAAAAGGATGAGGAAGGTTAGCTTGGAAGTAAGACAATGCTGCGCAACACAGGTTTAAATCCCGACCTGCGCTTAGAAAGCACTCGCTGGTATTACGCGCTTTATAAAAGAACAATTATTTTTTTTTAAAAACCTGAGGATGTTGTTCACATTGGCATTAAACTTTCTGCCCAATCAAATGCAATAAAAAAAGGATCCACACTTAAAAATATTCATGCATGGCTTAATGACGGCCATACGCTCGTTCAGGTTTAGAAGTGACCCACTACTGTCCATTCTGTACTCGCACAATAAAAAAAGTCTGTTTGCAAGAAATTGTAATTATAATGATCTTACATCATGGAAAATACACTGGCCTTCCAAAAAAACGACAAACAAAACCACCCTAACATGTCCAAAATAGAGCCTGCAGGAGGATATTGGAAATTAATTATTTTAACAGAAAGTGCCAGCAGTCCCTTTACCAGTTTTTCAAATGCTTTTTTGCTTTTTAGGGAGGGAACCCTATGTCCCTTATTTGTATTCCCCCTTTTCTTCATTTCTTGTATTCTTTTTATTTGGGGCGAAACAAAAACCAAAAACATTAAGATTGTTGTTATGCTTGTGCCGATGAAAAACACAGACATGTCAATGCACTGACAAGGCTATACTGGCATGCCACCTCCATCAAATCTGCCATGCCATCTGTACACCGGCGCCCAGTGGAAGAAAAGATCACGCATTTGCAAACAAGCTTATGCCCTCAATCAGTCTGAGAACCAGTAAAAATATGCCCCAGACTCCAAAACACAATTCTGCAGACAATCCAAAATCAAAACTACTTTTCTGAAACAAACCTAAGCTGCGCGGTGCATTTGCAAACAAAAGATTTCATATTGAAGTGGTTCATTACGAGTTTGGTGGTATCTTGGCGGTAATACCACTGAGATGCCACCAAACGGTATTACCGTTACTGCTACTTGGTTCAGCAATAATACTGCTGGATTACAAGTGGTGGTTTGGCGATTTAAATCCCCATTTCATGGAGTCCACGATTTTTGCTGGTATTACCTCTGGCAGAATTACCAGCTGGTAATACCACTGATATTTGGTGGTAAAGTGGAGGATTTACCTCCAGCTTGACGGTAACTCCTCTACTTTACTTCCAACAAAAATCGGCAGTATAACCATCAGAGATAATACCAGCAAATTTATAGTTTGGCGGTGCGGGAAAAATGGAGGTAAACGGAATTGCCGCCACTTTTTTCCCACACAGCCTAACCTGTAATGAGCCCCATTGACTTTAAATAGCCAGCATACAAGGATTGTCTTTAAATTTATATTACCTGAAGTAAAAGTTAGGTGTACCTTGGCTTTACTTGTATTTCTTTTCTTGTCATTTCTAAACCCCTCCAGCCCCAATCCCATTGTCTTTTTGCCACGTGCAATACAGTGCCTAACAAACCACTAGACAATCCAAATTCATCGTTTACTCTGGTTCAGCCGGTTCGCCTGCGGAAGCATGACTTTGAAGGTAAGTGCTTGTTGCTTCTTTTAATGTCAGCGGAATTAGCTCCAAAGGTCAGATTGGTGCATCCCATTCCCTGGTAATTCTGGGCGACAGCGGATGGCGACCTTCATATGGCAAGGGTTCGCTTTAAGAATCAGAGGAGGTGCTGAATTAAATAATGAAACATCTCATTAGGCTTTGGATATGAACATGCATACATTTGATGTTAGCTTTTATGGAGTTGAAAAATGAATACGACTTTTCTAGCACGGGCAAATTACAAGAAAAGTTTTCTACAACATATTTACTTTTGGTGTTTGGACTCTAAATGTTTTTTACATAGCTAATGTCCATATGCATATTGCTTCTAAATGTCCCTGAGCTAGCCCCGCTTAGTACTCTAAGGGTATTATGAGCAGGGGCGGCTCCTCCATAATGGTGAGGGGCATCGACCCACCGGGTCTTGGCCCCTCTCACCCATTATGGAGTAGCCAGCCCTTGACCCCCTAGCCCCCAGCACCTTGCATACAAACAATCGCTTTGATTGTTTGGGCCTCATTACGACCCTTGCGGAAATGGAAAAATGATGGCGGAAATGCAATACCGCCATCGAACACCGCTCGTTGCGATCATGACCCGTCACCGTAAAGTACGATGCCATTAGCGACACCGCAGTGAACGGCAACGCTAACTGCACCAAGTACGCGCACGCGCGCCTTGCAAAACCGGAATCACCGCCATGGCGCAACGGTACGCGAATTCTGACCCTAGCGGACATGTACTGAACGCCATCAAGCACGTCGTAAAGTACCATTCCGCCATGGCGAGAAATACGGCAACGTGAACCAACCGTAAATGGCCCACTGAGTGCCTGTACTCCACTCCCTGGCCTCATTGCACAACTCCTGGCAGGCGCAATGTACTCACACTATGCAACCAGTGAAATCCACAATTCACCCATGCATGCCAAAGTAGAAAAGCATGCAGGGGCTCAAAGCGCCCCGTGAGTGGGCATCCATGTACGGCATGTCACCATAGCCGTACTGACGCAGCACAGGCATGTGAAGGTACAATACATCAAAATGAAAATCAAGAACACATGACACAAAACAACAGTAGTCCCCCATCGCTTGCCACCAGCGCAAGGCAACATCCAAAACAGCATCCTGAGGGGGATTGCACCAGCCCTGTACTCATGCCAGTAAACAAACCAACCATCAGCAGAAGCATGTACCACACAAGTTGGCAGAGTGACTGAGCAGCCAGGCTCATCCCAAGAGGGGCCGATGGGAGCTGCAGGGCACAGATGGCATCAATACAGAAGCTATTCCAATGGACATGACCCCAGTCCCCCTCCAACAAACGCACGCAAACACAGTCACCTGTGACCAGCCACATTCTGAACAACCCATCATTCCACCAATCGACCTGGCTGACAGGCACCAGTCGGCCAAAAGCCAATCCCCCGCCCCTGAACAGCACATCATGTAAACAGACACAATGGCAGCCCCTATCCGTGACCATACTGTGCTACGTAGGCAAACGCGGCCAGTACTGTACCACACAACTCAACTCAGAAGGCGGAACACAATGCAGATCATCTCGCAATACATACCGCCACAAAGCGAAAATCGCCACATCACCTGCAAAGAACAACGCAACACGACAAATATCGGAATACAATTTAAATGCACATCCAAATGACAAAGGCCCCACAGCAATTTGCAAAATACCACCAAAACAACCATCATCACCGAGGGCTGCATCTGCAATAATTGACCGGCTTCCACTTGTGTGACGCCCTGTACCATCATGGCACACAGGGCCTACATCAACGTTCCAAAAGGCAACATGGAAGCGGCAAGAACCGCAGGTCCGTCCCATGAGGCAGGCACTAGTCGAGCTGAAAGGCCGAAATGTTGCACCTAGCCACCAGTACAGCGTAAGGGCATGTGGCCCATTGGCGATCGTCCCATAAGATCGAAATGGTGCTCCACTGATTCACCCGAAGCTGCAGGAGTCGAGAGTAAAAACCATCTGGAGGAGTGGCGTAGAGATGGCATCTGCAATAGGGCAGGAGATACCTGTCACCCAAAAGAAACACAAATTAACCGATTGCATTACGGGACTCATGATGCATTACAATCTTCATTCAACACACCAAATCCACACCCATATGCATGCTAGCCCACTCCAAAGGAATATACACACCCCTAAATCAGTATCGAATCATAACGAAACCAATCGAGCTAAATACACCATTGGCAACGTCGGTTACTGTGCATGCGTCCGTCAAGATAGAACCCATGACATGGGATTAGTAACGTGCCTAGACACAAGTGTATGAAGGCGCGTCGAGACAGGGAGGATCCGACAAGGGCAGATAGACGTATGTCCCACTATGGCAGCCTTGCATCACATAACGCAGGGGAAGGGGAGTGAATCAAAAAACCCATGTACATGGCAGACCCTAAACGGAATCATCAGTCCATGCATCCATTCATCATTCCCTCATCCCGCAATGAAAACGCATGAATATTCACTCACATAATATGTGAAACTTCCATCGCGTCTGTGCGTAATGCAGTCCGCAAAAACCACTGTGCCCCTGGCCGGATCTGTAGTGTTGTGAAGCAAGATGGATTTGGGAACGTCCTGCCTTATCGTCCACTACGCTATTGCGCATCCCATTCAATTCATATCATTCATTGCCTGCTCGTTATGGGCCATGTCCCAAGGACATTCTACAATAGAACGTTACATTTCCAGCCAGACCTGTGGGCGTATCCTCGCCGCTACTTCAAAACCCAAAATGCTGGCCTTCGAATTCCTCACTTGCAACATTACGTCGAAAAGGCTTCTGTGAACGCTTGCATTCACAATTACATCAATGTAGTGCGGCTGTGTGTCATGATGCTAACTGGCTGCAATCACAAATGGGACGCCACGCCCGTCGGTGAAGTACGTTACTGTGCTGCATGAGGGTCGGCCATCGATCGAGCCCTACATACCACTGACTCCTCACAGGTATGTAAGCGGCTGCAATCATAGCATGTGTAACAATGGGAGCATACCATGAAGATCAGTCAAAGTACATCACACTGCCATCGGGATTAGATACATGATTCCAATCCCAAGATGCCATGCGGCCAAATGCAGCCTTACGTGCGGGACGTGCTCGGCCAGAAGGGATAGCATCTGCCACAGAATCATTCAATCAGCACAGGTGGAGGCCATACAGGCCGACAGCACATATATAGCAGACCCAAACCCCTCCCACAACCACTCCCACTCCAAAATGCTACCGGCAGGACTAGCGATGTTGGGCCTGGGGGACCAGATAGCACTGCAAGTGCTACAACTACAAGAAGACGACGAACAACAACAGGTACAACAACCGGGCGCACAGGGGAGACGGAGGAGAAGGAGGAGGAGGAGGGCAAGGCAGGGTCAGCAAGGCCCACAAGCACTGCCACTACCACCACGCAGGCGGCCCGCAATCCCACGCCTCCGAGCCGATCCGTTCAACCTCACTGCTGAGCAGATCCACACCCTCTACCGTTTGGACCGGGACACCATAATCGCCATTGTGGACATGACACATGCTGACCTCGTGAGCATGATAGATAGCCCAACCGCCATCCCACCCCTACTGAAGGTGGTGTCTGCACTCCACTTCCTGGCCACAGGCACCTACCAGCACACAGTGGGACAGTTGCATGGCATTTCACAGCCACTGTTCTCACGGACACTCTTCCAAGTGCACGATGCCCTCCTGAAGCACGCCGACGACCACATCACACTACCACGCACGTACCAGGAGATTACCAACGCTAAAGTGGGATTCCATGCACTTGGCGGCATCCCGGGTTGCATTGGTGCCATCGACTGCACCCATGTTGAATTGGTTGTCCCACATGCCATGGAGGTCCAGTACCGCAACCGGAAACAATTTCATTCAATCAATGTGCAAATGGTGTGTGACTCCAACAAGATATTTACGCATTGTTGTGCCAGATTTCCAGGATCTACCCATGATTCTATGGTCCTGAGGAACACAAGAATACCACGCTACATGGAGCGACACGCAGGGCACAGATCCTGGCTACTCGGTGAGTCTCATTCCATGCATGACATCGTGGCCCATTTGATGCGTCAATGACCTTGCAGGGGGGGGGGGGGGCTACTTAGCACTATCATTCCACTGACACCCTTTATTCGTCTCATACAGGTGATGCCGGGTATCCACTGAAGAGATGGCTCCTTACACCAATCCGGAACCCACAGAACGAGCATGAGGAGGACTACAACCATGCCCACTCACGTACCCGTGTGGTCATTGAACAGGCATTCGGCCTACTGAAGGCTCGTTTCCGCAGCCTCAGCAGGTCTGGCGGGGCACTCATGTACAGCCATGAGAAGGTTTCTAAGATGGTCATGGCATGTGTCATGCTGCACAACATGTGCATACGTAGGAATGTGCCCATGCCCCCTGACGCTGTACTGCATGCACCTGAAGATGATGATGATGATGAGGGTGGGGATGTGGAGGCACCTCAAGGAGTCCATGAGGCACAGGATGCACGTGCAATCCGACAGAGCATCATAGATGCATGCTTCTAGCAACCACGCATGGTGCCTATTACACGGAAAGGGGACCTGTGGCACTGTGTGTGTGTAGTACAGGCACATTGTGGACTGTACGCCTATGAAGGCCTCGTACGCAAATATCAATGTCCACACATGTCATTGGATGATTATGAGATGCTGTATTGTTAATGTGATTTGATTTATACACCCTATGGACCCGCCACCCAGTGAAGCCCAACACACCCCCTCCACCCTACTACCTCACCCCCCAACACCAGTGTCCAAATATGCATGCTGTCCGTGGTTGGACGCTATTGCAAGCCCCCTCTACGGGTATCAGGGGCACCCCTGCCCGTGGAGCGCAGGTTCCTGCCAGATCTGCGTTGGGGGCTGCCCTGGACGGAACTTGCCACGGATGATGTCTCTGCCTGCTCGCGTCCATGCATGTCTCTGAGGGTTTGTGAGAGCTCCGAGAGCACACGGCGCACAGCAGCAAGTTCAGCACAAACGTCTTTGGACGTCGCATGCAGTTCCCCCCTCAGGCTCTCGGTGCTTTTCTCCATTTGTGCTCTCAGGCTCTCGGTGCTTTTCTCCATTTCTCCCCTGAGGCTCTCACTACTTTTCTCTATTTGTGCCCTGAGTGTCTCGGTGGATGTTTCCATGGCTGCCCTGGAACCCCCGCATTCATTTGCATGGTCCTTGAGTAGCGTGGACACTTCCTGCTGTTGCTCGATCAGCAGGTCGAGGGACTGTTGCCTCTGCTGGGCCATGGACATTTGCGGTGGTGTGACAGGGGGGCTGCTCAACACATGTTGCCTTGGCACAGGACTTGTGGGGGTTGGCCAGTCGTCGTCTTCAGGGTGCCCCTGCGTGGTTTCGTCATGGTGTAGGGGATGGAACATGCAGGGGGATTGGGAAAGGTCATGGATGGTACCTACGTCGCCAGCACTGTTTTCCGTGTCGGAGCATGCTGGCATGACAGCTGTGTCACCTATGGTGCTGCTACCACCAGAGGCAGTGCCATCAGATACGTTCTTTGGGGGGACCTGTGGTGCTGGGGTTGTGGACTTGCTGGCTGCTGGGGTGCCTGTTGCAGTCCCCTCCAGTGTGCTGCCACTTGATTCCTGCTGCTGCCGTGTCTTGATCCTTGCACCTGAGGTGGAGGCTCTTGGGACGTTGGTCCTGGCCCTCTTTGCAGGCGTGCTGGTAGGGGTGTCCTGCAGCTCGTCGTTGGTATCGGACCCTGTGGTGGAGTAAAGAGGGGCGAGCGTTAGTTATGGGTCTGTCGGATTTGGAATGGCAACGTATCAAATGCATTGGGGTGGTACATGAGGCTGATTTGGGACTGGGCCTTGGAGGTGGTCTCATTTTCGTGTGGATTGAGGATGCATTCATTTGGCTGCCTGCAGTTAGGGGGTGCATGCTGCACATGTAGGGGTTGTTTATGGCTTCTTGATTGATTTGTTTGTTCATTCTGACTTTTAGAGGGCGCTGTCAGGGCAAAGTATGTATTGCACTATGGGGTCACATGGTACTGCACATGTTCGTGGTTTGTGGATTTCGCATTGTTTCTCTTGGCCAACCTACCTGATTCTCCGGATGTCGGCACTCCTTTCTCCATCCCTCCGACTCCCTCTATGCTCTCCATTCCTATGGTGGAGGCGCAGATTTCCTCCCAGGGGGTCAACTTGATGGGCGACTCTGAACCCCCCCCGGTAGCTGTGGCGATGTTCCTGTTCGCAGAAAGTATGCTGCGTACGCGGATCCGCAGGTCGTCCCACCGCTTGCGACATTGCTGTGGCGTGCGGGGTGTTGTCCCCACCGCACTTACGCGCTGTGCCACCAGGGCCCATATGGCCTTCTTGTTGGCAAGGGCCGTCCTGGTCATTTGACTGGAGAAGACGACGGCGGCATTTTCCTGGAGGGTCTCGGTGAGCACGGTCAGTTCCTCTCGGGAGAAGTGTACCTGCCGCTTGCGGTCACACGCTTTCTTGGCTACCTTTCCCATATTTATTTTTTTAACTGGGGTTGCTAACGGGTTGGGATGTGTGTCAGGGTCGGATTTTTAATGGTTGTGTTGGGATTCGGATTTTATAGTTGTGCGGCGTGCTGTTTCCCGTTCCGGCCACATGCTTTTACTTCCGTTTCCGTATATTTACGGTGGCCGTAATTTGCGGTGCCCGCTCGTTACGGTGACCGCTCATTACGGTGACCGCTAAGATGGGTGGTGGTATTGCACCTGGTGCAGCGTACGGCGGCGGTAAGGGCCGTTTTGGGGTCATTTCCGCCATCGCAGCCTTTCGGATTCCGCCATGGCGTAATGCTCGTGCCCGATGGGTCGTGATTAGCCGCACTTTGCTCCTTCGTGCAATGGCGGAAACGCTATTTACGCTGTTGCGGTCCGGTCAGTCACTTTCCGCCAGGGTCGTAATGAGGCCCTTTATGTGTATGTTTGGTGCTGTGAGGCCCAGGTTACAGGCATTGGGCCTCATTACGACCCTTGCGGAAATGGAAAAATGATGGCGGAAATGCAATACCGCCATCGAACACCGCTCGTTGCGATCATGACCCGTCACCGTAAAGTACGATGCCATTAGCGACACCGCAGTGAACGGCAACGCTAACTGCACCAAGTACGCGCACGCGCGCCTTGCAAAACCGGAATCACCGCCATGGCGCAACGGTACGCGAATTCTGACCCTAGCGGACATGTACTGAACGCCATCAAGCACGTCGTAAAGTACCATTCCGCCATGGCGAGAAATACGGCAACGTGAACCAACCGTAAATGGCCCACTGAGTGCCTGTACTCCACTCCCTGGCCTCATTGCACAACTCCTGGCAGGCGCAATGTACTCACACTATGCAACCAGTGAAATCCACAATTCACCCATGCATGCCAACGTAGAAAAGCATGCAGGGGCTCAAAGCGCCCCGTGAGTGGGCATTATGTACGGCATGTCACCATAGCCGTACTGACGCAGCACAGGCATGTGAAGGTACAATACATCAAAATGAAAATCAAGAACACATGACACAAAACAACAGTAGTCCCCCATCGCTTGCCACCAGCGCAAGGCAACATCCAAAACAGCATCCTGAGGGGGATTGCACCAGCCCTGTACTCATGCCAGTAAACAAACCAACCATCAGCAGAAGCATGTACCACACAAGTTGGCAGAGTGACTGAGCAGCCAGGCTCATCCCAAGAGGGGCCGATGGGAGCTGCAGGGCACAGATGGCATCAATACAGAAGCTATTCCAATGGACATGACCCCAGTCCCCCTCCAACAAACGCACGCAAACACAGTCACCTGTGACCAGCCACATTCTGAACAACCCATCATTCCACCAATCGACCTGGCTGACAGGCACCAGTCGGCCAAAAGCCAATCCCCCGCCCCTGAACAGCACATCATGTAAACAGACACAATGGCAGCCCCTATCCGTGACCATACTGTGCTACGTAGGCAAACGCGGCCAGTACTGTACCACACAACTCAACTCAGAAGGCGGAACACAATGCAGATCATCTCGCAATACATACCGCCACAAAGCGAAAATCGCCACATCACCTGCAAAGAACAACGCAACACGACAAATATCGGAATACAATTTAAATGCACATCCAAATGACAAAGGCCCCACAGCAATTTGCAAAATACCACCAAAACAACCATCATCACCGAGGGCTGCATCTGCAATAATTGACCGGCTTCCACTTGTGTGACGCCCTGTACCATCATGGCACACAGGGCCTACATCAACGTTCCAAAAGGCAACATGGAAGCGGCAAGAACCGCAGGTCCGTCCGATGAGGCAGGCACTAGTCGAGCTGAAAGGCCGAAATGTTGCACCTAGCCACCAGTACAGCGTAAGGGCATGTGGCCCATTGGCGATCGTCCCATAAGATCGAAATGGTGCTCCACTGATTCACCCGAAGCTGCAGGAGTCGAGAGTAAAAACCATCTGGAGGAGTGGCGTAGAGATGGCATCTGCAATAGGGCAGGAGATACCTGTCACCCAAAAGAAACACAAATTAACCGATTGCATTACGGGACTCATGATGCATTACAATCTTCATTCAACACACCAAATCCACACCCATATGCATGCTAGCCCACTCCAAAGGAATATACACACCCCTAAATCAGTATCGAATCATAACGAAACCAATCGAGCTAAATACACCATTGGCAACGTCGGTTACTGTGCATGCGTCCGTCAAGATAGAACCCATGACATGGGATTAGTAACGTGCCTAGACACAAGTGTATGAAGGCGCGTCGAGACAGGGAGGATCCGACAAGGGCAGATAGACGTATGTCCCACTATGGCAGCCTTGCATCACATAACGCAGGGGAAGGGGAGTGAATCAAAAAACCCATGTACATGGCAGACCCTAAACGGAATCATCAGTCCATGCATCCATTCATCATTCCCTCATCCCGCAATGAAAACGCATGAATATTCACTCACATAATATGTGAAACTTCCATCGCGTCTGTGCGTAATGCAGTCCGCAAAAACCACTGTGCCCCTGGCCGGATCTGTAGTGTTGTGAAGCAAGATGGATTTGGGAACGTCCTGCCTTATCGTCCACTACGCTATTGCGCATCCCATTCAATTCATATCATTCATTGCCTGCTCGTTATGGGCCATGTCCCAAGGACATTCTACAATAGAACGTTACATTTCCAGCCAGACCTGTGGGCGTATCCTCGCCGCTACTTCAAAACCCAAAATGCTGGCCTTCGAATTCCTCACTTGCAACATTACGTCGAAAAGGCTTCTGTGAACGCTTGCATTCACAATTACATCAATGTAGTGCGGCTGTGTGTCATGATGCTAACTGGCTGCAATCACAAATGGGACGCCACGCCCGTCGGTGAAGTACGTTACTGTGCTGCATGAGGGTCGGCCATCGATCGAGCCCTACATACCACTGACTCCTCACAGGTATGTAAGCGGCTGCAATCATAGCATGTGTAACAATGGGAGCATACCATGAAGATCAGTCAAAGTACATCACACTGCCATCGGGATTAGATACATGATTCCAATCCCAAGATGCCATGCGGCCAAATGCAGCCTTACGTGCGGGACGTGCTCGGCCAGAAGGGATAGCATCTGCCACAGAATCATTCAATCAGCACAGGTGGAGGCCATACAGGCCGACAGCACATATATAGCAGACCCAAACCCCTCCCACAACCACTCCCACTCCAAAATGCTACCGGCAGGACTAGCGATGTTGGGCCTGGGGGACCAGATAGCACTGCAAGTGCTACAACTACAAGAAGACGACGAACAACAACAGGTACAACAACCGGGCGCACAGGGGAGACGGAGGAGAAGGAGGAGGAGGAGGGCAAGGCAGGGTCAGCAAGGCCCACAAGCACTGCCACTACCACCACGCAGGCGGCCCGCAATCCCACGCCTCCGAGCCGATCCGTTCAACCTCACTGCTGAGCAGATCCACACCCTCTACCGTTTGGACCGGGACACCATAATCGCCATTGTGGACATGACACATGCTGACCTCGTGAGCATGATAGATAGCCCAACCGCCATCCCACCCCTACTGAAGGTGGTGTCTGCACTCCACTTCCTGGCCACAGGCACCTACCAGCACACAGTGGGACAGTTGCATGGCATTTCACAGCCACTGTTCTCACGGACACTCTTCCAAGTGCACGATGCCCTCCTGAAGCACGCCGACGACCACATCACACTACCACGCACGTACCAGGAGATTACCAACGCTAAAGTGGGATTCCATGCACTTGGCGGCATCCCGGGTTGCATTGGTGCCATCGACTGCACCCATGTTGAATTGGTTGTCCCACATGCCATGGAGGTCCAGTACCGCAACCGGAAACAATTTCATTCAATCAATGTGCAAATGGTGTGTGACTCCAACAAGATATTTACGCATTGTTGTGCCAGATTTCCAGGATCTACCCATGATTCTATGGTCCTGAGGAACACAAGAATACCACGCTACATGGAGCGACACGCAGGGCACAGATCCTGGCTACTCGGTGAGTCTCATTCCATGCATGACATCGTGGCCCATTTGATGCGTCAATGACCTTGCAGGGGGGGGGGGGGGGCTACTTAGCACTATCATTCCACTGACACCCTTTATTCGTCTCATACAGGTGATGCCGGGTATCCACTGAAGAGATGGCTCCTTACACCAATCCGGAACCCACAGAACGAGCATGAGGAGGACTACAACCATGCCCACTCACGTACCCGTGTGGTCATTGAACAGGCATTCGGCCTACTGAAGGCTCGTTTCCGCAGCCTCAGCAGGTCTGGCGGGGCACTCATGTACAGCCATGAGAAGGTTTCTAAGATGGTCATGGCATGTGTCATGCTGCACAACATGTGCATACGTAGGAATGTGCCCATGCCCCCTGACGCTGTACTGCATGCACCTGAAGATGATGATGATGATGAGGGTGGGGATGTGGAGGCACCTCAAGGAGTCCATGAGGCACAGGATGCACGTGCAATCCGACAGAGCATCATAGATGCATGCTTCTAGCAACCACGCATGGTGCCTATTACACGGAAAGGGGACCTGTGGCACTGTGTGTGTGTAGTACAGGCACATTGTGGACTGTACGCCTATGAAGGCCTCGTACGCAAATATCAATGTCCACACATGTCATTGGATGATTATGAGATGCTGTATTGTTAATGTGATTTGATTTATACACCCTATGGACCCGCCACCCAGTGAAGCCCAACACACCCCCTCCACCCTACTACCTCACCCCCCAACACCAGTGTCCAAATATGCATGCTGTCCGTGGTTGGACGCTATTGCAAGCCCCCTCTACGGGTATCAGGGGCACCCCTGCCCGTGGAGCGCAGGTTCCTGCCAGATCTGCGTTGGGGGCTGCCCTGGACGGAACTTGCCACGGATGATGTCTCTGCCTGCTCGCGTCCATGCATGTCTCTGAGGGTTTGTGAGAGCTCCGAGAGCACACGGCGCACAGCAGCAAGTTCAGCACAAACGTCTTTGGACGTCGCATGCAGTTCCCCCCTCAGGCTCTCGGTGCTTTTCTCCATTTGTGCTCTCAGGCTCTCGGTGCTTTTCTCCATTTCTCCCCTGAGGCTCTCACTACTTTTCTCTATTTGTGCCCTGAGTGTCTCGGTGGATGTTTCCATGGCTGCCCTGGAACCCCCGCATTCATTTGCATGGTCCTTGAGTAGCGTGGACACTTCCTGCTGTTGCTCGATCAGCAGGTCGAGGGACTGTTGCCTCTGCTGGGCCATGGACATTTGCGGTGGTGTGACAGGGGGGCTGCTCAACACATGTTGCCTTGGCACAGGACTTGTGGGGGTTGGCCAGTCGTCGTCTTCAGGGTGCCCCTGCGTGGTTTCGTCATGGTGTAGGGGATGGAACATGCAGGGGGATTGGGAAAGGTCATGGATGGTACCTACGTCGCCAGCACTGTTTTCCGTGTCGGAGCATGCTGGCATGACAGCTGTGTCACCTATGGTGCTGCTACCACCAGAGGCAGTGCCATCAGATACGTTCTTTGGGGGGACCTGTGGTGCTGGGGTTGTGGACTTGCTGGCTGCTGGGGTGCCTGTTGCAGTCCCCTCCAGTGTGCTGCCACTTGATTCCTGCTGCTGCCGTGTCTTGATCCTTGCACCTGAGGTGGAGGCTCTTGGGACGTTGGTCCTGGCCCTCTTTGCAGGCGTGCTGGTAGGGGTGTCCTGCAGCTCGTCGTTGGTATCGGACCCTGTGGTGGAGTAAAGAGGGGCGAGCGTTAGTTATGGGTCTGTCGGATTTGGAATGGCAACGTATCAAATGCATTGGGGTGGTACATGAGGCTGATTTGGGACTGGGCCTTGGAGGTGGTCTCATTTTCGTGTGGATTGAGGATGCATTCATTTGGCTGCCTGCAGTTAGGGGGTGCATGCTGCACATGTAGGGGTTGTTTATGGCTTCTTGATTGATTTGTTTGTTCATTCTGACTTTTAGAGGGCGCTGTCAGGGCAAAGTATGTATTGCACTATGGGGTCACATGGTACTGCACATGTTCGTGGTTTGTGGATTTCGCATTGTTTCTCTTGGCCAACCTACCTGATTCTCCGGATGTCGGCACTCCTTTCTCCATCCCTCCGACTCCCTCTATGCTCTCCATTCCTATGGTGGAGGCGCAGATTTCCTCCCAGGGGGTCAACTTGATGGGCGACTCTGAACCCCCCCCGGTAGCTGTGGCGATGTTCCTGTTCGCAGAAAGTATGCTGCGTACGCGGATCCGCAGGTCGTCCCACCGCTTGCGACATTGCTGTGGCGTGCGGGGTGTTGTCCCCACCGCACTTACGCGCTGTGCCACCAGGGCCCATATGGCCTTCTTGTTGGCAAGGGCCGTCCTGGTCATTTGACTGGAGAAGACGACGGCGGCATTTTCCTGGAGGGTCTCGGTGAGCACGGTCAGTTCCTCTCGGGAGAAGTGTACCTGCCGCTTGCGGTCACACGCTTTCTTGGCTACCTTTCCCATATTTATTTTTTTAACTGGGGTTGCTAACGGGTTGGGATGTGTGTCAGGGTCGGATTTTTAATGGTTGTGTTGGGATTCGGATTTTATAGTTGTGCGGCGTGCTGTTTCCCGTTCCGGCCACATGCTTTTACTTCCGTTTCCGTATATTTACGGTGGCCGTAATTTGCGGTGCCCGCTCGTTACGGTGACCGCTCATTACGGTGACCGCTAAGATGGGTGGCGGTATTGCACCTGGTGCAGCGTACGGCGGCGGTAAGGGCCGTTTTGGGGTCATTTCCGCCATCGCAGCCTTTCGGATTCCGCCATGGCGTAATGCTCGTGCCCGATGGGTCGTGATTAGCCGCACTTTGCTCCTTCGTGCAATGGCGGAAACGCTATTTACGCTGTTGCGGTCCGGTCAGTCACTTTCCGCCAGGGTCGTAATGAGGCCCTTTATGTGTATGTTTGGTGCTGTGAGGCCCAGGTTACAGGCATTGGGCCTCATTACGACCCTTGCGGAAATGGAAAAATGATGGCGGAAATGCAATACCGCCATCGAACACCGCTCGTTGCGATCATGACCCGTCACCGTAAAGTACGATGCCATTAGCGACACCGCAGTGAACGGCAACGCTAACTGCACCAAGTACGCGCACGCGCGCCTTGCAAAACCGGAATCACCGCCATGGCGCAACGGTACGCGAATTCTGACCCTAGCGGACATGTACTGAACGCCATCAAGCACGTCGTAAAGTACCATTCCGCCATGGCGAGAAATACGGCAACGTGAACCAACCGTAAATGGCCCACTGAGTGCCTGTACTCCACTCCCTGGCCTCATTGCACAACTCCTGGCAGGCGCAATGTACTCACACTATGCAACCAGTGAAATCCACAATTCACCCATGCATGCCAACGTAGAAAAGCATGCAGGGGCTCAAAGCGCCCCGTGAGTGGGCATTATGTACGGCATGTCACCATAGCCGTACTGACGCAGCACAGGCATGTGAAGGTACAATACATCAAAATGAAAATCAAGAACACATGACACAAAACAACAGTAGTCCCCCATCGCTTGCCACCAGCGCAAGGCAACATCCAAAACAGCATCCTGAGGGGGATTGCACCAGCCCTGTACTCATGCCAGTAAACAAACCAACCATCAGCAGAAGCATGTACCACACAAGTTGGCAGAGTGACTGAGCAGCCAGGCTCATCCCAAGAGGGGCCGATGGGAGCTGCAGGGCACAGATGGCATCAATACAGAAGCTATTCCAATGGACATGACCCCAGTCCCCCTCCAACAAACGCACGCAAACACAGTCACCTGTGACCAGCCACATTCTGAACAACCCATCATTCCACCAATCGACCTGGCTGACAGGCACCAGTCGGCCAAAAGCCAATCCCCCGCCCCTGAACAGCACATCATGTAAACAGACACAATGGCAGCCCCTATCCGTGACCATACTGTGCTACGTAGGCAAACGCGGCCAGTACTGTACCACACAACTCAACTCAGAAGGCGGAACACAATGCAGATCATCTCGCAATACATACCGCCACAAAGCGAAAATCGCCACATCACCTGCAAAGAACAACGCAACACGACAAATATCGGAATACAATTTAAATGCACATCCAAATGACAAAGGCCCCACAGCAATTTGCAAAATACCACCAAAACAACCATCATCACCGAGGGCTGCATCTGCAATAATTGACCGGCTTCCACTTGTGTGACGCCCTGTACCATCATGGCACACAGGGCCTACATCAACGTTCCAAAAGGCAACATGGAAGCGGCAAGAACCGCAGGTCCGTCCGATGAGGCAGGCACTAGTCGAGCTGAAAGGCCGAAATGTTGCACCTAGCCACCAGTACAGCGTAAGGGCATGTGGCCCATTGGCGATCGTCCCATAAGATCGAAATGGTGCTCCACTGATTCACCCGAAGCTGCAGGAGTCGAGAGTAAAAACCATCTGGAGGAGTGGCGTAGAGATGGCATCTGCAATAGGGCAGGAGATACCTGTCACCCAAAAGAAACACAAATTAACCGATTGCATTACGGGACTCATGATGCATTACAATCTTCATTCAACACACCAAATCCACACCCATATGCATGCTAGCCCACTCCAAAGGAATATACACACCCCTAAATCAGTATCGAATCATAACGAAACCAATCGAGCTAAATACACCATTGGCAACGTCGGTTACTGTGCATGCGTCCGTCAAGATAGAACCCATGACATGGGATTAGTAACGTGCCTAGACACAAGTGTATGAAGGCGCGTCGAGACAGGGAGGATCCGACAAGGGCAGATAGACGTATGTCCCACTATGGCAGCCTTGCATCACATAACGCAGGGGAAGGGGAGTGAATCAAAAAACCCATGTACATGGCAGACCCTAAACGGAATCATCAGTCCATGCATCCATTCATCATTCCCTCATCCCGCAATGAAAACGCATGAATATTCACTCACATAATATGTGAAACTTCCATCGCGTCTGTGCGTAATGCAGTCCGCAAAAACCACTGTGCCCCTGGCCGGATCTGTAGTGTTGTGAAGCAAGATGGATTTGGGAACGTCCTGCCTTATCGTCCACTACGCTATTGCGCATCCCATTCAATTCATATCATTCATTGCCTGCTCGTTATGGGCCATGTCCCAAGGACATTCTACAATAGAACGTTACATTTCCAGCCAGACCTGTGGGCGTATCCTCGCCGCTACTTCAAAACCCAAAATGCTGGCCTTCGAATTCCTCACTTGCAACATTACGTCGAAAAGGCTTCTGTGAACGCTTGCATTCACAATTACATCAATGTAGTGCGGCTGTGTGTCATGATGCTAACTGGCTGCAATCACAAATGGGACGCCACGCCCGTCGGTGAAGTACGTTACTGTGCTGCATGAGGGTCGGCCATCGATCGAGCCCTACATACCACTGACTCCTCACAGGTATGTAAGCGGCTGCAATCATAGCATGTGTAACAATGGGAGCATACCATGAAGATCAGTCAAAGTACATCACACTGCCATCGGGATTAGATACATGATTCCAATCCCAAGATGCCATGCGGCCAAATGCAGCCTTACGTGCGGGACGTGCTCGGCCAGAAGGGATAGCATCTGCCACAGAATCATTCAATCAGCACAGGTGGAGGCCATACAGGCCGACAGCACATATATAGCAGACCCAAACCCCTCCCACAACCACTCCCACTCCAAAATGCTACCGGCAGGACTAGCGATGTTGGGCCTGGGGGACCAGATAGCACTGCAAGTGCTACAACTACAAGAAGACGACGAACAACAACAGGTACAACAACCGGGCGCACAGGGGAGACGGAGGAGAAGGAGGAGGAGGAGGGCAAGGCAGGGTCAGCAAGGCCCACAAGCACTGCCACTACCACCACGCAGGCGGCCCGCAATCCCACGCCTCCGAGCCGATCCGTTCAACCTCACTGCTGAGCAGATCCACACCCTCTACCGTTTGGACCGGGACACCATAATCGCCATTGTGGACATGACACATGCTGACCTCGTGAGCATGATAGATAGCCCAACCGCCATCCCACCCCTACTGAAGGTGGTGTCTGCACTCCACTTCCTGGCCACAGGCACCTACCAGCACACAGTGGGACAGTTGCATGGCATTTCACAGCCACTGTTCTCACGGACACTCTTCCAAGTGCACGATGCCCTCCTGAAGCACGCCGACGACCACATCACACTACCACGCACGTACCAGGAGATTACCAACGCTAAAGTGGGATTCCATGCACTTGGCGGCATCCCGGGTTGCATTGGTGCCATCGACTGCACCCATGTTGAATTGGTTGTCCCACATGCCATGGAGGTCCAGTACCGCAACCGGAAACAATTTCATTCAATCAATGTGCAAATGGTGTGTGACTCCAACAAGATATTTACGCATTGTTGTGCCAGATTTCCAGGATCTACCCATGATTCTATGGTCCTGAGGAACACAAGAATACCACGCTACATGGAGCGACACGCAGGGCACAGATCCTGGCTACTCGGTGAGTCTCATTCCATGCATGACATCGTGGCCCATTTGATGCGTCAATGACCTTGCAGGGGGGGGGGGGGCTACTTAGCACTATCATTCCACTGACACCCTTTATTCGTCTCATACAGGTGATGCCGGGTATCCACTGAAGAGATGGCTCCTTACACCAATCCGGAACCCACAGAACGAGCATGAGGAGGACTACAACCATGCCCACTCACGTACCCGTGTGGTCATTGAACAGGCATTCGGCCTACTGAAGGCTCGTTTCCGCAGCCTCAGCAGGTCTGGCGGGGCACTCATGTACAGCCATGAGAAGGTTTCTAAGATGGTCATGGCATGTGTCATGCTGCACAACATGTGCATACGTAGGAATGTGCCCATGCCCCCTGACGCTGTACTGCATGCACCTGAAGATGATGATGATGATGAGGGTGGGGATGTGGAGGCACCTCAAGGAGTCCATGAGGCACAGGATGCACGTGCAATCCGACAGAGCATCATAGATGCATGCTTCTAGCAACCACGCATGGTGCCTATTACACGGAAAGGGGACCTGTGGCACTGTGTGTGTGTAGTACAGGCACATTGTGGACTGTACGCCTATGAAGGCCTCGTACGCAAATATCAATGTCCACACATGTCATTGGATGATTATGAGATGCTGTATTGTTAATGTGATTTGATTTATACACCCTATGGACCCGCCACCCAGTGAAGCCCAACACACCCCCTCCACCCTACTACCTCACCCCCCAACACCAGTGTCCAAATATGCATGCTGTCCGTGGTTGGACGCTATTGCAAGCCCCCTCTACGGGTATCAGGGGCACCCCTGCCCGTGGAGCGCAGGTTCCTGCCAGATCTGCGTTGGGGGCTGCCCTGGACGGAACTTGCCACGGATGATGTCTCTGCCTGCTCGCGTCCATGCATGTCTCTGAGGGTTTGTGAGAGCTCCGAGAGCACACGGCGCACAGCAGCAAGTTCAGCACAAACGTCTTTGGACGTCGCATGCAGTTCCCCCCTCAGGCTCTCGGTGCTTTTCTCCATTTGTGCTCTCAGGCTCTCGGTGCTTTTCTCC
This sequence comes from Ambystoma mexicanum, assembly GCF_040938575.1. Taxonomy (NCBI): domain Eukaryota; kingdom Metazoa; phylum Chordata; class Amphibia; order Caudata; family Ambystomatidae; genus Ambystoma; species Ambystoma mexicanum. The sequence goes on along the minus strand of NC_090936.1, from coordinate 123,447,970 downwards.
ATTTCTCCCCTGAGGCTCTCACTACTTTTCTCTATTTGTGCCCTGAGTGTCTCGGTGGATGTTTCCATGGCTGCCCTGGAACCCCCGCATTCATTTGCATGGTCCTTGAGTAGCGTGGACACTTCCTGCTGTTGCTCGATCAGCAGGTCGAGGGACTGTTGCCTCTGCTGGGCCATGGACATTTGCGGTGGTGTGACAGGGGGGCTGCTCAACACATGTTGCCTTGGCACAGGACTTGTGGGGGTTGGCCAGTCGTCGTCTTCAGGGTGCCCCTGCGTGGTTTCGTCATGGTGTAGGGGATGGAACATGCAGGGGGATTGGGAAAGGTCATGGATGGTACCTACGTCGCCAGCACTGTTTTCCGTGTCGGAGCATGCTGGCATGACAGCTGTGTCACCTATGGTGCTGCTACCACCAGAGGCAGTGCCATCAGATACGTTCTTTGGGGGGACCTGTGGTGCTGGGGTTGTGGACTTGCTGGCTGCTGGGGTGCCTGTTGCAGTCCCCTCCAGTGTGCTGCCACTTGATTCCTGCTGCTGCCGTGTCTTGATCCTTGCACCTGAGGTGGAGGCTCTTGGGACGTTGGTCCTGGCCCTCTTTGCAGGCGTGCTGGTAGGGGTGTCCTGCAGCTCGTCGTTGGTATCGGACCCTGTGGTGGAGTAAAGAGGGGCGAGCGTTAGTTATGGGTCTGTCGGATTTGGAATGGCAACGTATCAAATGCATTGGGGTGGTACATGAGGCTGATTTGGGACTGGGCCTTGGAGGTGGTCTCATTTTCGTGTGGATTGAGGATGCATTCATTTGGCTGCCTGCAGTTAGGGGGTGCATGCTGCACATGTAGGGGTTGTTTATGGCTTCTTGATTGATTTGTTTGTTCATTCTGACTTTTAGAGGGCGCTGTCAGGGCAAAGTATGTATTGCACTATGGGGTCACATGGTACTGCACATGTTCGTGGTTTGTGGATTTCGCATTGTTTCTCTTGGCCAACCTACCTGATTCTCCGGATGTCGGCACTCCTTTCTCCATCCCTCCGACTCCCTCTATGCTCTCCATTCCTATGGTGGAGGCGCAGATTTCCTCCCAGGGGGTCAACTTGATGGGCGACTCTGAACCCCCCCCGGTAGCTGTGGCGATGTTCCTGTTCGCAGAAAGTATGCTGCGTACGCGGATCCGCAGGTCGTCCCACCGCTTGCGACATTGCTGTGGCGTGCGGGGTGTTGTCCCCACCGCACTTACGCGCTGTGCCACCAGGGCCCATATGGCCTTCTTGTTGGCAAGGGCCGTCCTGGTCATTTGACTGGAGAAGACAACGGCGGCATTTTCCTGGAGGGTCTCGGTGAGCACGGTCAGTTCCTCTCGGGAGAAGTGTACCTGCCGCTTGCGGTCACACGCTTTCTTGGCTACCTTTCCCATATTTATTTTTTTAACTGGGGTTGCTAACGGGTTGGGATGTGTGTCAGGGTCGGATTTTTAATGGTTGTGTTGGGATTCGGATTTTATAGTTGTGCGGCGTGCTGTTTCCCGTTCCGGCCACATGCTTTTACTTCCGTTTCCGTATATTTACGGTGGCCGTAATTTGCGGTGCCCGCTCGTTACGGTGACCGCTCATTACGGTGACCGCTAAGATGGGTGGCGGTATTGCACCTGGTGCAGCGTACGGCGGCGGTAAGGGCCGTTTTGGGGTCATTTCCGCCATCGCAGCCTTTCGGATTCCGCCATGGCGTAATGCTCGTGCCCGATGGGTCGTGATTAGCCGCACTTTGCTCCTTCGTGCAATGGCGGAAACGCTATTTACGCTGTTGCGGTCCGGTCAGTCACTTTCCGCCAGGGTCGTAATGAGGCCCATTGTATTTTTTTACTGGACATCTATAATAGATGTCCAGTAAAAAATACCATGCCCGCCCCCTGGTCCCCCAGTGGCTGGCATACACTCATAACCACATTAATTGTGTGCATGTGTGAGGAGCTCGGGACCCAGGCGACAGGCGTGTATGATAGATGCCCAGTATGCCAGCATGCATGTTTAATGGTGAAGCCAACTGTAGTATGTTCTTATGTGGGGATACTGCCATATATTGGTAGAACAAACATGAACATGTTTTCCTATAGTATCATTACTGGCATTATGCACAAAGCAAACATGAGTATGTTCTTATATGGGAATTATAGGGTATAGTGTTGCAGTCAGCATGGAAATGTATGGGCACAGCCAGTGTGAAAATGTTTTATACTGGCACATATTGTGGGAAAAGGCATCATAAACATGTGTTGGAGAAATGCTCCTGTGCACTGTTGCTGATTTGCATCTATTGGATTATTTTCATGACTTACCCCACAAAACCCAATTGCAAACTGTTTAGCTTTTTACCCAATTTCTCTCATCCATTATTTAAAAAAATTCTCGCGGGGAAACCACCCTTGACTGATGTGGGCTCCCTTGTTACGCTTGGTCAATCTGGCATATCTAGGACAAATATTTACGCCCCTCCAGTTTAAAAATTCACTAGCCTCCACTGGTTATGTGGATGGTGCCTCCTTCCACCAGTTCCACCTGCTGCCCGTGCACACACGGTCTCACCTGATCCTTCCCTGCACTATTTCCCAAGATGATCTCCTCCCACCATTCCATTGTCCGTCCTGTCTCACATTCCACCTTCTTACCTCCACACTTAGATGTTACTATTCTCCATATCTCTCTACTCACCACTACCATTACCACCTACTATCTCCCCCCCTCCACTACCGTCTTGGGACCATTACTTCTCTGCGATTACTATCTCTCCACCACTATTACTACCTACCACTACCACCCTTTACTACTACCACCCCTGCTCTACTCTCAACTCTCAATACCAATCTCTACTTCCACTACTACTCCACTCCTTACTTCCATGCTCAAACACTCCACAGATCCCTCTCTCCAACACCTCCACACTCATTGTCACACTTTCCTTCTCTGGTCACGGATGCCCCGCTCCACCTCCTGTCCTCTCCCAACTAATCCACAGCAAGCCATTCACACACACTTACTTATATACCCCACCCCCTCCTAGGACTAGTTACTTGTCCACGTCCAATCTACTTACCTAACTCCCGGGGGTGGGTCAGGGAGGGCTGATAAGGGCTTGCAAGCCCTGTCGCCTTATTGCTGCATTTCTCATATAGAACTAGCACTGGCTCCCATGGAGCAGTTGTTCTCTCAGGCCCCCTTGGGCCTTTTCGCCCCAAAGGTCTCCCTGGTGGGTTAGTCGGACCCTGATTAGTAAAACTATCTGGTGGGCTAGTGGATCATTTTCACGTACGGGCTCTCCAATGGTGCCTTCCTGTGATACCATCCATTCCGGCATCTTGCTGGTGTATGGTCCGGCCTCCTCTGCTACTCATCGTGGTAGAATTGCCACCAAGGCAACAGGTAAGATGGAGTTGGGAGGGGGCACATGATCAAGCATGCAGGCACCTAAAAGGGAAATGGGCTCGGGATCCCCCTCCCTCCTCTGACAGGGCCTGTCAGCCCGGTCACATTCTTAAATTGTTATTCAGTTGGTTATAAAAATTCCACAGAGGAACACGTATAAAACTAGAAGCACACTGCCATTCTACTACAATACACACACATCCCAAAATTGGTCAAGATCATCCTGTTCCAATCATCACTGCGAGTGAACATCAAACCTGTTTCTAACTACTTTGGATGGAATCTCTGCTCACTGCTCCACCGTCAACCAGTTGCAAGGCACGAACTACAGGTCATGGATTTCCTTTGAAAGTGTATGCAAAGTGTCAGCTGTTTCTGATAAAATCAGCTACATACTGGTGTTGTTCACTGCAGCTAACTTCTAGAATCTATGACAAGTAAACTGATGAAGCACCACCTCCTGCTAGCACCTTCAAATCTGCCAACAAGTACTAACAGCCCAAGATGGAATTCACCTCCAAAAACCACCACCCACCCATGACTTGGAACTGAAGACAACCAAGGTAGTCACCCCAACAATTCCTGTATGTTTGGTATTCTAATTTACTGTATTCCTATCCTACAACTAACCACCCCATACCTATGTCAGTTTACTTTTTTCATGCTGCTGGCTTATTCTGATGATTTTGTATTTGTATGTATTTATTGGGGAATAGTGTGTTTTGCTCATTAACACTTCTAGTGCAAACATATAGTAATCAGGGCAATTATGAAGTAGGTGCCGTACATTACAAGAATAGTGATGTAGGGAGGGTATCAGGTAATATTATCCCCATATATATGGTCGCCGTATATAATATCGCTGGGAAAAGGTCGTGGAACCGTAGGGAGTGACACATTGGTTGAGTGGAATACAATGGTAAGGATTATGGACAAAACAGATCAATCAGACAGCAGTCTTAGGGGACTGGACAGGTACTATGAGAAACCTGAGCATATTCTCACTCCAAGACCCCTTGGATCCTCTGAGCAGGTGGCCAGGGAAAGGCAGTCACTCTTGGATCCTGGCCTTGGGGATGGAGAAGTGAGGGAGGATGACCTGGGTTGAAGGTCCTTGGGGACTTGGAGTGGGGTGCCCTCAGTGGAGACATTGTATCCTCCTTTCCCTATTAGCAACCAACCCAACCCTTCCCCCATTTGCCAGTTACCCTCATATCTCCCCATTTGACACTTGACAGTACTGGGACAAAGACGAGGCAACTAAGAACAATGAGGACCACACTCTTTCACCACTCTGGCACTGGGATGAGGATGATGCCTGCTAACTGTTGTAAAGGCCAGGCATGTACCATTGATTGTGGTCAAGCAGGGCTGATTGGACATCCACACCTGCACTGCAGATTGTCAAAGGGCTACAGGTGTATAAAAGGAGACCAGCCCAGCAACAGGAGAGACAGCGGGGAGACCTGTGTGTGTGGAGGAGTGAGAGGAGCAGCAGCAGGAAGGCCGGTACAAGTGTGGCATGGGAGCAGGGGCTCTGTGGAGCAAACCAAACATTAAGAGGGGAGCCGTGTGGAGAGGCTATCCCTTTTTATGTGTGTTTGGGATGTCGACAGAGGGGCGCCTGAGGGGCAGGAGTGGGACCCCTTACGTGAGGAACTGAAGACCGTACGATCCATGCTGCTGGAAAGCCTTTGAACGTGTCCAGTGAGTTTGTAGCCATTGAGAAACTCAATCGGCAAGCCTTTAAACTTGGTTGTTCGATGAATACTTAGTATCAGAGTGGTTGCATTTTTGTGGACACACGTTTTTTCGAAGATCTCTGATTCAATCCATTGACCAATATTGAACGACTAGGAATACTTTGTATCGGAGTGGTTGCGTGTTGGAGGGAACACGTTTTTTAAATTCTCTGAAGGATGTACATTCCGTTTGAAGTGAATTAAAGAAATATTACTCCGTGGGTTGAATGAAAGGTGTGTTCTGAGTACAAACCATGTTTCTTGAATGTCAAACTGAATGAAAATCTTAACAAGTGCAACCCATGCCTATTGGATACCAAACTGAATGAAAACCTCTCAAAAAAGCAGAACTGTTACATATTAAACTCGGAAGTAAAACCGAACTTCAAATCTAAGTAAAACTATTAGATGCTGCATATAAAAATGAATGATACTTTACATCCAAGTGAAACCAGTATATGCTGTATTCTAAAGTGAATGGAACTTTAAATATTGAAACCAAGAAAGGCATACTGAATATCAAGACTACATGAAAACTGCATATAGCAGAAAATTACACTGAGAGCAGAATTAACTAAAGCTTTGAAGATTATTCCAACACATTCACAATTTGCACATGGAAAAAAACTCTAGACGAATAAGGGATATTTTTGTGCGGCTGAAATTAAGTCTTGGGGAAGGGAACCCTGAGACATTTATTGACTTGAGTCTGGAGACTCAAGGTTCTTTGGAACTTGGAACTGTGTTACTTGGAACACACCCGAAAGTTGGTTAAAATGGTATCATCCTGAACTCAAGAGAGGTACATTTGAGTCTTTTTCCTGGAACTGTTTTATACTTGGGGCAGGGAGCTGAAAGGAAGCTGTGAGCTGGAAGAGGCTCAGAACCTTATGTTGGACACTGTTTCTTTTGGTTGCTGACATCCCTACACATTGTATAGATCAGCTGTGAGGGCAAGCATAGGTTTTGGACACAGACAGATTCTTCAGTTGAACTCTTTGACTCAGACTGAATTCCTTAGTTTTATTTAGGTAGGGAAATTCCACATTAGCACAGGGCAAGTTAGGCCTTACATCGTCCTGATATTTAAGTTAATTAAAGTGTTTTGTTTGAACGTTGAATCTGTTGTCTGTGTTTTTGCTTCCTGATGCCTTCACAGTACATATTATCACAGAAGCATTTGGTGCTCGGTAGTGAGGAGAGAGCAGAAATGTGATGCTAAGTGGAGGGTTCACCTTCGTGGCTCATGAGGGGACGTTTAAGTGAGGATTTAAAAAAAGTTTATGGTAGTGGAATCTTTTACATGTGGAATTCCACCAGGTTCTATAACTAGAAATTATCAACTAAACAAAAAGGTACAAATGTATTGAGTGCAAGAGTATTAACAACAGACTATCGCAGGGTAGCCACTTTGAGTCCCATCTCCTTGATGATAAATACTGATTTATCACAGAAAAAACTAAACATACAAGTTGCACTAGGTGAGAAGTTTACCAGTGGGTAGTGTGAGGAGTCAGGAGTGAAACTCGGACACAAGTTAGTCATGTTTTGGGTTAAAGACCTTTTTTGAAAATAAAAGAGTTGGGAAAAGACCTCTCTGATCCTGATCTAGGAGGAATTTCCCTACCTAAACCAAAACTAAGGATTGGTCTATGTCAGGATGTCAAAATTAAACTGTCCTTGTGTCCAAACCTTCTATTCTGACCCTCACACTAAAACTAAATTATAAAGGTGAAAAGGGAAATGTCTTTAACCTTGGAAGTTCTTGCATAAGAGTTCATAAAAGAAGAATAAGTAGTTCCAACAGAAAAAGTTCTCAATATCGGAAGAGTTATTATTCCATAAGAGGGTTCTCTTCTTTGAATAGAGCAGTTCCTTGTTTCTTATTTGGCCCACAATAGCACTGTCAAAGCTTGCTAGCTTTGTAATTCTCTTGGCAGGGCTAGTCTTTTCTTTATATGATTAACACAGTTCTGATATTTCTGTACTTAGCAGTTCTTGACACACTTGTCATTGCCTGGTATACTCTCCTGCCAGGACGTCTGCCATTGCACACTTGTAATTTGCCTGGTGTACTCTCATGCCAGGACTTCTTGTTCTTGCACACCTGCAATTGTCTGGTATACTTTCCTGACATGGCTTTTGTTCTAGCACACTTGCAATTGCCTGGTATACCTCCCAACCAGGACTTCTGCTCTTGCACACTTGCAATTGCCTGGCACATTTTTCTGCCAGACTTCTGTTTCTTGCACACCTGTAGTTGCCGGTATTTTCTCTATTCAAGGATTCTTGCATTCACATGGGGTTGCCAACCATTTCCACAACTTTATATTCACTTGATTGGATAATTTACCCTCTTGATATATATTTCATTTTGGTTCTCCCTTGCATTTACATTCTTTACATTCACACTCTGATGAGGGTTTTACTTATCTTCCCTGTTTTACAGTTTGTTCCTTCATTTTCTCTCTTACTTTGTTTTGTATAACTGTTATTGGTATCTGGTGCGGTCCCTGAAATTCCCGAGGGTCCCCACTGCCATTGGACTGACTCGGCTGCTCTGGCTGTCGTTCTCAGGCTTGTTTGCTGTCGTTCGGTGAAGGTACACAGTTTGGTTTCCCTTTTTGGCTGTTTCCTGTTTGGCTTTTCATTTCCCGTGGCGTCTCTTCCGCATGTCCACTTTCCTTCTGGCTCCGGTAAGCAAGGGATTGCTTGCGGTGGTCAGCGTATGCCCAGGAGTCTTCCTTTCTCTCTCCTGGCATCTCGGCAGCACGACCCGCTTTGTGAGCATCTCCTCTCTTCTCTGCCAGTGAGCTGACCAGCTCTGCCACACTTTCTTTCACTTTTCCATTCCTCAAGCCATGCAGATCGGTGAAATGTCTCCTCGCCAAACACAGCAGCAGCCTCTTGCATCTCGGCTCTGTCCTTCAAATTTCCCAGGCACAGGTATTGGTGGGGAAATACTCAAACGCTCACTGGGCTTCTGCTTTCTCCCACTCTGCATTACTCTTTCCCTTTTCTTTGTCCCAGTAGTTGAGGAATTATGGGACAAGAATCCATTGTTGGTAGTTGATTTCTAAAGCTTGAATGATCATTTGCAATAGTCTTAGCTGGTAATGTACTGTTGGATGATTGAAAAATGGACATGAAGAAGGTGGTTTTACAAAGTTCCACAGCATAGATCAAGGTTGGAGGTTTGGCTCATTTGATGTGGGAACCGGTTCTCCTATGCTTCAAAGAGGAGGTGTGGATAAATGACAGTAAGCCATAAGGATCTTGGGTATTGGACGATTAGCCTTAAGGGCAAATGGGGGATACTATGCCTCTCCCGATGGAGTCATGAAATCTCCCCGGAGGCTGTCTCCTCCCATGAGATCCTCCCTCATTTTACCACCCCCGGGTCAGGATCAGGTAGCAGCAGCCGTCCTTTGGTCACATGAGAGGAGGTTACCGCCGGGAGATCAGTGATGACTCCACCTGTTTCATCACAGTAGTAAACCTGCCTCTTCCTGATTGTCTACATATGAAACTTGTGCAAAACGGCAAAGGCTGCCTGAGTGCATTCATATCAAACATGCATACATTTTCAATAGTTTTGGAGCAGATCTTCTCCTCTCCCCTTTTTCATTCAGTTTTAGGCATTTCTGTATGGTGCAGATTTAACCCCTGTAGTCAATAAAGCACTTAACGTTTTCACAATAACTCATTTTAAAAGGGAAATACCAATTATACAGATTCAGCAGAAGACGGTCAAGGAGACGAGGACATTTGCAAGGTGTCAGATGGCAGTGGTGGGATTTCAACTCAGGAAATAGGTTGTACAAAACCATGCATTCTACCTAAATAAAGGGATCTATCGCTAGGGCATGGTTTTGCTGTCCTTGACTGGCTGGCCTGGAAGCGTGCTGAAAACATATCCGACTGTTACCAGCACATATGGCACATAACCATCTCAGGGGAAGCAATTAATTATACTTCAGTCCATACAAATTCTTAAGGAGAAGTTGTGGGATCACTTACACATAAGTGACCTAGGCTCTGTGCACACTTTTGGGCATCATAGATGCAAAAATAAATGTTATAGTTATTTAGGGTTTTTCAACATTTTTAATGCAACGTTTTGAAGTCACTAGTATTTCATGCCATAGTTTTGTACAAAAAACATAAATTATTACACATTTTCAGCATTGATTCATGCATAACAGTATATCAGAATTAAACCATATATTTGAAAAGAAACTTTTTTTCATGTACATCACAATTTAAATAACGTTGTTTTCACGTTTTCATTTCTCATGGGTACATTTCCTATTGGTATTTGAGAGAAATATATAGTCCATGTGTTGAACTTATAATTGACTGATGAGTCAGTAGTCCTTTGTTTTGAAGTTTCTCTAATGCACTACACGTTTCGGGTATATGGAACCCTTCATCAGTGTTAGGCGATCCTCAGCACATCAGGCCTCCCCACTTCAGAACACTGCTCACATTCCCCAAACACCTCCACCCCAGCTTCGAGGCTCAAGGGATTCGGTGAACCCACAGAACCGAAAACACCGTTCCTTCTTTGGTGTACGGGCTCGTTTACAGCCTTTCCTGCATTGGCAACTGCCTTGGAGGATGTATCGCAGAAGGGACGGCGATACGTCATCACGTCGGTCACGTGATACAGTGTGGCGTTCCTCACGTGATCTTGGTAGACGTCACATGACCCAGGGACACACAGTATAAAGAACTGAGAAGCAGGACGATCATTGCTTCTCAGCTGGCTTCGGACCCTGTTTGGCGTTTATACTTGCTCCTTGCTACCTCGACCACGGAACTCTATCTTGGACTCTCTTGGACACCCCTTTGTACCTTTGCTCGGAACTGTTTACCTGTTGCCGGATTTTTGGACTGCATATCGACTTGTCTTTGGATCATCCCTGAATTTCTTGCTGTACTTCTACGCCCAAGTCAAGCCCTATCTTACAGGTGGCCTACCTGTATCCACGCTTACCTGCGGTTCTACCACTCCAGGGACCGCTGTATCTTTTTGAGCCTCGAACCTCCCTACTAGGTTACCTGGGTCTCCCTTACACCAGATAGGTAAGACACTTTAGATTCTTTTGTTTACCTGCCTGTATTGTGATTGCCTGGTGCTTAACCTCATTCCTTCTTGACAGCAGCATCGGTGTTCCAGAGGCTCCGTGGATCTGGGAAGACATCTCTCACCTGTGGCCTCAAGGGTCGCACAGCGGGTTTCTGTTTTGTTCCCCTGTGCGTCACTTGGGGACGGAGGTCTCATCGGTCTACACGACACTCAAGTCAGAACAGACTGAGAAGCCGTATAGTCGTGTTAGACGATGCAGGGATCCACGGACGAACCCATAACTGCTCTAGTTCAGGCAATTACAATATTAAGGGCAGATATGGCCGCCGCGAACACAGTGATCCATCAAAGGTTGGATACCATACAGAGCGTTCAGCATTCCCTTCCTGCAGACCCGGAGTTTGGAGATGGCAGCTCCTCCACTACACCCCCAGTCCCGACTCCAATAATCCTCCCAACTCCTTCCCCCCTGGCTGCTCCTGAACGTTACCAGGGTGATCCCAAGAAATTCAGAACCTTTGTTAACCAGTGCAAGTTACATTTCTTATGCAGGCCTTTGGCTTTTCCCACGTCCACTGCTAAGGCCGCCTTCGCCCTTTCCCATTTAGCTGGAACAGCTGCCGCTTGGGCTAATCCCCTGTTAGAAAACAATAGCCCGGTTCTTTATGACTTCGATTTGTTGGTCCTAGAAATGTCCCGAGTATTCGACACTCGACACAAGGCACAGTCTAGGGATTTGGAGTTGTTGGAATTGACTCAGGGCAAAAGAACTCTGATAGATTACATCACCCGGTTCAATCAGCTAGTTGCGGAAACATCTTGGCCAGAAAACAAGTGGGCGGTGGTCTTTTATAGGGGGTTGAGTAACACCATGAAAGACGCTTTAGCAGTGATCCCTTCTATGCCTACTCAGTATCAGGAATTGGTTGATCTCGTCCTGCAGGTAGATGCACGCCGATCGGAGCGTAGAGCTGAATTGGGGGCCTCCTCCTCTCCTACTCTTGTTAATACTCCCGCTTCCGGTACTGAAGAACCTATGCAAGTGGGAGGGGTATGCAGTCCTATTACAACATCTGAGAGGGAACGAAGAAGGGTAGATAATGCGTGCTTTTACTGTGGCACCACTGGACATTTCGTGAAAGAGTGTCCTCGACGTCCCAAGAAGAGTCAGGTTTTTCGGATGGCTCGACCTTAGAACCGGAGACCAGGTCGAGTGTCCCATCATCTACTCCGGGAACCCCTCTTGCCTTTGCTCGTGTTCAACCCATCTCCGTAAAGGCTACTCTATGTCCCTCTACTGGCCTTCTACATGCAGTCAATATCATTATTGATTCCGGTGCCACTGGTAATTACATAGATATTGATTTGGCCCATTCCCTCAATCTACCCTTAGTGGTGAAAACACGACCGGAACATGTCCAAGCCGTAGACGGCTCCGCATTGGTTTCTGGTCCTGTTAGACATCAAACTGCACCCCTCTTGTTGAACATACAAGACATACACACAGAAACCTTATGTTTTGATTTGATCACCGCACCTCAATTCGGTATCATACTAGGGATTCCCTGGTTACGTGAACATAATCCACTGATCAATTGGCAAGCAGGCACTGTACTCTTTGAGTCCGATATTTGTCAGAATTATTGTCTCCCGATCCATCAAGCCCCTGACACACCCTCTCGGGTCTTGGGAGCCTTAGCACAACTCACACTGACAGTTGACGATCCAGAAGTCATACAGTCCCATACTGTTGGGGGGTTGGTGTCCGGGATTCCGCCAGAATATCGGGCTTTCGAATCAGTTTTCGATCGTGGCTCGTCTGAGGTACTTCCTCCACATAGAACTTATGACTGCCCAATCGAATTGCTTCCTGATTCCACTGTTCCTTCGGGCAGGATCTACTCTTTGTCTCCTTCGGAGGAACTGGTGTTAAAAGAATATGTACAGAACGCCCTGCGTTTAGGACACATCCGCCCCTCCACTTCACCAGCGGCAAGTCCTATCTTCTTTGTACCCAAGAAGGAGGGGGATTTACGTCCTTGTGTGGATTATCGGCGTCTTAACGCGATCACCAAGAAGGATAGATATCCCATCCCGTTAATCACTCCACTCTTAGATCATTTAACACACGCTTCCATTTTTACCAAACTCGATCTACGCGGCGCATACAATTTGGTACGCGTTCGCGAGGGAGACGAGTGGAAAACTGCTTTCTGTACTCGTTATGGCTTGTACGAATATCTTGTCATGCCCTTTGGCTTATGTAACGCCCCGGCCACGTTCCAACGATTCATGAATGACATTTTCAGGGATATTCTGGATGTGTACATGGTTGTGTATTTGGACGACATCCTGATCTTCTCTCGTGATCTGGATGACCATGTAAAACACGTCCGAGAAGTATTAACTCGTTTAAGCAAACATTCCTTATTTGCCAAACCTGAGAAATGTCAGTTCCATAAGACCTCTGTTGAGTTTTTGGGTTTCCACATCACCCCTGGGGCGTTATCCATGAACGAGTCTAAGGTCAAAGCAGTCTTAGATTGGCCAGTACCTCAAACACTCAAGTCCTTGCAGGCCTTTTTAGGATTCGCCAACTTCTATAGGCGTTTCATTTCTTCCTTTTCCACGATTGTAGCCCCACTCACGGCCCTGACTAGTCCTTGGGTACCATATCAGTGGCAGAGAGAACAGCAGGAGGCTTTTGAGACTTTGAAAACCGCCTTTACTACCGCACCGGTACTCCAACATCCCAATCCTGATCTTCCGTTCATAGTCGAGGCAGATGCCTCTTCCTTTGCCCTCGGGGCGGTACTGTCACAAACATGTCCTAATACAGGCAAATTACATCCAGTGGCATACCACTCCCGTAAGTTTTCCAGTACTGAGTCTCATTATACCGTTACGGAAAAAGAACTCCTGGCTGTCATGGACGCTTTCCGTGTTTGGCGTCATCATCTTCTGGGGGCTAAATATCCTATCACAGTATACTCCGATCATCGGAATCTACAGGATTTGGCCTCTCTGAAATGCATTAATAGCAGACAGGTCCGATGGCATCTTTTCTTTTCCTCCTTTGACTTCCGTATTATGCACCGTCCTGGAACGGCACATGGGAAGGCGGATGCCTTGTCACGTTCCCCGGGGGGGGTCCAATTGCCTACATTCCCCGACACTGTTCTCGGAAAGAGTCATGTGATTTGTCTCTGTACTCCCTCATTGTCACTGATAGACTCGGTTCGATCCTGGACTAGCGATCATTCTGACCAGTTGCGAGAATGGGACCCAGTGTTCTCTGATGGATTACCGTTCGTACATGAACGCCTGTTCCTTCCCACACCTGACACACGTAATCTGGCCCTTGAGTGGTCTCATGACGCTCCCTTTAACGCTCACCCCGGACAAGAGCGCACTTTAGATCTTCTCAAGCGTTGGTGTTGGTGGCCTTCTATGAAGCGCGATGTAGAATGTTATGTTAGATCATGCGCAGTATGTGCTCAGGCTAAACATCAAAGGGGTCGACCAATTGGGTTGTTGCTTCCGCTTCCGGTACCTCCCAGGCCCTGGCATACGTTGACGATGGATTTCGTTACTGATCTCCCCAAGTCGAAGGGCTTCGATTCCATCTGGGTGGTGGTGGACACGTTCACTAAAATGGCCCGTTTTGTTCCCTGCAAAGGTATCCCTTCGGCTCCTGTATTAGCGGATTTGTTTTTTGAACATGTGTTCATGCTATTCGGCCTTCCTTCGGTCATTATATCTGATCGAGGGTCGCAGTTCACCTCTCGGTTTTGGAGATCCCTGACGAAGCTATTGGGCATTGATACCAGGTATTCTTCGGCCTACCATCCTGAGACCGATGGACAGACCGAAAGGACGAACCAATCTATGGAACAATACCTTCGTTGCCTTATGTTGCAACATCAGACCTCTTGGTTGGCCGCTTTGCGGCTTGCGGAGTTCGCATATAATAATGCGGCTCATTCAGCCACTGGTTATTCTCCCTTTTACGCCCTCTATGGCCAACATCCCAAGGTCTTGCCAGTCCCTGATGCTTCTGATTCTGCGAACCCTGCGGCCACGACATGTCTTAGGGATCTTTCTGCCTTACACGCTAGTACAGTGGTTCATCTCACTGAAGCAAAGGTTGCTATGAAGGCCCGTGTGGATGGCAAACGTCGGGCTGCTCCCCCTCTGGTGGTGGGTTCCAGGGTCTGGTTGTCTTCCCGTCATCTTCGCCTAGTGGGTTGTCGGAAGTTGCTACCTCGCTTTGTCGGTCCCTATGTGATTTCAAAGGTTGTTAATCCGGTGGCTTTCCGTCTAGTGCTTCCCAGCTCTTGGCGCATCCATCCTGTGTTTCATGTCTCCCTCCTCAAACCTTGTCCCGACTCTGTCCGTCTTCGTACCCCTGTTGCGCCGGTGTCCTTGTCCTCTCCTGATGTTTTCGAGGTGTCGGCCATTTTGGGCTCCAGGTGGTTTAGGGGAGGGATCCAGTATCTGGTAGATTGGAAGGGTTACGGCCTGGAGGAACGTTCATGGGTTTCCGCCTCTGACCTGAACGCCCCTCGCTTGGTAGCCCGTTTCCATTTAGACCATCCATCCTGGCCACGGGGTCGTGGGCCGTTGGGGTGGGGCTCTGTTAGGCGATCCTCAGCACATCAGGCCTCCCCACTTCAGAACACTGCTCACATTCCCCAAACACCTCCACCCCAGCTTCGAGGCTCAAGGGATTCGGTGAACCCACAGAACCGAAAACACCGTTCCTTCTTTGGTGTACGGGCTCGTTTACAGCCTTTCCTGCATTGGCAACTGCCTTGGAGGATGTATCGCAGAAGGGACAGCGATACGTCATCACGTCGGTCACGTGATACAGTGTGGCGTTCCTCACGTGATCTTGGTAGACGTCACATGACCCAGGGACACACAGTATAAAGAACTGAGAAGCAGGACGATCATTGCTTCTCAGCTGGCTTCGGACCATGTTTGGCGTTTATACTTGCTCCTTGCTACCTCGACCACGGAACTCTATCTTGGACTCTCTTGGACACCCCTTTGTACCTTTGCTCGGAACTGTTTACCTGTTGCCGGATTTTTGGACTGCATATCGACTTGTCTTTGGATCATCCCTGAATTTCTTGCTGTACTTCTACGCCCAAGTCAAGCCCTATCTTACAGGTGGCCTACCTGTATCCATGCTTACCTGCGGTTCTACCACTCCAGGGACCGCTGTTTCTTTTTGAGCCTCGAACCTCCCTACTAGGTTACCTGGGTCTCCCTTACACCAGATAGGTAAGACACTTTAGATTCTTTTGTTTACCTGCCTGTATTGTGATTGCCTGGTGCTTAACCTCATTCCTTCTTGACAGCAGCATCGGTGTTCCAGAGGCTCCGTGGATCTGGGAAGACATCTCTCACCTGTGGCCTCAAGGGTCGCACAGCGGGTTTCTGTTTTGTTCCCCTGTGCGTCACTTGGGGACGGAGGTCTCATCGGTCTACACGACACTCAAGTCAGAACAATCAGGTGCGGATCTGTACCTTTTTACAATTATTTTTTCAATTTCTGCAATTCTTAACCTGAAGTACCTCAAAGTTCTGAAGACTTTCGTTTCTTCAAAGAGAACGTAGTCATGTCCATGCCTCTGGCTAGCGATTGAGTTTGGCTCTACGGTTGTTCTTACTTCAAGCACCGCGAGGTGTTGAGATCTGTGAAGCGAGTGACAATTTACATTTTTTGTTGTTTCACTGTGCGTCGCTTCGTTATGTTGGGGTTTTGGGCTGGGAACAGTCGCTAAATGAAAGCGCTGTGTCCCAGTCACAAAAGCCTGGGTAATTAGTTTAGGAAGGAGTTAGCTGGCTTTGAAAAGGGTTATATAGCACTGTCCCATTTGGTAAGTACTGCTCACCTTGTTTCAACAGATGACAGGGTGATTCGCCTTTCTTTCTGCAGTTTGTTCGTTGTCCACGCCTTTAGTATGGAGTTATTTTGTTCGCTTAGTAATGCCTCTTCACACGGTCGTGTTTTTCTTAGCGCAGCTCAGCAGACAGAGGGGAATACTCTGCTTAGCCCGAGTTTGCAAGCGTTCCCGTGGTATTGTCGGTTGCAACGGTAACCGATTCTCCTGAGTCCTTTCTCTCTTTTCACATAGGTTAAGGTTCAATGTATCTGTGTGTTTTCTTGGGGGCCATCTTGTAATGACTATAGATGCCATTTGACAAAGGACTGGGAATGATACTTCGTCTAGACTAGTTTTTGTGAACAGGCTCAAGGAGTATATTGAGTGAAGCGTTGGTGAATACGCACATTCACATATTGATTTGCTAGCTTGTTCTACAAACGACTCAGTTAAAGTCGCACTCGTTCTGTGATTTCTGGGATAGACTCAATATTGGAGCGCTCACCCTGTAGTCAATACAGTTTGCACCTTGGTGGTCACAGGAAATGTGACATGAATTTCTTTAAATATAACCAAGAATTCATAAAAAACAACTTAGATCCCAGTCCGCGTTCATTCCATTCGGCTGCATAGAGTTCAATTTCTCGATCCAGTATGTTTCTTTTTGTAATAGCATCCTGTTGAGGTTTCCACCTCTTCTTGGTGCTTTTATTTGTTCAAGAATAATCAACCTTATTTGGGCAATGTTATGTCTCTCTTTTTTGAAATGTTGGGTTACTGGTGATTTAATGGCACCTGTTCTTATATTCGATTTATGTTCTGACCATCTCAATTTCACTTTCCTTGATGTCATTCCCACGTAGTATATGCCACAAGGGCATCTTATACCATAGATTACATTCTTTGAATCACATGTAGATGAATGATGAAGATTTATTGTATACCCTTTGTGGGGGTGGGTGATGGTGTTGCCTGTAATTAAATTGTTACAGTTTTTGCAGTTATAGCACAGTGTTGTTCCTTTCCAATTTCCTTGAGTTTGTCTTTCAGCGGAGAAATCAGCCTTGACTAAATGTTCTCAGATTGATTTGCTCTTACCATATGCAAATAGTGGGGGTTCTGGAAACAATCTTTTCATCACTGGATCAACTATGAGGGTTGTCCAGTTTTTTTGATGATTTTCTTTATTTTTGAACTCTGTTGAGAGTAAGTGGTAACATATACCAGTTTCTCTACTTCTGTTTTTTCTTTTGGTTTCAGTGCCACTTCTCTACTGATTTTATTTACTTTTTCAACACTCATGTTGATATTTGCTGGCTGATATCCTCTTTTTTCAAATTTGCTTTTGAGACCTTCAATCTTGTTTTTGTATTCATTTTCTTCCGAGATGATACGTCTGTATCTTAAAAATTGACTGAATGGAATACTTTGTATTGTTTTCTGTGGGTGAAAACTGTTTGCGTGTAGCAGACTGTTTCTGTCTGTTGACTTAGTGTAGATTGTAGTCTCGAGTTTTCCATTTTTCTTGTATATTTGTACGTCCAGGAATTCAATTGTCTCTCTACTGGATTTCATGGTTAATTTTATCCTAGGTGCCATACTGTTCAGATGTTGAAAGAATATCTCTAATTCTTCTTGAGGTCTACTCCAGATGCCAAATATGTCATCTGTGAACCGTAAAATACATTTAAGTTGTTATGTCCACCTTACTTCATTGAAGATGTTGTTGTCTTCTAAGTATGCCATGTATGTGTTGGCGTAGCTTGGAGCTATGGCGGCCCCCATTGACGTACCTGATATTTGTATGAAGTACTTGTCCTCGAACATAAAGAAATTGTTCTGTAAGATAATTTTTAGTAGTTTTATGATGAATAATTTGTCTGCTTTGCATTCAGTGTCTGATTTTAACAGTAGCCACTCCATGGCTTCTAGTCCACCCTCATGTGTGATATTGGTGTACAGACTTACCACGTTCATCGTGAAAAGAATGTCAATTCCTTCATTAATCTCAATATTTTCCAATTTGTTTAGAAAATCGTTTGTGTCTTTAATGTAAGTCTTGAATTGGTGAATTAATGGTTGAATTGCTCGATCAATATATTGTGCCAAGGGTTCAAGTGAACTGTTGTTAGCAGCTATAATTGGTCTTCCTGGAGGGTTCCTTATGTCTTTATGAATTTTTGGTAGTGTGTATATTAAGGGCATTGATGGATGACAGTTTGTAAAAAAAATGTTTGTGCGATGATTGATTAGTTCATCCATTTCAGCTTCATCTAGTGTTGTTTTGATGAGTTCCTGTACCTTTTCCGTAGGATTTTCAAAGATTTCAAGGTAAGTGTTAACATCTGATAACTGTCTTTCTATTTCAGTTTTGTATTGTTCAGAATTCATCAGTACCAGTGCACCTCCCTTGTCTGCTGGTTTCAATATTAGATTCGGGTTTTGCCAAAGATTTTTCAATACTTGTTCTCTTTTTGTGAAATTCATTTTGTTGCTTTTACGATAGTTCAATTTTTCCAAATCTTTCAAAACCTGTTTCTGAAATACTTCAATCATTGGATTTTGTATAGGTGGCATAAATGTACTTTTAGATTTCATTTCTAGAAATTTACAATCCTCTTTGGGAGTACCCCATTCGCATGTGTCAAAGAATAATTTCAGTTTCATTTTGCGAGTCAATTTGAAGAAATCAATTTTTTCTTTTAAAAGTGAACTACTGTGGCTTGGAACAAATTAAATGCCTTTTGTAGAGTTCTTTCCTCAAATCTGCTCAATTTGTAATTAGATATATTGATGACTAGTTTCTCTTCTGTAGAAAGTTCACTTTCCGGCTTGGATTTTTTCTTCTTGCCTCTTCTTGTTTTTCCCGGTCTAAAAAAGATGCAATGTTCTCAGATGGTGATTTTGTACTCTTTGATGTTGTTGGTAGTTGTTCGTCACTCGTCGTGGGTGTTTGTTTTTCCTGACCAGGTGTTTCTGATTCTCAGCTTGATGCTTCAGATGACGCACTTCCTGTGGTCGGTGTTCTTCCACTTTTTGAATTATCTTTCAGCTGATAATATTCCTTCCACGAGTAAACAATGTCGAGCTTATAGTCTAAAATGTCTCTTCGGAATTTTCTTATTTTCTTAGCTTCGATTTCTTTTTTGTATGTGTCTAATTTATTGTTGGTATCTTCTAGTAATGTTACTAGTTTTTCTTTCATGATTAGCTTAGTTAATGAAATTTTCAATTTGTCAAGGTCTGCTTCTATGGTAGTTAATGATTCTGACAGCTCTTCAATAGTTAACAAAATTAAATCAAGGGAGCATTTGTTCAGGATGTACCTCCACCTCTTAACAAACTCAGGATTTTCTTAACATAAAGTTGGTTCGAGGTCTATTCTCAATCCTCGTGGGATTCGTTGTGCTTTGTAATATTGAGCCAATGTAGTTGCATGAAGTTTCTGACTGATTTATCTTCGTATTAATCGTTCTAGTTGATGTATCAGTTCTTCAGGATTATCTGTGGTACTGAGGTCAATGTTCACGTCCTTGATTAGTCCTAATATCTTGGTTGCTTCCTCTGCTGAAAAGCCCAAAGTTTCCACTCTATTTGTGGTAAGTGATTCAATTTTTGAAAAGGACATATCTTTTTTAGCAATAATACGTTGCGGGTGCTCTGTCTAGAATAGGAGTAGCCTCTAACAACAATGATAACAGTAGCAATGGTGTAGAAGAGCACACCTCAGATTATTAGGACTTTATCAGTACATTTTGTGTATTTCACATAAGTTACCTAGTGTATTTAGGTGCTGCCAGAGTGAGATTCTGGGCTACAGAATCGAGTATACAAGGAGAAGTTGTGGGATCACTTACACATAAGTGACCTAGGCTCTGTGCACACTTTTGGGCATCATAGATGCAAAAATAAATGTTATGGTTATTTAGGGTTTTTCAACACTTTTAATGCAACGTTTTGAAGTCACTAGTATTTCATGCCATAGTTTCGTACAAAAAACAAATTATTACACATTTTCAGCATTGATTCATGCATAACAGTATATCAGAATTAAACCATATATTTGAAAAGAAACAGCTAACTCCTTCCTAAACTCTCTCTTGCTGAGGTTCTTCATGGTTTCCACCAGCTCCTCCTCAGAGGCTGAATCTGTGTCCATAATGGCCACCGCCCCCCCTTTTTTTCCACGGGGGTCTTGTCGATGAGCTGGAAAAAGGATTCCTTCCGCGGTGGCAGGGAAACTCTGGGCCCCGAGATCGCCTCCACTGGTGCAGCCTCCCCAGGCTTCGCCAGGGCCGCCGCGACTACCTCGATAGAGGCCTTAGCCGGGTGAATCAAGGCCTTCGGACCTTGGGCGCGCTTGAGGCCTTCACCTTGGGGGGTGGGTCACTGCCTTGCTCCACCTCAGCCGAAACCTTCGAGATTGACCGGGGCCTCTCCAGAAGCTTACCCGGGTTTGCGGATTTCCTCTTCCCAGAACCAGAGCATTGGCTCGTGGTTGATGGTGCCGGGGAAGGCGTGCCCTGCCTGGCCGCTGAAGAGCCCGACCATTCAGCGCTCCCGGTGCCCGCGGACTTGCGGTGCTTAGCCTTCTGTTGGGCCCCCGTCGTTGGGGCGCCCTCACAGGACTTAGAAGACCGCTCGGACCTTTTCTTCTTCTCACCTGCTGGGCCCTTCTCCAGCCAGCTTGCGAGGCGGGAACGACGATCCCTCATGGTCCGTTCCGAAAGGTTCTTGCAGAATGCACAGTCCTTCTCCACGTGCGTCTTGTCCTCATGAAGGCAGCAGAGACATCTCGAATGCTCGTCCTCCTTGAAAACATTCTCTAACCCGCATCCAGGGCAGTTCCTCCAGCTTGGATCCGGGCGTCGAGCTTCCCTTGTCCTGGGCCATGTCCATGGTAGGCCTCAGATCTTCTGGAATCCTCCAAGAAGCGTAACTCGACGAAAACTTCACCCTTGAGGGGTGTAGAAAATCCCGAAACGGGTCCCCGTTGATCGGAAGTAGAACGGTGGAGCTTGAGGCTCGATTTAACTGAAAAATTAGAAAATCACTTTGAAAAAAGCGCGAAAACGCAGTAAAAGCTCGAGAGCTATAGCACGAGGACTTCCAACACTTGAACGTGCGATACAAATCTGAGGATGGCTGCCAGGGGAGGGGCTTAGGGAGAGGGCAGTCATTGGCTGGGGCCAGTATGACCCAGAGACCAGTGATTGGTTATTACTAAGAAAAACAGATCAGAAACGAAACTGATACTGATTTTTTCTTTACCGAGGATTCCCAGCTTGACGACGGGGAATATTCATGAGCATGTGAATCCATGCCAGACCCCATGCTGGAGAAATATAGTTCAGCCTAAATATGACTTGCCTACATGAAAACATTCAAAGATTAATTTCCAACATAATCTCTTACAGAGGCATTGCTGGGGGGTGTGGGGGCTGAGGGAGCTATTGCCCGGGTCTTTATAGCCCCAGATCAAAAGGTTAGCTAGCCCTGAGTCCCAACTGTCCCGACATAAGCGTAGCCCCAGATCTTTTCTAGAACTAGCAACACACCTGATCTCTGGAAAGCACTGATACAGAATGTGCCACTAAGGAAGATGGAATGGCATCTAGTTCCATTGGCAGTCGGCTGAGCTAAACATTACTAGGTTACCACAGTTTTTACATCAGATCAGGCACTAAAAGAATGGCAACTACTAACAGATAAGCAAACTTGTTATGTTTCATGATCCCTGCCACTAGCTATTCTGAGGGGGTCATTGAGATACAAAGACAAGAGAGAAAGATGGACATGATGCACTAGAATAGGGTTGTCCAACTTCAGACCTGGAGGGACAGAAACATGTTGGATTTTCAGGATACCCCACATTAATATTCATGATATAAATGTGCATACAATGATTCTAACTGTATGCATGGATATTAATGAGGGACATCTTAAAAACCTATGAGGTTTTCAGGTTTCCGGTCCTGGAGTTGGTCCTGGAGTTGGTCAAACCTGCACTAGAAAGAGAAAGACAATATGGGATGAGTACAAGATCCCGCAATCGGTCACAACTGGAAAGGGATGGGAACCCATAGACAATATGACTATTAATCCAGGTATCAGAATCCAAGATACTGGATGACTCGGAATAAAGTATTTTGCCCCCACTACTTCTGCCAATGTTATCAACAAATACATCAAAGTATTCAAATTTGGCAGCAAAAAAAAAAATAAACATTTCAATAAGAAAGCAAATTATGTGCAACCTATAAGTATACATTTTATACATAAAATAAAATAAATAAATAAACAAACTGGAGTTGCTATTGACATTTGAAGGAAGAATTTAAATTGAAATAATTTTGAAAGACTTGGAGACAGACATATTCCAGTATGTACGAATCTTAAACCCAAAATACAAATTCAGATCTCAGATAGCAGCTGGCGATTGCATTTATCTGTTTTCTGAAGTAGTTACCATGTACCTATATAAGATGAAAGATAACCTATGTGCACAGCTCCACATAGCCAGACTCAAATATTCCGGAAAGCCTTGCATCATCTTACAACTGACAAAAACATGGTCATTAAATTAGCTAATGAGGGAGTGGAGGGGTAACTTAGTCCTGCTTAACAGATAGGACCATGTCGCCATGGCCCATAAACTCCAGGAAACACAGAATGGCTACATTATGCCTATGGTTCTAGGTCAAAGTTTCGAATGCGAAGGATCGAATGACCTAAGGGTCGAATCAAAAGGACGGAAAACCAAAGGGTCGAATGTTTTTTTTGTTAGAATTTTTTAAACATTTCTTTGGTGGGTGTGCCCCCCACCCCCATCCCTCTTTTTTTGTGGTATAAACCACTTTTTTCCCAAAACGGAAACCCAAAAAAAAATATTTAAAAAAATAAATAATTCGACCCTTTTGTTTTAGGTCAAATTGACTCTCACCTTTGGCATTCGATCCTTTTGAATCCGGTACTTTAACTGGACACCTATGCTGCCTATGCATGGCCCTACTATGGAGATACAACACAGATTGAACCCTAAATGAATGACTCGATTTAGGAATCATCACAGAGGACGAAAATTCATCCTAAGAATCCAAAATGGCACACATGCCGATTTTCTGCCCAATGAACATAAAACCAGTCATGGTCTTCCATCAGTCAGAAACACTAGTGATTTCCGGATGAACGACACAAGATTAACGACTTTAGCAACTGTCACATAAGCTATCTCATCTACATTATCATATGTATTTGTACAAAACGGTTTGTTGGTGACATAAAAAGAGAATTGAGAATACACATCAACCAGCATTTCAGAGAAATGAGTAACAAAACACCCAATACCTGATTGCTGCACACCTTTTTAAAAAAACATAATGCCAGTCTTGACCGTATCAGATGTATTGACAAAAAAAAAAAAACAAAAGCAAGGCCCTGGCTAGGGGTTCCCTTCCTGGAAAATGTTGCCAACACAAAAAGTTTTTGGTTTTCGCAATAAACGGAAGTCTTAAATGTGTACTTTTCCCAGTGCCGGGAAATCTGGTTTCCCTGGATTCTTGGCCAATCAGCTACCGGCCCTGCTTTCACAGGGACGTCCCCCGTTTCTCCTCCTACCTTGAGCCTTGTTCTGGTTTGCCTGTGCTCTATTCTTCTTTGGGTTCGCTCCACGGAAGGCCCCAAGTTATGGGCAGGGGACGTGGCTGCAGATGTTAATTATAAACAGGACATGCAAGGGGATTTCGAAGGGAACTCTTGAAAAATAGTCCGTTTTGAAGAACCTCTGCTTTGGTGATAGATACCAATACCTGGACAATATGGAAACATACAAGCACCGGTTTACATTCTGTACTATCTATCAGTGGGAGGTTGATCTCCCTCCGTCCCCCTATTGGAAAGCCAAGAACACCCACCCACTGAAGTTCTTGTATAAAATGCCTACTCTCGTCCTCCTCCTTTACACATGTAATGTGCATGGAAGGTGAAACTAAATATGTAGCAGGGATAGCACCGCCCATGGACAGTTTTTCAAAATGTTTAAGGTCACTGAGGAGCCCCAATGTCCCTTTATTGGGGCAGGTTTTTCCGGTAATGGCCAGCGAGCCAGGGCCATGGTAGGTTTGAGTGGAGTGAGCCCCTTAGCAGAATTCAGGGCATGTGTCTTCCAAACCCACCACCGTACAATGACATTAACACTTTTAGCAACTCTGTGCCTTCAACCAGGTACTAACAGTTTTTCTTTTTGTTTTGTTGAGGAAATGTGCACCTTGCATTACACTTTGTGAAGGGGGCAGGCTAAGCTTCATCTAAGACAGGTAAACCCTGTGTGCAGAATATGCAAATGTGTTTCTTCTCCTTCACATGATGACAGATTCACACATGGGCAGGAATGTGTGTTGTGTGATTCTGTGTACAGGAGAGCCTCATCTTTTGACACAGAGACGGTTCCAATTACCTACTGTGATGAGATTCCTTAATTTACTCTGGGGACCTCTAGTGGAGTGACCAATTGACACAGAAACACTCTCCAGCTAGTGGCTGATGGCCCAGGGGGCGTTACGAGGACGTGTTACTATTGGCTACTGCTACTACTACTACAAAGATACTACTGGCTCATTAAAGGCATGGCCAAAGTGCCCACAATTGTGCACGAGGATTTATACACCTTCCCCAAGAAAGGCTCGGCAAAAAACTGTGCCCCACGTCCTCTGTCATCATGACAAAAAATCAGAAGCATTTGCAACACTCACCAAGGGTCTCACTACATTGCGGCTCCGCTGCAAACAGCGGATGCCGGTGCACATGTGCGGACTGACACAATCCTGGAATTCAAGATGGAGGACCAGCTCTTTAAAGCCACGGTCCAGCATCTGAGCGGATCCCAGGCTAGGACATATGGAAGGGAAGAATTGTGACAGTAACCAATTAGATGTTTGCAGTAATAATGATATACATTTGCAGGCGCGTAATCCCAGACTAACCACAGAGGCGGATTGTAAAAGTGACGTCTAAAGACGGGGAATCGTAGGTGTTTGGAGAAGGTGGTTTGGGCACGAGTTTGGTGCGAGTTGGATATTCATGAAGGAGGCTGTTGAGGGAGTCAGGAGAGACAAAGAGGAGAGAGGAGGAGTATATATAGGGAGGGAATAGTCACCAGGATATGGTAGGCAGAAGTCTTAAAGAGGTAGTAGATGGAAGTGAACAGGAGGTGTTGTGTCAAAGCCATCAGAGAGTGGAAGTCCTCTCGAGGTAGCTGGTGAAATACATCAACGGGTGGTAATTGGAGTGCAGGAGGCTAACAAGGTGGCAGCTGGCAAGAACAGGAAGGAACGAGATGGCATGATTAGTCCAAAACAGGTAGCAGGGGTGAGATCCCAAACTGAAGGGGTACAACCAACAGTGGGAGAGGGAATGATAATGCAGTGTGGCGCCAAGGAGGATCAGGACCAGAGGAGGAGTAGAAAGAGAGAAGAAATTAGGGCCCGGAAGTGATAAGGGCCTGTTGGCTAGTGGGTGGAAACTAGTACAGGCAAGCCTTTTTGGTGTCAAAGTTGAAGAGATGCTCCAATTGTAGCCACAGCCCATACAGGAGACAGCAACGTCTACACAACAGGCAAGAAGAAACATAGGTGTCACATCCCACCATCAACAAGAGGCTAACCAAAGTAATCATACATAACCATAGAGAGTGTGGGGGATGGGGTTGTACCCTGAAATCTTGTGGTATAAGGCATCTGTTGGAACTGTTGACAAAAGCCTGCCCTGGCCCCTTGTTTTTTTGAGTTTGACCAAGGAGGGGTCTTTTATTTGCCGAACAAAAAAAGGTTTTTACCCGAGACTGTGTTTGGCCTCTTTGTGGTGCCCACTGGGCTATATGACACTACTCACATGTGGGTATGATTGTGTCCCCTACTCTCCATTTTAGCGTCATCCCTTGTTGCCCCTTATCATCCAGACTCTGCAGGAGGCGGGACTAAAAGAACACTGCAAGACTAGAGACTCACTGATGACTAGGTATAGCATGTTTGCGCTTTCTGGTCCTCATCACCATCGCCCCTCCCCCTTTCCCCTGTCATCTCCCCTCCTCCATCCTTTGTACTGGTGTAGATGGAGGGCTATGGAAACATTCTGGCATGGGAACAGCAGAGCCTGCATGTCTCAGTGAGGGAAGCCTGAGCCACTGTGATGAGTTTGCCAAAGCAACGTGTGTACAGTCAAGTGCCAATGTTTAGCTTACAAAAACTCTCACGCACCATTCCAGGCCTTCATATTTGGCATCCAACTGGGAATGTATTTTCAAAAAGAGAATCCTTTTAAGGATGACCTATTAAGGGCACCTTAACAAACTGAGCAATAATATATCACATGGAAATAAACATAGAAGATTAATTTGGAGCGAACAAATTACTCATGTTCTTTTGGAAGAATTATTCTTTATTTCTTTTAAATGACTCGCCCAGTGTGCTATCTTGGTTCTGATAACAGATTTATATTGTTAGCAAACTCAATGGTGCTCATTTTATCCACCTCAACAAGATAAAAGGCTGAGTGTCCGTGCCGAGATTTGAACTGTGACCCTGAGGTCAAACTGACATCCTTGTACTGCATACATTTAGTCCACTGAGCCACATAGCTGGTTCAAACAAGTTAAATACAAAGGCCTCACTTTATAACAAACACTAGTGTCCAGGCCCGTGTCCACAGGCCAAAGTGCAGGTTTTCATTAGCACAGTAGGACCACTATAGATCAGAAGCCTACAGCTCCCTCTAGAAGTGACACCAGGCAAAGCTATGCAAATTGGACCACTGTAAGACAATGGCTCCCACTGGCAGAGCATTTTGTGAATTCGGGCACCCTCTACCGCGCATGACGGCATCGGACAAACATACATCTGGCCTTTTATTATATAGTAAGATGTGGTTCACATGGCTCCTTCCATAGAGATGCTTACAACACAGTCTCTGCCTTGGTCCATTTACATTGCACATTCCGCTTTGCAGGATTCATATCTCCATGGTTCCCCAATATCCTGGCAACCAGCACCTTGGAAGCATGAGCATTAATGATTTAAATGTAAATTATGTACATTCATAATGAAGAGCATTTTAAATTTGATATGGACCTTACTGGTGAACTTACCATTTCAGCTTGCGAGCAAGGGGTGAGGAAGAAGTCGTAAAGATTCAGGAAATAACCCCCGAGCTGTCCAATTAGCAAGAGCAGCATTACCCCATCCGCAAACTAAAGAAAAGGGAATAGATTAAGCCCTAAGTGAACAGGAAAGATGAGTTTTCTACTCTGAAAACAACAGTCAAAGAGCCAAGCGGAAACAGCCACTGCAGACTGAAGAAGTGGCTGTAGACTCCAAGCAGAGCAGGCAGACCTTAGGAGAAAAGACCTTAAGAGAGGTTAAGAAAGGTTGGCAGTGAAAACAAAAGGATTGAATGCCTTTTGATCGACAGTCAAAGGATGGAAAAAAAGGGTCGAATTATTATTTTTTATTTTTTTATTTTTTATGGGGGGTTTTCTCCCCACCCCCCGCCCCCGTTTTCTTTATTAAATACATTTTTTACCAACCCAAACAAATATATATAAATAAATTTAAAAAAATGTCGACTCTTTTTTTTCGATCCTTTTGCATTTGAGCAAAAGGTCATTCGATCCTTTTTTTTCGATCGTTTGACTGGACACTGTTAAGAAGGATAAGGGAAAAGGAACAAGGAGGGACAACTTTAAAGATGCACGCATTTACTATATTGTTCAAAACTTCTTCTCACAACAACGTCAACACTATAATATCAGCACACTTTACCTCAAACTGCCCTTTACATCTCTTGCACTTTACTTCAAAATGGCTGATTTACTGATCGCAATCTAGTCCCAGCTCATTTCTGAACCGCACTGAAGTAAAGGCCCTAAGAAGTCAAAGTTAGGTTTCGGTAAAGGGTACCAAATTTGCAGTAACAGATTCTTGGCATAAATGTGAGGAAGTAATAAGGGCATACCATGATTTCTGACATGCTGACCACTAACACAGGACCACGCCCTGACAGCTAGTTCTCTGAAAACAACTAGCCCTGCTTCGTCCCCATCGCTGCCGCTTGCTACTGTAGTCTTTGACATAAATTCAATTCTGCTTTGCTTCTTCTGATGTCCTATGGCTCTTTCTTAGAACATTCTGCTGATTAACTATCTTGCATTATAGGTGCCACTGTGACCAGAGGCACTGTGACTAGAGGCACTGTACTACAGCAGGTTTCTCCAGCTCCAGGCCTCGAGGGCCGGATCCACGCTGGATTTTCAGGATACCCCTCTTTAATATTCATGAGAAATGTGCATACAACGATTCTAAATGTATGCACATTTTCCCTCATGAATATTAATGAGCTTGTGAAAACCCGGTGTGGATCCGGCCCTCGAGGCCCGGAGTTGGACAAACCTGCACTACAGGCTTCCAGTTCTTCAACTACCTGACAGTTCTGTGCCTGGAAATTCACAAAAGCGCGATTGTTGGGTTTTAGACTCTGAGGAGGCTGAGAATAAGGCCTAGAACATCCATGCCCAACACAGTACATTCAGCACAGTATTACTTTTAGATTCCCCGCCATTATTTTGATCACAATCCACTGGCCAATCCTTTCACTTGATTGTAACCAGCCCACATTGAACATAGTACAACACATGTTGATTATTTTAAAACCTGTTTTATAACGAAGCGCAAGCTATGTATGTATGCATTAATGTTAGTTTGTAGCTAAAGAATTGGCTGGGGAAGAA
Source organism: Ambystoma mexicanum (assembly GCF_040938575.1). Lineage (NCBI taxonomy): Eukaryota > Metazoa > Chordata > Amphibia > Caudata > Ambystomatidae > Ambystoma > Ambystoma mexicanum. Next base: position 123,419,048 of record NC_090936.1, on the reverse strand, counting down.
GAAACACGGCCAACTCTGGGGAAAGTCGGATTGTTGGTATTGGCGCCAATATGATTGTTGCGGAATCCGTTTTAATGAGTTGCCCCCATTATACCTTGCCATGCTGGTTTCATGCATTGCCTTGCCATGTGATGCCTTGCTCAATGTATGGCTTCTTGATAGTATGCCCCCTCGCTGACCAGCTCAGCATTCTCCTTTCTACATTAAACTACACTGCCCCCACATGTTCCAGTGAGATTCTGCTCTAGGTGTCCCAGTAATTGGGGTCCCATTCGTCTCACTGCAGTTATGCTTCTAGTGTCCCACTGTGGGTCTGCCAACTGGGATTTCGTTCCAGACATCCTACTATAATTTTGCTCGAGTGTGTCCCACTGTCATTTGTCCCACTGTTGATTTCATCCCAGGTGCCACACTGCAGTTCTGCTCCAAAGTTTTCCCACAGGAAAACAACAGAACAATAATACAAGTCTTTGTGCTCCAATTCATGAATGCAGGTATATGGAGATTTTTTATGTGACCTACATTTTAATAATAGTCCAGAACTAGATTAAGGTAAGGCCAATTACTAATTGGCATTGCTTTATAATTTAGGATTAAGAACGCTTCAGATTAATGTCCATACACCTTACCATTTTTCATTAAAAACGGATAAAGTAGTGATTTTAGCTCTAAACAATTATGTTGAGAATTATGTTAACTTTAATTGAATTCTTTCTTTGATTTTGTTTAGTCTTTTCTTCCCTGGCCCTTTTATTGTGTTTTGGGATGATTCGCCAGGTATTGTCACTTCTCCCCAAGGAGAAGCCCTTTTCCATCAGGCTAGGGAGGTGCGGCTGCTACCCAAAGGTTTTATTTTATGTGGGTGAACTTCATGGGGATGGGCTCTCCGTCTGAGGACAAGGACGATTTTTTATTTTTTATTATTATTAATGCTTTTAGTATATATTCAATCAAGAACAAACTTTTGCATTTAAATTCAAAAAGTAAAAATCCCATTTCCTAAATAAAAACAATTAAAATCACTTTCACTAAAAGAAAGATTAAAGAAATTCATCAGTATCAGTGGTTACAGGTAAGGGAAAAAAACCTCCATCAAGGACGATTACCTAGGGTGCAGTCCATTGAGCAATGCCGCTCCCCAACATTTCCTAGCCCCACTCTCTATTCAGAGCCATTCTATTGAGAGTAAACCCATGTGTGTATGTAACACATGAATATAGCTAGAACATAAGGTACTAGGATGAAGAAGAGCACAGTACACATGCATATCACTGACTGTGCTTGTACTGGTTCGAGGGGCCCGAGGAGGCACGAAGATCAAGTTATCAACAGAAACAAATGATGTTAATAACCCTCCAGAGCAGGCCTGGCAAGATTAGATAAAAAGAGACGATGGACTAACAAAACTGTCAAGCCCAGCGGGGAGAGGAAACAGGCGTAGAAACCAGCAGGAGTTTTAAATGCTGCCAGGAGACCAGAGTCTCAGAAGAACAGAGGATGCCGGCAAAGCACTGAAGGAGTTCTCTACAGCTCCCGCTGGAGCAGAACCAAATTAGAAGCAGGCAAAAGAGGGGAGCAGTAAAGCAGAGCGCAGAGCCACTGCAGTGTTGTTGCAGTCAGAGAGAGAAGCCTGAAGAATCGGAGACACGAACCCCAGTCCCAGGAGGTCCCGTGGCATACTGAAGTCCCTCTGAAGGTAACAGGAGGTACAAGAGATACGGAGAGGACTCAGGGGTGGAACAGAGAAGGGTCAGAGGATCTAATCAGTACAATCCAAGCATACAAGGAGATCTTCCTTATCGCAGTAGCAACAATAAGACCACTGACCACCAGAGAAGGGTCAGGAACCCTAACCAGTGCAACCCAAGCATCCAAGGAGAGCTTCCTTGCACGCGGTGGCAGCAATAGGACCACTGACCACCAGAGATGGGTTGGGAATCAAACCATTATCAAAGCATCCGAGGACAGCTTCCTCATCACAGTGGCAGCAGTAAGCCCACTGACCAACAGAGAAGGGTCCAGGACCCCAACATAAGTGAACTGGGCATCCAAGGAAAACTTCCTTGCCGGAGTGGCCAAGATAAGCCAGCCAAACAACAAAGAAGGGCTGGGGACTTTGCAAACACAAAGATAGAGTCATAAAGTGTACATCAAGCTGAAGGTCACAATAGAGAGAGCTTTTGGGACACCAGTAGAAGGGAGTCATTCTCCTGGAGAATAGGCTAAAACTGGTGGAAGACACATTAGAAACACCAGGGGAAGGGGTCATACCGCCTGGCCTTATTGTGAACTGTACAGACCAATACCAGGAGAAGGGAGCCATTCTCCTGTTCCAGAACTGGGAGCTGTGTTACAGACATCAGGGGAAGTGAGTCAGTCCCCCTGGCATTCCTGTTGCAAGTGAATATTGTTTTAAAGACTATTCGAGTATGAGGAGAAGGGAGACATTCTCCTGGAGAAATACCTTTCTGTTGAATTGTTAGTTGTAGTTTAAAGGCTAGAAGTAGGTTGTGACACAGGAAAGCAGAGTTTGATGGGCATTCTGACGAACCCTTTAGTATTAGTTGTGAGGCAGGGAACCCCCCCTCTTAGAAGAAAGAGATAGTGAGGGCCTTTTTTCTGCACTAATAAAAGTGTGTAACCACCACCATGTCACCTTTGTGTCAGCTGCCTTCTTTGACACCCTTACAGTTTATGATTTGTTTTTGCAACATATCATTTAATGTTACATATCCCAATTTTTACTGACTAATATTGATAAGGATTAGAGCTGGTCCTGAAGAAGCTCGCGGTTAATGGGTGATATAATTATTTCAGACCCACTATGTGAAACACATGTAGGGATTTCTTATTGTTATTAGTGTTGTAACCAAGAAAATATATTGTCCCCGGTCATGGGAATAAACGTCACAAATAGTTATGCAGTTTTTGTAATAAGACTATGTTTTCATGTTTTGTTTGAATCAATCCAATTAAAAAGAAGTAAAACAATAATGAGAGTGCAAAGAAGATGCATGATTTTCCTGTTATTTTCTATGTTTTGTTCATTTGAACACTAGGAGCTGTAGCGCAGTGGCAATGTATTTCTTCTTGCCGCTCAGAATTTGGTCATTTTCTATGGTTCTATTTCTAAAACTAATATTAATGTAAGCACAACCAACCCCTAACACCTCTGGCACACCATTCTGATATGCTATTTAAAGCATAACATGCCCATACTGTGAAACAGGACCCTGATTGCCATGGGAAGGGCTTGGCGCCATTCCGGATATGCAGAAGTCCACATAATAGTCCTCATAGGTAATTCCACATTAGCTAAAGAGAGTTCCAACACATGTGTTTCAGGAAGGTTTTTTTTGTGAGGATAATGTGGGTTTCCCTAGGTAGATGCAGACAGAGCTTTTCTAAATGTGAATCACGTGTAAACAGATGGTTATATGTGTTGGGGGAGCATTAATGCAGCTGGCCTCCACTGGCCCTTCATCAGTGGGTCTGGAATCACTTAGTAAGCATATGATTTGGGGTGTGTTCGCTGGACTAGTGGAGCTGAAATCTATGTGCTATGGAATCCCACCATACCCAAGCATTGCCAATAGGAGGCCAAGAGGTGTACGGAATGGACTTCAAGGGAATCACCAGCTTTCAGATTAGTTTATGGTACATGGATGATGTAAGACTGCCGTCTACTTTTCGTCTCTGCCAGTCAGTGTTTTCATTGTATCTCTGGAATGGAAAAGAAGGGCAGGCATTTGGCAACTTCAAAATAAATGTCAATGTTTGTATTTAGACACTTAGCGATTTCTTCTTCATTGGGTGCCTATGTCCCCCTGCTCTCACCACACTGAACGATTTGCATATGTGGACCTGATATTTGGTGTTTGGCCTCCGTCTATTGTGCAGCTAACTAGATCGCTCCATGGGCGATCCCTTCCAACCTCATACACGGAGATGAATTAGCCTTCCGCTTAAGTTCATGTAACATAATAGCCCCTGGTGTTAATCCGGGGGGAGGGACCTCACTGGAGAGGGCAGAACTATCAAGAAATAGGATTTCTATCTGAATAAAGAGGCTGTTCCAAGCAAGCAGCATCGTGCATTAAGCGATTCCCATGGATTCGCACATGGATCGGACCCCAAACCTGAAAATACTTTCTTCAACCAAGCAACCTCACCTGTTAGCGAGAAGTACATGAAACAGTTGGAGGTAATTGGCTAGATGGCACACAGTGTAATCTGCCATCACCTGCAAACCACAAAATATAGCCACCTGAAAAGTCATTGGTTGAATCCTACAGAGGATTGTAGCATACAAGTAAACCCAAGTATCATATGATATGAAATGATATTTTATTTGTATCGCGCGCGTACAAGTGTTTCGAGTGCGACAAGGCAAGGGAGGGGAAACAGGGGAGAACAAAACAACGTTCTTACTAGTCCCAGTGACATTGAGAATGTGCAAGTCCATGGACCTACAAATTAACTGGGTGGATTTGGAAAGTCTAGCCCCTACTGGGAGTGCTGCTCCGCATGCGTCACAAGACTTAACTAAGTCTGAGTACAGAAAGTGCTCTAGGAGAAGAATGCTGTCTCTGGACTTACCTGGACATTTGGAAGCAGACCCGTTTCCAATTAGTCTTGTTTACAAAGTGCAACCCTGAGGAGTTGGGGTACGTAGTCACAATCAGCCAAGTCCACCAACCTTGTGTTGACTGACAGAACTGTGTCCCGGGTTTTTATAATGGTGCTTATTTATTTAACTTCATGTTATATTACAGTCATTTGTAGCACGCACATTCACCAATGGCATCTTGGCGCCAGGAGCGGCACGGAAGCAGAGTTTAGAAGAGTAGGGTTTTCAAATGACGTTTCAAGGCTAGATGGTTTTCAGTGCACATAAGAACCTGTGGTAGACCATTCCACAGGGTGCCAGCAGCAACTGAGAAAGCATGGTCGCCTGTTCTAGCACGACGAAATTTAGGGATAACTACCAAACGGGCATTGCTGGAACGCAAAGTGCGTTCAGGAATGTAGTGCAGAAATGTGTAAATATTCCGACCCTTTATGGTAGTAGGCCCGATGAACTAGACAGAGGGATTTAAACTCAATTCTGCTTGCCACTGGAAGCCAGTGTAGGGACCTAAACACTGGACTGATGTGGGCCACATATACAGTGGAAGTAGCGACCCAGGTGGCCATATTTTGTAGAAGTTGTAGTCGATGGATTTGACACTGCGGCAGGGCCAGGTAAAGGGAGTTGCAATAGTCAATACGACTATTCACAAGTGAAGCCACTACGAATGGCCACAAGTGTGCGGAGAGTAAGGGCAGTACCTTACAGTGAGTTCTCAGTATAAAGTGACCGGTCTTGCACACTGTACCTATCTGTGAGGAAATAGAGAGGGATGTAGAAAAAACAACTCCCAGGTTTTTTTACCTCCATCACTGGATCTGGAGCTGCACCAAGTGAAGAAGGTCAGCTAGAGAGAATTGAGGAACTAGACACAGAGGGGCACCCACCACCAGAATCTCAGTCTTGTCCCCATTGAGTTTTAGCCAGTTCAGATCCATCCACCTTTTCACGTCTTCCAAGCACATGTGCAAGCTTGAAGACAACCCAGCCCTGCCGAGATCTAAACGGACAAGGATCTGGGTGTCGTCAGCATACGAATAACAGCAGAACCCGTGAGAGTGGATAAGATCCAACAATGGCGCACATAGATGATGAACAAGGTTGGGGACAAGGCTAAGCCTTGAGGAACACTGCATGAAAGTGGGTAGAGGGAAGAGAGAAAAGGAAAAAGAAGGATTGATTGGCCTCTTTCTGTCAGGAAAGAGGAAAATCATGCCAAGGATCCCAGGACAAAACTAGAGAGACCTGCCAGTGCAGGACGGGATAGGAGAATAGAATGGTCAACGGTGTCAAATGCCACCCACAGATCCAGTAATATTAGGGCTCCTACCCCGCCTTGGTCAGCCAACATAACTAGATCATCAAGGACAGACACTAGGACGCTCTCGATTCCATGTCTCGGCCGCAAACCCGACTGAAAGGGACAAAAAAAAAAGACAAGGTTTCCAAAAAGGAGGAGAGAAGCGGGGAAACCAAAGATTCCAAGTGTTTCATCAGGAAGGCGAGGAGAGAGATTGGACGGTAATTAGCCAGAACAGAAGGATCCAGTGAGGGTTTCTTTAGGAGGGGAATCAAAGTGGCCTTCTTATGTTCAACCAGAATAACGCCAACCTGGCACAACCGGTTGGCTGCCTCGATGAGCCAGGGGACCAAAGAGGGTATCATTTCCTTAATCACTGTTACAGGCATAGGATCAGATGGCGAAGAGGACTTAAGAAGATTAACTGCCTAAAGTATATCCTCAGAAGAAAAGACAGGAAAAGTCATCCATAGACAAGGTGCAGGCTGCTCGGCTGCGGCTGAGGGGCAGGAGCTGGCTGGCCCCTATCCTTAGAGATACCAGAGCGAATATTATCAATTTTATTGATGAAAAATTCAGACAAGGAATTACATAGAGCCTGAGAGGGAGGTATACTAGGGATGAAGCGTGCATCCGAAGAAAATGATGAAACCACTGAAAATAGTTATTTTGTGTTGTTTAGAGCAAGCTCTATTTAAGATGGATGAAACAATTTTTTCGCATCCCTAATGGCAACATGAGAGTTATGAGTAGCCAGCCTGGAAGGCAGTTTTTAGAGAAAGTTGATAGGCCAAACGCCATCTGCGTTCAGCCTGCCTAACCTTAAGCTGCCAGATTTTTAACTCTTCAGTGAACCCTGGGGATGAAGGGCGTTTCCTACTGGAGGAAAGGTTTAGTGGTGCAACTTCATCTACTACAACAAGCAGCATTTTAGCAAAAAACCAAAGATCCACTTCAGGAGCTGCTTGGCACTTCTCGCTAACCATGAGAGAGGTGCAGGGTCAACCGACCACCAGTTACGTTTCTTAGTTGGAGAGGGTTTGGCTAGACGAGCAATAGAGTTAGCCGAGATCCTCAAGCGGGATGATAAAATGATCAGACCATAAGACGTGTTGAGCTGGAGCAACAACTATTAAAGATGTAGGTTCACAAATAAAGTCGAGGATGCCGTCTTTTAAATGAGTGAATGCAGGGACCAACTGCGGGAAGGCCAGGTCCTCAAATGAACTAAAGAATTGTGCAAATACCGGAGGATGGGGTAGATTGAATCTAATGTTGAAGTCCCCCAACACAATTAGATTAGAAAACTTGATTTGAAGTGAAGCAATCAGCTCTAGGCAAGGGGTCAGGAAATCAGCATAAGTGCGAGATGATCTATATACGATTAAAAAATGAATAGTCTCAGAAGCAGAGACAGTGCAGCGCGCCAAAAGTGCTTCCATCTTTAAGTTATGCAAGAAAGAAATTAGCGTAAAAGATAAACTGGATTTTAAAATGATCGCAATTCCACCACCCGATCGGGGAGCTTCTTGATCAATATGCAAAATATTGTAACCCTCAGGGAGGGCTTGCACAATAGTGGGTAGTGGGGTTGGGAGGGGGCAGGGGGATTTGCCATGAGCCATGTTTCAGTTAGGCATAGCAGGTCCAGAAGTGTTTCAGATAAAGAAATCATGAATACAAATGGCATGTGGCACTAATGATGGTGTGTTGAATAGGGATGCCTTAGTAGAGCACTTGCTGCTAACAATATTAGTCTCAATATTAGTTGGGCCAATAGGATTTGATGTGAAAGGTTGCATCTAGGGGTGCAAGCTGCAAAAGGACCTTACATGTGTACTTCCCTATAAACGGTTCTTGCCCGTACTCAGCCCGGACGGGCCCAGACGGGCAAAATTTTGGCACAAATTCGGTGCAACAGTGCCTTTCCCGCTGCGCATGACCGCTGCGTTGTATGTAGACACTGTGCATAAATAATATAATATAATAATATCACCGGAGCCAGTCCCTCCCTCCTGCCAGTAGGCAGTGAAGAAGGACTTCTTGGTAAGTGGGTGGAGGAGAGAAAGCAAAAGAGGACTGTGTCTGCCGAGCCTGAGCCTTGGAGTCCTAGTGAGGCCAGGCACCCTCAGCCCCTATGAGCCGGCATATAAGGAAATAAAATTAATAAAAAATGGAAGATAACTAAAACAATAAAAGCGCTCCTGAGAGCGTGAGTGTCAGTGGCCTCCAGTCACACGCCGCGGCCGGGGTTCAGCCCGTGCCTAAAAGGAAAGTAAAGCCCAGCTCAAAATAGCAAGGATTTACAGGAGACAACTGCCTTACCGGGCAAATCCCAATTGTATGCTTAGATTTTTAGCAGGAATTTGGAGGACGGTTTCAAACATGTTCCAAGAAACAAAAAACATTTTGAAGAAAGGGAGTGACAACAAGGACTGCAAGAAGCAAGACACAGGACACGTTTAAAGAAATAAAAAGTAGATAAGAAAACAAAAGAGTATAGCATGCAAACAATAAAGAAAAACAGGAGTTCAAAAGGAAAACAATAACTTGTCAAGGAAAAAATGTGCAAAAGATGGAAGACAACTGAGAGAGAACACATTCAAGAGGAAACAACCCAATGAAGCTCTGTGGGGTTATGCAATAAACAATGTATTTCAAAGTCCCTTTAAAAGGTCACTGTGGTGGCATTGTGACGACTTTGCATAAAACATGCAATTCTCAGTTTTTTGTGTAATCTTCACAAATTGAGGTTGCCACTTTTTAGACATGGCTCCATAAGACCTACAGGCTCGCAATATGTACAGAGGTCAAACATAGTAATCCCATCCATAGGTTGACCTACCTGTGTGTCAATATCGCTCACGACGATCCCCAAGTTTCCCAGGTGTTTGTTCACAAACAGTATTATTGCCTAAAAAGGACGAGAATAATAGGCTGTGGTTAATAGTTCGCAAACTGTGCACAGAGCACACTCTTAAACGTACTAGAAGGCCAACCTCTTGTAGTGTGGACTACAGAATAACCAGTTGACCACACAGGAACTCAATACTGCTAGGAAATGGCTCACAGTGACCTAGCAGCATGAGCCAAAGGTGAGGCTCAATAAACGAGTAAGGGACGATGGTTATAAGACATGAATATTTTGTATTCATTTTGTATTCTGTTTTGCATTTATTAAGCACTTAATACCAAATATAATATTGCTTTGCAGCACAGACCGAAAACCTTCTTGGTGCTTCATGATAACTGTTTATAAATAATTCAATGATGAATAATACTTTTCCCAAGCAGGACGTGGGGCATGAGCCGTGTGGCGTCGCTCGTTTCAGGGTGTGGTGTGGTGAGAGGATGAAGGTGGCTGGAGGGAGGGAGGGAAGGAGGGAGGGAGGAAGGAGTGAAGGGGTGTATTCATGAGCACTGTGTCCAATGGGAGAGAGAGCAGTGTCTCTGGGAGCAAAGAGTTGAGTGCCAAAGAGCGAACGATTCAGTTCAGGAACAAGCAGAGGGTAATTATGAGGGAGAGGAAGTTCAGGTGGTTTCTGGGTAAAGAGTTTGGCTGGAGGGGTCTGTGCCGGAGGAAATGAAGCAGGCAGATGGTGTGGATGAAAGAGAGAAGGTGCCCATAGGAGGCTGGGGGAGGAGGGGTGGAACGTAAAGGGAAGGAAGGCTACAGCAGAAAGGCAGGCATTTCTTTTTAAATTTTAATAATTGTTATTAAGGTATGTAGTATACAATCATAAAGTCATAACTTCATAAACATAATGCAGTGAAACTTTTACATGAGAATAGATTAAACAATGGTAAAATGGAAGTGTTCCAATAGAGCAATTAATTGATTACACTGTGTACAATGTGAAGTTGAGCATATAAGGAACAAATTGTCAATATAATTGAAAACGTATGCAAAAGAACTATAGCACAGTGTTGTGCACAACTTAGTATGGAACAAATTCTGCATTATGATGTCTAAGTGGGGGGGAGGACAAACATAAGACTGACATATGACAAACACGACATATGGGGGGAGGGTGGAGAAAGGGAGGTAAGGCAGGCATTTTTATATGCTTCCTACAAGGAGTGATTGCCTCGAGAGGTTTAAAAGAAACCCGAAACCCTGGCTCTCTGCACAGGTGATCCAAGTCATTGGTGAAGACCCCAGCATCCAATAAGTATCTTCCATTCGCTTGTTCTCCCTTCGTGGCCACACTATCCAGACTGCGTCTCAGCTCCTGCCTCCTGCCCCACATTGATTAGCACTTCAGTCAGTTTAACCAACCCCGCTTCGCAAACCAGTGAGCCGCAAATCAGCCTTGTGCTTGGGCAATCCTGGAAGACATACAGGCCGAATTTCATGCCATGTCTGTCTGTTGTACTACAGGTCGGATGCGAGAATAACAATTCTGGGATTGCCAAACCAGAGCTAAAAAGTGGCCAGGTGTAGGACGAGGCAAAATGTCGAATGCTGATGGTAACAGAAGAATAGAAGAGACAAACGGGCCGGTGGCTTAAATGTACGGCAACTGGTGCACGAAAGTGCCTTGTTCACATAAAACAGGAGCATCATTTATGAAGGGAGCCAAATAACAATGGGGAGGTCCAAAGAGTGTGCAGACCATGGCTGGCATGCTGGAAGACCAGATGAAGGAGGCAGATCAGATTAAAGAGCATAGAAACACACACTGTGGAATCCACTGAGAACCATGTTCTTTGTTACAGTTCTAAAGTGCTTTCCACCCAAGCACTAGATCTCTAATGGAGGTCCTCCCCCCACAGATTCCTTCTCCCAAAGATACATCTTAAAGCGCCAGCTACCTTCGGAAACCTTTTCAACCACTGCAGGTGATGTGCTGTGTGATTAGACCCTGTTGCATTGAATCAGTACTCCTACGAGTGTGTACCTTAAAAAACATCCAAATGAAATAAAAACATACGCCACCTGCTGAGAAACACAATGAATTGCATATTCTTGTTAAAGGGCCTCATTACAAGTTTGGCGGTAGCCTTGCCGGTCAAACCGCCAGGCTGCTGCCAAACTTGCAAAATTTTCCGGTGCCCGTGAATGGGCAATTACCGGGGCTTTTCCGCCCCGCCGGACCCAGTAATTGCCCATTTGCAGGTGCCGGAAAAAAGATGCTCCCCATTCCCATTCGGCCCCATAGGGCCGAATGGGAATAGGGAGGTCGGATGTACCGACACTGTTTATAACGGTGCCAGTGCATCCGACATGCTGTGCTCGTGGGTGCCGCACTGCCCGCCAGGTCACACCTGGTGGGCAGAAAAGGCACCGGCGAGCAAAACTCGTAGTTTGCCGGTCCAGGAACTACAGTACCGGCAAGTTTACCAGTACCGTAGTTCCCGGACCGGCAAACTTATAATGAGGCCAAGAGGCTCCTGCACACAGCAAGCCATTCAGAATATGAGCGTTCCATACACTATTTGATCATTAAACGCCATTGCCATGAATAGGTATATCAAAACAGCAGTGTTTCCATGTTGCTCTTGCTCGCAATCTGACCACTCTCAATATAGCGTGGTGCTGGAGATTTGTGTGTGATTCATTCTGTGAAAATCCTTAACGGACAATGATCTGCCCACCACTCAGCAGCAAAATAGGTGGGGCTCTGCAGGCAGAGAGGAGGAGGGGGCTGACAGACGGTTTCATACAACGATGACGTTTTATGATAAAGAGATACATGAACTCAATGCCATCCATGGCAACACCATCCATGCACAGACACAGGTAGGCATACAGACCTTGTATCCCTCCCTCGCCAGTTGATATTAACAGCATAGTACTAGTGCAATATTCTAGACACACTGAAAGGTTTTGGCCACTTTTTCTTATCAAGAAGAAAATATAGCCCAGGCCTGTCGAGTGTGACGAATAGAAGTTATTCCCGGGAGTGGAAAGCTCTTTCTGGCTATCTGTCCATTTAGTGACCAGCCCTCATTATGCATCTGGCGGATTTCTGTAGGAACATACTGCATGGGCTAATTGACGTGACCCCCAAGGGATATTTCGAGAACTATAGTCCATTATGAAAAGTCTTCCGGATCGGGAGTAGCGCATTCTCATTTGCAGAAACACCGCTTGTGGTGCTTCTGGAAAGCCACATGCATTTGTTTTGTCGGGAAATTGGAAAAGTTTGAACTTTGTGTGCCATACCACTGACGGTGGGGTGGACACGTCATCATTGTCATTTCTGTCACTTTTGCAAATTGCTACAAATATTACAATATTTATGGTAAATGGGACAAGTGTCACACATAGGTTACTTTGTGGTATTTTGTATAGAAGCGATACAGTTGTAGATTTGCATGCATGCAGAAACATAACAATGAAACATTGTCACATGGAGGGCCCCTCCACACTCAGGTAAAGCAGGCGATCAATATGTGCACATGGAGTTTAGCTGTATGAATGGCGCCCATGATAGGAGATTATAATAGGTATAAAATACACACAATTGTATACGTATATGGGAAGTGTTTTTCAAATTTAGTAAAAGATAAGAAACATATGAGGTGGGTTTGCTCTGTGTATCATGGGTCTCCACATTGTGGATTGATCGAAGGGTGTTTTCTCCATCCTGGTAAAGGTTTGCAAAGGCTTCGTCAGCAGTTGGGGAACAGGATTTTCAAGTTGATCAATGGGGAAGCAGGCGGTCAGTTTGCAGATGGATCAAGTGCTGGAAAGCAAGGGAAGATATGATGGCTGGTGAACTGGAGAGCTCACTGTTGTAAGCAATAGGCATCTTGTTAATTGATGGGGTTGTTTGAAGCAGGTGGCTTCTCCTGGGGAACTTGTGGAGACCAGTGGTAATATATTTTAGGAGAACGATTGAGCTGTCAGAGAGTGGGCGGACCTCATGTGAATAGAAAACGGTCAGCCACGTAGAAGTCATAAAAATCGGACACCGGACAGGTCTGGGCAATGCGATTAACAAACATGAATAGGTCAAAAGGGAATCTACGTGTCTCTCTCGTCTTCATGTGCTTAGGTATTTTTGGGGTAGGTCTGTGTGCGTCATTGATAGGAATTCTGTTGTTGCGTAACTAAGAGGCAATGCTGCCACCAAATATGGAGAGGTCTTTGGGAAGGTGTGCGTTGAAAACGTAAACCTTGTAGTTATACGTTTTTAGGGGATTGTGTTATGAGGGCTATGTCCAATGAACTGTGTGGGTTTTAGATTTCTCTGTACAGGATAACCAATCATGTTTGGGGGGATGACTTTGTAACAGTATCTGGGGGGAGTGTATTATCTGTTGCAAATTGTATATAATGTGTGTTCTTTGTGTGGTTCAGGGAGACCAGGGTTAGTTTGACTCTAAGATGTCATCTAAACCCCCCTCCCGGCTGTTGTACAATAAACGTGTTTATGGACAAAAGGTGCACTTATTAATTTTAGAGGTGGGCCTAATGTGGGTAAAGGGGAAGAGCTAAAGGTCTGTGCCTACATTTTTCTTATTTTTCATCAATTGCACTATTGTTTGAAGGATGGAAATGGATTGTATACAGTAGTTTTTTTAAATCCACAAAAAGGTAAACTCTGCCATGCTTGGCATAGCATGGCAAAGGTGGTGAGAAGGCGAGGGTCCTAGATGCCCCTATTTTGAACCACTATGAACATCAGCATTGAAAAATTGTTCATTCTATTGAAAGGAAGCACAAAACAACTGTGGTAAATTATGCGGTATTGTAAGGGTGTACCAGTAGGAGACTGACACACAGGTGGTATTTATTTTTTGGTCTACAGGATTGTATTATGTAAAATAAAAGAGAAAACCCTACCTGTCCTATTACTAAGAGGAGTTCCCTGCCTCAAATAAGTACTAAGGACTCTGTCAGGTTGCCTGTCAAAAACAAGTAGTCCACTGTTGTTTGTCAAAATCGATTTCCTTCCCTTACATTCAAAATCAAGACTAAATAAAGTGATATTGCTCTTGAGTCAGCAGATTGGCTTTGTTGTTTTGGATGATAAACAAAAGTTCAATTTCGGGTGATGAAATAGGAAAAGATCTTCAAAAAGGAGAAAAACAAAAGTCTCAAAAGCTTTCTTGGGTTGGAGCTCCACCAACGCACATGGAAAAAGTCTTGTATCTTCACAGTGTTGGAGGGGTGACTCCTTCTCCCCGTAGCCTTCCTCAGGTTTCTCAATACTTTTCACAGTGCCAGGATGAACAACGTTCTTCTCCTGGCCTTTATTGTACAATTCACAATGCCAGGGGGAATTATTTCCTTCCCCTGGTCTTTTTTGAGCTTCTCACATTACCAAGTAAATTACTCCCTTCTCTTGGCTTCTTTCACAATGTTCATCAACAGCAGGGGGAATGATTCCCTTCCCCATGCCTTTCTCAGGCTCTTCACAATGCCAAGAGAATGACTCCCTCCCTTGGCTTCTTTCATAATATTCATCAATACCAGGGGGAATGACGTCCTTCCCCTGGCCTTTCTCAGGTTTTGTTTGGGTTTCAAGCCCGATCCACTGACTTGTGTTGGACCGACCTAATGTACTTCCCTGCCAAGTGCTGCCACAAGGAAGAGGCACCTTGAAGGAAGTCTCCTTCCCTTTTCCGGGCATCCACTATACCTGGTTAACCTTTCTGTCAGGTATAGTCCTTTTCCCACTTCTTCCCCTTTCTTCTCTTTGGGTCCCAGATCCTCTTAGACTGTCCCAAAAGATTCTTATTTTCTCTCTCAGGGTCCAAAACCCCCTTAATATTTCTCCACAAAGTCTTAAATAAGTTATTTTATGGGTGCAGGACCCAGACGTCTTTCTTGCTTGGTTCTGGTGATAGACTTGGTTCACTCTACTGTCAAGTACTATTGTGTGGCTCAGAAGTGTAGCAGAGTTCTTTTCCCTACGTCATTGTCCAAGACCCTATATTCACAGCTTCTTTCTCCCCCCTCTGGGATTTCCCCGCAACCTTCTCGAGGCCCCAGCACATTCCCAGCAACCTGCGTACCTTTTTGCATGGTCCGTAATGATTCCGGATCTTCCTTGATGCCTGCGATCAGCTGCGGGGCTTCCCCAACCCTCGTGCTCCTTCTTTGGACAGCGGCGGCTCTGCAGCAATAATTCTCCTTCTGATAGCGCGGCTCTTCCTTCCCATGCTTCCCAGTTCTCAGGAACACCGGCAGCTTCCCTTTAATGGCTTGCCAAGCGGTCGTTCTGCTCTGCACCGGCTCTGGACGTTTTTGCTCCTGCCTCAGCGCCACGGTCTGCCTTCTTCCTCTATCCTGGGCCGTGCTGGCTCTCATGGTTCCTCCAGGGAGGGCTCGACTAATGGCAAAGTACCTTTTATATTTTATTTGGATTTAGACCAATAGGAAGTTGGCAAACACTAGACCACTCAAGGTAGTTCACAGAGGTGCTCTTGGTATCTCTGCACTTCCCCCTCATCACAGTACTAAACAGACAATTCCCCCAGGAGTCAATAGAGTGCTTCCTCGTCTCAGTGGTTCCTAAAGAGGCTCTACTTGGGTAGCTCCTATTACATCTTCGTCCCAGTACTTTCAGGTAGCAGCCTCACCTCCCTGGCTTCGTGCAAAGGGGCTCATGCTAGAGCAGAAGGGACAACCTCTGAGGACTTGTCACAGAAGACAAACAAAAGAGGGGTGGCAGAGGCACGACTCTGGGTCCCAGCTGCAATCGGCTCAACAGTCCAGGGATGCTCTCCTCCTAGCGGGCTTTCATGCCTCAGCATTCTTCAAGGAGGCTGACTGGATTCAGGTGTGCAGGGTTGAATTCCTCTGGCAAGCACCAGGATGTTGCAGCAGGGAATGCTGGTATTTGTGGTTTAGAGCAAGCCAGAATCCAATTATCCCCCATTTTTCAATGTTAGCCCTCAGTGGAGAGGTGGGTGGAGTTTCCACCATGGTGGCACTCCAAAGTCAGGCATGTGTAGGCTGCGTGCAGCCCTGTGGAGCCCCAGTGTACTTCACTATG
Organism: Ambystoma mexicanum; assembly: GCF_040938575.1. NCBI lineage: Eukaryota > Metazoa > Chordata > Amphibia > Caudata > Ambystomatidae > Ambystoma > Ambystoma mexicanum. The sequence continues at coordinate 123,403,165 of NC_090936.1, read as the reverse complement.
AAAACTATCATGTATTGTTATTACCAATAGTCTTATAGATCTCTGGCTTCACCTCAGGCCATAACTCAGAGGCTTATTATTATCCTGCAATAATGACCCCCTCCCTTTGCCTCAATAAGGGTATAACACCACCTGTTTTGAAGTTACTCCCATACTCAGAATGAAAGCCTTAGTGCTTCTAACTTCCGAAATCCAGACCTCATTTTCTAATTACTTCTTAACCCCATCTAGTAGTCCAATCATGTATCAATTTTCAATTGGCTTGTCCCATGAAGTTCTTCACTGCCTAAATGCTCACCATTTCGAATGATAAACTGCCTCTCTGTGAGCACTGCAAGGCATCTTTGGGGGTCTTCTCTACACTAAAGGTAGAAAGCCCCTGGAGGGAAACACTCTATAGTGTTCCCAGTTAGGGGGTTGGCTTCACTTCATAATTAACTGACCTTCTCCAGGCTCAATATGAGACTGTCAATTGTCAATATTCCCAGCACCTCATGAAGTAGCTGTCAATCATCCCAGCACACTTCCCTGACCCTCACTTCTAGCCGCTTCTCAGAGTGAAATGCCACCTAGGGATGCTTCAATTATACCGCACCCTTACAGTCTGGAAAAACATAAATAAATGTCACCAACCCTGCAGCTGTCCGCAGGTGTCTTCCAGACTGCCTGAGCCATATCAATGATCATATTAATGGTTCCTACATTTCCCTGTGTGCCAATGGCCCTTGGGTGGACCTTTCTCTCCTGTCTCAGAGGACACTGTACTGATGGAGTGTCAATGAAGCAGAGTGCCGACCTTTGGGCCGGGGCCAATCAGAGGTGCCATCATTGAGCACCCACAACCTATTGCAGAGTAAACTCCTTCCAACTATGCTGAGCATGATGTACACTGTATGTTTTGTTATTGGGTTTTATATTGTGCTTTGCTGCCATTTTCATGGCCTCTTGGCGCTTAGGTAACTGCCGGAAAATGGGTTGGGTTTGGTTAGCAGGAGTAATGGAATAGTGCAGGACTGCTTTTTTGTTGTGTTGATGCACGCATATCTCCAAGTACTGGGCTCGATGTGTGCTGTATCTGAGTTGTGGAGAATCACTTGGGGCATGTGAATAAAGAAGGGAGGGCCAGGTGTAGGCATCCTGTTCAATTTGCTACTAACAAATTCTGCCCAGAGAGCAAGATCAGGTTCGACCATTGCTAGAGGGCTGTGTGAAAAGTTGCTGGGAGATGTGTAGGGTTTGGATGCTGATTGTGCGTGCAGGGGAATGGTAATCATTTGTGTTTGCCTGCAATTTGTGAGTGGCTTGTTAATGTGTGTAGTATCACGTGGAAAGTACAATAGTGAGCAGGTTAGTGAGGGTGTGTGACATTCAAGAAATCACCTGTAGCAAGGCTGAACATGGCATAGAAGGAGATTACAGCCTTGAAGGCACAGCAGAGCATTAAAATGCATAGCAAGGCATGGAAAGGCTTAATAAGCCATTCATGGCCTCCTTCCAACATTCCTACCACTGTCCTCTGCAGACGGCTCCCACTCTCCCTTTCCCCTAAGTAGAACACTCTGTCACTTACTAGTTAGGTTTGCACTTTATGGTTGTATACAAATTGACCTAATCACAATTGACCGAATCACAATTGACCTTCTGCACAATTGTCCGAATTTTAAAGGTCAATTAGTACATATATGTGGAGGGGAAACCCCCTGCAACCTCCAACCAAAACCCCTTGTATTATTTATAATACAAAACCAACCCAATATATATATATTTAAAAAATGAAAGGTCATTGTGCAAAAGGTCAATCAGGACCATTAAAATTCGAGCTATTAGGTCATTTGGTCAGTTGTGCTCGGTCAATTTGGGTAATACCCACTTTGTACATCACAAACATCCATGATACTTTAATTTGCCCCTGTTCCCTAGGTTACATTTCACTTTGCCTTTATCTCCCTAGCCTGATCATCCCCCATCGATGGATATCGTGTTCAATAAGGCTCAGGAAGCGATAACAAGTGCTATATGGCTCTGGGAGTGGCAGCTTGACAGATGGGGTTAGAGGCCTGATTGGAGACCCATCACCCCAAGTTAAGTGCTCACGGTTTTCAGCATGGACATTTTGAATCACAGAAAGAGCTGCCAGAAATATGAGAACCCCATACACTGTTCTCACTTTGTTCATTATGTTGGTTGGCAGGATGGGAACTGTCTCAAACATAACTTTAGCTTGCTCTGGTGCTGTGCACAGTGGGTTCTGCTTTGACTTGTGACCATCAGGCTAATGCTCATCAGAGCAAAGAAATCATTTGTCTGGCAATCGGAAGGGACCGTTATCCAGTAACCCTGCTCTTTTGCCGAGATATCTTGCCCAGTGTATCCAACAGGCCTCAAACCCCTCTCACGCAGCACACATGGTCAGGGGCCAAAGGAACGCTCCTCCCTTGCCGTGGTTCCTGAAATCAACTGATACTGATGTTTCTCCTTGTTGCTCAAATCGCATCTGCTGGGCTTTCAATTTTCTGCGAAATGGGAGTAGGCATGATGGACGCAGATAGTGCCTTGGGTGGGAATGGGGCAGACCTGTTGTATTTGGGCATGTGCTGGGTTTTATAGTGCAAGGTAGACAGGATATTCCAGATTGGTGCATAGAGGCATGAATTCTTAAGTGGTCATGGTTGTGCACTGTGGCTGAATCCTGCCTTTAATTTCTCAGATTCTCACTCAATTGTAGTTGAGCCACTTATTAGTTCTGATCTAGGTTATATAATCCCTGTTTATGCATGCTTTGCTGAACACTAACTAATAAATGACTGAAATTCCAAAATGCTGCAGCTGTATAGTTGGTAGGGCAAATACACACCTCCCCTTGTGGTCTGATATTCTGAGACATTGTAGGTTCTCCTTGACTATATAAGCACTATATGCACAAAGGAGGCATTATTGACTTCCTCTCAACCAATTCAAATGTTCGCAGTGCATGCAATGACTACTGGTATCGACTACATTCCAGATAGTCTGACTTCAAAAGCAGCCAGAGAAACAACGGTAAATATTTCTCTACATTCAAGAATTGGCATTGCTGTTCAGTTCAAGTTAATTTCAAGTTTATTCAGAAATATTACACTTCTAAAAAAACACTACAACAATACAATTTGCCAAACTGTAAAAAATTACCAGACAGTTCAAAAACGCCTCATCTTTAAAAGTTGATCAGATAATAAAATGTTCATACAATGTTCATGCTAACAAGCAAAATGACAAAACAAAGTGAAACAAGTTCAAAAAACAGCTACAGAAAGATACATTGGAAATTGATTATTGCTTCTTTTTCAAAAAATGACTTAATATAATTAACCATATAGTAAAATCATGGTGCAACTTTAATATAATTCGCTCTAAGGTACCATGCACAGTTAAGGCAATTAACATCTGACTTGTCACCTCACTTTCCGATACAGAGGTTTGACAAATCCCATGATGTCATCAATGCTTCTGAAGGGCAATTCCCTTTCTGTGAGGCTAGTCATCCAGGGGGTATTAATCCGTGGGTGGACCTCATGGGAGGGGAGACCCCCCCTTGGGTCCAGTGATGACTACATCGGGAGAATGCGGTATTCCCACCCATCACATGGCCTGTTGCCCCTTTTCAGAGCTATCCCACCTTTCCTTCCTCTCCTCATTCCCCTTCACACTTAACCTCACACCCCATCTACTTGGCTAAGGCACCTCAAATAGAGAGTACTGAGAAAAGTAGGAGAACTAATGAGTTACCATTTCAATACTCACTTATTACTGAGATTAGAAAGAGTACTAGTGGGTTACCATCTCAATATTTACTTAGTATTGAGATGAGGAAGAGTACTTGTGAGTTACAATTTATTTATTTTATTGCTTATAACGAGCCGCTGCCTGCAGGCAATCAGGGCACACATCAAACAACTGGCAACAATAATGGACCATCTCAATACTCACATAGTACTGAGACGAGGAGGGAATGCAGAGCAATACCGAGTACGCATGGAACCATTTACACCAGTCTAGTTGTTCATGAACAGTGATTGGCAGAACTAAAATAAAAACCAATGAAGGACTTCACAGTATATCAAGCTCTCCCTGAAGGAACGGCGAGAGGAGAGACAAGCCTGCAGAGCTGACGGGCGCTGACTGAGTTGCCGTGCAGAAGGAGAGAGAGTCTGCAGCATGGCCCAGAAGCGGACTAAAACTCCAGGTGATCCAGAGACCGGGGGACCTGCGAAAGCACACCAGCATGCCATCCCCGAGCAGAAGAAAACTGCGGATCCGCTGCAGGGGGAAAGAAGCACTGGAAGATTATAGAATTAGCACGAGTGAGCACAGCTGCCTCGAGGGAACTAGCACTCACGTAAGCCATAACACAATGTACTCAGGCAGCCACAGGGGCGCAGGAAACCGAAAGGGGATTGTTGCAAAAGCCGGAAAGGACAGTCTGGGACTTGCACCCAAATTGTACATGGACTTGCACTAAGGCTGGCAAGAGAGGGAACAAAGTTTACAGAGAGGGAGAACAAAGCTGTAAAATGCGAGTCTGGGACTCACACCCAAATTGTTCATGGTATTGTACAAAGGCTTAGAAGGAGAGCGAATCCAGGCAACGCTTCTTCTGTGCAACACTTGGTGAGGGGGAATCAGGTCTGCATCCAAGGGACAGGGACCCCTACAGCTTGGAGAGAGCATTCAGGCAACGCTTCTTCTGTGTAACAGTTGGTGAGAGGGAACCAGGTCTGCATCCAAGGGACAGGGACCTCTACAGCTTGGAGAGAGCATTCAGGCAACGCTTCTGTGCAACACTTGGTGGGAGGGAACCAGGTCTGCATCCAAGGGTCAGGGCTCCTACAGCTTGGAGAGAGCATTCAGGCAACGCTTCTTCTGTGCAACACTTGGTGAGAGGGAACCAGGTCTGCATCCAGGGGTCAGGGACCGCTAAAGCTTGGAGGGAGCATCCAGGCAATGCTTCATCAATGCAACCTTTGGTGAGAGGAAATGAACCAGATCTGCATCCAAGGGTCAGTGACCCATACAGCTTGCAGAGAGCATCCAGGCAACGTTTTTGCAGCACAGCACTTGGTGAGAGGGAACCAGGTCTGCACCCAAGGGTCAAGGACCCATGATGGCTTGGAAAGAGTATCCAGGCTGATCCTCTTCAGCGTAATAGCTGGCGAGGGTAAGCTAAAGCCTCCAACTAGCGCATGGGACCCCAAAGAAATGATTTGTAAGCCTGAGGAAGGCTGGAGAAAGAAAGACATTTCTCCAACAGCCAAGCAGTGGCTGTAGTTAGATAAAGAGAATCTGATCAAGACAAGAACTGCCTTTTGTCCAGGGGCAGGCAGTCACTCCTCTGGGTCAAGAAGACATCACCTTTGATTTAGTTAGCTTAGTGTGTAAGGGACAGAGTTAGGATTTTGACACTAAACAGTAGGGCCTTTGCTTTGGACATTCTGACACTAGTTATTTCTGTTGAGGCAGCAAAACTCCTCTTAGACTTAGGGCGAGTTAGGGTTTTCTTTTCCTTTTGCACCTTTGAAGACATGTTTATAACACATGACATGAGCCCTCCGTGTCAGAGCCTTACTTCTGCACCCTTACAGAGGACACTGTATAAAATATGCTTCACATCTTCAACAACAGTTTTACAAACAGGGCACTTGTCAGATTGGTTTTGTGCTCAATGTTGGAGTACAATGGGGCTTAAGAAGGATGTTTATCCTACATTTAGTATAAAACATTCTCTTTCTCGGTTTGTCCCGCAAATAAAATATGCTTCACAACCTCAACTAGTTTTAATTGCAAGATAGTTTAGTTAAAGTACAGTACTCATCTTTGCAAAGAAGAAAAGTGCCACAGTCAAGTCAGTTGGATTTGGCGATGATACAATGTTAGATTGGAGCCGTTGAATTCCATAAATCAGCGAGCCCTGAATCAGCAATGAATGATATAAAATTGGATAGCCATTATCATCCCAGCCCAATGACATTTTCAGCCAATTATTGAATAATCCAAAGGCAATAAAGAATAGGCCACAGAAGGATGTTATATTCAATCAGAAGAATGTCTAATTCTAGAAATAATGGAATTGTGGGGATCCTATTAGGGATTAAAGCAGGGTTTTCAGAAAAACCTTTTATTCACACCTAAATGCAGGGATGGGGCATATTCCCAAAGGCCTGCTCATATAGAGAAAATGAGTGCACATGAGCTTTATATACTTCTATTGTTGGAAAAACTGCTTTTCCTCCAAATCTATTAACCAAAGCTAATGTTGCCCTAGTCTGCTACTTAAACGCTAGGTGGTTGCGTTCAAGAGGCACTGTCCATGAACCTGATCACTAGATAGTCAAAAAACAGGACCTGTTAAGTTGGTATCTCATCATAAAAAAGGCTGGTCATAATGGGTTCTTGGGCATGATAAGGTATAATAATGGTTTGATCCATATCAAAGACAAGGGAGCTCTCATAGCATAGATTGGGAGACGTCCAACTGTTTAATACCTGCAGAGATTTCAAAATGTATACGCTGTCTGCATAGAGCAAAATGCCTATCTTAGTGCCACATACTAGGGGCACGTTACCGTTGAGTTCTTCAATAAGAATTGCGAAATGGTTGATGTCTAATAAGAAGAGTAGGGAAGCAAGGACTCATACGTGGCAGACAGGGCTGTCTATAAGGGAAACAGTCATGGCGTTCTACCCTTTGGCCATATTCAATTTCCCAGCAAAAAGACACGCCAACCTAACATAAGAAAGTGAAATCTAAAACATGAAGCCATGCTTAAACTTTTGTGAGAAAAAAACATTCACTTTAACATTGAACCTAAAACAAATTCATGGTAAAACTGATCACGCCCATTTACAGCTAAAAGTCTTACCTTCCGAAGATAAACTAGCTATACAAATATTTTAAAGTGAAACCAAATTCCATTCACTAATACATATTTGATACTTTACTCCATATTAAACTAACATGATTTACTTTATGCCCAAAACCTTTTTTGTTACTAGCACGATGTGCAATGACGTTATAGACCTCAGGAAGCGTCATTATCCTTTGTGATAATGAACCTTTCCCAAATTATGGTTGGTCACTTCGACTCCAGCCATAGCTTTGGAGCAGTTCATTATCCCACGATAAGGACGTCTCGCTTGGTATAGAAGACTATATTAATTTAAAAATCTGATTTCTTTCATTGTACATAGAATTATTGAGTATTAGGAATATTGTTGGTCAGAATTGCACCTCTTCTACCACTGGAAAAGTTGCTCACATCTGCAAAGGCAATGGGCCTCATTACACGGACGGCGGAGGACCAAGGTGCTGTTAGCACCTTGGTCCATGCCGGTAAAATACCGGCACCGCCTTGGTGGAAAGGGGAATTACTGCCCTATTCCAATGTTGGTGGGGCGGTAATTCCCCTTTCCCCCATTGCCCTTCCCCATTCCCATTTTTGCCCCATAGGGCTCTATGGGAATGGGGAAGGCGCTAATTACAGTGCTGCAAATTGCGGTACCGTAATCAGCACCCTGGTCCCTTTGCGGGTTGGTTTTTAACGCCTGCAAAAAGCAGGCGTTAAAGTCTCGAACCCGCAAAGGGACCTCGTAGTAAGCCGGTAAGGGTTAACGGTCACCGGTACCATTAACGGTCACCGTTAACCCTTACCGCTGTCCGTGTAATGAGGCCCAATGTGTTAATTTCCGAGACAAACTGAGTTTCAGGCAAGGGGAATCTTTGGTCACATTTATTGCAAATGGTGGATTCTAAAATACATTCAGTAAATAACACTGGTTAAAACTACCAGCTGCACAATAGTTACCCATCAAAATGGCCGCCGGCATTGGTCCAAATACTGGCCCACACTATCCTGTTGAGCTGGCCCTTTGAGCATTGCCGTATAGACCAATGGGCCAGTACGAGCCTGCCGTTTACTTTATTTTGTTTTCGCTACAGGACGAATTGTGTGAAATACCCATGAACCCCATAACCACAGAGCAACTTACTTCTCCCATTGACCTTCTGCTTCGTCATTGTTTCATACTATCTGCAAACCTCTTCCTCCTTCCTCACATACCACTATTTTCCTTTGTAGTTCGGCAGTAAAAAGGTGTGTTTAGGAAAGGGTTACAAAAGTATGCAATTGGTCCAGAAATATGCCAGAAGATAAAAAGTGTAGGTTGATTTTGTATCGCTAAGCATGTACTATGCCCACTGTGAGCTATTTTCACTGCAAAGGCATCTCTGGCAAGGTGTGCAGTGATTTCACAGGCTGCACTTTCAAAATCTTCAATTTGGTCGACTCAATTTCATCGAGTCGACCAATTACAGACAAATGTGTACTGTGACGAATCAGAAGATATCATCCCTGTAACAAGGTGAAGCAACATCACTCCTGTACCAAAACACAGGTCTTTACTAAAAGACCCCTCTACACCTCACGAACAAAGGGTTCAAATACCCTATGGCTAAATGTACCTTTGTAAGGCAACCCGGCACTGTGGAAATATAATTGCACTGAGACGAGGAGGCCACACCCGGAGGAAAGAGGAGCTAAATGCCGAATATGGGGCTTTAGTTCCTTGTCTATGATTGCCAAGAATAGCAACAATGTAAAAAGAAATTATTATACATGTCAACTTGTATTTAGATCCAGTTCATTTGACTGGAAAAACATCAATGTATCATCTACATATATTGTTGTGTTATCAATGTAACAACTTTTACAGCAACGTTTTATGCAATAAAATAATTTGGCAAAATTTTTTATACATTAATCTAGAATAATCTAGAATAACGTCATCCATTGTTTAGGTCCGAAACTGTGTGTAGTCACCCTGATCATTTCATTTTAGACTAGCTGTCCCCAGCCACGCGCTGCTTTGGCTCAGTCTGGTTAAATGGAAAAGAAAGAAAGCGCATGTTTCTAATATGTGTAAATTCACAATGCTTGTGGGTAGTTTTTAATGGCTCTGGCGGTTCTCCAAGTTGAAGCAGTTTAATTTTCCCGGCAGCGCAACTTGTTCCTTTAGTTTCTCCATTAAATTTCAGAGCCTTGCAATAAGGACACACTTCAGTCATGGTGCCGATGAGAACATGCCGGCTCAAACTATAATCATCAGCTGGGTTGTACCGGAATGCAAGGCGATTGTAATCGCGTGATTGCTGAGCACGGAGTCGTGTTTGACGCTGATCTGCTGTTTCTCGTTGACGTCTTTCAGCCACTCTCAGCCTGTCGCGTTCATTCCGTTGAGAACAAAGCAGATCTGAAGCTGCAGAACATGATCGCCGTGCTCGCAACCGTGCATCCTGAAGTCTGGCTGCACGTCACTCTGCTGCTTCCTCAGCATGTATTTGAGCCAATCTAAATCGGAAACATTGAAATGGAATCGTAAAATATTTAGTATAGCGTGTTTTGCTTTTACGTCCAACAGATGGCACTGTTTTTCAGTAAAATATTTGGTATAGCGTGTGTTGCTTTTACGTCCAACAGATGGCGCTGTTTTTCAGAAAAAGCATGTTTTTACCTGTCACAGGTGTGACATCTATGTATAGTACGTATATAAAAACACACGCCTATTTGAATGCAACGTTGTGTCAAAATTTCAAAGCAATCGGTGAAGAACTTTCGGAGATTTAAGATTTTGAACAAACGAACATTTACATTTTTATTTATATAGATTATCAACCCACCTGGGTAGATCAGGGCTTAGCCAGGAGCCCTTTGTTTCACTACCACAAATAGCAAAAAAAAAAGAAGAAGGACGGGATCTGGGTTTTGGTGATTGGAGGAGGAGTAGAGACCACAAGGAGACGAGTGTCTCTGAGGGTGAAGGCAGTGAGGACCAATTACAGAGGAGGTGGCAGCACTCCTGATATGAAGTGAACCATCAGAACTTAGCAGATTCTGCGAGACAAAAGGCTGGAGGAAAGGAAAAGATCCCTGTGACGTCAGCACGTAAGGAGAGCGCTGTGTGATCGCTGCGACAGGCTTCTCCCAGTACATGTGAAGGCAGAGCCTCAGAGAGGCAAAGCAAAGGATTTCCCCCACTGTTGCTAGCAACATGAAGACCAAGCCCGCCATTACCAGTCATGTCAGGAAGTTGGAGGAAGCAGCGCAAGTAAAATTACTCACCAAAACGGGACACCCAATAGATTAGGGTTGTCGGGGCCGAGCAGCCACGCGAATCGTAGAAGTCTGCAACAAGAAGGAAATCTAGCTAGGGGCCGGGAGGCTGTACACTGAGCTGGAAATCTTGACTGGAGAGACCACCAAACCCGAACCACGGGCGATAAGCAGGGCAAAACCTCCAGACGGTAGCACAAGGCAGCTGGATGAATGGTGTTTAAAACCAGTCCTAAGTAGAAAAGTGAACCTGGACTGGTAACACCAATAGCATAATTGAGAAGGAGTGGTTCAGTATTTAATGGTGTAGCTGAACATCATAGTTACGAAGAAACCTTGGTCTGGGCTCATTAAAACAGACCTGTCAGAACTCGTTGGTGATCTTCTTCATCCCAGTCCTCTTTGGGCAACCAAACCTGACCACCTCTAAGAGGAGTGGATGCCAAAGAAATACAGAAACCAAAGAGGAACACTAATTTAGTAAAAAAGAGAGGACAGTCCAAGGAAGAGGATTGTACCCTTGGCGAACTGGATGGTGTTTTTCACAAGAAAGGAGGCTAATTTGATGGAAATGAAGATAAACTGTAGTGAGAGAAGGACATACCAGGGGACAGGGATAGTTCCCCCTGGCATTTGAGCAAATCTTACAAGTAGTTGTGAGCTACTAACTTAATAAGAATAAAAACCACAGGATGTGGATTGTCCCGCTGGCATTACCACACTTGAGGGGAAGAAAGCCACTTCCTCTGACAGAACCTGTGCCAACAAGTAAGCAAACATTACTTTGGGTTGGTAGACCTACACTTTGGAACTTGGTACAGCCAATTGGAGAAATGCTGCAGGAAAGCGGCCAAGTAGATATTATTTTCCCCTATAGTCATTTTGGAAGTATTTTGAGTGTGAGGGTCAGATTAGGTTTAGGACACAGGACGGTAAACTGCCTCATTAGTTAGTTTTGTCGAGGCAGGGAAGTCCCTCATAGAACCAGGGCTAGTGAGGCATTATTCCAAACCCCCTTTATTATTTAAATAAAAGCATTGTGGAACAAACTATCTACCTGTGCCAGTTGGCTTCACTACGAGTCAGGTGGTAACCCTGCTGGTGATACCAGCGGTTTGCCGCTGGCCTCGCAATATTTTACCAGCACCTGAGTTCCGGGTGCCACCGGCTGATTACGAGTCCGGCAGCCCAAGAAGTCAGGCGCCGGTAAATTATAAGACCCCATTCCCATAGAGTCCCATAGGGTCAGACCTGTCGGGCACCGCAGCCCCGGCAGGCAGACACAGAGTTTGCCAATCCGGAAACAAGGGTGCCAGTGAGCTTACCGGCACCCTTGTTTCCGGACCAGCAAACTCCTAATGCAGCCCAATTTCTCTGTAATCCTGTCTCTCACAATACATATATATATATATATTACATGGCCACATTAGTGGCCATGTAGTTATGGTTAAGTTGCTGTTTCCATAGGAAAAGCACTTTTTGGGCGGCTTATAACTTTGCTTCCCCTGGACGAATCCTCACCAAACTTTGCAAAAAAAGTATATGGCCCACTCTGAATTATTTTGCAAAGTTTGGTGAGGTTTGGTCCAGGGCGGGGCAAAGTTATAGGGGGGGGTCCCAAAACTTTTTTTCCCATAGACATAATGGGAAAAAAATTTGCTCACGCCTACAGCCCAAACCGCTGGACGGATTTACACCAAATTTGCGGCGGGAGCGGCGGCTTGGTCCCGAAAGCATGCTTTTTTTTTATTTGGTGTAAATCCGTCCAGTAGTTTTTTTTAAAAATTACAAAAATGTAAGGGAAAAAAATTCGTGATATCTGTGTCCGCTTCGCGTACACACTTCCCTGTTCACTCTGCGGACAGGACGGGGATTGGGCAAGCGCTTGCGTGATGTCCGCAGACATCTGACTTGCTTTGCTATTGGCTGCCGTGAAGCGTGCAGTGCGTTGTATTGTGAGAGACGCCCGCCATCTTTGTTCATCGGTTCATCAGAGCATTGTACAGTAAGCTCCGTGTGTTCATCCCGTTCCCCCCGATCCCCGCTCATTTTCCGTGTCTCTCCCCCATTCCCCCCACCCCCGCTCATGGCCCGTGTCTCTCTCCCGTTCCCCCACCGCCGCTCATGCCCCGTGTCGCCCTGTTCTCCCCCACCCCCATTCATGGCCCGTGTCTCCCTTCCATTCCCCTTCACCCTCCCGCTCATGGCCCTGTCTCCCCTGTTCCCCCCAACCCCCTGCTCATGCCCCGTGTTTCCCCTGTTCGCCCCACCCCCTGCTCATGCCCCGTGTCTCCCTCCTTTTCCCCCCAACCCCTGCTCATGCCCCATGTCTCCCCTGTTCCCCCCAACCCCCGCTCATGCGTGGTGTCTCCCTCCTTTTCCCCCACCCCCCGCTCATGCCCCGTTTCTCATTCCCGTTCCCCCCACCCCCCGCTCATGTCCCATGTCTCCCTCTTTCCCCCCACCCCCCGCTCATGCCCTGTTTCTCATTCCCATTCCCCCAACCCCCCGCTCATGTCCCATGTCTCCCTCTTTCCCCCCACCCCCGCTCATGCCCCGTGTCTCCCCTGTTCCCCCGCTCATGTCCTGCGTCTTCCTCCTTTCCCCCATCACCCCCCACTCATGCCCCGTGTTTCCCTTGTTCCCCCCACCCCCTGATCATGCCCTGTGTCTCCCCTGTTCCACCCCACCCCCCGCTCATGCCCTGTGTCTCCCTCGTGTTACCCCCCGCTCATGCCCCGTGTTTCCCCTGTTCCCCCCACCCCCTGCTCATGCCCCGTGTCTCCCCTGTTCCCCCCAACCCCCTGCTCATGCCCCATGTCTCCCTCCTTTTCCCCCACCCTCCGCTCATGCCCCGTGTCTCCCCTGTTCCCATATCCCCTGCTCATGTGCTGTGTCTCCGTCCTTTTCCCCCCACCCCCGCTCATGCCCCATTTCTCCTTCCAATTCCCCCCCACCCCCCGCTCATGTCCTGTGTCTCCCTCTTCCTCTCCACCCCCCGCTCATGTCCCGTGTCTCCCTCCTTTCCCCCCACCACCCGGTCATGCCCCGTGTGTGCCCTGTTCCCACCCACCCCCCGCTCATGCTCCGTGTCTCTCTCCTGTTCCCCCCGCTCATGTCCCGTGTTTCCCCTGTTCCCCCCACCCCCCGTTCATGTCCCGTGTTTCCCCTGTTCCCCCCACCCACCGCTCATGCCCCGTGTCTCCCTCCCATTTCCCCCACCCCCCGCTCATGTCCCGTGTCTCCCCTGTTCCACCCCACCCCCCGCTCATGCCCCGTGTCTCCCTCGTGTTCCCCCCACCCCCTGCTCATGCCCCGTGTCTTCCTCGTGTTACCCCTCCACCCCCCGCTCATGCCCTGTGTCTCCCTCGTGTTCTCCCCACCCCCGCTCATGCCCCGTGTCTTCCTCGTGTACCCCCCCACCCCCCGCTCATGCCCCATGTGTCTCCTGTTGCCCCCAACCCCCGCTCATGCCCCGTGTCTCCCTTGTGTTTCCCCCACCCCCCGCTCATGCCCTGTGTTTCCCTCGTGTTACCCCCCACCCCCCGCTCATGCCCCGTGTCTCCCTCCTGCACCCCCCACCCCTGCTCATGCCCAGTATCTGCCCTGTTCCCCCCATCCCCCGCTCATGCCCCGTGTCTCCCTTGTGTTACCCCCACAACCCCCGCTCATGCCCTGTGTCTCCCCTGTTCCCCCCACTCCCTGCTCATGCCCTGTGTCTCCACTGTTCCCCCCACCCCCCGCTCATGCCCCGTGTCTCCCTACTGTTCCCCCCACACCCCGCTCATGGTACGTGTCCCCCTCCTGTTCCCCCACCCCCCGCTCATGCCCCGTATCTCCCTCCTGTTCCCCCCAACCCCCGCTCATGCCCCCGTCTCTCCCCCACCCCCGCTCATGCCTCATGTCTCCCTTCCGTTCCCCCAACCCCCTCTTATGCCCTGTGTCTCCCTCCTGTAACCCCCACACCCCGCTCATGCCCCGTGTCTCCCCTGTTCCCCCCACCCCCTGCTCATGCTCCGTGTCTCCCTCCTTTTTCCCCCCACCCCCCACTCATGCTCCGTGTCTCCCCTGTTCCCCCCACCCACTCCTCATGCCCCATGTTTCCCCTGTTCCCCCCACCCCCGCTCATGCCCCATGTCTCCCCTGTTCCACCCCACCCCCCGCTCATGCCCTGTGTCTCCCTCGTGTTACCCTCCCACCCCCCGCTCATGCCCCGTGTCTCCCTCGTGTTCCCCCCACCCCCCGCTCATGCCCCATGTCTCCCTCGTGTTCCTCCACACCCCCTGCTCATGCCTCGTGTCTCCCTTCCGTTCCCCCAACCCCTGCTCATGCCTCGTGTCTCCCTTCCGTTCCCCCAACCCCTGCTTATGCCCCGTGTCTCCCTCCTGTACCCCCCACACCCCACTCATGCCCCGTGTCTCCCCTGTTCCCCCCACCCCCGCTCATGCCTGTGTCTCCCTCCTTTTCCCCCCCACCCCCGCTCATGCTCTGTGTCTCCCCTGTTCCCCCCACCCCCTCCTCATGCCCCGTGTTTCCCCTGTTCCCCCCACCCCCTGCTCATGCCGCGTGTCTCCCCTGTTCCACCCCACCCCCCGCTCATAGCTCATGTCTCCCTCGTGTTACCCCCCACCCCCCGCTCATGCCCCGTGTCTCCCTCGTGTACCCCCCAACCCCCGCTCATGCCCTGTGTGTCTCCTGTTGCCCCCACCCCCCGCTCATGCCCTGTGTCTCCCTCGTGTTCCCCCCGCTCATGCCCCGTGTCTCCCTCGTATTAACCCCCACCCCCGCTCATGCCCTGTGTCTCCCTTGTGTTCCCCCCACCCCCGCTCATGCCCCGTGTCTTCCTTGTGTTCTCCCCACCCCCCGCTCATGCCCCGTGTCTTCCTTGTGTACCCCCCACCCCCTGCTCATAACCCGTGTCTCCCCTGTTCCCCCCACCCCCCGCTAATGCCCCGTGTCTCCCCTTTTCCCCCCACCCCCTGCTCATGCCCCGTGTCTCCACGGTTCCCCCCACCCCCCGCTCATGCCCGTGTCTGCCCTGTTCCCCCACCCCCCGCTCATGCCCCGTGTCTTCCTTGTGTACCCCCCACCCCCCGCTCATGCCCCGTGTCTCCCCTGTTCCCCCCACCCCCGCTCATGGTCCGTGTCTCTCTCTTGTTCCCCCCATCCCCCTGCTCATGCCCCATGTCTCCCTCCTGTACCCCCTACTCATGCCCCATGTCTGCCCTGTTCCCCCACCCCCCGCTCATGCCCCGTGTCTCCCTCGTGTTCCCCCATCCCCCGCTCATGCCCTGTGTCTCCCCTGTTCCCCCCAACCCCCGCTCATGCCTCGTGTCTCCCTTCCGTTCCCCCCAACCCCTGCTTATGCCCCGTGTCTCCCCTGTTCCCCCCCACCCCCGCTCATGCCCTCTGTCTCCCTCCTTTTCCCCCCACCCACCCGCTCATGCTCCGTGTCTCCCCTGTTCCCCCCCACCCCCACTCATACCCCGTGTCTCCCTCCCGTTCCCCCCACCCCCCAGTCATGCCCTGTGTCTCCACTGTTCCCCACCCCCCAGCTCATGCCCCGTGTCTCCCTACTGTTCCCCAGACCCCGCGCATGGTCTGTGTCTCTCTCTTGTCCCCCCCACTCATGCCCCGTGTCTCCCTCCTGTACCCCACCCCCCGCTCATGCCCCGTGTCTGCCCTGTTCCCCCACCCCCTGCTCATGCCCCATGTCTCCTTCGTGTTCCCCCCACCCCCTGCTCATGCCCCGTGTCTCCCCTGTTCCCCCCACCCCCCACTCATGCCTCGTGTCTCCCTTCCGTTCCCCCAACCCCCGTTTATGCCCCGTGTCTCCCCTGTTCCCCCACCCCCGGTCATGCCGCGTGTCTCCCTCCTTTTCCCCCCACCCCCACTCATGCTCTGTGTCTCCCCTGTTCCCGCTACCCCCGCTCATGCCCCGTGTCTCCCTCTCGTTCCCCCCACCCCCGCTCATGCCCCGTTCCCTCCCACCCCCCGCTCATGCCCCGTGCGTGCCCTGTTCCCCCACCCCCTGCTCATGCCCTGTGTCTCACTCCTTTTCCCCCCACCCCCGCTCATGCCCCGTGTCTCCCCTGTTCCCCCCACCCGCCTTCATGCCCCGTGTCTCCCCTGTCCCCCCCCGCCCCCACTCATGCTTCGTGTCTCCCTTGTTACCCCCGCCCCCCGCTCATACTTCGTGTCTCCCTTGTGTTACCCCCACCCCCCGCTCATGCCCCGTGTCTCCCTCGTGTTACCCCCGCTCATGCCCCGTGTCTCCCCTGTTCCCTCACCCCTGCTCATGCCCCGTGTGTGCCCTGTTCCCCCCCACCCCCGCTCATGCCCCGTGTCTCCCTCCCATTCCCCCCCTAGCCCCCGCTCATGCCCGTGTCTCCCCAGTTCCACCCCACCCCCCACTCATGCCCCGTGTCTCCCTCCCATTCCCCCCTCCCCCACTCATTCCCCATGTGTGCCCTGTGTTTTCCCTGTTCCCCCACCCCCCGCTCATGCCCCGTGTCTCCCCTGTTCCACCCCACCCCCTGCTCATGCCCTGTGCCTCCCTCCTTTTGCCCCCACCCCAGGCTCATGCCCTGTGTCTCCCCTGTTGCCCCCACCCCCGCTCATGCCCTGTGTTTTCTTCCTTTTCCCCCCACCCCCCGCTCATGCCCCGTGTCTACCTCCGTTCCCCCCACCCTTCACTCATGCCCACGTGTCTCCCCTGTTCCCCCCGCTCATGCCCCATGTCTCCCTGCTTTTCCCCTCCAACCCCCACTCATGCCCACGTGTCTCCCCTTTTCCCCCCACCCCCCGCTCATGCCCACGTGTCTCCCCTGTACCCCCCACCCCCTGCTCATGCTGATGTGTCTCCCCTGTTCCCCCCCACCCCCGCTCATGCCCACGTGTCTCCCCTGTTCCCCTCCACCCCACGCTCATGCCCTGTGTCTCCCTACTGTTCCCCCCACACCCCGCTCATGGCCAGTGTCTCTCTCTTGTTCCCCCCACCCCCTGCTCATGCCCTGTGTCTCCCTCCTTTTCCCTCCCGCCCCCCCCCTTGGCTCCCCTGTTCCACCCACCCCCTGCTCATCCCCATGTGTGCCCTGTTCCCCCCCACCCCTGGTCATGCCCCGTGTCTCCCTCCTTTTCCCCTCCAACCCCCACTCAGCCCACGTGTCTCCCCTGTTCACCCCACCCCGCTCATGCCCACGTGTCTCCCCTGTTCCCCTCCAGCCCCTGCTCATGCCCTGTGTCTCCCTACTGTTCCCCCCACCCCCCGCCCCTTGTCTCCCCTGATCCCCCCCACCCCCTGCTCATGCCCCGTGTGTGCCCTGTTCCCCCCACCCTCCGCTCATGCTCACGTGTCTCCCCTGTTCCCCCCACCCCCCACTCATGCCCCGTGTCTCTCTCTTGTTCCCCTCCACCCCCTGCTCATGCCCTGTGTCTCCCTCCTTTTCCCCCACCCCCCGCCCCTTGTCTCCCCTGATCCCCCCACCTCCTGCTCATGCCCTGTGTGTGCCCTGTTCCCCCCCGCTCATGCCCACGTGTCTCCCCTGTTCCCCCCACCCCCCACTCATGCCCCGTGTCTCCCTCCTTTTCCCCTCCAACCCCCGCTCAGCCCATGTGTCTCCCCTGCTCCCCCCACCCCCGCTCATGCCCACGTGTCTCCCCTGTTCCCCGTACCCCCTGCTCCTGCCCACGTGTCCCCTGTTCCCCCCGACCCCTGCTCATGCCCACCTGTCTCCCCTGTTCCCCTCCACCCCCCCGCTCATGCCCTGTGTCTCCCTACTGTTCCCCCCACCCCCGCTCATGGCCGTGTCTCTCTATTGTTCCCACCCACCCCCTGTTCATGCCCTGTGTCTCTCTCTTGTTCCCCCCACCCCCTGTTCATGCCCTGCGTCTCTCTCTCTTGTTCCCCCCACCCCCTGTTCATGCCCTGTGTCTCCCTCCTTTTCCCCCCACCCCCTGCTCATGGCCCCTTGTCTCCCCTGTTCCCCCCACCCCCTGCTCATGCCCCATGTGTGCCCTGTTCCCCCTGACCCCCGCTCATGCCCACGTGTGTCCCCTGTTCCCCCCGACCACCGCTCATGCCCACGTGTCTCCCCTGTTCCCCTCCACTCCCCCGCTCATGCCCTGTGTCTCCCTACTGTTCCCCCCACCCCCCACTCATGGCCCGTGTCTCTCTCTTGTTCCCACCCACCCCCTGTTCATGCCCTGTGTCTCTCTCTTGTTCCCCCCCACCCCCTGTTCATGCCCTGTGTCTCTCTCTCTTGTTCCCCCCACCTCCTGCTCATGCCCCGTGTCTCCCTACTTTTCCCCCCACCCCCGCTCATGGCCTGTGTCTCTCTCTTGTTCCCCCCCGCCCCCCGCTCATGCCCCGTGTCTCCCTCCTTTTCCCCCACACCCCCGCTGATGCCCTGTTGTGTTCTCTTTATACACCCCGCCTTCCATTTCCATGGTGGCCGTCTTGGTAAAAGATTTTCCTTCCTACACCGGGGCGCCGCAAGCGTCCCGGTTTGGGAAGAAAAATCTTTTTTTTACCACCCGGGGTTCCCACTTTGAGGACCTAAGATAATAGTGGTTTTCATCTATTGAAAATTATGTTATGGTGACGTTGCACTAATAAAAACCTATGAAATTCAGTAAAAAAATAATGTGTTACAGGAACGTTATGGTTAAGTTGCACTAATAAAAACCTATGAAATTCAATGAAAAAACTTTGTTAAAGGGACGTTATGGTTAAGTTGCGCTACTAAAAACCTATGAAATTCAGTGAAAAAACTTTTTTAAAGGGACGTTATGGTTAAATTGCGCTACTAAAAACCTATGAAATTCAGTGAAAAAACTTTGTTAAAGGGATGTTATGGTTCCAAGTAAAACCGAAAAACCCTTGAAATTCACCAGTTATGGTAAACTAAGCAACCATAACTCGCGCCACCACCGTGCACTGCTACGACTAACACCCACGACATCAAAGATGACATCATAAATGTTATTGATGACATCACTGATGACATCACATGTCTGGCTCACTCTTTTTTCTTTTGCTGACATATCTAGGCCACATGGTTTTCTTCAGTAACAGTCAGAAACTAAACTTTTTATTTTATTTGTAGACGTATCCTTCAAGTAGGTTCTTACAGTAATTCCCTTAGAGTCCAGTCACATCATATGAAATATATACATAGGGGAAGACACAAGCTTGAAAGACAGCAATCCTTTTTGTGCATAAAGATAATCAATAGACTTATCAGCACTTTCTGATAGTTCTGTTGTTTTTTTTATGGCTGTACTTTCACTGTATATGGTCATATTTATATACATTGTACTCACACTACTTTCCTTAGGGTCCAATCACATCAAGTGATACATACACGTAGGGTAAACAGCAGCTTTGAAAAAGAGCAATCATTTATTTGCATGAAAATAATCAGTTAGGTTATGAATTGTTTCTTCTACTACTTGTGCTCTTTTGCTAACCTCACTTTCCCTGTATATACCCATATTGGTATGTGTTCTTGTCTCTTTGTGTTTTGTCTATAGTAATGCAATTATGTAATACATGTGTTTTATTAGCTACTTACTACATATTTCACAGTACACAAAAATCTATTAAGAAAACAATCATTTCATTAATCAACATATAAACATTACGAATATTATACCTTCATCTTGTACGCTGCACACAATGCTATGTTTCTGCATGAGTAGCTTAGTATACTAGATAGAACCCCATAATAGAATACTATTTATATCAATGCATCGTTCAATGCACTAATTAGGGTATGATATTTATTGCAATGATCCTTGACACTTTTTTCGCAACATTATAATAAGAATCCCTTGTACACATATTTCATGAAAAGTACATACATATGTGATGTCATCAATGGCATTTATGATGTCATCTTTGATGTCGTGGGTCTTAGTTTTAGCAGTGCACGGTGGTGGCGCGAGTTATGGTTGCTTAGCTTACCATAACTGGCGATTGTCAAGGGTTTTACGGTTTTACCTGGAACCATAACGTCCCTTTAACAAAGTTTTTTCACTGAATTTCATAGGTTTTTAGTAGTGCAACTTAACCATAACGTCCCTTTAACAAAGTTTTTTCACTGAATATACATATGTATATACATATATATATATATATGTGTGTGTGTCTGTGTGTCTGTATATGATGGGGATAAGCGAGTAGATGGGTTGAGTTATGGTATGTTGAGGGCCTTGGGTAAGAAGGTGAGGTATCGGGCCCGTATGACAGGACAAACAATAGGTAAATTAAAATAAATCGACCAAATTGAAGACATTCCAAAAGAAGTTGGGTAATCACGTAGAAAACTTTCCTGCATGAAACATGAAGTATATCTGCCAAAAAGGTTGAATTTATAACTTGCTGAAATTGGCACAACTCGAAATAAATAAAGCAATATTTCATTTGGGGGTAATTTGCATGCCACAATTTTCACAAGTTCTGTTTTACTCTTTCATAATTACACACGATACTTACAAGAGTGTTGGGAAGTAATTTACACTAGACCGCTGCAGGCTCCACCAGCCACAACACACCTGTGCCCGAGTTATGTACTGTATCAAGTAGAAAGCGAATAACGTGGACCTAAACGTTGTAATATATCTGGGAACACTTCAGCCCCTGGCTCACTGTGAAGGCAGGAGCTGAGGTTATGTTAAAGGAAGCACTATATCCCATAAAAGTATCTTAGCAACTGAGCGTTCTCGCCAACCTGGGACTTGCAGGTTATACAAAGGTCTCGGCAGATGTTGCTTTAACGCAACCCACTGAGCTATTTCCATTGGACTGGAACCTGAGTTCTACAAGTCGAGTATTTATTTACGTTCCAATTAAGGTCTAAATCGCAGATGGTACAGCTACAGTAGGTAAAGATTATTTTGTTTCTCCAATTACTGTGTTTTCAGAGTTTTAATATACTCCAATAGCTCGAGTATCTGTAATCTTAATGAGACCCCTTGCAATAATGCTGCAGTGAGTTTAACATTTATAGAAGAGTTATAGGAAACTATAGCTGCGTACAACTGTAATTTCAACACCAATTATTCTTAATTAGCTAAACATACACGCTTATTAATTTTACAAAATTTCTGGCGCATGTCATGTTCTTCCAGATTGGGAAGCTTTATGTGGTAAGGAACAGGCTGCCGGATGCTTGGGCCATGAGCACCAGGCAATGCGCAAAACAGTCATTAGTTCGCCACTCGCGCAGGTGGGCGAAATGTCGAATTTTCCACCTTTCTAATGGAAGTGGTCACCAGATGGTGAACAGCAGCCAATAAGCCTATGGGGAATAATCTCTGGTATGAAGCCTTGATAGGAATCTAAATCAAGGCTGGGATGACTTAGCCTTTCAAAATCAAATGAGAAATTAGGCCATTTAGTAAAGCGCCGCAAGGACATTCAGGTTCTTGCTCGAGCTATGTGAGTTTAGCATCTGCTAATAAAATGCGCGCCTAAAAGGTGTGAATCTGGACAAGTGTGGCCTCCCCCTTTCATCCTTCAGAAGCTGATAGAATGGGGGTCATTCCGAGTAGGGCGGTAAGGGTTAACGGTCACCGGTAACGTGACTGGTGCCGTTAAACCCTTACCGCCCTATTCCGAGTTCCCTTTGCGGGTTGGAACTTAACACCTGCTTTTTGCAGGCGTTAAAAAACCAACCCGCAAAGGGACCTAGGAGCTAATTACGGCACCGTAATTTACAGTGCCGTAATTAGCACCTTCCCCATTCCCATTGAGCCCTATGGGGAAACAATGGGAATGGGGAAGGGCCCATGGTGAATGGGGAATTACCGCCCCCGCCAACCTTGGAATGGGGCGGTAATTCCGCCATTCACCATGGCGGAGTCGGAAATATAACAGCGTCAACCAAGGCGCTAATAGCGCCTTGGTTAACCCCAGGGTCGGAATGAGGCGCAATGGGCCTCATTACGACCCTGGCGGTAAGGGGTTAACGCCAGCGTTAGCTGCGCCGACCCCTTACCGCCAATTACGAGGTCCCCTAGCGCCATGGTGCTTTTAACACCTGCTTTTAGCAGGTGTTAAAATCCATGGCGCTAAGGGACCATGGAGTTAATTACGCCACCGTAATTTACGGTGGCGTAATTAACGCCTTCCCCACTCCCATTATGCCCTATGGGGCAAAAATGGGAATGGGGAAGGGTAAATGGGGATTGGGGACTTACCGCCCCGCCTAGGTCGGAATGGGGCGGTAAGTCCGCCAACCACCATGGCGTAAACGTAGTTTACGCCATGGTGGTAAAGTCACGGCCCAGGCGGTAACTTACCGCCTGGGTCGTAATGAGGCCCAATGAGTCTGATTCTCTGCCCATAGGAAAGGTATCACTGAAAAGACCAAATGATAATCAGGTCCTTGAACCAAGATTAAAACTCAAAGTCACCTGCAGAGGGAATTCCTTGCATCCATTTGGACTCCTGACTAATGATGATCCATCTGAAGTGCTTACAATATTTGATTATTTGGG
This sequence comes from Ambystoma mexicanum, assembly GCF_040938575.1. Lineage (NCBI taxonomy): Eukaryota > Metazoa > Chordata > Amphibia > Caudata > Ambystomatidae > Ambystoma > Ambystoma mexicanum. The sequence goes on along the minus strand of NC_090936.1, from coordinate 123,380,519 downwards.
CGTATGCTTTTTGGCCTATTTATCTTGGGCGCCTCGCTTCGCCTATGTAAAACGTAGGTTACAGCAATCCTCCATCTTTGCACCACAGTCTCAGGAGCATCTCTTCTAGATCTACTACCAAGGTTTCCAAATGTAAGGAACTCATGGTGGCAACAGTGAAGACAGACACAAGTGATCACAGTTCAAGGGTGTTTATTAAACTGTATATGCGGGGTGAAAAAACACATAATCTAAACCTAATTCTAAGATGGGAGCAAGCTACAACCATCAAATAATAATAAGGCAGTCCTAGTGGCGTCTTGTCAAAATAAAAGGGCTATACTAAGAATAACCTATTACCAATCCTTCTGCTAAATACAAACAAAGAGTGTGGGGTGAGGTTCATAAGAAAGAAAGAAGTGTTCACAAATAATAAGTCAGGATATGGTAGTCAGGGTCTCCCTTCCCCACGTTTTGACCATGGGACAAGGCGGGAATCCGGAGCACAGCACACGCTCGAGCTTTCCCAGCACAAGCCAACAGTTTCGCTTACAGCCATCAGAGCCTTCGGTGGTTACGTCTCTTTTCTACAAAAAGTCTCTTGTCTCCAAGAACCTGATGTATTCCAAAAATAACAAACAAAAGTTCCTTTCTGCTTGTACATTGGGTGATGCCTTTTCACCCCTCGATCCCCCTCTTCTGGGCTCAGATCCACCAGAAATGTATTTGCAATATCAGAACCTTTGGTAGTTAACTTTCTAGCTTCCGAGGGTCAGATCTTTCCTGATTCTACTGGAGGTGATATTTCTTCACCCCTGGGTCCCCCTCTTCCGGGCTCAGACCCCTCTCGAATATCAGCCTCCCTCCTTCGTGTTCACCCAGGCTTATATTTCAAAAGATGTCTCTGTTACATTCACGTCTCGGTGGTGTGATGGTTTATGTAAGGCACTCATGGTGGCAACAGTAAAGACAGACACAAGTGATCACAGTTCAAGGGTGTTTATTTATTTTTTTGCTTTATTTTTATTGAACATTTTGCATACAAAACGGGAGAAATTTCAAAACAAACCCAAGAGTCTTCAGGTAACACCCCCCAAATTAACTGCCACCCTTCACCCTCCCCCCGCTCAAAAACTACCAAGTCCTACCGAATTTTGGGGACAAAGACCATCAAAACATTGGGATTAGGTATTGAGTCAAGACTGATGGAATGGGTTCAGGATAAGAAGAATGCTCAAGGGTGGAGAGGATGTCTCTGATAAACAGTCGGGCCTTACGGGGGGGAAACCCTTAAAGTCTTAGCGCCTTACAATCTTCATGCAGAAGAACCCCAGTCCAGTTGAGCGAAAAGGATTCCATTGTGTCGTGGGTTATCGCTGATAATTTCTCATAAGGGAAGATTAGCCACAATTTAGTGAGCCACTCTTTTTAGACGGAGCAGATGAACTTTTCCACTTCTGGGCTAGGGCTAGTCTCCCGGCTCTTAACATGGCCTGGACCACCTTAGGGAAGCTGTGTGAGTCCAATTCCGGGGTGGGGACACCCAGAAGAGGTTCGAGGGGTGTAAGGTGGGGGAGATGTCCACTATATCCTTGATCCAACTCAAAAGTTCTGTCCAATAAATCTGGATAGACAGGCATTTCCACCACAAGTGATACCAGGTTCAATGTTGGCCAGACTCCCTTGGAGGGAAACCCTGCAAACATTCTGGACAACCTATCAGGAGGGAGATGCCAGGTGTGGAGGACCTTAAAGTCGTGTTCCATGACCGAAGTATAGAGAGAAAATAATCAGGATGAAAAGATCCTACAAGCCATAAAGTTGTTCTGTGTGTGTATGTTTATTTTACAATGACACAGAGCATTTTGTGTTGATTATACAATTTACTTTACAGTACTTTCGATAAGCGCGAATGTTTTGAGAAAACAAACGGACAAGAGTGATTGTGAATGATGGTAACACGGGTAAGTGTCGACTTCAGAGGTATTGAGGTCAAAACTCCACAGGGAGGCACATTCCAAAGACAGATGAGGTAGAAACCTACTATGCAAGGGAAGTGCGCCTGAGACTTTAGATGGTCCCAGGATTGGTTCACACAAGGTGTACACAACAGTCTTTACAAACATACACGAGAGGGGGATGGTACAGTTATGTCACGGGGATCGACACAGGTGTGTTTCGGCCAAAATAGGGCTTGATTGAAGCCTGTCTATATGCTGGCCTTCGTCAGGAGGGACACCAATTGTGGTGCTTGTCCGTAGAATCTGTAGGTTTAAAAGAAGCTGTCAGGATCTCAGAGAATAATTGACTGGTTCATAATAGTATTCAATACTGGCCGAGTGGTGCCGTGGTGATACATCATGTGGTGTATCAAAAACAGCTTACTTGCTGCTGCAATAGCAGTAGGATGCTGTGGACAATCCTCATATAATTGCTGGATTGCTAGTGCGAAGTTGCACTTTCAGAGTTGGCCGAAGTGTCCTGGAGGCCGACGTCTCTCAGGGTCCCGCAGACTGAAATGGGCCAGGGTCCCTGTACCCCCTGTTTGTCGTGGTAGTAGTCCATACGTGCCCATAGAGTGAAGAAGTATTCTATGTGGACCTCGGTGAATAGTTCCGGTTGGCCGTGAAGTATCCATGGAGGTAAGTGGAGTGACGTGGTTCCACAAGTGGGTATGGCTCCAGGTGTAGTGTATCCTCTCTGGTGCGTCGATCGTAACTTGAGATGTGCAACAGTGATGCAGGCCTGTGCAGAATGCCTGGTAGACCACCAGGTGTGTAAGGGTGACGCATGAGTGAAACAGTGTGGTCCATATTCAAATATCTGGTTCTGAAAGCGTCCGGTCCTATGCTTGGTGCAACGTGAAAACTGTGCGTTCTGGTCTAAGGAACACAATGCACACTGCATGTGCACAATTTTGGTGCTGGAGGCGGGGTCTATAAACAACTGTAGAGGTGCCTTGGAGTAGGAGTGCCAAAAAATGCTAATCGAAGCTAGTGGATAGTGCCTGATTGCAGTTGTAAGTGGGCGACAGCACGTGGTTAATTATAAAACGACTGTACGTGAAAGTGGCTCCGAAATGCAGGCGTTGCGACATAGAATAGAGTAACACAGGTAAAGGACCTTATCAATTTACCGCAGTGTGTCTGGTGCTTCTGTGCTTGCGGGGTCCTCAGCTCACAGTGGTGCTGAGCGAGGGAGACCGGCTTCCGTGTCTATAAACGTTCCTAGAGGCTGACGTTCAGCCAATGGGGACGCGCGGTTGGTGTGGGAGGCGGCCGGGCGAACCAATCACATCATGGTCAGTGTCTAAGCCAATCGCGCATCACTTGGAAGGCGGGAGGGTGGGGAGGAGTGTACTCAGAGGTATGGACTACTAGTACGGCAGGGCATCATGGGAGACGTCCCCTAGGGGTGAGAAGCTATGAAGTTGTTTTACATGTTATTTTATTATTTTTCATCCTTCTTATACATGTACCCACCTGGGTAAATCAGGACTCCGCCAGGCACCCTCTATTTTTTTTCTCGAGGTATAGAGAGTACCCAAAAAGAGCACCCTATAGACTGTGGCCCAGGTCGTCTCGTCCAGTGTCATCCCTAGTTTTTCATCCCAGAAATGTTTGAATCCCTGCCTACCCTCTAGTTGTGCTGTGATCAGGGCCCTATAAATCCTGGACAGCGACTCCTTCCTTGAGGAAGATTCTACAATTATTTTCTCAAAGGGTTTGAGGAGACGAGTAAGATTCGCACACCATTTAGTGTTGGCTAGGGTTCCTTTTACACGAAGGTATTCAAAGATCGACATTGAGCGATCCCCCATGACTTCAGCTAATTTATCATAATCTATAAAGGCGCTTTGATGGAACAGTTGAGTGGCTCTCTCCAGGCCAATATCTGACCATAATTGCTTATCTCACAGCCCCTTTTTTCCCAGGTCAAGGGGGAGTCCCCACAAGGAGGACAAGGGAGAGGGCCAGGAGGACAGGGCTGCGTTTGCCTTGTCACTTTTCCATAAAACGCATAGAACAGAAAGTGTTGGATGATTTCTGACGTGAGAGGGTAGATCCTTCTTTGAGGCCCATACGAGGTCTCTAACTTTCCTAGGGTGTGTGTGGGTGTCCTCTATGTACGTCCAATAGGTGCCCATTTCATCCCTCATGTGTTCCAACATTACCCTGAGTTGGGCTGCCTTATGATATTGCCGGAAATCCGGGAGCACAAAACCCCCAAAGGACAGCGGGAGAGCCAGGGTCGCGTGCTTAACCCTCGGCCTCTTACTATTCCAAATAAATCGCTGAACCAATGCACATAGGGTTGCGAAAAAGAGTTCTGGGACCATGATCAGGCGGGCCGTGATGAGGTAGAGGAGACGGGGATGGACATTCATTTTAATAGAGACCATATGGCGAACCATGAAAGAGTCAGGGGAGCCCAACACTTGAGTTCCGCTTCTATGTTGGAGAGAATAGGGCGGAAGTTCAGTTCAAAGAGGGATCCCAAGTCCCTCGGAAGGAGAATTCTGAGGTATGGGGAGGCTTTGCGTTCAATTCTCATGTCCCCTACTGTGTCCCTCCCCTTGATTTCCCAGTCACCCTTTCCCATGGGCATTATGCACAATTTTGAGGGGTTTATCTTTAGTCCCGAGAAGTTACTAAAGGTGTAAATGAGGTCCATGAGCCTCGGAAGTGAAATATGTAAGTCTGTCAAGTAAGCTAAGATGTCAATGGCAAAAAGTGAGAGCTTAAAATTGTGTTCCCCACAACAGACCCCCGTAATTCCACGATCATGTCTAATAGCAATAGCCAGGTTCTCCATTGCATGAGCATACAAGAGGGGAGAGATAGGGCAGCCCTGTCGAGTTTCTCTGGAGAGGAGGAGAGGGGCAGGAACCATGCCATTAACTGCCACTCTGGCTGAGGGGCCATTGTACAAGGACACAATCCACCCACAAAACCTTTCACCCAGGCCCATTCTTTGCAGGACTTTGCCCATTTAGGGCCAGTCGACACGGTTGAAGGCCTTTTCTGAATCTAGTGAGAGGAGGTAGACTTCAATGTTCTTACTGGAGGATTCATGCATCAAATCTAAGGTCTTTCTGATGTTATCTAACCTCTGTCTACCCAGGCAGGTGAAGTGTTGGGCCAGCCTGTTAGAAAGGAGCTTCGCTAAGATCTTGACATCCGTGTTAAGAAGGGAGATGGGACGGTAGGATTGGTATTGTGTTGGATCTTTCCCTTCTTTTGGCCTTACCATGATGAGGGCCGATGGCATGGACTGGGGGAGAGTTCCCCTATCAAGGGCTGCATTAAACAACTTAGCTAGGAATAGAGCAAGGGTGGAACGGAAGTTCTTATAGAAAAGAACAGTGAATCCGTCGTCACCCAGCGTGGTGCCCCCTTGGTGATGGTGGTGACACCACTGGTGTCAATTACCTCTTGGGGATTGATGGGCCTTTCAAGGGGGTCAGCTTTCTTGGAGGGGGGGGTGAGGGATTGAGAGTGAATCAAGAAAGCTGTCAGCATCAGCCCAGTCTCCCATATACTCCAATTTGTAGAGATGCTCATAGTATATGCGGAACTGTTCCGCTATCTGGGAGTCATCCATGCTTTTGTCCCCCCCTCCCTCCCCACAGGTAATTTCAATGAGTCGACTCTCCTACTGTTCATAAGCTCCCTTCATTTCCAGGCAAGAATCCTGTCCACCTTCCACCTTCTCCCCCTTCTCCATATATCTTTGTTTTAGAAAGGCCAATTTTCTCTCAGTTTGTCCCACCTAAAGGGCTGACAGTTTTGCCTTGTGCTGTTGAAGCTCAGCCCACTTATCCGGAAACATTTGGGATTTGAGTTTGACCGCCATTTGGATAGCCTCTATTTTATCCCTAAGGAGCTTCTCTTCTTTTCCCAGTTCCCATTTTCTTCTTGCCCCATATCAATTAGAACACCCCGGATTGTGACTTTGAAGGCCTCCCAGACTCCCGCTGGTCCCACTTCGCCATTATCGTTGATAGCAAAATATTCTTTTATAGCTGTGAGAAGGGACTGGGACAACTCCTTGTCTCACAACAAAAGATTGTTACACAACCAAAAATGTTGTGGGGTTTAGAAAAAAATGTAAATATGACCCGGCCGTGTCGAGTGAGAATCAGTAAGCCCCAGTTGGTCGTTAGTCTTTTGGAAAGCAGTTGCCATCCGCCTCTGTGTTTGAGTATCTGTGTAGGGGTGCTTAGACTTCCTGTCGCTTTTGGGATGGAGGACCACGTTAAAATCCCCACCTACCAAAAGGGTTCCCTCTGGGAATGCCACAATCTTTGTTTTCGCCCCTTCCCAAAACTGGTCCGGAGCCTCGTTAGGGCCGTAGACAGAGACCACTGTCACCATGCTACCTCTGATGTCCCCCTTGACCATTACATAGTGACCTTCAGGGTCTTTACGGTAGGCCTTTGGTACAAAGTACGCCTTGAGAGACACAACTATTACTACTCCCCTTCTCTTAGTTGGGTATGAGGCATGAAATACTTCCTCAATGGATTTGGCCCTGAGAGACATTTCCCTCCCTCTCACCCAATGGGTTTCTTGAAAGAAATAAAAATGCAGTTTGAACCTATGAAATTCTCTCACCACTAACACTCTCTTATGAGGGGAGTTCAGACCCCGGACATTTAGCGAACCCGCCATCAGTACTTGATGTATGTCAGCCATCTGGGGGCAAAATCTTCTTGAGTCCCCTGCAGGGACGCACATGTGATCCATGTCCCCTTCCTGTCTCGATATACCCAGATCCCTCAGAAAAAATATATACCCCACAGAAGACTCGGTATCTTAAAGCAAACAAAACCCAAGAACAACAAGAATGAGATCCCCAACAAACCCCCCTCTGCCCCCTGAGCACCTGGACTACCTGCGACATAGGAGATGCCGTCGGGCCAGGCCACCTTCGCCTACGTCCTCCAGGATTGCCAAAAAACTTCAACACAACCTCCCTGAGCTCCCCTCCCCCATTAGCTCAAACAAAACCATCATCAATCATCACACGTTCCCCCTCCCCGCAGGACCCTCTTCGGGTCGTCTGAGGATCATCACCAGAAGAGAACAACTAAGCAACAAGATGACCTGCATAACAACCTTCACCCCATTGAGCAATTCCATTAAAAAAAATGGTCCTCAAACACTGGGACAAACTACAAACAGACTCTTTCAGACCAGAGAAACCCAGATTTGCTTTCAAACGGAGTCGCAAACCTAAAAGATCACCTTGTACACACGTACACCGAAATGGACGCTCGAAACAATGAGCAAACCACACTATGGCACCTTACACCAGTCAAAGGCCATTTCAAATGCGGCCATTGTTCTGTCTGTACCCTAACAGCTAATCTCAAAATGATTACTTTGAAAGGGAAACCCTGGGCCCTAAACTCTTTCACTAACTGCAAAACTAAATGGTCCGTTTACATAATTAGATGCCCATGTGATCTCATCTATGTGGGCAAATGCAAAAGGGAAATACGGTAACGCATTTGTGAACACCGCTCTTGTGAGTGCAACCAAATCGAAGACAAGCCCTTGGTGGCTCATTTCAAAGCCAAAAATCACATCCATAATGACATCTTCTGGACAATATTACAAACTGTGGGTAACCCTTTCCGAGGAGGTGACAGAGATCTGGCCCTACACAGACTTGAGCAGAAATGGATCTATCGTCTGGATTCGGTGAAACGAGGCCTTAACATTTCCATAGAATGGAACCTCTTTTTCAATAGATAGCCTACAAGACCATGGCCTTACGGACGACGAATATTGTACATGCTATTGTATGTGATTTTCTAAAGTACACTTACATCTAGGCACCCATTTGTCAACATGAGGTCTCCTTTACTTTGCCCATAGAACTCCCTGTTCCCTTGGCATTATCTCCAGGCGTCAGATCTAACTGATCATTGCCACAGCTTTTATTTCTGTGTTTTCTCCTAATATGTGCCAACATGCCATAGGATAAAAAATAACATGTGCAGCAAAATGGAATTGTATTCTTGTAAACCTCTGTTTATCCAATTACTAAGCCCTTTCATTGTTTTAACGTTTCCACTTACGGGAGTGTTTTTACATTCTGAATATGACTATAAGAAGGGTCAGAAATAAGCCATGCAACTTTTGATCACAGCACTTAATTCTGTATTTTTCTCCCAAGATGTTCTAACGTGTAGCAAAATGTGATTTATGCATTCATCTAACTACCGAATGTTAGCTCCGTTAGATTCTACATCAAAAATGTTCACCAAAGTGCTCCTTTTCGAACTCAATTCATGGATAAGTGACAATAAGATATTACCTCCAAACCAAATTGGCTTTTGAGATAAGTCGAGTACATCACACAATTAGCTCATTTTGACCTCAGCTATTGAACACTCCCTGCACTGTCGCAAATTGGATGTACAATGTGCATTTATTGATTTCTCTGCAGCATTCGATACTGTGTGCATGAATCGGCTGTGACGGAAACTCGATGCATGGGGGATTCCTCCCGGTTTGCTTCGGATGCTGATGCTCCTTCACGAAAACACATTGTCTGTATCCGATTAAATGCTCTTGGTAGACTCTCAAAATCTATACCCACCTCTTGTGGTGTTAAATAGGGCTGTATGATTGCTGCTATTTTATTTAACCTTCATCTTTCTGATATGTTTGATGCATTTGCAATCCATGATGCTAACCCTATTAAAGTCAAGAATGTCACCATTGTCTGGATGGTTTATGCAGACGATCTTATTCTCCTTGATTATACGCCTGCTGGTCTACAACTAATGTTAGACGCCCTAGCCACTTATTCAGCCGAAAACGGTCTCAAAATCAACAATGCCAAAAGTAAAATCATGGTTTTCACTCCGAAAAATAGACCCAAAAAACATATATAGACTTTATCTTCGCAACCCTTAGAGCACGTCACATCATACAAATACTTGGGTCTCACCTTTGATGATAAATTAAAATGGGACTTACATTGGTCTGACATACAACAGAAATGTAATATATCAGTTAGTGCAATCAGAGCATTTATTGGATGTAACAATGGCTATTGTACATCTGTTGTACTATCCATTTATAATGCCAAGATTGTGTCTATGCTTTCTTATGCAGTCGCAACCTGGGGTCATGGTTTTAAGCGACAGCTTATTACCTTTGAAGCCAAATTATTGGGGAAGTTATTTCGTCTTCCTCAATGCGTCAGTGTCCAATACTTTTATTTTGAATTTAACACCCGAGGCATCTGGAATGTTTATATAGCCCAGTGCGTATTGTTGTTCCAGCGCCTATCTACTGTCTCAATGGAAACTATCATCACTCCTTATATGTTGGCCTTTTTACGTCTTGATGATAAGATTCCCATAGGCACAATTGGTTTATTAAAACTGATGCACACTGAGTGGCTACATGAGGAAAATGACAATTACATTTCTGGTGATGTCAAGCTATGGCTGAAAACTAAGTTACGTCATGCTGCATTCATGGAGAATATGCTCCATATTGGGAATATGTCTTCTACTCGTGACTACTGCAATGAGAGAATATCTAGAAACTTCCCTCCGCTTTATATAACTCCCTATCCGAGTCCACACATCTTACGTATTTACCTATTAATTAAATTTAACGTCACAGTGGTTTTATTGCCTTGTTACGGTGATACCTATACGACTCATCGATACACCTTTTCTTTTGTCGGCTATGTGGAAACTTAGTGAAAGAGTCAATTTACCATTTAATTATTCAATGTGAATCTCTTGTTTCAGTGCGAACAAAGTATTTTAAAGCGTATAACAATGCTATTATCATGAAAGATATTCCCTTTTTATGGTCTGTATTTATGCAAGGAAATGATATAAATTTTATATATTTTATAGCACGATTTTATCTTCATGTTGCTGAAATTTTTAAATGTTTGATAGTTTTATCATGCTGTACCTTTTGTATTTTTGCTAGATCCATATGTTCATTTTGTCATAATTTGTATGAATCATATTTTAGATGTTATACAAAGCCTTGTTGCTATATGTATATCCAATAAACAAATCAAATCAAATGTGATTTATCCTTCTGTTCCTCTGTTTGATCCAATTGCATAGCCCTCTCATTGTTCTACATGTGCTTTTTCTCCTAATGGAGTGTTTTCCAACTTAAATACGACTCAAGTAAGGGTCAGGTCATGTAACTAACTAGTATCCCTTGCCTCTCACGATCTCCAACATGCATTTATTTTCATTTTCGAGGGCTTTGGCCTCCATCTCCAGCCAGCACACATGCACCCCTCATGCCTGCCAGCAGCAACCACACACCTCACCCGCGCGCACGCGCCATGGTGTTAACACGTTGTCCAACACATGCGCAGGAGAGCACGGATGCGAGCCACGACCTATAAGCTCTCGACGTATGCGCACTCAATTTCCTACAGCGCGCACAGTGACACAGCTTGTTTCCTAACAGCAAGGTAAGACTCCCTTGGTTTCCATCCACCCGCACTGTCCCCGGGCGTTTTTCTTACTCCTGCCCGTACCGCACCGCCTTGATGTAACCCCCCTCATGCTGTGTCCTAATGTCCTGGTGTTTTAAGCACTTCTAATACCCTTTGGGTACCGCATTATTGCAATATTATGAGCGCGCACTTCCCATTAGCATCGGACTCTTTTGGTGCTGCATGCTTGGAACATTACGAGCACGCATTTCCAACAATCACTGTACTCTAGTTCGGGTGCCGCATTATTGTAATATTAGGAGCGCGCACTTCCCATTAGCATCAGACTCTCTTGGTGCCGCTTATTTATAATATTACGAGCACATACTTCCAACAATCACTGTACTCTGCTTCGGGTGGCACATTATTGCAATGTTTGGAGCGTGCACTGCCTATTAGCATTGGACTCTTTTGGTGCCGCATGTTTGTAATATTACGAGCACGCACTTCCAACCATCACTGTACTCTGCTCCCACGTCCCATACAGATTCCATCACTGGACTTTGGGTGAACCAGTATCCCACCTCTCCCAACACGGGGAGATGCACTCCAGCACCATGAGGCTCAAACTAGTCAACCATTCCCAACCACTCACTTGGCATTTTGAATAGGCACATGTTTATATAAGCATACCATGCTTCCTTTTCCTACAGATATATACAAATTAACAAGGGGGGTCCTGGGACGTGGACCGCTTGCTCACTACTCTTAGAGAGACACAGCTCCTCCCTACTGATGAGGTCCAACCAGCCCGAAACACGTGTCTGGGGATGCTGTTGGTACTCTTGTTCAGAGGAGAATTACCTAGCATTTCTGTGCTGGACTGCCCCAGGGCAGGACAAAGACTGATATGTTTGGGATATTTCTTCTCTGTGAAATAGTGAGCTAAAGACTCTGGGTAAGTCTCTCGTAACCAGGACTAATGTCTGGCTGAAGGACTCCCAGGACCCCCCTTGTTAATCTACAGATATATACATACATATATATCTTTCTACTTAGAATCCGGCATCTGACCTATGCAGATCAGCCTCCCAGCCGCATTAACCAGCTTCTGGCGAAATCAAGCACTATAGACAAGGCGTTCTAACTTACCTGGCATGGTAGGTTACCCTCTTTTTGCAGCATTTTACTAACTTTTTAAACTATACGAAGGTCACCTCTCCTCTAGTCACTAACACAGTCCACTTCTACTGGCCCCTTTCAATTACCAAAGTCCGACCAAGACTATTTTGTCCTGAAGACAGTTCGGTGCATCCTGGCAGCGCTGCTAACCTGGTACAGCCACTGCCATCCACCAACTACACACCGAACCAGAAACACTCATCAGTGTGTCAACATTGTTAATGTATTGTTACTGTTAAACAATACAAGAATCTAAATATTTTTGTCACTTTGGACAATGTTAATGTATTGGTATTGTTAAACAATACAAGAATTTAAATATTTTCGTCACTCAGTCTACTAAACCACCAAATATGCAGACCACTAAAGTCTTGATCATGCATATTCCACGTGCTATGGCACCCTCTACTGTATATATGTCTTCCTGTTAGTTTAAATAAACCATTGTTTACTTCTGCATTTTCACTGTGACATTCATTTTTTTAAGGAGCCAGCAGACACCCGGCCCTGCTGCAAATTTGTGGTGACCTCGAGTCACGCTTATGTCTAGGGTAGCCTTTGACTCTATCTCTCCTTGTTCGTGTATACCAGGTGAGCGTTACAGAACGCGAAGCCTTCTAATCATAATCCACCCAGACGTCCAGTATGGAAACCTCGGACACACTCCAGTTAGCCCAGATGCTGCGGCAGTTACGCGCCGAAGTGCATTCAGCCAGACAAGAGACCAATGCATTGCGGAGAGAACTATTAATGGCCAAGGAACGCACAGATGATCTAAGTAGACAACTCCTTCAGTCGCAGGCCGGACAAGCTCCATTGCCTGGGGCCATTCCATCTATACCTACACCACCAGTTAATCCGGTACAGATCACCCTTCCTGGAGCAGTTCCTTTAGCCCCTCCGGAGTGTTTCTAGGGGGACCGTAGGAAGTACGCAACTTTTATGAATCAGCGTCGCCTACATTTCCTTTGCAGACCTGGGGCATTTCCTAATGACCAGTCACAAGTGGCCTTTGTACTGTCTGATCTGACTGGTAGTGCTGCAGATTGGTCTGTGCCTTTTGTTAGTCGGGATGACCCCCTGCTACGTGATTTTGGGGGTTTCCAGCAGGAGATGGAAAAACTCTTCGCCCGCCATTCGCATGGGCAAGCTTTAGACAATTAACTCTTGTCCCTCCATCAGGGAAACCAAGACCTATTGACTTATATAGCGACCTTCAATCGGTTAGTGGTCGAAGCAGAGTGGCCAGAGGACAAAAGGACTACATTATTCCATCTTGGCTTAAGGGGGGAGCTAAAAGACATTCTTGCCCAGGTAGTGGATCCACCCAAAGACTGTGCCAAGTTTATCAACCTGGTAGTGCAACTTGATCATAGGTTACAAGATCGAAGAGTAGATCGAAACAGACCAGATGTGCATCCCATGTTCATGCGCTCCAAGGACCATGTTCAACGAGGAACGGATAGCTCCATGGAACCGATGCAACTAGGGGGGGTCCAACCCCCTTTAACCAAAGCTGAAAGGGACAAGAGGAGAGAACAGCAGTTATTCTTATACTGCGGAAAAGCAAGTAATTTTCTCAAAGCATGTCCAGTAAAACCACCAAGAAGGTCCATAGGAGCCATGGATAAGGAGAAAACAAGCGTGGAGTCGAAAAACCACCAGGCCCGTGAAAATTTAGGGGTCCATTTGTCGAGTGAAGAAACTCAACTCCAGACTTACTATTTTGCATTGCCTGTGATCCTGATCAGCCACCAACAGCCGTCAAGAATGCATTCAAGTTGAGGCATACATTGACAACGGAGCCGTGGGAAATTACATGGACCAAGTTCTTGGAGCAAAGATGGGGCTTCCACTCTGCCCTAAGTCAAACACAGAGAGTGTAACCACCGTAGACGGTACCGAAATTGCCTCCAGCCCAGTATCTGAATGTACCACTGATTTAATCCTCTTGTGTCAGGACAGTCACTGGGAATCAATCGCTTTTGATCTCATCAAGGCACCCCAGTTCCGGGTCATCTTAGGAATGCCATGGCTGGTCGCACACAATCCACAAATCAACTGGCGCACAAGGGAATTGACCTTTCCCGAAGATTGTACATGCGCCTGCTATTACAACAGTGGGAAAACAACGAACACAGGCGTGGCTGTCCAGGAAGGGGCGGCAAGTACCTTAGGTGTGGTTGGTACCCTAACAAGCCAATATCAGGACTTTCAAGATGTGTTTCAAAAGGAACAGGCTAATACCTTGCCTCCCCACAGACCCTACGATTGCCAGATCGACATGATACCCGGTGCACAAATCCCTTGTGGTTGAATCTATGCACTTACAGAACCAGAGAATCAACATCTGAAGTCCTACCTGAAACAATATCTGGCCAACGGTTTCATCCGCCCCTCGAAGTCACCCGCAGCGTCTCCCCTGTTCTTCGTACCCAGGAAGGAAGGTGATTTGAGGACCTGTATTGACTATGGCGCACTGAATCAAGTCACTGTTAAAAACCGCTACTCCTTACCCCTTATCCTGGAATTGTTAGACCAAGTCAAAGAAGCCCAAATCTACACGAAACTGGACCTTAGAGGGGCATATCATCTTGTTCGAATTAAAAAGGGGAACGAGTGGAAGACCGCGTCTCATACCAAATATGGTTTATATGAATACCAAGTGATGCCCTTTGGCCTTTGCAATGCCCCTGCAGCATTTCAGTATTGCATGAACGATGTCTTAAGAGAACTGATTGACGTCTGTGCCCTAGTCTATATAGACAATATCCTAGTATATTCGGCCTCCGAACAGGACCATGTCAAACATGTTTGTTCCGTTCTTACCAAGCTTCGCCAACATCACCTTTATGCCAAACTCGAAAAAAGTTCATTTCACGTTACAGAGGTAGAGTTCCTTGGGTTTATCCTCACTCCAATGGGAATTCGAATGGACGTGCACAAGGTAGATGCCATTCTAAATTGGCCAGTTCCAAATTCGTTCAAAGGAGTCCAGAGCATGTTGGGCTTTGCAAACTTTTACCGCCGATTCATACCCGGATTCTCCCAAATAGTACACCCAATCACGTCGTTATTGAGAAAGTGCAACAAGAAATTCCAGTGGACAGAGGAAGCTGAAAAGGCTTTTCAGGAACTCAAGGCAAGATTCACTTCCGCTCGAATTCTGCGACACCCCCATTCAGATCTTCCGTATGTGGTAGACACAGATGCCTCTAGTATGGCTATGGGCGCAGTTCTGTCGCAAAGGGACCCACACACCAGCCAGTTACACCTGGTAGCCTTCTGGTCGCGTAAGTTTTCACCACCTGAGCTCAATTATGCCATCACAGACAAAGAGCTTCTGGCCATTAAGTCAGCCTTCAAGGCCTGGCGACATTATCTACTAGGGGCTAGGCACACAATCACCGTGATAACAGACCATCTAAATCTACAATACCTGAAGAGTGCAAAAGCTCAATCCTCACGACAACTACGGTGGGCCCTCTTCTTTGCGGAGTATGACTATGCAATCACGTTTCGACCTGGGGTCAAGAATTGCAAAGCCAATGCCCTTTCCCGCATGGGTATAGATGATCAGGTATACACAACCTCTGAACCTGTGGCCATCATCCCTGGCAACAAACTCTTAGGCATTACAACTGCCATGACTCAAGAAGAATTGTTACTAGAGGTTCGACGTGCAATGACTCCCGAATCACTGCGGGAGTGGGAGTCACAGGGGGCACACCACAGTGTCAAAGACCAACTACCATACTTCAGGAACCGTCTATTTCTGCCCAAGAAAGAGCTTCAGGAACAAGTCATCTCTGCATATCATGATTTCCTCATGGAAGGCCACCCTGGAATCACCAAAACCCTGGCCAAGGTAAAACAGAGATACTGGTGGCCAACGTGGCGCAAGGACATCATTCAGTTCATCCTCTCTTGCGGTATTTGTGCACAGAATAAGTCATCAAAAAAGAAACCAGCTGGGCACCTTAGACCATTGGACTTTCCGCCGGCTCCATCGCATACCTGATCTCTTGACTTTATTACCGACCTACCTTCTAGTCAAGGATACAATACCATCCTAGTGGTCGTAGACTTGTTCTCTAAAATGGCCCACTTCTTGCCGTTTAAAGGCCTTCCAAATGCATCCAGCCTGGCAAAAACATTCCTGGAACACATCGTGCAACTCCATGGGTTCCCATCAGTACTGATTTCGGATCGAGGTACCCAATTTGTATCCAACTTTTGGAGAAAATGTTGTTGAATGGCCCAAATCGACGTTAGTGTCTCCACTAACCACCATTCCCAAACGGATGGCCAAACGGAAAGAACAAACCAAACGCTCGAGCAGTACCAGCGCTGTATGCTCCACCAAGTGGAAGGGAACTGGAAAGACTTACTGTGGGTTGCCGAGTACACCTATAGCAATTCCCTACACAGCAGTACCAGACAGACTCCATTTTACACTATGTACGGCAGACATCCACGCACATCCCAACTGGATGTCCCTACGACTCTGGAAATGCCGGCCATTAAAACCTTACACTCCATAATCTCTCAAGCCTTCACAAGTGCCATAGAGCAGTTATGTCAAGCCAAGGTTTGCCAGAAGACATACGCAGACCTACGTCGTGAAAAGGCCCCCAACTACCAAATCGGAGACAGAGTGTGGCTAGCATCGAAGCATGTACCTCTAAAAGGGACCCGAACATTCCGAGCACGATATCTCGGACCCTTCACCATTGAATCCATCCTAAATCCAGCTTAAGTTAAACTGGCCCTGCCACCCAACATGCATATTCATCCTGTGTTCCATGTATCCCTCTTAAAACCAGTTCAGCCTGGGACACGGGTGACCTCGCCACCTGAACCTGTAATGGTCAATGGAGAACAGTAATTCGAAGTCAAGGACATTCTGCACTCAAAATATGTCAGAGCAAAACTATATTAACTAGTCAAACTGGAAAGGATATGGCCCCCCAGGACAAAACATGGGAACCTAGCAAGCACATCCATGCACCACGTTTAATACAACATTTTCATCGTGCTTATCCCACCAAGCCTGGACCAGACAGAAGAACCACCCTGAGAGGGGCCTTGGGGGGGGAGTGCTGTCACGACCACAGTCCCTGGTCCTGGCATTCGGGCCCTCAGGACCACATCGCAGTATTCCTGTGGGGCCCCAAGGGCCCAATCATGCTCCCAAAGACTCTCTTGGAGTCAGGCCTGGCGCTTTTGGCGCCAGGCTCATGTTATTGATAGAGAAGTCATAATCTCCAATGGCAATAGCCCAACATGGATGCCTCCACAAGGTTCAGTTCTAGAACTGAACCATGCAGTCTAGCTCTTTGGGTGTGGTCAGGCCTGAAGACACCTGGGATACTTACAAACTACAAAAGCCACGCCCGAGCTGCAGAACACGCTTCGCGTTGCTCTGCACTCGCAGCGTGACGTTCACCGAGGTCTGATCTCTGCATTCCGGGCCTGCATCTGTGGAAAGAAGAAGCAGAACAGCATTATTCATCCTTACCTGCGAGAATCCAGCGTCTGTTGTTCACTCCAGTGTCCTGCACCTCCGGCATTATGGCAGACGCTCCCTCTGGAATCAACCTGAAGGAAGGAAAGGAAACGAAAGACAACATTAGTAAGCGTTCGCATTTGCATCTAAACCATCATTCACAAAAACGCTTACCTGAGTGGAAGTCGCGGTTGGCTTATTCTCATCGTGGCCTTCCATCAATCTGCCGCAGACTTACCCGACAGTGAATCCGGACATCTTCCTCTCACTGCTCCGCATCCTTTCGCCAGCCTTCATCCGGAGCATCACGGCAACCTGTGAAGAAGAACAGGTTAGCACATCATAAAAGTGCACATAGCGCCGCGCTCTGCGCAGTCACCTACCATCTCAGGCACAGCTCCAGCCTGCTCGGCGCCTGCGCCATTCCTCCTGCACCCAGGGAGATAAAAGACATCAACAGGGGCAATAACAATTAAGGTCAAATAAACAAAGCAAAAGACTTACCTGAAGAACTGAGTCGCAGCAGGACTGGACTCGCGGGCCTGGGCCAGTGAAGCAACTCGGCGGCGAAGCGCCCCAACCACAACGCACCCCTGCACAGAATTGCAGGACGGAGAGCGCACCATATCCTAATCCAAGGTGAGGAAGGCTCTACGGGGAATCTGAGGGTTCATGAGGGAGGTGGGCCCAGTGAGGAGGAGACTGTGGGCTAATCCAAACTCCTGTATTCCAGATCAGATCCTTGGCAGAGTGGGAACCCAGGGAAGAAGGATCCGGGTCAAAGGCAGTCCAACCAGATCGGGTGGCATCTCTGTGGATACCAGGTGAGCGTTACATTGCGTCAGGGGACCACATAATCTTCTTCATGCCAGGGTGAAGGCCGAGAGATCTTGGAAGATCGTGATCTGAGTATTTTCCCATTTGATCGGGCCCTTCCCCGCACCAGTTCCAGGATTTTACTCTTTTCCGTGTAATAGTGGAATCTCAAAAGAACGGACCTAGTGCCCCTGGTGGAGGTTACCACTCTTTGAGCCCTGTCGATCGTTGGGTTGCTAGTGTTGGCCTCATCAAATAGTTTTCTATTCACAGCATTAACAGCCTTTACGATGTCCACCTGCGTTTCGCCTTCATGCTCTAGAAACCCCAGATACCTTAGATTGCTGTGGTGCTCCCTGTTTTCCAAGCCGTCCAACTTTAGTGTGCATTTCTCCTCCCTTCTTTCTAGCTCAGCGAGGCGCGTGTCTATTTGAGTCTCTAGGAGGTCGACTGAGGTTTGATCACCTTCAAGGGCTTGGACTCGGTCATCCAAGGAGTCCACTTTCTTGTCTAGGGTATCCAGCCTTTTGCTAATGTCTGCCCTGAAGCCTCAGATCTCCTCCAGGAGGGCCGCAATGCCCTTACTCATTGACTGGGCGTCCATTGCTTCTGGTTGCACAGTGGCGGGCATGTTGGGTGTCTCCGGTAAAGGAGATGAAGTATGGTGAAACATTTGTAGTGATTCTGCCCAGCTCATCGATGGGTGTTTACGGGGCCAGCCAGCCCGGCCGAGATGTGGGCCCCACCCGGCAAGTGGCCTTGGGCCCCCTGCAGGGGGCTAAAGCAGGACTTTGGGATCTACAGGGGGTCTCCACATGAAGATGGACGACTGGGGAGTAGCTGGGCATCTGGGAAAGACGTTAGTCTTCAGCTGGGGTGGTCGCAAGTGAAGGCTCTCCCACTTTGAGAAAGAGCCCATAGAATACCCTCAGCAGACACCTTGCTCCGTGAGTTGTTGGTTTGATTACAGTCTAGGGTAAGTGGAAGTTCACACGAGAACACCCAGTAAGGGTTCCAGATATCTTCACCCTCACATTAGCCTGGGTGAGGGCCAGCGCAGGTGCTCCTGGGGGGGGTGAGATGGCTGAAGAGGGAGCAGGCAAGCAGGCGGGACCAGGACAGCCCTCCAGGCCCACAAAGCAGGTCCACAAAAATTCCTTTGCGAGAGAGCCATCGGAGGCAGAGTTGTTATTGCTCCCTAAGGACCAAAGCTGTTCTTGGGGTTGCTGGGCTAAAGGAGCTCAAGAGTGAAGGCATACATGGGGGGCACCCACCTCCTCCACCGTGGGGTGCCCCACGTCAATGGAAACCCAGATAAAACACCCTGGTCTCCAGGGAGGGCGTGATCACCTTTTCACAGGGCGCTTGCTAAGGCAGGGTACTTGATGTGAGACCTCTGCTCGTGGGTCCAGCGGGGGCCAGAAGAAGCCATAGCAGGGATCAGGGAGGTGAAAGAGCAGAGAGTTTGCAAGGGCCCATGGGGGCAAGATGCCTCTGTCTACAGGATCTGTTGCTCTCAGCGAGTAAGGTTGACAGAGGGCGGATCCCACTCCTTTGTGGTCCCGAGGAGGCTCTATCGAGATCGGCCTCTGGTCAGGCTGTGGCCCCCTCCCAGTGGCTCAAGACATTATTTCTGGGAGCTGTTTTTTTGAGGCTGTGGCCCCCTCCCCTCCCGCTGTCCGGGTCAAGATGCTGAGGGACCCAATGGGCCTAGCGGGGTGGGGGGGTGCCAGAGCACTGACCTTGTCCGCCACTGGCCCCACAGTGCTTGGATGTGGTGCATTTACGGAGAGGGGCGCTGGGCTCCACTGGTTTGGTGGGAGGCGAGCCCGCGAGAAGTGGCCACGGGAGAGGGAGGTTCCAAGAAGACTTGCCGTGCGACGGCCGCCTCGCCATTGGCTCCCAGGCCCTTTCACTCAGCGCTGGACTGGCCGTGCCACGTCACCCTGAATAACAGGGGGCAGGCTAGTTTCACGGGGCCGTCTGCTTCGCTCCGCCATCCGCCTGGAATTTTCAGGCGCCCTGTGGGCCTTCGGCTCAGCGTTCTGCATCCCGGGGTTAACGTGCCTTGTTAAGTGGCGCCGCAACCAGTGTGGGGGGGTTCCTCCTCAGCCCCGGCTGGAGCCACCCCGATGTGATGGAGCTCCCGGTGCTGCAGTCCGCGCCTCCAGACATACCCCACCGCCTTGGGGGCCCACTTCACTCCCCTCCACGAGGGGCTGACAGTCTTCGTGGATGGCGGCAGGTACAAGGGTACAGAAGCCAGTTAGATCAGTGGGCAGACTGCTGTTCACCACGACCCGCCCCCCTCAGCTCGGAGACCTGGTGTGGGCTGACGCCTACACCAAACAAGGGTATCTCCACCAATATAGGGGGCCCAGGCTCGAGAGACCTTACTATCTGCTGCTCATGACATTCCACATCCTCTTAAGGGGGTCGGATGGCCACTTCAGGGGATTATTGAGGGGGCTCAGGTCCCTTTAGCCGCCACTGAGGAGGAGACTGACAAAGAGAGGTCAGCACATCTCTGCGCCCCCTGGTGGCTCCTCAAGGGTGTTTATTAAACTGTATAGGTGGGTTGGAAAAGTGCCTAATCTAAACCTAAATCTACGATGCAAGCAAGTTTCAACAAGCAAACAATGATAAGGCAGTCCTAGTGGTCTCTTTGTCAAATAAAAAAGCCTATACTAAGAAAAACCTATGCCAATCCTTACACTAAATACAAAAGAAGTGGGGATAATGGTCTGAAGAAAGAAGGAAGTGTTCACAAATAATAAGTCAGGATGCGGTAGTCGGGGTCTCCCTTCCCCATGTTTTAAACACAGGATAAGTTAGGATTCTGGAGCACAGCACACACTTGAGCTTTCCCAGCACAAGCCAACAGTTCCGCTCTCAGCAATCAGGGCCTGCGATAGTTAAGTCTCTTTTTTACAAAAAGTCTCTGGACTCTGAGGACTTGAAGGGTTTCAAAATAATAAACAAATGTTTGGTATGTACATTGGGTGATATCATTCAACCCTGGATCCCCCTCTTCCGGGCTCAGACCCATCTCTTATGATAGCTTCCCTTTGTTGGGGGTCACTATGGCTTTCAATTAAATTATATCGGCGGCATTCACAAATCTTAATATCTTTTTAAACAGTTCACTGTGGACATCCCTCTAGCGGGTACACTCTTGTCAACACACTGTATATCGGGACTTTAAACTTCACCCCGTTTATCGGCATGCCTCCTTTAGGTTCACGCTTGCCAACTTTGTCATCAGTTTTTACGAGGCAGGATTCACTTCCCTTAGCTTCACAATGATCTCTTGGTCAAAGATTTTCGACTGCACAGAGGATTTTACTGGACCCCTGTATTACCACTTTGACCACCTTTCTCGCCTTTCCCAAGGTCTTCTGGTAACAGTAGTTTCAACAATCGGGTAATCGCCCAGAGATTCCCGAGTGAGCACCCACATGGTGCCAGACTGTTGCTGGTCCCCCCCCCTTTTTGTATCAATGGTTCTTTGTACTTTCACAGTTCAATTAGCCATTCGCTACTTTTCGTTCAACACAGTTGGGTTTCTTATCGGTTCTCCCCTCGACTCCCCGGCTGTGATGAACTGCTTAGCTTTTCTTCTCTCTGGAGTCAAGGTTGGTACCACAGAGACAAGCATCTCTCCCTGACTTGATCAGCGGAGGAACGTCCTGTGTACCATTGACATCTGCTGCAACACACGATGGCTATTGTTCGCGATCTTACGTTTCCTTCCACAGAGGTTTCACAGGCCTTGGTCGGAAAGGGCAAGGTTGCTTCTCTCCTTGTCACCCTCTCAGTTTGCGTCGTCTTTCTCCTCCTCTTGAACTGCCGTGCTTAGTTAGCTCTCTCGACGTGCACTCTGCCTTACTCGTCTTGTGCTCTTGCGCGCCACCTTTTATCCCTGTGGGAAAGGGAAAGGGCCATCAGGTGTGTGTGATTCTGGTCAATTGCCTGACTTTGTCTGACCCTTGTGTTGGGACATGTCAGGTAAATAGCTTGGGTGTTAGTCCGTCCTTCATGATATGTGAAAGTGTTGACGTTAGAAAAGGGGGGGTAGAGTGTTTGCATATCCTATGTGGTAGGTTGGGGAAAAGGTGTAATAAGAAAGGGAATACTGCGTTTCACCCGTCGGTGTCCCACTCCCCGAGGACCCCCCAACCAGGTGATCCTCCATCACTGGTCCACTCCCAGGAACTGGATCCAACAGTGATGGCCGTGTCCTTGCCAACCGGATGACAGATCCCAGGGACTAGCTAGGGAGACACCTTCAGGTTCAGAGGCGAGTTTGCATATCTTGCTCAGAAGGGTTTTGTGACTGACTATGGCTGTCATGGTGTGCAGGAAACACTCCGACAGCCCCACCACGTCGATGGGTGGGAGGGCCGCCATTGTGGTCACCCTCCAGGGGAAGTGACGGTGGGGTTAGGAAGGCAGGCGTTGGGGGTTAAGGCAGTTCCAAGTTGTACGGCAATAAAGGAAGACGTACCTAACAGCTCCTCGTGTCTGTGCATTATTGGTGTGTGGCCCGCATGATGCGAGTGAGAGCGAGAGGTCCTAGAGTCAGCCTGGCCTGTGAGCCTACTGAAGGTCTCACAATGGCGACGAGATGACAAGCGGACTTGCGCTGGACGGAGCGGAAGACCCGCTCGAAGCAAGCACTGCCGCGGGGCCTGGAGGATGCCGTCGGGCATGTTAGACACGTGTTGGCATGCCTCCATTGCTTAGGCCTGCCCCTTCTGGTTTGTTCTGATCTCATATCCCCTAGTGGAAGGCCTGGCTGCATCTGCACCCACGGAGGCTGCGCATAGGTGCACAGAGGAGGGGACTATCTTAGCTACACCCGCTACAGGGGGTGCAAAAAAGAAATCAATGCAGAAGCGCATTTGTACACCAGAGGCTCAAGGGCAGAGGGGGGAGGCACATTCGGCCTAAAAGCAGCAAAAAGAGGGGCAAGAATCCCAACAGCAGGACACACACTGCACACAAGGCCCAGGCAAGGGCCCGAGACAAGAGAAGTAGAGAACCTACCCAAGGAAAGCACAACCCGCCTCACTACAGAGGCCCACCGAGGGGCCTATCTCTACGCCATGTCTAATCCAGAGGCAACCTCCTCAGGGGCGGATGGAGCGCCAGGAGGTGCAGCCAGCACAGCAGAAGTGGCAGGTGGCATTTCACAGGTACTCCACCTGCCCCACCCTTTTGACATCAGAGAGACCACCAACCTAGGGCCTCGATGGGGTATATGGTTGAGAGACTTCAAGTTCTATGTAGGGACCATAGGGCTCACTGACAATGCCAATTTGAAAAAAAACATACTGTCTATGGCGGTGAGGTCCGCGGTCAGGGACATTGCCGGGGAGTTACTCAATCTAGACACTGCATCATACGGAGACCTGCACGGCAAGCTATCAGAAAATGTTTCCCCTCACACCAACATCGATTATGAAAGACATATCTTTCATACCATGAGGCAGGAAAAAGGAGAATCCCTCGACAACTTCATCATGCAACAATGCATCAAACTTAAATACTGTGAATTTCATTGCTACTCCAACGATGAGGCCCTACGGTCCAAAGTAATCGCCAGCTGTGCATCACAGCCATTCAGGAAACAGCTTCTGCAGAAACAGAGCTCACTGGAGGAGATACTGGCTCGGATGGAGACGGCTGTGGCGTCCCAGCTTGACGGTTTGGGGGAAAGTCACGATCCAGCACCCATCCACAGACCCTGATGTCAAACACATTATTTTTCACTCCCAACCAGAGCGGGAAGCGCGCGGAGGCTACGTGCTTCAGGTCCAGCTATGAGTTTCCGCACACAGGTGAATGCCCCGCCGTGGGGCAGCAATGCCCTGCCTGTGTTGGAATGGACCACTTTAGAGCTGTGTGCAAGAATGCGCCAACCCCTATGCCCGGCAGACAAAGATTTCAAGAATGACGGAGGAGCTC
Source organism: Ambystoma mexicanum (assembly GCF_040938575.1). NCBI lineage: Eukaryota > Metazoa > Chordata > Amphibia > Caudata > Ambystomatidae > Ambystoma > Ambystoma mexicanum. The sequence continues at coordinate 123,356,620 of NC_090936.1, read as the reverse complement.
CTGACTAAGCCCGCCAGGCAACAAACTGGAAAGTGACTCGAAAAGTCAACGGAGGGAGGACGGAGAACGCAGAAGTGGATACATCTGAGAGGAGAGACGGCCGTCGGAGGGATCCAGACGCAGCGGGAGGAGACGATTTGCCCGATATATAGAGATGAGATCGCCCTCAAGCAGTGAGTCCCCCTCGTCAGGGCAGTACCAACGCATGAAGGGATATGTATGGGCGCTTAACAGCAACACTGCCACCCAACACAGCCCTGTTCTCACGCTATAAGTAAACGACACGCCACTAGAATTCCTCATTGACACAGGGGCGACTGTCATCATCAAAGAGGAGGCGTACAACTCCCTTGCTCAGCCCGCAAGGCTGAAAAAGGAAACAGTAGACATATACCCTTACGGGGAGACCACGCCACTGCCCTGCAAGGACACCATCACGGCCCGGTGCACACACAAGACGCATGTGGCAAAGATCCTGCTACACGTATTAAAGACCGAGGCTATAAGCAGCTGCATACTAAGATTCAGGACAGCGGTCGACATGGGCCTAGTCCATATATTATACCAGCTGATGGCCCACAAGTTCTTTGCCAGGCCGGAAGCAGCTTTCCTGAAGCTATTTAAAGGACTGGGGAAGCTGAAGCACAGGAAAATCCACCTACACAACAACCCAGACGTCTGCCCAGTAGCCCAACACTATCGGGGCATACCTGTCAACATACAGAGGGAAGTTGAAGAGTTAGACAAACTCATCAAACTACAGGTGATCAAACCAGTCACAGGGCCAATGCGCTGGGTGTTGCCCATAGTCCCAGTGCCAAAAATGTCCTTGGACGGGTCCATACGTCTGTGCGTGGACATGCAGAGGGCAAACAAAGCGATTGGAAGAGAGCGACACCAGGCACCGAGGATAACAGACATGATTTTTTATTTTTATTTTTGCATTTTTAAAGCGCTCACACAGCCCACGGGCATTGAGGCGCTGTTACAGGAATTGTTTGTTTTTTCAGTTGCGTAATAGTTTTTTTTTTGTCATAGTTGCGTATTAATAACACGCTTAAACACCCAGAGGTTTCTAAGTGCGGACCCGGGGATCGAACCTGTGCTGATTAGTATCGTCTTGGTTCCAAGGCGCGCATGTTGCCGTTAAGCTATCCTCCCAGGACGATTCACCTACTTCACGGCACGAAGGTATTCTCCAAGCTTGACTTCACAAAATGGATACCATCAGATCAAAATCGCGCCCGAGTCACGATACATCACAACTTTCTTGACTCACCTGGGGCTTTTTCAATACAAAAGACTCTGTTTCAGCATTTCGTCGGCAGCTGAAATTTTCCAAGAGAAGGTCATACGCCAGGTGCCCAACTGCCTCAACTACTCGGATGACGTCCTGGTATTCGGGAAGATGAAGGAGGAACATGATGTAGCCCTACACCGGGTGTGTGCCGCACTGGAGGCGGCTGGCCTCACTCCCAACAAGGCAGAGTGCACGTTTGGAAAGTTGTTGTTGAGGTTCTTCGGACATATATTCTCAGAAAAAGAAATGAAACCAGATCCAGAAAAAGTGGCAGCCCTCAACACAGCACAACCACCAAAAAACACGACAGAGCTACGGTCCTTCTTGGGTTTGGCGAGCTATTGCTCACGGTACCTCAAGGACTACGCCACTGTCGGTAACACTCTGCGGTTGCTCACCCGAAAGGGCTAGCCCTTCGAATGGTCCAGTGACTGTCAAAGAGCGTTTGAGACCATCTGCAACAACATTGCGAGAGCGGAGAACATGGCGTATTTCGATGCAGGGCGAAAGGCCGATGTGATTGTGGATTCCAGCCCCATGGGGCTGGGAGCAATCTTGACACAAAGAGACCCAACTGACCCGGCCAACATATTCATCGTGGCCTACGCCAACAGGAACCTCACCACCACAGAACAGGTGTACTCCCAGGCGGAAAAAGAAAGCCTGGCGGTGGTGTGGGCCTGTGAATACTTCTATCTATTCCTGTACGGAAAGGCATTCACGGTCATACCAGACCACCAAGCCCTGTTGATGATTTACAGGGATCCCAAGGCTAGGATGCCTCCCAGAATCGCGAGATGGGGGCTGCACCTCCAGGACTACAAATTTGACATCAAACATCGACCAGGCAAGGAAGGCAATCCAGTGGACTACCTGTCCCGCCACCCCACCGGCCCGGCTCTAGCACCGCCGTCAATAGCTGATGTGTACATCAACTACCTGGTCCATCACCTACAACCACTCCCAGTTCAATGGTCCGACCTCACCAGTCAGTCGGAACAGGACTCTGCCCTTTGCATAGTCAGACACTGCATCCAGTCGGAAAGAAGAGCACATCTCAAACAACAGGCCAAACTTGAGAACAAATCCGGACAGGATGACATCCGATGTTTAAATTTGGTCAAGGATGAACTGTTCATAGTAGATGATCAGGAGGTGCTGGAGGGCTATAGAGTGGTGATCCCGGAGGCACTATATGAGAAAACGGTCCAGCTGGCACATGAAGGCCACCGGTGGGTGGTATCAATGAAGCGCCTGCTACGGAAAAAGGTGTGATTTCCGAGGCTTGATGCCATAGTGGAGGAAGTGGTAGGAGGGTTCCAGACATGCACGCAAGTAGCCCCGCCATCACACCCTAATCCGCTGCAGATGTCACCACTTCCAGAACACATGTGGGATGAACTAGCAGTGGACTTCTTCGGCCCGCTCCGCAGTGGTGCGTACATCCTGGTGTTGATTGATGAACATTCTCGTTTCCCGGAATTCTCAGCTGGTCGAGAGCACAGCCGCCACATGCCTGATCCCGGTGCTGGGCTGCATGCTGTCTACGTACGGAGGCCTGAGAGTCAAAGTATGACAATGTCCCGCCATCACCAGCCAGGACTTACAGAACTTTGCGAAGTACATGGGTTTTCAACACAGGAAAAGAACCCCAAGATGGCCTCAAACCAACTACATCATCGAGAGGTTCATGGCTAATATCAAGAGGACCCTACAGATAGCCACCATTCTTAACAAGCCTTTCGAGCAGGCCCTCTACCAACTGCTGAGAGAATACCGTTGCAACGCACACAGCACTACAGGGGTGTGCCTGGCAGATCTGATGTTCAGGAGACCTGTCAGGACGAGGCTACCGGAAAGGTCTGAATCTAACACCGCCAACCCCAATAGAACAACAAGCGAGGGACAAGGACCTTGAGGAAAAGAGCAAGATGAAAGACAGAGCAGATGTTCGGAGGTGGGCTCACAAATCTGCTCTGGAACCAGGGGATCAAGTGTTGATACGTCAACCGAGGAGCCGAAAGAAAGACCCCACATTCGCACCAGAACATCCAACACTGATGCAAAGGAAAGGCACCGTGATCACGGCTTGAGGGGAGGGCCACTCGTCAGTGACGAGAAATGGGTCACGCTTCAAGAAGGTGGCGATTCTGCCAGAGCCCGAGAGGGAACACATCGAGGACGGTCCTGACGAAAGATGGTCAGATGAACCCTATCTGGGTGACGGGGAATCGTCAGACGAAGAAGGAGGACGCGGAGGTGAACCGCCGCACCCGCCGACTCCTTGCATCTCCGAGAGGCCACAGAGAAGCCGTATGAAACCCACAGACTGATTGAGGAGATGGGGTAAGGAACAATGAGTGATCCATTGCTTTAAAAAGGGGGAGATGTCATGGTGTGCAGGAAACACTCCGACAGTGCCACCACATCATTGGGTGAGAGGTGCGCCGTTGCGGTCACCCTCCAGGGGAAGTGACGTTGGGGTTAGGGAGGCGGGCGTTGGGGGATAAGGCAGTTCCAAGTTGTACGCCAATAAAGGAAGACGTACCTAACAGCCCCTCATGTCTGTGCCTTATTGGTGTGTGGCCCACATGACGCGAGTGAGAGTGAGAGGCCCTAGGGTCAGCCTGGCCTGTGAGCCTGCTGAAGGTCTCAGAATGGCAGACGTATATTTATTATTTTAACAACTTCAAATATAAAGTTCTGTGGTCATTCTTACATTCCCAAAATGCTCTTTGCTTTTATGCAAATTGCCAGGACTCAGTTCCTCCTGGAGGTGACCCCAGATGCACCTAATTCGGTTCCTAGAGGAGATTGTGTACTGCCTGACCTGAGCTAGGGCACGCTCATCGGCCCTGCCCACATCACTCTGACCACTCCCTTTCTGCACAAAGGAGGGAAGCAGTGTACTCTTGTCCATTTCAAGCCGTGCGAGTTTCATTCCCTGAGTGTGTCTGGTGTGGCTGGCTCTGTGTTAGTTGGAGGCTAAATATATTTGAACTTGGAAGCCTAGATATCATTCTGCTTTTTAAAATGCTAGGGTTCCCGCCATATATTCCCCCTGTGGTTGCGCTGTCTTGGCTCAGTTTTTTTAAGGTTCTGTGCAACAATTTCCTGTGGTAATCTTCAGCTATTCACCCCCTCCCTGCGGGCCTTTACCTCTCCATTACAGTGTGTGCACCCCGCAGGTGCCTCAGGCTGGTTTTCCAAAGGTGTAAGCAAGGGAGTCCCACCAATCAACATTTGAAATGGCCCCCCACAAGCTCTGGGATCTTGAGCTGGCTCTGATAAAATCTCCACCTGCATGTTGTCCATCTAGTCTGCACTTAGTTGCTTGCAATTTATTTTCTGTTAGTTAGTGAACTTACTTCCCGTCTTATCCCTCTCGGCTCTATTGGCTCCTGATTACTTTCCTTTTCAATTTTCTATTCTCTTTTCTATACATAATGTCCGAATTCCTTACTTACTTAATAGGATATGACTCTGTTGGCCATCTAGTGATCTCTGTTCTGCTTCCAGGGGATTTCTATCCTGTCCTCAACCTCCCTGCACGTCATCCTTCTTGACTGTTGGCCCCAAAAATTGAAGGCATTCATTGAAATCTCAAGGAACATCGGCTCCATCTGACTTTTTCAAACTTCCCATCATAGCCCATAGTTGTTCTGGGTTGAGTTATGTTACATTGCTGGATTCCCCCCGCTCAGTGTAAATGTTCAGTGATTATATTGCAGAGCACTTTGGATAAAGCACTTCACTAGAGTTAAAAATAGAAAAATTGCCATTGCTGTAATACCCCTGAATTGTGTGTACGGGTTAATTGATAGTTACCTATTTTGTGCACTGTGGTGGACACACAATTTCAGCAACAACATGAATTCCTTATTGTATCTGCAGATTGTGTTTATTGATCTCTACATTATGCAGCAAGCTAAAGTTTTCTTAGTTACATGTTATACGGATTAAACTCCTTTTTAAATTAGTACATACTAATTGATTTCATAGTCTTGTAGGAGTTCCTTTAAAAGAAAATGTTTCTAGGTTATTAGCAGCTGAAAAGCTTTGTGGTGAAATCATTGTCCTGACACCATCCCAAGTAGTAGAGCTGTTTCTGCAGACCAGGAAATTCAGCCTATCGGAGCACAACAGCCAGATCTGTGCATTATTTGTGCAGACAAGGGCGAGGGCCCGCAAAATCCTCCTCCCAATCATCACCCTTAATAGAGCTGGATTTCTGGACAAAGTAAGGTTTCTTCTCCACTTTCCCTGAGTCCAAGGCCAGTGACAGCAGGCCTTAGACTTAATGGGGAGAATGAGAATCACAGCTTTCATGATAGGTACAGAAGCAGAAACATTGCTCAATGCAACTACTGTGGAGCCATGGCTCACTGTGAAAATGCTGGGCCAGTCCAACAACCTGGGGCAGAGAACAGCACTTCTTCACTGGGGCCGATGTGCTAGCTTGGTTTCTTGCAGAGAGGTGTTGCACTGGAGAGGAGATAGAGGGTGCGGGCCCTGCCAAGAAACCATGGATCCAAGCTCGGTGAGTGCTTAAAGATCTGAAATCCGGAGCCAGGACTTCCAACTTATGCCAAGATGGACCCTAGGCTACTTCAATAAAAACCATTACATGCAATGACCAACCACTATCCCCTGAGAGTCTGAATCCAATTTCCTATCTCCCAAAAGACCAACCCAATGAACTACCCAAAACAATAAAAAGTGTTTGCAAAGCTTAATTACACAGCTCTGCCTTCATTTTCCCGGAATGTTACACATGGTGTCAGAACTGGGTTCCCGGGATGTGATTCAGAGGTCCAACCCACCGGGACTCAAATAAGTACACACCTTGTTTATATCCAGGAAAGATACTGTGATAAAAGTAATGTAACTAACAGCCAAAAGCTGCCCATCATCTGAAGATTCAGAGAAGCATCAGGATTTGACCTCGACAGTCCATATGCATACACCATCTTCTCCAGATCTCGCTACCTCATTGAAAAAGACCTCTAAATCAAGATAACCAATGTTTTTTATGGGCGGTTTTCACCCCATTCTGGGACAGAGTTCATGAGCCTATTGATGTGGGGGCAGGCATCATTGATGAAGATCAGAGGGAGAACCTGAGTGTCCCACCTCCTTCAGATTTGCTCTTTGCCTCTTAAATGTATGCAGAAAAAAGACATAATAGCATGTGGCATGAGGAGAGACATATTCTGTGAAAGAACATTTCACCAGTGTTAGGGGAGGTTTTGGTTCCACCACCATGAAACCCCCACCCTAGGAACTACCCCAAAGACATACCAAAAGTAATACATGCACCTTACGGAAATCTCTGCGAAAGATTCCTTGAACATCACCCATGATTTTGCCCCTGACCAACATGATGACCTACTTTTAACAAATGCATTTGAACAGACAAATACTTATATTGGTGGGACAGAAACCCAAAATGTGTTCTTAAAAGAGAGAAATGGGGGCTCCGGTGAAAGGTCAACACTGACCGAAAGAAGCTGAGCAACCATAATGGCAACTGTTAGTCCCAAATCTTTCCACAAAACTTAACTGAGTTGGCTCACGCGTATCTGACCTTTGTCCACCTGGGAACAGGAATAGCACAAGATTATTTCCTGAGTCAGTTTTACTGAATGGGATTTATAGTAAAAGATTAGCAGCAAATATGTCCCGAAGGCACTAGTTCAACCCTTGTCAGTCCCTAATATTCCCAGTAGGAGAGCAGCTGTGAACGTCATCTAGCCTCTCGAAACATCAAAACGTAAATTCAGATACATGCATTTAGTACTAGATCATAACAACCGATATCCAGAATCTGTTCCCTTACCGAGCAACACCCTTAACCATATCCAAACCATATCCAAACCATATAAGTTTCAATTCCTCTGTCTGGCTTTCAAATCTCTCCATGACCTTGCCCCCCCCACCTCTCCTCTCTCCTTTCATTCTACACTCCCTCCCGCTCTCTCCGCTCCGCTGATCTCTTCCTACTCACTGTACCCCCCTTCACCATGTGCCTCTTCACGCTTCCGTTCCTTTCAGCTCTTGGCCCCCCTACACTGGAACTCCTTACCTCTCTCCATCTGCTCCATCCCCACCTGCTCCTCCTTCCACACTGCCTTGAAAGCCCTCCTTCTCCACTCCACCCCCCTTGACTTTCCTTCCTTCCTCTCTCCTCCCTTCTCCCCTGTCCCCCTATTCCCTTCGTACCTCCCTCTTCCCCCCCCCTTTTCTCACACCCGTGGAAATTTAAATCAGACAACTGAATTTGATCACCCTCCCTAACTACCCCCACTCCCTTCCTCTTACCCCTTCCCTCGCCTCCTCCATCTAAGGAAACGGTTCTACGTATTGTTACACTGGTTTGTATCATGATTGTTTATAAGCTTCTCCCACTATTGTACCTGTTATATTGTAAAGCGATTTGGGTTAAAGCGCTATATAAACAAAATAAACAAACATATCCGGAAGGTGCTTTGAACATCTGTGCCTCCAGTAGGGTTCCCACTGGAAATCCTGACAGATCAAGGCACCCCTTCCATGTCTAAGGTCAACGCCGGAATGATACTACTGAGGATCGCCACCTTTATCAGCAAACCTAATGGACCAATGGAAAGATTCAATCAGAGATTAGAACATCATTTAGGGAAAATATTGGATTATGATGGAAGAAATTGGGATGCCTTACTGCCTTCGATAGTGATCACTATTCCAAAAACAAAGCAATCTTTCACCGGCTTCTCCCCATTTCAACTTGTATACAGTAGGAGACCACCTAATGTTTTCAACGTGGTTCATGCAAAGTGGGGTGACCTTTGTGCAAATCATGCAATGTTAATGTCGCTATGTTGATGTAACTAGCTCCATATTACTATGCAAATAGCTCTACACAAAAGTTCCTCTGTGATTGGCACCATGGACACAGCACTACATTAGAAACACTATGCAAATGGCAATGTTTGGCTGGAATTGCACAGATAGAAAATTGTGCATTCCAAAATGATTAATGGGAGCATCTCCAAATAATCCATTGTGTTGACATGCACAAGAATGCTCATTGAAAATAAAACTGCATTGAAGCTCTATTTCAAATGCATGGAATATTTTGTAGGCAAAAGATCTGGTGTTATTCCTGGAGCCGCGTTACTGATGTCGCTGAGGTGGGAATTCTTCAGTGTTGCCAGAAGGTAAATCCATCCATGATGTACGACTCACCTGCATCTGACCTCCATGGTGCTCGGTAGGTTTGAAAGTGGGGCTATTGGCACAATGCATTCATTTATCTTGATGGAAGCAGGCAGCAGGCGTGACAACGGTTTTGGAAATTGCCTCTGAATTTCTGCCATCACCATTGGATAGATTTAGGCAACAGTTCTATGAAGGGGCCTTTGGAAAACAGCTTCAAAAAGGATCTGAGAGAGAATGCAACCTTTTCACCTTGCCATTTTAGAATCATCCATTTTTGAACAGCAAAATGTCACTCCCACTCCAGGGAAGCACAGAAATAATACAGCGAAGAAATACAGAATGGAGAAGAATGGCAGCGACACTCTGATGTTTGAGCCGCACACATTCTAACTACTAGACTCATTATAAAAAAAAGGCACAGGAAAGCCACCCACAAGCCACATTCCACATCAGAAGGTGTCACCGCCTTCTACGACCCTGGGGATGTTATCCTAACAAGCTCTGACATGGGAATGGATCGTATTCTCATCGGCTCTTGCACAAAGAAAACCTTTGCACTTAAAGGGGCTAATCTCTGGAGAAAACACATGAAACAGATACAAAATAAAATGTGCATGTTTCTGTAAAGTATGGCAGGCACACAATGCAAGTATAACCACATGCACATTGCATATGCCTGGTGTTTCATGAAGAATGCAACATTTAAGAATGATGCATGGAGTTATATGAACCAATCATAACCACTGGCATTGCTCTGGTAAATTCTCCGGGCCATTGTTTTTCAGTCTGCTGTGCCATTTCAGAAGGGTTAAAACGTATGTAAATCAGGTATGAAAGGGGACCACCCAGCAGACCTGAAGGACAGATTCCCTCTGCACTAAACCTAAATACATAGGTCAGCCTCATTGGGTGTCATCAGTGGGGTGTAGTTTGGGATTCCTGGCACAGCAAGCATAGGACCCATGTCTGGGCATGCTTGTTAAAAAAAACGACTGCCCGGCCCATGAAAGGAAAAACTCAGAGAAAAAAGACTTTAATTTAAAAGTAAACTCTGAGTTTGTAGACGGGTGTGCTGAGGCAAAGATTACAGCAGCAAAATGTCCAAGTTAATGAATGTGTCTTTCAAAAGGTAGAGAATGGGCTTACAATTGGCTAGGGTCCTTTAAGGAGGACAAGAGAGACAGGGCAACTTCAACAGCATTGAGCAAGGATTTTCGTCATCACAACAGGCAGCTGGGGTCTTTCGGCACTGAGCCGGGGTCAAGGGTGAGAGGGCGGAAACAGATTTTAAAAAAGCCGTGATCTTCTACAGTGGCTCCGGCTTGCTGGTTGATGGTTCTGGGGAACAGTAGGCAATATAGGGTCGGCAGTGTTGGAAGACTCTGCGGCCTTGAGTGTGGAGGAGGACCTCACAGGGAGTGTTCCTGTTTGCTGGAGGAAGGGTCAGGCTTCTCAGAGCAGGCAGGGAGCTTCCTGGACTGGACCCAGCATGGTTATTGTGAGTACAACCAGCCCAGACAGTTTAACACACACCAGGCCCTGTTATGAATAAGTCACTGCTCACCAAGCTGAAAAAATAAATGACAACAAATGTTTGTGGCTGTATAATTGTGTAATCTCAGTAGAGAGCATGCCAAGAGCTCCTTCCCTGCAGCTCTCTGGCCGGCCTCTCTGGGCCCTCTTCCTGCTCCCACCTGCAAGGCTAAAAACCTCAGAGTCATCTTCGACTCCACACTCTCCTTCTCTCCTCACATCTCTGACATCTCTAAGAAGTTTCACTACCAGCTGCACCTCCTCAGAGGTATTCTTCCTTTCCTCTCCTTCCCCCAGAAGCTCACGGTCTCCAGAGCCCTGGTTCTCTCTAGGCTGGGCTATTGTAACAGCCTCTATCTAAATATGCCTGCCTCTACTCTCCGCCCTCTGCAACTTATCCAGAACAGGACTGCAAGACTTGTCCTTGACCTCAAGCCCGGGGATCGTATCTCTCCAGGACTGAAATCTCTGCACTGGCTCCCAGTGGCTGTGAGGATTAAGTTCAAAACCCTCTGCATTGTCCAGAAGGCCTTCGTCATCACAACAGGCAGCTGGGGTCTTTCGGCACTGAGCCGGGGTCAAGGGTGAGAGGGCGGAAACAGATTTTAAAAAAGCCGTGCTCTTCTACAGTGGCTCCGGCTTGCTGGTTGATGGTTCTGGGGAACAGTAGGCAATATAGGGTCGGCAGCGTTGGAAGACTCTGCGGCCTTGAGTGTGGAGGAGCAGAGACTTGCCTCTGGCAGTGAGTGGGCTCGACTGGCTCAACAAGCCATCATGGTACCACATCAGGCTTGTAACTCGAAGAAGCTGGTAACCAGGCAGGTGGTGTTGAGTTGGGGATGCTAAAAAGCTTGCTGGGTGTCAGGTGTGGAGACAGCAAAGCCCTTGACAAATCGACAACTTGGAGTCTGCAGTTCCCTTGCAGCAGCTTGGATTGCATCAGAGGTGCATCAGAGGTGTCGAACCCATCAGCATCAAAGTAGTTCAGGACTGTGGGGAGAGCCAGGAGTCACGCCCTTTGTTCAGTGGTTGCTGAGAGACTCATCTGTCATTCCCAACCAGGAAAGTATGTGGAGAGCACTTGCAAAGCTCTGTCGCCACCAATGAACAGGGTCCTGGGCACCAGTGTCTCAGGAGCAGCTTTATGGTCCTCCCAAATAGACCAGGGTGGATAGGAAAAAGAGATTTCTTCTTGAGAGTTTCTGGTCTTCACCTCTGTGATAAGACTCTGGCGTAGTCTGTATTTTCAATCATGTTTCAGAGAATACTTCTTCAAGCAGTGTCCAAAGATGGAGATGTAGGAAAATTGGTTCACAGCAAGTCTGTTGTAACGGGTCCAAGCCTGGCTGCTGTATTAAGTGTAATTTGCTTGCTGATGGCATACCCAGAGTGCCTTATCTGCAGGAAGTGGGGCGGGCAACAGATGTTTGGGAGTCCTAGAAAATCTAGGTGACCCTGGCAATGATAGCAATGTCTTTGAAACACTGGTTTCTAAAGGACCCCACAGGGAGTGTTCCTGTTTGCTGGAGGAAGGGTCAGCCTTCTCAGAGCAGGCAGGGTGCTTCCTGGACTGGACCCAGCATGGGTATTGTGAGTACAACCAGCCCAGACAGTTTAACACACACCAGGCCCTGTTATGAATAAGTCACTGCTCACCAAGCTGAAAAAATAAATGACAACAAATGTTTGTGGCTGTATAATTCTGTAATCTCAGTAGAGAGCATGCCAAGAGCTCCTTCCCTGCAGCTCTCTGGCCGGCCTCTCTGGGCCCTCTTCCTGCTCCCACCTGCAAGGCTAAAAACCTCAGAGTCATCTTCGACTCCACACTCTCCTTCTCTCCTCACATCTCTGACATCTCTAAGAAGTTTCACTACCAGCTGCACCTCCTCAGAGGTATTCTTCCTTTCCTCTCCTTCCCCCAGAAGCTCACGGTCTCCAGAGCCCTGGTTCTCTCTAGGCTGGGCTATTGTAACAGCCTCTATCTAAATATGCCTGCCTCTACTCTCCGCCCTCTGCAACTTATCCAGAACAGGACTGCAAGACTTGTCCTTGACCTCAAGCCCGGGGATCGTATCTCTTCAGGACTGAAATCTCTGCACTGGCTCCCAGTGGCTGTGAGGATTAAGTTCAAAACCCTCTGCATTGTCCAGAAGGCCTTCTGGGGCCTGGGGCCGTAATACCTTCAACTCTCTCTTCCTAAATATCTTCCTTCTCGAGCTCTTCGCTCATCCGCATCCAACTCCCTCAGGGTCGGTCGCTTCTCCAAGCAACGAGTTGGTGGTAGATCTCTCTCTTCGGCAGGGGCCTCCCTCTGGAACAGCCTTCCTGCCTCCCTGAAACTTGAGGAGAACCATCTCCGGTTCCGGAAGCACCTCAAAACCTTCCTCTTTGCCTCTGCTTTCTCTCCCCCTCTCCCTTGCTAAATTCCTGGCAGAAACAGCACTGGTTACCTGGCCACCCTTTCTGATTCTCGGGCCCAGGCCCCGCCAGTTGCCCATCTGCACTGCCTCCCTGGCAACCCCTGCACCTGGGGACTGTTTTCTGTATCCCTACATTCCCCCTACCAGCACTTATGTCTGCACTTACCTTGCACTTGCCACCAGTGGGCGTTTTTATTTATCTTATTTATTCTACTATCCCATGTACTGCACTTTCCCCTCTCCCTTCCCCCACACACTTGTCCCTTTACCCCTCCCCATGCACTTGCGCGATCTGAATGACACCTGTCCTAGTAGGATCATTGTGTTGTCTTCCCTTTGTTCCCCATCCCTTGCCTCATCGCGCCTTGAAACACTTGTGTATAGGCGCTGTATGAATATATTTAGATACTAACAACTGCCACCAGACTGCTGAGGTACACAGTTAGGATATGTGTGAACCAATTGTGCATACAGTTAAAAATCCACCTCTCTGTTGGAACTTTGTGTTCCACCAGTGCTGTTCAGGAATGCACATTTGACCTTTCAACCCGCCCTGCTACCACTTTAGGGCAGCTGGTGGAGTTGTCAAATACATCATCCAGACCGACCCATAGTCTCCCACTCTGCCGGCCTCTTACAACTATCCCTTACACAACGGCATGCCACCGTGTATTATAAGTGGAATGGTCCATATTCTGATTACTGTCCACTGTTGAAATTCATAGTCACTGTTTGCCTCTACTCTACTTGTTGAGTTTGCAAGCTCCACTTAGCGAATCACCTTTCAAACTGTATACTTGTACATTATATATTACTGTAAATATATAGTCGCCTACTTTGTACCTTGAACTGTGTGTTCTGTATTTCTGCAACATCCTTATATGTGTATACTGCAATATATTGTATTATTATATAAGCCTCGCATTTGCTTATTGTTGTTGCGCCCTATTACCTCCGGTTTGGTGCGTGTAATCAAGTGAATAAACAAACAAACAAACAGTCATGGGAAGGTGCGTGGATTATGCTTTTCAACATGGAGCATTAAGCATAGTCTGATTAGCAGATCTCACGTGTAGAAACAGAATTGCTCGCCTCATTTCATTTTTAAAAATAAAAACATTTTAGGCTTCCCTCCCTCCCAGATGGCATTTCTGTCAAAACGTGATTCACAAAAAAAGAAAATCAACTTAACATAAGAAGGTGAAAAGTGAAAATCATTTCTTTGAACATTTATATCCTAAAGAGGTGTCAAACTGTATGGAAAGAGAACCACTTTTGAGGGGAAATGTTTTACCAAGTGACATTTGAGCACGTAGCACCGCTGATTTGCCAGTTTGGAACGGGGTGCACATTGCAACAGGAGAAAGTGCCTTGCTATTCATTAGCGAATCTGAAGACCTCCCTGTTTTTAATATGCGTGTCTTTCATTTGCATTGACCAACCATTGCCACTCCATCAGATGCACCCATTTTCCATATGCAAAAGCGGCGTTAATGCAGATACATACACCTCCCGCTGATTACATCGCCCACCTGTGTGCAAGAAATTCTACTTGTACTTGGCCTACTGTTTGTAAATCAGGAACCATTTGTACATTTTTCCGGATCAGAACACATTTGCAGCTCCATAAATGCTTTGTGAAGCTCGCCCCACGTTACTATCAAAAAACATTTTTGCAAATCCCAATTTAGTAGTTTTAAAACATATCAATGCCTTAACAAAATATGGATAATTTAAAATAAGGCAAAGTTTGCAAATATTCTGCAGCCTTGCAACATGATACTAGGCAGTGTGATCCCCAGTATATGAGTAAATGAGTTTCAATCATTATGTGTAAGAGGCATAACCAATTAAAGATTAAAAAAAGTACATCAATCATTGCCTGTGCAAATTCTAGATGTATCCTGTGCCGCTAAGAAAGCTCCCATATAACATTACCCTGTTTTGAACGTGCCTAAAGAGTGGGGTAAAATCGGTTGAGGGTAAACTTAATGTGGCGCGTCACACCGTAGAGCTTTTTCTGTAGCGCATCCTTTTCCTAGCTCTCCTCCTTGCAGCACTGGCCTCTGGGTCTCTCCAGGTGGGCTGCAGACAGTTTTACACTCGGCGCCACCCCCGATCCAAATCACCCACTCCCAGATTCCATTACTTTTTTTTTTTAACCTTTTTATCATTCGTCGCTCACCCAAGATGCCTCACCTGTCTCAGGTCCATACCTTCCTGCATGCATTATGGGGGGCGGACTTGACAGAGGCAGCCATTTTTCCACCACACATGGTCACCCCTCTCCATTACATAGAGGTCACCCCACTTTGTGTTTTTGTTCCCTCGAAGAGAGCACCTCCACAATCCAGATTTTTTCCCCTTGACATATTTGTTTTCCAAGACCTTCCTAACTATGTAAAACCTGCTTTTTTACATTTTATTCATACATGTTATAAGGTGGGCTAGGGCAACAAAACCAAGATAAAATGACCAGCTCCGTAGTTAAAAAAAAATGTAACCTTTACCGACTGAGATTTGTGCATTATCTTTTAAATCACAACTATGGTGCATAAAAGCACCAATATATTCATATTGTTCTCTCTTGGGTAGCTATATGCTTGAATAACCATATTGTTTTCTTCCAATGTATATATGTATTTATGTTGTCTCTAGAGTGTGTTCTCCATACTTAATGATCTCAAGAAGGCTTTGTATATTTGTTTTATCAGGCCTTCCCTTTTATATCATGCATGCATGCATGAAACAGCAAACCCTGTTTGCAGAGCCTCTAGGATGGTGGGCATGTTTGATGGTTTTAAATTCTCTGGATATTGTGAGCTAAGAAGCTTTGTATTATTGCACAATAAATCATGTTTTAACAGCTCAGTATTGCCACATGTCCAGCACACCATTCATTTAGGCCTGTGTAGACAAAGAATGAGGAGTCTGACCAGGTGGGTTTAGCTTTTGGCTTTTAGAAAGATACACCTATCTGTCCTTCACGCTAATGGGGTTTCCCTACCTAAACTAAAGAAACTCGGGCGCTCGTCAGGAAGTCGGTGAAAGTCCAACTCAAAAGGCATGGTCCCAGACGCTGTCCTTGTCACTACAATAACTAATAGTAAAGTTCTGGATCTGATGTGATCCTGGAGAACTCTGTAGTATTCTGCTTTGCAGGTTACTAGTCATTTGTATGCCAGAACGTAAGGGTGGTGCTTTATTGTGCCAGGTACAGGTAAGTAAGTACAAAGTGTGAAACCACTAGGTCCGCCACCCCTAGGCACAGACTAACTCTCCTCCGAGCAAAAAACAACCCAACATGCCGATACCACCAAAGAAACAGAACTCCTCCTACTCCAGACTGCCATTCCCAAGTCCTAGGTCTGCCACACCCAGGCACAAACCAAAATGCTCATCCTTGAGCAAACACGCAAACAACCAAACCCCGTCTGACAAAACACCATGCAAAATCCCTAGTACACCATAACCGGGACCATACCAAATACACCAAAACTGAGACGAGCAAAACACACCCCTGAAAAAAAGATCAGGCAACCCCAAACTGGCATGCCTGACCTGAGAACAGGATGTAACCCGAACCACCAACAATCACTGTACAAATGGTCAACCACCTCACCTGCAGAGTGTGGCAACCACAACCAACCAACTAGGTAACAACCAAAACACACAGGAACCAACAGTACTCGAACGACCACTCTGCAAAACGAATGCACCCAAAACCTGTTGCAACACATCCAAAGAAACAATCACGCCAAACTAGTTGCAACCCACCAAGGTAACGCACTGCTGCACCTACAGCTGACAACTGCACCCCAAAACTCCTGACAGGAAGGAACCAATCTACAGAATAACTATGCAGCACCTCACTGCACACATGACCCTGCAGCACCTTACTGCACAAATGATCACACAGCACTTTAATGAAGCTGAACAACCCTCTTGATGCCTATTGAGCCCTGATACCCTCGGGTCTGGCGCGCATTACAAATATTAAAACAAACAGACAAACATGTCCATGAAACCAGGAGTGGGGTAGCCACCCTGAAAACAAGTCCCTAAGAAAGACCAAAAGCATTGCGAGGTAAAGCAAAATTACTAACGGGAGGACACAACTTAAACATTCCAACCATGCCAGACACACGCTAGATAAATGCAGGCCTCAAAACGTACATAACCTAGACATAACCCCTTCACCCCAGGAGAGTCCAATCCACCCTAAGCCAACAAAGACCACAGCACAAACATGTACACAAAGACAATGTTCATTTCTAAATACAAAAACACAGGTCTCCAAAAAAACAAACACCTGCTAAATTCCACAACCTTACTCCTCCAGTCCTCCAGTGTTAAACCTCTTGAACAATTTCCAAAGTTCAGATTCCCAGAACTGAAAGTCACCATAGTAGTCTAAACACGTCACGCAAAGATGGCCACCATCAGGCGAGAAATGTCTGCCATCTGAAGAGGATTCACAGGTATCACACTTCTCTCCCATTTAACCCTTCTTGTTAGCGCCAACCACCGCCTCACCATCATACTGTCGCTTGATGGGTAACTCTGGCCCGCTCCTGTGCTCCTCAAACCCTGTTGTAGGAGACGCTGCAAGAAATGCTGTGCCAACATCGTCTGTTGCTGTTGCCAGCGTCTTAGTCTGAACTCTGGAATATGACGTCCCAGAACTTCCTCTCTTCAGAGTCAGTGACGTCATCACTATGTCCCCGGCATGCGTTTGGACCACATTTAATACCGGTCCATGGGCACCGCAGAGAGGAGCGAACCCTGCCTGTGCAAGGCTGTCCCCAGGACTGGGAACACTGCTTGTCAATGCAGCCATGCCGCTCTCCCTCACCAGGAGCTGTTATGGCTTGCCTGCTTACTGGGAGTCAAATTGTGAGGTTTGCTTTGTGTGTTTGAGTTGGGTTTAGTTTTCTTTGTTTTCGGAATGCAGTGAATGCTGCATTTACTGGCATCAGAGGGCATGTCCCCTCTCAGTAGTTGGTACGGGGTAACAGTTGCAGTTGGGTGCTGTGCTGCTTACCAGTTTTGCAGTGATGTGCTGCAGGGGTTTATCAATAGTTTTGATGACTCTTGTGTTATCCTAGGGGTTTGTTGCAGTGTGGCAGTTGTTGCTGCACTTAAGGTTGTCTGTTTTGTGTTGCATGTTCTATGCTGTAAAGTTGTTTTTTATTTGGTTGCCCTGGAGATGGTCAGCAGAGTTCCAGTTGGCTGAAGTTGTGGGTCTACCTTTTGTTCTTGCCTCTTTTGTGGTTCTTTCATTGGATTTGCGTGGGAGCCACACATTAATTTCTGTGAGGGTTGGTTTTGACCGTAGGACTTACTGTCAACTTTTGTTCGTGTATGTCGCTGTGAGGATGTGGAGTAAGGTGACTGTTTAGGTGTTTCAGGTTATTTTTCACTGACCATGTTTAATTTCCTGGAGAGGTGTCTGGTTGCTTTGGCTTACAGTATGCATGGTTTCGGTTCGGTGGAAGTACTCATTCTGGGTCAGGTGGCTCCTAGTGTATTGGTTCCAATGGCATACGGGAGGAGGTGTAGAATTACTAGTTATCTGTATGTTAGAATGTTCAAATGTTGGTGTGCGTGCCTGGAATGTGGACTGTTGGCCTCTGGGGTGTTCCACAGAGTGAGAGTTAGGGGGTCATTACAAGTCGGGCGGCAAGGGATACCGGTCACCGTAAAGGAGATCGGTGCCGGTAATCCCTTACCGCCCGATTCCGAGGTCCCTTGGAGGGAACCGTAAAGGACGTGTGGTCGGACCACATGTTCTTTACGGGACCCGTTAAGGGACCTTGGAGCTAATAACGGGCCCGCAATTAGCGGGGCCGTTATTAGCGCCTTCCCATTGAGCCCTATGGGGGCTCAAATGGGAATGGGAATGGCTTTTGGAATGGGGACTTACCGGGTCCGCCTAAGGCGGAATGTCCCGGTAAGTCCCCTCGCCACCAGACCGGACCCGGGCCAATTTTGGAGGCAGCTATGGCGCTAATAGCTCCATGGCTGCCTCCAAACTCGGAATAAGGCCCATAGTCCTGGAGCTGGCTTGGTGCTGGATTCTAGTGGTACTTACTTACCTGTACCTGGAACAATAAAGAACTTACCTTACATTCTGGTTCAGGCGTGGTACTTCAGGAATTGGAAAGGGCCCTACAACACACTTTGTTCTCCTGGATGCCAAGGATGCCAATTCTTCTCAAAGTAAATGTTCCAAGCTTTTTCATAACAAACAGTTCCACAGGATCCTTGTGGACCTAGGAGAATGGCCCCCTTCTCCAAGCTGGTTCCCCAACGTTCCTTGTAGCATTCAACCAAAAAAAGTATCGATTTTCCCCCTCTTTTGTGTAGAAAGACATTTCCTTGCATTACGACTATAAAATTGGGACGTGGGTTGACTCTTGGCTGATCCGGTGTTCAAAAAAGCCAAAGACAGTAAGGTTCCTAGGATTAATCACCAGGGGGTGCTTGTTACTCTTCTGGGGTTTCCCACAGTAACTAATGAACTTCTCTTCAAGAGGGTGAGGGCATGTCCCTTTGCAGCTTCAGAAAGATTCCCCCTCTTCCTATCAGGGAACTTCCAAAGGTTGCTGGTCTCTGCTTAAACTGGGTCTATTACCCACTTTGTCAGGATTATTCATCATCTGGTAATCCCGCTTTATTGGTGCGGGCTGAAGTGTCCCTCAAGGAACAACTTGTCTACACCACCTTGATTCTTCACACTTTGGGTTGAAAATGTCTGCAATGGAGATCTCTCCCAGATAGCTATGTGGCAATGCATGTGTCTTGGAAGCAAGACAACGCAGTGCAATACAGGTTGAATCGCGATCCCGTGCTTAGAAACCACTCACTGGTATTAAGTGCATTATAAAAGAACAATTATAATTATACTTACTTTTATAAATGTCTTTTGAAGCGCCCTGGACCCTCCCAGGTTTAACACAGAGCGGGTTTACCTGGGTTCCAGGATTGAATCTTAAGCTCCTCTCGGGGCCACGGGTTCACTTCTTTATCAACTCCAATGTTGTTCACGAGTTGGGCCCACTTGCTCTCGCGGCCAATTGTTACTCACGGTTTAGGCACAAGCTTTGGACCACATGATCCATCCATCACAGGGCATGCCACTGCCACTGTCTGATTCACCTTCTGCTCATTTATTTATTTAATTTATTTATGTGTGTACAAATACTAAACCTTTTAACACACAATATAATCAAAACACAGATACAAACCTTAAAACATCAACATACAAAATCATCCTTTAAAAGCAAATGTAAAAATCTTGTGAGAGCAATACATAAGAGATTATGACCAGCTAAAAGTCGATTACAAAAATACTCCATATGTTAAAAAAATCTCACTATGTACAAATCTTACAACCATCTCCATGCACAGTTTAAATAATACAGTACATTCAATAAATACATTTTGCAGCGATTCAGCTGTCAAAAAACAGAATCTGAAAACTATCATAATTGTTTAAACTTTTTCTCTCGCTCCCATAACTTCCCTTGTACAATACAAATTTTATTTCAACCTAAACATGTCATTTCGTAAAACTTTAGAGGGATGCTTTTTCAAATAGACTGTGATTATATTAAAAGTTTTGATTTCAGATTTAAAATGGTAAAAAAGATGATCATTTATTAAAGATGCTCTTTTATCAATCCAATCCTGCTCAAACAATTTTCTTTTAACTTTCGTTGGAGCACTTCCCAATTCTTCTTGCTCATTTGCCTATGCGGCTCTTCGGCAGGCTCGGCTTGGTGGTCACTGCGTAGTTGTTACAGGTCATGCAACCACCACACAGATTCACCTCTTTCTGCGTTGGCCTCTGCCCGGTATATGCAATGCTTTTCTCACACCTCTCCGTTTCTCTTCCTTCTCTTGTAAAACTGCCTCATTGTAGCCTCACGCTGTTCGGTTTCGGATTGACCGATTGTTTCCTCTCCCGATCAGTCTACCGTCCTCCATTTTAACATTTTGTCTTCTGTGACTAGTTTAGTTCTCTTCTCCAGATTTCTCTCTGCTACTTTCCCAAACCTCACAGCCAACATCCTGTCGGCCGACAAGACTTTCTTCTACAGTCGTCGTTGCAACATCTTCCTACGTCTTCGGATATGGAGATCGAGATATTTCTCCCTTCTCTGGATATCGAGCTCCCTGTCCTTGCTTGCTGTTCAATTTAAATAGCTGGGACAGCCCCAGCATAATGCCAGCCCAGTTGACGACAGCCGTTTTAGCCTTCGTCCTGATCGACTGTAGCATTCTCAAGCTCTTCTTTGTCCCTGTGCCTATGTCATCAGAGTTCGTTTGATATTTTACAATAACACATGGTTTCAGATGTGAGCTTATGCATAGAAGGTTCGGCTTTAACATTAGCCTGCGGGTTTGCAGTTTTAAGGGGCTGTGTCTCCCAGTAGCGCCCTTATCCCCATGAGAGGAATCCCTCTCCACGAGATCCTCCCACATGTTACCACCCCTAAGGGGACTATTGGTTAGCAGCCTTACCTCCCTAGCCGAAGGATTGTCCCAGGCCCTAGGCTGTCAGTGAAGGTGTGAGGTTATCTCTGAAGGGGGGTAAACTTTAGGAAGGGTTTGACTGGAAGCTGGAGGATTTCACTGGATTGGGGCGCTTGCAGGGCACAGTATCCCTCACTATCTCCTACCCATATAGTTGGGTGGCAGGCAAGATTAGAAGAGGTTAGTAGATGGGAGAGGCTCTCTGGTGAAGGTTAGAAGTCATTTCTCTGCCATGGTAAGAGGCAGAGCTATGAATGATATACAGTTGTGTGTGAAGAAAAGAGTAATTTATCCCAGGGCTTATTGGGACACTATGTAATCTTCAAGGGATAAGGCCACACAATCCGCTTCTTGGGTAGGGGCACCAGGTCGGCTTCTTTCAAGCAGATTTCTAGGTATGTGAAAGAGTTCTGAAGTATGTTCAGTTGGTATTTTCGTATGGTAGCTTAGAAAGCTTTATCTTGCTTGTGATTGGCTTTAACTACTATGCCCATGCCGGAGCACACAATTCTGGAGATACATAGCTCATGGTTCTACATAATTGTGTTACAAACTCACATTCAGAAGGCTGGGAAGTGGGATGAGAGGAAACCTGTGGGCCCAGAAAGACCACCCACTCCATGATGCTAACCCTGCAGGGCCTCTAGCCACTTTCCTGACATCATGCTCAAGGCTAATAATATACATTATTATACATGGGAGGAATGAAATACGTTCAGCGCTAAAGGACTTGATTTGAGGCATGTGTATGGACACCATGATCATGGCTCCAAGCTTTCAGGGAGACATGGATTATGCTTGAAGAGCATGATCATGGCCCTGAGCTGCTTTCAGAGAAACCAGTTGCATGTACAGTTTGCAAACTGCCTGCGATGGCACACATATTCCCAGAACACCATCAACTCAATTTGCGAGCAGAACCAATTTGTAGACCACCACCAGAAGCAAGAGCCACCCACACTCAGGATGTGTAATAGCCCTTGGTCTGCAGAGCCTCATGCCAACAAGAAATGTATCAGGCCTACTCAATTTCAATGGTAGGTTGGGTGGTGCAAGCACCTCTCACCCAATCATACAGCAAATACCCAAATAGTAAACAGGTACCCCAGGTCAGAGTTCCAAGTATTCTAAAGCCCCAGATACAAAAGGAGAGGAAAGGGAATTCGGAGATCTTGATATTGTGGAGCATTGTGAAGGAAGAGCAAGTAGGAGAGCAGATGTAGCATGAGAGGAGCGGGCAAGGAAAGCATTGGAGGAGGTCAAGTTCAAGAAGATGGAGCAAGAAGCAGAGAAGAGGCCAAGAAGAAAGTAGAGGAGCAAAGATCAGGAGGAAAGCAAAGGGATTTGGACGGAGTGAAGGTCGAGAGCAAGGAACAGCAAAAGTTACCATCAAGGGTAAAGTTACTAATCAGCAGGAATTGGTATTAGAGGGGTTAGGCATGTCACTGGGGCCAAAGTTGGAGAGCATTTTGGGGATCAGAGCTGAGGGGGTTAAGTGTTTTGCAGTCCTAGGCCCAAGGACTGACGGGATCCATGCCCAAGTAGAAGTAAATCCAGATCTAGGCTTGCCAGGCACCCTATCCTGGGTGCTGGTGAAAGAGAATCAGAACCACCTTGTAGGCTGGAAAATAGTCCTGAATCCAGCCACAGCACAGACACAGTTTGGTTAGCCAGGGTCCATTAACCAGTGGCTGGTGGAGCTAGCAAGCCCACCAAGCATAGTAAGCAAGTTGTGCTTACAATGACAAACTGATAGTGAGAAAGCTTACCAAGGAGGGCTCACTGACACTAAAATATCTGAGCGAGAAGGTTTTATGAAGTCCAAGGAATATTAGCCAGGTGTTCTCACTGGGGCAAGGGCCTTGAATGGGGCTTGTAGTTCCCCATGAAGCGGTAACCAGCTCTGATTACATGACATTACCCATGCCTGGACCAGAAGGGTGGGTGTGTGTGTGTGGGGGCCCTGGGGCCGGACAAGGAATGTATCCTGAAAATTGACCCAGGGCAGATGGTAGTAGTAATTCTTGGAACTCTCTGAGTGACTGCTTCATACATTTTGTCAGATGGCCTCACCCTTCTAAGACCTGTCCTATAGTAGAACAATGGTCCCAGAGCCTCGCTCAGCGTATATCAAAGACTGTACAGAATGTTTGTTTCCCTTGGACCCCACTCTATGGACAATAAACAATTATTTTTTCCATTTACTTAAATAAACCCTCTTTTGAGATGCTATTTGCCATGTGCAAGTCCCCTGTTTCTCCCCAGTCCATGACAATTGCCTTAGCTAAACAAGCCTTTTTTTATCACTATTTTTTGTAAGGACCAACTTAAGTAGTGTGCTGGTAGGCTCCTAGGTCCTTCATGATGGCAGTAAAGGTGTTGTAAATCTCCCCCCGTCTCACCTGTGATCAGGATC
Source organism: Ambystoma mexicanum (assembly GCF_040938575.1). Lineage (NCBI taxonomy): Eukaryota > Metazoa > Chordata > Amphibia > Caudata > Ambystomatidae > Ambystoma > Ambystoma mexicanum. Next base: position 123,333,210 of record NC_090936.1, on the reverse strand, counting down.
TCCCTTGTTCGGCCGCAGGACTCTTCCTGTGGATGGTTCGGGTCTTGAATAGGCTTGCCCGAGCCTCGTCAGGTTGCAGGACCCTTTCAGAGTTCTGGGAAGTTTGTGGTTCCAGGGTATCCAGGATAGCGATGAACGAGTAAGTAGGGGGGGAAATCCAGGAACAGGATAAAAGGCAAGGAAGGAAGTAAGAGGATCAAAGGAAACCAATGTAGAGAGTAAACACACGTCGGGTCACTACCGAAGATAGCGTTGAGACGCGCGGACCCGCAGGGGCGTGACCAAATTATAGTACGTGCCACGACATGAAAGCTAGTGCGTAGCAAGGAGCTTGGTACGGCCATGTTGGGAGGAACAAGGAGTACAAGCCCTTCGTGACAATGACCATGAGGTCCAGAAGGGGCAATTTCGCCGGGTCATGACAGCATGCCCCCTCCGAAGACTGGTTCCTCTAGGCTTGCCTGGGTGAATAAGATGGAATCTTCTGAGCAAACGAGGGGTCTTTAAATTAGAAACTGGTTCCCATGTTCTCTCACTAGGGGGGTAGCCTTTCCACTCGACCAGATATTGTAGTCGACCCCTCCTATACCTGGAATCACATATCCTGGACACCTCATATTCCAACTGGTCGTCCACAACAACAGGTGTGGGTTTGAAGGGTTTTCGAGTAGAACTAACGTAGGGTTTCAACAGGGAAGTATGGAAGACTGGATGTATCTTCTTCCAGGAATCCGGGAGCTTAAGTCGGAAGGCGACAGGATTGATGATCTCCTTTATAGAAAATGGACCATAATAGCGAGAAGCTAATTTGTTTGGTTGTAGATGTCGAGGTAACATTTTCGAGGCTAACCACACTTGATTGCCAACTGAATAGGAAGGTGATGGTCTTCTCTTAGAGTCCGCATATCTTTTGGTTCGAGTCTGGGCCTGTTCTAACTGATCCTTGGCCTCTCTTTGTAAGTCGATCAGCGTCTGAATCCAAGAGTCAAGGGTAGGTACCGGAGTAGATTCTGGAAGAACTGATGGTAAAACAGACGGGTGATAACCTTGACTGCAATAGAAAGGGCTGATATTGAGAGCTGAATGATCTGAGTTATTGTAGGAGAATTCGGCTAAAGGTATAAGGAGAGACCAATCGTCTTGAACCTTGGTGGCAAAACAACGAAGATATTGTTCCAGGGTTTGATTTACTCGTTCCGTTGCCCCATTGGTTTGTGGATGATAGCCTGAAGAAAGGGCACGTTGGACTCCTAGAACACGACAGAGATGTTTCCAGAATTGTGAAATATACTGAGGTCCCCGATCCGAAATAATCTTGGAAGGAAGGCCATGAAGACGAAAAATATGTTCCAGGAAAGTTCCAGCAAGTTCTGAGGAAGATGGTAGTTTATACAATGGTGTAAAATGAGCTAGATGAGTGAACAAGTCAATGGTTACCATGATGGTTGTATATCCTCGGGAAGGTGGTAATTCAACAATGAAGTCAGTGGCAATAACTTCCCAGGGTCTTGTTGGCAATGTAGGTTGTAAAAGCAGACCCGCCGACCTCTGATTATCGTTTTTGTTCTGACTACAAATAGCACAGGTCTTGATGTATTGAACTACACTGGACTTCATCCCTGGCCACCAGAACTGTCTTTGTATAAGACGGAAGGTGTTGGTTACTCCTCGATGGCCAGAGTGAAGAGTATCATGGCATAGATTCATTACCTTCTGTTGAAGTTCTTTTGTCGGAATGACCACTGAATTGTTCTTGAATAAATATCCTTCCTTGATTGTTAGACGCCAGGGATTTTTCTTCGATATGTCCTTCCAGAGTTCAGATAATTGAGTCTGTACTCTGATTTCTTCCAGGAGATTGATCGCTTGAGCTACAAAGATTGTGGGTGGAAACATTTTAGGATAGATCTTATCCTCCAAGGGAACGTAGTCGGGACGCCGAGAAAGGGCATCGGCAATCAAGTTTTGCGATCCAGGAACATGTGAAATTTGAAATTGATATTGAGCAAAGAAGTAGAACCATCGAGCTTGTCTACTGTTCCTGCACTCCATGGATTGTAGGACCTGAAGATTTCGATGATCAGTACGGACTTGAACTGGATATTTAGCACCCAGGAGTAGATGTCTCCATTCAGTGAAGGCATGACGAATAGCCAATAACTCCTTCTCCAGAACTGAGTAGTGAGTCTCGCTAGTGGTCAGGGTCCGTGAGAGATAAGCAATGGGATGTTCCAACTTATCATCGCATTCTTGTTTTAAAACTGCTCCTATGGCATATTTGGAGGCATCAGTTTCCACTAGAAAAGGACGACTTATGTCAGGTTGGGCCAGGATGGGGGCCTGAGTGAATTCTTCTTTCAAGCGTTTGAATGCCTTGTCTTGTGGTATAGACCAGTTAAATGGAACGTCTTTCTTCAGGAGATTAACAATGGGTTGAACAATCTCGGAAAAGGTGGGAATGAATTTCCGGTAGAAGTTGGCAAGCCCCAGGAAGGATTGTATTTGCTTAACAGATGTTGGGGCGGGCCAAGCCAGTACGGCCTTCACCTTGAAGGGTCCATACTAATTCCTTCTGAACTAAGGACAAATCCCAGATAGTGAACTGATGTAACATGAAACAAACATTTTTCTGGTTTGGCTAAGAGTTTATTTTCACGGAGACGTTGAAGTACTGCTTTTACATGTTCTTCATGTTTCAAGGAGTCCTTGGAGAAGATCAATATGTCATCCAAGTAGATGATAACATTGAGAAATAACATGTCAGAGAACACCCTATACATAAAACGCTGGAAGACTGCGGGAGCATTAGTCAGACCAAAGGGCATGACTAGGTATTCAAAGTGACCAAAGGGTGTTCTAAAGGCTGTTTTCCATTCGTCTCCTTCCCGGATACGAATCAAATGGTAAGCACCTCGGAGATCCAGTTTCGTGAATATCACTACACCTCTCACAGCTTCAAGGATATCCGAGATCAGGGGTAGTGGGTATCTGTCTTTCAGGGTGTATTGATTTAGGCCCCGATAGTCCAGGCCTAAGCTCTTTGGTATCCTTTTTTGGAACGAAGAACAATGAAGCACCAGCTGGTAATTTTGAAGGTTTTATGGTGCCGTTCTCAAGATTAGTGTCTAGGTATTCCCACAGGGCTCTCTTTTCAGATTCTGAAAGGATAAACATCCTGCCAAAGGGAATCACTGCTGAGGGTTCAGTATCTATGGCACAGTCTTCGGGTCTATGTGGAGGTAAGGCTTGAACAATGGCAGTAGAGAATACATCAGCATACCCTTGATAGATCTCTGGAACTTGTACAATATTGGAAACCATGAGTGGTGTCTCTGGACACCTTGGTTGATTTATAGGAGCTGTGACTGAGGTATCCAGGTTTAAACAATGGTTCATACAGAACTCCGAGCCAAGGAATAAGGATCCGGCCGTCCAGTTAATATATGGATTGTGCCTTTGTAACCAGGGCATGCCCAGAACCAAGTGGTAATGGGCTGATTTTATAATGTCAAACACAATTCTTTCTTGATGATAATTTATGGAAAGATGGATCTCCCTTGTTTGCAGATTTATGGGTCCTGAGGAAAGAGGTCTTCCGTCAATTGCTTCCACTGGCTGTGAAAAACTTCTTGCTTCATATGGAATGTTATGACTTCTGACCCAATCTTGATCAATGAAGACTTCCATTGCTCCGCAATCCACCAAGGCCAGTATGGGGTAGACCTTGTCCTTGGATGGCGATAAAAAGACCTGTAATATCACCAATTTGTTTTGTCCAGGAGAGTTCAAGGATGGAATTGATGTGGAGCAAACATCGCTCTCCCGAAACCTTGCTCCATTTAGGATCGGGAGCTGGCGTTTCCCGAGCGTTGGGGAGGAGCAAGAGGACACTCTTTAACTAGATGTTTATCTGAGGCACAATACATGCATAAGCCTGTGTGTATCCTTCTTAACCTTTCCTGCGGGGAAATTGGTCCACGAAAGGCTCCAAATTGCATGGGTTCAGAATCAGTGCTCGGATTCTTGGCAGATTCTGTCCTTGTAGTATTCTCTGGGGAGTTTCTGTGAATTGAGACTTTATTCTTTTTCTTTTCGGACTTTCTTTCTTGGATTCTGAAGTCTATTTGCATAGACAAGTCCAGGAGGGCCTGGAATGAACTAGGATGTGCCACCCTGGCTAAGTCGTCCTTAATCTCTTCATTTAGACCTCTGCGAAACAAGGTAAAACTGGCTTCCAGGGGCCAGTCCACCTCTTTGGCTAGCTGTTTGAATCTGGTAACATAGGTCAACATGTCTTGGGATCCTTGTTGGAAGTCAATTAATTTCTCTTGAGCACCGTGGACCTGCTCTGGTCGTTCGAACATGGTCTTGAGTTCCGCGATGAACCCTTCATAATCATCCAGGAGAGCATCCCCTGAATTGAGTAAAGGAGTGGCCCATGTAAGGGCATTACCGGAAAGATCCGATATTATGAAGCCCACCTTAGCCCTAGGAGTTGAGAAATAGTAGGGCTTGAAGGTAAAATGTACCAAACAAGAATCCAGGAATCCACGAAAGGTCTTTGTTGAACCGTCGTATTTATCAACCACTCCTCCCAATAATACGCTGTCCTTGTTCTCGGAGTCAAGTGACAAGACAAGCTGTTTAAGCGCTGCATTCTCGGTTTCTAGATTCTGCATCTCTGTGGAAAGTTCTTGCATTCCGCGCATCAGGTCCTGAATAGCATTCTCCATGGTAGAATCCGTATTGGACGTTTGGCGTCTCAAACTGTCGTAAATCTCCCCCCGTCTCACCTGTGATCGGGATCTCCCTTGTTCGGCCGCAGGACTCTTCCTGTGGATGGTTCGTGTCTTGAATAGGCTCGCCCGAGCCTCGTCAGGTTGCAGGACACGTTCAGAGTTCCGGGAAGTTCGTGGTTCCAGGGTATCCAGGATAGTGATGAACGAGTAAGTAGGGGGGGGGGAATCAGGAACAGGATAAAAGGCAAGGAAGGAAGTAAGAGGATCAAAGGAAACCAATGTAGAGAGTAAACACACGTCGGGTCACTACCAAAGATAGCGTTGAGACGCGCAGATCCACAGGGGCGTGACCAAATTTTAGGACGTGCCACAACGTGAAAGCTAGTGTGTAGCACGGAGCTTGTTACGGCCATGTTGGGAGGAACAAGGAGTACAAGCCCTTCGTGACAATGACCATGAGGTCCAGAAGGGGCAATTTCGCCGGGTCATGACAAAAGGTGGCTGATAGAGGAGGATTGGGTTATGAGATGGGGGGTGGGAGGTAGAGCACATGGCTTCGGCCGTAAGTGACCAGCTTAAAATAGAGAGTCGGGTGTCGTTCCATAAAGGAGGAGCATTAACACACTGAAATTAATAGGCGACAGGGATTCCTGTGGGATTATACAGATGTCAAGGATTTAATCAGATAATAGATGGGTCAGTTACATTCACAGTTCCCAATAGCCCAGAAATGATGGCGCTCATTTGTTTTTTTTTAAGGGCCGTCAATGACCCACTGGAGCGTGTTATGAAAGACTCTCAAGAGATCATACATGTTTAGGACAATGAGCATGGTAAAGGAGTTTATGTTGCTCTGCATTAAGATGTCACACCAGATATCCTCAAAGGTCATTCCTATGACATATTTCGGACTGAAGCTCAATTGGGAGGCATCCAGGATAAGATTGCCTTACTAGGATTCACAAAATGCTTTTCACACTTGATTATACACATTTGCTATATGTGGCATTCGACAAACATGCTAGATACATCCTGGAGGACAGCTCAAATTCTTATATCGAAGGAATTCGGTATTGGCCTGCTTCTTCTTCTGTTGTTCCAGCAACTTGTCACTCCCGTCACAAGCCTGGCACCAGGGAACGTGCAGCTCAGACAGGGGCCATCTCCACCTACCTACCTTCCATGCTCAGCTAAAGATGCTTGTTTTGCATTTCCACCTGTGATACAGTGGGTCCTGTGAGGTCATCAATGTAAATGAGCATGCAGCACCTGTGCGAGAGGAAGGCTGATATCAGACCCCAATCCACATGGGTGCTGGGCATCAAGGCATATGTGAGTGTCTGAGGACCTGCTCACTCACGTATGAATGAAGAGGCTGACGCCAGTCCCTTCCTCATCCTGTCGCCTTCATGAATCAAGGGTCTCATCACGAGATGGGCAGAGCTGTAAAAAATGCAGCAGTAACGCCATTACCACCCCATTACCACTCCGCCCAATCCCAAGTTTGGGCGGAAAGTTGCAGATGTACATCCAGCTTTGAGTTGGAGGTCAACCGTGACACTTTCCGCCCATTTACAGCACTACTACTGTGGCGCTATTAGGACCCAATCGGAATGGGGACTTACCTCCCCCAATGCATCTCGGGACTGAGATGCGATAATGCTATTTACATTGGGCGGTATCCTGACGCATTTACCGCAGGGATACCACCCAACTTGTTATGAGGCCCCAAGTGTCTGGCATTTAGCAGATGCAGGAACAGAACGCAAAGAGCCCTTTTCCCATTGCATCCCATTGTTGCATGCGTCTGTGAATAGGCCCAATGATGATTCTGAGATCCTAGAGTCATGTGGGTGACCCACAGTCAAGTGGTAATTCCATAGCTCTTCTGCATCTAGGAGTGCTTTAGCGGGTGGGTGGGTACAAAGGGTGAGATGTGGAAGTACCTAATGAAATAAAGACTGCAGTTTTGCCCACTTCTTTACAATGAAGCATGCTATGGTTGGAAAATTACTTTTTTCTTCTTTAAAAAAAAAAGGTTCATCTAATTATACTTGAATTTGATGAAGTTGGGTGCATTTTGCAATTAAGTAAAATTTGACCCTTGGTATTAGGGTGCCTATTGTTGAAGCCCAATAAATGACGAAAAAAACAAAAAAAACTAATTAATACTTGCCATTAATTAAAACAGACATCACACGTGGTGGCAGCAAGAAAGCTATTTGTATACCGCCATTGGCTTAAATTACATTACCTGCTTTACTGCGTTCACTTTATCTGGAGCGAGCTTAAATAGTTCATCAAATGAATCAGTTTCTAGAATTAAAGAAATGAAAGATTATTAATATAATAATCCAAAACATGGCACAGTGAACACACGATGGGCCCACACACACGGCCACATAAAAGTACCCTATATCCATTTTACATTATGAACATAGAACCCATTGGTCACAGTGTCATAGGCACTCATTACGACCCTGGCGTTGGACCATGGGGCTAATAGCACCATGGTCCATGCCGGTAATTTACCGACTCCGCCATGGCGGAATGGGGAATTACCGCCCCATTCCGAGGATGGCGGGCGGTAATTCCCCATGCCGCCATGGCCCTTCCCCATTCCCAGTTTTGCCCCATAGGGCTCAATGGGAAAGGGGAAGGCGCTAAGTACGGTGCCGCAAATTGCGGCACCGTACTTAGCACCAAGGTCCCTTTGCGGGTTGGTTTTTAACGCCTGCAAAAAGCAGGCGTTAAAATCTCCAACCCGCAAAGGGACCTCGTAATCAGGCGTTAAGGGGTTAACGGCGCCGCCACCTTTTAAGGCACCGTTAACCCCTTAACGCCAGGGTTGTAATGAGGGCCATAGTCCACATTTAAGTATAATGACCATGCATAGAGTTAACCAAACTGATTAAAACATTCAAATACAATGAAAATGTTATTTGATTGTTACATTCAAATGGAAATGTTTTCAAAATCAACAACAGTCATGCATGTGTTTTTTTGCGGTCAAGCCAATAAATCTATTAGTATGTGATCAACAGTTAAGCAATATCTGCCCACAGACCTTTGCCTGTACTTGTGTTCCTTGAGGAGGAAATGGTACTGGAGATTTAGGTTTGCAATAAGACAATTTCACAGATGTTTATCACTACTGGAAGTGACATTAAGGGAAAGAGTGGATCTGATTCAGATTGGTTATTGAAGAAACTACAAGGCCCAACAATTGTATTTAAGGATTCCCTGTTATAATGCCAAGCTATGAGTCACTCACTTTAAACATATTTTAAATCTAAAGCTTACCCGCTATAATATGAGACTGTTTACTAGTGCAAGCCTAAGCCTATGCTGGTCTGCATTGTGATGAATCCCAGCCAGGGAGGTGAGGCCTCTACCCGATAGCACCCCTGGGGGCGCAACTCAGTGGGTGGTTTTCATGGGGAGGGAGACTCTCCATGGGACCAATGACGATAGCCTTAAGTGAACACGATATTCACCTCCTCCTTTTCTGTCCCCTCTTTCCTCTCAGTTCCCTGTAGTCCCCCACACCTCTATGTGTCTCTGCAGAGTATAGGACGTCCTTCATACAGATCATACTGGGATGAGGAAGTGTGAGACTTACCTAGGTGGAATGCATACAATCACTGACACAAAGAAGATCAGGCAAGGAGGCAAAAGCCCACTGTGGAACCAATACACACAGCCCCAGTGATAAAAAGCATGGAAGGACAACGAACTCTTGAAAAGCAGCGCCCCAGTAAGATAGTACTCCACTGGCTCACAGTATGGTACTCAGATAAACAGCAGGATCCACAGAAGCATAGGAGGCGAAAGAGGATATTATGCAGAGCGGTAAGGAAAAGGACAGAAACCAGGAAGGGAATGGAAAGTAGGACGTTTCAGGCAGTAGCCCATAAATCAAGCGCAGATGCACGGAGAGACACCGAGGAAATAGGATGCAGAACAGAATCACGAGAAGCAGAAGATGAAACAAACAGCAGGTAAGTATCTGAGACGTCGCCCGAAGGCGGCGCTCGAAAAATAGTGAACACCGCTAGAACGGCACAGATTGCGAAAGCAGAGTGCAGAAAGGAAAATATAGAAGATACAAAAAAGGAATCATCAACCGAAGCAGAGGACCCTTCTAAAATAGTACAAGGAACCGCTAAAGACGCAGGAAACTAACGTGACAGAGAATAGGGTGTAACAGAACAGATGGAAAACGCCAGTACTGACAGGAAGACGAAAAAGATCGCAAAGGCTGAACAGGAGGGTAAACCAGAGCAGAAACTGTAGGGGAAAACCGGGACCCAGAAACGGGAACCGGCGAGCGTTACTCTAGAAGAAAACACAGATACAACGTAAGACTGGCTATGCTCCGCCTACCCTTAAAGAGGCGAGGGCCAGCTTGGGGGAAGGCTAGATCTTCAACAAAGGTACATCACCTGTGCTTCCAACGTTGCCATAGCTTCCAAGGCTGACGCATAACAGTATCCCCTTCCTTATGACTCCTTTTCCCCATCCTCCTGCCCAGTAGGATATTTTGAAACTCTACCCACCCCCCCTTTTCCAACACGAACACTTTCTCACATTGTGAGCGACAACGGACTAATACCAGAGCCATTTAAGAACATTAATAGACAGAGGTTGAAGAGGGAAAACGGGTCGTTCCCTTCCCCCGATTCTCATCCAGTCCATGGCCTAGAACGTCACGGCCCAAGCACCCACCACGAGAGGAATTTGACCCGCTCACAGATGCCCCAGACATCAACATCCACTGTGGCCACGCCCCACACAGCCAGGGAAACTGCCTGTCAATCAAACCATGTGTCGGAACCTGAGGTGAAGCTGACATCGACCATATGGATCAAATCGATTAGACAGCAACCATAAAAACCGCCATCGTTAGAGATGCCATGATGACATAGCCAACGGACGGTAACACAGGTGCCACCATGCACATTGGTTATACCCACCCCAAGCCACACGAAGAACATACTCAGCACCATGACATAGAGGACCGCTTACACTCACTCATGCATCGTTGTTATTTTTCATATAGGCTAAGCGACATCACTTCAGAAACGCAAGAAGCAAGAAGAGCTTGTGTACATGCTTGCAAACGTTACCTTGCTACTAAAACCACAGCGACGTAAGGAACCTATGTATAGGGACCCATGTCGCCCTGTGCGACCCCCGTGTTGTGAACCATATGCCGCCATCCACAAACTAGGCCAGAGTAGGCCGCAAAACCAGAGTCCCCAGGCCCAGAGCAGCTCAGACGGAGCTGCTCATGCAGAACAAACCCTGACGAGGGCCGCACAGCCAAGGCCACGAAGTTGCAACATACACGCCGCGCCCCCTGCACCAAGGTTACACCTGCCACTGCTAGACTCTCCTCGGTGCCGAAATACTAATAAAAGCCCTGTAATTCTGGCTCAGCCATGGTCTCACAACACGTTACCAAGCCAACCTGATGCGATGCCAAGTCTCAAGGACCAGGGAAACTCTGGGGTCTCACGTTTGGGACACAGGCCGCAACAATGAAGTGATAAATTGGACACTGACATTGGTGAGAAAGAAGCGCTCCTGCAGCAACTGGCAGACATGTCCATTGTCCACCACTGACACATAGTCATACATTGTTTCTAACACCAGGTACACCGCGAGCTGGGAACAACGATGGTCCCAGGCTTGGGGGCTCGCGGATGAACCAATCAGGGCACGGGGGCTAACCACTGACGGCATCACAACCTAGCCAATCTCTAACCTTCTCCATGTAACCATTTTGGTGCAACAACTTCTGGGGACGACCCAAGCGTACTACCTGATGCCTTCTCTACCAATTACTAACCCTTATATACGTATCTATACTGACCCCATCACTCGGGGAACCAACCCGAGGTGGCGTTAGGTTTAGGGGAAGTTTCCCAGGTGACGCACGGTGTGGCATCACGCAGGCAGAAAAAGGGCCTGCAAGCCCACTCTGGTGAGAAGTGTTCCTGGATGACCTGTGATCCCAGAACCTATCCCTGCCATTTCGTATAATAAACAGCAGTAACACCTTGCTCTTGCGTGTATCTCATACTCGTTTGGGGACAGCGGGAGGAGTTGGGACCTCCCCAACCGCGGAGGTCCACGGACGGCCCTGCCGACCCTGGGAAATCACCCCGACATGGTCTTTTGTGAACGAACTTGGTACCAGAGGTAGAGTGGTCCGGTGCCACCTCAAGCTAGTGGATGCTGAGACTAAAGGAGTATTTGGGGGATCCCCAGACCAACCCCACTCATTCTCCCCACAAAGGCAGGTGACAGGTACAGGAAAGATAACACCCACCTCCAATGCTACTGGAGCAGGGTAGACACAGGGGCAGCCACACTTCCTTTGTCCCCCCTAATCTTTCCAGTAACCAGAGTCTGGAACAGGGACCACCCAGGACCACTAGAAAAAATCCCTTGGGTTAAATGGTTCCAGAGAGCCATCCAATCTCTTTAGCCAGATCCAAAACTCCAGGGCAGGAAGGAACAGCTCTCCCACAAAATAAAAAAATGTTACAACAGTTGAAATTCCCTGATGAAAACAGAAACTCACTCGCCTCTGTAGAGCAGGTTCTGGGTATTGAGATTGAAGGATGCCTCAAGCAGAACACGTATGCCCAGAGTTTACAAAGTCATGCTGGGATAATGCAAGGGTAATTACCACAGAATGTGCAAACAAAAGCTAAACACACAGCTTTTTCTATGCATCGCGAGAGTTATAAATGTATACACTGTCTGTGAAGAAGCAGAATTGAATGTAGCAACATACTGTGATAAATCCGATGGTGTCATCACTGATTTCCTAGCGGTAACCTCGCACCATGTGGCCAGGGTATGGCAGCGGCTACCAGATCCTGACCCTGGGGTGGCTACATGAGGGAGTATGGCATTTGGGGGGGAGCAGCAGGGCATATCGGATGAGACATGGTATTCCCCTTCCTCCCTTGAGGATACCCCATCTATACCTGATGCCTTGATGGCATATTGTTACACCTCCTCACATCCACCTAGGAAGGGTACTGAAGGTCTTTTAACAAGATCTGCATGTGAACTATTAACATCTGACTTTTCCTCTAGGACTCATGAATATATCTTCTCAGATTCTACCTACAACTTATTCAGAGCTAACTTGCTCTTGAAAAACACTAAGAATGTTTGCCCAAACTTCATATTCAATACGTCAAGAATGGACTTCCATTCCCATAAGCATGAGACTACTGCGACGGGGAAGAGGGATCGAGTAATAAAGATCACCCAAGGCCAAGAGCACAAGCCGCGCTCTAGTTGTTACGAGCGCTTACCTACAGCAGGGACATTTAAACAGCAGAGGCAGCTGAAGAAGGAGAGCTGATGGCGGGAGAAGATAGCATCTCTCGGAATCGACAGAGACCAAGGGGCTAGGAAGCTGTTCGTGGAGCCAACCAGCTCATCACGGAGGAGAAGAGGAGCTTGCCATGAGAAAGAACATGTTGCAGGGATGCTAGAAGCCAAGAGAAGACTTCTGGGCATTTGCAGATGTAAGGAGAAAGCCTCCACCTTACCGGAGCTAGGGAAGACACTGAAGAGCCCAGGAGGAACTGAAAATGGCAGTGAAGCTGCGAAACATTAGCGGCGAGCAGGACGCTGAATGCTTGTTACCGGCTTACCGCGAGAGAGATGAAATATGCCGGGGAGAACCAGTGAGTCAACGAAAAGGAAGCGGGGACACCGGGGCTTATTGGCAAACATGCCAAACACCATTTATAAATAAGACAGCCCTTGAAAGATAATGTGCAAGTGAGCATTACTATAAAAGGGGAAAAGTAACCAGAATAAGAGACTTACAACTGCAACTGTATGCAATACACATGTAAAAGAAGTCCTGGCAGAATAAAATACCAGGCAGAAACAATACAGTAAAAGCAAATGTAAGAGGCTATCAATATTGGAAGTATGCGCAGAGCCCACATAAAGTCCTGGCAGAAGAGAGTACTAGGCAGCAGAATTACAGGCAGTTAAATGTGTGTTTAAGAAAATCCTGGCAGGAGAGAATACCAGGCAGATAAAAGAAACCCTGACAGTAGAAAATACCAACAAACGAATGAGCAAGGTCAGGTCGATCTCTGCTGAAGAGTAACCACTGCTACACCCTGAGTGGGTAACCCCTTGTGTGGGTGGTCACAGAATTCTCATGAAACTGTTCTTCTGCACAAAAGGGTTTTATTTTGAAGTGCAGTGGTGTAGTAATACACTGGTATTTTTCAAAAACATAGGACATTCACATTTGAGGGCATACAAAGTGTAGTATCCAAGTACGAATGATCAAGTAGTCAATATTTGAGACATCTACTTGTACAGTTTGTTCATTCTCTATAGGTTCCTTGGGAAGGAAGCTTAGAGGATTCAGTGGAATCATAGACAGGTAGGGGGCCCATAGAGTGTGGGCACAATCAAGAGTTGAACAACAACATATAATACATCCTCGACATCCAAGACGACACACTGCTGCTTCAACGATCTTGGCAGCTGAATGTACTGGCAATAGGCGTGACCGCGCCTGTTGACAAGATGACGACTGCATCCTAAAGAAGTGGATCCTTCCACCTCTTAATCTGAGCCACCAAGCTCCTCGGATTCGACCACATAGGACCCTCCACTCGTAAAGACACTCCTGTCCTGATGAAGGCCTACACCATTAGAGCTCACCTAGCTCCACGCAAAATGGCTGAAACACTGTTGTGTTGACATGTATTATATGTTGTTGTTCAACTCTTGATTGTGCCCACACTCTATGGGCCCCCTACCTATCTATGATTCCACTGAATTCTCTAAGCTTCCTTCCCAAGGAACCTATAGAGAATGAACAAACTGTACAAGTAGATGTCTCAAATATTGACTACTTGATCATTCGTACTTAGGTACTACACTTTGTATGTCCTCAAATGTGAATGTCCTATGTTTTTGAAAAATACCAGTGTATTACTACACCACTGCACTTCACAATAAAACCCTTTTGTGCAGAAGAACAGTTTCATGAGAATTCTGTGACCACCCACACAAGGGGTTACCCACTCAGGGTGTAGCAGTGGTTACTCTTCAGCAGAGATCGACCTGACCTTGCTCATTCGTTTGTTGATATTATTGTACCGACCTGGGCAGAGCAAGGCAGTAACCAGGTACCCTTCCGAATACTAGGAGAAAATACCAGGCAGTTGCAAGTGTGTTCAAGAAAGCCCTGGCAGGAGAAAATACCAGGCTGCTACAAGTGTGGTTAACAAAAGCCCTGGCAGGAGAGTATACCAGGCCATTTTAAAGTTTAAGAAAACACCTATATAAGAAAGCCCTGGCAGGAGAGTATACCAGGCAGATGCAAGTGTTCATAAAAGAAAGTCCCTGGCAGGAGAGTATACCAGGTGGATACTAATTGTGAACCGTCTTGGGAGGATAGCTGAGGGCAACGTGCTTGCCTTGGAAGCAAGACGACACAGAGCACCACTGTTCGATCCCCGGGTCCGCGCTTTGAAACCTCTGGGTATTAAGCGCGTTATAAATAACCTATCATATCATGTGTCTTTGTAAGTAAGCCCTGACAGGAAAGCATATCAGGCATGAAGTTGAACAATGTAAAAAGAAATTGACTCAATAACTCCTGATCAGGACACATCAGGAAGAGGCAGAGGAAATATATTAAAGGAGAAAGGAAACCTGGCAAGAGAGTACACCAGGTATCCGAACAAGACAAAGTCCAAGGGTCAAGTTTATTGGTGCGCCAGTCGTGTTGAAGCTCAAGAGACTAATAATCCTGAATGGAAACCAGAGTGAAGAGAAATCCAGGAGAAGGGAACCACCCACTGGAGAAAGGAACTCTATCCTTTTGGAACTTTTTTGTTGGAGTTTGCATTTTCTTTTTGAATATTTATACATCACGTAAGGCCAAAGATATTTTCCCTTTTAACTTTAGAGTTGTTCTATTAGAATGTGAGGGCCAGAATAGAACTTTGGACACAGAACATTTTGTTTTGGACTTTCTGACCACTGACAGATCCTTAATTTTGGTTTCAGGTAGGGAAATTTCCCTAGAGCAGGACAGAGAGGTATTTCCCAAACTCCTTTTATTTTAATAAAAATCTCTGATCAGAACTATGGGCTCCTTGTGTCTGAATCGAATTCCTGGCTACTCACAATACCTTTCATATCCTACCAAGAGGTTTTAAAACTGAATGGTCTGGCACTAGCAGAGCGGAGGGACCCAGACTCATACAAGTTTAACATCTGGTTTTCCAGAGGAAGAGAGGGAGATTCCAGACCACCCCTCAGCCCTTCTGAGGTGCAAGGTGGTGGCAATCCATCATGTAACCTTGGGCCTTGTAAATCACATGACGGTAAGCATAAGACTCAAGCACAGGCAAGCACAGCCCTCGGCACACAGGAGTGCTCAATAACAGAGCCCCAACCCAGAGAGGCCCGCTATTTAATTTAGCCAGAGCAGACTGGAGGTGTGGGCTGTTTCTGCAGAAGCTGGAGTAAGGAGTTTGGTAGCAGGTGATGAGAGAGGGGACTACTGAGAGGAGAGAAAGAAGAGAACTGGAAGTTGGAGGCAGAATCTATAAGAGGTTGGAGGGATAAAGAAGATTGCTTATGAGGAGGAGCTACTGGAGAGTGGAGATATTGTCATCAAGAGGAGAGTTGTGGGAAAATGAAAGAGGTATAGAGAGAGGGAGAAGTGTTCATCAAGAGGGAAGCTGGTGGTGAGTGGAGGAGGTAGGAGAAGTAGTCTGGGTAGTGAAGGAGGTGAACCATTAGAAAGAGTGAGAAAGAGAAGGCACAGAGGAGGAGATACTCATACTGGACTAAAAACGAGTGATGAGCTGAGGGATTCCTAAAACGTAAGATCAGGGAGGTTACATCTGGCCAGGTCGGTACAAGGCAGAATTAAGCTCAGGTGGGGAAGAAAAGAGGCAATGCCATTTCACTGCAGGTCAGGAAGCTTGCCATGGAGAGGTCTAGCACGAAATCCTCCTGCAGACAAGGGCCATACGTGATCTCTGGTTGAACCTACTCCAGATCCCTTCCCCAACACACGAGAAATACAGGTGGTGCTGGTAAAACGTGCCCATTGCCTAGTCTTAATCCAGGTGCCAATTAAGCTTGCCCAAGTCCATAGAAACCATGCAGCCGAAGGCTTAGAACTACATACTTAACAAACCAATCTTTGAAAGCCCTGCAATACCCACAATCTGAAGACAAAGAACAGGGTAATAAAAATAACTGACACCTTGGGGTGAAAGACCTCCACCTCTGGAACTGTTATAATAGACTTTCATTTTGCTACTTGAAACAAGAAATGTTTCCTTCTGTTTGTACTGAACTGTTACATAGTATACAACATCCTTTTACAGAAAGCTAATTTTGTCTTGGACTATGTGCATCCCACACAGCTCCCCTATCACAGCAGGTCTTCACACCATAGGCCAGGCCCATTCATACACATTTCAGGAACCTATAATGTGTCCAAGTATTGACTTTAAATGCCAAGATACACCATTGCCAGAGATGAAATGCCCAAATACTCACAATAATGAGCTGACCCCGGCAGAGGCATGGAGCATGCCTATCCTTTCATGTCCCACCCATTTTGCTGGCTTCATAGCCCCGTGCACAATAGGGAAGGGGAGGGCTTGGCAGAGTGCAGGTATGAAGGAATGTGTTTTCCCTGTCATTCCACCCGGTCTGCCCTTCTGCTTTTCACTATGAGAATGGGGGTGAGAGGTAAAGTACAGCACTGTAGGGACCTTACTGCATGATTTCCAAACGCTCTCCATGTCCCAGCAGCATCTACATTATTTTTGTTTTCTATAATATGACTGAGGAGGTGAGCAGGATCCAGGGAGCACTGCCAGAGCTGGGATGACAGGAAGTAAAAGAGCAGAATCCTATTGGTACCTCCTCTATAGGGGATCAGGGTGCTGCAATCTGATTGTGGAGGTGTGGAGTGGGACAAGCCTTCAGATGGAGTCACTTCTCCCTAGGGGAGAACCCCTCTCCATGAGGCTAGGGATGTGAGGCTACTAACCAATAGTCCCCTAAGGGTGGCACTATGCGGGGGGATCCCATAGGGAGAGACTCCTCTCCTGGGGATAAGGATGAAATTGGGATGCACAGCTCCTTTGAACCACAACCCGATAGGCTGACGATAGGACCCGAACCTTATGTGTCTAAACTCATATCTAAAACCATGTGTCACTGTGAAACATCGAACCACTCAAATGGTTTAGGTACTGAGAGGAAGAAGCTCTCAAGAATGCTACAAGCGACTGAGAAAAACACCCAAACAGATGTAGTCAATAGAAGAGACGTTAAGTCAGGGCGGGCCCTACTATATGAGGGCGTCAGAAACAAACAAAGGTGGAAGGGTGCCTGGAAGGGTACCAGAGAGAGTACAGAGGAGAGAACCAGAGAGAGAAAATGAGACAGAGAGAGCAGTCAAGTTGGAGAAAGAAATCGCGAATCAGAGGGAGATGAGAGAACAAAGCTAAGAGAACACATGAATCCAGGCCAGAGAAGCTCGAGCAAGAAACGTGGAGGGTGTGGTACAAGGGAATGCACAAGGACGTCTCGCAGGCCCACAGGGTGTTGGCCATGGAGAAAGCCGAAACAAAGAAGGGAATAGACGTCCCTCATGGAGGCAGAACACCAACCTCTACACAATTGAAAGCTGGTGGCCGGTGGGAGAGAGGCAAGCTGAACAAGTGAAGCATTGGCAGAACACCCCGGTTAACCAGAGGTACATTGTTCATGCGATGCAGGGAAAGCGTCATATCAGTCAACTGAGAGCCGGCCCTACAGGACGGAGATTGGGTCGTGGTGGCATGACCTCTAGTGGGTGGACTGGGCGGTCCAATAACTGTGCAGAAACCGCTAACCCCAATCATTCGCACAGCTATCTACACAGGCCTGAATAGTATCCAGGGAGGTGTTGGCTGGACGCTCTATACAGGAAAGAATGGTAGAGTCCCCGGTCCACTTTCCAACAGCCAGCTGCACAGGGCCCAAGAAGCGAACCCTGATGAGGGAGGGAAAAGGCAATTGAGTGTCACAAAACCCCAGCCCGAACAAGTTAAGAAACAACACCAAGTACCTGGCAAAGGCAATTAGTAAAGTCTTGGAGAGGGCCAATGGAAACCTAAGAGAGCCTCAGAGGACATTAGTAATAGCGAGAGGGTGTAAAAGACTGTTAGCTGAACAGGTGCAAAGATTAAGAATAGTAAAAGCTAACCCTCAACTTAGCAGTTGCGATTAAAATCTGTCCGTACTTCTCTGGAAACCAGATGCCCCTTGAAACGTTATTCAGGGAGTTACCTTCTTGAGTACAATCCGTAGAAACCGAAACCCGTCAACAGGTCTTCTGGACAATCATAGACGAGAACAGAGTTCTCAGGAGGGCAATTGATAGAGAAGTAGAGATCTTCCTAGGCACACCCCAGAATCATCCAGGGCTGGTCCATCGAGCCAAACCCCAATTATCTTCTGTCATCAGTCTATTACACCTTGCTGTTTGGTCAACACCAGATCCTGGCAAGAGTCCCGTCTTTTCAGCTTACGACATTAATATTGCCTTCCTCAAGAACCAAACCATAATCATCATTTTCTTTGTGCTAGAAAAGCCCAAAAAATGGAAAACCCTTTGAGAATGTAAGCCATGCGAAAATAAAGGAAACCATAAACCTTTTCTTTTAACAGTTCACAGTCCAGTTTTACGGGAGTGTTGTGCTGGAGAGTCAGGAGGGACTCCTAGGAGCAGCTTCTTCATCCCAGCGTGGGTGGATCAAGAATTGTGAAAAAAATGAGACATTGTGAAAACCTCCATAAGGGAGCTACAAACATTAAAAACTGTGAAATACATTGGGGAACCAGCTATGAGAAGGGAGTCATTCTCCTAGCACCACGAGAAATTTGTGTGATTGTTAATTTTCGGTTTCATTGCGGAAAAACCCAGAATTTTTATAGAACATTTGCTTTGAACAACATAAGACACGTTTGGACAATTAACACCGTCTCTGGAGGATAGCTCGGGGGCAAGGCGCTCGCCTTAGAAGCAAGACGACCCAGAGCAACACAGGATCGATCCCCGTGTCCGTGCTTACAAACCTCTGGGTATTAAGAGTCTTATAAATGACCAATTATAAAACATCCAGGAGAAGGGAGCAATTCTCCGGGATTACAGACAGGAGCTGGACTTTATGGTGTTTTGTCATAGTGACAGGGCTAGAGTAGGAGCTTTAGTGACCGGGAGGTGCATTTTTTGTTTGACTCCACACTGACTTCCTGACGAGTACCAGAGTTTCTTTAGTTTAGGTATGGCAATCCCCTTAGAGTTTGAGATAGGTAGGTTTGGTTTAACATTATCATAGTCTATAGCAACCACTATTGCGCCACTTGGTCAGTTTCTTTGTTCCTTGTTGCCACGGGAGGTTCAGCCTACGCCATCAGAACTTGGAGGGAGGGTGCACAAACACTGGTGGGGCTAGAGGCTCCCTATATTGTGCTCTGAAACGTGTACATTATCCCATTATCTCCTTTGCTTGCTGCTGGATGAATACATCACAGAATGCTTTGGAATCCATTACTTAGGTCAGCCAATCTCCATAGTTCTTCCTTCTAACCATGATTTGATAACAGTTGGGCATTAGTGGTTTGTGCCACCAAAAGGGGAAAGCGATGAAGAAATGGGTGTGCCGTTTTAATTAGTTTATCAAGAGTATATTTGACAATACATCAAGGTGGAATAGCCAAACATTTATAGGCAAACCACCCTGCTTATTCTGCACACAAATGCGCACAAGGCCCTAAAGCTCACTTCACCCTGTTTATTCCAGATTGTACATTTCAAAAACGTTTTGTATAGCACTCAAGTCATGTCCTTAGTGGCAAAAATAAAAGAAAAATGGGCTCCTGTTAGGGTCCAAACTACAAAGTTTAATTCTTTAAAAACACAAGAAAAGGTGGACCAAAGATGGATAAATACAGAGAGGGTGATAGTACATGTTTGAGTGAACGGTGTGGGTTCACAAGGCTCTCACAGGATTGTCTGCCACAGTTAAATTTCAAATGACGGTTAAACAAATGTTCATATCAAATGTCAAGGGCCATAATACAGTCAAGCGCAATTTCTCAGTCAACTCTCCTGCACCTCAGAGCTGTAGGCACATTGCTGATGAGTGTCCAAGGCCGGTCACTCATCAGGATTGGCTATACTAGCCCTCCTGGGGTTGCACACCTCTAAACAGGCTCGAACCAGAGGACCAACTCCTGTCCTAGGCCTCCTATGGACCGTTTGAGTCAGCAGCTGCACGTTCAGACTTCTGGACATGCTGCCAAGTTCTGTCTTTGGGTTAGAAAGATTCTTTTATGTCATTGGTCGTCTTCTTCCACCAGATCCCTTCGCTTTAGACTACCAGCTAGCCTAGCTTGCTTTCATAGGGTCTTATAGGGTTCGGTACTGACAATCCCTGGCCCCAAGTCCATGCCATGTGACATTGCCACCTACCTTCCCAGTATGTTTGCCTCTTCCTACTTTTTCTCCACTTCGAATTTTTGGGGTCTTGCAGCCACTCCAGTATTGTCTCTGCCCCCCCTTCCTCCTCTGAGTCAGGGATGCAGGATTCTACCTCTTCTCCCAAAGACCTACTCATCCCAATCAAAAGGGGCTGATGGCTTCTTATGTTCACCTGCTCCCTAATAGATCTTTTTTTAAGACCCCCGCCAGATGAATCCCAGCTGTGACTCTGTGCTCTTGTATGCATTGGGCTCCTTCCCTAGAGTCAAGGTGAGGCTCTTTGCAGACGGGAAAAGGTGTGTCATGCTGTAGGATCAGGGGGTTTATGACCATAACCGATGCAGGAGAAGGTTTGGGAGGATGCCTGATTCTCGAGGATGAATGGAACACCCATGTAGAGATGTGGGTGTCCCAGCTCATTCCGGATAGGGCCAGCAAACTTCGACACTCTTTGGATGGAATGCTTTCAGGTTTCCCTGGCGCTTTCTCCACTGGGCGTGTTTATTGCATAGGGTCCTAGCACATCCAATCTAGCCACCCTATCCTATCCGCTAGGTGAATTTGGATATGGGCATATGAACATTTAATGGCAAGCATAGCCAGTATGCCCTGTTGGCCAGTGATAAAAGGACTATTGTACCAGAGAACCATCTCCAAATGAATGGAGCTCCATGCACCATGGAGTAAATTATCTGAACTTTGCCCTTGTTCAAATAATGGAACAAATCAATTTAGCACCAGTTTTGCTACTTGTATCATAGATAATGGAGCCAAGAGGTTTGGACTAATCTGCATTACAGAAAAATGTTTTCACTAGGACAAAAATCAGACAGTTTGTGTTTAATAGGTTTGCTGAAACCATGAAAGAAATGTAGTAAAGCCATGTCTGTGTACTTTTCACAGCAAACCTAATAACAAGAAACTGTCCTATTCACTTTAAGACACTACAGATAGTAACAATACCTACTTGCTCCATTCCCCATTACCTAAACAGCAACACAAATGCAAAGTACATTTGCTTAATGTTTTGCACCACAGCAAACGCTAGATAATCTGGCACGAGGATGGCTAAGGTCCCATAACTCACAAGCAGTAGTTCCACATTCAAGTCCGTTTTTAAGAGAAGCTTTCCTTAGCCTGGAGCAATATAGCTCCATAAGCTATTAGCCTATTATGGGCCTATAATCTGGTGCCAGAGGGTCTGATCATCACTCAGGTTAGTGGTACTGTGTGAAAACCTTTTTGACCTCATCGAAGCTATCAGGAACAGTTGCTGCAGTCCTCCTGGGCCAATTGCTTCAGCCATCCTGGTGTATCCTGGCCTCTGGGCTCGAGCGTAGCTCCTAGCCTGATTTACTCAAGAGGCGGCACTTCAGGGTCAGTATAGGCTGCATTGAGACTATTGAGAATTCTGCATCTTAGTTGTGAGTTCAGTTTCCCTCTTTGTGTTCGGAAGGTTGTTTATTGTTATTAGTGGGATTGCTGCGTACGCCAGATCCCATCTCTCTAGGCTACCATTTAGCCTCACTTTGCTTTCTTAGGGTCTACAACGTTAGGCTTTATAGGCTTTGTCCAAAGGTCTGCATGCCTTTCCATCTTCACAGACCTGGTACCTTGGTACTGCCTTTCGCTCCCTAGCAGCCCCTCTGCTTCCTGGGATTCTTGTTTAGGCCTCCTAGTCTTGCCTGTCCACCACCTCCTACCTCCTGCCGCCTTCCTTTTGTCTTTTTTTCCCCCAGCTTTTCTCTTCTCTCCTATTCACCTTCCACCTTTCTCAGGGGATGCTCTGTCTCCCTTTTATTCCCCAGCCTCCTCTGATGCAGCCTTTTGTTGAAGCCAGCATCTATTTCTTCTGTATGAGTTGTGGACATGCATATGATACTTATAACAATAACGTGCATAATGAGGCCGTTCCAGAGAAGTGGACGGTGGTAAAAAAAAAGTACACAGTGTTCAATGCATTTTGTTTTGACAATATTGAACTTTCAAATAGCATTTAACTTTCCAAATTGTACAACAGAAGCAGCAATGATATTACCCCAGCAGAAGGATATGCTGTTCAGATGAAGAAACAGGTTTTGGAGAAACATGGAGGGAAGAATCTGAGATGGGGTTAATTTGATGGTGGAATATTTATAGGGGAAGTGTTCATGAGGAGAAGTTCTGAGAATTACAGAAATTAATGGGACTTGGGACTGAATCACAACTGACCAATGTAGATGCAAGCCTAGGAGAACTACATGTTACAGAATGCTTGGACGGTTTCATTCAGACAGTGCTAATGAGTCTCATTTCCAACATCACATGTCAGAAGATCAAGTGAAACATTTGCAAGTGACGGGGCGCTTTGAAACACTGTCTTGTTGTATAAGCACCTTACAAATGACCAATAAAATAAAATAAAGTGAAAGATTGCATGACAGATCAGCTGAGATCAATCCAGGATGCTGACAGCCACAAGTTCTGGTTGAGGGCACCAATGGAAAAATGTGGTAGTTTGCAAGCTGGCATAGAGATATGAAAGCTAAAGGATGGTCATTCACGACTCTTGGGCCCATCCAAGGAAACATTGGCCCTGACATATCAGCTGACCCCAAGAACATAGGCAAAGTGTAAATGGAACTGAGTGGTCCACAGAGACGACTGAATGGTGTGGTTTCTCGGTTTCCAGGAGATATAAATGATATTGGGTACTCCCGAAATGAAGTCAGTCTTGTCGAAAGGCATAGGTACGGACTGGTGAAAACCCCACAAATTCAGTAAGGACAGGCCGCATATTAGCTAATGCGGGAAGAGTCTGGGGAAAAGAAGCAATCAAGGGACTTATACAGAACGGCACATGGATGTTTTCATTGAATGACAGCTGAGTGCACACCAAATTGAATTCAATGAAAGGTTTTCTTCAATTACCATGACCGAGAGTCATGAAGTATACTGGCCTGCTATAACCAAATACAAACGTCCTTCACAGTTTAAAGTGGACATTGACTCAGCTGCTATGATCACCTATCAAGAGGAGAATTTAAAGAAATTATAAACGGACGTACAGGAGCTGTCTGATGGGAAGAACGATTTGTAGAGGATAGAAGACATCTTTAACTGGGAGAATGTTGACTTCAAATTAGCTCACTGTATAATCACTCTACACATTAATTTTGATGTGAAATGTCTCACAACATTTTGCTTAAATTAGCTCATCCTAGTGGATGGAGAATTAAGCCAATTAATATTGTAGTTCTCTCTTGCTTATTGTGCCTCTGCGGCTGCTTTCAGAATTGTCGTTCGGACGTACTTTGCATATGAAATGATAAGTATTATCATTAATAGTTAGCATGTAGCCAGTGCTTAATTCGTAAAACAAATAAGTGCCAGGGCAAACAAATTCTTTAGCACTCATGTGACACTGTGGTGAGCAGTTCCCCACTACTGCTGCCACCACCCATCGCTGTTCCCCACACTGTTGATATATTTGGGGTGACACTACAGCTTGCACCTGTACATTGTAGTTGATGGAAGCACTGACTATCAGCACTTCATTAGTAAAGTGAGTCTGAGACAATAAGTGCTGGGGCCAGGCTAACAATAGACAGCACAGCTCAGTAGCATACTCATGAAAGAGTGGTTTGGGCCGTGCAACAGGCTATTTAATACTCTAGTTATCCTGTGGTAGCCCGGGGTCCCCTGGGTGTCACAACTGGTTTCTGTGTATCCTTTGACTCATAACTTTGCTAAAGAGGTAACCCATACCACGCCAAGCGTAGTGTGTTTTAGATCAGGGTTGGCACTAAAAAATTGCTAATCCTTGAAGCCATTGATTGGCAGTGAACAACCTATGGAGACACGTGTAGTGAATATGTTCTTGTTTTCTTACACAGGTCACCTGTCTGGTCCAGCCGTGCCATAGCAAGGAAGTGGTAAAGTATTTACTATCCACTTTCCATACCAGAAATTACACATGGGGTTTAGCACTCATCTCTCTTCCCCGGTGATGTTAAACACATAGAAAAAGACTGTCCTGAAGAAAGCGACCTTAAAGGATAGTTCCGTGACTTTTTTTTTATTGTCCCTACGGTTCGGCCATGTGTTTTTAAGCATAACTCGGTAGATCGTAGAAAACTTTCCTATGGACCTTACCCAACTTTTCGTCCATTAACGCACTCGAAATCAGCCGCCATTTTCTGATAATCCTATCATTTCCCCCCATCGCCCTGGCTGCACTGCTTTTGCGGCACTAAATCAAATCCCCCGCCCGTGAGCCTGACATCAGCAGACGCGTACCGCCCATTTCCCAACGCCAAAGCACGTTTCGTGTCAACAATCGCTGCGCCTCAGCTAATGAAGTGTCGCCATGGAAATGGCAGGACGCCTCTTTCCTCAATAAGTATAAACACACCGTTTCACAACACACAGCAGCAGATTTTCGATTCCATTCTTCTCTCTGTGCTACTTTGAGTATTCTGTGACTCGTTTCTGTGCTCTGGTCAGCTACCTTCGCCGCTTCTAGGCCTTGTGAACACCTGTACCATCTCTGTAAATTATTTTACTTTCTTTACCACACAATGGCTACAATAATGCCGTATATGTACGAGCCCGAGTACACCGAGGAGGAACTACTGGAAAGGCAAGCACGCGAAAACGATGGGGATTCTGACGGCAGTTGGGAGGACCAGTCAACGGATGAAGAGCCTGGACCATGTCGCATGGACGGCGTCTCCACCTGGTGCACGTGCAATCGGTGCGAGCTAATGCCAACTGAGTAGGAGAACTGCTGCTGCCGTGAAAATTCCGGGTGCTTGGCCTACATTTCGGAAGGCGAGCCAAGTCCGCAATGCATCACCGAGCTGCCAGAGTTCAGGGAAGCCTGCCTCTCACGGACCGTGTTGAGGATGATGATGGTGCTTATGCACGAACTTCGCGGCACTGTTCGTCCGCGTAATCCGAGTAACGAGTAAGTATACTCTGCTTGTGATGTCAGTGATGCCACTACTATGTCATGGTCGTCTCCCACATATAAAATTACATCTACATATCATTCGAACGCATGTAAATTGGTTCCATATTGTGCATTTTCTAGATAGAATTTTTTTCAAAGCAGAATGACATTTTTTACCTGAATCGACAGTGATAAGAAAGTTTTGTCATTTTAATACAGCACATCTTTCATTTTCACAGGTGGTACAGGCTGGTGGCCTATCGTTGCTTCACTTGGTGGCTTCACGGGAGGCTCGGACACCGCGTTCGGAGAGTAATACATGCCTGTGCGGTACTTGCCATTAGACAACATTTCCCCAGCGACAGTGGACAATACCGCGGATTTTCCCTGGATGTGCTGCAACCGGAACTTTACAATGTGTAATGTTTATTATTTATGTTCAATTGAAATAAAGATCTAAAATAAAACCCAACATATATTTTAACAATGGTTGTTTTGATTTTTTAAATGAATCTAGTGTGTCTCCATTGAATAGTCTTCCTGTGCCTTGTCTTGTCACACCACATATTCTCCTGGGAGGGTGAGGTATTTATAAACTCACCCCCCTGCCTTCCATGTACTAGATCCTGCAGCCTGCCTCTTACATGCAGTTAGATGGCCTCTCCTTGGTGAGGCCCTGCGGCAAACGAGTCTTGTCTGCACGACCACCGCCCCAATCCACCCCCCGCCCTATCAAAGGCAGTTCGCACCGGGGTACTTGCCCTGCCAAGTGGAGGTGTCAGGGAGCGATAAAGGCCAAGAGGTGTTAAAGACCATGTACACTTCAAAGTGGTCTATGGAGCATGGGTTGCTGTTCCCATGTCTACCTCCAGACCCCGTGTCTCCTGCCAAGCATCCCCCCTCACGCTGGACGGCCCCCTGCAATCCACATAAGTGTGTCCCCATTCACAAGTCTTCCTGTGTCTTGTCGGCACGACCACCGCCCCAATCCACCCCCCGCCCTATCAAAGGCAGTTCGCACCGGGGTACTTGCGCTGCCAAGTGGAGCTGTCAGGGAGCGATAAAGGCCAAGAGGTGCCAAAGACCATGTACACTTCAAAGTGGTCTATAGAGCATGGGTTGTTGTTCCCATGTCTACCTCCAGACCCCGTGTCTCCTGCCAAGCATCCCCCCTCACGCTGGACGGCCCCCTGCAAACCGCATAATGCCACGACATATACACGTCATTCATTCACAAACACACCCCTGTTTCGAATTCTTTATAACCCACTTCATATTTCTAATGAGAACTTCTTTGCGCTTTGCTAGTCAACCCGTGAAGGTGCTGGTTATCTGCTCTTCGTCTCTGCGAACTTCCGTGACCACTTCGAGGAAACTCGTCAGTTTACAACCTGTGAACTGCTCCCTGTTCTACGACAAGAAACTGCTCTGATCCCTGCATCTAACTGTTTGTTCGTCAAGGTAAGGCCATGTACCATAATCATTTTGCGTCCAATTTCTTTTCGTTCAAGACAGTACATGCAAGGAACTAGTCACATGTTCTGAGTTTAGTTACAAGAACCAAAACGAACCTTGCATTGAACCTTTTATGTGTCATTTAATTTTTTAACACATTGGTATTCATAGAGAATTGTTGATCTTTACTTTTCAGAACTTTCCACAATGCCTGCCTGTTCCATTGGCGGTTGCCCTTCGAAGACCCATAATAAATCTGAAGGTACTATAATGCATGTTTTCCCTAAGACAATAGATCAGATACGAGAATGGGTCCGATATTGCGGATATCCACCGTCTGAGCTTGAAAGAAGAGTCCTAGAAGTCTTTGCGGACAAGAGGGGTGATCGATACCGCATCTGCAGCAGGCACTTTACCTCTGACATGTACTCCACATCATTGCTAATAAAGAAGAACACACCGCGAGCGAGGCGAAAATTGCTCTCAACCGCTATTCCCACTCTATTCGTCCACATCCCTCCACTGGTGAGTCAAGTTTACGTATTTATCTCTCGGCCTTGCGGTAGTGTGTAGCATTAGCTAACAATAATTTCCCCATTTATGTATCCACTCAATATGAAGGCGGAAGATTCTCCATCCGTGTCGTTATTGCAGTCATCAGCCACTTCAAGCGCCTATCGGGTAATCTTACTTGGCTATTCTGCCACTGACTGTACTCGTCCTCTAGTCTTTGTTTTCGTTTATAATTATTGTTATCCAAAATAATGCAAGTACTGTCTTTCAGGGAGATGCTGAGGAGTCCAACGTATTGACGACTACCGTTGATGTCACTCAGATGCTCGAGGTACGTTTCCGGACAGTTCCATCGATGGAGATCATCAGATCTTGCATTCTTGTAGCGTGATTGTTACACACAATGTTTCTTTCGTTTTTAGTCATTGATATGTCCTTCTGTCGTCGCCCTCCTATGTCTCTTCTTTTTTCAATATTGTGTTCATTACTAACGAAAGTCCAATGTTTCAGGGAGTCGATGGAGCATTAGTCCAAGAAGAAGCGGGAGCATGCAGTTACGGGTCGGCGCAACAGCTTGCAGAAGTGTGCACCGCAGTTACATCGTCCCTTGATGTTCTTATGCATTTCGAGGTATGGATACTGACAGTTCGATCAAGCGAAATCATATGACGTGATTACATCCGCTATACTTCCTTCTTTATTAACGCAAGTACTATGTTTCAGGCAGATGACGGAGCTTCTTCTACAAGAACATCACCCCTAGTAGTTGATGCAGATCTCTGGGTGGTGACACTTCCAACGATCGAGCAAATCGAATCATATTTACATATCCATTATTTATTTTAGACAACTGATCATTTGTGCAGGTCTATTTAGATGAGCCGTTGACGCCTGCACAAAGTTTATGTTCTTTTTAACAAAATAGAAAACCATACTAATGCAATTACTGTGTTTCAGGGAGGTACTGAAACATCATCTTCAATAATATCATCAATGGAAGTCTATGAGGAGCCCGAGGTATGGATCTTGACAGTTCCATCTAACTAGATCAACAATGCGTGAATAATTGTCGTTTGAATGTTCTACACAAAGCGTTCATTCGTGTTTTGCTATTGAGATGTACGTGGGTATTGGTCCCCTAGTACATTTTGTGTTTTCGATATTATTATACATACTAATGAAAGTTCTATGTTTCAGGGAGTCGATGGAGCATCAGTGCGTGATGGATGTGCTTATCATGAAAATATAGTCGTTGCAGCGCAAGAGGAAGTGGAGACATGCACACACGAGTCGGAGCAACAGCGTCCTGATGTTGAAGTTCGAGGCAAGAAAGTTTCAAAGAAAAGAAAGCAAAAGAAGGTTAGTGGCCTGGTCACTATATTATGTTGTTTTTCACTGTTAATAGTTCAATACTGTAAGTTGTGTTTAAACTGAACATCCCTTTTCCAATCTGTCCTCTAGTTGCGAGTGGGTGTACGAACTAGATCTACATAGACAGTGAAGCGAACGAGAGATGTTGCTTGTCAAACCTTTTGGCAGGGACTTGAGACTGGAGATGCATCGTGCCAATGGGAAGAATATGAAGTGATTGACAACGGAGCTATACCACCACCAGCCATTGATAGTGAATGTCCTCCTGGTAGTTCGGATGCAGTCGGAGATCAATTTACAGAATCCACACCCGCAAAAACTAAGACCGCGAGAAAGTTGAAGAAATTGTTTTATTCACCCATCGCCAGAGAAGGAACAGATGTTGCAATGGAAGAGAATGAAGTGGATGACAATGAAACACCATCAATATCACTGAACATAGCGGAAGACGATATCAGAGATTCTACCTTTCATGTGAGTGACATGTCCTCAACGTTACAGGCCGAACCAGCTGGGATGCAGAGTGACAGTATAAGGAAAGAGGCCAAATTCATTGTATTCGATAGTTGTTTGATTGATATTATTATTCGGATGAAATGTGGGCATTCGGTTGGTGGGGAAGTATGTGGGGAGCCATTGATTAATGTGACTCGTGCAATTCGAGGCACTAACCTTAAAATACATGCCACCTGTACAAAATATCATCCTTTCTCATGGTCTGCACAACCCATGCTGGGGCAACTGCCAACAGGCAATCTACTTTGTGCAGCGGCTGCACTTTTTAGTGGTTCAAGTTTTAAAAAGTTAGAGTCTTTCTTTCAGTTTGTGGGAATCCATTTCATTGCGAAAACTCAGTTCTACAAATACCAAACCGATAATCTATTTCCAGCCATTAGCGAAGCTTGGAGAATGGAAAAAATGTCTATTGATAGTACATTCGCGGGCAAACGGTTCAGGCTAGCCGGTGATGGACAGTGCGACAGCCCAGGATTTTCAGCCAAGTACTGCACCTACCACTTTCAGGACATGGAAAGTAAGAAAATTGTGAGTTCGGTGGTCGTGCAGGTGTCACAAAGTACATCCTCAGTGGCCATGGAGAAAGTTGGCTTTGTAGCATCTTGCAAAAACAATCAATAAAAAAATGTCGGCTGCAGGTAAAAAAAAAGATATGCAAGGTATTTCACAGTGGTCCAAGTCAATCAGCAACCATCTTTGGTGGAGCTCAAAAACATGTGGAGGGTCGTTGGAAATTCTACTGGAAAAATGGCGGTCAGTAATGCTACACTGTACCAACGTTCACCGTTGGAACACAAACCAACATTTCCACAATTGTGAACATGGCCATTTGTCCACAGAGGAGGCACGGAAGAAGAAGTGGTTGATTCCTTCATCACCCACTCACAAAGCCATTGAAAAGATTGTATTTGATAAAACTATAAATAGAGATTTGAGGGGACTCACGGAATTCTGCCACACAGGAGATTTGGAGGTGTTCCACAATATGTGCCTAAAGTACCGGCCAAAACGATTGCATTTTGGCATGGAGGGCATGATAAATCGGACTCTTCTAGCGGTCTTGGCACATAACCATAATGTTGGCCGTCAACAAAGTAGGACGACCGGAACTTTAGGGACGCTTCGCTACAATAAGGCCTTCACTAAAAGAAGTAAACAATGGGTGATCAAACCAGTGTTTGAGGATATGCAATATGAGTTTATTGAGAGACTTATTGTTGATGTCCTAGATAGGCACATACATGGAGTTGTGAATGAACCTGTGCAGGGGACAACTGCATTGCCACCCAACATTGCCTCTGTTCCATGTCCACCTAAAGAAGAGCTCATTGAGAAATACACATCACGGTTTAAATGATTGTAATTTGATTGTCTGTTCTCTCGAGTCTCCTCATGTCGCAGGCCCATTGAATATGTGTATCTATGTAATGTGTAAATAAAAGTGATTGCTCAGTGTACATGCAATGTGTCTCTCTACCCTTGCCCCTCCCTTCACCGTGCAGTAGTGCGAACCACCCGGGTTTCACCTGTGACTTTGCTCTCGAGTCTCCTCATGTCGCAGGCCCATTGAATATGTGTAGCTATGTATTGTGTAAATAAAAGTGATTGCTTAGTGTACATGCAATGTGTCTATCCAACCTTGTTCATTTGCGCATTAAATTAAACCAAACAGTAATATAAATCATTTTTCAAAAAATATAGAATGTCTCCATATTTATGGTTCTCTGGGGCTGCAAAGCACGCAGACAAAATGCAAAGATGGAGTGTAAATTTCAAGTCCTGTGAGATGGCCTTACACTGAATGTAGCTAACTAGGAATGTGTGCTCGTTCAAAGTGAAGGTCAGCTGCTTTGATTTTTTGCTCGGGTGCCGGAATGGCCCACGACTCAGTATAAGGTTCTATTGTTATTTGACCTTGACAGGCCGGGACCATCCCGAAAGACTTCTTTTTGGGGGTGTGGTGCAATAACGTAAGAAACGATAATGAATAAAATTTCAGAAACGATAGCCATTTAATGTTCGTTCGTTAGAAGAAATAACGTCGGCATAGAAGGAGTGGTATTTCAGGGCTGCCCTTTGCACAGAAACAATGGAAAATGCAAATATAATGTAAGTAACTCTTTAGATGAGTTTATACCGCAATTTAAACTTGTTCGTTCTATGTGGCATATTGTTTTGTACCGCGCACTATCTTGAGGAGAACCATCTCCTTTTACGGAAGCACCTCAAAACCTTCCTGTTTGCTTCTGCTTTCTCTCTCCCTCTCCCCTGCTACAACTGGTCCACTGTCTGCGACCTCGGTCCTGGGCCCTTCCACTCTCCACCTGCACTGCCTCCCTGTCAACCCCTGCACTGGGGGACTGTCTCAGTATCCTACAGCCCCCCCTTGACGTATAATACCCAGTTGCACTGTCCTAGCTATGAAATAATTTCCCGACCGAATATATAAAATGAATAATTTTAATAAAGATCTGATGGTGAGACTAATTTCATTTTTTATGTTTTTCAAACAGGTACATGCTTCATTATTGCATGTGTCACGAGTACCAGACACCGGCGGATGGGTTTTTCAACCACCAGTTGCTTCTCCGCGTGAACAACGTTACCACCCTGACCATTTTATGGGACGATCGCCAAGTACAAGTATGCCCTTACGCGGTACTAACGGCTAGATGCAACATACAGACCTTTGTGGTGGCCTAGTGCCTCGTTGTTGGAACAGCCATGCGATTATCAGTGCGACCGAAGAGCTTATTTTATCGTAAACCAACACCCTGTGTACTGCACACGAACATCGCTTGCCACAAGACGAACTATTTTGGATCGAGAGCAAAGAAAAATGCAAATCGCTGAATATTCTCTAAACATTTGATGTCCAATAAATGTACTTTGCCAAATGTACAATCTTGCCGTTTGCTTTTAAACCACAGTTTCATATTCCGAATTGTGGCGCTGTATTGTGAGATGATCTAAGACCCTGTGTGCAGCAAAGGAACATCGCGTGCCTCAAAACGAACTTTTTGGAACGTGAGCAAATAAAAATGCAAACCGCTGAATATTCTCAAAACATTTGATGTCAAATAAATGTACTTTACCAAATTTACAATCTTGCGGTTTAATTTAAAAGTACAGTTTCATATTCCCAATTGTGGCGCGCTGTGTTGTGTGAGCTCATCTGTGTTGATTTCCGGGTTCTGTGTGGAGTCGCGTAGAAGACGCCTGGGCGCGTTTGCCTACGCAGCTCAGTCACGTCACGGATAGAGGCGGGGAATATGAATGTTTTCATAAAGTCTGTTTCAGGGGCGGGGGATTTGATTTAGTGCCGCAAAAGCAGTGCAGCCAGGGCGATGGGGGGAAATGATAGGATTATCAGAAAATGGCGGCTGATTTCGAGTGCGTTAATGGACGAAAAGTCGGGTAAGGTCCATAGGAAAGTTTTCTACGATCTACCGAGTTATGCTTAAAAACACATGGCCGAACCGTAGGGACAATAAAAAAAAAGTCCCGGAACTATCCTTTAATAAACAAGAGCCGCTGAAACCGGTAGACAGTAATTGCTACATAAGATAGATACCACATTCATTTTCTATTTATGAGCAATTTTTTACCATCCTCCACTCGCTAGATCAATATGAGGTTCTAGAAGAAGGCGGAGTGGAGAATGTTGTAATTGTTGTCTTTTTTGTTGTTGGTCTAAACACTAGATCAGAGTGATTTCAACCTGACCTTGGGATATTCCTTGTTTTAAAAATCACAGTGGATGAGTTGTGACTAACAATCCTTGGGTAAATAAATTTGTAATTAACCCATAGGATGTTGTTGCTCCCCATCACAATAACACTGTTTTTAGATCTGGTATTTGCCTCTCCCCATGCAAACACATAGGGGGAGAGAGTGGTTCTGGGGCACATTTGCTGCAAGGCTGAATGGTGCATTACATTTAGAAGAAGCTAGTTTTTCCTCTTATTCTATCCCCCGTTTTTTGTAGGCGGTCCAGCAGCGCTACACAGGGACAGAATAGCTGACTAGGAAGGGATACTTAGAATCTCATTCTACCCTTTTCTGTCTTGCCACACAGCCTTGCCCCTGTGGGTGTTAAAACCCACAGTAGTTCCCTCCATCAGTAGCAACTAATTGTGCCCTCAACCACGGTGGTTTTATTCCGATGAACAGGTTGTTTACCTGACTTTGGAAAATAGACTAGACTCTGTTTTTTCACTTAAATTGGAATACAGTTGGTAATTGTCCATACCTTTCGTGTTATAAATTGCTGGAATAAGGGCATTCCCTGTCAACCCTACCCTTTGCCCCCATATATTTTGTAATTGCTCAAAAATAAGTGCCAGCGCAAACATCCCCACAAATTAAGCACTGCACAGTGCTTAATTTGTGCCGGTGTTGGCCGGTGGCCAACACTGGCACTCTTTTTTTGACACTCGCACTCTTTTTTGAAGCTCTAACTGCTCCCAGCAGTGCCTCCGCTACAGCACTCCACGATGTTTAAATAGCAGGCCAGCAGCTGTAGAGGGCATGTCTTGGTGTCTGGTGGAAGTGGGGCTGTTCTCGGCACCACGGTTGAAACTCTTTGTTATGACAGGTATTTAGTCTCCCCGCTCGCCGTGCCTGGCTTGTATTGTCTGTCGCTGGTCTGCCTCTGCTTTAGGCATGTCAAATGCGCATTATTTCTTTGTAGTGAAGCTCAGAGCTCTAAATCTTCTGCTCTGTCCTATCTGCACAGTGCACCACACTGGCACTCAATCACAGCCGGTGTCGTGCGCACCCATGCATTGTGTGAAGGGTGGGCAGTGGTGCCCGAAATAGCTGGCCGCGGTAACATGGTGTTTAAAGGCGTGCTGGAAGTTGATCCCTTTTGAAAACACAAGGCAATTGTCCTTTGTGCTACGTTGGATGAAGTTGGTTAACAACTGAGACCTAGCACAACACCAACTTAGTTATCATTTGCACTAATCGACTTTATCCGCAAATATGACGGTAGCCCAGTTTCGGTCGAAATCGGCCAACTACAGGCCCCAAACTGACTGTTGCTGTGGTTCCTCAACCTATTCAGCTACCTCAAAGCGGTGAACTGATGGCATCTCCTTTAACCGATCTTCTAAGAAAAGGTCTGGCGGTGGGAGCCACTGCACCAGAGCGCCTAGACGCGGGTTACAAGAAGTCAGGGTCTGATTTAAAGAAATGTTTTGAATGGTACTTTCCTTTTAAAAACATTTTTGTAAATCAAGCGCTAAACATAATCTTATGTTCCAGCCGAATATAAGGACATGTGAATTAAATTTACATTTTAAAATCACACGAAGAAGATAAAAGTGACAATTCAATGCAATAACCCACTTTCACATCACGCAGTCTTTTACGCGTTTCTTATAATATGTCCAGTAACTCAGTCTGAAACTCAGACTTAAGGGCCCGAAAGAATCTGCACCTAGTGCTTTCAAAACCAGAGCACTAACAAAAGCAATGAAAAAGATGATGCTGCACAAGACGAAATTCAGAACATTATTAAGCAATAATCCTGCGTTCTGCTGGCTTCACGGCCGGTAACAGCCCAGGGCCAAAGTTACAGGCCCAAGCGAAGCGAGGGCCTTAACGCCAGGCCCTGGTGCCGTCACCAGGCCGGTTAAGCCAGCAGAACGCGGGATTATTGCTATTAGCACCATCAGGCAAACCCTCGAGGTGCTAATAGACATAGAAAATAAAAGGACTGCGCTGCTTCTTTCACAGCAGCGGTTGGGGAGAGTCAGGGTTGCCATGGAAACAGAAGGCGCGAATCCGCTCGGAGCCCCGCTTCCATTGATATTGCTTCAACAGGAATCTGTGCACACCGGGCGGAGGAGCCCTTAATAGGTAAGGAGATTTGGATGGGGGTATGGATTGGTGGGTTGGTGGGGTGTGGATTTGGAGGCAGGAGGGAGGGAGGGTCAACAGCAATGCCGGGTGCGGTGTTCCGAACACGGGCTTGCATCAGTAGATTAAGCCTGCGTTTGGAGCAACCTAATTGGCTGCCGCACCTGCTGAGGGTGCTAATGTCCATTAATGACCTTTAATGACTTGATTCATGTGATTGGATGTCATATGAGTATGTGCACCCAACACACCAATACACTTGGATAGTTAGCGGTAGGGGCACAATGAGACCTGGGTAACGGTAATAAGGAAACATGAGGGTGGGAGAAATAAAATAATGCGAAAGTTGTGCTAGAAATCACACAAAGAACACCTGTCAGTGCTGACAGCACTTTCTATTGTATGAGCTGTGGACGTGCATGAGCCATGGACAGAGCAAAGCCGCAGTCATGATTCCAGGTGATGCAGCACCTGCAGCCATGTTAAGAGGGGTGGCATAGAGAAAGAGAGAACCGACTGGTTGGAACATGCACGGGAACCCAGAAGGCTGGTCGAAAGCTACATCTGGTTCTGTCCAAGGAATAGGTACGCCCAGTTTCCCAGCTCAATGTCATCAATGAAGGATGTGGATTACGTATGAAGGAAAGAGACGTGGAATGCGGTAGTCGGCATCATGTGGGTAGGTCAAGCAGAACAGTATAGAGTCGGCATCATGTGGGTAGGTCAAGCAGAACAGTATAGTTCTTGAACGGTGCTGTAAAGCCATG
This sequence comes from Ambystoma mexicanum, assembly GCF_040938575.1. Classification (NCBI taxonomy): domain Eukaryota; kingdom Metazoa; phylum Chordata; class Amphibia; order Caudata; family Ambystomatidae; genus Ambystoma; species Ambystoma mexicanum. Next base: position 123,297,477 of record NC_090936.1, on the reverse strand, counting down.
CCCCCCCCCCCCCCCCCCCCAAGACAGGAGGATGTACTGTTAGGAAGTTCATTGTTAATGTAACCAAGTAAACGCATCAACCTTTCTGGTATAAGGGGCATTGTGTAGAATCCTATAAAACCATGATGTTGCTGTGCTCAGGAGCCTCATTTTTGGGATGGAATAGGGTGCCAGTTTCCCTATCCATTTCTGTACAGCTTTAGGGAAATACACATTGTCAATGTCCAAAGGAAGGTGAAGGGAGGGAGGGAGGGTCTCAGACCACTAGGAGCAGTTTTCCCAGGGCCCCAAAGTTCCTGAACTGGTCTATGACAGGTTGCAGCTCCACAGTGTACTTAGTACATCAATCCCACAGATTCCTGAATGCTCTAAGATCTGTAGCTAGCACTCCGAACAAGAGCACAAGTTTGCTAAATCCGGTGCACTGTGCACATGCCACACTACAGCAGCCATGCTAGTCTCGAAATGAAGGGCCGCAGCCAATGACATGCCTGGAGCGGGGAAGTCCTCTAAGGAAGCAGCAGAACGGACTGACTGACAGCCACTCTCCATTCATTTCAAATGTCATGCTATTGTGTCAACCCCTTGGGCACTGTGCCATGGGATAAAAGCTGCAAACATACCTGGCATGTATTTCAGTCATTCCAATTGCTACAGCAAAGATGGTTTAATACTTACGCGATGGCTTGCACTGATCAATTGCTTGCCTGAAGACAAAACAAAAGGTTTTGTTAAAGAAGAGTTAACAGATTTGGTCATAATCGCAATACATCATAAAGCATTTATGCATTTATGTGAACTTTAATGAATTAAAAAGTATTTATTACAAGCCACCTAAGAGAGGAGGAAGGAGGATGTAAGTAGTTGATCGTCGCATCAAAATTAAATTACTCCGACTTCTGCACAAATATTATTATTATTGATTATTGATATTATGATGGTATTTATGGAGCGTGGACCAAGCTTCGAGAAGCAACGGAGCGTTTTACAGAGGTATACAACAATACAGATACATAACGGAGCGCTTTTCAGAAGACACAACAGAACAGATATACAGCAGGGGTGAGTGGGGGGGTAGAATACAGAGGTGCACAGAGGGAGGGTACAGCTGTACCGGGTGGCAGGGAGGAGAGGGGCAGACTGTGTTTAGCGAGTCAGGTGGCATGGGGGGCGACGTGATGGCATAGGGTTGCCCAACTCCAGGCCTCGAGGGCCGGATCCATGTCGGATTTTCATGATACTCCTCATTAATATGCATGAGATACATTTGCGTACAATGATTCTAAATGTATGCGCATTTTTCCTCATGAATATTAATGAGGGATATCATAAAAACCCATCAGATTTCTGGCCCTCAGAACCTGGAGTTGGACAACCCTGGCCTAGGTGTTTAATATTTAAAATGAAAAACCTTTACAGAAGAACTCACAATTACAACACATCACACTATGAACACCCAAAAAGTAGATGAAGTCAGAAATTACCTAAAAAAGTTCCCAGACAAACGACTGAGAACAACTTTCTTGAGAGCAAGGCTAAACATATTGAAAACCAATGAGATTCTCTTTCGAAGAAAACAGTCGACAACCAAAAACTGTAGATATTGTGAGCAGAGGGAAACCGAAACACTACGCCATCTTCTTCTTCACTGCGCAGGAACGGCAACCATGCGAACTATCCATCTCAAACCACTCAAAGATCGGTATCAAACGGCAAACGAAGAAACCTGGTGGAATATGCTAATGTGCGGCAATTCCGCATCTTTGACGGTGGCCACAGCGACCTTCTTGGAAAAATTGAAGCTGGACGAAAAAGAAATAACAGAGAGCTTTCAAACATCCCATTGAACAGAAAATTCCAGGACAGTCCCAAAGGAAAACAGGAAACAAGGATATAAAAATTTGGACAGAATTTGTAAAAATTGTAATACAATTATATACAAATAAAAAAAATAAAAAAAAAAAAAAAAAACCTTTAATTGTTACACATTAGTTCATACACTAAAGCAATGGCATTTTTTATCTTCTAATAAAACATATCCAGATGAATTTCACCCAGAGAGGCTACTTTTTAGTGCTTTCACACGATGTTGCTATGCGATGAGTGTTCTCTGCTTTGGAGGAATCGTTTAGGCTCAAATCATCTCTTGGCTGCCAGATTGGACAGGTGTGGGCAATTGAAAAACACACATACTCACTAGCCCTAATGTCAATTCTAAACAGCAACAATTGTGACGTTGCTACTCGGTCGAGCAATCATCTCTTTTGAACAGCAATTTACTGTCAGCAGTAGTTGTTCGGGATGCGTTCTGTGCAATTTAATACGTTTTGGGCTTTTTTTTTTAAAGCAGCTTCTTGCATCAGAAAGTTAAGAATGCTTGAAGAATCGTCAGTATTCTAGACTTGCACCAATGAAATCAGTAAGAGTGCTAGAAGATGTTTACAGGAATATGAGCGAAGGTCAGATACTCTATTTGAATCTCTGTTTCTTGGAATTAAAACAGAACTATGACCTGCTGAGCTGCAACCCGTTTGCAATATGAGGGATTGCTATGTGGTAGTCTTGCTAGCAAAAGAACGGATTGCATTAATCACAGATATTTTGAAATTGAAACCGTCAAAGCGCAGTGTGTTTTACCATCATCTGACATTTACAAATCCCTTATGCCTGGAGACCATCCAAGCACTAAATGTTCTGAATTGAAGATGCCATAATTCAGAGCCACACCGTCTTAATCACTTTCATAAAAGTCAGTCTGTGATCCATAGTAGGACCGTGTTCCATCAACGAGTTCCCGCTTCCATCTCGTGTCCTCGGTGTCCTCTGACACTTGAGCACGGTGACACATTACTCCCAATCAACGACGGGACTTGTGCTCAGAGTTTAGGCCCATGCTTTTGATAAGGCGGGGCGTTTTCATGCGTCGTCCAATCAGCCATAATATGAGCCTTTGATGGGATGCTGGCTCTACTAGTGAGAAAAATCACTGTATGCTTTCTCCACACATGAATACCACTCTTTACAAGGTGTATATAACTACCACCTAATGTGGTGTCCTTGTGGTGACTACTTTCATGTAACTATCCATCACCTATCCATCACAAGCACAGAAAGTACCTGAGGTTCGCCATTGGCAACCTGCACTATCAGTTTCAGGTTCTGCCATTTGGGCTAACCTCCGCCCGAGGGTTTTCACCAAGTTAATGGTGATTGTGACAGCGAGTCTCAGGTTCACATCCCACTCTCATACAGAGTAGGGATACCCCCTCTTGCCTAACAATGCTGGCTCTACCAGCAGTCAGTGGATGAAGCCCAGGACAGGTCTCGTTTGCTTTTGTCTAGAAGTTGTTGAACGTAATCAAGGTGTCGACCAGTAGCAGAGGCACCTTTTGGTGCCTGGATGTAGGGGGTGACGGGGGGGGGGGGGGGCAGCGGATAATAGGGCGCCAGCCCGAAGCCTAGCCAGGATTGTCTAACAAGTGGTGCCTGAAGTTAATACAGTTAGGCCCACTGCAGTGACATTAATATCTGTAAATGCCTTCACAGCACTGCTGAGTGTGCATTTACAGATGTTGGGTGGAACTTGCCCGCTCAGGCCCTACCCTGTCTACAAATAACACACTAAAAAGGCCCTGTGCTGTCATAGGTGGGTACAGGAAACAGCAATATCAAAAATGAGAGGAAATAAATTCATTTACTCTCTTATTAATACAAAAAGTAATAATGTATTTATACTCATATTAAGAACCTAGTTCAGTTAAAAAGATGTGTGCGGCTAAAATACGTGCAACCCAAAGTGATCAGTGCTTGATAAAACAATACATACTTTAATGAATCAGAAATAAACACAATTATTGCACAGATAAACACAACAGCGAAAATAGAATAGCTGCAACTGTATTGGTTGTCTTTTCACTTCTTGTTTTGAAAGACTACACGTCTCAATAGTGACTAGTAATGATACAGTATTTTGAAGTAACGCTGTGATTGTGACACTATGGTGCCAGCAGGAGGCCGGGGGGTGCACTGGGCACCATGGGCGAGTCAAGAGGTCAGCCGTCCCCTCTGGCCCCACCCTGGCTCTTCCACTGGTCCGGGCAATGGAACGAAGAGGGCAACAAGTGTGATAGCGTTACTCTTCCATTTGCATCAGAGAAATGCTTATCTGACAGGTCACTGGTTGTTCAACTGCAGGCCTCAAGGGTCGGAAACCTGATGGGTTTTCGAGATATCCTGAGCAAAAATGTGCATACATTTAGAATCATGCAAATTTATCTCATGAATATTAATGAGGGGTATCCTGAAAATCTGACACGGATCCGGCCCTCAATGCCTGAGTTGGACAACCCTGCTATAGGAAGATGCTATCAATGTGCTGCAGGAGGGTGTACTGGAAGTGACACGGATCCCAGTTTCTGTATTGCGCATCCAACAATGGGGAAATATCCAAAAAGATTAACTACTACCCCATCCATTGGCAGATGCAAGCTTTACGATTGACCAATATCCTACACTTGTGACACTCAAGCAGTGGCCCAAAAGTTGAAACCAATTGCTCTTGCTCTAGAATAACAGGAAACCCACAGGCAGAATGCATTATTTGAGGGGTTGCGTCAATTATAAGGATTGAAGGTGTGTGGATTGATCAATATTGATCAATGAGTTTTGGCCTTATGCTAGTGAAATATAAATAATCCTGTGGTTTTACATATGGATTCACGAGGGTCCCACAAATTGTGACATGATCAGAGTCTTGGAATGCTGCGGTGAAGGGGGAAAAGAGTTGCTGATAGTCACCCTTGGTTCAAATGATGTATGCTCGGATAGAACAAGTTACTCTCTTACCTGTTAACGTTCTTTCGATGGGATTGTCCGACGACGTATTCCTTATCTATGACAGTAATCACCACAGCTGTGCTGCTTCGGAAAATCTTTCGGCGTCTGCGTCCTGCGTCGATGATGTCGATACGCCCTCCTTCAGGGCCTCCGTCAAGCCGACGTCACCGGATGTTATAAGTAGGACGCACGACGCCCGTAGCCTCAGTTGTAGTTTTTTCCCCAGAACATGTGGCACCAAACCACTGCCATTATGACCACAGAAAGCCTTGCGGAAACATACGCTGCAATCGCATAAGAAATTCTGTAGCAGGGCAGGGAGGGAGGGAGCGATATGGAATACGTCATCGGACCATCCCATCGAAAGAACGTTACCAGGTAAGAGAGTAACTTGTTCTTCGAGGGGATTGGGTCCTCCGACGTATTCCATATCTATGACAGACTCCCAAAGCAGTACCAACGTATGGAGGAGGGAAAAGAATTTAGAATATACAAATTTCGAATGCCCAATCAAATTGCAGAGTAAAGGACCGCCTTGCCAAAGGCCAGATCCTGCCCATGGATAGAATCTAGGGAGTAGTGTCGTACAAAAGTATTGAACAAAGCCCATGTGGCTGCTTCACAGATGTTACGAATAGGAACACCCCTCTGCAAGGCAGTAGAGGCAGCCATACCCCTAGTAGAATGGGCCCGTAAACCTACCGGAGGGTCCTTACCCGCCAGGCGGTAACATTCAGAAATTGCCAAGATAATCCATATAGACAAAGTCCGCTTAGTCACAGCTTGTCCCAAACGCCTTCCAGCGTAACCAATAAAGAGCTGATCGTCCACTCTGTCCCGGGAAATGCATGAAATGTAGAAACTTAAAGCTCTCCTAGGATTCAACCTATGGAGCCTCTCCTCTTCCTTACCAGGATGTGGAGGAGGATAAAATGCCGGAAGAACAACCTTCTCGCTTAAATGAAATTCAGACACCACCTTCGGAAGAAAGGAAGGACGAACTCTAAGGACAACCCTGTCCTTATGAAACACAGTGAAGGGTGGCTTAACTGAAAGTGCCTGCAACTCACTCACTCTGTGAGTGGAAGTGACCGCAACTAAAAACACAGTTTTAAGGGTTAACAGCCTCAAAGGACAAGAATGTAAAGGCTCAAAAGGAGCACCCATATGGAATTTCAGAACAAGGTCCAAATCCCAACCAGGCACCTGGACAGGTGACGGCGGAAGCACATTAGTGAGTCCTTTGAGAAACTGAGAAATTAAAGGAATTTTGAAGTAGGATCACTCCTGAGACGAGCGCTTAAATATAGACAGCGCCGCCAGGTAACCTTTAACAGTACCCACTTGCAGGCCCCTGTGGGCCAATGAAAGCAAAAAAGACAGAATCACAGGAATGTCACATGAAAAAGGATCCACATTCTGAACCCTGCACCAGTCGAAGAACTTTCTCCAACGGCAACGGTACAGGGACTTAGTCGCCGGCCGTCTGGCCGAAAGCAACACCTCCATCACATCTTCAGGGAGGTCCCAATCCTTGTACCTCAACCTTTCAGAAGCCAAGCGTGAAGGTTGAGGGACCTGATCTCTGGATGGAGAACCTGACCCCCCTCACGTGAGAGCAGATCGTCTCGGTAGGGAAGACGACGTGGAGGGCAGATGGACAAGTCGAGAAGGTCCGGGTACCACGTCCTCCGGGCCCATGCGGGAGCAATGAGGATCATCCAGGAACCGAACTTCCGTAGCCTCCGCAGCACTTGCGGGATGATGGGGACTGGAGGAAACGCGTACAGCAGTGGGAAGGACCACTCCACCACGAACGCGTCTCCTAAGGCTCCTTTTGGTGGAAATTCCCGCAAGCAGAACCTTTCGCACTTCCGGTTGACACTGGAGGTGAAGAGATCCACTTGAGGGGTCCCCCAAAGGGCGAAGATCTCCAGGAGAATCTCCCGAGCCAGCTCCCACTCGTGAGAGATCGCGCTCTGCCTGCTCAGACCGTCCACCGTCTCGTTTTCATCTCTGGCCAGATGAACTGTCGAGATCGAAACTTCCTGCTGGATGGCCCAGAAACCGAGCTGCATCGCCTCCCTGCACAGAGAAAGTGACCCTGCCCCACCCTTTTTGTTGAGGTAGTGCATGGCCACTGTGTTTTCTGTCAGAATCAGGACATTCTTCCCTCACACAGTCGGCAGAAAAGCTTTCAGGGCAAGCCTGACGGCCCGGAGCTCCAACAGACTGATATGGAGTCTGGACTCCGATGGAGACCAACGGCCACTGACTGTCAACTCGTTGGCATGAGCTCCCCATTCCTTGAGGGATGCGTCCGTCACAATCGTCACCTCTGGCCAGGGCAGCCAAAATGGAGCACCCCTCATCAGATTGCCTTCGACGGCCCACCACAGAAGGTCCTGGGCGACCGAGGGTGGCACCTGAACGGGGGCCGACATCCTGCCGGAGGACTGTGACCACTGGAGCTCGAGGGCCCATTGCAGAGATCACATCCGCAACCTGGCCTCTGGCACCAGAAGAATGCAGGATGACATGAGGCCGAGCAACCTCAAGAACTCGAATGCCGGGAGCGTCTGGGCAAGTTGAAACTTGTGCACCATCTGCTGAATGTGAAGAGCCCTCACCTGGGGAGGGAAACACTGCCCCAGGGATGTGTCGAGCACTGCTACGATGTACTGGAGCCGCTGTGTTGGTGTCAAGTGGGACTTCTTTAAGTTGAGAGAGAAGCCCAGCTTGTGAAGGGAGTGGCAAGTGATGGACAGATGATCCAGGACCTGCTCGGGTGAGCATGCCCTGATCAACCAATCGTCCAGGTAGGGGTAGACGTGAATCCCCTCTTTCCTGAGATACGCTGCCACCACCACCTTGAGCTTGGTGAAGACCCTCGGGGTGGAGGACAATCCGAACGGCAGGATCCGAAACTGAAAGTGCGAGTCGCCAACCACGAACCTCAGGTATTTCTTGTGCTTTGGATGGATCGGCACATGAAAATAAATGTCCTTGAGGTTGAGAGACACCAACCAGTCCTGAAGTTGAAGGGCCTGGAGGACTTGAGAAAGAGTAACCATCTTGAACTTGTCCTTCCTGAGGAGTTTGTTCAAACCGCGCAAGTCCATGATGGGTCTCAATCCCCCGTCTTTCTTCGAAATCAAAAAATAAGGGGAATACCATCGCTTGTTCCTCTCCGCTACAGGCACCAGTTCTATGGCGCCATTCTCCAGCAGGGATTGAATTTCCTGCACAAGGAGCGGATCCGGACTCTTCAAAGAGAGATTCCATGGTGGATTGTCGTGAGGCCTCTGCCAGAAAGGAAGACAGTAGCCGTGGGCTATGATCTCCAGAACCCACACATCTGAAGTAATGGCACGCCACTCTACAAGATGCTGCTCCAACATTCCCCCAACCGGCGAACCATGGGACATGGCCTCATGACTGAGCTGAAGCGGCTGCGGCAGTGCCTGAGGACAAAGAGGCAACTGCCCGAGCGGCCTTGGCTCCTCAAGTACCCTGTTTTCCACCTCTGGCACTCCTATGGTGGCCCCTGTGACTAGTAGCTCCTCTCGATTTACTAAAGGACAAGTAATATCGAAAGGAACCTCCCCTCCATTGTTGTCCCCTAGGACGAAAAGGCAGAGGTTGGTGAACTGCAGCGCCCAACGACTTTGCTGCAGCTTCATAGATCTGCAACCTCCCAAGGCTCTCGTCAGCCTTGCTGCCAAAAAGATGTTCACCATCAAAGGACATGTTGAGGAGTCGAGCTTGCACATCAGGAGCAAACCCCGACTTCCGCAACCACACAAACCTGCGTATTACGGTGCTTGCCGCCATGGACCGGCTGACGCAATCAACCATGTCCAGACCCGACTGAACGGACTCACACATGGTGTCTTTGCCATCCTGCACGGTAGCAAGAAAAACATCCCATTCCTCCCCTTCGGGAATATGATCAGCCGCAAAGGAGATACATTTCCACAGAGTGTGCATGAAACGAGACAAGGCACAAACGGAGTTGGCAGCCTGAAGCGCCATACCCCCAGAAGAAAACATCAAAACGTCAAAACGTTTGTCATCCCTATCAGGCCATAGCCGCCTGCCTCACCAAACTCTCTGGAGTGGGGTGCATGGTCAAGTAGCAGGGGTCACCACTGGCTGGGCGATATTTCTTCAGCAAGGACTTGCTCACTGCCGGGAGACTCTCCGGAGAAGTCCAAGCCGCAGCCACCCTTCTCTGCAAGGCCATATGGAACGGCTGTACCGGGTCAGTTGGTGGACCTTGGTCGAGGATATCAGTCAGATCATCCTGCTGAAAATCCCCTGGGGGGGCAGACCAGCCCAGGTAATCCGTGACCCTCGACATCAGGCGCTGGTAAGAGGAGTCGGCATGCGTGCCAGGCTCAGGCCTACCAAACTCCACCTCCGGGAGGTGTCCAGCCCACTGGCATCGTCCAACGACTGGCGCAGGTCCTCAAGCTGGCTATGACCAGAAAGGAGGCCATCAGGAACCTCTGCAGGAACCTCACCTTCCTCAGACCCCTCATCCACCTCAGAAATATAATCCAAAGGCTGGAAAGAGGGTACAGAAAAAGGAACAAAGACATGTTTAGCCTTGGCCAGAGCCTTTCTGGGGGGTTCCACCTTGCCACGGGGTACCCCCCGACAAAGCCGCCTCGAAAGGCATCGAGGGCGTCGACGGAATCGGCGTCAAGCGCGTTGCCGACAGCTTCGGTGGCGTCGACACAGGCCTCGAGGGCAGAGCCCCGAGCGTGTCTCTCGACAGCCTGGGCGCCGATGGTGTCGACGACTTCCTCAGAGGTGGAGCCTCGAGAGAGTCCGTCGAAGACCTGGGCACCTTCGATGTTTTCTTCGAAGACTTCACAGGTTCTCGCAGTCTCAAGGGCGTCGAGGACTGGGACTTGGAATGGGCACGACTAGAGCGACCATCCTTGTCCGACCGGGACCTCGAAGGCACCCGGTGGTCGCGACGACTGCTGGAGCCCGAAGGCGGATGAGCGGTGTCCCCAGTACGGCCACGCCCGGCGTCCTCAGACGGCGCGGACGGACAAGCCCTGTGATTGAAAAATCGCCAACATCTCCTTTCGGAAGGAATCCCATTCCTCAGAAGTGGAATGCTATTTGGGACAAGCAACCCGCCGACAGGTCTTCTTACCCTCCCGCAAGGCCTTCGATGTGAGCGATTGGCAGTCGACACAGTAATCCAGATCATGGTCCTCCCCGAGGCATCAGAGGCAAGAGTGGTGCGTGTCCGTCAGTGACATCTTGGACCCGCACACCCGACACTTCTTAAACCCGGACCGCGGGGTGGAAGAAGCCGAAGACATCTTACAATATCAATGAAGAAACAGGTTCGAAGAACCGAAAGAACAGGATTCAGTAGAATCGAGGCGCGCCGAGATCTCCGAAGTGAACACGTTCGTGGAAAAAATGGAACAGAGGCTACGGGCGTCGTGCGTCCTACTAATAACATCTGGTGACGTCGGCTCGACAGAGGCCCTCAAGGACGGCGTATCAACGTCATCGACGCAGGACGCAGACGCCAAAAGATTTTCCAAAGCACCACAGCTGTGGTGATTACTGTCAAAGATATGGAATACGTCGGAGGACCCAATCCCCTCGAAATGTAGATCTCATGTGAACAATGAAATGTATTTGATGACACTGAGGGTTGAAGTTTCAAAAAGGGGGTTTTGTGTATCATATGTTGCTCCATACCAACTCCCTTGAGAGAATTTTAAACACAGAAGAAGCTTACAAGAGAAAGTGTCAATCTAGAAGCGTTTTATGAGATTACAGCCATTCCATAAACCATTGCTGTGAAGAGTTAACGACTAGTATCCTGCCCTTTGGGCCAATGGTAGTGGCAGTTTAGACTGGTGTCTGTGATTGCAAAAGCATATACACAGCTGATTAGGTTCTTCAACTCAAATTCTTTGATGACGGTGGGCTAAGCACTGTTTTAAGTCTGGGCATTTTCTTTCCCACATGCATTTCTAAAGTTTTGCCTTGTCCGCTGCTCAGAATTAATGACAAAACGTAGACCTCAAAACAACTCATAACATGACTAATTAATTCTCGATATTAAATAAAAAATTCCAAGGAGCAGAGAGCAGTCAATTGAGTTCAATATAAGAATGAATTCCATGGGGCAAATATCAATCAATGAAAATCTCATTAGAAATGTATACAGACAAAAGCAACAGTGCCGTGATCCAGAAGGACCGCCCACCACCCAGGGGCATATCTACATTAGCACCTGTGTAGTTTCCTGCTTTAATTTGTTGTTTAATTGCATTCACAGCCTATTAATTGCAATGACAGCAGTGGTATGAAGGCTGGAGCCATCACATTCAGCGGCTTGCTCAACACAAATACTGTTGGTGAGGCGTACTGCGGGTATGGGTGGACTTGTCGGCAGAATATTTACAATACATGGTTAAGATTTCATTCTGGGCATCCAATTGCTCACTGGAAGGGTTTTGTTAAGGGCTTTTGCTCATCAATCAGGGTGTGCATGTTGGTCTTCTTTCTGTTGTGATTGGTGAAGTAGATCAATATCCTCTGTGAGGAATGACTTGAGGACATCACTTCCGGAGAATAGTACGAAAAAGGTAGCAGGCGCCCCTCTCTAGAACGAACGCGGCATGATAAGCCGTTCAATGGATGTTAGCCACTTTGAGAGCCCGCAGCCATCGCTTCCGGAGAAGAGCAATTTATTTGCGTATTGTTTGTTTATCCTTTCAAACCTGCTCTCTTTCCTGCTATAGAAACTCATCATACATTGGGGCGCATATGTATATTCAGTCCACTGTGTGAAGTGTGAGATAGGGCAAGAAGCGACCTCCTGAGATGATCAATTGAGCTCTCAGAGAGGTTCATGTTGCACTGTGGCTGGTCCTACCTTTAGTTGCTCAATGTTTCCCTATTGATTGCAAGTCTATCCCTTTATTTGTATCAGCAATCTCAGTAACAGTCTTCTAGACTGTGGTCTGTGGCCTCTCGCCTTTGCTATGGAAAGGTCAAAATGTTGGTCTTTCGTCAGTCAATACCATGTAGAGTTCCATAGCTAGTCTTTATTGGTCCACTCGCTCTCCAGGGCAGTGAGCCAGATGCTAAAAGAAACTGTCCTCCATCTTCTAGACATGCTCCTCTCCATTGGAAAGCACTGCCCTACTATTTTTAATGTGCTACAATTTGCAAAAACTCACTCCAAATAAAAGCAAAGGAAAGCTTAGATGGGCTTTCCACACTGTATCCAGTGACCACGAGGAACTCAAAAATGGCTGCCATAATTGCATGGCAACCATCCTGCCTGCCCTGCTTTCCCTACAGTCCACCTCCACGGATTGGCCCACAGATCCACTAATTGCTCATGACCTAGGGAGCCAGCAGGTGAAGGTGGGCCCTCACAAAAGCCATTCACTGAGGCCTCAATCTGCCCCTGTCCGGCTCTGTCAGGCCATGGAAGACGACAGCTTCACTCTGCAAAGAAGGTATGTTCTAATATACCCTACGCTTTCAATTGTTAACCTAGCCCTGCCACGGATGCTGCTCCACCTTTCTGCCATCATGTCATCCTCCTGGGACCACTGGCATCGTGCACGCCCTGATGCCCATCCCAAGTGAGTTGTGCATGGCTCATGATTGTCCTCTACCTACTGTGCGAAGTCCCGATTTACTCCCCCCTCACCTTCCATAACCAGCAATATCAGTCTGATCTCTTATGCAGATCGCCAACCTAGCATCCGAGGCTCTTTACTTTAACCTTGCCATATGGCCATGCCCTGTATCAGCCCCGTAAGGCGTCTGCACCTCTCAGCTCGCCCGCCGGCACTACCCTATAAGTCACTGCCTTGTATGGGTCCAGCCAGGCTGAATCACCTATCCACAAATTGTGCACACCAACAACCTCACCACATGACCGGAAAAACCTCTAGACATAAACAGAGCAGCTCCAACCCTCATACTCTCTGCCACTCCGCTGGTCCACAGGCCCACCTCACCAAAGAGCACTGCAGCAGAACTGACCCCTCAACCTCCTCCGTTTCTCCAATCACTGGCACCAGCACATCCATCCCACAGCATACCGACAGATCGCCCACTAATGTGCAGCATAACACTAACAATAAGCTTTGACCGAATACATCACCACCCGGTCACATAACATTCTACCCCCTTCCTCACCTCAATACTGCCCTGCCACATATCCATGTGTCCCCTACCACTGCCACAGTAGACTCAAAACTCACAAAAAAGCTAACCAACCTTTAGCCTCCTCCTAGCACATCTATGCTCCGCCACTTGCAGCTCCAAGTGGCATGACATCCCCCTAAGCCCCCTCGCAAGTCGAATGCTGCCATCCCCTACCTAATCTCATGTCAACCCCTCTCAAGGTAGCCCATCCATCATGGCCCATCCTTTAGATTTTGCTGTCCTCATCCTATCTAAAAACCTTGATCTGCCAGCCATAACAGAAACTTGGCTGCATGCTGCTTCGGGACCATCATTGTCCCTGGCACTTCCACCTAACTACAATATCCTTCATAAGGACAGAGCTGACTCGAGAGGAGTGGGGGTTGCGCTTATTTTCAAAGACTCCATTACGCTCAGATAAACATGTAGTCTGCCCCTGCCTTCAGGAGAGCTACTATCTAACAAACTATCTACCAAACTCAGCCTCTTGCACACCTGTTCGGTAAACATTCACATTTTCTACCGTGCTCCAGGCCCACTGCTCTCCTGGATATCCTGAATATTCTGTCACTGTCGAAACCAAACTCCAAATCTATTCTACTAGGCGACTTTAACTTAGGCTACCACAATGAGGCAGAACTTTTTGCCCACCTGGGTGCACCTAGGTCAAGCCCAGTCTTCACCAGTATATATTTCCCTGTTCTGAGTGAACCCTCTTAGACTGCCATTTCATTTGGTACCAGGAAGGATTGTGCGCGTTTGACATGTGTTGGATTTGATTGTGTTGAATTACTCCCTGTATGCTACAGGGCGTGCTGCTTTGTAATGGAACTGTGATTAGCAGTGTTTCTTTACTGAATTTAGCAAACTAGTATCATGCTGCATGTGAGTTGCTGCTAACTCACTTTTGAAGCAGCACTTTAGGTAAATTGTAGCAGCATTATACAGTTTTCGCCAGGGAACTACATTTCCTAGCAACCCTAGGCTTCTATTTATCTGGTGACCATGCGCACCAGCGCCGGCGCACCTAGGTCAAGCCCAGTCTTCCCAGTCCATCACAGAATTGACGTGTTGGCATTCATTCTTGCCTGAATCCCCTTTTTCAGGTAATCTTAGGTTTTAGTACTGCTCTAAACACCATAGTGACCGCAAATCATGGGTTTTCTGCCAATAGAATCCCTCTCTCTTGCTCTCCTGTGCTCAAACCGACTAGCGCTGATTAATAAACTTAAGTACCACAAATTCGACGAGACAGACTACCGCCAGCTTCCTTCGGCTACCAGCTCCAAACTTAGCTCTGCCCTCCTTCTGACCAAGGACCCAAACAATGATCCCACCTCCTTTATACATACTAATATTGACTCAGTACGCCCACCATCAGATCACGCCACAGAGTCAGCCCCTTTAAGTCAGCGTCAAACTATCTTATACAGTCAGAAGGAGAGTAGGATCGCGGACTTAGAGCAAGACTACCTGTACTGAGGAGTTCCGGATTCCACCACAAGCAATTGTGCAAAATCATATTCCAGCTATCATAGGGTGTAAGGGGACTACACTTAAGCAGCCGTGCTGAACACCAGAACCTTAATCAGTCATGCACAAGATATTCGTGATTTGATTCAGGATAGCCAACTTGATTTTTTATTCTTAACCGAGACCTGGATTTGAGACACCAGTGGACCAGCTATTCATTTTGCTGTTCCCCCTGGCTACTCTATATTCTGTAAAAACCGGGAAATTGGGTATGGGGAGGATTGGCACTTACAGAAACATCTGAAATGGGTCTCTCTGCCTCTCCCATCTCTTGTCAAGGCTGCGAGATCCTGCATATAAAAATGAACCCCTACCCTGAACATCTGCCTGAACTTTATTCTCCTCTAACGTCCGCCTCCAGCGTTGCCGGACATTATTGAGGCGGTCTCTCAGATATCGGGACCCTTCGAGGGTCCAAATCGAGCCTCTCATCTTCTAGGGGATTTCAACCACTGAAAAGGGGAAGAAATGGACAAAACAGCTATAGAATTGGAAAGAACTCTAAACAACTTGAACTTCCATGTTATTAATACAGACCCCACTACGGATAAGAATCATATATTAGATTGGGTAGTTACCAAAAATATTATGGGTCCATTGTTGATACATTACTCTGTATTTGGTCAGACCATCATATTGTAAGCTTCTATTTTCATCTGCCTGAGGCTGCGACCAAACTTTGTAATCCCCTAAATTCATCATAAACCGTAACTTCAATAGGATTAAGGCTCAGGATCTTTCTGCATGTTTAACAACTGTTACGAATGAAACTAGCAATGGTGACTCCGAAGAACACCTGGTCTCCTCTTTTTCAAATACCTTTTTGAAGATGCTTGATGAAAAAGCTCTGCTCCGGTCTAAAGTTGTGCGAGATAACCCCGGTCTCCAAAAATGGCTTACCCACACCAACTTTTAATATCAAAGAAAGATATGTAAATCTGAACTCCAGTGGTTAAATCATCCAACCAAAGGAAATAAAGCAATTTGGAAGGATTTAGACAGGACCTAAAAAATAAAATAGTTTAATCTAAAAAGGAGTGTTACAACAATGGGGTAAGCCAAGCTCCAACTGTATCAAAAACTTTTTGAAATCCTGAGACACTTGGAGAAGCCCAAAGCCCTCTTAACTTCTTTCGAACCATCGCTGCAGGACACTATTGCCGTTCAACTAACCTTTGAGGATAAAATAACCAAGGCTAGAGAAATAAATCAAAGAGTCCTTGCTTGACAGCAGCACCTTTAGGGAGAAGCATGGCCTGGAAGATGTTGGAGAAAGCCCTGCTTCTTTCCCTTTCTCTGCCATAACCGTCCCAGACATGCAGCAATTTCTCTCCTCTATGCACTCCACCTCATGCACCTCATGCTCTGAAAACATCCTTCCTCCAAAGTTGATCTTGGAATATAGAGATCTTTTTCCCCTTTCCTGACCAGATTTGTCAATGCCTCCTTTAGAGATGGCATGATCCCCAAGTCACTTAAATCTGTAGTGGTTACACATCTGTTCAAAAAAACGATTTAGATCCTAAGGAACCTGGCAACCTCAGAACCTGGCAACCTCAGACCCATAACAAATTGCCAGTTTCTCCATAAGATCCTCAACAAACTGGCTTGTATGCAGTTTCAAGCATTTGTGGAAAAACAGAAAATTTTACATGGTAACACTCATGCTTTCGATCCCGGTATACTACTAAAACAGCCCTGCTAGATCTGCAATCAGACATGTTGGGTTTAATAGGAAGGGGTAAATTAGGTAAATTGGTTCTTTTGGACTTTTCCGCAGCGTTCAATTTGGTGGACTATCAACGCCTCCTGCACTGCCTAAGTCAAATGGGCTTCTGTTCAGATGGGGCGGTTGGTTCCACTCGTTTTTATCCGGATATGAAAATAAAGTTCAGTGGGAAAGCTTTGTCTCTCCATCAATTACCATCTGGTGCAGAGTTCCCCAGGGAGGCTAGCCTTTCCCCTCTTTTGTTCAATCTTTATAAAAGGTCACTGTGCTCGCTTCTGAACGACTTAGGTGTGTTTTTGATCAACTTCGCTGATGACACAGCTCGTTTTCGAGTCTTCTGGGGATCATTTGACCGACAACACCTCCCTTGCTAATATTTACCAACAGATTTAACTCTGGATGTCATCCAACTGGCTATGTTCAAATTGCAACAAAGGGGAGATTCTTGTCTTTGTCTCCAGATGGGCCTGGATGAAATTAACCCTGTCCTATAAGTGTTTCTCGATCAGTGATAACATCATTCCTGTTCAAACTAAGGTAAAGTCCCTGGGTGTCCAATTTGAGGCCAGTTTGAACTCTGAGGCCCATGTCAATCAGTTGAGTAAAAACTGTAATTACCATCTTCGTCTCCTGAGAAATATTCACTCCTACATCTCCGAGGAGAATAGTGTCACCATAGTTCGAGCTACCATCATCGCTTGGCTAGACTACTGTAATGCCTTGCTGATTGTTGCGTCTAGCGCCAGTATAAAAAAATGTCAGATTCTGGAAAACGACAGTATGCATTGTTAAAAATATTTCCAGGCATACCCACATCTCTAAACACCGTCAGAATCTTCATTGGCTCCCCATCAAAGAGAGAATCCTGTTCAAGACGGGAACCGTGGTGCACAAATGCTATTTTGGTCAAGCCCCTGCTTACTTGACAACCACTATTCCACAGTATTGTCCTGCCAGAACTCTGCGCTCGTCTAACAAAATGCAGATTATCTGCCTGGAGCATTAACGCACAAACGGACTGGGAAGATTTTTTCCCATTAAGGCAGCAACTTTCTGGAACTCACTTCCCATTGTCCTGAGGTCTGAAGCCGTTTTGGTTACCTTCAGGACATCTCTGAGAACACATCTGTTTAAGTGATTTCCTCCAGCCTAATCTAGTTGCTTTGTGTCCTGTTTTTTGATGGTTGTCTTTTTGTGTTTATGTCACAGCGCTCCGATGCCTGAGGGCTTTCGACGCTTAACAAATAAATAATGCTGAGTCCTTATCCAATTTCATGGAAGCACTGGGTTGCACACAACACATTCTTAGGCCCCCTCACGCCAAAGGCTGAATTCTGGGTTAGCTAGTTGATCTCAACTGTAACATTAACATCACTTGCAATCTCCCCTGCCCATGGACGGACCATAACATTATCCTATTTGACATTCCAGTACATACCGATCTGCCAGTGGCAGATCCCCACCCTGCCTCCCCTTGCTACAAGGAGTACCCAGAACATCTCTAAACTTAGGATTCTACTGCTGCTGGAAAAAATCTTGATCGCACCGCCACCCTCTACGGCCCCTGACACGCTAGTTGACCTACATAATCTAACCCTCACTCAAACAATTGACACAGCTGCCCCACTCGCATTGCCAAAAGCCGAAGCTGCCACCCATCTCAATACTTGGTTCAATGCGGGCCTTAAAGCACTCCAGATCCTCAAACGAGAAGCGCAAACTAGTTTGAAGAATAACCCGACTGAGCTCAATAAAGCAGCATTCACTTCCGCAGCTATCGGAAAAGCTCGACCTACAACACCAGCATTGTACTGCAAACTCTAGTGCCAAAGAGCTCTTCGATATACTGCGCAAACTTGAATTCACCAGTGCAACTGCCCATGAAAACCTTGCAGGCCAGTACATGGTGCTGCAACATTCAAAATGCCCTTCTACTCAAAATTGACATCTGCCAAAACAGAATCCTACTACAAAAAACCTCCTAGAGTTGTAACAGTTCTGTGTCCCCCAAACTGATCAGCTTGCTTCCTGCCTCCACGTACCTGTCTTTAACTTCAAAATGGTCTCTGAATTGGAAGTCACCCAGATTGCCAAAGGGCTTAAATCTTCTCGCTGTGAAAGCAACATTTTCCCAGCTGCCGTCATTAAAGACTGCACTGAACCACTTGCTCCCTTTTTGACTACACTAATAAATGAATCCTTCAAATCCAGCACTGTGCTGTCCAGCCTAAAAGACACCTGGGTTCTGCCACTTCTATAAGAAAAAACTTGCTGGACCCTGATGTTCCTACAAACTACTGCTGATTACTACTGTGCCTTTCCTTCTTAAAATGTTAGACCGTGCAGCCTACCTACAAATATAGAGCTTTATGGAAACACATAACCTTCTCGGTTTACACCAATCTGGTTTCCAACCAGGCCATGGCACAGAAATGGCATAAAGGATGCCGGCCAGCTAGCACTCCTCCTCCTACAAGAACTATCGGCTGCTTTTGACCTTGTAGAGCATCACATTTTGTGCCAACTCCTCGCCTCAGCAGCACACTTCACCCCCAAAAGCAATTTCTTGGTTGCCTCTTTCATATCGGACAGATCCATGAGACGGTTCTCCCTAAATGCTGCTGCTCCGCCAGCACCTGTCACCTGTGACGTCCCGCAAAGGTCATGTGTCTCTCGGACTCTCTTCAACATCTTTACAAAATCCCAATTTGACCTCCTAGATGCTCAGGGAATATCCTATACTAGCTATGCTGATGACACTCAGATCCTTCTACCACTCTCATTGGCCTGTCTCACAGACGCCAACAACTTAGAGTCAGTCTTCCACACCATCCAAAGATGGATGGCTTCACACCTTCTTTGCTTGAACGATGAAAAGACAGAGATTCTCCTCGTGGGCTCATAATGTGCACTTAACACGCTCGACTAAGGCATAACTATCCCTGTCTCTAGAAATGTCAAAACGTTGGATGTATACTTGGACGGCACACTCTCTTTATCCAGGCAGATCAATGTAATCTCCTCTGCCGCAGCCTACACCACTAAACTCATGAATGCAAGCAGACCGTATCTATCTATCTGTTGAGAGCCTTCTCACCATAGCGAGAGTGCTGATAGAATCAAGACTAGACTATTCTAACGCCCTTGTTTCGCACGGATCTCTGTAAGCAATCCCAAGAAACCACCAATCATCCAAAATAATGCGCTCAGAGCTGCACTAAACTTACATAAGCAGGAGCCCATTTCAATAGCTAGAAGAAGTACGCATTGGCTCCCTATTCATGAGCAGATCCTCTACACGCACACATGTTACCATAACTCTGCCCCAAGATACCTCTCGCAAAAATGTACTATAACTCATGCTACCAGACCCACCCGCACCCCATATTTGTCTCAGGAGGATAGCTCAGCGGCAAAGTGCTCGCCTTGGAAGCTGGACGACACGGGGCGATACAGGTTCGATCCCCGGGTCTGTGCTTAGAAACCTCTGGGTATTAAGCACGTTATAAATAACCTATCATATCATACTCCCACCGATTGTCCATCCCAAGTTTCAGGAGAGAGTGGGAGGAATCAGCTTCTGTGTCATCACTGCCAAGAATTGGAACGCCCTCCTGTGTCACTAAGAGCTGAGCAATTTTATTAAACCTTCAGGAAACACCTTAAGACTTTTCACCCCAACCCTACCAACCGTTTGATTGGTATTAACACTGCCAGTCTAATCTCTATTTTGTTTTGTCTTCCTAACCACTGTCTGTAATCAGTGCCTTGATGCCTATGGGTTTAGTTTGCTTCTATATATGCATAAATAAGAGTCTTCTGGGAGAAGCCCTTACATATGTCACACTTGTCAGCCGAGTGATGAGGGTGCAGACAGTAAATGCAATCCATATGTCCGTCCCCCTCGTAGACCTTCTTTAGTCCGCAACGTAGCGCACGGGCGGAACAGTGCTTTTCCCGACATTAGGAGAAAAACCGCAACAGCACAACCTAACCAAGTAGAAAATACACGAGGTGTTCCCACTTTGGAGACGGTTGAAATCTGAAGGGAGCCACGGGGCGGGGCATTTATACCACTATGTCCTAGAGGGTGTGCGTGCATGGCCCAAAACAACGTAGATAGGACACAAAAGTGTTGAACGTTTTCCTACGGGAAAAGGCTTTATAAGCTTACCGAAGGTTCCCAGTCTGTCGACGGGGAATATTCTAAGCATGTGAATCCATGAACGATCCAATGCTGGAGAAATAAATAAATAAACTGTATCTCTCCTGTTCATCACCAGCCTATTCTATATGCTGAATTCACTGCTTTCGAATTTTGCATTAAAGAAATCAGGTTATCATGTTCCTTCTTCCTATCGTGTCTTTTGACGGCGGCAGCATGGGCTGCATTGTCTGCAACACGCATCTCCACACCACACAGACTTCCCCTTTCAGACTTGCCACTTTTTTGTAGACACAGGTGTACCCAGGCAAGTGCAATGTTGTTTAGTTGCACTAGGCGCATGCGCTGTACAGCTGGTTTCCATTTCACTCCACTGCTAACCGCTGTTATTGTAGACGACATTATCAGTAGATTAACGTTCAGCACACTGCCTAATGTGAACTACCTGGAGTGCTTGTATTGCCTTACCTCTTCTGTTCCATGCGTGCTAAGTATGGGCAAAGCATCTGTCAACATTTGAATAAGTACTTCACTGTGCAAGATATAATTCATGCACATTGTGGACCAAGGACTCTGAAGCACTGGCCATTACGTTGATCCCCAATAAATGTCGCTCTAAAGATATTTGGTCCGACTCCTGCTGTCATTTGTAAACTTAGGCGACCTGTTTCCAAGAAGATGTGGAAACGTAAATATGTTTTCAGAAGAAAACTGCCACTGTATGAATGCCTTCAAGACATTTTGGGGGGAAGAAGTAATGGGCGAGACAGCTCAGAGTCACCCAGATTTCCCACTTAGGCGGGCCTGGGTGCTGTAGGACAGGTGAAGAAATTAACTTGCATGATGTGGGGGCTTTGTTGCAACATATAACATAGCAACAAAGTGACAGCTTCCCCCAGACACTTTATTTATTTATTTTATTTGTAAAGCGCATGGGCCAGGCCTGTAGGCATATTAGCGCTGGGACATGACAGATAGACAAAAAACAAAGTACAAGATAACTCGGGGGTCAGGCAAGGAGAATCACTTGAAAATAACTGTTTTGAGGTAATGTTTAAATTTCCAAAAGCTTAGGCAGGCTCTTAAGTCAGGGGGCAGGTCGTTCCACTTCACACTCAATAATTAAGCCCTCACATTAGTTAATTTGCCACCCTCAGCAAGAAGTCATGCAATTATGACTCATGGAGAGCTGGTTCTCCCCTTCCCCTCTATTCCTGTTCTCTTTTTGTGCTCAGTGCATTCATCTTTTCACAGACAATGTTTGTCTCTCTCACTCCTGGCAGTTGGTTTGGAAGTTCCAAACTATTTCTCTGGGGAAAGGTAGGGGGTGCATAAGGCTTTACCCGCAAACACTTCATGTGTTTTTTTCAAACACATCTCGGGGCCACCGCACGTCCACGATTTGATTATTTCCAAGTGAGGGTCAGCTTCAAAGCACTGATGAGGCCCAACAAGGCTGAAACAGGTGCTTAGGGTTTCCGATGCTACTCGTGTTTAGAGGACAATCGTCTAGCATTTCGGTGCTGGACTGCCCTTGTGAGTGGGACCAGACTGACACGCAAATGGATATTTCTCCTCTGTGAATGGTACCGTGAACTAAAATGTGATTGCAGGCCCCCCTGGGTGGAATACACATCCATAAAACAGGTTATTCGGAACATGTTCCCTCTCAGTAGAGACACACACACACACACTTTTGGTAATTTGTGTAAACATGGGGGTTTACCCTAAGTTAAGGACAATCCGGGCCTGTACCCGCCTCTACCCACCACTGTGCTTAAAGAGGCACTTCAACAAAAGAGGTTATTTGAAGCATGTTCATTCTCAGTAGAGGGGCTCCAGCACCTTTTGGAAATGCCATTTCCTTTCCAAGTTTAGGCCGAAAATCAGATTGATAGAAGTCCAACAGGGCATTACAGTCTACAAATGGCTGCAGTTGAGATGTAACCATTTCCTCCAATATTTTTGGGAGCCAAGGAATGGACGGGGTGGTAGTTACTCAGTAAGGATGGGGCAAGCAATGGTTTCTTTAAAGAGGGGGGTAATGCAAGAAAGCTTGAAATAGTACAGAAACAAACCTTTGCTTAAAAAAAAAAACTATTCTATCATGTGCGATTGACTCAGTGAAATATTTTGTTGTTGTGGCTGGGGGGGGGGGCATCTTTAGGTGACAGGTAGGGCCACAGCTTTTCCAGAAAAGGCAGACTGTTCCCTAGAGTTACAGAGGAAAATTCACATTTTGAAGGGGCCAAGATATTATATTTAATTATTGCAATCATAGACACAAAAGAATGTTCATGGCCACAGGGTGCTCATATGATGTAAATGCAGATGTTAGCTTTAAAAATGACTGGGTTACTTGAAAAATCTTTCGAGGAGCATTATCGACCTTACCAAGCTCATTCTGCAAGAATAGTTTTTAGGAGCGAACATAGCTTTCTTATAAATAATGCAAAGGTTGTTAGCCTTTTTGAGGAATTTAGGAGAGCTGGTCCTTTCCCAACCTCTTTCCGCTTTATTTAATGATTTGGTTTTAGTTGTCTCAGGTCCAAGGTGAACCAGGACGACACAGAATCTTTAAGTCCAAAGATGTTGCACAGGGTCAATATTATTACATATCTGATGAAAAGCATTTGAGAGATTCGGTCAAATCAGCACATAGTATTGTGTCATGAATAATGCGCCGTTTACCTTTATTATAGCCTCAAGGCGCTGGTAGTGAGAATGCCCCTGGTGGAGCGAGGTCCAGAGTGTTGGAGATTACAGAGTAGGAATAGAATGCATGTGTACATTTGGCCATAATAAGGCTTAGCAGACTGGCAAGGTGCTGGGAGAAGCACAAAAGCGATGGGTAGAAGGTTTTGAATGAATCTGAACCACTGGCATTGCTCTGGGCAACCTTCCACACCACTGTTTTTTAGACTGTCTGCGCCATTGCAAAAGGGGTCCAGCCATATGCAAATCAGTCAGGTACTATAGCAGCCCTGCCCGAACTGCTTGGTCAGGTCCCCTCTGCACGGAAACACAAGCAACCCCAGACATGTTTCGGCCTTGTTGGGCCTCCTCGGTGAGGTGCAGCTTGGTTCCCTATGGCGCAGCAAGCAAGGGACCCACGTCTGGGCCTGCCCAGACATGGGTCCCGAGTCTGCCGGGCCTAGAGACCCAAGCTACTCCTCACTGATGATGCCCAACAAGGGTGAAGCATATCTGGGGATGCTTGTGGTCTTGTGCAGAAGGGCTAAAATATACAGTAGTGAGTATTCTTATCCAGTGTGATTTGCTAGTAATTTGTATTTTTTCAAAAGGTGGTCATGGGTTCTTGTACTGAATCCAATAAGTGGCTGTGAACGTATAATATTAAATAATCTGATATAGTGGTCTGGTTAATATACTTATCAAATCTTACCATGTGCCATTGTAAGTTCTCAGGCAAATACTTGGTCTAGACATTGCTGTGTCACTGGATTAGCGACCCAGTTTGTGTTCTTCGCCTCACATCTGCACGCTGATTTCAGAGCAACTGCTCCACGTCCGCCTGACCATACTTCTCCTCTCCAACTTGACTCTAGACTGCCCTTGGATGTTGTTCTGCTGGTTAGTAAAGGTGTTTCACTACAGTCAATGCCTGATGTCCTATTGGATTGTCCCTTTTTGCATGCTTACCACTGTACTCCCCTCGCCCAATTGCACTCCTGGTAGCCTCCCCACTTCTCCCTCCCATTTCCTGAGCTGACTCTTTCCCCCAATTTCCTTAGCCCCGATCCCTTTCTGTTCCATAGGTGTGTCAACGTTCCCACGCGCAAGTCCCTACAAATCTTCCTTCATTGGGGTGGGCAACTTATGCCTATGGGCTCAGACAGTTTGCTGCCAGGATACTATGTAGGTCCACAGTTGTTCAATCCAGTCGGCGAAGTGTAATAAAAAAAAGAGTAATGACACTAGCTTCCCCTGCCCTACCCTCTTCCACTCCCTCTCCAACCCCCCCATACCTTCTGAGTCCCCCACACCTCCACCAGCCCTATTCTCAACCAGCCACAATTCAAACACAATGCCTTGCTTTTCTACACTCCAACCCACACTGCTGTGTTAACA